>NC_080855.1:31002674-32242648 GCF_030435755.1 Ochotona princeps | reverse complement strand
AGGTTTAATTCTAAGCCCGAATCGTGACAGTGGACAGAGGCAGTTTTATTCTTTCATTTTCACTTTCTTTTTTTCATTTTGCTCCAAGACCCAAACCCAAACCCCATCACCTGGCAATGTTTCATATCATGTAGGCCTAACTGCTTGTCCAAGACTCTAGGGCCACAGGTTTAGCTGTCAGCTGTAACACTGAGATCCCATTTGAGTGACATTTCAAGTTCCAGCGGCTCTGTTTCCAATCCAGCTTCCTGCTCATCTGCCTGGGAAAGCAGCAGAAGAGGGCCCTCGTGGGCCTCATCATCACATTGGCTCAGCCTTGCCTGTTGCAAACACTTGGGGAGTGAATCGTGTTCTGTCCCTCTTTGTCTGTCAATCTGCCTTCCAAATAAATACATCTGAAAAAAGAGAAGACCCTGACTCAGAGTCTCTGATGGCAGCACAGACGTAGGAGTTGGCACAGAGTTCATCCCCCCCTCAGACAGACCCTCCAGTTACTCAACAGTACCAGCAGCACTGGCTTCCTTTTGCACCTTGGTGATGAACCCTGTTTTAAAGAAAGGGCTGCTGGGCCAGCACAGCACTTATCCGTATTCCCTGGTGACATTCTGGAAAATTTGATGGAAACAACCTTCCCTGGGACTCCCTTTGTTTTGATCGACACAAATGTGCCAGCTATGGGTCTCTGGTCTGTTTCCACCTGACTTGCAGGAAGTAGAAGCATTTCCTGGTGAGGTCTGGTTTCAGTTTTTCCACTTGCCTTCAGTGGGGAGATGCTGTCTTCTAGACTGTGGTGGGTACTCTTTCCCTTGGAGCTCACTCACATTGCTTAAAGGCCAGTGCAGTCAGTAAGGAGGCACACAGGGTGGCAATGAGAAGACACTGGGAGTGACGGGTAGCCAAGAAGTGAAGTCAGTGGTGCTGCCCCTCCTTTCTAAGAGAGGAGACACACGAAGAGTGAGAAGAAACTGGTTGAGTCCTCATGTCAGGGAGGCTGGGCAGGAACTTGGTCTGGGCTTACTTGCTTGTCTATTCAAAGGCAATGTGAGATCATTGGTGATTCGCTCCGTACCAGCCACAGCTGGGCTAGACCAAAGCCAGGAGTGTGGAACTCCATCTGGGTCTCCCACGTGGGTGCAGAGACACAAGCATTTGGGATGTCTCCTGCTGCTCTCCCAGGTGCATTGGAAGGGAAACAGCCAGGACTTGAACTTGCACTCTGATATGAGATGCTAACCTTGCCAAGTGGCAACCACATTGAATGCACCAAAATGGTGGCTCCTGTTGCATGTGCTGGTTTGTATGTCTAATCTCCAAAAAGTTCATAGAAATGCGTGACATAAAGAGAGCGTAACCCTATGGGTAGAATTTAAAAAATTAAGATTTATTTATTCTTATTGGAAAAGTATATCTACCTAGAGAAGGAGATATAGAAAAATCTTCCATCTGCTGGTTTACTCCCCAAATGGTCACAACAGCCAGAGCTGAGCCAATCTGAAGCCAGGAGCTGTTCCAGGTCTCCTATACAGGTGCAGGATCCTAAGGCTTTGTATCATCCTCTGCTGCTTTCCCAGGCCACAAGCAAGGAGCTGGATGGAAAATTGAGCAGCCAGGACAGGAACTAGAATCCATATGGGATACCAACACTCAGAGGTGGAGGATTAGCCAGTGGAGCCAGTGCGCTAGCCCTGGAAAAAAAAATTTCGTTTTTTTTTTGAGGCACCAAAATGAAGTTACTATTGGATTCCGTCTCCCATTAATTTTTTGATGTCACTTCGTATAAAACCCCATATGAACAAAGCATGGAATCATTTTATGTCCATGCTGATAATAGGTAATCTCTCCACTAAGTCACTCCCTGCTGTCTGGGAGCAGATTTTTTTTTTCTACCTCTTTTCCCTCTTTTTGTTCTGACTTTTTATAGTTCTCCTGTCTTTGGTGGGTTTGGTTTTATAGGAGAAATTAAGTCTAAACATTTTTAGTCCTGAGGATGAATACAAGGACGTAAATCCTAAACAAGTAAGGATTTCTGGCCGGTTCAGTAGCCTGCACGGTTGTGTTTCTCCTGCTCACTTTCCCCGGGATGTTTTGCTGCAGGTTACGTAACTCAGATTACCCGCAGCAAATAAACTCCTGCTTTTGGTCGGACTCACTGCGGCGTGCGGCAGGGAGAAGCAGGCCGACGAGGGTCATTTTCTGCCTGTTGTGGTGGACATAGGTTAATCGCTGCTTGGAACCCTGAGAACAGGTGGGAGAACACCCACTCGTGGAGAAATGCCCCCACTTCCCTGTATTGTCTTCCTCTCCTGTTGGCAGGCTTTCCTGGTCACAAGTGTGGCAGTGAGGAGGTTCTGGAGGAGAAATCCTTGCCTGCATTTGTGGTGTTTTTTTTTTTTTTTTTTTTTTTTTTTTTTTTTTTAATCTAAAACTGTACGAGTGGAGACAATGAATCACAAGGTATATACCTTTTGGATGTTTTTTTATTCCAGAGGATCAAATTGTTTTACCTATTGACTGCCTTAATTTCTACACCCATTTCCTGTCTATGAAAAATTTTCACCACATCCATGCTAGTGTTGTTGCCAGTGTGGGTGCTTTAATAAATTTAAAAAAATATTTTGTTAATGTGTGTGTGTGTGTGTGTGTGTGTGTGTGTATGATCAATTTGAAGGGTAGGGAGAATGAAACAGAGGAAAAGTGTCCATTCACTGGTCCACACCCTAAAAGCTTACATCAGCTGGGGTTGGACCAGGCTGAAGCCAGGAGCCTAGAACTTCATCCAGGTCTCCCACGTGAGGGGACAGGGACTCAACTACTTGACCCATCACCTACTTCCCCACTTGTACATGAACAGGGAGCTGAAATCCTGGGAGCCAGAGGCAGGTTTCAAAGCTAAGTACTCTGATGAAGGACGTGGCCCTCGTCTCTTCTAGACCGCCTGTCCCTAAGGCGTTTCTGTTGTACTTTGATGACTAGTTAAGGGTGCGTTTTTGTTTCCCTCTGGATGCTAGTCCAAGTGCGTTCTTGCGTTCTTGGGTGTCATGCATACTGTTCTGGTTTATAAGGTAACTTTCACATGTTGCAGGACTTTTGTTTCTCAAACAGCATTACTGACACTTCAGGTGTGAGAATGTCTCATAAACATCGCCTTACAGTGTAACTTCCTCTTCAGTTACCTGTGTGTGTGTGTGTGTGTTGTGTACACCTTCGTAGATTTCAATGGCAAGTTGGGTCAGCGTGTTCCAGGCGTTGCCGCCCTGATTTCTGTACTCACTCTGAAGTTTGGTTGACTCTCAGATGAAGATCATTTGACTCCGTTTATGAGTGGCCATGTAACTAACTGATCATCAGAGGGCAATTTTTAATATTTTGTGCTAATGCCAGATCTCAGAGTAACTAAAAAGTAATTAAGAAGCACAGTGGCCAAGAGCCTATTTGGTGAATGTGTGTTCAATAGGAGTGCATGTCCCTGGATTTGGAGTCAAATGTTTAGAAAGCCGGGCAGGGTGTAGTTCCCTGTGTTGGTGTGGCTTACCACTGGCTTCTTCAATTCTGTACACCCAGCTGTCCATGAGACTATGCATCTCCCTCCTTCGCCCCAGGCAGCCAAGGTCTCTTCACCTGCAGGCTAGATCAGATGAAACAAATATGAAGTCCAGGGACTACTGAATAGATCTTAAGGTATGCTTCTCCTGCAGGAGAAAGTCAGATGGTGGCCACAGTGCTTTGTCAGTTTGTGTTGTCCAGGGTCCCATCCATGAGTGCCCAAAGGAAGTACACATTTCCAGCTTCATTGAGCATGCGCTTCTTCTCTGTGGGATCAGGGTGAAGATTGCCACCAGATCCCTTACCCCGTAAAAGAGAAGAACAAGTCAGAGAACCTTTGCTGGACATGTCGCTGTGGATTCAGGACACTCCAGCTTGGACTCTAGAGATGGCCATGAGCCCTCACCTCCCTTCTCCAAGCCTACTCTGACGAGGATCTCTGCACTTGGATGTGCCTTTCTGGCCAGCTTACTCATTTGGCACGTGACTTAGAGCCTTCCGTTTTGAGTTTGTTTTTTCAGTCTCCCACATTTTGCTCTTTGAAGTGTACTGGTTGCCATAGAAACAGTGATGTCAGGGCCTGGGAGAGAGCTTTATTGGCATGGATGAGGGCTTTACAGAGTTGTTTTCTGTCTAATGTGTGGGGTTGCTGTGAGTCATACTACACAAGGAGCAGGGTGCCCTGTCCCAGACCTGCTGCCACCCCACAGCGCCTAAGCTCCGTAACCCTCAGGGACACGCTGCTGTCCTACCTGGGCCACTGGCTGTACTATGCATACAGCCTCACTGAGCACTGTGGTCCATTTAACCATATCGCACAGAGCAGGAGAGCCCAGCCTTCGGGAGCCTGAAATGGGAAGAGCCTATTCCTTGATCCTTGGGGAAGACAACATCGAAGAAAAGCGCTGCTGCCGCCCTCAGTCCTTTTTTGCCTTCTCACATTTCCTTTGACATTGCAGCAGAGTCTCACATTGTTTTTAAGAAAGTGCTGAAGAAGTGCCTCTTTTGAGAAGGAGCCTGGGACACGGTTAAGTTGCACTGTTCCCTGCCTTAATCTGTAATCGGAACTCATTTCTGGTCCAAATCCATGAGACAGAGGATATCCCCAGCCCCAGCTTATGTCAGACCTCATGAACAGACAGATGAGGGGGACGAGGAGGAAGGCTGGAGGGCTGTGGGCCTCCAGGGTCCTTTCTCCAGACTGCATATAGATTTTGATTTTCACTGTCTCCCCAGGGTCACGATGCTGTCCAACTGGGATGTGGCATGTGATGGACAGAAGCATGGCTCCTCCAGAGATGCCCACCTCCTCAATCGTGGGAGCTGTGGTTGTCTGCCACATGGCATGGTGGGGCGGGGGGGAGGTCAGGTTGCAGATGGGATGATGGCCAGCAGGCAGCTGCCTGTAGCCTCAGCACAATCGGGAGAGTCTGTAGAAGAAACGAGAGAGGCAGCAACATGGGGAGCAACAAGATGTGGCCCGAGAAATACCCAGGCTGCCACTGCTGGCGTTGGAGAAAGAAGGAGGTCAGGAGCCAAAGTGCACAGGTGGTTTCTAGAAGCTGGAAAAGGCAAGGACACAGACTCCCTGAATTTTTGCTCAGCCAGATCCATTTCAACTTCTGAGTCCCGGCACTCTAAGATAGGATATATTTGGTGCTGTTGTAAACAACTTTCTCCGGAAGCAACAGGAACCCATCGGGGGAGCCATGACTCCTTGCATTCACCCCAAGGCATCTCTTATTGTTATGACTTTCAAGGTCACCTCCACTTCTTGTGCTCCCTGGTGGCTGCAGGTGCTCTTGGATCCTCAGGTTCCTGAGCAACATCAGCTCCCATGCTGCCACCCACTGCCTTTGACGTCCAAAAAGCTGCTTGTGTCTCCTTGGGCTCCTAGACACTCAACTGTGCAGGCCTCACTGGGACCAGAACAAACGCTGTGCTCATTCCTGGCCCCTGCGAAGGAGGCAGGTGCACAGACTCCATCCACAACTCTTGAGCTATGCCGACCCAGTATGCCAGTACGTCCTTTCCTTTCAGCCTTACTGAGCACCCTTCCTTCCCCTGTCCCCTTGCTCTTCTCTCTTGCTTCCTTGAGCATTTGGAAACTACCCCTCACCTCCCAGACAGCTTTATTGAAGTATGATTTATTAAATCAGTATGATTTATTAAATCAGCTTTATTGAAGTATGATTTATTTATTAAATTATTTATTATGATGATCTATTATTTGCATACCTTGAAATGTACTGTTTTGCACCACCATCAACAAAAATCCAATTTTAGAACCCTGCCATCACTCCTCTTCCTCCAAATACCCCTTGGGCCCATCTGCAATTGTTGCCTGTTCCAGTCCCAACCCCAAGCTGCTGCTAATCCACTTTCTGATTCTATCCACTTGCCTTTTCTGGGCCCATGAGCTTTTGCCTCGGGCGCTCAGAGAACCCAGTTTCAGACACATAACAAATGATCCAGAAAAATCCCTTGATCTCCAAGGGCCAAGCCACATGGCCTGCATGACTCAGAGGCAAGAGGGACCCTGTTGGGTAAGTTGCTAAGAATGGAGCACACGAGCAACATGTTGACAAAGTGTTAGTTGTTTTTAATTAGGATCGGAGATGAATTAGCAGTTATTATAATGAGGCATGATTGGACATGGCTTAGTGGCAAAAAGGTTTTTTTGCCAGAACAGCTCCATTTCCCAGGAGTGATCTGTATTTGGAAGATTATTAATTTACTTGAAATGCAGAGCAACCGAAAGTGAGAAGAAAGACAAAGAGAGTCATAAGAGAGAGCTTTTATCTGCTGGTTCAAATGGTCATAACAGCCAGATATGGACCAGGTAGAGGTTAGGCATCAGGACTTGGATCTGGGTCTGCCACACAGGTAGCAAGCAGGCCAAACCCTCGGGCTATCCCTTACGTTCCCAGGCACATTAGCAAGCAGATGGATTGAAAGTGGACCAGCAGGGACTTGGACCTGTGCTCTGATACAGTGTTGGAGGTGGTGGCTTGTGTGTCCCAATGCCACCTTCATGAGAATGATTTTCATTCTGAGAAATTCCTCAGTGATTGTTCATATGCCACGGAGCAGGAGGCAGTGTTACTAACAGCCAGGGTTCCTAGGGGAGCCTTTCTTGGGGGTTACAATCTGAACTTTTCAATTCTTTGGTTTTCCAAGTTGTGGTTCCCCTCAAGAACAATCCATAGCCAGCAGTGACTGGTTCTTGTCCTACCTGCTGTAGAAGCATCCTCATAGTGAGATAGGTCTTCGGGGCAGGCATTGAGGCACAACTGGGTAAGCGGTGTTTGTGATGTTGTATGAATGCCAGTCTGTGTCCGAGCTGCTCTGCCTCTGATACAACTCCCTGCTGATGTGCCCGAGACACAGTGGGTGCTGGAAGGGCTGCTGCCGCCTAAGTGGGAGACCAGGACAGGGCTCTAGTCTTCCACTGAAGCCTGGGTCCAGCCCCGACTGTTGTGATTCTTTTGGGAATGAAGTAGCAGAAGGAGGATCTCTCTGTCTCTCCCTCTCTATTATCCTGGCTTTAAAAACAAAAGCGAAGTAACAGTAAATTTTTGAAAAGAAAAAGCTGTCCATTCTGCTAACCACAATGCCTGAATGAAGATAAAGAGAATATTCCAGAACAGCTGCATTGGGTGATGATGTGCTCCTGCATCACAGTCCTTGGATCCTTCTGGGTCATTTTTCTCATGAACCCAGAATTTCAGCCCCTCTAGGGTATATATGGAAAAAAAGGGGCGGCACGGTTCTAAAGTATAAAGCAATCAGTTATCTAGCGTCTATGAAAAATGATTATCAAATGTCTGTTAGCATAGTTTGCCTCTTTAATGCAGACCAGAAGATGTCCAACGGCTTTCTGTGGTGACCTTCTTTAATCTTCTTAACAGCCCCATCACATTTCCATTTTAAAGATGTGGGAGCTCACTCAGCTAATATGTCAGAATAGTAACAGTAATTCAAAGCCAGGCGTGTCCCCAAGGAGGGCCCGACTGCATTGTCACATCATCAGCTGGTAACTGGGAGGAATGAGTTGGTACTCAAGGGACTCTCATTTGATTTGATTTATTGAGGGACAGAAATAAATAGAGAGCTCTCATGCATTGATTGACTACCCAGATGTCTATAGTGCTTGGGGCTTAGTCAGGTCCATTGCGGGAGTCAGGAACTCAATTCAGGTTTTCCATGTGGACAGTGGGAAACCCGATTGCTTCAGCCACCCGCTCAGCCTCCTGGAGCCTGCTGGAGTCACTCTGACCTGGGCTGCAGGTGTTGTAAACAACATTTACCCGTTGCACCACAGACCCACACTGGGGCTCCTTTTTTGAATTGCGTAGCATCAACACACACTCATGTTCAGAGAAGTTGGAGTAGAATGGCCCGCATTCTCTGTGGCAGACACTACTTTCATGCTCTGCTTGAACTCTTGCTGCTCACATATGTCTGTTATCATCATCCTTTGGCTGATGGGCCCATTGAGGTGTAGAGGAAGAGTCACCTGGCCTGGAGACACAGGCACGACCTTGGCACATGGTCTGTCTCAGCTGCCAGAATCATAGGAGAGGAACTCTGCAGGAGGAGATGAAGAGTGAATCCCCACGGTCCTAGAGAGTCTGGAGTTGGTGTTTTCACTGAGTCCCGGGAGCTTGGTGGGAAGGCGCAGCTTCAGCCAGGGCAGGAGTGTGCACAGCAGTGTGAGGGCAAACACTCCCTGGCTCCACGTGTCTGTATCGCGCTCAGAGCAGGGAAATAAGGTGCAGGCTGAGGTGTAGGGGGTGAGAAGGGATCACTCAGGGGACATCCTTGAAGTGGAGGGATATGGGAGCCTGAGATAATTTTGTTGGCACTGAAGAACTTTTACGCAGATTCCATTAGAGGTGTAATCATGTGATTCTCATTTATTATTATTATTATTATTATTTGATTCTCATTTTTTTTAAGAAATCCCTCTGATAGCATGAAATCTAACACAAACTAATATGCTCTTCACCCTCACCAAGAAACTGGGGAGATGGGGTTCACAAAAGGGGAGTTTTATGGTTTGGTGGTGTGGTTGGGGACAGTGTGATTCATAAAATGTTAGGATGGTCTTATCAGAGGGGCTGTGCTGGCACAGCATGAGGGAGATGACACAGGATTGGAAGGGGGGACAAAAAAAGGGAGGGTGTGAGCAAGCCGTGTGCACCTGCAACTGTCATTCTCAGTAGAAGGGAGAGGGGTGGTGGAAAGGGCCTGGGAAGAGCCCAGGAAGGTGGCAATGTGGGGGAAGGACAGATCTTCCGAGTTAAGGGCCTCAGGTGGACACTGCTGGAACACCCTCCTCTACGCTTGTTTGTTTGTTTGTTACAGCCGCCATCTGGAACTTGTGATGGAAATGTTACACCTGCATAGCAGAGTGCCTCAAGTGCACGATGCACAGCTCACTGATTTTCCATGAGGGGAGCTCAGCAGCTGGTTCCAGAAATGGAACCTGAGCCTTGAAGTCAGGGTAGCAACCAGGAGAATCCTGACACAGAAAGCCTTGTGTGATCCATCTCTTTGAGATATCCTGTGTAGACAAACCCACGTCACAAAAGGGTGATTTGAGGGTTGGGGCATAAGGGCTGGCAGCTGCAGAAGTAGCTTTAGTTTGGAGGGAATGGAGATGTGCTAAGATTGAGTGTAGTGAGGACAAGATGGGCAAAAGTGGTAAATTTACTGAAAATTTGTGATGTTTACACACACACACACACACACACAGAGAGAGAGAGAGAGAGAGAGAAAGAGAGAGAGAGAGAGAGAAACAGATTCAGGAACAGGCTGGAAGTGACATTCCACAGCCTTCCCCCGAGTACCTTCGCTGCTGCTTTTTTTTTTTTAAGATTTATTTATTTTTATTAGAAAGGAAGATTTACAGAAAGAGGGAGGGACAGAGAGAAATATCTTCCATCCACTGGTTCACAACCCAAGTAGCTGCAACAGCCAGAACTGAAGGGATCTGGAGCCAGAAGCCAGGAGCTTCTTCTGGATCACCCACATGGGTGCAGGGTCCCAAGGCTTTGGGCCATCCTGAGTGCTTTCCCAGGTCCCAAGCAGGCAGCTGGAAGGGAAATGGATCAGCCAGGATAGGAATTGGCACCTGTATGGGTTACGGGTGCAGGCAAGGTGAGAACTTCAGTGCAAGGCTACCGTGCCGAGCCCGACTACCTTTACTTCCAACACTGTCCATTGGTACTCTAGTTGTTTGCATTTTATGCCCAGGGAACCAGATTGTCTACTGTGTCTGACTTCTGTCATCCATCTGAGATCCATCTATGCCATTCCTGCCCTCGGTGTTTTTAGGACTAGTTTGTTGTGGGGAAGTAGGCTTTGTGGCCAAAGGGTTAAGTCACTTGGGATGCCTGCATTGTGAGCCTCAGGAGTTTCAGGTTCTGGTCTTGGCTGTCCCACTTCTGGTTCCAGCTTCCTGGTAATCTGTATCCTGGGAGGCAGCAGGGGAAGATGGCTCAAGTACCTGGACACTTTCCACCGAGGTAGACAATGCAGATGGAGTTCTGGGCTCCTGACTTTCACCTGACCCAACCCTGGCTGTTGTGGACTTTGATGGAGTGAACCCGTGGAAGATCTCTCTTCTCTCTCCCTCTGTCTCCTTGCCTTTCAAATCGATAAATAGAAAATGGAAGATCAATGAGAGAGTGTTTTTTTCCCTCATCATAGATTATTACACATCCATCAAAGTAAAATAAATCCCCTGAAAAATTGAGAAAAATTGAAAAAAAGAAAATGAAATAGTAAAGGTAGCATTCCAAGCAGAACCGCTGTTATTGGGGTATCTGTCAGCCCATTTGTCCCTGCATGTCAACTTTTACACAGTTGCCAGCAGGACACCTAGCCCTGTGGCTTTCAAAGTGTCATTTATGGAAACAGAGTCTTCTGGCGACATACTTACACTGGCCATGTTTTTTTTTTTCCTCCCAATGTGGTGTTTCGAATATATTCTAGTCTATTTAGAGCTATAATAAAAAACCACAGACAAATGCATTATCAACCAAATTTGTGTAGCTTGGTTAAATTTGTGGATTGTGTAAACTTAAAAGTAGCTTTCTCCCCAAATCCTTAAAAATATCACAAGCACAAGGGACTAATTAAAGCTTGTTACCACTTGCAACTAGCTTCCAGGAATCAGGATTTCCCTCAATGAAATTCTAAAGAAGCTAAATTGGGCATGAGCATTTGGCCTAGCAGTTATACAACCCATATCGGAGTTCCCTGGTTCAAATCCAGCCTCTGCTCTCAGTTCTAGCTTCCAGCTCATGCAGATGCTGTAAGGCAGTGGTGATGGTTCAAGTCAGAGGGTTCCTTCTGCCCACATGGGAGACCCAGATGGAGTTCCTGGCTCTCAGTTGCTGTTTCCATTGTGGGTCTCTGTAAGCGTTTGGGAAGTGAACCAGTAGGTGAGTGTTTCTTTTTTTTTCTTTCAGCTTACTAATATTGAACAATCTTATAATTTGTTCATTGGCTCTTGTATTTCTTCTTTATAGATGGCCTAGTTAAGTTCTTTGCCCATTTCTTAACTTGACTGGATGTGCTGTGTTGTTTTGTTCAGTCTTTTTTTTTTTAGTTCTGTATATCCCAAATATTTGTTCTTTGTTAGTTTGCAAATATTTTCACCTTTTGTGTTGGCTGTTTATTTTGTTGATTGTTTCCTTTGGTATACAGAAGTGTCTGTATTGGATAGAATATTACGTTCTAGTTTTGTGTTTGTTGTTTGTTATTTGGGAGTTTTACATTTGTTGAAAAAAAAAATCAAAGTAGTAAGAAGAAAGTAAAAAAAAACCACTCACCTTTCACATTTAACCATAATCACTCAATAAGCATTTGTTGTACAGCTGCTATTACACTAAGCTGCTCCAAGTTCTGGGTTGTGGTGATGAAAAGGTCCCGAAAGCTACTTTGACAAGGCATGTATCAAAGGGAAAATAAATAAGCGAGATCATTTCAGCTACTTGTAAATAGTATTCAGAAATGAAGCCAGCTGATGGCATAGAAATGACATAGGAATTAGATGGTTAGCGTGTTCAGGGCAGGGGCATTTGAAGGGAGTTGAGAAATAAAGGGTTTTCTCCTCTGGGGGTGTCAAAGAGAAGTTATTCCTTTCAGCCCTGAAACTGGGGTGAGAATACATGTGCTTCTAACTCAGCAACAGAAGGTCTCAGTGGACCAGGGGCATAGTGACTGGGGGAAGAAAACCATGGCAGCCCTTGCTAGCACGTACAGAATTCACATGTCACAGTATTTTGAGTGGCTCTTTCTCCTTTTGATGTGTCTCAATAATTCATATTTTGGGACAGGTGTTGGGGCATAGTGGATTAAGCTGCCACTGGTACTGTTAGTATTGTATATGGATACAGTTCAAGTCCAGACTACTTCCTGTCCAGCTCCCTGCTAATGGTCCTGGAAAAGCTAAGGAAAATGGCTACGTTGCCTGGGTCCCTGCACCTATGTGGGAAACTTGGTAGAAGCCCCTGGTTTCAGCCTGCGCCAGCCCTGGATTTTACGACCACTTTGGAAGTGAATCAGCTGATGAAAAATCTAAGTCTCTCCTCTCTCTCTCTCTCTGTGTCCCTTTATCTCTGAACTCCCTCGAACAAATAAATCTCTAAAAATATTTGATCTTGATCGTATAGTTGATGTCAAAGGTGATATGTATTTCAGTAGTTTTACAGCAATTATGTAAGGATGATTGATGACATCTACATTTGAGTAGCTGACCAATTTTTGATTCTTCCAAGAACACAGGAATCTGAGTCATTTATTGTGATTCTAATGACTGCTCAATGTCCAGGTAGCGAAGTGAAACAAATATCAAGACGCAGGTCGATTCCCATGCAAAGCCAAGAAAACAGGAACAGCAAAGCTCTTGACAAGGGCCCTATCATCAGATCTGCATCGTGAGTCTAAGATATAAATGCATCCTTCTAGAAGCGAAGAAAGAACAAATAATAAAAAAAAAGCAAACAAAACCTCCTCTTCCAAAACAAAAGCAAATGATTGTCACCATCTGCTCCACTCTAAAGGAAGTTTAACAAACTATGGGCTCCAAAACAAGAGGTGAGACAGAAGAAGGGCCCGTGTAGAGGACCAGGCAACAGACTGATGCGAATGCATTGGGTCAAGTCGGAGGAGAACGCCCAGCCCGTTGAGTGAGCACAAAGTTGCAGGCTGTTCTGGGAGCAAAGAGAAGCAGCATTTAAAATACAGTGACACTCTTCCGCATTCAGAAGGATGAATTTCAGAAAGCCCTGGAATGTCTAGCACAAGGACAAGAAGCTAAAAATGATTGGAGAGGTTATAAGCGCAGAGGGCAGACGGTAGAGACCTGACATATGGATCATTCATATTTTTGAAGGCGAGTCCAAAACAAATAGAACAGCAGCTGCTGTGTTTCAAATATAACAACCACAACAAAATTCCCACAGGGCTTCTTTTTTTTTTTCTTTGGAATGTGACAAAAATTATTCCAAAGTTCATTTGAAGAATAGATGGCTGAGAAGAGCCCAATTAAGTCATTAAAAATAAAAAAGAACAGAAACAAAATGGCGAATGAACCACTTGCGCTTCCAGATATTAGATTTCACTTGAAAAAGAGTGCTAGTTCCAAAACAGGCAGAACACGATAGACACTGTCATATGCTTGAGTTTATATGGTTAATCCATGGCAAAAAAAATATCTCACATCAGTGAGAAGGAGATCCAGTAAATAAGGTTTGAAATATTTAGAGAAGAAAACCGTTCGGTTCCTTCCTTTTGTTACAACACTAAGTATTGAATTTGGATTAAGGAGTTAAATATCCAGACCGGCATTGTGATGCAGTTGGTTAAACTGCAGCATGTAGCACAGCATCCCATGTGTGTCCCAGTTCAAGTCTCAGCTATTCTAGTTCTGGTCCAGGTCCTTGTTAGTGCTCCTGGGAGGTGATGGAAGATGGTTCAGTGCATGGACCTCTCGTCAGTGTGGGACACCCAAATGGAGATTCATAGCTTTGGGGACACTTCAGGAGATGGAAGGTCTCTCTGTCTTTCTCTCTTTCACTTGTTCTCTATTCCCTCCTCTGTAACCCTGTCTTTGCAGGTAAACAAATAAATCGAATAAAAACATTTAATCATCAAATATGAAGTCACGAAGCTACTGCAGCGCACATGGCTGCATCACAAAATTTGGCTTTAAAAATGCTTTTCCATATATAAGCTGAAAGTCATAACTTAAAAAGAAATAATCAGGGCCCGGCAGCGTGGCCTAGCAGCTAAAGTCCTCACCTTGAACGCCCCGGGATCCCATATGGGTGCCGGTTCTAGTCCCGGCAGCTCCACTTCCCATCCAGCTCCCTGCTTGTGGCCTGGGAAAGCAGTCGAGGACGGCCCAATGCTTTGGGACCCTGCACCCACGTGGGAGACCTGGAAGAGGTTCCTGGTTCCCGGCTTCGGATCGGTGCGCACCGGCCGTTGCGGCTCACTTGGGGAGTGAATCATCGGAAGGAAGATCTTCCTCTCTGTCTCTCCTCCTCTGTGTATATCTGGCTGTAATAAAATGAATAAAATCTTTAAAAAAAAAAAAAGAAAGAATCAGGTACACTGATACTACCAAATGTAAAACACCAATACAAGCCAAAACATTATGAACAAACTTGAAAGCCTAGTGGCAATCTGGAATAAGATATTACCTAATATGTAAACCAATAGAAAAATACTTCTAAGAAAAACCGGACAGATTATGCACGGAAGGACAGAACAGCCAAAATGATCAGTAAGAATACAAAAAGGAATAGCTAAGTCTATTGGTAATACAAATGCAAAATAATGTTAATTTTCATCCACTCCCTTAGTAGAGTTGGGGAAAAACATAGATATCCAGTGTTGGTAAGGATGCATGCCAAGATATACAGACAGGAGGAGAGACAGAGAAGATCTTTCATCCAGTGATTCACTCCCCAAGTGGCCACAACGGCCAAAGTTGAGCTGATCCAAAGCCAAGAGCCAGGAACTTCTTCTGGGTCTCCCACTTGGGCGCAGGGTTCCAAGGCTTTGGGTCATCCTCCACTGCTTTCCCATACCCATATGAGATCCCAGCTTGTGCAGGGCGAGGACTTTAGCCACTAGACTACCGCTCTGGGCCCAAATTACCTAATTTTTGATGTGAAGTCTGAGGGTACACACAGAAGTTTAAAAGTATGAATTGTATCTCTGTAGCCAGAAATCTCATGTGTAGGATTTCTGTCTTAAAAATAATGTTACCAATTAAACAAAAGAACAGAGGAAGTGATTTTCTTTCAACACTACAGCAGAGAAGACTGGAAAGAGCTGAATAAGTTCTGCATGATTCAGTGGGCTCTGGGCAGTTTTGTGAACATTTTGGAGGATGGCTACTCAAGCGGGGCAGCTTCAGTGTCACTAGCTGACATAATCGCATGGGGCCCCTGATGCGCATGTCCGAAGCATGGCTGTGCAGTGCGTGTCTGTGCTATTCACTGGTTTACCCGGAGTGTTCTACAGCCTTTATGTGTGACTCCATCCACACAAATCCGAGTTGGAGATTGCTGTCACCTCCGTTCTGCTCTTGAGAAAGCAGGCTCAGACTTTTGTTATTTCATTTGCCCGGCCATGCATGACTGATAAGTGACAGAATGGGGATTTGATCTCGGGGAAGGTTAACCTTCCCAAATCACTTTTTTGTTACTACTTTACATAGTAGAGTGCCAAAGTGAAGTATGGGTCCTAGAAGCTCAAAAACAATCGCCTAGTGATTGAGGGATTGTTGAGTAAATTGCCAGTCAATCATGAGATATATTACCATTCAAAATAAGAGATGATGAATTTTTTAAAAAAATTTTTTCTTCATTCATTTTCATTTTACTGGAAGTATCAGAGATAGTGATCTTCCATCCACTGTCTCCCTACTTCAAATCCCCACGTCAGATAGAGCTGGGCTGGACCACAACAAGGAGACTTGAACTTCACGAATTCCTTGACAGAAACCTGAGAGTTTGAGCATCATTTGCTGCCTCCTGGGGGTGCACATTAGTAAGAAACTGGATAGGAAATGGAGCTGCTGGGGTTCGAACCAGAACTATGATCCAAGATGTGAGTGTTGTAAGTGGTAACTTATTGAACCAAACACTCACTTCTGAAGATTTTTTTTTTTTGGTGTAAGAATTTTAGAATATTTCTGAACAATGGAAACTACAAACCATATATACATGTAAACATCTTTAATATGAAAAATAGCATCATATATGAAGAATGCATCAGAAATGAATGGGTTATATGAAATATAAAGTTTTTCTTTAGGATTGAGATGGGTGCATAATTCTCATATAGTATTCAGCAGTGTAAATAATTTAGCCTTGTTAATTAAGCGTGGGAAGGCTAGTGTTTTAACTGGTTGGAAAGCTTAAAATGACTGTGGAATGCCCTATGCAATTCTAGAGGCAGAGTTCCTGGTCTCAGGAAAAGAGTGTAGGACAAATGTGTCTACATTGGAATATCAATCTTCCAGAACAGTCTGAAACCCATCTGGATATTGCGAATTTGTGGACTAAATTAATCAAGGGGAAATCATTGTTTGGCATGCGTTTGTTTATTTGCTTAAGAATTTATTAATTTTTATTGAAAAGGCAGAGTTACAGAGAGAGAAGCAGAGACAGAGAGAGATCTTCTGCTTGCTCGTTCATTCCCCAAATGGCCACTATGGCTGGAGATGGACCAATCCAAAGCCAGGAGCCAGGAGCTTCTTCTGGATCTCCCATGTGGCTTCAGGGGCCTAAAGATTTGGACCATCCTCCGCTGCTTTCCCAGGCTATTAACAGGGAGCTGGATTGGAAGTGGAGCAGTTGGGACTCAAACTGCCACCCATATGTGGGATGCTGGTGCTGTTGGCTGAGGCTTAACGTGATACACCACTGTACTACCCCTAGATATACATTTAAAAGTAATGATCTGTATACACCTGTGTATTTTATCCCTTTTTGTTTTGAGGGTAGGGAGAGGAAATCTTTCATCTGCTGGTTCACTCTCCAAATATCTACAATAGTGAGGGCCAGATCAGGCACCAATCAAGTCTCCCAGGAGGATAACCGGACCCAAGCTCTTAAGAGCCTCTGCTGATCTCCAGGGTACGAATTAGCAGGCTGCTGGATTAGAAGTAGAGGTGGTGAGATTGGAAATGGTTCCCTGATACGGGATGCGTGCATGGCAAATAGTCACTTGACTGCTGCCTAGAGCCCCTGCCCCTAAGGAGCTTTTCTTAAGCTGACTCTCCCGGATCTGTATTCTCCAAGCAGCAACAGCCCAGGCTGCTGTCTTCAAAGATAATAGATGACACAACTGTGTTTTCAAAACCACAGGTCTCTGCTCCTCCCTTTGAACGGTGTAGATGGCATCTCAGCATCTTCTGGAATTTTCTTGGGTGGAGGGAAGTCAGGATCCACCTGATTTCTGTTCCTTTCTCGGTGTTTTTCACTTAGATCCTTGAATGGCTTATATATTTTCAATGTTTCAGTAGTTGCCTTTCTAGAATATGCCTATATGGGCCTCTCTTTTCATCAAACCTGGTTTTTCTGAAGGTTGAGAAATGAATTTTCTGTTTCGTGCTTTTTTTTTTTTTAATTAGCTGTCTGTTTTTTCTTCAGGGGGTTTACAGTTGGCTTCCACTTAGCTGTCATTCTCATATCTTCCTTTCTGCTTGGCCTCTGTGTTCTTGGCGACCTCTCCAGTGCAACCTTGACCTTCCTGATGAGTTTCTGCTCTCACCTCACCCCCATGTGGATATTTAAACATTTTTTGATGTCGTACAGTTCTTCTCACACTCTTATTCTTTTTCATCTCCTTCCCCTTTGTGTTTCTTAATTTTTTCTTTCTTTGAGGTTATTCCTCTTGCTAGATGTGTGCTCCCACTGCAAGAAGCTCAAGTGTCCTTGGGCTGTCCTGAGGCTGGCTCTTCCTCTGGGATCTGTCTCTGAAATAGTTGTACATAGCTCTGCGGCAGTTCGCCTGACAGGCGAGCCAAAGTCTGTCCAGATGCGCTACTGGCCAACAGTCAGGGAATGCGGCTTGCTGCAGATTGGGCCTTCTGTCTACTTGCGTGACATTGGGTCAGCTTTCCATCTCAGCCTGGAGGGTAGGTGTAAGGCAGAGTTCCCTTAAAGTAGATCCCTAATATTCACCTGTCACAGGGACTCCTTTGTGTGACAGCGCATCCTTTCCACGTTGTCTGGTCCTGCTCTGTTTCAAATCAGAAGAATACTTGTGAAACAACCACCATCCGTATTTACAACCACCCAGAGCGGTACTCTCTTCATTCTTGTGTGTAGTTCTTCACTTACAGAACCCTGAGTCCTTAAAGGGATTGCCTGCTGCATTTATAGGGCTCTACTTGTCTTCCCCCCCCCCCCCATTCAAGTTTCAGCTGGGATGTTGCCTTAAGACACCTCCTTTGAGACTCTTTATGAAAATGTATTTGAGAGGCAGAGAAAGAGAGCGAGGGAGAAAAAGATGAAGAAGTCTCTCATCTCTGGTGCATTCCCCAAAGTCATGCATCGCCCAGGCCTGGGAAGGCAGAAGCCATGAACTCAGGCCAGGTGGCAGAGACCCATCCGGTTGAGCCATCACCTGGTCCCTCCCAAGGTGTGTATTAGCAGGCAGCTGGAATCAGAAACAGCCGGGACTCAGATGTAGGCTCTTCAGCATCACATATGGGCATCTCAACCAGTGGTTTTTTTTATATACATTTTATTATTATTCTTATTATTTTATAGTACAGTTTCATATTCCCTTGTCCCCTCCCCAGTTCCCTCCCCCCCAGTTCCTCTATATCATTACTAACATATAGTTCTTCATACTCAGTCATATGTCCATCATTGCGGGCCTGGACAATGACAGAGAGTCCAGAATCCTATTGTCAAGATATAGTAAATAGTTTCATTGTAAGTCCATTTTTGTCTGGAAGCAGAAATGCATACCACACTACATCCTCACATCTGGATGTTAGTCTCCATTTCACAGCTACTGTACATCCCCTTAAATGAAAAGTCATGTTTCAAAATCAACAATAGAAAGAAAAGAGGAAATTTACAATGCCATGAAGTTAAATGACATGTTACTAGATATGACAGTCTCCATTACACAACTACTGTACATCCCCTTAAATGAAAAGTCATGATACAAAATCAACAAATAGAAATTTACAATGCCTGATATGACAGTCTCCATTACACAGCTACTATACATCCCCTTAAATGAAGAGCCACAAAACAAAATCAACAACAGGAAGAAAAAAGAAATTTACAACACCAAGAAGTTGAATAACATGCTATTAAATGACTAATGTGTAGCTGAAGAAATGAAAATCAAGAACCTTCTTGAAGAAAATGACGCTGCCGTATGACATACGAGTCATTGAATGATTTAATCCGAAGGAAGTGTTTTGAAGAGATGAAACTAACAGAAAACAACAAAACCCATGTGATATAATTTCCGCTAATCTTTGTTGAAGTGTGTCTCCTCCAGACTATAAGCAGATGGGTTTTGTTTTTTAATCAAGTGTACTACTCTATGATGTTTGATTAAGCTTAAGCCATTTACATTCAGACTTTATTATACATGGGTGTTACGTTGGTCCTGTCATTTTAGCAATGGGTTGTTCATTGGTTTAGTCTTCTGTTGTCATTTTACTGGGATGTTCTTCCCGTTTGCCTTTGGTTTTGGTAGGTGCTATTCCTCTTCTCTGCCAAGAGAACATCTTGAAGTATCATTTGTAGGGCAGGTTTGGAAGAGGCAAATTCTTTTAGCTTTTCTTTACTGTGGAAGAATTTTATTTCATTTTCAAAGACAAAAGAAAGCTTTGCTGGATATGTTATCCTAGGCTGACAATTTTTTTCTTTTAGAATCTGGAGTATGTCACTCCGTTCTCTTCTTGCCTGTAGAGTTTCCTGTGAGAGATCTCCTGTGAGCTTAATTGGCATTCCTTTATATGTCAATTGATTTTTTTCACGTGCACATTTAAGGATCTTTTGCTTATGTTCAACTGAAGAGAGTTTGATGATCATGTGTTTTGGTGAAGATCGCTTTTGATCAAGCCTGTTGGGAGTTCTGTGCCCCTCCTGGATCTTGTTTCCCAATTCTTTCTCCAGATTAGGGAAATTTTCCTTTATTATTTCATTAAATACATTTGCAAACTCAGCTTCTCTTTCTGTACCTTCTGGGACTCCCATAACTCTTAGATTTGGCCTCTTAATAGTGTCTTTCAATTCTTGAATACTTTTTTTGGCCTGATCCAGCTCTGCTTCCAGCTTTTTGTTTGCTTCCCCCTGGTGACAGGAAATACCTTCCAATTCTGAGATTCTTTTTTCTGCTTGCTTCATTCTATTTTGGAGACTCTCCACTGTACTCTTAATTTGCTCTACTGTGTTCTTAATTTCTGATATACCAGCCTTGATTTGCTTTATTGCTTCCTTAAATTCTTTGAACTCTTGCATGAGCTTCTCATTGTTGATCAGAATCTTTAAAATGAGTCTTATGGATTCTGTGTGCCCCATTTTCTCGATGTCTTCCTCAATTAACTCTGAGATTGGCATAGGGTTTTGCTCCCTTGCAGGAGAGTTTTCGGCAATATTCATTGTGCCTTTGTCTCTTCTTTTGCTCTTGATCATTGTACTTCTGGTTAGCAGAGTCTTCTCCTTGGGGTAGGTTTCTAAGCTGTGTCACCCACAGGTCTACAATGTGATTTTACTTATTGCGGTTGGTACACAACTTTTCTTGCAGCTACTTGTGCCACAACCTCCAGCGAGTTCCAGGTCTGGGTTCTTATGTCAGATTTCCACCGTGGTCTCCACAGCCCCAGCTCTTGGCTCACCACTCACCATCTCCTGTGATACCGTGCTGAGGCTGCACCGTTGTCTCTGCAACCTTTCTCCCACTTCCGGTTGGAGCAGGTCCCAGGATTAGAAAGACACCAGGTGTCCTATATAATTAGGTTGTTGGTGGCGCTGATCTTGTTGGAACCTGTTGGACATTAGGTCTGGGTACCACACGGACCTATTTTGACCCGTACGATGACACAGTCAGTATTATTTTCCTGCGGGACCAGTGCAATCTCGGACCTCAGCAAGTTCTCGCGAGATCAGCACATGTGCAGTTCGCTGTTGTCCCCTGCAGTCCCAGAGCTATTGCCACAGTGCCCAAAATGGTGCCTGCCGTACAACCACTAAGGTTCTTGATCTGCTGGCCGTCAGATCGAGGGCTATCCCAGACCTGCCCTGAGTGGAACCCATAGAATGCCACGTCGTTGCAGTTCACCCAGACAGAAATGAGCTCACTCCCAGCTCAGCGCATGCTTAGTCCTCTCCCTCGCCCTTTCCTCCTTACACAAAATGGCGCCCAATTCAGCTCTGGGGGGCTGACTGGACTGTGAAGTCCACTCTGTTCTCGCACTGCCCGTCTGAGATCTGCTGCTCTGTCTCTGAGCTTGGTCAAATCAAACGGACCAGAAGAACGGACAGTTCTTTGTCTGGGTTCACCTCCCAAGCTCCCAGTGAAAGTCCCTTCCCTCCTGGTTGCTGGTGGAGTTCCAGCTGCTGTGGAGTTCAGATCGCCGTGCTGGAATATCAGTCTCTGCAACACCACACCGTTGTGTCCGCTGCTTTCCTGTGTCTGTCAGTCTCCAGGTACCCCTCTGCTGTTGTTCTGTCCTTTCCTATTTCCTGAAATATGTCCTCTCTACTTCATCCTGGTTAAATGTTTTTCCGTCTGTATAAACGTGTCCTTACCCTATTCCGCCATCTTGATTCTCCTCAACCAGTGGTTTTTAAGGACTTCATTTATTTATTTGAAAGGCAGAGTTATAGAGGGAAAGGACAAGACAGAGAGATGTTTCCACCTGCTGATTTATTCTCCAAATGACTGCAACAGCCAGGACTGGGGTAGGCCAAAGCAAGGGACTTATAACTCCATCCAGGTCTCTCATATGGGTGGAAGAGTCTAAGCGTTTGGACTATCTTCTCTTGCTTTCTCTAGTGCTTTAGTGGGGAACTGGGTTGGAAGGGGAAGCAGCCAAGGTTCCAACTTCCTTGTACTTGTTAGTGGCATGTTTGCATTGCAGGTGCGTGCTAGTGTCTTAACCACTGCACCACACGCCCACCCTCTTATTTAGCTTTCATGTCATGTCAGTTCAAATCCCAACGACATTCATTATCTTTGACTAGTCACATAGCTTGTCTGAGCTTCAGCTTGTTGACTCATACACATGGGGTTTGAGGCATTTTCGTGATAATTAAATGAGACAGTACAGGAGATACTATTTGTAAAAATGCTTGAAATTCAGAAACCGTAAGTCTACTGAATGCTCACTTCAGCCAAAAAATTCTGTAATTTCATGTGTATTTTAATATGGGAGGGTAGGTACTATATTTTCAGTTGACAAGAGGAACTGGGCTGTATGAGGTTTAAGTACTTCCCTTGTTTGCAAATAGGCAATGATTCTAGATTTTTTCCCAGGCAGTACAGGCCCAACGACTGGCTTCTCTTCCTCCTCCGCTCCTTCCTCCTCCTTCTTCTCTTCTTTTTAAGATTTATTTATTTTTATTGGAAAGGCAGATCATATCTGCAGAGAAGAGGCGAGACAGAGAAAAGGATCCTTTATCTGCTAGTTCACTTGCCAGGTTGCTGTAGTGTCTGGAGCAGAGCCGATCCAAAGCCAGGAGCCAGAATCCTCCTTCGAGTCTCTCACGCAGCTACAGGTCCCAAGGCTTTGGGCAAGCCATTACTGCTTTCCCAAGCCACAAACATGGAGTTTGATGGGAAGTAGAACAGCAAAGCAGAGGCGAGGATTTAACCATTAACATATTGCCAGGCCCCAGAGTCTGGCTTCTTAACCCTCATGTCATCCACAACCCATTTGCCTCAAAGACGTGTCATTGCCACTTCCTCCACCATCCAGTATTTTCAAATTGGTTTGCCTCTATCTGAGGTCACACATCCGAACACCAGAATTTAGGAAGAAAGATAATGGGCAATAGCAGGGAAAGGTAGGATGGAGGAATTGAGGTACAGGTTGCCCTGGCACCCTCAAGTGTATTTCTTGTTGCATAAAGACTGTGGGATTCATAGGATGAGGACACTTCAAAAAATCTAAGAGGACGTAGCTAAAGGATAAGCTTGTTTTGGTGTAAGGTAAGCTCCCTGCTTTGGGGATTTTAACCTTTAATGGAAAGCAGGGAGAGTGGGTTTTTGGACCTAGCAGGTTAAGCCTCTCCTCGTCCTTCTCTGTATGGTTCTAAAAAGATCCTTCCACAGGATGCTTTTGTGAGTACAAAGGTCTTTGCAGGGATGATGAGGTTTTCTTAACCCAGATGCCTTTTCTTGGGTCACAGCATCCTTAGGGATAAACAGCTGCCCATTCTAAGTGATAACAAGCCTGAGGTCACAGAGGACTTCTTTTCGTGTTGACTGCATAGAGGATAGAGTTACTGAGTTGGCATCTGGAGGACAGACAGACAGACAGACACTGCATCTATTGGTTTGCTCCCCAGATGACTACAATAGCTGGCCCTTGACCAGGATGAAGTCATGAACCGAACTTTTTCAGATTCTCCCACAGGGATGGCAAGAGCTCAAATGCTGGGACCACCCTTCACTGCTTCCCAGGCACATAAACAGAAAGCTAGATCAGTTGTGGAATAGCCAGCATCCCAGGCACCACACAATGCCAGCCCTGTCTCTGGTGCAATTCTGATGGTGAGTTCTTTTCCATTGGGTCCCATATTATGAATGTGGAGGAAGACAGCGTTGGTGGGAAGGAGTTGTTCGAAGGGGGTGTGGCAGCAGTGAAGAAGCAGGAGAGGGCAGGAGCTTGGAAGTCCTTTTAGGGAGACTTTGATGTTAGCACAAAGTGATCCTGGCTTGAAAAATTACATCTTATTTTTAGGGGGATTAAAAAAAAAGCCTGGTATGGTTTGATAACAGTGATGTTATTATCTCATCTCAGGTAATAAATAAAGGTACCTGTAGCCTTGCCAAAATTCAAATGTCAAGTTGATTATGTAAAAAGCAGAGGCAGCCAAGTCTTCCCTGTGCAGAAGTAGAAAAGCCTCCAGCATATTGGGATATCTGTTGACAAAGGGCTGGGCTCTTGTTGGCCTTTCGGATTAGTCCGATGTGTTCTTTTCTCTTTCCGCTCTTAAGTGTATGGCTTGCATTCAGAATGTTTTATGGAGAAGGCCATTGCTATTTGAAAATACCAGTCTAAGGTGGAATTGTCATTTCCTTTTCTGAAAGTTGTTATGCAATAAAATATACTTCATGTATCAGGAGAGCATTGGGTACTTCCTCTAGAAAAAAAGAGAATGGACTTTCTGGAAGATTTTCCCCAAACCTGACGACTACTTAGAATGACAAAGACAAGTGTATTAAATCTTGAGGTGCAGGAACCACATTCATTGGCCTTCACGTAACACACATCTAAAGACACAAACTGATCGTTTGGTCACACACACACAAAAAACAACAAAATTAAATATTGAGGAAGAGCAATGTTGTGACACAGATGTTGAAGCAACTGCCTGAGATTCTGGCGTCTCAGCTACTCCACTACCAGTCCAGCTGCTGTTCTTGGGAAGGCAGCAGAGGATGGCCAAAAGTGCTTAGGCTCCTGACACCCATACGGGAGACCCAAATGGAGTTCCAGGTTCTTGACTCCTACCTGTGCCAGCCTGGGCCATTGCAGCCATTTGGGCAGTGAGGCTGCACATGGAAGATCTTTTTCTGTCTGTCTCCCCTTACTCCATCACCCTTTCAAATGAATGAATCTTTCAAAATTCAAATATTAGAATACAAATTAGACAATAGCTATTTTTTTTCTGTGACCAGTGGCTAACAGTCACTCAAAAATGATTTCAGTGAATTCAAATACTGTCATGATTCAGGAAGATGGAGCTGCTAACAAAAATGACTTTATCTTTAGAGTGAAATATATAACTCATGAATGGGAAGAAAGAAGGAACCAGAAACGCTTTGAGAGGTAAACCCAGTTGAGGGTGCGTTCCTATGTAGGCAGTCAGGAAAGAAGAGGAACTCAAATAAGAACTAAGATGTGTGAGGGATCTTCAGAAAGGTCAAACAGATGTGCATCATTAAAAACCCATGTGCATATTTTTAAAAAATGACAACCAAATGAACTCCTTTTAAATTCCATTTTCCAGAATCCTGCTGAATTCCCTTGTAGCATTCCTACTATGTGTTGTGTTCTTGCTGCTCCTGATGCTTGGCATCTTAGTTGCATTTTCTCACATAGTCCCCGTAAGTTAAATATCTTCATTTCTATTTCCAGACCAACCCAGCCATTTGCCCAACAGCAACCAATAGTAAGCCGTAAAGCCAAGGACTTGACTGACCGGAGGCAGATCACCCTCCAATTCACATTCTTGACCTCTTCACTTTACTATTTAACGTGTGTAGTATATTGAAATGTGTTCTTTTCAATTTTGCAGTGGATATAATCTTTGAAAAGTGAATTTCACCTCCAGCCGCTCACCCTGGACCCTGAGGTTCACAAAAGCAGTTAACTACAGTCTTAGCCATTTTTCATGCCTTCTTCCTACTGTACAATAATTCCTTGGAGTTGCTTGATGAATGAATGCAAAAGATGTCACGGAGTTGGAAATGAGGGTGTGTGTATCTCACTAGCTGTGAAGGATCTGCAAACAGGAAGAGGTACAGCGGAATGCTAATCAGGTTTGAATCTCTAAAGAAAGTCATGCTTTTACTGAAAAACCTTTTCAACGCATAGAAACAGGTCCTTGCATAGGGCCCAGGAAGGAAGAACCGGAGGGAGGATTTACAGAATCGATCAGATCTGCCCATTTCCATGAAGCAGCTGAGGAAGCACAGTGACGTGTTTCCAGCAGTCAAGGTGACTGCCACCGGCTGGTGGTGTTCTCTGCCGTCACACCTGTGACGCTGACCTCCTGTGGGAGCGCTGGGTTGACATTTGGCTGCTTCACTCCCCGTACAGCTCCCCACCCCTGAGCCTGGGAAAGCAGTGGATGACACCCCAAGTGTTTGGGCCACCCATGTGGGAGCCCCAGATGGCTTCTTGGCTTTGGTCTGGCCCCTCCATAAGCATGTCAGCCATTCGGGGAGTGAGTCAGAGGGTGAGAGATCTCTCATGCTGTGTCTCTCCCTCTCTCTGTGTAACTCTGTCTTATAAATAAATAAATAAACGAAGAAGTAAATAAGTAAGTAAATAAAAATATTTTTTGAAAAGACTGTTCTGAAGCATGGACAAATTAACATTTAAATTTGTCCTCCCAGGCAAACATTGTCTTGCATCTGATCCTCCGTAAATGTATTTTAGACATAAGCAAACACAAATAGATAGATCTCACTGTTTCATCAGGCAGCATTTTGAAAATTGGCCTTCCACAGAACATGGTGCCCTGGGAAATGTGAATAGAGGGCTGCGACAGAGTTCCATAGGGAACTGCCCCTCCCCTTCCTCTTCTTGAGATTCCCAATGCAGGCAAAGCCAGCTTCCTACAGCCTCTGAATGCTCAACCCCACTGCAGCTTTTTAAGCCCACCATGCATTGCTCAAGCTGCAGAATAAACCCTTTTTGAAAATCCTTGCACACTTAATAACATTTTTTTTTTCGAACAGTCTGGAAAATGCTGACATAAGCAAAAGAAGTATAAAAGAATTTAGGAATCATTTGCTGTTATGCATTCACAATATTGCATTCCGCACGCTGGTGGAGATGATTGACATAGTTCGTCTTATTACTCGTGTCAGCAAGAATGAGAGATAGTATCAGAATCTGATAAAATGGTTTGATAGAGTGGGACACGCATTTCCAACTAAAGCTGTATCGTTTGAAAGCACTGCTTCAGAGTGGCAGGTGCTGTGGCACAGTAGCTCAAGCCACAGCTTGGGACATTGGCTTTCTGTATCAGAGAGCCTGGGTTCAAGTTCAACAACCTTTTCTAGCCCTGAGCATCTATACTAGCACTCAACTCCCACACATTCTTTTTGTTGTGTTTCTTCTTCTTTCTTACTTTTCTCACTGTAAGACCCATAGTCCTGAGGCTGTGAGAGTGGTCATTGCGAGAGTGACCCAGTTGTCCTGCCCAGACAAGGGTGGGGAGACCATTGTATGTGGTGATGAGGCAAGGATGAAGGGACTTATAGAAGGGACACTTTCTATGCAAGCTAGGGCTGGGCCAGGCTGAAGCCAGGAACTAGGGGATGGGAGCACTTTGACCACATTTTGCTGCTTTTCTGGGCCATCAGCAGGGAGTTGAATGGGAAGTGGAGCAGCCAGGACTTGAGCTGGCACCCATATGGAGTACTGGTATTTCAGGTACTGAATTAACCCATTATGTCACAGCACATGCCTCTCATACTGTAGTTTGACGATATCTCCCCAGGGATTATGTACTGCAAGCTTGGCCGTTGCGTGGTGATGTTAAGAACTGGTGAGACTTTACCCAGAGCACTTGGCCTAATGGCTAAAATCCTCACCTTGCACACGCCGGGATCCCATATGGGTGCTGGTTTGAATCTCAGCAACCCCACTTCCCATCCATCTCCCTGCTTGTGACCTGGGAAAGCAGTTGAGGACGGCACAAAGCCTCGGGACCCTGCTTCAGTGTAGGAGTCCTGGAAAAGACTCCTGGCTCCTGGCCTTGGACTGGCTCAGCTCCAACTGTTGTGGCGACTGGGGAGGGAATCAACGGACAGAAGACCTTTCTCTCTGCCTAGACCTTTCTCTCTGTCTCTCCTCCTCTCTGTATATCTGAATTTGCAATAAAAATAAATAAATCTTAAAAAAAGAAAAGAACTGGTGAGTTCCTTTAGGAGTTAGGGACTAGAGAAGGTCTTCTCTGGCTCCTGGCTTCCTGTCTTACAAGGCGATGTTGTCCTCTTTCCTGTACTGCCACCATGATGCTATCAGACATCTAATGATGTAGTCAGGAGGTCTCTTGCTTGAGCTGATGCTGTGCTTTTTGACTCTTCAATCTGTAAAACTATGACCTACATAAATCATCTCCTTCCAAGTATCCTGGCTCAGGTATTTCATTATAGTATCAAAATATTCGAAGACATCCACCCGATAGACCATGTCAAGCACTTGGTCTGTTAGAGTCCAGAAAGCAACAATAATCCCACTACACCAAGTCCTTCTGTGTGGAGGAACCCAATGTTAACCTTGACGTTTAGCAAGTGCCACACTGTTGTCCCGGTGCCTTCTGCTTCTACAGCACTGCTCTGGGCACACAGAGTCAGCTCCTGGGAGGTGGCATGGAGCCAGATGTGCACATTTTCTTTATTTCCGCTAAGTAAATATTACAGGGTGAATTTGTGAAAATATGACATTGTGACTGTCATACAGATTAAAAATTCACATGTGTCAGAGATTTGAATCATCAGTCAGACTAGTTTGAAAGGCAAGTCCAAGAGCCACTCATTTATAGGCAAAGCAGGAACGCTGACATGGATTTCTGAATGAGGACAAAACAGGTCTATCCACCAGCATCCCTGTGGCTGCTACACAACTGTGTCACCATGAACATCCTAGGATGCTTAACTCTTTTTGTTTTAAAGATTTATATATTTTTATTGGAAAGTCAGCTATACGGAAAGGATAAGAGACAGAGAGGAAGATCCTTCATCCAATGGTTCACTCTCCAAGTGGCCGCAAGGGCTGGGGCTGAGCTCATCCGAAGGCAGGAGCCAGGAGCTTCTTCTTGGCCTCCCACAAGGGTGCAGAGTTCCAAGGTTATCCTCGACTGCTTCCCAGGCCACAAGCAGGGAGCTGGATGGAAAGTGGAACTGCTGGGATTAGAACCAGCACCCATATGGGATCCCGGCTGGCGCATTCAAGGCGAGGACTTTAACCGCTATGCTATTGTGCCGGGCACTGCTTAACTTTACTATAATGATTTGAAATCAGTTTCTGACAACTTAAGAAGATTATATAACAGACCAAAAAAGATGAGATTATCATGAACTATGTCAGATAATAGAATCATTTTCATTTATTTAAAAATATCTCCCACTAGAAGCAGAATCATCATCATCCATAAGTTCATTGTCGTCACCATCATCACCATAAACTTCTTGCCGGGCCTAACCAGTGAAGGCAGTTGCTCACACAGTCACGTTGATTCTGCTTTCGTCATCTGCTGAGCACACGTCCTCGGCCTGTGGGGCTCTGATTTGTTTGGTTGGCCACCTCCTCTCTTGCTGGTTTCTCCTAGTTTGTCAAGGGAGTGTGTGTGTGCATTTTGTTCCTGCTGCATTCACTTCCTGTCCCTGGAGGGGTGATCACAACCTTCATGGCTCCCAAACCAAACACATTTATTGCCTCCTGGTTCTGAAAGTTAGGATCATGGATGGCCAGTCCTCAAGGCTGTGTGGCTCCTGGGAGCTCCAGAGGAGAATGCTCCTCGTGTCAGGTTTTGCAGCCCTTAGAAGTTGCTGGAATTCCCTGCATCCTATTGATTTTTGCTTCCATCCCCACTTCTGTTTTTAGCAATCTTTGTACCTACCTTTTAGTAAACCCCGTCGAGGACACTGCACCCGCAGACACATCCAGATGCTTCTCTGAGCTCCAGGTCCTTAGCTCATCACACATGCCCAAGTGCCATCTGCCATGAAAGATGACATAGTCATAGACTTGTTCTCTTTGGGGAGCCATCACTCGGCTGACCACTGTCTGGGTTGCTGGCCTTTGAGGGGGTAAGTTTGGTGTCTTCCTCTACTCATGACTGTTCCAGTGAAGGTTCTAGAACAATCTGTATTTCCAGACCCTTCTGAGTTTTCTCTACTGATCCAGTTGCCAAAGGCTCATCCTCCTTTTCTTTTTCTCACTGAAGTCACCTTTAGAATCTTCCAGCAAGCCCTCTTTTTTGTGAGGCACGTTTTAGTGGTATCTCTTTCCCTACATCTTTGACCAGAGAGAGAGCTCAATGCTTTAAGTCGGCGTGAACTGCTTGTCTTGGAGAAAGGATCTTCAGGACTGTTGCTCCCAAGACTTTGGACCCTTCATGCTGGTTAAACTGTGGTGCCTTTAATGCCTGCAGTAGGGATACCTATTCAATCCTAACTATCTTATCCTCCACAGTACCTGTGAAACTCTTAGATGGTCCCTGAGCATTCTCCGGAGCTCTCAGGTTCAATACAACATTAACCTGCAGAGGACAGGGCAGTAAAAGCAGTAGGACCAGAGAATCAATCACTCTTTATCCTCACGACAAGTGTCATGTGTTTGCCTCACCAGATGTACCAGAGAACCCAAGGTCAGACCGTGTGATTCTGTCATAGCCGACTGCTGTCGGCTGCTTGCTTTACCAGCGCGGTGTCAAGCCTTTTAAATACTCCTGAGCTAAAGCAAGCTTCTGTAGTGCTTGTACATCATCAGTACTATCTCCCGTCTCATCAGTAGAGTGCTCATAGCACTATGAAGGAAGGTGAAGGCATCACAGTGCCCATTTTATAGATAAGGAAACTGAGACGGTGAACAGTTGTGCAAGGTGATAAAGGCCAGAACCAGGATTCAGACCCAGACACACATCAACGGATCTGGGAAAGACAGCTACCTGGTGAGACAGTGCATTCAAAGGAAGGGGAGATGTGTACATGCTGGGGGAGTCCCAGATGGGAAGTGAGCCGGAGCAGGCATTGAGTAGTCTAGAGAAGATTCTTGGAGAAGGCAGGATGCCCTGCTGGGGGAGCCCGTTCAGTTTTCTTGAACTCAGCCCAAGTTAGGAGTCATCAAGTTAGCGTTAGATGATAGTTTTGTTTTGCTTGAGAGATGTAAGAGACTGTCACAGGGGGAATGTTAGTATTTCTTCGCTCCAGGGGACTCTGGTCATTGGGCAACCCACACCTCAGATGAGGGTCTGTTTGACTCTGGCCCTGGCATCTCAGATGTTGATGACTGACTGTCACTGGAAGAGCAGAAGTTGTAACTGAAGAGGCTGTGCGTCTTAGCTGCCCTGCAGCGTTGACTAAAAAATGGGAATCCCATTCAGTTTATTTCCCTGGGATGTTTTTCTGCAATTTGCCAATATACTCAAGATTAATTATTAATCAATTTGCATTCTCATTCCGCCAGTTAGCACACGGAATTGAATTTCAACGATTTCCTGTTTACAGTCAGCAGCCCCGGTCTCCTTCAGTCTCCTCTTCTCTGACTTTTCACCAAGTCCTGAACATTTCACCTTTGACAGCTTCTTAAATCAATTTCAGCCTCTTTTTCTCCACCTGACAGATTCAGCGGATACTTGTGAGCCTCATAATTTATCATGTGGAGTACAGTAAGCATCTCAATCGTTCAGCTCTTCTTGACTCTCCCTTCCTCCTCATCCAGCAATCTCCTTTCTCTCTATCCCTGAAGTTATTGTTTGTGAAAAGATTTATTTGAAAGGCAGAGTGAGGCAGGGATAGCAGGCATGTCTGGGTCAGGCCAAAGTCAGGAACCAGGAACTCCATCCCGGTCTACCACATGGGTGGCAGAGCCCAAGCATTTGGGCCATCTTCTGACTTCATACCAAGGAGCTATATCAGAAGTGAAACAGCCATGTTTAGAACAGGAACTCATAGAGTGTGCCAGTGGCACACTCAAACCTGGGGTGCAGCAATCCTGTTATATGGCATTTTAGATGCACCACAACAACTTATGTCATTGTCTTACAGTACAGGTCTGGGAGAAGACCTTTGGCATAGGGGTTAAGGCTCATCACTTGAAATGCCTGCATCCCAGCAGAGGAGTGCCTGGTTCAAGTCCACCTCTGTCGCAGCTTGCACCGTCCTACTAACGTGCATACTTCAAGGTGGCAGGTGTCGACCTACATACTTACATCCCGAATCCCTGTCACTTACACTGGAGACCCAGACTGAGTTTTGGACTCCTGGCATTGGCCTGGCCCATCTCTGCCTGTTTCGGACATTTAGGCAATAAGTCACCAGGTGGAGGTTTTCTCTGTGTATCTCTGTCTTCTTGCTTCTCAGCAAAATGAAACATAAGTCTGATCCTAACGTTCTTGCTCAGAAACCCTGGATTGCTCCCTAGAGCCCAGTCACCACTGGAATCCTTGTGTCCATGGTTCACCCGTGCTACAGCTCTCTGCTGCTTCTCCAGGGATTGTCTTCTGGCCACACAAAGCCTGTGCTGTGCAAAGCCCCAATGTCACCAATGCTAATCTCTCTGTGTCCCTTCGACTGGTGAGGTTTCAGCCATTGTTCCAAGCTCAGGGGATAGTTACTTTCTCTCTGAGGTGGTGGGATTTTTATAACTGCCGCCCCCCCTCCGGACTCATCTCTATTCTTGCAGCACACCGTCAACACAACATGTTGTTTTATCGTCCTCTGATGTCACATTTCTCTGCAAGAGTAACATCTTTGCAGACCATGGCACTCTTGATCGATGATGCACACAGGGCCACGTGCAATGCTAGATGCTCCTGCTGTGTCCGTTTCTTGGCCTCTAACACATTCAGATGGGCAGCATGGTAGAGGATTTTAGCACTGTTTGGTTGCTGTCATAAGAGAATGTGGTTGGAGGTTTTTCGTTCGTTTGTTTTTTGCAGGTACACAGAAATATGTAGAGGTGAACTGACATGGTTTCTGAGAAGTGTTCTAAAATATCTTACCATGAAAGGGATAAAAGACAAAAGAACAGTGGCACACTATGAATCATTTTGGAATCTGAGCTATGGCTTTGTAGGGTCTTTGTAAAGTTTATAGGAAAATTATTTTCAAGAAAGCTATTCATGGATTTAAAAAATTCTGTGGAAGTAAACTTTTTTTCCTTAAATATTTATGTGTTAGCACCGTGACGTAGTGGGTAATACCATCACTTGTAAAGCTGGCATCCTATATAGATGCCAATTTGTGTCCTGGCTGATGCACTTCTTTTTTTGTTGTTTTTTAAAAAGATTTTTTTTTTGTTTTTTTAAAAGATCTATTTATTTTATTGCAAAGACAGATATACAGAGAGGAGGAGAGACAGAGAGGAAGATCTTCTGTCCGATGATTCACTCCCCAAGTGACCGCAACGGCCGGTGCGCGCCGATCCGAACCTGGGAACCAGGAACCTCTTCCGGGTCTCCCACGTGGGTGCAGGGTCCCAAAGCTTTGGGCCGTCCTCGACTGCTGTCCCAGACCACAAGCAGGGAGCTGGATGGAAAGTGGAGCTGCCGAGATTAGAACCAGTGCCCATATGGGATCCCAGCGTGTTCAAGGGGAGGATTTTAGCCGCTAGGCCACGCTGCCGGGCCCGACTTATTTTTTTAATTTTTATTGTAAAGTTAAATATACAGTGAGTTGGAGAGACAGAGAAGATCTTTCATCTGATGATTCATTCCCCAAGTGACCACAATGTCTGGAGCTGAGCCGATCCAAAGCCAAGAGCCAGGAGGTTCTTTTGGGTCTCCTACACAGGTGCAGGTTTGCAAGGCTTTGCTTTCCCAGGCCACAAGCAGGGAGCTGGGTATGAAGCAGGGCCTCCGGGATTAGAACTGGTGACCATATGGGATCCCGGTGTGTGCAAGGCAAGGACTTCAGCCACTAGGCCACCACGCCGGACCCAGGCTGATCGACTTCTGATCCAAATCCTTGCTAATGGCCTGGGAAACGTAGTGGAAGATGGTCTGAGGACTTGAACCACTGCTGCCCACATGAGATAACGTGATGAAACTTTTGGCTCCTGACTTCAGCCTGGCTCAGCCTAGCAATTATTGCTATGGAAGAGCTCTCTGCTCTGTCACTCTGCCTTTCAAATAACCACATACATCTTTGAATACGCACAGGGAGAGCGGTCTTGGAGCTACTGGTTCACTCCCTGAGTGACTGCTAGCCAGGTCAGGTTGAAGCCAGGAGCTAGAAACTCAAACAGGAGCTCTCACATGAGTGGCAGGGGCCCAAGTACATGAATCATCTTGTATTGCTTTCCCAGGGGCATGATCAGGGAGCTGGGTAGGAAGCAGAACAACACAGACTCCTAATGGCTCTGGGATATGGGATGCTAGTGTTGCAAGCAGGGGTTTCCTTCACTGTACCACAATGTTGGCCCCAATGTGATCTTCTCAGTTTACAACAGAAGTTGTATATGTACACACACGTATATGTATGTATTATGATACTTATTTTCTAGTTCATTTTGGTTTCCATGGTGATAAGTTAACTAATCAACAAATGTATAATGAAATGAGACTGACTTTTAGCTAACATCGCCAGGTTTTGTTGATGGGAATTCGAGTGCAGGTGTTAAAAGGGCTTTCGAAAATCTTTTGTTTATGAAACTTTCTGTATTTAACAAGGAGTGAACTAGAAAGCTCTCCCATCCCCTGGTTCCCTCCCCAGAAGCTTCCAGCAGCTGAGGCCGGGCACTAGGGTTGTTGTCTGGATTTCGCACGTGACAAGCAGAGCCCCGTGCTTGAGCCATGCCTGACTCTCGCTCAGAGTATGTGCGTACGCAGGAAGTTGAAGTTGGAAGTGGAAGTGAACTGTGAACCCAGACACTCTGATATGTAACTCAGATTTCCCGGAGCTTCGCTCAGTGCTTGTCCGTACTGAGGCGTTTAGCAGCACTTGCCTTTTACCTATTTGGTTTCCTGGGACAAGGATGTGTCCCAGGGCTCATTGTTACTCTGAGTTAGAGAGGAGGCATTCAAGGAAATTGTATGACATTAAACAACAACAACAAAAACAGGGCCTGGCACAGTGGCCTAGCAGCTAAAGTCCTTGTTTTGAATGTGCCAGGGTCCCATTGGGGCACCGGTTCTAATCCCTGCAGCCCCACTTCCCACCCAGCTCCCTGCTTGTGGCCTGGGAAAGCAGGCAAGTATGGCCCAAAGCCTTGGGAGCCTGCACCGCATGGGAGACCCGGAAGAAGTTCCTAGCTCCTGGTTTTGGAACAGCTCAGCTCAGTTCCAGACATTGTGGTCACTTGGGGAGTGGATTGTCAGATGGAAGATCTTCCTCTCTGTCTCTCCTCCTCTCTCTGTATCTGACTTTCCAATAAAAATAAATAACTGTTAAAAAAAAAGTCAGTCTCAGGTATATTAGTCTTCATGCAAATGATATTAATTACCCATGAAACTTATTTAGTCAATAGAGCTGTTCTGGTTAGATAAACAGAAAATTATTTTTCTTATCTATTTTCTTTTGTTATGCAATGTGTTTGAAAGTTGTAAGCATTCGTTTCTAGGAGTTTCTAAATTCAAGACAACTTTCACCCAAATATTTCAGCTTCAAGTATTACATTTCAAGTCTAGCTATACTGCTTCTTCATGACAGCTCACGTAGCTGGGGCTGTGCTAATATACCTGGAACACAGCAGGTGATGGCTTGGGCTCCTGCCACCCTATGGGAGACCTGCATGGCGTTCCATGCTCCTGACTTAGGCGTGGCTCCATCCTGACCACTGTGGCCATTTGGTCAGGGAACCAGCTGATGGGAGGTTTATTTTTTTTCTCTTGAACCTTGCATTGCAAGGTTCACGCACATGCCTTGCAGTCCATTGTTCTGCATAAAATACACAAATCACTATTTTTTAAGGAGAACTGTGTTAAGTTCTGCCTTTCAAAGGAAGCCATCTGGCTGAAAAGACACAAATTGAAACAGAAGTTCAATCTTTAAATTTTATCAAACACACTTGATACCAGATCTCGCACACACACACACACACACACACACACACACACACACACACGTTTGCTGTTTATTTTCAGTCGGTTCTATGTCTGGTAAAGTGAGTTTCTGTAGCCCCAAATTGAAATAGACACACCTATAATTTACTTAAAAACACTAACCAAGTGAAAAATGCAGTGAGATTTTGTCAAAGAACTGGTTTTCAAAATAGCGATCACGGTGGTTACAAGGAATTCTCAAAAATGCCATAGCCAATGCAACAGAAAAGGGAGTGGGGACCGATTTTCAGATGGCGTTCATGCACCAAAATAAGCTTACCTCTCTATTCAGTTTTTTTCCATGGAGTTTTGAAGGCCCCTCGAAGGGGCTGGACTTGACTCATTCAGCTGTCTTGAGCAAGCACAGTCTTTCGCCACAATTCCTCTTCCCATCATTTGTTCCTCACCCATAGGTCCCTCGGGTACAGAGCTAAAATAACTGGTAATGCTGAGCCGGGTCTTGGGTGGGTTTCTGGGAAATCGTTATTTTCTCCGGATGTGACTCTGTTCAGGGACACAACACTGCTTCAGTCTCTTGTCTGAATGGATTGTCCTGTTGTACTTTCAGGAGTCACATGGTAAGAGCTGTGTGCAAGCACATCCTCCTGTTATTCTTACAAACTGTGGAGGAGACTGAGGTTCATGGAAACAGAAAAAAAATCCTTACAACTCAGGCCACCGGCCTTCATGCTCTCAACAACAGCGGTCGGCTGGTGAAGAGGTGATGGGGTCTGTTGTACTGGCTTGCCACCATGTCGAGTGGCTGAGGAACTTCGACGTGTCCACGAAGAGACCACTAGAATGGAGACAAGAAAAAGCCAGTCTGCAGAGGGTCAGACGCCGCTTGGGATCTCTGCCTCCTTTGGGAGAGTTACTGCTCTCCTGTTTCCAATCGCACTTCCTGCCATGGTGCGCTGTGGGAGGCAGTGAGTGACGGCTGTAGTATTTGTGTCCCTGCCACTCACCTGCGTGGTCCGGATGGGCATTTGAATGGAAGAGTTCTCTCTTACTCTCTTGCTCCCTGTCTCTCAAATCAATTAAAAATTAAAAAAAGAAATTTATATTTAAAAAAAGAGCCAGGTACTTTTCTGTTGATGATCATTGGTGTCCTATAGAATAACTCTTCTTCTCACAGAAGGATTAAGTCTTCTGCAAGTGCCCCATCTTAACACAGAGTTTCAGTAAGAGCCTTGAGGTCTTTGAACATAAACACAAATCTATGACCGAAACCCTTAGTGTGGCATCAGCCTTCTGGCCAGGTCTTGCCATGTGAGTTTTGCCGAAGGTGGCATAGCCTTATTTCTGTTCATCTACCTTAAATATGTCTAATCCTGGCTAAGGCAAATTAAGCACTTGAAATAACATGAAGAGCCCGCACAGTAGCGTAAGTGGAGAAAGTCCTCACGTGTCAAAGGGTTAATATGTTCATTGACTAAATGAATGACAGACTGAATTAATGAGCTTTTATAAGCTCTGCTGGCTTACACAGTTCAGGACCCTGACACACATCTCTTCTCCATTGCATTCACTGGAGACCCAGGACTCGAGAGAGATGCAGTAAGCGGGTGACATTGGGACAGCACACCACTAATTACAGTGGCTTTCTCCACTCAGCCACTATGGTTTGTACTAACTTCAGACTAAATTACTCACTGTAGGGTAAGCTTCTGGAAAGGAGCAAAGCCAGAAACCATCATGTTTAGTGCAAGTGTTTTTGCCGGGGTTCAAAGAAAAGAGTAGGATCAAATACCGAAGAGAGGGGGTGGAAAATCCTCCCCGCCCCCAGGACCATCCTGACAGTTTTGCTTTCTTGAGGGAAAGCTGTCATGTCAACTTGGGGCTTCTCTAGACCCACAGCACTCGGTAGGGAACTTCCAGTCTTGGGGAAGTCTTGAATCATAAAGATGGAGGAAGCCTGAGGAGTCGTTTCTGCTTTGCTCTCAACATCCCTCGAGTCTCCCTCCAGCACCGAGCCATGCTTGCCTGTGGACGGAAGATCTTCAGGGCCAGGAGAGCCTTCTTTGTATTCCGTTGGAGCCTGCTGTCTTCACACGGTGGCATCCTGTCCCGCTCCTTCAGCAAGGCTTCCCATGGCCACTCCAGGGCAAGGGCTACATTTTCCAGCATTCTTTGCTTATGTCTCAGGTGGCAGGCTTTCTTCTATCTTCACTCATGCCCCATGTCTCCATATTGTTCTGGTGGATTCTGATTTTTAAAGACTACAATTGATGTCTGTGTTTATAGGTTCTACACCCTTGGATTCAAGCAACCATAAACCAAAGATATTGAGGGGAAAACAATTGTCTATACCAAACCTATGCAGACCCTCTCCCCTCCAGTACCATTATTCCCTAAATGGTACAGTACGCTGGTGGCTTACATAGCATTTGCATTGTCTTAGGTAGGGGCAGGTGCTTGGCCCACATAAAAGGTGAGTTGTTCCCAGCTAGGAATTCTGATTCCAATTTCTTATTATTGTAGACCCAGGAGGCAGCCGGTGATGACTACAATATGCACACCCTGCTGCCTACTTGGAAGACCTGGACTGAATTCCTGACTCCCACCTTCAACCCTCTGACTGATGCCAACATTTGTGGGGCGGGGAGAATCAGTGAATGTAAACTCTCTCTCTTTATGTCTCTCTCTGTGTACATGCATGTCTAAGTCTTCAATACATAAAGAAAAAAATTTAAAAGGGACACTAGATTGAGATAAAAGGCATTCCTGGGAAGGTCAGAAGAATCAAAGATAGCACGTGAGATTTGAGTGTGTATGAAGAGTTGAGAATACTGCTGTAGGTTAAGTAAGCAGCCTTAATCTGAACATCAGCAGCCAGAAATGCTTCCAAATCTGGAATCTTCTGTGCGCCACCCTATGCACAAGAAGCAGACCTCCACACCATGAAACTTCATGCACAAGAGGTTTTTTTAAAAATTTTAAAATTTTAATTTTTAAAAATTGTATATAATAATCTTAGGGTTACATATGCTTATAAAGTATGTATGAAATATAAATAAAGTTTATGTTTAGACTTGGGTCTTATCCCTAGGATATCTCAGTATGGATAGGCAAATAAAAAAGATACAAAATCTGCAACTCTCCTGTCCCAGGCATTTCAGATAAGAAACACTCAACCTACATGACAGTATTTAAGCGCTCCAAGCCTTAGTTATGTAAAATAAGTGCAATGATACATAACATTATAATGAGTTCACGGCTTTTTTCCAAACTAAGGCAAAATCATGACAGGCATACAACAAAGCCTAAGAAAATTCGTTTTCTTCTCTCTTTTCCTGTTTAACTTTTGTACCTGGCTGTGAGCATCTTCTTTGCAGGCCAATAAATATGTACTGAGAAAATGGTTGGCTAAATGATAGGGTTTTCTTGTTTTTTTCATTTCATTGATTTACTCACTTATTCATTAATCATTTCATGCAAATCATCTCCATGCATTCACCATGTGTTACATAAATGTCCATTAGAAAGATCATGGAAAGCTGAATTAAAAGCTACTTTTATTGTGGTACAAACCTTGGAAATTTATGTATACAAGAAATCTTCAGAAGTTACTAGAAAGCATGAAAAACTGCAATGCATTTCAATTTTTTGGCAGCAAAATAAACTTACCTTTTCATTCCCTTTTTGAAGCACACTTCTGTTTTAGGAGACTTACAATAGTTTGGAGATAGAGCACCAAGTTGTAGCTGTGTCCTGGGGAGCAACTTTATCTTCTCATTGTTGGGGTAGCACGTTGTAAGTAATCAATCCCTGATTTTGACTTGTGAAGTCTTATTTTTTCATCATGCTATCTCCAAGTTTCCACAGGTGTAAGTTTCCAGTATTTATTCTTCTAGGTCCGGTAATTCAGTTCATCTCAACTGCTAATTCTCTTTCTCTGAATGATGCTCCCCAGATAATCTGATTTCTTAGTTGTTTTGAATATTTGATAAAGTTACAAAGGATAGAGATTATTTCAATTCAGCTGAAGATGACTCAGGGATCCATCTTGGATCTCAGAATCTAGGACTGTTTTCTTGTGATTTTTCTTTTCTGTTGGGGAAGAGCAGGGATAAGGCCGTGGGGTATGTCAAACTTGCAGCTTGACACTCCTAGGACTTTGAGTTACTTAACTGCAGTCATTATTTTACAAAAACGTTAGAACATTATTTTTCTTTTTTTTTTAAGATTTATTTTATTTTTATTACAAAGTCAGATATACTGAGAGGAGGAGAGATAGAGAGGAAGTGGAGCTGCCAGGATTAGAACCAGCAGCCATATGGGATCAAGGCGAGGACCTTAGCCACTAGGCCATGCTGCCAAGCCCTAGAACATTATTTTTCAAATGGTTGTGGCTGCTGTTGGTGTAGTTGGCTGACAGGGGACATCATCATGATGGAGACAGGAGAGTCACGGGAACCGCTGTGTTAACTGACTTCAGAATCATTGAGGTCACCTGCAAAGGGGTGTGGAACTAAGTGACAGCAAAACAAACTTGATCTCAACTTACAGTGCAATTACTAAATGTTGGGAATGGTGGGAGAAAGACTAGGCGGAGGTTGACCATTGGGAACCAAATCACAGCCAGATGGAATTAGCAAGGCTCACAGCTCAGGATTGGGGCCAGTATTTCAGAGCAGTGGGTTCTGTGTTGTCTGAATATGTGGAAGAGAGGAGCTGGTAGCCAACAGTTTAATTTAATTCCTTTAATTTGTAAATATATTGAAATACTGCACTATACTCTATGAACATACACAAGTTTTACATTTTAACAAAAGATATGACCCATTCTGGAAAGCATTTTTATGTTACTAAAGATATGTGTTTATTAAAAATAATAGTGATCAGATTTTTAGAAAGAATCAGAGAGAGAATGGATTAAGGACCATGAAAGGACATTAGAGATTGTGTAAGAAATTTCAGCTTTTTGGAGGATTTTTCTCCTTCAAATCTCTTTCGTAAGAGAGGGCAGCATGGTGTAATGAGAATTCTGGACTTTGATTCAGTACTAATTGATTTATCTCCATCGAGGCTAAGTATGTTATGGTGTAGAGGAGAGCATGGGAAAGAATGAGTAGACCTCATTGTCCGAACCTTAGAGAATCTGTGAAAACAGGGACCCAAAACGTAGCAGTTTGGGAATTGGCACTGTGGCATGGCTCGTTAAGCTGCCATTTGCAGTGCCAATGTGCTGTGTAAAGGCCAGGTTGAGTCTGTGTCCTGGCTGCTTTACTCCAGATCCAGCTTTGTGTTAATGCTCCTGGGGAAACAGCAGAAGATGCCCAGATACTTGTGTTCCTGCCTCTCACGTGGGAACCAGGGGTGAAATTTGTGGCTCCTTGCTTCAGCTCAATCCAGCTCTGATTGTTTTGGGCTTTAGGGGGAGTGAACCAACATGTGGAAGATCTCTCTGTCTGTCCTTCTCTCTCGCTGATCTTCTGCCTTTCATATAAGTGCTAAAAAATACATAGAAACGTTAGCAACATGAAATTAGCAAATGAAGGGTGGTATGGTAAATTGCTCTGGACGGTGTACAACAAGTGAAAGTACGATAATAAACTGAACTAGAGTGGGAATTCAGAACACTGTATCTCTTCCTTTCCTGGTGATAGGCTATAAATCCGGTTTTGACAACGTATTGGAAGAGACAGATGGGCACAACGTCTAGCTTCACGCACGCATTATAAATAAAACATATCTTGTAATCCTTGGAATTTTGCTTGGTGCATTTTAACATATCTGTAAGTTAAAGCTACAGACTCACTAGAAAATGTAATTTTACTACTGACCCCAAACATAAATATGTATCCATGTAATTTTCTACAGCTTGAATAACTTGGGGGAAAAAAAAGAAGCATTCACAGTCTGCCTCACAAATAATCAACTTTTGCTTCTCCACCTTGAAGATTATTGAGTTTGTGGCTTGTGTATGTGAATATTTCATCCAAGACCTTTTCGCAATTCATGATCCAAGTCATTCTTTATTGTCTGTTTGCAAATAAATAGAAAGGGTGTGTTGAGGACGATGTCAGTGCATTTTGATGCTAACTTCAGGGAAGAAATTAGTTTGAAGAGAAAGGTTGCTTTTTAAAAATCCATCTGTGTCTGCACAAATAACAATGGTTTTATGGCCAGTACCATATACACTATACAAGGGGACACCTCAAAGGTAGAGAGGGAGACATGGAAAGTCAGGAAGAAGGGGAGGGAGTGAAGGAGCGAGTTCCTAACTTCAAGTTCATCCCCAGATATTCCCAGTGATTGGGAGTGGGCCAGAAGCCAATAACTCAACTCAGATCTGCCTGACAGTAACAAAAACACAATTACAGCATCCATCACCATCACCTCTAGAGGTCTGCAGTAGCAGGAATTTGGTGTGGGAGTGTGTGTCCTTTTTGTTTGTTTACTTTTAGGTTCCTCGCCCACTCTAAGGCTTGTGACTTTTTAAAAATTGTTTATTTATTTTTAATTTTTGCTTTTCATGAGAGTTCCTTAGGCTCAGGGATTTCCCCTTCATCAGCAGGAATTTGGATTCTGTGACTGGAGCTGGACACTGAAGCCAGGTATCCCAATACAGAATACAGATGTCTCACTGCTTTTGTACATTTGAGACATATATCAGGTGCATTTTTAAAAATTCATGCATAATTGCTGCATAATATACCTTCTGTGTGAACTTTTTAAAATTGTTTGTTTGTTTTTTACTATTGGAATGGTAGATTGACAGAGAGGAAAGTCAGAGAGAAAGATCTCCCATCCTCTGGTTCACTCCCCAAATGGCCGCAACGGCAGGAGCTGAGCTGAGCTGAAGGCAGGAGGGCAGGAGCTCCTCCTGGGTCTCCCATGTAGGTGCAGGGTCCTGAGGCTTTGAGCCATGCTCTACTGATTTCCCAGGCCAAAAGCAGGGAGCTGAATTGAAAGGGGAGCAGCAGAGACAGAAACCAGTGCCCATATGGGATGCTGGCATTCTCAGGTGCAGTATTAGCCAGACGAACCGTCCTGCTGGCTCCTCTATGAATGTTTCGAAGACCCTTTATCGAAATGTGACAACAAATCCACATCTTATTTGGACAGTCATTCCTTCCTTATATTTGTGGCTACTGTATTACTATGCTGAGAACTCCTAAGAAGTTATTATCATCAATAACCAAGTCTTATCTCCTATATGTCTGTCCTGGTCATTTATGCCAAGTGTTTGGAACTTGGGATTCTCCACTTCTATAGCTACCTTTACACGACTCTGATATTCCGTGAATACTTTATCAATTTTAGAAATGAAACCGGATGAATCGAGGCTGACCAAACAGGGAGGAATTTAGAATGTTAGATGAATCTTATGGGGAATTCTACCCAAACACATACTTCTAATGAGTCTGAAGAGATATTCTCCAAGTTTACAGAGCAACTATCTGTGCAAAAAAAACTTGAATGCTGGTCTATTCCCGTTGATTTGCAGTCTAGGATTCTTTGTCACATAGTTTGCGTGCTTGGTACTTAGTTGACCTAACAAGCTCACAGGTGCTGTTTCTTGGCATCACAGGATAAGGGTTCCCACCTGAATTGGCCATGGAGCGCTTACGATCACTTAGAACTTTGTAAGTTATCAGTAGATGCTAACAATTGTGATTTTATTTCTTAACCTCTGTTTTTACTGTCTGGCTGCTTTATTGTCCCTTTGGTAGTTTCATGCTAGAGGTTGCCAACAAAAGGAACTTTGATCTGTTCAGTCTTTGAGGGGTACCTGGTCTATTTGCACTTCACCTGCTACTTCCACTGCTTTTCACTTTCCTTTTTCCATTTGCTAGAACTCTCAGGTGGGAGGGCTCGAGGCATCACATTTGCCAGTTAGGAACGTATTTGACATGAGTGATAGAAATCTTGAACAGTGCCCTAGGTCACAAAGATAATTATTGTTGATGCAAATAGAAGATGGACAGACCATGGCAGCCGTGGCAAAACACAGATGACCCTTGAATCTTCCGACTTTTTCTGGCTTTCTGTCCTAGCATAAATAAATTGGCTTTTAGTTTTCATGGCTCTTGCTTTACGGTCTCAACATGGTTGCATTGGGTCTAGCCATCACACAAGACATCTGAAGCATCAGAGAAAAAAACTAGGTGAAAACTCCTTTGTCTCCTAGCACTTCCTTGTTTTTGTTTGTTTTGACAATGAAAGCTGTCTTCTAATGGTTTCATAAGCCAGGATTTCAAAACATGGCTCACCCCAGTAGCAAGTGAGGTTGACAAAGTGTATGCTTAGATTCCTAGTTTTAACGGTGAAGGATGTAAGACAAAGGAGATTGGGATGGAGACTGGGTCAGCACTGAAAAGGTCTTCCATAGTCCAACGCATAGTGGACTGCTAGATACGCAGTGCACAGCTGTCTTCCTTGCACTGTATCAAGGATTCTCTTAACCCCCTTGAGGAGAGAACCCATCTGACCAGAGCTTTTTTGTTTCTATTCTATGTAGAGATCTTACTTTGGATACTATGCTTACATCTGTTCATTTTTAAAGATATTTATTGGAGCTGGTGTTGTGGGGTAGAGGGTAAAACCACCTCCTGTGATGCTGCCTTCCCAATCAGGCACAGGTTCCTGTCCTGGCTGCTCCATTTCCAATCCAACTCTCTGCCAGTGCAGTTGTGGGACACAATGACTTCAACCTGACTTGACCCAGTCCTGGCAATTGTGGCCATTTGAGGAATGAACCAGTAGATGGATGATTTCTCCCTCTCTCTCTCTCTCTCAGAAACTCCACCTTCCAAAAAAAATTTAAATAATAAAATGATGCAGGTTTGCTTATTTGAAAGAAAATTTACAGGGAGGAGGGAAAGGAGAAAGAGAGAGAATGAGAACGGATCTTTCATCCATTAGTGTACTCCCCCAAATAACTGCACGGTCAGGGCTACTTCAAATTGACACCAGGAAGTGAGCAGTTTCATCTGGGTCTTCTATGTGGGTAGCACATGCTTGGGCCACTTTCTGCTACTTCCAGGAACATTTGCAGCTCCCGGGTTAGATGTAGAGCAGCTGTGACTTGAAATATGGCGGGCCAGCATTTCAGTTAGCAAATAAGTTCATTAAATCACAATGCTGGCTCCTAAATCTAATCATTCTTATTTGTTTTGGAATTCTGTTATTCTTTTAGACTGATAGGCAGATTTACTACCAATTTTGTGCTTTTTTGCATGTGAAAAACCATCTTCTTCAGCATCATTTATTGAAAAGATTATTCATTACTCAATTGTGAGCTCTTGGTGTCCTTGTCAAAGATTGGTTAACAGCATATATTGGTTTGAATCTGGCCTCTCTAGTCAAATCAGTGTGTCTTTTATTTTTTGGGGGGGCAGTACTATACTGTGTATTGGACTGTAGCTTTGCAATATATTCTAAAATGACCAAGTGTGATGCCTTCTGCTTTGTTTCTCTTGCTCCAAATTGCTTTGGGTATTCAGAATCTTTCATATTTCCATATGAAAAAGAATTCCAAAAATACCATTGAAGGCCTGGTGCTTTGGCGCACCAGCTAAGTCCTCGCTTTGCACACTCCAGGAACCCATATGTGTACTGGTTCATGTCCCAGCTGCTCCACTTCACATCTAGCTCCCTGCTTGTAGCCCGGGAAAGCAGTAGAGGACGGCCCAAAGTCTTGGGACACAGCAACCGCACGCAAGACCCAGAAGAAGCTCCTGGCTCATGATTTTGGATTGCCTCCGTTCTGGCTGTTGCAGCCACTTGGGGAGTGAACCAGTGGACAGAAAAACTTTCTTTCTCTGTCTCCTTCTCCGTGTAAATCTGCCTTTCCAGTAAAAATAAATACATATGTTTAAAACAAATTTAAAAATATAATTGAGATTTTTAGTCAGTGTTCAGTGAATCAAAATTAGGTCTGTAGATGTTTGGATAGTATAGACATTTGAACAGTATGAATTCTTCCAACCTAAATAGTTACTTGTGTCTGCTTTAGTTCCTTTTATTAGCATTTTTAGTTCCCATTGTATAACTCTTTTACCTGGAGTACTCTAAAATAGTGCATAGTATTAAAGGCACATAAATCAGTTACATAGTTATTGTCATCAAGTATTATCTCCTGATCCCTAATTCAGTGTGATATAATTTCGATGCAAAGTGGGTTTGTGCATACTAGCATCTCACAAACATGTGAGGAACATGTTGCGTTGTGTTACCAGGTTATAAGAAGTTTTGCCTTCAGTATTGTCTCATAGGATGACCATTGTGAACACGATTCGGTACTGGTCAAAGCTTCGTTACATCATGCATGGCTGTGTATATGTGCAACTCCTCGATCAGTCTCCATGGCATTACAAAAATCACCTGTTTTTTTATCCCCAAATAATTGTGTCTCCTCTACCCAGCACTCTAGTGTTTAGAGACTGCTATCTCCAGTCACTATTTGAAGTACCAATTTTAAGACATTTTAGTGTATGTTTAACTTTCAAAACCCCAGTGTCTTAAGCAAGTGGGATATGTTTATCTAATAGGAGAAATCTAGAGTGGAAAGTCATTATCGTGGATCCCACTCACCTGTGCTACATGGTAGCACTCAGATCTCTTTCTGCCCTGCTCCACGGACTGTTTTTGTACCTGGCATCATTCTTTTCTTTTTCTCGTGTCCTCCTGGTCATAGGACAGTTATGGAGCTCCAGACATGATAGATTGATTCTAGAGAGAGGGAGAGGAAAGAAGCAGAGACCTCCTTTGCCTACCTTTTTCCTAAGAAAAGCAAAGCCAAGACTGGGTTCCCTGGACACCATGGATACAAGGGAGACCATGAGAATGAGGCTTCCACTGCTCATGGCTCTGTGGCATAGAGCTGTGGGAGAGTTGTTAGGATGACTTGTGGGGTCTACCCAAGAATAGCTCAAGGCCAGCAGTGCTGCCGCATTTCCCCACTCAGGGACTTGCCCCTCTCTCAGATGGGAAGGAAGCATGAAGTGGCTTTTTACTGTAACAATGCATGTGTGTATGCGCTAATCTATTATTTACCACAGCTGGAATTGACCCAGAACTGTCCACATTGAGCTATTACTAAGCCTTAGAGGTTTGTTTTAGTGTTGTTGATAATAAAGTGCTGCTTAGTACTGGCAGTTATGCCTGACTCTTCTTGGGAGAGCTTAGGGAAAAGATAGTTGTGCGACGGCCTCATGTCTTGCTAACACCACTGTAGAAGCCTTATGCTGTTCTCTGTTGTCATATGGTCAAAGATGGCTCTGCTTGGCAGGTAGGGGAAGTGCCAATTGGGGCTGTTTAGGCTGGTTGTTTAGACAAACCTATGGCTTTGTGTTCATTTTCTCTGTGCCTTGGTATCACAGTTTCTAAGGGAAAAGCCTACATCTTCTCCTGTGGTTCCTGACAGCACCATAGGCAGTCAGCTGTTGAACTGGTAATCACAGTTGGCGACATCTGACACCCCCATCTCTATGGACAATTAACCTCTAATCCCTGTCATTTCTTCCAAATATGTTTTTAAAAAGATGTATTTATTTATATTATAAAGGCCACCCGGGGAGTGATTTACAGAGAGAAGAAGAGTTAGAGAGAGAAGGAGAGACAAGGACAAAGATCTTTCATCTACTGGTTCACTCCCCAAGTGGCCACAATGGTTGGGGTTGAACTGATCTAAAGACAGGAGGCAGGAACCTCTTTCAGGTCTCGTACATGGGTGCAGGATCTCCAAGGCTTTGGGCCATCATCTGCTGTCCTTCCAGACCACAAGCAGGGAGCTGGGTGGGAAGTGAAGCAACTGGGACGCAATCCAATGCCCATATGGGATCCTGACACTTGCAGTGGGAGGATGAAGCCAATTGAGCCATCGTAATGGGCTCTCTTCCAAATATTTTGCATACCCACTCACTTTTTCAAGTCTCTCTGTTCCCAACATTACAGAATTGTACAGCACATCACTAAAGCTATCAGGAGTTGCAGTCAATGGAATATCCAGTAAACAGTGGCTTCATCTAAAGAGGTTTTCTGTTAACTTCCTTTTCAGTCTCGACAGTCAAAGGCAAAGGGTTGGTTTGTTCCAGAACACCTTGAACGAGAGTCAGAAATGACCTCCAGACTCAGGTGCTTGCACAGTGTGCACTCCTCAGGGTTTCAGGATGAATACGGAATTCTCGCATTACCTACAGACACAACCGCATCAACAAAGAGGAGGATGTATGCAGTTGTGTGTCACTTGGCACAGGCAAGGAAAAGCTCCCAAGAAGTCCTTCTGCAGCCTTATTGTCAGATCCCAGAGGCTGAAAGTGGGTCAGTTTTTCATGCTCTAGGTAAAGACAGATGCGAAAGTGGATTCTGGCATTTTGGACGGGCATTTAAGGCAGGTTCTTCTGGCCAGGGTGAAGGTTGGAATGGAGGGGTGCCATCCTTGGGTAGCAGCATTCAACACAATCTGCCACATGCACACTTGTCTCTTGCCTGGACTCTAGCCAGAACCTCCTACTCTTTCTCCCTCTTTCTGGTCTTGTTCTCCACTCAACCCATTTTCCCACGTTACTATTGCCAGAAGGGCTTTTTTTTTTTTTCAAAATATGTAATTGCCTTGCTAATGTGTATGTGTAGTCATTTATTGTCAGCGTGTCTCATAATAATGCAAACTACAGAAGGAAGGCTGTGTCTGTTGTGTTCTTGCTCATTCCCTAGGGTAGGGCTTCCCACAGCCAAGGTACTCAGCTAAGTATGACGTAGCTGCTCAATGAATGAATGGGTGCAGATCAGAGCTTGCCATTCATCTCTGTAAAATACACACACACACACACACACACACACACACACACACAGATGAAAGAGTTACAGAAAGAGAGACAGAAATAAAGATGCTTTATCTAATCACTATTCAGATGGCTAAAACAGCCAAGGATAGGAGAGAGTGGAGTCCAGAGCCTGGAACTCCATCTGGGTGTCCCAAGTGGGTAGCAGGGGCCAAAGTGCTTGGAGTGGGTTCAGAAGTGCAGCCGTGAGGACTTGAAGCAGCATCCATGTGGAATGTCGGCCTCGCAGGCAGAAGCTTAGCCCACTGAGTCACAGTGCCAGTCAGCTTTTAAAATCCTCAGATGTGTTCCCTTTGCCCCCAAGCTGAAGTCACATCTTCTGGGCTTTGTCTGCAAGCCCCCTTGTGAACATGTCTGTGCCCGCATTTTCATCTTCTCCCATGCCTCCTCCCCTATTTCAATGTTCTAGAGCTCTCATCGGGTTTTCAGATACACCATTCATTTCCTTCCTTCCGTCTCTCTAGAATTGTTTTAACTTATCACTTTGAATAAATTCTCTGAAAACACATCTCAGCTGAAATGTCATTTCCTCTGGAAAAACTTCTAGATTCTTCTCTCCCTCTCAGCATTGTAGGCAACCCCTGAGTACCTTCTATCACATCCTGGGCTTGTCTACCTTGGAAACCACCTCGTGATTTTCCAACTATCATGATAGTTAGAGATCTCAATAAAATCAGCTTTATTGAGATACAGTTCACATACTGCACAACCCACTGCGGAAAGCACATCATTGGTTTTTAGTATACCCACACTTTTGTAACCATTACTTCAGTCAATTCTGTTTTTCTTATTCATTTGTTATTTTGTTTATTTGAAGGCTAGAGAGATAGAAAGAGAATCTCTCCTTTGGAGATTCATTCTCCAGATGCCTGCTTAGCCAGGATGAAACCAGGAGCCAGAAACAAACTGGGCGTCCCAGAAGGGTGGCAAGGACCCCACCACCTGCACCGCCGCTTGCTGCCTCCAAGGGTCCACAGCAGCAGAATCCTGGAGTCAGAAATGGAGCCTATGTGAGAACATAGGTACACTGCTGTGAAATGCGTGCATCTCAAGCAGCGTTCTAATGGTAGTACCAGAGGCCCTGCCCAGCCAGTTGTTGGCCATCTTCATTATCTGCCCACGTCAGTGCCAAGTAGTAGTTGATCCCTTATTCTCTGTCATCCCCCACATGCCCTACCACCTCTAATCTGCTTTTCTTCTCTTCAAAGATGCAATTCATGTGAGTGGAATTCTGTGTGGTCTGGGACTGTGTGGGTTCTGTCGCTGCTGCTTTCCCAGCCTGCCACAGACAGTGTGTGGCATGTAATTGGAGCTCATTCAACAGGTGGTTGAATGACTGGCCGATGGGTAAATGAATGTTTAGGTATGCCAAAACAAATTGTTCCCTTTTCTTTACATTTGCTGTTTTTTGTGTAGTCATTGCTTCCGTCATCCCGCATTAACACCTTGTGTATGTGTGTGTTTTCCTAGAGTGAGACTGTTTGAGGACACTGGCCATGTGGCATTCACCCTCATATCCCTTTGAAAAGATGTGATATTTGGCATATGAATATGTTCAATAAATAGTCATCAAATGGGCAAGCGAATGAAATGAATGAGCTCTGATCATTAGTTATTATATCGTCAATCAAGCTTTCCCATGAGGGCAGGTGGGCTCATTTCACTTGATTGCTTCTTCTGCCAGCAGATTTATAAACACATGAACATGTCATTTTATCCTGTCAACATCTTGGCTGGTACTTATGTCATTCCATAAATTACCTGTCTCACCCATGACAATCACTGCTCTCTAGGGGCAGAGGCCACACCTTGCTGATCCTGGGGTCCGCCCAAGACCTAGCACAGCCCCCCACTCACTCAGACACAGGAGCTGACTCAGTGCTTGGTGAATGTTGGGCCAAGGCCAGGTTGGTGTTTGCAGTTGTAATGTGCACCTCTATTATCCTGGAGCAATTCTAGAAGGAACTGAAGGCATCTGAGCTGTGGTTCCCAGGGGACTCTCTTCACAGGCCATTTATCCTGGCACATAGACCACTCTGTTCTAGGCCGGGTGGTCTCCGTGGTGGAGCGCATGTGTTTTTGGGGAATTAGCTCAGGCTGGCTACAGATTTCTAGCAACAGAGATGGGCGTTGAATCCTGCCTTCAGACCTGCTAGTGTGAGCCACTGGCCAAGTTTTGTAGCCTGAATTCTGCTGCCATGGCCCAACCACCCATGGGCACCAGTCAGCCCATGTGTGAGCAAATGCTGCTGAAGAGCGCCCTCTACTCTGTGGTTTAAAGATAGAGGATGCTGTTATCCTAAATACGGGAGGCCTTGACTGAGCAATCAGACATGTCCTGTACCTTGCAGCTCACCTGTTCTTTGGCTTCCATGGGAGTGTGATCTACCATCTCCTGGAAAACCCACAGCACATCTTTTGCTTAAGTACAGAAGCCTGTTGCTGGCTCTTGTAGGTATTCTCATTGGCTTCTTCTGGAGAATCTCACTTGTTGAGTTGGGACCAGTACTTACCTTTGATCACTGAATAATGCCTTCCCTCCAAGGTATGCATGTCCTACTCTTGGGAACTGTGACTGTGTGACTTTACATGGAAAAGGGGATTGACAGGTATACTGAAGAGTTGCTTGGATAGGGGAAGGCCCCAGGGAGTCACAAGGATCTTCCCAGGATGGCAAGGATGGAGAAAGGGGTCGTGAGCAGCCACTAGGGACTGGAAGAGCCAAGAAACAGGGTATCCATGGAGCCTGTACCAACACCTTGATGGTAGCCACTTCAAATCCCTGACCTCTAGCACTGTAAGAAAGCAGATGTATGTGGGCCCTGCGACGTGGCCTAGCAGCTAAAGTCCTCGCCTTGAAAGCCCCGGGATCCCATATGGGTGCTGGTTCTAATCCCGGCAGCTCCACTTCCCATCCAGCTCCCTGCTTGTGGCCTGGGAAAGCAGTTGAGGACGGCCCAAAGCTTTGGGACCCATCACCCGCGTGGGAGTCCCGGAAGACGTTCCTAGTTCCTGGCATCGGATTGGCGCATACCGGCCCGTTGCGGCTCACTTGGGGAGTGAAACATCGGATGGAAGATCTTCCTCTCTGTCTCTCCTCCTCTCTGTATATCCAGCTTTCCAATAACAATAAAATCTTTAAAAAAAAAACAAAGAAAGCAGATGTGTGTAGTTTCAGGCCACTGAGATTGGGTCACTTGTTACAGCACTGATGGGAAGCTAATGCGTTGCCTCCTACCATAGCATTACAATCTCCCTAGCATGTGATAGCTGTCTCTGATACATGAAAGCTGTTCCTGGTGCAAAGGGGTCTATGTCTCATTGAGGAGGGCTTTCAGATTTCAAACCCCAAGTGGAGCTCTGCTGTGGCTACCATGACAAAATGTCTGGAGATTTTAACAGCCGAGAAATGTGTCTTACCTTCTGTCTTGTTCCGGAGGCGACAAGGCCAGGTTCAAAGCTGCTCCAGCTGCAGCCTCCCTCCCTGGCTTGCAGATGGCCACCTTCTTGCTGCCTCCTCAGCTGACTTCTCCCTCCGGGCAGGCGAGATTCTAGAAGGAATGCTAGCTTTGGTATTCCTCCCTCTTCCTCCTCTTTTTAATTTGCTTTTAAGTTCAAATAGCCGATTATATTCTTTGATTACTTTTCAAGACTAACCAGACATGCTTTGACGGGGCATACACAGTCTTAAAAATGAGATTAATAGCTGCTTTTCAGTAAGCCGTTAGATTGTGACAATGTCTGCAGAGCTGCGGCAGAAGGGCTCTCCCAACAGTTCATTGAATGCTTTGCTGTAACATTTAAAAATGTGTGATAAAGTCATTGTATAAAAAGCTCCTGCATTTCAAAATGATAATCTATTCCACTTCAAAACACTTTATTTGAAAAAAAAAAGCCACACATTTATTTATGTTTTTGAAAGGCAGTGCCAGAGAGAGAATCTTCCATTTGTTGATTCACTCCCAGAAGGGCTGCAACAGTGGGAGCCGTGCCAGGAAGAAACTAGTAGCCAAGAATTCCATCTCTCTTCCTGGGAGCTTTAGCAGGGAACTGGATGGCAAGCAGAATGGCTCATTTGAACTGGTGTTCCCATATTGGATGTTGCCATCACTTAAGGTGGGTGAACCTGCTGCAGCCCCACAGCTCATACAATATAGTGTCTTATAAGGCTGCCCACTATCACCACTGCTATTCAATATAGTCCTAGAGGTACTTGCAGAAGCCATAAGACAAGACAAAGAAATCAAAGGAATCCAAATTGGAAATGAAGAAGTCAAGCTTTCACTGTTCGCAGACGACATGATTCTTTACATAGAAGAACCAAAAAACTCAATACAAAGACTCCTAGAACTCATACGAGAATTTGGCAGAGTGGCAGGATACAAGATAAATGAACAAAAATCAACAGCCATAGTGTATGCTAACAGCCGCAAGATGGAAGAAGATCTAACCAACAAGCTACCATTCAAAATAACAGAGAAAAGCATGAAATATCTGGGAATAAATTTAACCAAAAGCGTAGAAGACCTTTATGAAGAAAATTACAAAACACTCAAAAAACAAATAGAACAAGACCTCGAAAGATGGAACAACATCCCATGCTCCTGGATAGGCAAAATTAATATCATCAAAATGTCTATACTACCAAAAGCAATATATACATTCAATGCAATCCCAATCAAATTACCCACAGCATTCTTCATTGAACTGGAAAAAATGATACACAGATTCATCTGGAAACACAAAAAACCACGAATAGCCAGAACCACTCTGAAGAACAGGCACTTAACAGGGGGAATCACAGTACCGGATCTATGGACATACTATAGGGCAGTGGTTATCAAAACAGCCTGGTACTGGCACAAAGATAGAGAGGAAGATCAGTGGAACAGAATAGAAACAACAGATGGAAACCCACACAGATACAGTCAATTAATCTTTGACAAAAAGATAGACAACCATCCAAGCAAATGGGAAGGTCTGTTCAATAAATGCTGTTGGGACAACTGGTTGATAGCCTGCAGAAACAAAAAGATAGACCCACATCTCTCACCATACACTAAGATCAAATCTAAGTGGATAAAAGACCTAAACCTACATCCAGAAACCTTCAAACTTTTGGAAGAAAATGTTGGAAACACACTGCAACACTTAGGAGTAGGCCCTCACTTCCTAAAAAAGACTCCAAAAGCAGTAGAAATTGAGACCAAAATAAACAAATGGGACCTCATCAAACTAAGAAGCTTCTGCACAGCAAAGGAAACAATCAACAAAGTAAAAAAACAACCTACAGAATGGGAGAAGATCTTTGCACACTACATAGGAGATAGAGGGCTGATCTCCAGAATATACAAAGATCTCCAGAGAAACCAAAACACCAGAACAAACAAACTGCTCAAGAAATGGGCACGGGAAATGGGCAGACATTTCACAAAAGAACAAACCCAAATGGCAAACAAGCATATGAAAAAATGCTCAAGTTCCCTGGCAATAAGGGAAATCCAAATGAAGACAACAATGAGGTACCACCTAACTCCAGTAAGAATGGCACACATACATAATACCACCAACACTTGCTGGCGAGGATGTGGGGAAAAGGGAACCCTTCTCCACTGCTGGTGGGACTGCAGACTTGTACAGCCTCTATGGAAATCAGTTTGGCGAATACTCAAACAACTGAAAAATCAACATACCATATGATCCAGCAATAGCACTCCTAGGGATATATCCAAAAGATCTCCTACACAAGAAACCAACATGCACGCCTATGTTCATAGCGGCACAATCTACAATCGCAAAAACCTGGAAGCAGCCAAAATGCCCATCAATAGAAGACTGGATAAGAAAGCTATGGTTCATCTACTCTATGGAATACTACTCAGCTGTTAAAAAAAACGAAATGCAGTTCTTTGTGGACAAATGGGCCCGACTGGAATCCATCATGCTAAGAGAAATGAACCAATCCGAAAAGGTTAAATACCACATGTTTGCCGTAATCTGAGATGAAAAGATGACAACTTGGAAGATAGTACCTGTATATTGTAATATTAGTGCAATCTCTAACAACCTGTATCCAATGCAATAAAATAATGCTATATAATCTATAAACCAACAATTAATGTCAGAATACTTAAGATCTACATCGAAAAACTGTAAAACCTACTAACCCTCAATACGCTATGTTAACCTGTAATGGGGAGGGAGTGCAGGGAAGTCTTTCAGGACCATAAAAAGAGTGAGGAAAAAGTACAATATAGCCTATCAAGATCAAATCTGGTAATTCATAGACAACAGACTCAAAGCGGCACTAAACAATAGTAAAACTACTACACCAATGCATGAGGAGGGAATCGGGTGCTATCCTGTGCGATCCTGACAACCTCTTAACAGGAGGTCATGTGCGTGGAGCATGGGGGCACTCCAGGGTGGAGCAGCTGGTAAGGAGGAAGCTTGGATCCCAACCATGAAGACTCCCAGACCTTCACCACAAACTATTAATACAAACAACAAGGACTATATCCCAACTGCCAAGGAGGCCACAGGGAATTGGATGCCCTCGGAGGCCGAATACTCTGAGGTCACCCACCCCCAACCAGAGCTTCCGCAGGGGATGGAAGAAGTCCAAACACTACCGTGCAGAAACCATCGTCATCGGAAAGACAACCAGAAGCCCTGAGCGGTCCGCAGAAACAGAAGAACAATAAAAGTCCTTCGGGACCAGGGAGGAGAGCCTGGCTCCAACTCTGGACCCCCGCCCTCCCTCGCAGCGACCATCGGGGTCGCTCCGAAAACCCCTCATAGCAAACAAACAATCATACAAACTAAAAAAACCTAAAATAAATAGACAAACAACAAAAAGTAAAGCTTGGAATCTGACAGGAAAGAGCTGGCGTGGATTGGCTAATGCCTCGCTGGGTGGGACACAAAGATTAGTCACTCCTCACCATGGTGTTGAGGATTTTCCTGCACACCCCCCCCCAAAAAAAATGTTCTGCACTTTAATTGTCGACAAATATCTTGTTAGAGTTAACAAGCCAGTCTAGATTATCCTAAAATCTGCCAAGATCAACAAAATTATACTTCAACACAACAAATGGCTAAATACTAAAATGAAATAGACACGAAACAGCTGAATGGTACCTTATAGCCATTTTAAGGTATATAGCAGCCGGTCCTGTATATAAACTAAAATTGAAATGTCAATGAGCTAATCATAGGTTGTGGTTAAGAACTTGCTTTTTTTTTTTTTTTTTAACATACTGGTTACTCAAAACCATGTCAATTCCATAATGTTGCAAATTGCTGTTGATGTTATATTGGGACTCTTAATTGACTGGGATGATATTCTACCAGCTCTAATTTCGGACCGGAAATGGTCTTTCCAAGAAACTGTTCAACCCAACTGGACAATAAGTAGCTGGACTCTATGCTTGGTGTACGTTTGCAAGGAAAGAATCTTGATTGAATTTGAACTGTAATACTACATCAAGGTGGAGGAATCCACCAGGGGGGTGGGGCGTGGGGAGGGGTGGGGGGATCCCCAGAGCCTATGCAAAATAATTAATAAAAAAAACAATATAGTGTCTTAGAATACAGAGGCCTTAATTGAAAAGATTTATTTATCTATGTGGAAGGCAGAGTTATGGAGAGGGAGAGAGAAAGAGAGTAAGATCTTCCATCGACTGGTTCATCCCCCAAATGGCCAAAATGGCTGGAGCTGGGGTAGGTCAAAGTCAGGAGCTTGGAGTTTCCTTTATGTCTCCCATGTGGGTTCAGAGATCCAAATACTTAGACCATCTTAGCAGGGAGCTGGAGCAGAAGTGGAGCAGCCAGGCTTTAAACCAGTACCCATAAGGGACTTCCAGTGTTGCAGGTAGAAGCTTAATCTGCTACAGTATAGTGATCTCCTTCCCCCCACCACCGCCCCCAGGCCCCGCTGCGCTTACACACACACATGGGTTTTTTCTCGTACATGTGGACTTCTACTGTCTTTTCCTGTTTTCAAAAGCGTTTATTTATTTGAAAGGCCAAGTGAGATACACACACACACACACACACACACACACACACACACTCGGAGATCTTCCATCTGCTGATTCACTTTTCAGTTGCCTAAAGCTAGCCAAGTTGAAGCCATGTAGGTCACAGGGAATTAGACATGGAGCCTTCACCTGCTGCCTCCTAGAGGTTGTGTTAGCAAGAAGCTGAAACAGGGAACAAAGCCTGGACTGAACCAAGGTGCTCTGATGTGACAAAGTAATGTCCCCAGGGGTGTCTTAACTGCTGAGTCAGATGCCTGAGCCCTCTTCCTCATGTTATGGGGGGCACGAGTCCTATCAGATTAGCTCCTGACCATGGGACTTTCCTTAACCCTGATACCTGCCTGTCTGCCCTGGGTTTGAATGCGCTCCTATGACCGCTTAGGGTTTCACCCTTCAAGCCTGGAGAAGGCACAAGTCAGACTGTAAAAGGGGCCTTGTGAGGTTCTTTTAATGCAGAGACCAGAGGGATTCTCCCATCGTTTATGTCCAGGGAGCCCAGGGCTTTTTGCAGTTCAGAGCAGTGCAAGGCACCCATGCAGGCATGTCAAGTGTCCTACGGTCAATTTCTAGCCAACTCTCCTCCTGTTTCTATAACTCAGGCCTTCGCGGACTAATCTGGGGGTATCGGAGGTGGGTAGTTTCCATCAAACTTGTTGGGGCAGTCCATCAATGATAGCCCTTTTGGGCAGCCATCATTGAGAGCTTTAGGGGTTTAGCTACAAGTTCCTGGGTGAAGTTGTGTCCGGCCAAGCGTTTCTTGCAGTGCTAGTCAAGGCGTCTGGTAGAATGTCTTTATTTTTTGCTTTATTTGAAAGTGAGGGAAGGAAGGAAGGAAAGGAAGGAAGGAAGGAAGAAAGGAAGGAAGGAGATACAGATCTAACATCTGCAAATTCACTCCCCCAAATGCCTCCAAAGCTGGATGGGCACAGCCTAGGCCTCGAGCTGTGAACTCAATCCCTAATCTCATACGTGAGTGACAGGGACCCAACTCCTTGGGTAATCATCTGCCTTCCCAAGTGCGAGCTCTAAGGAAGCTGAGACTGAGCATGGATCCAACTTGAAACCTAAGTGTTCTGATATGGGATGTGGGTCCCCAAGGGACATCCGAATGGCTGTGTCAAGTGCCTGTCTCCCTGCTATTCTTTTTTTTTTTAATGTAAATATATATATTTATGTAAACACAAGGATATTCAGAATTCATGCAACACAGAATTACAAATTATGCACCTCTCATATCTTTTAAATTGTTTTTAATTTCTAAAAGCGATCAAATCCCGTATATTCCCCTCATGCAGTTCCATGTTAGCCTTCTTTGCTCTCATATTCCCGATCTGTCCCCTTTTGGCTTTTTATTTGTTTTTAATTTTAAGATAAAAATTTCAAACTTGGCACTCCTCTAAATATTTAACAAGTAGTAAGTAGACTTTACCCTATTTAGAAACCAAAAGTCCCCCCCCCCCAAAAAAAAAACCCTCAAAAATTAAGAGAAATTCTGGCAAGGATGTGGGGACAAACATACCCTAATACACCGCTGGTAAAAGACACCTTTGTGGAAGACAGAATAGAGATTCTTTAGAAATTTGAAAATGATTTCCAACCATCCACTCCTGGGACCTTATGCAAACAAGATGAAATCAGCATATGAGAAGTCCTTTGTACCTCTATGACTATTGCAATTCAATGCACAATATCTAAGATGTGAGTAGCTAAGATGGACGCCAGGTGTCTACCCACTGATGACTAGATAAAGCAAATGGGAGTTACTTCACTGTAAATAAAGAACAAAATCCCTGCTATTCTTAGTAAAGGAAGATGGCCCCAGTGTGTGGCCTCCAGCCACACATGGGAGAGTTGTACATGCAGTTCCTGGCTCCTGATTTTATGGTTTTTTTTTTTTTTTTTTTTTTTCCCAGCCATGTGGGGAGTGAACTAACAGATGAATGCATGCACTCCCTTCTCTCCTTCTCTCCCCTCCCCTCCCTTCTCCTCCCCTCCCCTCTCCTCCCCGCCCTTCTCCTCCCCTCCCCTCTCCTCTGCTTTCCTCTCCTCTCCCCTCCTTTCCCCTATCTTCCCCTCTTCTCCCTTTCCATTTCTTTCTCTTTCTCCTCCTCCTCTCTCTCTCTTATCTTCAAATAAGTAAATATTTAAAAATATTTCAAAAGGATGCTTCTGGCAGTGGGGGCACCTCATCACACTGCCCCTTCCTGGAGACCTTCATCCTTGTGTTCCACAAGGAAGCGGCTTTGAGTTGAAGTCTGCAACACTCTACCTGGGTGTGCGATGGGGATGTTTGAAGCTGTCTCCTCTCAGTAGAGCTGGGCACCATGCAAAAAGACTTCTGGAGACCAAAGTCTGGGCTTGGCCATGACCAACTCCCAGACTGACATCGGGCAGGGGGCCCTAAGAGCGTCCTTCTGATGGCCAGCAGCAAAACTGCTGAGTTGCTTTTCCTTCAGTGACAGTCACAGGGCCAGGGCACTGCAGGGTCCTGTCTGTCTTGGAATCTTCTAGAAGCCTGATGCTGCAGAAGGCAGACGACTCCTGCCCACGGTCATCAAAGGTGCCTGAAGGACTGAGGGACACCAAATCCCTCTTGCTGGAACAGGGACAGATTTCCTGGGGAGGGAAACTGTAGAGTGGCTGGTGTCCCTGTAGTCACATACATCAGCCATGGGGGGGTGGCAGTGCCAGGTGTATCTCTAAACAAAACTCTGGGAGCAGAACTTGTGTCAATAAGCAGGAAATGTTCATCTGATCTTTCCCCATTGGCGATTGATTTGTAGGGCAAGCTAGTCCTACAAGGTTCTTGTAAGGTTCTGTTAGACTGAGGCGCTAACGCAAGCATCAAGCTTTTATCCTGCTATCATGGTGAGCTTGGTTTATGCTCAGCTGTGAAGGGACATAGCTCCAGGCATTGAGAACACAGCCATGTTAGTTGGGTTTATTTGTTCAAGTGGTCAGGGACAGTTTGGGAACAAACAACACCTTATTTGGAGTTGTTTGTGCTTTCTGGATCTCTCCCCCCATGGGCTGACCTCAGATAACCTTTCCTGTGTTGGTAAGACTTGAATTAGCTCATGCACAGTCTAGGGAAACCCATCCAGGGCTTGAGAAAGGTTCCCTACCACTTTGGGAACCCATATTCCTTCCAGTCCATCCTGACCCCTCTTTGGCTGGTAGAGCCCAAGAACCGTGGTTTACTTGATTGTATCCTGCATCCCAGAAGGCAAGTTGTGCTTTCTTTGGTGTGTTATAAGTTCCTGGGTTGTCCTGGATTGCTTGGTATAGCTGGGTCCAGGGCTATGGACACCTGCATTTGCTGGCATTAAGATGAGACATCCTGGAGCCTGCCGCTAGCCTCTGGGTGCTGATGGTCACTGAATAAGCTGAAGTGCCCATCACAAGTTGCCTTCCATTCATTGCTCTCTTGGACTTTGCATGGTTCAGCTTTAAAAAGGTTCCATGGACGCCTCCCCCTTCCCCTGCAAAGAGGCAGACACCTGCAGAAAGGGGTGGCACATGTATCCGGTGTAAGTTGAGAATTTCCTTCAAAGAGAACACTAGGCTCCCCACAGAAGAGGCTGATACCATTGGGCAGGAACATGAATGTAGGGTAATGGGTTTCTCTTGCGGTTGTACCAAAGTGTTCTTTGGCTAATTGAGAGTAGGCTGTAGAGGTGAGGGTAGCATCAGATCTAGGAGATCCTGAGAGAAAGATGTGAATCTGTGATGGGTTGAAATTTGTCATTGATGTCTAGTGTCATTGCCATTGGCGTCTCATGTCATTGCCTAGTATCTAAGCATGCGGCTTTGTTTGGTGATGGGGATCTTTGCAAAGTGGTCCTGTTGAAGTGAAATCATGAGAGTGGACTTTTAGGCAGTGATTGGCATCTTTGTATGAAGGGAACATTTACACTGACCTTTCTATGGAGAACCTTCTGCGAAGACAAAAGCAGAAATCTATGAGCCGAGTGACACTGATGTTTCCAGCAAACCCCCAAATGCTAGGGAGAGGCTGGGAGCAGGTGCTTCCTCACAGTCACAGAGGGAACACCCTCGGCTGACACCTTGCTCTCAGGTGTCTAGCCCAGACCTGTGAGAGGACAGAATGTGCTGGTCAAGCCATTTGGACTGTGCCATTGTATAGTGGCAGCCACGGCAACTATCACCAAGTTATACAGGCAGTGAAGAACTTGTGAAGTCAACCAGACAAGTGCCACGAGCCAAAAGGCAGTGTGTGCCAAGGGTTTCCTTGTGATCTGCTTTGTAGAGTGTGTTCTTCATATTTCTGGCTCTGGGAATGCCAGCCTCACAGTGTAGGAACATGATGGTAAGAGCATTATGCAGCAGCGTCACAGTCACGATCAGAGTGACGCTTTGTTCAGTGACTGCCATGTGCCTGGCACATCGTTGAATCTCCACTTCCTAGACTGCCAGGTGGATGGTGGCAATGTTCCTATTGGACAAATGAAGAAATGGAAATGGCCCAGAGGATGCAATAATAACTTACCTGGAAGCAGACATCTGGTAGGTGGAGAGGCCTGAAGGCAGACATTCTTAGCTCCACTTGTTAGCCTCTCAACCATCATTGCAATCCCCATCCATTGGCTACATTGCTTTCCCACTGCAATTCTATATGGCTGATCATTTTCTCTTCTTTTTTTTTTTTCAATTTACTTCAAAGGTAGAAAGAGCCAGAGACAGACCAAAAGGAAATCAATGGTTCATTCCCCTAATTCCCAATTCAGCCAAGGCTGAAGATAAGAACTGGGCAGTCAGTCTGGGTCTCTTGGTTGGATGGCAAGGTCTCGATTACTTGATCCATCACCTCTGGCCTTCCAGTGTGCATGGCAGGAAGCTGGAATTGGAAGCAGGACCACATCTTGAACTCAGACACCGGTATCTTAATTGCAGAGCCCAATGCCTACTGCTGACAACTATTTTTAGTTGGGCCTCAACCCCGATGCTCATCTCTAGGGAAAACCTGTCCTTCTGCTCTTAGCTCAGCTCAGCTCTCAAAGCCTGCTTTGCTTATGCTTTGCAGCACTGGTCCCTCTCCGGAACTTTCTCCTTATTCACTGGTCATATGTCTTAAGCCACAGGTACTACGTGTTGTGAGAACAGTCTTGGAGTCTGAACCTATTTGTAAAGCATTAAAATGCTTCATAACACAGATTCAGATCATTTAGGCCCTCTCTCAACATCACTGGAGCTGGGATTCAATCCCCATGTTTAAGAGGTAAGACTTTCTGCTGAAGAAGGGGTGACCAGTCTGACCTTGTCACCCTGGAGGAAGTTTTAACCCTGCATCTTCTTCACCCTGTTCTCCAAGTCATTGGTTGATTATTGCCATCTTGCTGAGAGGCAGATACGGAAGCCAATAACTATGACTTTGGGTCAACAACACAGTGCCTGTTCCTGATTAACCCATGGGGCTGCTGTAGCCTGCACCTGCCATGGTCCACACAGGATGACCAGTATTTTGCATCCTCACTCTTAGGGAGATTTGGGCTGCTTGCCTTGTCCCAGTAGGAGACTAACTGCCAACAGGCTGTAGGACACTGCTCTGGTGCCCTGGGATGCATGATCTTGCTTAGCTCTGGCCCTCTTCCAGCTTTCCTATGCAAGGAGAAAGGCAGAGACGCACTCTAGCTACTTTAGCTTGTCTGGTAGGTCCTTGAGCTCCAGCATGATGCTATCTTATAATTCTGAAGCCCTCCAGAGGCTAGGCTCAGTGACACCAACACATGTCATTCACCATCCACTCTCACATTGCCTCTGTTCACTTACATGTCTTGACATTTAGTAGATGCTTAGTGAGACTCTTTGTGGCAGAGAGATAGATGGTAGGCCAATATCTACATAACCAGTAATTTGGGATGACATAAACAGGGTCATGTGTCAGGTGCACTGGACTACCTGACAGAGGTTGTGGGCTGTCAGCACCGCTGGGCTCGGCTCCACACAGGAGCCAGCTATCCCTGAACTTAACCTCTCCCCACTGCTAGAGCAATGACGTCATCGCTAAGGGAACATCCTCCCCGTCTACCCGCTGAGAACAACTTAGAGTGGGGGAAGTCACTGTAACCAAAATTTCATCCAAATGGGCCTCGTACCAGAACTGTTGAGTTCCATAGTGGAGCATAAGATGGAGCAGAAGCTCAGCTTCAGTTGTTCCTGACCAAGTGGTCCTGAGTTCTTTGCCCCAATATATTCCAACAGAATGACAGAGAAGAGGTTTGCTCCTCTCCCTTCCCAAGGAAGTCTTCCCTGGGGCTATAGACCCTAGAGAATTAGCAGGTGCCTGCCATCTGCAGATGAGGGAAGAAAGTCTTTGAGTTGCAGAGTACCTGGTCTAGAGAGAGAAATCTAGATGATTTGGTACGTCGCAGCAAGGAGGGGGAGTGCAGAATACCATAGGAGAAGATGGTCCTGACCCATTTGGAAGGAGCCTGAGACACCATAGACACCAAAGAGCCAGAGCCCTTTGACCTTGAACCATTGTGATGGGCTTTCACTAAGCACTGACCGCCTGCCCCATCAACGCTTGTTGAGTGAATGAGCGAGGAGATGCGAGTGACGCATTTGATGCTGATATGAAATGTGGTCATATGTGGCATCTTGGCTCCACCACAACGCTGGATGTTGGCGCTTCTGTCAGCAACAAGAGGAGGCATCAGGACTGAGTTTTTGAGGATGAACCATGCCCAGTGGCATCGAAACCTTGAGTCCGTGGTCAGGCAGAAAGAAATGACTAAGTGTTTTGTTTTTCTCAGAGAATATGTGAAAAGTCCTGGTTCATTGCCCCAGAGGTAAAAAATGTCCCGACTTGATTTTTCTGCCCAGAGAACCTCATTTTCCACAGCAGTGACGTGCCCGACGAGGTGGGGTAATGAGCTAGAAAGGGACCAGGACGATGGCCTGACGACGGCTCCTTTGTGTGCTGTTTTTATCAGGCTTATTGTCGTGAAACCAATTTTCATGTTGAAATGGCTTTTCTTCCCCTACACAAATTGCATCGGATGTTGGAGCACGGGAGGGCAGGCGAGTTGTTTGCAGATCAGCTGACTCCATTCTCAGCCTGCACTAAAATCACACCTTGCGAGCTACTGGGAAGGCAGATGTGTGACCAGTCTGCTCCTCATGGCCAGGCGGATTCCTATGAACGGGGAGAAGAGACTTTCCAAGAGGAACCTGATGCAACGACTGAGGCTTGCAATCCCATGACATGAGATTGCCACTCTGACACCTCGGACTCAGGAAGATGGTGCTCAGCATGGAGGAGTCATTACAGCCAAGTCTTTAGTTCTTGCCCTGGTTTGGTTTAGCTCTGGAAAATGATGCTCTGTTTTTCTTAGAGGAGTTAGATACAGCGTACAGCGCTATAGAAAGAAAAGTGTTACAAACCGCACCAACTGCCCTCAGTCACCTCTCTCCAGTATCATGCTTCAGTGACAATGTGCCTTTCTGTTGAGTTGTGTTTCCTTCCTGCCAGAGCAGGAGTATGATTTGTCTTCTGAATGGCTCAGGGCAGGAAGTTTCGTTCCTACTGTTGCAATGCTGGGAGTAGTGGAAGGTGTTTAGATTATGGGGCCATCTCCTTTGGAAGGAACTAATGCAGGTATCCCGAGACTGGATCAATTCTCATGGGAATGGAGAATGGGTTATCATATGGGAGCCTGACACGTGTTCTCAAACTCGCTCCCACCTGTATGTGCCTGCTAGTGTGGCATCATCCACCGTGAAGCCCTTCCAAGAACAAAGCAGTTGGTAGAATCTTGTCCTTGCGTCTCCAGAATTGTGAGAATTTTGAACTTTCTTTAGAAGTATCCAGCCTCAGATCTTTCATGAGAGCAACCAAAAATGGGCTAATCTAGCCACCTGCCATTTCCTCTTTAGTCACTTTTACACAGTTAATCATTTTGCATGCATAACTTTATTTTCTAAGAAGATGGATTTTCCACACACTATATAGTAAATGAGATTTTTGAGTTGTGCTATATTTCGCTGCATGAATGAAACCCAGTTGCCACCATGTACTCTAGGGGGTGGGTCCATTTTAATTTCACAAAAATTACCCAATAGTTGGCAGTGGACACATTAGCTTCGTTTTCCCCACTCCCTCCCTCTCTCTCCACTGTGTCTAGATAGTTTGTTCTAAACCTTTCTAAAGCAAACAGTTTGCGGGATGTCCCACTACTCTAGAATTCCCTGGAGCACATTTTCCTCAAAGACATTTCTTGCCAACCGTGCTTTATTCATTGCAGTGAAACCAGTGTTGGCCAATACTATTACCTAAGCCATGGACTCCATTCAGGATTTACCATTTACCCTAGTGGTGCTATATCTAGCTGTGTTATCCAACCCGGACTCATGGTTAGCTTTATCTGCAATGTCTTTTCCATTACTTCCGATCTGATACTGTTCCTTAGGTCTTGTACTTTGCTGTGTACGTAGCATTCACCACCTGGATATTTTGAAGGTTGTAGGATGGTTATATTGCACCATGCCTCCTAATTTATCTTTGCTTGATGTTGCCTTGAGGACAGATTTAAATCGTTCAGCTTTGGCAGGAATTTCAGAGAAGTGATGATGAGAGATCTTTGGTGTAACATCCTAATCATGTGTTCAGATGATTGGTTCCATTGGTGATCATTAAATTAAGGTGAAGCAGATATTCTGATCCTCACCAAACTTTTACCCATTAGCTTTAGCAACCAGTGCTGATTCTTGCTCAGGTCAGTCATTCCTGTGCTGTCATTCTATGCTCTCATATGATAGCATCTCTGAGTATGACACTGCGTATGCATTTATGGAGCCTTTTCTTACCTGCAACCATATTTAACACTGCGTACTCCTCATGATAATCTCCTGTTATTGTTTATTTGGGGGCTGGCAGAAGAGGCTTCGAAACGACAGTCATGCAGCTTCCTTACCTTTTTGCTCGACAGGTTGTTTAGGTGAGCCTTTGGTGCAGTGGTGAATAGGCTGCTTGGGATGCCCGTATCCCACACTGGGGTGCCTGGGTTTGGGTTCCAGCTCCACTCCTGCTTCCAGCTTCCCGTGCACTCTGATGGCTCAGAAGGTTGGGTCCTGGCCATCCATGTGGAACACCGGGGCTGTGTCCACAAATTCTGGCTTCGATTTGGTTGTTGCAGGCATTTGGGGGGAGTGAACTAGTGAATGAAATCTACCTCTGTCTTTCAAATAAACAAATATCTTAAAAAGAAATGGACACTTTTCTTGCCTTTGATAGCCTATGGAATCATTTTTAGTGATGTGCTTATTGCCTTGCAAATTAATTAAATGCCTCAGTTTTTCGAGGGGGGTAGGGGTGAGATTGTCATGCAGAGGCCTCTCACAAACACTAAGACTCTCATTTTATTAGCTGAGGACATTTAACGTTAGAAATAGAGGTGAGCTGTTGAAGTAACAGCAAATCCAGTGTGCTTTGGTCTATATTTTCTGATCCCTGGCTTGCAACTGCCTGTGCTGTGCCTAGAGATTGATACTGTTCTCATAGGGTGCCAAGAAAGTTCACTGTAATGTGCCTTTCAGGTGGACTATTGTCATCAACCTGCACACGAATCCACTGAGGATGCAACAGTCCACAGGTATTAAAGCAAACTTGGGTTACATTGCCCTGTGTGTGTAATGGGTGTCTTTATGTATGTAAAAGTATATTCTCACTAGGTTATGTGTGTGTGTAGACCAACTATACACATGCACCAGCTACACACATACACACACAGTTGCATATATGTAAGGCAGTGAGAAGTGCAGCAGCATTACAGTGAGTCATAATAGTAGCTGTTGTTAGGTAGAATGCAAGGAATGATCTGGAAGGATCTTCAGTCTGTGGAACAAAAAGTATACCCCTATAAAGTTATTTCAGAAAAAAAATCCTGAAAGAAATCCACTCTAGTGTATAGACTTGACAAAGCTGTTAGTATAGGGAAACAAATGCTTCGTGTATGATTCTCTTTGGGGGGACTCAGGCTAGAAATATTTTGTGATAAGAAATAAAGATTTCTTAAAAATATCCTAAAGAGAATGAAAAATACCAAATTCAGGGTAGTGACTATTTCCAGGGAGCGTAAGGAACGGGAACTGGGTGAGAGAGCCAGAGAGCTTTGTTTATACTGATGGTGTCTAATCTCTCTTTATCAACGATAAACAAAATGGCAAAATATGAAGAATTGATCCAGTTGTGTATTTACAAAAGTTTGCTCTATCATGAGCAGGCTTTTATTCTGAATCTAGAAAAATAAGAGGCCATAAAACCAAGAGACACAGATTCAAAATCTGTGGACAGAATGAAAGAAGGCAGTGGCATGAATGCGTGGCTTTTCTGATGGGAGTAAGTAGGCAGTCAGCAGCATGAATGCCTTGAATCTCTGGAGAGATGAAAACCTAGGACAGAAAGAGCAAAGGAAAAGAGGAGGAAGGATGGAAGCAATCGCCAAGCGTCGTATCAGTAGACTGGCCACTGATTTGTGATGATTGAGCTGTGCACTTTGTCTTCACATCAGCTGTTTGGGACTATGCCTTAGAGAGAGGGAGGGAGAGAGAATTTATTTTCTAACCCTCTCCCTCTTCTGTCTTTCTGATTTCTACTTTCCAAGGAATTAACACCTTTCTGTCTCTGGAGTGTGTCGTCTAGCCCATTGGGTCACCATTGGAATGGCCAGATGGCCAACATGGTGGAGAAATCTCAGGCAGAGTGAGAGACCACTTCAGAGACCTGAGGCCCTAAACGAATTTGACTTGAGATCTGTGTGCTAGCCGTGGGTTGAGCGATGGATGAGGTGGAGAGAATTGTCGAGATCCATTGAAAGAGTCTAAATCAAATGGGATTGGAGAACTCTTAGTGTGCAGTAAGAGAGAAAATAAGGAACATTTGGTAGTGGCAAATGGTAAAAAGAGGCAAAAAGTTCAAGCTATTCTGGGTTGATAGTGTTTTCTGAAGAACATTTGGGAGCCTGCATTATTCACTGGGAGTTTGGAATGGATTTTGGAACCTGGTTGGGATTTTGCAGAGGGTAATGAAGACCTTGAAGTACATGTGTAGGAGAGGGGGAAAAGATGGTGAGTGCTCAAGAGGTGAAGCAGCTGCTTGGGATGCACAGAACAGGCTTGCAGAAGTGCTGGAGTCAGGATTTTCTGAAAGGGAAGGTTCCAGAAGACTTGCTCAATTAGGCTGCATGGAAGATCGAGACCACAGAGATAGGACATCGTGGACTGATGCTGGGAAGTTGAGTCTTAGGCTGTGAAGCGCAGCGGGTGAGAGGGACAGGGTTAGTAAAAGAGGAGCTGATAGTAGGATGGCGAAATTTTCAGAGCCTCAGACTTCAGAGCAGGGCCTGTGTTAGCGGGCAGGGACCAAGATGAGGTCATGGGTGAGGATTCTTGAATGGAATGGAGAGGTTAAAGCTGATAGCGCAGGTTTCTGGATTTGCTTGGAGGAGAGTGGCAGCAGCCTGGGAGTGGGACAAGATTGTTGACCAGATATGTGGTAGGTGTTTAATGGCACAGGTAGGAATGACAAGTGAATGTAGTTCCGTTCAGCAACAGAGGACCAGGGCAAAGGATAAGGAAGTGTTTTGATCTTGAATCACCCAGGGAGGCCAATTAACAAATGGGGTCAACCATTTCATTAGCCACACTGAACTGTATCATTACCTTGTCATGTGGAATCCAACTAGCACTATGTTTAAGGACTTTATCCATCCCCATTGAAAACTCAGTTCCCTCCTGTGACCCCCATGAGATTACGAAAGCTGTGGGTACGGGGATACTTGTGTCAGAGCTGGCTCAGCTCCTTCATGCTCCAGGATGTCCCCACCCTGCCTCGTGGCTGGTGCTTTAGCAACAGGGCTAGGTCAAGCTCAGTACTGCATTCTCACCTTGGCCTGGTCCCTGATAACCCTGTGGTGCTCAGCAATCTGGAATGCGTGATGTTGGAAGGATGAGTGGCAGGGGCTGGAGTGCTTTGCATTCAGTCATTTCATGATTTTTCCTTTCCCAAAAATAACTGTCTCTCTCCCAATGACTTAGGAGACTCCTGTTCATTGTAGAATACTTGGAAAATAATCATTGTCGTCTGTATTCACACCCCGCAGCAGTACCACTGCGAGTGACGTGGTGTGTGCATTAGAACTCTGTGTTTTATTCATCTAGCCACACGGAGGATGCATTTAATGGCACAAATTTCAAAAAGCACGAAAGTATATATACCGACTAAGTATCCATTATAGTCCTACCTTCCTTTCTTAACACCCCTCCCCCCGCCACAACATCATCTGTATCCCCTCTCCAGAGCAGCCAGGGGTAGCTGCTTCACGCACAATCATTCCAGAACATTCTACATGTGTACACGTGTGTTTGTGGAGTCTCTGGGTCTTCCTCTTGCCCTGCGAGAGTGGAAGCATTTTATGTACATTCCTCTGTACATCTGCCTCTTGACAACACGTCTTGCAGGTCATTCCACTTCAGGATATAAAGAACTTTCTGATTCTTTTTATAGCTGCACATTTCTTTCATTTTTTTTGTGTGTGCCATAATGTCTTTAACCTGCTTTTTATTCATGGATACTTAAGTTGATTCGGATCGCTCGCTCTCTCTTTTTCTCTCTCTCATTTGTAAGCTTTTACTACAGAAGCGTTCAAGGGTACCAAATGCAAACGTACCCAGTACCCAGCTTTAGAGCTCATTTTATTTTTACCCCATTCCTCCCCACCCTCTGCCATTTGACAACCTTCCTCTTTCCTATGATATTTTAAAACAAATCCCAGACATTGTGTCACTTCATCTGCAGTTATTTTGGTATGTATTGTCCAAAATATAAAGACATGTAAAAATTCCAATACTAACATCATACCTGGGAAAAGTAATAATAGCTTCTCAATATCATTAAGTCTGATTTAAATATATATACATGTATGCACGTTCTGATCACTGTGAGATGGCATTGAACCCAGCAGTTAAGATGCTCACGGCTCACATTGGAGCACCTGGGTTCAACATCTGGCTCTGCTCCGGAGCCTAGCTTCCTGCTCATGCAGACCCTGGAAGGCAGCAGTGATGGCCTCGGGGGTCAGCTTCCTGCCTTCCCGGTGGGAGACCTGGACTGGGTTTCCAGCTCCTGACTTTGACCTGATTCAGCCCCAGTTGTTGAAGGCACTGGAGGAGTGAGCCAGTGCCTAAGAGGTCTCAATTTGAGTCTCCCTATGTCTCTAAATAGCGTGCATAAATTTTAAAATAGGCATATGGTTATAAACCATGTAGACCTTCTTTGCATATATAGACGAGGAAGCTGATTTGAATTTTCACCTCCGTTCACAACAGTTTTTATGCAGCAAATCCTAGACATCTTATTAGATCTGTGATCACCTCAATACACCTCTGTACTAAATTAGCATTTAGCTCTACGCATGTACAACCATTTCAGCGATATCCATGTAAGACTTTCTCTCATCAGGGTCCAAACCGAACTTCAATGGCTTTTGTTGCCTTCTTTTCTGTTTTTTTTTTTTTTTAATTGAAAAGACAGAGTTACAGAATGAAAGAGGTACACAGAAAAAGATCTTGCATCCACAGGTTTACTCCCCAAGAAGCCACCATGGCCGGAGTTGAGCTGATCCGAAGTCAGGGACCAGGAACTTTTTCCAGATCTTTCATGCAGGTGCATGATCCCAAGGCTGTGGGCCATCATTTATTGCTTTCCCAGGCCACAAGTAAGGAACTGGATAGGACACAGAGCTGCCAGGGCACAAGCCAGCACCTATATGGGATCCAGGCGTGTGCAAGACAAAGATTTAGGCACCAAACCATGACATGGGGCCCTGCCTTCTGTTCACGGGCCCTGCAGGACAACATGAGAGCTGTAAGTACCAGCCAGGTTCATCTCTCATTCCACATCTGTGTGAGCCCGGGTGCCTGTGGGATTCACTGCTATAGGAGGGATTGCTGTCTTTCAGGGTTCATTTGCAATCTGAATATAGATTGGGAAATTGCACTTCAAAGAACCTCTAATTCACGCTCTTCACTGCCAAGGTTACCCGCAGTCCGATCTACCTGGTGTGTTGCCCGAGTCTTGATCTCTTGCTTGCCTCCTGGCTGAACATGTGACGCCAAAGTGCTCCTTCTGATTCACATTTCTCCAGTGGCTTGGGCTGAACACTGTTTTATCTGTTTAGGAACCATTTGTCATTCCTTTTCTGGGAACTGTCTACTCATGTTCCTTGAACATTTTCCTTTTAGTTAGTTGGGCCTTTCCGAATTTGTATCTATGAAGCGGTCTTCAACAAGTTCATAGGAAACATGTAAAATGAAAAAAAGATTCTATGGTTTCAAAATGTTTTAACAACCAAATGAACTTGTCAGTTAATTCTGCTTTTCTCTGAACTTTTTAAAGTCATCTTGTGCTGGTACTACTTTTTAAATATGAGGGAAAACCAGCTCCTCTTTTGTAGTAGAGATGATGACTCTCTTCATTTTTGCTCTGATTTTTCACTTTGTTGTGAATTTTGCCTTGGAATTCTTTTACTGTCTATGTGGGATTTCATGTCAGAAAAGCTTTCTGTTGTTCAGTCTCCCTTTAGAATGGCCTTATCAACTCTCAAACTATATTTAAAAACTTGGTATTTTTTTCTGCTACAATTATGAGCTCATTTCATATATTTAATCTTTGACGCTTCTGGAATGTATTTGATTTATAACATGGAATGTAGTGCATAATTATTTTTCATCAAGGTATCAGTTGTCTGGACATTGTTTATGCAATCCATCTTTAATGATTTGGAATGAAAAATCACTTTTGGGCCAGGCGCGATAGCATAGTGGTTGAAGTCCTTGCCTTGCATGTGCCGGGATCCCATATGGTCACTAGTTCTAATCCCAGCGGCCCTGCTTCCCATCCAGCTCCCTGCTTGTGGTTTGGAAAAGCAGTCAAGGACAACCCAAAGCCTTGGGTTCCTGCACAAGCGTAGGAGGCCCAGAAGAAGCTCCTGGCTCCTGGCTTCAGATTGGCTCTGCTCCAGCCATTGCGGTCACTTGGGGAGTGAACCGTTGGATGGAAGATCTTCCTCTCTGTCTCTCCTCCTTTCTGTATATCTGACTTCCCAATAAAAATAAATAAATCTTTAAAAAAATAGAAACATCACTTTTGACATATGTTAAATTTCTGTACGTATCTAGATGAATTTCTGGCCCTTTTACTGCTTCCAACAGTGTGGCTTCATACAATGTGTTCAGCTCATCAGCTATTATTTCGGTTTCTTATTTTTGTATTGCTGAGGCAATGGTGATAGATAATTTGGGTTTTGAATTTCTCAACTATGTTATAAAATAGGCGTGGTAGTATAATCCCATGAATAGTTAACACAAGCTTCACTGGTCTTCAACATTCTACCAGAACATATTTCATTTGTCACCCTTCTTCCCAACAGCTTTCCCTGGCGTCCTATGAGGCAAAACCCGTAGCAGTTCACCCAGGATCAAGTCAGAATACCTCTTCTATTTAAGTCAGCATACTGTCAGTCCTGTATACTCATAGTTTGTGTATGATTTTTAAAACTGCAATACCAGTATCAAAACCAGCAGAAGTAACATTGATTCTGTAATGTTTGAAAAAATAGTGGATTGAAAATATTGGGGAGAATTTTGCGTCTATATGCACCTATAGGATTTTTTACTTGACACCACTTCTTAAACCATACAGTAGAGCAGCTATTAGCATACATTGTGTTAAGCATTACAGGTTATCTAAAAATGACTTCAAGTGTATGAGATGTATATGACAGGCGATGTGCATGTGTGAGCCGTTATACAAGTATCTGCAGGAGAGTTCTGGAATGAGTCCCTGGGCATACATTAGCTTTTTCTGATGATCTCAGTCGTGTCCTTTGAAGATTTGCTCCCATCAGGAATCCAACTCGGATACATAGTTTGGGCTCTTGCTGTTGAGTTGTGCCAACCTGCGTCATATCACCCATCCATCCACTCTCCATCCTCTCCTCTCCTAGGCACATCAGTGAGCCTTTCAGATCTCCCTTCCAGGTGCTGGAGTACCCCTGACTTCCCTTCTTCTCTCACCCCACATCCCATCATTTAGGATCTTTCTGGTTCTACTCTGAGATCCTTCCAGAATCTGATTGGCCTTTCCCTTCCTTCATCGCTCCAAGGTTATCCTGACTGCCAAAGCATTCCTTTATCTATGTATTCATTTGAAAATCGGAAAGAGAGAGAACGAGAGAGAGATCTATCCACTGCTTCATTCTCCAAATGCTGGCACAGCCTGAGACTGGGCCAGGCTGAAGCATCAAGATCTTCCATGTGGGTGCAAGGGTCCGAGTACTTCCACCATCCTCCACAGTCTTCCCAAGCACATTAACAGGAAGGTGATTCAGAAGCTGGGTATCTGGGATTCCAAATGGCACTAGGAATTCCACTTACTTTGCAGATCCATAGTGCTTGCATCCTTGCCATACACAAATGGGATCAGCTCAGTCATCCACTGAGCAACGCTTCCTCCCCTGTAACTCGAAGGAAGAATCCAAAGCTTTGACAAACAACAGCTCCGAGGATAGACAGCTTGCCTTAGATCCCTTGCTGCTGTTATGGGTGGCAGTTCAACCTGCCCTAGCCCAGGGAATATCTGTTATAGTTTAGTTGGTGTTCCTTTGTCTGCTCTATTTTTTATTTCTTTCTAGAAGATTTTTTTAAAATGAGTTTCTTCTTGATTCATTGACTTGTCTTTATTTCTGATGACAAAGACACTCTTTTGTCTTCTAATTATTGTTGTTTTAATACCTTCTCCTGTTTATGTTTCTCAGAGGGGAGTTTGAGCCCATGGTGTGATGTGCAGATGTCACTTAATGTTTTTTGGGTCCTTAGCTGATTCTTGGAACCTGTAGATTGAGTAACACATTTTTTCCCCTCTAATATAGTGTAATCCTCACATTATCACAGTGTTCAAGTCCAGAGCTCAGAAAACGACATGGGTAACCCAGTTTCTGATCCACCTCTTAAGTCCGTAAGAGAGATGTGTGTGTGTGTGTGTACGTGTTTGTGCGTGTAAGTTCCAGCATCATTAGCTTCCTGTCTTATGTTATAGTTAAGATTCAGTTCTTGAGTAGAATCCCTAAAGCAATTAGTCCCCTTTTTTCTGAGCTGCACTTTTTTAATACTAGAGGGGTCAGATGAGGTCAGTCTGCCTCTACCGAGTTTAAATTTATTCCTCATGATAGAGCCAGTGCCAGGCTTTGAAACTCGTCCTTGCAGAGGTGCAGCCTCGGTTTGGTAGAGAACCAGCATGTTAAAACAAAATGAGAAAGTTGGCCATTTTAAGAAAATAAATTGCTTCCCATTGATGAAGGGATATTTATGCAGCCTGTCATGGAGAGCACTTTCTTTTTTCAAATCCACGCCCTTTATTAGTTATCTGGGAGACAGAACAGACTCCGAAATAACATAGTGGGGAATAATTGGGCAGGAATTTGGTGAGCTGAAAAGAACGACTTTCCCTTTCCACACTTTCCCAAGCTTGTCTGTAATTTCACCTGGCTGGCAGTGGCTCCAGGGGCTAGTCTACTGGCGAGAAAAAATGAGAAACACCCTTTGGGCTGTGCTTATGTGTGGCCTTGCATGCGAGCAAAGGACAGACAAGGTTGGTGCAAGTTAAAATTGAAAAATTACACCACAGAAGGGGAAATTCTTGTTTGAATTAGAACCAGTCCCTCCAACTTGCACCGTTCATCACTTTGCCTGGAGTCTCGATGCCCACAACGATTTGGCAGCCTACCATGAGAATGTTTTGTTTCGTGAGTTGAGCTGCCCTAGCAAAGTGTTTTGCCCATCAGAGGCAGTCCCAAACCTTCAGGATCCTGTCCGAGGCGCCTTATTGGCTTGATTTTAAAAAGCGACAACATGGATGAATGAGTAAGTGAAGCTCAACATGTTGGACTGTTGCTGTGCTCTTATTCTGGAAACAGATGAGGTAGAACAACATTGCCTGGCTTTGCCCCTTGCTCATCCGTGTCCAGGTTGCCAAAGATGAGGGTGGCAGTAGTTTTGGGCTTGGGTACAGCCAGAGTGGTTTTAGATCTGCAAAACTGAATTGTTCTCTCGCTAGGTGCTATCTTTCAGGACTGTAGACCTGTAGGAGCTACAGAGCCAAGATATTTCAGGATCCTTGATCCTTGATCATGTGACACTCAAGGACACAGGGTGTGTGGCTCTTCAGCAGACAGTGGGACAGGTGGGACAGGTGGATGGGGTGAGCTGCGCTGAGGTAGGTGCCTGGGAGCCAACTCTTTACCATGAAGTAGGAAAGGGGCTTGGTGCCCATACGGATGTAAGGTGTAAGAGGGCAACTGTTTCAGGGAAGACAAAGAAATGGCCAAGTGGTATGTGTAGAGGGGAAGTCCCAAGTGAAAGGTGTGAGGCCAAGAGTCACAGTGAGATTTTTATGTTCCAGGATGAGGCCAGGACTTCTCCAAGTGGGTGGCCCTAAACCTTTCCTGCGTAATAAAAACAGCTTAGCAGATTGTAGTATGTACTGAAAAATGGTATCTTCTAAAAAAAAAAAGTAGGGGGCCTGTACTGTGACATAGTGAGTTAAGCCACCACTTGAGGCTCTGGCATCCTGTGTGAACACTGATTCAAGTCCCAGCTCCTCCATGTTCTTTTTTTTTGTCTAATTTACTTTTTTTTACAGTGATTGCATAGATGATAAGGTTGGGAAGGATCGAAGTTCAGGGAAAAGTGGGTCAAGTCATTGTTTTCATATTTGCTATTTCTTCTTGCTCTTTCTGGGGGGAGGGGAGAGACAAACGGGGAAGCCACTCATGACTTTCTGAATGTCCCAGTATCCAGGGATGAGGAACGGCCACCTCATATCAACCCAGAGTCTCAATGTGTACATACTCAAGGGTTCTGCATAGTTTCATACTGCATAGTACATACTCAAGTGGTTTGCATAGTTCCGGAATGCTGTCGATTTCACCAACCCAAGGATGATAGCACCCCTCCTCCCAATGTCTATTGGATGTTGTACTAAGCCTCAAGCCTCCATTCACTGAGATTTTTTTGCAGGCATCATTTGGTCCAGTTTGTTCTATTCTTCTTCTTCTGCTACAACATAAAATGAGCTGCCATAGTCTCCTTTTACAATAGGGCCTGTGTCCACTGCTCCACCTTTTTCATTAAGTAGGACATGTTCTTGCAGATGAGCCCAAGGGCCCAAATTTTACTGGATCCCCCAACCCTGGGACTCATGAACCCGACACCTACTTAGGAGGTGGGCCCCAGGACCTGGGCCAGGCAATCGAAGCCCAATTGATTCACCAGTCCCCAAGGCTCAGGAACCTGGCCTCCACCATGTAGGTGGGACACAGGACCTGAGCCAAGCTACCCAAGCCCTGTCAGATCACCTGGCCCCTGCTGGTTCAGGCTGGTAAGACTTGCCTCACTTCAGCATCTGCACTCTTATTGCGCAGCTTGGCCTGGTCTAGTCTGCTCCCTGTTCCAGCTCCTGCTGCTGGTGAGTGTTGCATCTTATCTCAGCCCAGCCTGAATCCTGTCCTAGCTCTAATGTGAGCTGGCTGGTGTTGCAGCCCAATCTGGCTTCTCCTGCCCCCTGTCCTGGTCCTCAGATCTGCCAGTGGGTGTTATGTGCTGGCCCAGACTGGCCTGTCCCCCAGACCTGACCCACATGTATGCTGGCAGGTACTGTAACCTGGCATGGTCTGGGATGCTCCTTGCCTTGCTTCTTGCGCTCACCTGCAGGGAATGTGTCCTAATGAAGGAGTTTCCCAAGCTCCTCCCTTGAGTCTCCTCCCAGTGGCAGTTCTCGTGCACACCAGTGGGTTCTTGGCCTAGGTTGAGTTTGTCCACCTCTTGTCCTGGCAAGAAGAGTTGGCCTTGCTCAACTGGCCACACCCATTCTGCTTCTTGTTGTTGGGTGTTGCAGCCCAGGGATACCTGGTCTGTGCCCAGACACAACTTTCACATGGTTCAGCGTGAGTCAAGACCTAGCCCAGCCTATTCTATACCCAATCTGGCTCTCACGAATACCAGTGGGGGCTGGAGTTTGGCTCAATCTGTCACTCCCCAGACCCAGTGTACACCTGAGCCAGTGGAGGCTGTAGCTATGTCCAGTCCAGCTTGCTGTCTCCAATCCTACTCTCGTCCTCACCAGTGGGAACCCTAGCTCCGCTGGAGCACCACCTTAGCTCCCCAGCAAGGCCTGACCCCATCCGCAATTCTTTGGTGAGTCAGCAGAGACTGCAGTTCCACAGGGTTGAGCCCACATTGCCCCCACAGATTCTGCTATCAGACCCACTTCTCTCACTCCTGTTCTCCCCTCCAACTCAATCTGGTGTCAGTCACCTAGTTGCATACACATGTCATGGACTTATCTGTGGAAGTCTCTCAGCTGTAATTCCTAACCTGGGCATAAAAACCACAAGTCATCTCTCACTACCACCTGTGTGATCCCATCATCCTTCTGTAAATCAAGACCCTCTAACCATGAGGATGTGCCACTGGGTGGCTCAAGGGGCTTTGCCCGGCGCCTTTGGTGCCTGGGACACCCTGGGACACCCTAGACCTCTCTGCTATAGACACCTGTGCAAGTCAGGAAAACTTCCAAGATGGGGTGGTCCCGGAAGCCCACTGCAGCTCCTCCGCTTTCTCATCTAATTCGCTAGTAATGAACCTGGAAAAGCAATAAGATGATGGCCTCAGGAATTGGAACCGCTACCATCCACATGGCAAACCCTGATGATGTTCCAAGGGATTGCTCCAACCTAACAGGTTCTTCCTAAGCACAGGTAGTGCCCTGCTAGCCAGGATAGGGCCTGCCCCAGAAGAGTTAGAGCAGCCTGACCAAAGTACAGTCTTAAGAGTCTTCAAAGAGGAAAAGTATGGATGGAGTTCAGGAGGTTGGATGTTGGGGCTGGGTTCAAATCACCGTCCTGAGATAACAACATGACCTTGGATGAAAGGGTAACAACTGAGTCTACTTCACAGGTTGTACAGGGCATGTGAGTGAACCCACACAGGTTCCTTAGAACAGTGCCTGGTAGATAGTAAAGGTACAACGCGTGTTGACTGTTGTGGTTGGAACTGGAGGAAAGCACTAAGGCTGGGTCATTTCTGTTTTGTTTTTTGTTTTGTTACACAAATAGCAATTTTCTGTGGCTCAATCTAGCATACACATACGACTTTGTGTCTATTACAAATGTGTTTTATGCCTCTACTATTATGTACAAAATGCATCACAGTGTGCTGCCGTGGCTGAACCTGGCCAAAGAAGCAGATAATGAGGCATGGAGCTTTGTAACCAGCTGTGCTCTTTCCTTGGGGCCTCAGCTGTGTAGCGTCCCCAACCTATGCTCGTTGGCTGTCCCATGGAGTGGTGGGCTTCCTGCCTACCCCTATGGCCCATGGCGCAAGTATCAGCAGAAGTATTAAGTCTCCCACTGACCCCGAGTCTCCTTTATGGCTTCTTGGAACCCCGGGCACCTGTGGCTTCTTTCTTAGCTTTGTACAGTCAGTAAACAAGCTGTGGCTTCCAGAACCTGACAGCCACAGAGAGTCACCAGGCTGTCCTTGGCATACCAGTGTGGTAGGTGAGATCCGAGGGATTCTGACTCCGTTTCTACTGTGAGATCAGGGTGGGCCTGCCTTTTTTCTACTGACAGGAGTTTTCAGTTTGACCCCACTTGACTGTTCTGGATTTTTCTCTTCTGCCCAATCAGTGGACCTCCTTGTAAAATCCAACTGTACTTCTAAGATTTTTACTCATTTACCTGAGAGGTAGAGTAGTAGAAATACACACACACACACACCCCTTGGCCATCATCTGCTGCTTCCCGTTTGCAGACAGCTGAATTGGAAAGTTGAGCAGTTAGGATTTTAACTGGCACTTGGCTGGTCACAAGTGGCAGATTAACCCACACGGAAGGAAAGCCCCATGACATTCAGTTTTAGCAAGGACCCTGCTGAGTGAATTTAGCAGAAACTCTTTTCTGCCTCATCTTTCTGCTCCCCTAACCAGGGCATACAAGTCATCTGTGCTAGGATTCAGCCAAATTTCCTCCCTTTACTTCTAATGATCACTCTCAGTGATTTTTCCACTCCTGACCCCCACCTTCCAGCCATATCCCATCTGTCCACACTGTGGTAGGACTTAAGCCATGACAAAATCCTATTGCCATGAGCCCTAGACCCATTTCCATGGAAATATTTGCTGTATTGCACTGAACCAAGATCCCCCAAAACACGACGCTTGGAAAGAGGACTCCTGAGCCCCCGGAGAAGGGGTGAGGTGGGGTGGGGACGGGTGAGTACCCTTCCTGAGGGCTCCTTTCTCTCTCCTCTCAGTTTCTGCTTTATTTCCTAGAGCCTGGCTTCTGTCCTTCTTGGTCTGCATGCTCGTGCTAAGTCACAGACCAGTTTTGTTCCCTTGGATCCAGGCTGCCCTCTAATCTCCGGGAGTTAACTTTGACAGCTTAGGAACATTGTGATTTAGTAAAAAATTCACCGTATTGATTATGACCATGTTGATCACAGACACAATCCATTCCACTTGCTGCTTGCAGGCACATTGATGCGGTCTCGTGTGCCAAAGAACCAGTCCCTACTTCCTGGCTTCAGCGATTGGCCTTGTTTTTCCTGACACTGTGCAGGCTGCCTTGTGAAAGATCGTTCCCGCCAGAAAGGAGGACTCAGTTTCCCCTCTGTGGCTGCCAAGGAGTTGGCTGCACTTTAGGAGGTAGTCTGCGTCCTCAGAAACCACAGGGTCTTGCCCTGGAAATGCTGTTGGCCTGGAGCTCAGAATGGATTAACCCCGCACACAGGCCTCTCTCGGCCCCCCTTACCCCCTGGATCAGGGGAGTCTTTCTCCCTCTACTGAGCTCTGATTCTTCGTGTGCATCTACAGGCTTGTTGCTGTCAAGGGCAGCAGTCTATCTTGTGCCCCTCCTTAGGAGGAGGCCACACCTTTGCTTAGTGTGGGGTCCATGCATGGTCCCAAGACCACACTGCAAGGTTTTCTCCAGACACACAGTTGTTCCTGCTCATCCTCAGGGGATACATTCTAAGACATTCCATATATCCCCACTGTGGATGCCCATAACCTTGGCTAGTGCCAAACCTACCCCCTCCATACTAGGGTAAGTTTAATATACAAACTGAGTACAGTAAGAGATGAATCAAAATCCTAGGCATCACCAAGTAGAAAAAAAAAGTCCAAATACACTGTCACAAGTTGTTTAAAATGTTTATTTCTGGAATTTCCCATTTAATATTTTGAACCTATCTTGACCGTGGGTAGCTGGAATGGTGGAAGAGGGGGGTTGCTATCATCTGAAAGTTTCAGTCTTGCCTTGAAACTCAGTGTTATGCTCATCTGGATCTTGAACTTCAGGAACTAAAACCTCAGCGTAGCTGAATGAAGGGCTTATCTCACAGGAGATGGGCCTATATGCCTGTGATTGGCAGGTAGTGGAAGAAGGAGCACCAGGTGCTGCCTCCTTGGAGGGTAACAGGGCAGCATGGACCAGTGCCTTCCAACTGTGCCTGCCCTTTGATCCAGTAATTGCATTCCCAGGAAATCATCATCTTATGAAATTGGCCATCAAAATGCACGATAATGTATGTGCACAGATTTCCATTGCATCATTATTTAAAATGGGAAATTATCTGAATGTCAGATACCAGGAGTTGGGTGAAATCAATTTTGCTATGGCTGTATTATAGAACACCAGTTAGTTATTGAAAGTGGTATTTTTTAAAAGGGATTTATTTTGCTTACTTGAAAGACAATGTGTGAGAGAGAGAGAGACAATCAGAGAGAGAGAGAGAGAGAGAGAGAGAGAGAGAGAGAGAGATCTTCTGTCAGCTCATTTACTCCTCAAAAGGCCACAACAGCCCAGGCTGTGTTAGGCTGAAACTGGGAGTCAGAATCTCCACCCAGGTCTCCCATGTGGGTGCAGACCCAAGTACCTAGGCCATTACCCACTGCTTTCCTAGGTATAGCAGTAGAGAATTGGATCAGAATTGGTGTAGTCAGGCTTAGGCCACCGCTCTGGTATGAAATGACATTGTCACAGCTGTGGCTTCATCCACAGCTGGCCCCTAAAACTGGTATTTTTAAAGACTATTTAACAATACAGAAGACTGAAACTCATAGAATGCGAAGTGAAAAATACAATATGTGAAGCTACATTAAGAGTATAACTCTCATTTAATTAAGAATATACATTTTGGGCCCAGTGTGATAGCATAGCAGTGAAAGTCCTCACCTTGAACGCACCGGGATCCCATACAGGCGCCAGTTCTAATCTCGGCGGCTCCACTTCCCATCCAGCTCCCTGCTTGTAGCCTGGGAAAGCAGTCGAGGACGGCCCAAAGCCTTGGGTTCCCGCACAAGCGTGGGAGACCTGGAAGAGGCCCCTGGCTTTGGATTGGCTCAGCTCCAGCCATTGCGGCCGCTTGTGGAGTGAACCATCGGATGGAAGATCTTCTCCTCTGTCTTTCCTCCTCTTTGTATATCTGCCTGTCCAATAAAAACAAATAAATCATTTAAAAAAAGAATACGCATTTGAAAGTTTAGAATAAAGAATAGGCATTGAACCTCGTAGTTAAGACACCAGTGTTCCTGCCTTGATTTGCTTCCCAGCTCCAGGATCTGACTCAAACTTCCTGCTAATGCAGGAAGCAAACAGTGATGTCTTCAAGTACCTTGGTTCCTGCCACCCATGCGGAGACCTGAATTGAGTTCCCAGCACACAGCTTCAGCCCTGTGCATCTTCTGTCGCCAATTGTGGGAGGTTTCTTTCTCTCTCTCTTTCTCTCTCATAAGGAAAAAAAACCCTTAAAACCCTTTAGAATAAATGCCCTAATATGTAAGCACAGACTGTGGCTGACCAGTAGGTTACAGATAATTCATGCTTGCTTTATACATTCTGTGTAGTCTTTATACATTCAGATAATCCATGCTTGCTTCACACATTCTGGGATCATTTGTTTAGGAGATGGGTCAGAAGCACAAATTCACATATCCTCTGGAAAATGCAAAACATTTCCTTTGCAAGGTTAGCTCCAGTCCTTTGAGGGAAAGCTGCTTGGCTGACCCTGTGGGGATACAGGTGTCCCTGCCTGGCAGTGGGGTCCAGAGCCACTGCAGACAGGGCTCACTTGCTTCAGCTGGGAACCCTTCTCTCTTGGCTCGTCATGAGCCGCATGTCTCTTGTCCTGTCGGGTAGAGAGACCTTCCAGCACCCACCTCTCTCATCCATATTCAAGTCTCATGTAGCCGCCTGCTTTCAGCCTTGCCAGGGGCACTCCCTGTCTCGGGCAGGCGCGCACTTTCATTGTCATGTTCTGTTTTCATTTGCTGTGTTCTTTGACTATTGGGGGATTTTTCCATTAGCTTCAACCTACTTAGCTTCACAGAATCAATGCAGCTTCATCTGTTGGGGTATAAAAATCTGGGGCCAGACAAGCATTGCTCCAATTTGTCAACCCTTAGTAATGGTCCTAGCTTTCTGATTGCCTCATATCATTCTAGCCAGAGAAAGAAATGAGTGTTTGTTGTTTTCTTTTTCCCCAGGATCTGAGAGATTTAGTTGGTATAATTTCATCACCTAATAAGTCACAGAGGCACTCTTCTTTCAAAATGCTAGCCAGGGAAGGATCGGCTTTAGTCTTTAATTCAAGTGTGATTGTGGCTAAGAGACAACAGAAAAGACCGGGAGATCAGAGGCATGAGGCCCATGGCAGCATCATTGTGTTGCTGATCCACCGACCTGGAACTAAAGATTGGGAAGCACTACTTTCCCAACATGGCTAATATGAAACTCCCCAAATATTGGTGAAGAGTTGCTATGAAACACCTGTGGCTGGGCTCACTTGACTGGGAACTCAGGGGGCAGGGGAAGAAATGTAGGAGTTTATTGTGTGATGGGTAGAGCCAGCAGTCTTGCAACCATTATTCCATTGCCAACCTCCCTCCCTGAGGGATTAAGGGTGGTGTATTGCACAGGAGGAAGTGGAGGCTGAGCGAAGCATGATTGGCTCTTGTGTGGGTGCCTGGTTGGTCTTCAGTGTTTGTTCAGTGATAAGGGGGCTAGTGTGTCTAGCTGATTGATGAAGCTGTGATGGCAAAATAGGTTACAGCCAATATGGGGTCTGCGGGTAGACGGGCTTTTACGTCACTTAATCAAAATGAGTTTGGTGCTGGAATCTAGACCATGGAGATAACCACTGAATTCTGGGCTTTGCAGTACTGAGTCCTACGAGGCCAGCCTGAGCCTGGCACCATTCCCTTCATTAAGTTCCATAATCTTTACTAAGGAGTTGGTGTGGAATTACCACAGTGAAGATGTAGGAGCTAGAGACCAGGGTCTGGTAGAATCTACACTAATGCTGTTAGGGATGGGGCTTGGGGTTCATGGCCCACTTGCCTGCCTCTGTGGTTAGCAGTGACTCCCCTTTGGTAATATGGTGGTGGACCAGGATGAGCCTGGAGCTGGATGGAGATTTGCAGGAGCCCTGCTCACCACTGAATGCTAACTGTGGATCCCAGAGGTGGTAGCTGGGTATGCATTGGTACCTGCAAGGAGGCTGTTAAGGAAGCTGGCCACTGTTGCTGCCTTGTCCCTTTGTGTCTTCCCACGGCAGGGTCCTGGAGTCCTTAGCTCAGTCCTGTGTTCCAGACCGGTTAAGCTTTCCTTCCGGCTCTCTGTAACCTCACCTCATCACTTCCCAGAAAATTCAATTTTATTTTTCTCTTCTCCACCTCCTGTGTATCGTTTCCCCCTTGGGTACATTTTAAGTCCATTAAGCCTTCTAGATTCCTTTGTGAAATAAAATTTCATTTATACACATAGAGATACAAATACGGGAGTACCTTCAGGGCTGGAATCCTTCCTGTGTGGCTCTGCTGTGTCTCATTGGAGTCTTTGAGGCTGAGCCCCAGCCTGAGCCTGGGGCACAGGTGCAGGGCCGAAGTACTTATGAATGGATGCTGTGACACCTCAGGTAATACAGCGCCTGGGATGGCTGAGTCTCCTACCCTTTTAAGGAATGGATTTATTTATTCTATTTACTTGAGAGAGAGAGAAGATCTTTCATTTTCTGGATCATTCCCCAAATGCCTACAACAGCTTATCCTGAATGAGGCCAAAGCCAGAAGCCGGTATCTCAGTCTGTTTCCCACATGGGTGGCAGGGTCCCAAATACTTGCATCTCCCAGAGTGCATATTAATAGGAAGCCAGAATCAAGAGCAGAGCTGGGACTCAAACAGATGCAGGTGTCCCAAGGAGGCGATTTTGTTTTAAGAAAAAAAATTAATTAATTCATTTGAAACACCGTGTGACAGAGACAAAGGGAGAGAGACCTTCCATCTGATGTGTCACTCCCCAGATGGCCACAGTGGTCAGAGCTGGCTAGGCCACACTGCTACGTGGGTAGTTGGGACACAGGTGCTTGACCTATCGTCTGTTCCTTTCTCAGGCACATTAGCAGGGAGTTGGGTCAGAAGCAGAGGAGCTGGGTCTCCCATTGGCTCTGCCATCCATATGGAATGCCATCATCTCAGGCAGAGGCTTAACGTGCTGTACTGCAATGTTGGCTTAACAGTAACATTTCAACTGTTAGGAAAGAGACACAGAGCAGAGAGGAGATGGGGTAGGTATTCACAATCAAATCAAATTTATTATTAAACAGAAACAAATTCACTGGAGGTGGCCAACTTCTGGTTTGTAGACAGAACATGTGGTAGCAGCACAGTCATTCCATAGGCCTGGCCTTTAAGTGTCTTGGAGTGTTTGAAGGGGTGAGAGAGTTGAGAAACATAGGGGAGTGAGTGGAGCAGAGGTAGCTTTTCATGGGCATTTGAACTCATGGGGCCGCCTCTCTGGGTGGTATGTGGTTAGATAGGAATGCAGACGGTGATGGGGAAACCATCCCATGCACAGGTTAGACTGGTCTTTGGAAATGTAGGGCAGTTGTTTCTGATGCAATTGGCTCTCTTTGCAGTCTGGGAGCTGTAATGGCTGAGGAGCTAGAATTGCTAGGGTTTGTATCTCTACTCTATCACTAACCATTGTTCCCAAAGCCTGCCATCTCCCCCCTCACCCTTTTTAAAAACTTGATTTCCAAGAGGATAAAGACTAACCAAGTTAAAGAAGAGTGGTGCCGCGCCGTTCTGTAGCATCTGCTCCAGCTCATCGGTGAGGACCACTAAAGAAACCCAAGGACAAATGGAATAAAAAGCTATTGATTGTGCAGATGTAGATTTTGCACAAGACACGTGTTCCATGAATTTCTTGCAGGTCCTTTGCTTGTGGCCTGTCTCCGAGGTGGAAACAGTGGGAGCTTCTGTTGTAGCCTCAGCCTCTCTTTCCCTCACTCCACGAGGGCCCTGTCCTCTTACCCTCCTAGTGCTCACCTCTGCATTCCTTAATTACTGAAACCAATTGGCTGTATTGCGGACAGATTGATTATAATTCAACTGGGACTCATTTACACTTACTGCTACCAGGCTGGAGCCACAGTTTATATTCAGTCTTCATTCTGCGTCCCTCTTCCCAGTGCCTTTTCAGCATCCCTGGCTCCCTATCAGAGTGATATGTCCCATGCGCCCTATCAGTGTGACCAGAGCCCCCATTCCCTGTCCTCTTTGAACATTTGTGCTTCCTCCTGAATCACCTCTCAGCTGACATCAGCACCACTGAGCCCTCCCCACCCCAGTGTTGTCCTCTAGTCCTCCCTGTCCCAAATCTCAACACCCTAGCCCTCCCTGAGCTCTGCCCCCTGCATCTCAGCAAAGTGCCCTGAGACGCTGCCTGAGTCCTCTGCCACTGCCAGTGGGTCTGTCTGCCACTCTGTTGTCGCTCCAGTCTCCATCATTTCTGATGTCACGGAGCCTGGTTTAAAAAGCTGGTTCTTTATTTTAAAAATGTAATGACATTGAAGAGTTCTGTGTGATCACAGACTTTAACCACAGAATCTGGGCCAGATAATCCTTATTACCATTGTTCTACTCTGCTTGTATAGCACAAAGACAGTAGACAATAAATAGTTGAGACAACTTACAAATAAGTAAGCCTGGTTGGGAACATTTCGATAAAACTTTATTTACTAAACAGGGTGGTGGGTCTGATTTGGCCATTGGCTGTCCTTTGCTACTCCTGGCTTGCAGGGTGGAGCTCAGAAGGTTCCAGAGGCCTTGGCAGTTCTCCATCACTCACTAGTTCACCTTTCTCCACCCACCTTGCTGCCTGTTTTGCCCATGTGGTGGCACAGCTGTTCCCCTGTGCCTTCAGTCTCCTTGTCTCCATGGCCTGAATATTGACAACATTCACACTTGGCTCCCCACTGCCCTTTCACGGAGCTGTTCCTCCGTCTTAAGGACATTGTGGTTTTTATTATTACTATTATTATTTCCTAGATTTTATTACTTTAAGCAAAATGCTTGAGAGAAGCTCACTTATAGGGAAAAGGGCTTATTCTCATTCATAGCTGTGGAGGTTCATCGTCTGAGATTGATATCCCCAGTTACTTTGATATCTGATGAAAGTGATAGTATTTGTGTGGAGGAAGGACCATGGGAAAGCAGGGAAATGAAGAGAACAACTCATCCCCACTAGGTCTTGTGGAAACTACCTTCAGAGGACAAGTCCCATGACCAAGGACCTGCAACTGGGACTCTCCTACCCCATAGCTAGGGCAAATCTCCACTCTTAACACATTGACCGTTACTACTAATCCACTCATCACTAATTTCCAGTCAAAATAGTCAGGTCATTGGCACTTACTGATAGACAGGCATCCCGCCAGGAAGGAGAGTTGGTAGGAACGGTTTGTTTCAACAAGCTGACAGTCTGCTGGGATCCCAAATGTGCTCCCTCCCTCCCAACAAGCCAACACTAAGGGTTCTTGGGGGAAGAGTAGCTGTAGGTGAAGGTTACAAAAAACTTTGAGTCTAGTTGGTTGATAGTCAAACAGATCCTCAGACTGTGTTCCCATGGTGGTACAATGGGGAGACCTGGGCTTGAGGCAGCTGTAGTCTCCCCAAAACGAGCTCAGCTGTCCCCAGATGATGGCTGAATGCTTTCCTGTTAGCTTTGTGTGAGGCCTGTCCTCCCAAGCCATCTCCCAGCAGTAGGCCCCAGAAATCCCATTTTAACTTGACTGATCACAAGTAATTCACAGCACCAGGAGCAGCCCTTGTGAGTCAAGGTGTGAAAATGGAAGGGAAGATGCCTTCACTACAGTTACATTAATACAAGCATCCAGGACATTGATACAGGCATTCAGTACACAGGCCTTTGAAGGACAATGTACCTATTATCCAAGCCGTCATGCTTGTGTCATTCAACTTTGTCCGAACCTCTTCAACTAGAAATCTCCCTAAAATTTGCAAGTTGGTTTTGCTTTTTCATAGATCCTGCCATACTATCTGGCATATAGTAACCACATGATAATTCTTTATAGAACGAGTGGCTGTATTCATCCTCTCATATTCATCTTGCCTTTCTTAGAAAAGGGGAAACCCTTTTGAACTGCTTTTGTCTTTTTAGTCCTTGTTCCATTGCTGCCCCTGAATGAATATCTCTAGGTTTCTAGAGGATATTTTCCAAATCCACTCTCATGATTTTAAATAATTGCCACTGAGGCTAGTTGAAGTACATTTTTCCCAGTTTTCCAATTTCTCGATGATGCATATCAACAAAATACCTTTTCTTTAACACAACCATCACTTCATGCTGTTGAAACCCACATTCTTCTTAAAGATATGGATGTGGGGAGAAAGGTACCCTCCTTAACAGCTGGTGGTAGCGTAGGCTCGTACAACCACTATGGAAATCAGTATGGAGAGTGCTTAGCAAACTCCAAATACACCTGCCATATGACCCAGCTATCTGCTCCTAGGAATATACCCAAAGGAAATGAAAAATGCATATGAGGAAGGGAACTGTAACCCTATACAATATAGTATGCATCTCTACTTCCAAATCAAAGATGACTCCCAATGAAACTGTTAAATATATATTGACAATAGGATGCTGGACTGTCAGCCATTGTCTGTACCGGCAATGTCAGGACACACTTGAGTAATAGAATAATGGACTTATGACTGCTAATGAAGGACTATCCTATTGTAATAACATGGGGAAAGTTCAGCTGGGGAGAGGGAATTTGGGGAGGGCGTAGGGGAAATCCCAGAGCCAATGGAATTGTACGAAAAATTAAAAATAAAATAGAAGAAAAAAAGATATATTTCTGTGCAGGTTTGGCAGATTTGGTATCTAACAGGAATGGAAATAGGATACATTATGAAACAAATTTCATTAGTATTAATTTAAGGTTGTAAATGAGTGCCATAGAGGTCAGCCAATTCTTCAAAGTTAGATTGTCAGCCAGCTGACGCTGACTCTAGCTGGTGTCTGGGTTTCATTTGATGTCAGAGGAATGTGTCTGTCCCTATGACAGCTAGCCCTTCACTGAGGGTCCTGTCTGAATTAACAATGTTCTTATGAGGCCTCGTGGGAGCCGGTGTTGCGGCTTAGCAGGGGAAGCTGTCCCCTTTCTGTCCAGCTCCCTACTAATGCACCCAGGAGGGCAGCAGAAATTGACTCAAGTGCTTGGGCCCCCATCACCCATGTGGGACACCCAGATACCTGGTTTCCGCCTTCTGCCTGACGCAGCCCAAGCCATTGGAAGTGGCTCATCAGATGAATAATCTCTCTCTATCTCTCTCTCTCTCATTCCGCCTTCCAAATAAATAGAATGCATCTCTTGTGGATACTCTTTTTTTTTTTTTTAAATAAAAGTTACTGTATTAACGAGAAGTCAGTCTTTTGGACTACAGACCAGATCATTTCTATTGAAGTTCTGGCCTGGCCCAAGACCATTAGTATAAGTTCCAGGGAGGAGAGGCCCACATCCTAGGGGAATAAAGACGTTTGATTCTGGGCAATTCTTTTTTTTTTTTTTTAAGATTTATTTATTTTTATTGGAAAGGCAGATATACAGAGAGGAGGAGAGACAGAGAGGAAGATCTTCGGTCTGATGATTCACTCCCCAAGTGAGCCTCAATGGCTGGTGCTGTGCCTATCCGAAGCTGGGAACCAGGAACCTCTTCTGGGTCTCCCAAGCAGGTGCAGGGTCCCAAGGATTTGGGCCATCCTCGACTGCTTTCCCAGGCCACAAGCAGGGAGCTGGGTGGGAAGCAGGGCCGCTGGGATTAGAACCGGTGTGATTCTGGGCAATTCTCTAGGCATTGGGTAGATTACTCTTTGCCTTACTGTATCTCCTTTCAGGTCCACACAGACTTGTTAGCACTTTAACGCCCCTTCTGTGGCCCAAAAGGCATCTTGGAACATGTAGAACGGCCGTAACAGTACTTGATTTGAGTGTGTTGCTTGCAACTGAGCAATGAAGTCAAATGAAGGACCAAGCACACAGCACATTCACGTGGCTCTGAAGCACATGGGACTGCAACCCCAAGAAGAGCCAACTTTCTTGCAGGGCACAGAATGTTACTGGTTATTCCTGCAAGCTCAGTCTGTGGTCTCTACTTCCCAAGGATGGGAACATGGCCAAGGCCCACTCCTCCTGTAGCCAGAGGCAGACAGATCCTGCCTGTGCCAATGTCTCCACTGTTTTTATGGGCATATTTCTCACACCCTGTTCTGCTATTAAAAATAAAATGAGGCACACATCGCATGTCTCTCCTCAGACTGTTTCCTTTCTAATAAGCTTCTGGTTGGAATGGGTTTTCCTTACCATATAAAGATTGAAAGTCCAGAGGCTCCAGTTACACTTTTCTGGTTTTGTACTCCCCTCACCCTACCCCCGCCTCCTTTTTCTTCTATTTGCAAAGAAAATGAAGTTTAGTGAGCTTTGCTTGCACATACTCATTCTTCCACTAGGAGACTCAAACAGATATTTTATGCAAGCAGAGAAGGGTAACCTTGGCCCTGCATACCTTGAAGACAGAGCGAGTAGAACCCTGAGCTGATAGTTTGTATTCTGCAGGTAGAATAAACTGTCAAGGCCTTGAAAGGACCAAAGCCATCTTCTGCAGGCAGTTGAGGAGCATCCTGTCTGTCTTTGGTTTGTCAAATGTGAAGGTACAGGGGTGAGGCCATCCTGATAGCTATTCATGGGACTGGGTAGGCTTGAGGAGGCATGATAGCCAGGGCCATCATTTTTCGGTCTGGTTTGCAAAGACTCCCGTCTAGTTCTGTCTGGGGTATCCGGTTAAGGAGACAGGCTGACACTGGTAAGATCTAGGGCATGTTGAGAGGCCACTGGAAGTGGGTAAGTCCTATCAATAGGAGGGTACCACTCTGTCTGATATTTTAATAACCCAGAGGACACAATGCTGAGTCAGAGGGATGGGATATGGAGATATGGAGCTATAGGAAGGAATGGTCCCGGGAACAAGAGGCAGAGCTCAGCTTGCAGGTGGCCATCCGTGACCCCAGCTGCACACCTTGTCATCACCTGACATTTCCTGATGTCTCATGGTATATCCCAACTCCAATACAGATATTTAATGCAATCCATTTTGCAGTTTGGGAAACTGAGGCCAAGGAGGAGGATACCTGCTCCAGGTTGCAGGGCAGAGTTGAGCTGATTGCCCTGTGGGCTGATTCCCACATCAAAAGACCCTGTCTTTGCACCCTGCCATCCAGGCCATTTGGGGATCTTGGCTCAGGCTGCACAAGGCCAAGTTTTCTTCTCCAGTGTCCTTGAACATGTTGTTATACGACCTCTGGCCAAGCAGAAGCTCCTAGCTCTTTCCAGCCACTCAGCACTTAAACGAGTAACTGCTTTAGACAATCGCAGGCATGTTTCATTGATGGGAAAAGCCTAAAACTGCAGAAAGACTCCTCCGGCTGGACTGAAATATGTTTCTGCTCTACCGTGGATGGAAAGAAAGTGGATTAATAGGGTGTGCAACAGAACAAGGCTTCCTGTTCTTCTGTTAAGCACTTTACAATGTCCATAGACCACAGAGAGAAGGCTGGAGGGGTCTCCGGCAGCCTCGCAGCCAACCCAGCTCATTTTACACTTGAGCAAACTGAGGCCTGTAAGTTTGGCTGCAGCCCTAATTAGCTATTACGCCTGATTGGAAGCCTGGGGTCCCAGCTCCCTGGCTGAATTTCTCTCTGCTGGAGCTCACATGTGCTCACAGGAAACACTGGGAGTGTGAAATTAGTATTGATAATGAATTTACTATTACATATAGGTGTGATCTTTATCCATACCACAACTCCTACAGAGTGTGGCCTAAGAATACGTTGGTGAGGAGTTCATGTGTCAGAGAAGAAGCCATGATTTCTACACCAATTATGGTATTTCTGGAAAAGATGGGACAGGTAGGAAGGAATGAATCCATTGCCCAACAGTCAACAGAACAGGAAAGAATCTGGGCGTAGTAAGTAAAGACATCCTCCTGGAACGCATAGCTCCTAACTTGGCCTTATACCAACCACATAATGTTGACAGGAAGAGAGGAAAATGTGGTATTTCTTTTTTTTTTTTAAAGATTTATTTATTTTATTACAAAGTCAGATATACAGAGAGAAGGAGAGACAGAGAGGAAGATCTTCCATCCGATGATTCACTCCCCAAGTGAGCCGCAACGGGTCGGTGCACGCCGATCCGAAGCCGGGAACCTGGAACCTCTTCCAGGTCTCCCACGCGGGTGCAGGGTCCCAATACATTGGGCCATCCTCGACTGCTTTCCCAGGCCACAAGCAGGGAGCTGGATGGGAAGTGGAGCTGCCGGGATTAGAACCGGCGCCCATATGGGATCCCGGGGCGTTCAAGGTGAGGACTTTAGCCACTAGGCCACGCCGCCGGGCCCCGAAAATGTGGTATTTCAGACAGAAGTACTGCATGGAATAGGGCAGCAGTCAGAGAAACAGCCCTCAAAGGCATCAGGTCCTAATCTCTGTGACCTATAAAAGTTGCCATGCAAACGTCTTATAAGATGTGACTCCGTTGAAGATTGTGAAATGGGGAAGAGGGTTATCTTGGATGATTCTAATTGTCCCTGTATGCAAACATCAGTGTCCTCGTAAGAGGGAGGCAGAGGGAAGTAGCATAAGTGTGGAAGGCAAAGCCAGATGATTCTAGCAGCCACCTGTAGCAGTGGGAGGTGGAGTACGGGTTCCTCTGGAGTCCCCAGGGGGAACACAGGTCTGTTGGCCTCTTGTTCATGATCTAGTGGTGTTGGTATCACATGTCTGGCCTCCGTTGATGCCACATGTCTGGCCTCCAGCCTGGAAGCCTGTCGTGTACGCCACCATGTTTTCCGTGAGTCATGACAGCACACAGACGAAAATTAATCCAAAGAGGAAATAGCATACTGCTAGGCAAGGTGTGTATTTCCAGATCATTCCCAGGAGTGTAACCAGATATTTGGACATAGGTAATAAAGAATCAAGTCAGAACCACGTGTCTTGTTTTAGTATGGAGCGCAGCAGGAAGTTATTGTCCTGGTGGAATTGTACGTCTAAGGAGATAGCACTGTGCTGCAATCGGTTAAGCTTCTCCTTGCAATGTTGGCATCTTATGTCATGGCTGCTTCAAATCCTGGCTGCTCTGCTTCCAATCCAGATGCTTGTTAGTATGTCTGTGAAAACATGAAATGATGGCCCAAGTGTTCGGGCCACTGCCACCCACATGAATGATCCAGATGGAGTTCCTAGCTCCTGATCTTGGCTTAGCCCAGAGGTGGCCCTTGTAGCAGTCTGGACAGTGTGAATCAGTGGATGGAAGAGCTCTGTCTCTCCCTGTCTCAGTCACTCTGCCATTTACATAAATGAAAACAAAATCTTTTATTTTAAGCATATCCTTTATTTTAAGTGTTGAGTTAAGGACTAAAACATTACTGCCCAATGGATGAGAAATTTAACTTTTCTGTGGCAGCTGCTGGGAGTATCATGGTCCTTCTGTGATAGGTCACCAGTGCTGAATGAATATTGAGTAACAACTGGCAGCTGCCACACCAGAGCATGCCCTGGGCTTTTCAATGAAATCTCCAAGCTGCTGGTATGCTCAGGGATGATGGAAAAACCTGCCATCTTCCCACTGGGATCTTAGGTTCCCTGCTGTGCCCCATAGAGCTGTGATGTGTGGGAAATGAGAATCCAACTCAGGAGGAACAGCAGGGGTTCTGCAGGGAAGTATTCAGGGCAGGTCTGGCTTGGGGGCTGGAGGAGGAAAGCTCACCTGCTGGGTGAAACAGACCTTCTGGAGAAAGTAATTCAAGATGTCTTTGGAGCTATCATGACACTTTTTATTGATCCTAGGTTGTTGATGGCCGTAAAACGAAGGTAAATTAGCACAGTGACATGAACGCATCATGATGCTTAACTCTTGTCCCCAGAGAAGCTCCCTGCACAGCTCCTGTTGCAGTAAGGCCCTAGAAAACCGTGCAGGAAGGATCGCAGGCCTTTCCTACTGAGGACCGCAGCCAGGGGGCAGTTTGCTGCTCCCAGATGCTGAGCCTACAGCTGCATCTTTGCTGCAAATGTCCTTGATCCCCAGGCATGTCTGTGTGACTGCCATGGTGACAGGGGATGCCCAGGGCCAGACACCTTTTCTGTCATCTTCTATTTTATTTTGCCATCCTTCCATTCCTTCCTTCGGTCCCTTGTCTTATTCCTTTCTTGGAATTTTACCTAACAAACGTTTTTTTTTTTTTCCTTAACTTTTATTTATTTGAAAGGTGAGAGAGAGAGTTTCAATCCTCAAATATCCACAATAAGCTGGGCTGACCAGCCCCAAACCGGGAGACCTGAATTTAATCTGTGTCTCCAGTATGGTTGGCAGAGACTCAAGTACATGTGCTTCCATCTGTTGCTACTCAGGGGCCCTGAGGGCTCTGCTCCCTGGTGGCAGATGGCCCAGGAACCGCTTCCACATGGCGGGGTGACCATGCGAGGGAAAGGGCCAGGGTGTATAGCACGGAGCTTCTGTACCTCTTACGTGCAGGGGATGGGAACGTGCAGCTCCTTGTTCTGCACATGCGTGTGAAATATATCACGTAGTACTCATTATGGCAGGTGTTGACTTTTTACACACTGACGCAAGGTCAGGGTAATTCAGGGAGGGTAGGCTTGACTTGGGCAGGGTGGTTTAGCCACTTCCTCTCTGCCTAAACATTGCAGGCCTTTGCTTTATGGTATTGAGGGCAATGTTTGGAGCTGAAAAGAAGGTATTTTAGGGGGACTAACGTTAGTGGGCAGTAGCTGATATTGGCCTAGGAAGATTAAAAGATTAATTAGTGAACAAACGGGGTGTGAAAGCAAACAGGGTATGAAAAGAGGAAACAAAAATAATACGCATGATCATGGTACAGAAGAACATTCCCAATTTGTTTAGTGTGCATATGCTAACAAAGAGCTATGGGATGGAATTGGTATTGTCTGCATCTAGTCCTGGGCTTCCTCCTTCTCTCCCTCTGATTACGTCAACTCGGCCATTGTCATGGATGACAGTGCCAGCTAGCAGAAACTGTTTCTGAGGTTCTCTGTGCATGGCCACTTAGAAGTCCTTTGTTTCAAGTCTGGAGGAGGTGTATCTAACAAACAGATTAAATGCACGTGGTCCCGAAGGACAGCGTCTTTAGAGGATACAGAAAAGCTCTAATGTTCCCATGTGGGATGCGGGCATTCCAAGAGGCATGTTAATGATGCGCTGATCTGCTCTCCGCTTCATGGGTTTTAACTTACTGATTGGGGAGTGGTTAGGAGTTCTAAGTAGACAGTCACTCAGATAGGTGGTGTAGGTGCTCTAAAACCATCCACATAACCATTGGATTTTCTTTGTCTTCCCTTGTAGAAATCCGAGAGGCTTTCCGGGTACTGGACCGAGATGGAAATGGTTTCATTTCCAAGCAGGAGCTGGGCATGGCCATGCGCTCTCTGGGATACATGCCGAGTGAGGTGGAACTGGCTATCATTATGCAACGTTTGGACATGGACGGTAAGGTCTGAGTGAGCCCCAGGTCCTCCTGGGGTGGAAGGCAGGGCATTAGGAATGTCTAAGGGACCTGGCACTTGGAGCCAAGAGACTTGGGGTCACAACCCAATTTACATCAGAAAAGCAGAACATTGGATTAGATCAGGGGTTTGCAAGCACATTGTATGGAGCTGCAGGAGTCATGGAAGTGGGCTTGGAGCCACAAGAGGAAGGAGTTCTGGCTGGTAGGTCAATTAGAGGACCTTTCTGTTTTCATTTTTTTACCCTAAAAATGTAGTGTGTGTGTGTGAGAGAGAGAGAGAGAGAGAAAGAGAAAGAGAGATTGAAAGGGATAACAGAGTGGCAAAACATACCCATCCAGTGACTAATTCCCCAAATACTTTCAATAACCAAGTGCCAGGAAATCAATTCAGGAGTCTTATGTGGTTGGGTTGTATAGACCCAAGCACTTGAACCATCACCTACTACCTCATAGGGTGCACAATAGCAGGAAACCGAATTCAGGAATGAAATCGGGACTGAAAGCAGGGCACTCTGATATGGGATTGGAGCGTCTTAACAGCTATGCTGAACACCTGCCCCAGCGTTCCTCTTTGACAGCTTTGTTGAGATTCACAGTCCATGCAATCTTGCCATTTAAAGTGCACAATTCAGCATGCAGTCCATTTGAGATCATCTTCACCACTCCTAAAGTAAAGCTCACTCATCTTAGCTACCATCTTCTGGGACCTCCACGTCTGGAAGCCCCAGGCAGCCACATGCCTCCTTTCTGTCCCCATGGAGTTGCGTCCTCTGAATGTTACATGTTCATGGTGTACACTTAGGGAAAGAGAATGCAAAGTTCATTTGGTGCCCAAATCTTTGGAAATTCATTCACAGTTTTTCCTATTATGCATTTTCTGTGTCTATTTTGACTTTTTCAAAAAGCTTATGTATTTGAAACCAGAGTGGTACACACACAGAAGAGACAGAGAGAGAAATGTGTCCCGAACAAGCCATTTCTCTGCAAAGCAGCCTTGTCGCAAGCATTAGGAGTCGAAGGGCTCGGTTGATGTCACTGTGATGTAGAATACGACTATAGAGTCAACGTCGGGGGGTAGAGGAAAGCAGCAGAGAATCTCCCTGGTGGAAGAGACCAAGGTCATGGGAGGTGTTTCCATGCCCTGCAGGCTGGTCTCAAGGGCGTAGTTCTCTCTGCTTGTCTTGGTGGAAATGTTAGGATGCTGAGCATAGGCTGACCATGTGGTGAATGAACGCAGCACCAACCCCAGGTGCAGCTCTCACAATTCTCTCATCAGGCTAGGGCTGTTTCATCTGGGGTGTGTGACTGTGTGTGGAGTCCAGTTTGTCCTCACAGCTTGAATGCATTGTGACTCATCAGGTCTTTGCAGGCCTGAGTTGACCTTGCTTTGCGTGTGAGAGGCAGTTCTGAAAAGCTGGAGCAAAGCACTTGCTTTATGGCAAAAAAAAAAAAAACTCTCTTCTGTGGACTTCTGTCATCATTTGCAGAAAAAAAGAAAAACCAAGCTTCTTCGATAAAATCGTAGAAACAGAACTAAGAAGGCTCTCTGCTTCTCATTCTTGTCATAGAAATCTCATGATAAAGTCAGCGCAAATGGACTAAAAACAAGTCGGATACATTAACAGCTTTGCTTGCGTATTTTTACTTATTTGAAAGGGAAGAGAGGGGGAGAGAGCATGTTCTCAGACGCTGGTTCACCCCCAAAGTGCCTACAGTATCTCCTAGTGAGGGCAGAAGTGCCACCAGTTGAGCTGACCTTGCTGCTTTCCAGAGCCTGCATCAGTAGGAAGTTGGAACCAAGTACTGAGTCCAGGTCTCAGATATGCGACACTATGCCCAGTACCAGTACCCAGGTAACAAATGGACAAGCAGGGCTATTGTGGGACAGTTACTTGACTGAGACTTATGGGTCTCCATGAGAAGTCTGTCATCATTCTTTATACTGTATAAATAGCCTCCCCCCACATCCTTGGATAATACTTGCCAAGATCCCATTTAGATGTCTGAAGCCACAGATTGAACTGTACACACACACACACACACACGTATTGTTTTTCCCTTAAAATCCATAGCTATGATAAAGTTGAATTTACAAGTTAGGCAAAATGAGAGATTACCAACAGCTAACAATAAAATATAGGTTACTTGCACACAGGCACTTCAGCAGCATGACAGGCTAGAGGAGTAGCATATACACTGTGGATACGCTAGACCAGAGTGTTGTTGCTGTGTTGGAATAAGATGGAACTGGGCAGTAGATCTCATCTCACTGCCTAGAATGGTAAGCAACTTAAATCTCACACACTGCCTATTTCTAGAATTCAACATGTCACATTTTTGAACCAATGGCAGTAAAACCATGGAGCGTGAAATCATGAACAACATGGGGACTACTGTGTATACTCGGGGAATTAGTACATTATGGCAAATATCCCAATATTCTGTGAGGGCTTGGTGTCCTGTGGGACCTGCATGAGGCTGCTGTGCACGGTACTCATCAGAGCTCAGACATAGCCTCCATCTGGTGTATGGCTTAAGAAATGTTAGGTTACACCAATATATTTGCAAATAATCATATTTCAGCAAGGCTGAGATCAGAACGTAACAGACAAAACTTGTAGTTTCTCTTAGTTGCTTTTATAAGACCCCAGGTCCTTAGCTATTTTAAGATGACCCATTGGATAAAGACATGTTTATTTACTTGATAGGCACAGTGACAGAGAGAGGAGAGAAGATGCAGAGAGAGAGAGAGAGAGAGAGAGAGATGCAATGGTCAGGGCTGGTCCAGGTCAAAGCCAGGTGCTAGTTCCTCTATCCAGGTTTCCTGCATGCATGTTAACTTCTGTTGCTTCCCCACGCAAGTTAGCAGGGAGCTGGATCAGAAATACAGCAGCCAAAGACTCAAACGAAAATTCTGTTGCATTGTAGCAGCAGCTTAACCGCAACACCGGCCCCACATTTATTCATTTTGGAAGGACGGGGTTCCCAAAGTCTTATTTTGTTACCTACTAGAGGTTCAGTGCTAAATGGCTGAAAATGAAACAGCAGTAGGTAGAGGGAGTGGCTTGGCCAGTTTATGAAGTGCCTCAGCGTGAGTGCAACCACAGCCAAGCTGCCCAGTTCAGATGCATGTCTTTAAGCCCTGTCTAGACGATGCCGCCAAGGGAAGTTTCCAGGGTAGCAGGTTCTGGGTCTGGGTGCCTTGGCTGTTTTTCAGTGTCCTCTGAAAGGTACTTTGAGACCTCTTTAGCTTTTTTTTTTTTAACCCAGGTTCTAATTACATCCTTCCTTCTTCTCTTCTGTAACTGGGGATCCTCCCTAGAGGATTGGCCTCTGCCTAATTAAGTTTCTTTTTGGTGTGGAACACATCGAATGGCAGGGATTTTTATGGCTTTCCTGGCTACCCTGTGGACTTTACAGTACTCTCAGCAGAGCCGAGGATCCGTAGCTTTTAAGATGACCCTGCCTCCTGGCCCACAGGCCCACTGGTTATTGCTGTCCACCCCAGCTGGCTGTGATTAGAAGCAGGCCTGGCCCCACACACTGACCTTCTGATTCTGATGTCCCTGCTGCTTTGCCTGACGGTGAGGTCATCACTTGGGCACCAGGCCCAGCTGGAATGAGCCTGAATTTGTCTGCGCAATCCCGGTCGACACATGAGGTTTTCATTAGGTGGCTGCTTGGGCGTGGGGTGCCTGGTTGGCTACACTTGTAACAGTAGCCTCCTTGGATTAGGAAGCTTGCCGGGATTTCCTGGATGCAGACTCAGCCAGACAGTTCCCAGAGGGCAGAGTGGAAGGCAGGCAGCAAAATCTGGGATTGCTCTCCTGGTCTGTAGCCAGCGTGCTGGCAGTGGTGTGACTGCATGCATATGTGAGCGCTTGTGTGTAGACTCATGTACACATATGTGTCCCATGTGGGCTGAACCACTTAGAGTTAGACAGACGGCCTAGACTTGTAAAGCTCAGTGGCCAGAGAGCTGTCTCTTTGATTCCTTGCTGCAAAACTCTTTCTGGGAACTTGGACTCAGTTGAGTTTGTACTCATGCTCCCTCCTGTTCCTGCTTCACTTCCTCTTTAGTGAAGGTGACTTCTATGTTAGCCCTGGTTGGGGACCAGTGTTTTATGCTGAGATCTCCCCATCCACCTGGATTCTGGAAGCCTGCAGTCCTTGGCTGGTTCCTTGGCATCTATGGCAGGAACATCAAGAACCTGCCTGTCTTCTGTGCACCATGACGTGAAAAGAATCCATACAAATAGTCCCGCAAAATGTTGTCAATGAAGCTGAATTCCTTTGTGGAAGTGGCGTGAGAAGGACTTCTGTGGGCTCTGCCAAGCCCCTGTGGCTTCCCTTGGCTCTACAGTCCCCACCACAGCTGCTGGGGCCCCTCTGAGCTGCCATTCATTGGGCAAAGAAAGCTGGTCTTCAAGGGTGTTGTTATTCTCTTTGTTTAGACTTTTGTATATTTTCAGCGGTTTCAGTGACCATGCTACTGTGACCATCTGCAGCGAATCCAAGCAGCTTTGCAGATTGCCTCCTGAACCTTCCAATCAGGAGGCGTCCTTGGCAGCCCGTGGCCCCCTGCATCTGCCCTGTTCTCATTGCCACACACAGCAATGTCTTTCAACAAACAATCTTTATCTCCTGTGCATGGAGAGCAAAGGATGCGCTTGTCAGGAGCATCCATCCGTCTGTCTGTCTGTCTACTTATCTACCTATCTGGAAAGAAAGAGAGAATGAGAAAACCTCCCTATGCAGTGGTCTGCTCTTTGAATGCCTGGGCTGGCAAAGGCCGGGCTGGGCCAAAGCCAGTAGCAGTGGACTCAACCAACCAGATTCTCTCCCATGGGTAGCAGGTACCTGGCCAGGTGCACGAGCCATCCCCATTTGTCCCAGGGCCAGCATTCGCAGGAGCCAGAGCTGTTAGTTGAATCTGAGTACTTGAGGACTCAGGTATCTTATTGCTAGACTAAAATCCCACCTTGACTGTTTTCTTTCTGTCATTCTCGTTGATTTGCCCCTCAACGCCTGCAGAAGCTCCTTGCATCCTAAGAAATTGGTTGGAGTTTTGAAATTTTTTCCATCTTCTCAGCATATTTGTAGTTGTTTAAGGACTCACTGTTTTCCAGATGGTGAATTTGACTCAGTTCAGTTTAAAAAGGAGTTCTTTGCCGCCCATTGTACGTGAATTTGCTTATTTTTAAACCTGCCCCAATTTGCTTTTGTGACAAACCGCTTATACGAACACGATAACGGGAGAAAAACCCACAATATGACCAAAGTCACATGATGGTAGTTAGCTGCATTACCTTGTTTTGTTTTTCTCCTGTGTTTTCACATAAGCTCTGTTAGGTTACCCATGATGAGAGTGTTCAGCCTCTGCTGATAAGCCACGCTAGTAGGACTCTGTGATTTCACTCGGCAGTCTCCTAGAAGACAAGAAAAGGCTTAGGATCCATTCTGGTAGTGCTCACTTGGCCTTCAAAAGCATCAGCACACTGATCCGATTGTTCTAGAACTTGCATGAGATCCGTGCTGTTTTGATTGCTCATCTCACAGATTCCACGTGTTAGAAACTTAACTCTGAATTCTTACACTGGACGTGGAGAAACAATTCAGGCATTCTAATCACAAGTTAATGGGTTGACCAGGGAATGTCTTTGCGACATAAATGGGCTCACCCTGCCATGCCATGAGATACCTCTTTCCTCTGGATGATGGTGCCCGATGCCAAGGAAAGGCTGCTTCAAGTTCTTGGACTTGCTGGGCTTCAGAACCAGAAACTAAATAAACCCCTATGAATTCCCCAACTGTGCTGCTTCCTTATTGTAGCCCCAAAATGGGCAAGGCCAGTGCATTTCATGAGTCAGGATGCGCAACTCTCTCCATGTGAGAGGGAAGATGCTCAGCCCGAGGCTAGCTGAGATGCAGCCCACCCAGGCTGAGGAAGCAGAGGAGTCCCCCTTAGCCCAAAGCAGAGGCCCCCCTAAGCCGAGTACACATCTGTGGGAGCAGTGCATGAACAAGGCAAACCAACAGCAACGAAGCTCACTGATGGAATTAGAATCCCGTGGGACCCTGGCCATTAAAACAAAATAAGCCATTTTTTTTAAAATAAATTATCTGAGATAGAGAAAAAACACACACGCAGAGACACAGATCTTCCACCTCTAGGTTCTCTCCTTGAATGCACTCAACAGCTGGGCGTGGGTCAAGCTAAAGCCAGGAGTCCAGAGCTTTATCAGAGCCTCCTAAAGGAGGGTGTCAGGGGCCCAGTCACTTGTGCTACCACCTGCTGCCTTCCAGGGAAATGAATTGGAAAAGGTTGAACCTGTACTCTGATACGCTGAGCAGACATCACAGGCTGGGGTTCAACGTGCTGCAGCACAGTGGACGGAGAGAAAAAGAGGCAGAGTTTTGTTAGTCAGGGGAGAAAGTCTGATGGACTACTTCTGCTAGGAGATGGCCCAGGACCACTGCCCTGCAGTGCAGGGTACTCACTGTGGTGGGCTGCCACAAGGCCACAGTGGTTCCTGCAGGCCTTCCAGACATTCCTGAGGCCACAAGGCCTGGAGGAGCCATTGTGAACTCACTCTCATTCTGCCTGAAGCCAGCATCCGACTCTGCCAAATCTAACGAAATCTAAAAAATATGTTTTTTTTTTTTCCAAAATGTAGGGCACACTTCGAGAAGTGGGTAGCAATCCCAATCATTCCACCTTTGAGACCCTTCTTGGTCTCCTACCAGGAACTCAAAGCATGGGAATTTGTAGCTTTCAAAGTGGGAAACAATTCAGACACACATTTTGGTGAAGAACAACTCAACAGAAATGCTTTTGCAAATTCTCACTTTTTTTTTTTTGAGCAATACTCTGTGCATGAATTACAGTGTGGTGTTCTCTGAGCTTGCAACCCTAAGTTTTAATTGGGTAGTGAAGAAAAATAAAAAAACACACAGTCCTGTACTGCTAGTCACATCCCCCAGACATTACCCTGGGCAGCAGTCATATCAGAGGACACCTGCAGGGAGGTTTCCAGGGGTCCCCTGCTGTTCTAAGTGTTATAAAACAAAGATGAGACAGGGAGCGGATTCAGATCATCTGAATTCATTATTAGCAGGAAAGAGAATAAATTCAAACAAGTGACCAGTTACCACCAGGTCAACAGAAGAAACACTGGCAGAGAGACCCAGTTTTTAAAGCGGGCTGGGCCTTTTATAATTATAGAATCTTGGGATGTTCTGAGCGGTGGGGATGGGGTTCAAAGAAAATGCGGAAGTGGGCAGGGGGTAGAACAGCCTTTGAGGGGCTAACGATTCAGATTCTCATTTTATAGTTGATGTGGCTGGTCTAAGTCTTGCTGCTACTACAAGCTGGGTGAATGTCGCAGATCCTGCCGATAAATAAGTGCACTGTTGTTTTAATGGATACTGGTTACTTAGGATGACAGCAGGTTGCTGAGACAGTAAATGAACTGCACACACACTTGTGTCTCAAAGTCACGGCAACCTTGATATTTCAAATTGACATGGGAGTGTAGTGATTGCCAATCACTGGCCCACATATGGTTTCTATAAACATGGCTCTTCACAAGTTCACCTTTGGCTAGGTGTGAACTGCAGATAGAAACCCTGTTTCTCACTTGAATGAAAGAAGAACCCTACAGGCCCACATGGGTCTGGTTGTGGTGCGTACCCATGACACGCACACTCCAGCATCCCTGTCTCCCGCAGCAAACTCCACATGCAGGGAGGGATCCGCTGCCTCCATCTTACTGAGCATGCTGAGTCCAGCTTCCAGCTAGTGAGTAAGCAGAGACTTGAGGCTATTCAAACCAGCACAACCAATACAGATTTTCTGACATGTGTATCCATTTCTTTTTGTTTGTTTGTTTGTTTTGTTTTAATTAAATTATTGGAAAGTCAGATATACAGAGAGGAGGAGAGACAGAGAAGAAGATCGTCCATCCAATGATTCAGTCCCCATATGGCCACAATGGCTGGAGCTAAGCTGATCCAAAGCCAGAAACCAGGAGCCAAGAGCCTCTTCTGGGCCTCCCACTCGGGTGCAGGGTCCCAAGGCCTTGGACCATCCTCAACTGCTTTCCCAGGCCACAAGCAGGGAGCTGGATGGGAAGCAGGGCTGTCGGGACTAGAACTGGCACCCGTATGGAATCCCGGTACATTCAAGGTGAGGACTTCAGCCTCTAGGCTACTGTGCCAGGCCCATGTGTATTGATTTCTAATGAGAGCGGCTTTATCCAGTATTTTCTGTCTTTGTTCGTTCAACACCCTGAAATCTTTTTGTTACACCTGTTGCTCAGGTTTATACTAATGCACACCAGCAACATTTTTCAACTCCATGTTTGTCCTTATCAGATATGACCCTTATCCTCCTGAGATATATTGATCTGACTCTGGTCACGGTTGAGCGGCACTGAAGCATGGTGGGAGTGAATCTAGAAGAAATATGGATCACCTTGCAAGGCAGCTGCCTAGGCCGTGTTTGTTACCGGTCTGCAAGTTATTGATCAGTGTTCTCTGATCTGAGGAAGTTATCCGAGAAGACAGCTGGGTCCACCTCAATCTTCATTCCTCATGTCAACAGTCACTTCTTTCCAACAAGGGCCCTAAGTTTCACACAAGAGACTGGATGAACCTGGGATAGCATTTTCGATTCTGTAGCTCATGTCATGAATTTTGGGGTGCTCACCTGCAGTTAGGTCAGCACAGAAGCCTTCTAGAATTCAGACCATGACTCAGTCTGAGAATTGAAAGGCCTGAACTTGTTTTCCCTTCCGGAAGCAGCAGTGCCACCTTCCAGTCACCGAAGCCGTGTTTGCCAACATAGAGGTCAGATACATGAGTCACTTAGGTCTTCCAACATCTTGCTCTCAGTGACATCATAGGACACCACAGATGTTGTCACTTCATTATGGTGCCATTGATACCAGTATACTGTTTCCCATTGCCAAGAAAGTTAGCACTGTCTTGGAGATTAGGAGTCTGCAAAGCAATTCCAGAATTCCACCAAGGAAGTTTGTTTCTTGCCTGGCACCACGTATGAAGGCCCTTGAAAAAAGTATCTGTGGGAAAGCAGTAGAATTTAATGGAATTTGTTTTGATGCAGAAATATTTAAAATCCATGTACCATTTTTCTCTATTATACATTTTTCATGAAATTTTGGAGATTCTTATGTTGCATGGGTATGCATGTTTTCTGGACCCAAATAAATTCATTTGAATTTCAGTTTTCATGAACTAATTGAAGGTCCCGTCCCACAATACCCTATTATCTAGAAAACAGACTATACTGGTTTCCTAGAAACGAGGCTCCCATTGGACCACAAGAACCTGTTAAAGTTCCTCATGCATGAAGAATATATTTCTTAGGAAAGGTTTACTAAAACAAATATATACAAGTACCTTTCTTAAAATACCCTATCCAATTTTGGATAGTTATTTTAAAAACAATGGTTGATATGAGTGAATAAAAAGTTGAGATTTAGGGCCTGGCATGGTAGCCTAGTGGCTGAAGTCCTCACCTTACACGCGCCTGGATCCCCTATGGGTGCCAGTTCTAATACTGGCAGTCCCGCTTCCCATCCAGCTCCCTGCTTGTGGCCTGGGAAAGCAGTTGAGGATCGTCCAAAGCCTTGGAACCCTGCACCCGAGTGGGAGGCCCAGAAGAGGCTCCTGGCTCTTGGCTTCAGATCGGATTAGCTACAGCTGTTGCTGCTGCTTGGGTAGTGAATCATTGAATGGAATTCCTTTCTCTCTGTATATCTGACTTTCCAATAAAAATTATGTATTAAAAAAGTTGCGATTTATTTTGCTCTAACTTAAAACTGAGAGGAAATTGTTAGATTTGGCAGTCATCCGTGTAAGACGAATATCAGCTGAACATATCAATACAAAAGACCTTTGTCTAGAGAACCTGGCTCTCCAGCCTTTCCCACACACAACAGAGAGACAGACATGGAGAGGAGGGTTGCAAAGGAAAAAACAAGGCGAGGGAAATGGCACGCAGGGGCTTTTAAACCCCTTCTGATGCAGGAGCTGAAGCGAGGCCGCTTTGGTCCTTATTAAGTGAGGAATGTTGGCTTGACCTTGTCATTGATCCATCATGGCTTTGCACCCCTGGTGACATGCCCTTCTGGATCCAGCCCGAGGCCCCAGTGATGCGAACTCCGCCCAACTGCAGCAACCATCAGAAATATCTCTCGCGTCTTCATTGGTCATCTTTTTTCTCCCTCTTACAGGTTGCCTACTTTGTTTGCAGATCTGCTTCAGTCCGCATAGGCTGTGTTACAGGGCAGTAAAAACAACAGTCCCGCTAGAATTGACAGAATGAAAGTTCTCACACACGCTGAATGCCCATTGTGAATTGGATGGGTCTTTGTTCTGTGTGTGCTTTTTTTGTTCAAGAATAGAAACTATGCTGTTTACTCTCCGATAGAGACCCAATGCATCACACACGAGTCTAACTTCTGTTGATGCTTCCTTCAAAGCCATGTCTAGTATCAAAAGGTGTTGGGCAGTACAAGGCACCTACCTGCCTATGGTACAGTTAACCCACATACTGTGAAGAGAACAAGCTGAAACTCTTTGGTGAGCAACAAAATGAAGACTTAAAGACTTTTTTTTTGTAATGACTAGCATGTCATATTCATTATAGAATTTTTGTCCCAGCAAATAGTCCTGTATATACCAAAAATGGGACAAAAACATTTTTTTTTTCTTTTTGGTTGGAGTTTCCTGTATTACTTTAAGATTGATCAGGTCACAAATTTAGATCAAGTGAACAAAATTAAGTAACAGAATTCGAATGACATTGTCAAGTATATTCAAGCATGTGTGTGATATACACTTTGTATCCTTAAAAAGAGAATTAGAAACTTTATTTTGGGTTCATTATGGAACATGAATGAAACCTTGGATAACTAGTACACAAAGACAATCTGATTAAATTCTACAGAACAAGTCTTATGACCATGTCTTCAATTGCAATGCAATAAACCCAAAATTAATAGCATGAATATGAGAAGCAGTTTTATGAATGTAGACATTCAAAAATTAACTGCACTCCAGAATCTTTGAGTGTAATTCATAGGTCCAAGTGCTGATTTATTTTTAAGAAGGAAAAAAAAATAAATTGACAGGGTTGGCGTATTTCAAAATGAAACAGTTATTAGTCAGACAAACTTGATAAGAAAAATAAGCATGGGAGATGTTTCAGAAAACTTTATATCATGTCATGTTAATGTGTTTGATTATCTACATGAAATGGAAATATTTCTGGAAATACCTAAATGACTGGAATTGGTTCAAATTGAATTAAATAGTCTAAATCAGAAGTCACATACTTGCAGCCCAGGGGCCAAATACAACTCAGAGCTGTGTTTTTTTTGGCTCATATGTTATTTTATTCAGCAGAAAGATCTCACATTAAAATTTATATTCCTGTCTCTTCTTAAAACATTGGAGAAATTGGCAAAATGAGATCCACATTCCTTCTCTATATTAATTTGGTGAAGTGGAGCCTGTGTTTCCTCTAGGCTGGGTGTATACCCCACTCTTTGTCATCCCTTATTGTCTTACACTTGCCTGCCCCTGTTGGAGGGACTTTCTGGCTCCTGTTGGATGGGCTGGTTTGGTCTGTATGCACTTTGGAGTATGTGATGCAGGCCTATAAGGGATAAGTATAAGGGAACCTTTTACTGTATACATATGCATACATTAGTCTTCATTATTTAATAAGTAAAGCAAGTTTGAGAAGAGCTTTAATAGTATGTTTTAAAACTTGATTTCTTCAATTGCATATCTGATCTCTGTACAAATTTTTATTATGCTTTTTATCCCCTGTGCTAGTCTATGAATTATACAGGGAGATATTATATCAGTTTTGGAGTCACTAAGATTTACAAATTTCTTGCTTATAGTTACGTTTTTCTACTGTTACTGTGTTGTGGACTTTAAGTATGATCTGCTATTTGCAGGCATTTTGTGTGTGTGTGACGAAGAATAAAATGAACTCAAACTGTGTTTAAATGTATTTGAGAGAGAGAGAACTTGGGTCTGCTGACTCACCCCCAGAATGCCCACCATGGCCAGGGCTATAGTCAGGTGCCAGGAACATCATATGGGCCTCCTATGTGAGAACCCAATTCCTTGAACCAACATCACTGCTGACTCCTGAGGAATGGTATTGATAGGCAGCTGGGGATGGGAGTCAGGACTCCAACCCCAGGAATTCCAGGGGGGGAGCTTGACCTCTTAACTGCTAGGCTGGACTCCTGCCCAAGAGTAGTATGTGTTTGGATGAAGGTGTTGCTTCTGTGGGACAAAGGCTTTTCTAAGTGTGTGTAAGTGTGATCTTTACATTCCCTGGGGCCTCTCTACCTGTACTTCCAATAAGTCAGAATCACTGTGAATATTGACATCTCCCGTTGTCACCTCACTTTCTTGGTTCATTTCCAGCAGTTTTGATTGGTGATTTGCAAAGCTCTGCGTGCCCTGGCAGCGGATCTTACCTTTTGATCAGTGTAAATGTTCTTGCGCTGCTTTCTGAGTTATGTTTTTGATTTCCCTGTTGACTTTCGGCAGATAACCTTTTGCTTGTGTTTGCATAACATTTACTGTTACCTGCAGAAGTTCTCCGGGGCTGCTCACTTAGCTGCATTTGCTTCCAAGAACGCGGTGTGGTTCAACATCTCACTCCTTCCCAGACTGGGTCAGGGATGGAACTTCCGCACACAACTTGTGTATGTCATTGAGTTTTAATTCATAATTACTTGAGGAGCCTTTTAAAGGTTGAACTTAGCCTGTTTATAGCTGTTAGGGAATTCTCAAAAAACTCTGCATGAATTTTGAAGCTTTTTGCATCAGAATACACTTAGCTTTTGCTTCCACTTTTCCTAAGGGACTTTTTGAAGTGCTTCTTTATTTCAAAACATTGAGTCAGATTCTTCCTTCTGTCCTTTTTGTTTGATGCCTTTCCTCCTGAGTACTTAGTATTGCATAGTTCTTTATTGGAAAATAAAAATATGCTATATTTACTTGAAAGACAGAGAGAGGAGAGAGAGAATCGTCCATCAATTGGTTTGCTCCACAAATGACTCTAACGGCCATGGCTGGAGCCAGGAGCTTCATCTGATCTCTCTCATGGGTACTAAGGTGCAACATTTGGACCGTCCTCTATGCTGCCCCAGATATATTAGCAGGAAGCTAAATTCAAAGTGGAGCAGCCAGGCCCGGCAGAGTAGCCTAGTGGCTAAAGTCCTCACCTTACACACGCTGGGATCTCATATGGGCATTGGTTCATGTGCCAGCAGCCCTACTTGCCAGCCAGCTCCCTGTTTGTGGCCTGGGAGAGCAGTGGAGGACGGCCCAAAGCCTTGGGGTCCTGTACCCATTTGGGATACCCGAAAGAAGTTTCGGATCAGCTCAGCTCTGGCCATTGCAGCCACTTGGGGAGTGAATCAGCAGATGGAAGATCTTCCTCTCTCTCTCTCTCCTCCTCCTCTCTGCATATCTGACTTCCCAATAAAAATAAATAAATCTTTAAGAAAAAAAGGAAAACAGCAGAGCAGCCAGGACAAGCATTGGCACCCATATGGGGTGCTAACATCATGGGCAACTGCTTAACTCCTCACTTCACAGCCAACAGACTGTTGTTCCGCTTCTCCTCCTTCTCTTCCTCCCTTTAAAAACTACAATACTGCTTCTGTCAATAATATCCTTCCTGTGTTTTGGAAATCAGATATCTCATGATCACTTCCTCTAGAAATGGCAATAAGATTTGTTTGTGTTGATCTCCAACAAGTAACAACAGTGACTAATAACTCTTCCATTTAAGCATTACCCCTTTCCCTTGTTGTTTATTAACTTTGGTATGTGATTGTGATGAACATGTCCCCTTACTGTTTTTTCCACAACTAAGTTTCAAAGTTTTTAACATCTTTCGAACCACATTTGAAACAGTCTATTTTTATACTTAACTGTCTTCGTTTCTTCATTTTTCTCTTAAGATGAATTTATTTTTATTGGAAAGGCAGATGACATTTATAGAGAGAAGGAGAGATAGAGAGAAAAATCTTCCATTTGTTGGTTCAATCCCCAAATGGTCACAATGGCCAAAGCTGAACCAATCCAAAGCCAGGAACCAGGAGCTTCTTCTGGCTCTCCCATGCAGTTACAGTGTCCAAGGCCATCCTTAATTGATTTCTTAGGTCATAAATAAATAGCTGGATGGGAGGTGTAACAGCCGGGACGTGAACTGGTGCCGATACGGCATACTGACACTTACAGGAGTAGGGTTAGTTATTGAGCCATTGCTCCACCCCTCTTCCTCTCCCTCCCCCGTCCTTTAAAGATTTATTTATGATTATTGAGAAGGCAGACTTTCAGAGAGGAGAGACAGAGAGAAGGAACTTGCAATAGCTGATTCATTCCCCGTGTACCCAAAATCCCTTTAGCTGAGCCAGTCTGAGGCCAGGAGCCAGGAACCTCTTCCAGGTCTCCCACAAAGGTGCAGAATCCCAAGGACTTGGACCATTCTCTGCTGCCTTCCCAGGCCACAAGCAGGAAGCAGTCAAGACACAAGCCAGTACCTATATGGGATGCTGGTGCTTGCTGGTGGAACATTATCTCGTTGAACCATAGCACCAGCCCCAGCTGTCCTCATTTCTTACACTCAGTCATAGTTGGTTTTTTTTTTTTTTTTTTGAATCACTTAAAAAAATTTATTTTTTGAGAGGCGGAATGACATAGTTCACGAGTTCATTCTCTAGATGACTGTGAGAGCCATGGCTGGACCAGGCTGAAGGCAGGAGTGACCAGAACCCAATGCAGGTCTCTCCCAGGGCTGGCAGGGATTCAGACACCTCAGCTATCATCTGCATCACTTGCGCCTCGTGCGGTGCGCATCAGCAGGAAACTGGATGTGAAGCAGAAGTGAGATCTTCGCCCAAGTAATCCGCTTCCTTTTCTGCTTATTTGTAATATACTTTCATTTTGGCATATTGTTTCTGAAATGTCATTGTTTTTACTTTCTCAGGAAACAAGAAAAAGATTGCTAGTCTTCTTAGTACCGTGAATCTGAGAATGTTCTTCTCTCAACTCTTATACCTAAACAGTACCTTGATTAGATACTCGATTATTGGGTTCCAGATCATTTTCTTTTAGGATCTGTGATTGCTATTTTCTTGGTAGTTTGTTTTAGCGCTGTAAAAAAAAAAAGTGCAATCCCTTACTTTTTATTTCATTTGAAGTAGCTAATTTATTCAGCAGGTCTGAAGAGCTCATCAACCTGAATTGTAATCTTAGATTTTTTTTTCTGTTTCTTCGTTTTTCTTTTTGGTTGATGTGATGGTTCCTTGAAATACTGTGTCCATTCCCATCTGCTGGTCCATTTCCCAAATGTCCAGAGCTGCACTGGATCAAAGCCAGGAGCTGGAAACTCAATCCAGGTCTGCCTTGTAGATAGCAAGAACCCAGTTTGCTTGAGCCGTCATTCCTGTCTCCCAGAACTTGTACCATGATGCAGTTATGCTCAGGACTAGGAGTTAAACCCAGGCACTTTGGTGTGAGATGTCTTCATCAGCATATTAATTCTATGGCAGACACCTGCATCTCATGACCTTGCTGAAGTACCCTGTGCCAGTGGTAACTTCAGGCACATATTCTTCTTGAGTTTAATGGAAATGGTCTTGAGTGTAAACTGGCACATCAAGCCTACTGCTGTTTGAGAGTTGAATATTACTTATTATGGCTGAGTTTCTATTTGAAGCCAACACCGTTGGTTCAGCACCTATTGAGATAATCCTGTAGGTTTTATGTTCGCACGCAGTCACCATGATCTGTGTTACTGCCCTGGATTGCTACAGGTAGACAAGCTCTTCAGTCCAGGGATGATCTGTCCTGGCTCCAAGTGACTTTCTCTCTAACTACTTTGTTGCGTTCCATTAGCGATTATTATTATTATTATTATTATTATTATTATTATTATTATTATATCTGGGTGTTTGTAGAAGTTAAGGAGGAGAAATTGATCTTCCATCCACTGATTTACTCCCCCAAAGGGCCACAGCAACCAGTGCAGCAGCAGACAGCAGGCAGGATCCAGGCATCTCGATCTTCTCCATGGGTTGCATGGGTCCAGAAATTTGAGCTATTATCCCTTACCTTCCCAGATGTATTACCAGGAAACTGGATCATAAGCAGGGAAAACAGAGAGAGAAGAAGGGAGGATGTTGCACCTGCTGGTTTACTCCCCAAATGATCACAATGACCAGGGATAGCCTGAAGTCGGGAGCCTAGAGCTCCTTCTAGCTCTCTCACAGGTGTGACAGAGACTGTAGTGCTCAAGCCTTCATCTGCTGCCTCACAGGGACATTAGCAGGGACATGGGTTCGAAGCAGGTTAGATGGAACTCTTACTAGACACCCGGGTACCAGAGTAGTGGTATCACCAGCTTTGCCACACCACTTGCCCCATTTTTTGTGTGCACTAGGAAAGATCATGTAATAGTTAAAATATTTGTACATAGTCACTTCCCTAAAATCTTCTAAAAAGATTGAGATGATGGGCCCCGTGCAGTAGCCTAGCAGCTAAAGTTCTCAACTTGCAGACGCCGGGACCTCATATGGATGCTGGTTCCAATCATGGCAGCCCCACTTCCCATCCAGCTTCCTCCCTGTTGCCTGGGAAAGCAGTCAAGGACAGGCCAAAGCCTTGGGACCCTGCACCACTTCAGGAGTGGAGCAGTGGTCAGAGGATCTTCCTCTCTGTCTCTCTTTCTGTATATCTGACTTTCCAATAAAATAAAAAAAATCTTTAATACCGTATGATCCAGCAATAGCACTCCTAGGAATATATCCAGAAAAATTGTTTTATGAGAAACCAACATGCACTCCTATGCTCATAGCAGCACAATCAGTAATTGCAAAAACATGGAAACAACCAAAATGCCCATCAACAGAGGATTGGATAAGAAAGCTATGGTTCATCTACTCCATGGAATACTACTCAGCTATTAAAAAAAACAAAATGAAGTTCTTTGTGGCCAAATGGGCCAAACTGGAAACCATAATGCTAAGGGAAATGAGCCAATCCCAAAAGGTTAGATACCACATGTTTGCCTTAATTTAAGATGATATGATGTTATGTATAACATGTTATGTTATGAATGTTATATGTTGTATATAAACTAAAATTGAAATGTCAATGAGGTGGTCACAGAAGGTGGCTGGGAACTCGCATTTACTTTTAACATATTGGTTACTCATTACTATGTCAATTAATTCCATAATGATGTAAATTTTTGCTGATGGTATGTTGGAGCTTTCAATTGACTGGGATGATACTCTGCTGGCTCTGTCTTCAGACCAGAGAGGGTATACCTAAGAAGCCGTTGAACTTGACTGGACAATAAGATGCTGGACTCTAGGTTTGGTATACGCTTGCAATGGGGGAATCTCAACTGAACTTGAGCTGTGGTTATGCAACAAGGTGGAGGAATCCACCATGGTGGGAGGGTTTGGGGAGGGGTGGGGAGAACCCAAGTACCTATGTAACTGTGTCACATAATACAATGTAATTAATGAAGTAAAAATAATAATAATAAAAAAGAAAGACGCAGAAGACATCAAGAAATAGAAAAACCATAAAAGTTCTTGGATCAATAAAATTAATGTCATCTAAATGTCCATACTACCACAAGCAATTTGTAGATTTAGTATGTTCCTGATAAATATACTTAGGATGTTCTCAGATTTAGAAAAAAAATACTAAAATTCACCAAGAATATTACAGAGCTCCAAATGTGTGAAGCAATCTTAGGCAATAAAATCAAAACTAGAGGAATCACAGTATCAGACTTCAAATTATATCACATGGCAGTTGTAATTAAAACACATTGACACTGGTACAACAATAGAGTTACAGATCTATGGAATAGAATAGAAATCTCAGAATTGAACCAACATACGTACAACCAACTAATTTTCTATCTATGATGTAATCTGTGATTCTTATTTTGCCAAGTGAAGTCAAAGTACTCTACCATAAACTTTCCTATTGTCAAACCTAAAAAAAAAAAAAAACCAGTATTAAGATGACACTATGTTTACAAATCTATTCAAGTTAGAATTTCCTTAGGGAATTCAATGATTGATTGCAGGACTCTCCTGTCTCTTCTGTGTTGAATTCTTTTTTATCATAAGTTTCTATGTGCTATTTTATATTTTTATGTTTTTTTCGTTCTGTAAGAATACAATCTTTGTGATTTTACCTGTTTGTGTTTTTTCTTAACTTGATTTTCAGTTCGTTTGCCTTGTCAGCATCGGTCCACTCACAGAATTCTTTTCAGTGTCTTGATGAGCAGTGTGATTAATTCAGGTTTTAGACAGAGCTTGCATTGCCTTTAGCTATGTCAGCCTTTTATTTTGCTGTATGTTTCCTTCATTTTCTTCAGTTCTCTTCTCATCCGAGCCTGGTTCACCCAATTTTTATTTTTAAATCGAGACATAATTCAAACAGTGTAACATGAACATTTATCAGTTGTCAGCTTGATAGATTTTGACAATTGCATGGCGCTATAATATTAATCACAAAATAGCATATGAAAGGTTTTATTAATCTAAGTAGCTCCTTCTGAAATAATGTTTCCCCAATTGTCGGCTTACATAGTTGTTTCTTAATGTCATTTGCAGATCAGCAAACGTTTTAAACTTCGATTAGATTCAATTGCTCTTGTTTTCCTTTCTAAAAACATGCTATTTTCCTCATTAGCACTATAAAAATTTATATGTTCTGCATTTCGTTCTAGGGGATACATAGTACCAGCTTTTCCGTTTAGGCCCATGCTCCATGTGAAATAGCTTTTTTGAGATGGAGCTTAGAGAAGTGAAGTTATGGTTTGGCCCTGTAAAAACTTTGTTATTCTAAGCACAATTTATCACAAAGTATTCTCTTTTCTGATTGACTTGGTAGAAATATGAGTGGATATGAATTGGCTGTAAATGTGACCTTCTCTTTCTGGCTCCTGTATCCTCTATTCGTTCTGCATTGCATACTGACATCCTAATTTCTGGATCACAGTATTTTCATGCTAAGTTGTAAAGCTGTATTCATTTTTTTCCAGAAGTGTTAGTTACTCTGGGTTTCCCGTCTTTCCACAACACTTGTAAATTTTGTCACCCAAGCCATCTGATATTTGGTTTTCAATTGCAGTGAATTTTCTGGGCAACTTTTAGTGGACTAGAGCTACTGGGCAGCAGAAGCCTTCCAACCCTTAGAAGGGTGTGCTCCACTCTTCTTTAGGCCATAGTGTGCCTCTTTCAACAATGCTTTAGGGTTTCCATGGCAGCTGCTTTGCAAAGCTTTCATTAGCTTTGCTTCTAAGATGCATGTTAATGGTATGTAGACATACAATTACTTTTCAAAAAGTTAATTCCTGTGTTTGAACAGCAAAATGAGAGAGGCAGAGAGAGAGCGATCTTCCAACTATTGGTTGACTCCCTGTGTGTCTGTAGCAGCTGGAGGATAGCCAGGCCACATCCAGGAGCAAGGAGCTAGGTTCTAGGGACTCCATCCAGGTCCCCAATGTAGGTGGCAGTAGCTCTCCCTAATACTTAGGCTAGCATCTGTTTCTTCTCACCATGCACATTATCAGGAAGCTGGATCACAAGCCCTGAATAGCCAGGACTAAAACGAGGCACGCAGATGGGAGATGCGAGTGTCCCAAGTGGTGGCTTAACTCACTGCACCCAAATGCTGACCCCTACAATGGTTCCCTGAATTCATTTAATATCTCGTTATCTTACTACTTCAATTAATGTGTAATGGCTTCTATAGTTTGCTACCAAATACTTTACCATGTCTGTAAGTAACACTTTTAATTCTTCCTAATTTTTATGTCACTTATATTTCTTTTCTGCTCTTATTGCACCAGCAAGGGTTGATTTGAATGAGATTTTTTTTTTTATTTCTCTTTTTGATATTTGAGGAATGTTCGCACATTTAGAATGAGGTTTGCTTTTGGTTTGTGTCCATGTGAGTTTCTCCTTTTCCTAGCTGCTGTTTTGCTCTTGCATTGGCATTGAGTTTCATCCAATGCTATTTCCACATCTCTCAAAAATGATCATGTTTCCTACATTTTGTTTGTATGCTGAATCACATCGATAGATTTGCATGTTCAACTAACTTTATTCCCAGTATGTATCATGCTTAGTGTTCCATGGACCTTCTTTTTCCATAGAGGGCTGAATTTGATTTGCTCATATTTTGATAAAGATTTCTGCCTGCATTTTTAGGAGACATGTTGGTCTGCAGCATTCCTGCAGTGTCCTTCAAGTTTTATTATCAGGTTCATTATGGCCTCATAAAATGAGTTTGGAATTGATTTGGTAGTGAAGAGTTACATAAGATCAGCAGTTTTCTTTCTAAAATATTCATTTGGAGTCCTCTGAACCTGGAATTTTCTTTGCTACAACCTTGTTTTCCTTAGAACAATATTATAAAACTCTGCAGTCATATGGAATAAATTGTACACTGAATACTCGGATACTCATTATAGTGAATTTTCAATGCTGCCCTTGCCTTATCACATATCAGAATATCCAACTCTGTGGGAAACTTTTTAGTTAGGAAGTACTTTCACTAAAAATACTCTCTTTTAAAAAGCCATTTAGATTTCCTATTTATTCTTGCATTAGTCACTTGCCTCTCTTACACTGTAAGAAATTTGTCCAGTTTCGTACAGTTAAATGTTTTGTCAAACATATTTCTGAATATCCCCTGATTATCTTTTTAATGTCCATGGAGTCTTTTATTCTTAATATCATTCATTGTTCTTACTCTACCTTTTCTTTGTAATCCTCACTAGAGGATTTCCAAGGTTTAAATTATTCTTTAAAAAGCAATTTTAATAATGTTCTGTATTTTTTTTGTCTTCTTGAATTTTGCTTTTATTTTTTAACGTTGTTTCTTTTTAAGTGATTGGGATTCAATGTGATCTTTTTGTAACTTGTTAAAGGAACGTGGATTGTTTTCTAATATGTCTTTTCTAATACGGTGCATGGCTACAGGTAGATTCTATGCTTCTTTTAATTACTATTTCTTGTATTACACATACAGAGAATTGGTCTGAGTCTGTAGGCAAGGGAATGAGGTGGGTGTGCATTGGTGAGGATTCTCTTCACGAGGGAATGAAGAAGGAACCAGGTGCCCATTTTATAGGAGAGGAAATCCGAGGTCAGAGTGACTCCTGCTTTGGCCAGGAACCCACAGTCAGTGCTGGGACTTGGGATTTCACCTGCAGCCAATGTGGCTACAACGTACAGGAGTTTCCCTGCCCATCTTCACTGCTTCTTCCTAGCATCTCAAATGAGAACAAGTCCTTACCTCTCCTCTCTCTTTCACAGGTCCTGATCGTATCCCCGTAGCCGTCAGCCTGACTCGTGTGTGTGTGTGTGTGTGTGTGTGTGTGTGTGGCTTGGCGAGGCTGTGTTCTCTCTTACTGGCTAAACCTTTCTGTGTTCGTTAGTTTGAAATGCATATTGTTCCTCACTCACAATGATTTGACTTGAAATTGTTTCAACTTTGTGGTGAGTTTACCTGTGAAACGATCCTGTTTTTCATTTGTAGTATAGTATCCACTGCATTAACTGAGGAATCCCATGGTTCACTATGAAATGGACTTTCTGGTGATTGATTTTGTCCCTGTGTCAGCTGATGTAAGTATTCTGAGCACAGTTAAGGCATCGGATGAGCCTACACATTGGCATGAGATTTGCTAAGTGTATTTTTGACAGTTGGACAGGGTACTTTAACCCGATATGTAAACCCAACATAAACAGAGAAACGTTTATACGTCACAATTTTGGACTTATTTCCTTGTTTAACTTGTAGACCAATCACAGATCTCATGCTTATCTTCAAATAAGAGGATATGTCCTAAAATAGATCTTACCATATCTTCATTGAATTCTTTTTTTTCTTTTTTACTGGTGATCATCAAGAGGTATTCTATTCTTTGTGTATGTTTATTTATTACTTCCCCTTTTTCAGCTATTATTTGTTTCATGTTTTAAGCTACTGTTATTAGTTGTGCACATAATAAAAAAATTTTGTGGTTTTACTAATCTTTACTTTTAGCATTAATAAAGCAATATTCTTTACTTTTTTTTTATTTATTTGACTTATTTAATAGAAGTCAAGGTTTTAGGTTTTATCCACTGATTCACTCCCCAAAATAGCCAACAATGGCTGGGGGAAGCCAGCCCCAATACTTTTTGTCTTGAAGCCTACTTTGTATGATACAAATATAATCATGCAAGCTGTATTGTTTTATGTGTGTGCACAATTTACTTTTCCAGCTATTTTCCAGTCAACTTGCTGCTTGCTGTCTTTATCTGTAAAGTATATCTGTTATAAACCTCAAGTAGTTGGATCTTCTCCACATGGCCTATATTTAAAAAATGTTCATTTACAATTTACAAAATTATTAATAAGGTTGGACTTAAATCTGTCACATTGATAACTTCAAAAAACTTTGTGGGGAAGGGAGATTGAAGATAAAATAAAAAAGCACAAGCTTTGTTACTCAGCTTAAATTCCAACAAATTGAAGACACTTGTGGAAGCAATGATGCCATTTAATCTATCCTTCAAGGACTTGAGGGCCCTGGGAATTTAACCATGTCAGTACAGTCTTTATTTGTTTATGTATGTATTTATTTATTTGCAATATTAACTCACGAACGAGTAGCTGTCCTTTAAATATATATGATATATTTTTAAGATTAGAAAACAAGAAACTAAATGAGAACAGTTGGTGGAGAGCTAATGGCTTCCTATGGACACTCACGAAACTTTGCCTTTGCTTGGTCAGGGAACTGGGGCGCATTACTGTGAAGGAGAAGGACTTTCTGGGGAAGTTGGACTTTTCTCTTTCAGGGTTTTGACACCCTGTACAGCATCCTAGCCATTGCACAGCATGCCTGCCCCTCCCTGCCAGCATTTTGAATGTGCTGGGATCCCATATGGGCATTGGTTCGTATCCCAGCTGCTCTGCTTCCCATCCAGCTCCCTGCTTGTGGCCTGGGAAAGCAGTGGAGGATGGCCCAAAGCCTTGGGATGCTGCACCCCCATGGGAGACCTGGAAGAGGCTCCTCTCTATGGATCAGCTCAGCTCTGGCCATTGTGGCCTTTTGGGGAGTGAACCAGCAGATCGAAGATTTTTCTCTCTGTATCTGTTTCTCTCTGTAAATCTGCCTTTCCAATAAAAATAAAATAAAATAAAAAGATTGATTTGCAAGGGGTGTGTGTGTGGAGAGAGAGAGAGAGAGAGAGAGAGAGAGAGAGAGAGAGAGAGATTCTGTGATTCTGTCTGCTGGTTGCAATATCTGGGGCTGGTTCAGGCTAAAGCCAGGATCCAGAAGTTCCAATCTCATATGCAAGTGGCAGGACCATATTCTGCTGCTTTAGCAGAGAGCTGTACTTGAACCCTTGCTTTGATATGGGATGCTGGCATGGCAAAGCAACAGCTTTACCCACTCCATTCACAGATGAGCTTTCCCTGGTTTCTTTCAGCTTGTCTTTCTCAACCCACAGAACATAGATAGGTGTCTGAGAAATATTCCTGTAACTTCTGTAGTAAAATTTGGGTCTGGATGATGTGGTTCCTGCAGAATGAGCTTACCCACAGCAAGATCTTTTCCTGCATTCTATCAGTATGACACCACCACTGCTATAAATGGGCTCGTGAGCAAGGAAATGGACCTAATTGTTTGCCCAGAGACAGACTGTATGGATTGTTCTTAGCTAAAGCAAATGCAATGTGAAATCTACCAAGAACAGCCCTTATCTCATCCAAGTGGTTCACTGTTGGTGTGCACAGCTTTTGAGTTCCAGGTGTGCTTACATAGCTCTGTCCAAATCAGAGCAAGCAAGCTGGACACGGTGTCCCCAGCCCAGTGCACCTGTGGGGTCTGCATGCCTCCTTCAGCAGGCACTTCAGCACGAAGAGTTAGACGGAGGGAGGCAACATCATCACAGTTACCAGTGACGTCTCTCATTCTACATGCAACCTGTGTACCACATGTGCTGGTCTGTTTTCTGGTGCCATGATGCCTGCAACTGGGTAATGTATAAAGAAAAGGGAGTGATTCAGCTCATCGTTTTGGAGACTGCAAGTCCAAACAACATGGCATCACCTTTGCTGCATCAGGAGCTGCATGAAAGATAGTATCAAGTGGCAGGAGCAGGTGTATGAAGGGGGAGAGATCACAAAGTGAACCAGAACTCTCAGAGAGGGGAAACAGGAGAGGGCACCTGAACAGATCCTTTGGAAGTATTCAATCTTACCTTTTTTATAACGGCTTTCTCTTTTGAAAATTCACTCCATGAGATCAATCAGCATCAATTCCTTCCCACGACAACATCCCCATATCCCAGCCACCACCCACTGGCCCCACCTCTTAACGTCCCATTCCTCTCAACATGGCCATATTAGGGACCAAGTTCCTTTTACAGGGGACATACTCAAGCTCTATCCAAATCAAATAATCCTATTTTTAGAATCAGTAGCCTGTGCGTTCATTTCCCTAATGTTCATTAAACACCCACTATGTACTAGGTACTGCTCTGGGCATTGGGCATACATCTGCAAAAGAAATAAACACCACCAAAATCATCACATGTGGGGAGCTGTTATTCTAGTGGGAAAATGCTCATTACATACATTTTTGTTTTCTCATGTAAATCTCACCACAGCCCTATGAATTAGGTTCTTTGATGGTGTCTTATTTTTCAGATGAAGCATGAAGGAACTGAGACATTAAGGCCATCACTCCAAGTTCCCCCTGACATTATAAGGCGGTGATGTGTGTAGGAACAAAATCCATTTGTAGTTCAGGGGGTCCTGTGTCTTCTGGTCCATCGCAGTGTTTGTAGGGGACAGAAGTGTCCCCTGCAGACCATCTCCAGGACTGCTGAGTTGCTGGCCAGCCTGTGAATCTAAACTTTGCTTTGTCCTTGACACAAGGTGCTCTTGCTGCGTTTTATCTGTTTATGGATTCTCAAGGGTTTTTTTTTTTTTTTTATGAAGAAAAAGTCACATATCCCCAGTTTGTTGCCAGGGCAATGTAGGATTCTCTCAGGCCATACCTGATGTCCAGACTACCCAAGTGGATCCAAATTGGAGCTCATCACCTGTGTACTTTTCCAAGGGGCTCTGAGTGCAGGTGGCCATTTGTGTGCTTTTGTTTGATTCCCATCCTCTGCTCTGGGTAGCTGCAAAGAAAACTATTTTAGGCCGATATCACCACAAACAAGTGTTTCTCGTGGTGAGCTCTGAAAACCAACGTTGAATTTCTGCTAAACATACTCTTTGCTAACATCTTGTCTCTCATTCCTCCAAGCCTCAGAAAGGGCAAGCACTTAGAACTACTGGCAAATAATGAATAGATTCCTCCCTCATTTGCATACTTGTTCATTAGCTGGCATTGCCATGGCAACCGCACCTTCCAGACAGGGACCTACGGGCTCAGAACAACTTCATTTGGAAAGTGTCTAGCAGTGTTTGCTGTGCTTCCAGTCCTTGACAACGTTAGTGTTATTCAGAAGTCTGTGACAACTTCCGCAAGCGGACAGAGGAATAAAAGATGTGCAAAGCTATGGCTTTGGCTTCCTGCCTGGTGGTCCCTGGAACAAGTTGGCCAAGACAAACACAATGGATATACTCTCTTTTTCACCAGTGTCACTTGTCCTCTGGGACACATGCCCTTCGGAGAGAAATAAACAAAAGAATGCACACACACACACCCCTACAGATTTTGTCCAGGAATTTTTTTGTGAAACTACTTTTGGGGAAGCAGAGCATTGGGATTAGGAAGACAGACAGAGGGAGGACTCGACATCCTTGTAGGGTTAAGTTCTAGTCTGACACGTGTTCTCAGCTCAGGCCAGTGGCCTTATCCAAGCTTCTGTTGCTTCCTCTGGAAATGGCTCCAGAACGTTCCAAGGGATTAGCAAATAGCTTCCCAGGGACATCTGCTGTGCAATTTCCCTGGTGATCCTGGAGAAGGGGGGTGACAGCTGTGCAGACACAGTCCACGACATCTGTGCTCAGTTAGGTCCCAGTGCTGCTGCAGCTATTCATGTTGAAGTGAGGTCTTCAGCCTCTGTAAGCTCTGCATCCCTGAGGATTTTCACTGAGCTGATGCGCATGTGTTTGAATTAGCCTAGACTTGAGCCTACCTTTTTGTAGGTGCTCAAGAGCTATGTGTGGACGGTGTGAGTCGTTCTTGCCCACCATGGCCTGTCCCTTTCCTCTGATCCCAGTGCCCACCATCATCCCTGCAAGTGAGCTTTTTCTTACCTGAAAGAACCAACGCCCTGTGCTCCAAGGAAACCTCTGCATCTGACACTTAGGCACTTCCAGCTTCTCATGTTGTACTGTGCGCTGTGCTAAGCTGCCCCCACATATCCAGAGGTGTCGCTTAAAATCTCACCTCCAGGGCCTGGCATGGTAGCCTAGCAGCTAAAGTCCTTGCCTTGAATGTGCCAGGATCCCATATGGGCACTGGTTCATGTCCCAGCTGCCCCACTTCCCATCCAGCTCCCTGCTTGTAGCCTGGGAAAGCAGTGGAGGGTAGCCCAAAGTGTTGGGACCCTGCACCCACGTGGGAGAACTGGAAGAGGCTCCTGACGCCAGGCTTCAGATTGGCTCAGCTCCAGCTGTTGCGACCACTTGGGGAGTAAATCTTCAGATGGAAGATCTTCTTCTATGTCTTTCCTCCTCTCTGTATATCTGACTTTCTGAGTTTCAAAAAAAAAATCTTAAAAAAAAATTTCACCTCTCAGAGACTGAGATCTTTGGATACTGGACTTGATCAAACAATCAACTATGTAATAGAAGAAGCAAACTCAGGCACAACAGTGGGACTCTCCTGATGTCCTAGGGAATCTGAACAAATTGGCACTTAGGGTATAGCTGGGCAGATCCAGGGAGAGAGTTGGGCAAAGTCATCCCAGCAAGACATAGACCAAACTACTAGGTGAACACAGGGTCGGAGTAGGAGCACAGATGCCCTGTCCTCCTGTGTTCACTGAGCATCCTCCTTCAGAGTGAGCTCTAGACTGAGAAGACCCAAGTGCAGCTACAGTAAAACAGTAAAGCATCAGCGTTCTCTAACGGTGAAGATACTTTGTGTAGCGGAACTTGAGTGCAAAGTGTTTTCAAGGCATACTTTTTGTGTTCTGTTTGATTCATGCCTGTGACGGTTAGTTTTGTAAGTCAACTGGGCCATAAGGTGCCTAGATGTTGGACACTGAGGGGCCGATGCTGTAACAGTGGGTTGTGCTGCCGCCTGCAGCACCAACATACCGTGGGGGCACAGGGTTTGAGTCCTGACTGCTCCACTTTCAATTCTGCTCCCTGCTAATGCACCTTGGAAAACAGGTGAGGATGGCTCAAGTGCTTGGGCACCGGCACCTACATGGGTGACCCAGAGGAAGTTCTTGGGGTCTGGCTTCAGTCTGATCCAGCCCCGGGTATTGGTGCCCTTTTGGGAACGAACCAGAAGATGGAAGATCTCCCTCTCCCTTCTCCTTTCCCCTCCTTTCTCTCTCCCTCTCTCCCCACCTCCTCTGTGTGTGCGTAAAGACAGACGAGTAAAGCATCTAGCTCTTCCCACTACGTGGACCTCATTCAATGGACTGAAAGCCTAAGATACCAAGAAGGTGAACTTTCTCCTAAGGAAGAGCCAATTCCTCTTTTCTAACTGAGCTGGGACACTTTGGACTCAACTGAAACATTGGCTTTCCATGGACCTGAAGTGTGCTGACTGTTGAACTAGAACTACATGAAAAAGCTCTCTTGAGCCTCCGGCTGATGACTGCAGAGCTTGGAACTCCTCCGCTGCCACAATCCCATGCCTTATATCTCTTTCTCCTTCTCCATCTACATGGAAATAAATGCATATGCATATGCAGCTCTGGGCAGTGTCATACTCATTTTGTTTTTTCTTTGGAGAAGCCTAATACAATGTGAAGGCTCTTTCTTTCCCTTCTCTGTGAGTTTACACCTTCAGGTTGCATTGGCCTTCTCTCCTTTCTAATACACTCTTTGTCTCATTTTTTATATTCTTAGGTTTGCTACTAAATGTTAGCTTATGAGACAATAAACTTCTTCCAGAGGCGATCTGCTATGGTTTATGTTTGAATCCCCCGGCTCGCAGGACACATGGGAGGCATTCTGTAAATATTTGTTGCTTGGTCAAATAAATCAAAGTCTTCGAGGTAGGCAACTAGGTTGTCAGGGCACAGAATTTGTGCTGAAACATTGTGAGGCAAGAAGATTAGCTGCAGAGACTTATCCAGGTGATCTATGAAGGGGCCTTCCCCTCATGGGGCTCGCTCTCCCCTAAGACCGGGTTTGCCTTGCATTTTCTCTCTGATAACATTTTTGCTCAGGAGTTCGGCGGTGTCATTGTCCTTCTCTGAGCTCCTAGCATATCCTCTCGTTGGCCCAACTTCTCATTGACCAGCTCAAGGCCCGTTTTGATAGTCCACAAATCTAGAGAGCTTTGTGGAGATGTTGCATAGGACCTGCCACATGCGGATTCAGTTTTCCGTTCTTAACTGATCCTTGCAAACAGTAGGTGCTCAACAGGTGTCTATAGCAAGGGGGACTAAAGGCAACCCTCAACTCCCTCTTGGGTTCACAGAAATGCACTTGAGATTGTTCTTCAGTCCCCCACCCCAGGGTGAGGTCTAACAGTCTGTGATTCTAAGTTCTTGAAACCACAAGGAAGTGGAAAGAAAGGAGGAATCTTTTTCTTGTGTTTTCTATCAGATTGTGTGTGTGTGAGAAAATATGTGGTACTTTACTACCATCCTAACCATCTTTGAGTGTGCAGTTTGTTCTTTAAAGACAATGCACAGTATTTTACAGCCATCAGCACCACAATTTCCATAGCCCTTTCCTGGAAAACTCGAAGCCACACTCATGAAATCACCACTCCCCACCTCTGCTTCCACCAGCATTGGACAGCTTCCATTTTACTTGCTGTCCCTAAGACTTCGACTCTTCTAGCACTTCATACGAATGAAATCATATGATATTTGCAGTCACTTATTCCATTTAATGTAATTTTCTCAAAGGCCATCGAAGCTGTGTGTATCAGAAGTCACAATCTCTCTCTCTCTCTCTCTCTCTCTCTCTCTCTCTCTCTCTCTCTCTCTCTTTGTCTCTCTTTTCTAAACTGATTGGTTAAAAGCTACCTATTTTTGCCATTTTGCTGGGTTTTTTTTTTCTGTGTACATTGTTACTTATGCCACCACATTTCCTGAACTACTGCCATTTGGGGCTGATTCTTACGGGGATATGTTTAAACCCCCTTCTTATTTCTTTTGTGTATATTTTATGTTTATTTTCTTTGTAGCTGTTATAGGGTTACATTTAATACAGTCAACTCACACACTCATTTGTATTTATATGAGCTTGACTCCAGTAACATACAAAATATAATTGCCTGCTTGTATTTCTAGCATCATTCTTTTTAGTAGTTAATAACAGACACTCACACCTTTATATAATATGTGAATAAAATGTAATCCATTTTCAAGTACATTAACCTTTCATGTAGAAGCTGAAGTGTGGAGTTGCAAACCAACATCTTAATAATGCTAGTCCTTATAATTGATTACACCATGTTTAGCTTACTGGGGTCTTCATTTCAGTTACTGTGTGTGGTATCCATTTGTTTCACTTGAAAGGACTCTTTTAAAAAAAAGATTTATTTATTTTTATTAGAAAGGCAGATATACAGAGAGGAGGAGAGAGAGAGGAAGATCTCCGTTCTGCTGGTTCACTCCCCAAGTGGTAGCAATGGCCAGAGCTGAGCCAATCCAAAACCAGGAGCCAGGAGCTTCTTCTGGGTCTCCCATGTGGATGCAGGGTCCCAAGGCTTTGAGCCGTCCTCCACTGCTTTCCCAGGCCACAGGCAGGCAGCTGAATGGGAAGCAGGACTTCTGGGGTTAGAACCCATGTCCAAATAGGATGCCTACGTGTTCAAGATGAGGATTTTAGCTGCCAGGCTCTTGCGTTGGGCCCAAAGGACTCTCTCATAAACTTTGCTTATGGAGCAATGGACTATGATAACAAACTCCCTCAATTCTGGTTTGTCTAGGGTTGTCTTTGTCTCTACCCTCTCCAGGAGGACAGCTTTCCTGGATGTTGGAAGTTTGTTTGACAGATTTTTATTTTATTGAGTGTATCATCCCATACTCTTCTGGCCCTCATAGTTTCTGGTGAACAATAGGCTGATGGTTGGCCAGAGACACAGTAAACATGAGAAACAGCTTTTTGTTTCTCATTGCTTTTAAGTTCTTTGTCTTTCCAGAGTCCGACGTGTCTTCATGTGGATCTCTGAATCCATCCTACATGGAGTTTGTTGAGCTTGTTTGGATGATTGTTTTGATGTTACCTATCAGATTTGTGAAATTTTCAGGCATTGTATCTTCAAATATGCTCTTCATCCATTTTTCTCTCTCCTAATCTGTGGCTCCCATAACAGGTGTATATCAGTTTTGTTTATGCCATCCTACAGTTCCCTTAGGTTTTGTTCACTCTTCTTTAGTTTTTTTTTTCTTTCATTCAGTTCCTCAGTCTGGATAAGGTGCTTTGCCCTATCTTCAAGTGACTCAATTTGTCTCATCTTATTTTGAACTTGTATTTCTGTTTTCTTTATACCTTGCTTTGACGATTTTCTCCATGTCTTCCCTTAGTTCTTTGAGCAATTTTAACGTAACTTTTTAAAAGATGTATTGATATGCTTGAAAGACAAGTAGAGACAAATTTAGAGAGAGAGAAAAGGAGGGGAGTGTGTGAGAGAGATATCCTTCATCCTCTGGTACACTTCTCAAGTGATCTCAATGGCGAGGGCTTCGCGGAGCTGAATCCAAGAGCCTAGCGGTCTATCCTGGTCACCCACATAGAGTGGGTGGAAGGGGTCTAAGTGTTTTGGGCATTTTCTGTTGCTTTCCCAGATGCATTAGCAGGAAGCTGGATGAGAAGTGTAAAAGAACACACGAGACTCAAACCAGTATTCTGGTATGGGATTCCAGCATCACAAACAGTGCCTTAACCCACTGTATCATAGCACTATCACTGCTCAGAGAACTCTTGCCTGTTGAAAAGGACAAATGTGGTTGATAAGACAAAATTCAATAAAAGTCCAGGCAGATTTGCACATCACACATCACCATGAAGAGCAGGTGGAATCTATAGTATTTGAGGTTATCAGTGAGGAGGGAAATTGGATGAATGCCTGAGGGAGGCCTGCATAAGCAACAGATCAGTGAGACAGGTACAGCCTCACGGACTCAAGTGGGGTTGGGCACATCCTCTGTCCCAGAGCATCCTTCACATGGTCTGGCCTGCACTGGAAACAATGTGTGAATTATGACCTGGTGAAGGTTTCTGCCAAATATCAGGACAGAAAAGGATGCGTATAGAACCACTTTTCCGCTTCCCTAACAGCATTTGACCTTCAACTGCCCTTGCCTGTTATAGTTGACTGACCAGACTGGTTTTTGACAGACAGGCTGCTATTCTTTCTAGTGAAAGGATTGTTCTTAAAGCAATAGGTGGAAGGAAGAATAGGATGGCTCTCAGGGTAGGATAGCTGCGAGAGTATATGGAAGACTGAAGGATGGCTTGCCAACGATTTCAGGTTCTGAGCTAGGCACATGGGAAGATATATCATGACTGAGGGCAGAGTTGGGGACCTGTTTACTAAGGAGGGCTGGAGACATCAGAAGCTGGAACAGATTCCCCATGAGGGCCTGAAAAGGGAAGGCTCTTGGTTTAAACCTGCTGATTCTGATGTTGGATTTCATCCTTCTGGAATTCTGGGAAAATCGTGCATTTTTTTAAGCTACCTAGCACATGATTGTTTGTTACAACTGCCACTAGAAGCTAATGTAGGGTATCTCTTAAAGCAGCCACTCAACCAGGCTGCCCCTAAAGTGGTCCTAAACAGGTGTGTTGTTACAAGACGTAGGGATTGATTTGCTTCAGATGTCATGGAATATTTAAGATGGAATGCTCTTTGCTCCTGGCAGTCTTGGTTGACTTGTGAAAAAGACAAAAATGGGAAAACATAATTCCATAAAGAAAGTGCCAGCTATGAAGCAGTTGCCAGAACTTGTAGAACAAGGGTTAGGAAATACCCACTATCTAGCAAAGGGAAAGCTGTTAAGCTCAGACAATGCAGACAATGCTCAACTTTGTACGTTGCATGTACAGCATCCTTGGACTGTTTTTCTTTGTTCCAGTATTTTCTTTTTTTAAATATTGATCTGTTTCCCATAGAGTGTTGCAGGTTGACATTGTGGAACATCCTCTGAAAAACAAGCTGTGATGAGTGAGCAGGAGCTATTCCTAGATCTATGTTCCTATGCTTCCTTCTTGGCTATATGTGATGCTCTGTGTTACCCAGTCCATCTAGGCAGCCTCTGCTTGAGCCCTTTATCCTCTCTAAGAGCCCTTACAGGGGTTGGAGTAGTTCTCGTGAAGTCTCTTGTAGCTGATGAATCTCCAGCATCCCCTGCCCTCCTGTGCATTGACACCTGCTCTGCTGGTCAACCTGCCAAATTGTGCTTGGTGGGCAAATGATTTTGACTGTACCCAAATAGGGTTCTGAAACGTATTGTAACTTGGAATCAGTCCACTTCTGCACCTAACAGTTTTCAGCATGCCTCTTTCCTCTGAATTCCTCCTAGTCATTTAGGACTCAGTGTAATAACCACAATAATAAAAATTGCATTTCAGGGTCTGACACTGTAGTGCAATGAATTAGGCCACTGCCAGCATCCCTTATGAGCATCGGTTCAAGTACCAGTGTTCTGTTTCTGATCCAGATCCTTGTTAATGTGCCAGGAAACATAACACAAGATGACCCTAGGGGTTAGACCCATGCTGCGCATGTCAGAGACCATAGTGGAGTTCTAGACCATGGCTTTGGCCTGCACAGCCATTTGCAGAGTGAAACAGGTGGTTTTTTCTTAAAATAGATACCATGTATTTGCATCTACACAGTGGTTTAATCTTCTGGGGGACTTGTTGGCCATCTTGTGTGGAATAGCTGAGTGAGTGTTGTCATGAGTGTTGGGAGACTGAAATTAAAACACGAAAAATGGAAGCCCAGAGAAGAATAGTGATTGGTTGTGGTAAGTTAGCAATGATTATCATTCAGAAACAGGGACAAATACTGGGATTCAGTTAAATTGAAGCACTCCACGAAGTTTGAGGTGGGATGGAATCAGCTGAATATCCTTTCCCTGCATAAAGTGTCTATTGATCCATGAAAATAAGGGAGACAGCAAAAGGAGGCCTGCTGGACCAAAGTCTATGTGGACCCAGTGTGTGTGAGAGGCACAGGCAGCCAGTACGGATCCTCCTTAGAGAAGTTATTCCCCGTATATTGTGCCTGATATGGGTGATTTCAGGAAAAGGTTTCTATTTGCATTTATTTGACAACAGAGCAATGCAGAGAGACAAACAGAGAGGGAGAGACATTGGTCTGCCATCCTTGGGTTCACTCCCCAAATGGCCACAACAGCTGGGCCTGGGCCAGACTGAAAGGCAGGAGTCAGAAACTCCATCTTGGCCTTCCACATGGGCCATTTTCTGCTGCCTTCCCAGAGTCATGATCTGATGCAAAACAGCTGATTCTCAGAACAGTGATATGTTGCAAACAACAGCTTAAGCCTCCCCACCCCAACACCTGGGACGATCAGTTCTATCTGGATTTTTGTTTTGTTTCGTTTTTCTTTTGTTTTTCTCTACAAAACATTGTTCCCCAGAATGCTTTGGAGGGTCTGGAAGAGTCATGGAAAACGTGCAAAGAATTATTTCTGCCTCTGTTTCTCGACCCCTAACCAGGGATTCTTAATTGTTTAATGTCCTATTTTCTCTTCTCTAATTGGGAGATAATAATAGCATGTGCTGTATGGGACTTTCATGACAAGTGAAAAATAAACCATGTGTTTCCATGTCTTAGAATTATGCCTACTACCTAATCAGTGGTCCACCCGTAAAAGCTGCTATTGCAGTCACTGCTGTCAGTATGAACGATTGAGTCCTGATGCTCAGACAATTCCTGCCTCTTCCAGAAGATGGGGAGTTCTGCTCTGCAATAGGCATCTGAGTTATTCTGCACATGGGCTTCTCTGATACCTTGGCCTTGCACTGTTGCCGACTGCTGGGGTTCAGTGAAATTCTGGAAAAGGTTCTTGTAAGTTGTGGGGTTCCCAGGACCATAGAGCAGTGTCATAGAGCAGCAAGTCCTCAAAGCTTGACCATTAGTTGGCATAAGTCAAATCACACAGCATTCTATCATAATCTGAATGTTGTCTCCACCCAAGATGTGAGTCCTTGTTACAAATCAGATGAGCCTACTATCCCCAAAGGCATATCTAGCCACATGTGATTGTTTCTGGTAATGCCCAGGGGAAGGCTGCCAGTAACATGCTATAGGCCTTTTTTCACCAACCTATGCTCAAACATTTTTAACAGTGACTTGTGGAAGTCAGTACCTGGTAGAATTAGGATCCTAAAAGGTCTTGACAGGGCTGGAACAATTAGACTGAATCCAACATGATGAGATTCAGCAGAAGCAATGGTAAGGTCCTGATCTTTTGTCTAAACAACCCAGTATATAAGAATAGGAATGGAAAAGCATGACAAGAGGGAGTCCAGTACTTCAGCACAGGTGCCCATGATTGTCAGGTTTTTCAATGTGGAGCCATGGGAGGAGGGGACTGTGAACAGTACAAAATTACCTCTAGGCTCTATTGTTGAAGCTGTTGTATGACAACCACAGAATTCTTCCCTTTTCTCCTTGCCATTAGACAGTAGTCAAGTGTGGGTTCGGTTTTGATCTCCTAACCTCAAGATTCCCTTAAAGCATGCTTGGAAGTGAGAACCAAGATCCCAACAGGACTCCAGCTCATGATACCTAATGAGCTTTTGATGGAATTAGAAGTGCTTGCTTTACAGAGACATTGTTCAACTATCATAGTTGCCTTGAAATTTGATTCCCGTTTGATACTTAAAGGATTATCATGCTGACTTAATGTATTAACTGTTGCTGCAGTGGCCTTTAAGACTAGAAACAGAGCCAGTGGATAGAAGTTGTTGCTATGAAGGCAGTTTGGTACAAAGCAGTGCGTTCTGCTACTACCAACACTTCCAGCAGCCAACAGATGTATTGGATGGTAGTAGAGACAGGCAGTAAAATCAGTTAGAAGTTGAGATTGCAAGGCGCAATGTAAAGAAATGGTCTATGTTCAATAATCCCTTCCCCCATACCTTTTTTAAGATTTCAAATCTATAGGTAGCAAAGGTTATTCAAATTGAATTGCTTGATGTCTCCTTTTGCCCAAATGTGAGAAAGCCACTCTTCAGCACAGAAGTGAGTCCAGAACCACTAAGTAATAAGAACCAGACTTTTTTTTTTTTTTTAAAAAAAAGGGTTTATTTATCTTCATTGGAAAGGCAGATCCACAGAAAGAAAGACAGAGAGAAAGATCTTCCATCTTCTGGTTTACTCTATAAGTGGCAACAATGGCCGGAACTGAGCTGACTCAAAGCCAGGCACCGAGAATCTCCTTTGGGTCTCCCACATCCCAAAGACTTGGGCCATCCTCCTCCTCTGCTTTCCCAGGCCACCAAGCAGGAAGCTGGGTAGGAAATGGAGCAGCCAGGACATGAACCAGCATTCATATGGGATCTCGGTACCTGAAGGAGGAGGATTAACCAACTGAGACATTGCATCAGGTCCAAAACCTAGATTTTTTTTTTTAATGAATTCAAAGCCAACTTAAATGTTGGAGCAAGTACTCCTTGGGAGGCTAGGAGTTGTGGATCATGAAGCAAGAAAGAGATGATCTTGAATTAACAATATTTGATGTTAGGTTTCAACAAATTCCCCTGTATACATTAAAGCAATGTCGTCATTATAAAACACAAAAAATGTTCAGTGGGATTTGTGTTGCTCTGGCTTGTGAGGATTATATTTCTGCAAACCCCTTTCCCTCGTAATTACCCAATGTAACAGAGGTGTTTGGAATTGTCCATCTGGCTCCCAAAGAGTGCTTGCCAAGGGTGATTATTTTTGTATTACTTTAATTGACTGTGAGTAATTTTCTTCTGAAAAGGTCCAATTACACTTTAAGGGGTCATATAATCTGTTTAGAGAGATCCATTTTTATTTTCATATTTATGATTATAAGGAGACATGCCTCCCATTCATCTATAACGACTGCTGAGTTGTTCAAATCCACATCCACTTGTCCTTTCCAGTGCCTTCACCTGTCAGAGTGTAAAATGATACGGCTTTGTTGAATCTTGATGAGTAGAATGAGTTCAAAGCTGAATAATTCAGCCACTAGAAATGTCCAAACTGTTGCTCAGGATTTATGTGGTTCTCTAGGCGTCTGCTCATGTGTACAAAACAGTTGCCACATGTTGCACCCTCACAGAGAAGCTGCCCTTTTGAGAGACAGCAAAACGTCCCCCAAGAACTCCAAACTCTCTTCCTTACATTGCATCATATGTCATGCTGTTTTGAATGATTGCTATGAGGTTTTGTAGTGTTGAGGGTGCTAATTAATGCAATGTGAATGATTAATGAGTAACTCTGCATGTTGCACTTTAATGTTCAAGTTAACATATAGTACAATTGTGTTTTCCTTTTGGTGTGTGGCTCTATGAACTTTAGCATATGTAGATTCAAGTTTATGTCCCTGACAACACATTCAATATGCATAACAGCTTGATCATACCAGAAAAAGTTCTGCCATCCATTTGTATATAAGTTTGCGAGAGATGCTGGGATCTCATTTTTTCCCCCTTATAATGTGTTTGATTTTTATGTAAGAGTGATATTAACCTCATTAAGTAAAGTGAGAAGTGTTCTTTCCTCTTTCATTTTTTGGAAGACATCATGTAGCATTGGCATTATCTCCAAATAAAGATACGTTTTAAAAAATGTTTCCTAGAACTTTCCAATAAAACCATCTGGTTTTCAAGGTTTCTTTTTTGGAAAGGTTTAAACTGTGAATGCAACTTCTTAATGGGCCTATACAGATTGTGTTTTCCATCTTTGGTGAATTCTTTGGTCCATTTCCTCTGTGGTTCTCACTAGGGTTTAGATAATATTACCTTTGTCCACATCCAAAACCTCATCAGACAATGTCATAATTGTTATTTTCTATAATAAAACCTTTTTTAAGGAACAAAATAAGAGCAATCAATTGTATTTACCTAGATGACACCCTTGGCTTCCTCTGGCATCGTTTTCTTTCTCCCTGAAAAACATTCTTTAAAAACTCAGAACAGATCTGCTGCAAATTAATTGCTGTGCATTTCTCCATCTGAGAATGTCTCTGTCATACGCATGAAGGGTTATTTCCACTAGACAGAGAATTCTGGGTTGACAGGTTGACAGGGTTTTTTTTTTCCCCCTTTGCTTGGCAAATTTAAAAATGTTCCACTTCCTTCTGGTTTCCATGCTTTATAATGAGAAGTCTGCAGTCATTTGAATATGGTTCCTCTGTTGATAAGGTGATATTTTGCCCTGTAACTCAGCAACTTAATTATTATTTGTATGAGCACGTTAGGCTTGCTTGTTTGGAGTAGCAAATTTGGAGATTTCTTGGCTATTATTTGTTTCATCAGTTTTTTTTTTTTCCTGCAGTCTTTCTACCTCCTTTTGACTTTGTGGACCACAACCCAGGAAATAGAGGGGAGAGGTTAACAATTTCTAAGATACATCTACAAGCTCACCAAATTCCACCAACTCCATTGTGTTGTTGAACTGACTTTTAGAGTTTTGTTTTTGTCATTATTGTTTTTAATTCTGAAACCTCCACTGCAGTCTTAATTACATAATTTATTTTCTTCTGTTAGATCTTCTGTTTATACAGTCCTGTCAATGTTTGTACTCACTATTTTTCGTATTTCTCTAGTGGTTCTTTAAAGACTTTTTTTTTTCAACTAGTCCCAACAAGGGTATAATTGACATATCGTATCTTATCATGTACATTGAAATTTCTGTGTTTCTTTGTCTGCTCAGTCATTTTGTATTATAATCTGGACATTCTAAATATCATGCTAAGAGACAGTAGCCTTTCTTTAATTCCTATGCAGAGTATTGACTTATTTAAGCAGTCAGTTGGCATGGTTGGGTTTAGGCTGCAAATCCTGACCTACTTTATGCAAATTGGAATTTCAATTTTTAAAGTTTTTCCAGCGTTTTTCAGGCCTGCTGTCCTTGTGGACAATTCCCTGGGCTTCAGACATCTGTTCCATAGGTCTTATAGGCTTGCTGTTTAGGGTCAGACTCTGTGTGAGCCATCTGTAGGGTGCCTGGGATTTTACGAACTGTATTAAGAGATGATCTTGCCTAACTGCTAATTCCCTGAGATCTCACTGACATTTTCCTGTTCCTTGGGACTTGCATCTTTGTTGCTATAGTCAGGAAAATGATTGATCCTAGTGTAATGAACACTTCATATGCTATTGACTTCTTGATCCAAGCATCAGTAGAGCATAAGAGGGGGAAAATGCAGCAGAATCTTGCTATTTACTGATCGAGGAGGAAGATTCTCCTCCAACAGGTCTTTTAACCTGCAGGCTAACCTAGGATGAGGAGTGAGGTCATGGAGAAATGAAAAACATAGTGTTTCCTCTGCTCTTTCTGCATGTTGGCTGATCCCTTTGCCTGAACTAGAGGTCTACCATGCACGCAGATTGCCATTGCCAGGTTGTCATTCTGCCATTCATCTAGCCTAGGGATGGAAGCGGATGAAATTGAGCAAACTCTGTTGCTTTGAGGGTGCTTTGTTTCCAGGCTTTTCACTGCTCATTTTCCTGCAGTTAACTGCTTTTCATCCTCAGATACCAGCCCTTTGTGTTGTAGGGAGGTTCTGTTGCTGCCATCAATAAAGGAAGCAGGTTGGGGAATTGCTCCATCCACCCATAACCTAAAATGCTTGAAAGCACTTCACAGTAGTTGTCTTCAGCTCCAGTGGTTAGTTTAATGTTCTGTCATCAGTGAGGTCAATTTATCTGAGCTGTGGGAAATTGTGGGGGCTGTGGATAAAATACTATGTGAATGCCATGAGAACACACCAGAAATAGGGGGTATCATCTGTCATGATTTGATTCACGATGAACATCTGGATCTGTGGCCATCATTCTCAACCTTAGTGGCTGAGCTCTGAAATCTGCTGTGATTCGGTTTATTTTTGGAAAATTGTGCTTATAGTAACATTTCAAGAAAACTGATTTCCAAAATTTCTTTCAAAAATAGCTTAAAGTACTGACTTACTGGCATATGCTTTCTAAAAGACTTTATTAAGGGCAAGAGCTTTATTAAGGTAGAGCTGCGTGAGTATAAGGCCGTGAGAGTTTTGTTGAATCTGTCCATGTTTCTTGGGCAGGAATTGACATTTGAGCATGACTCTTACATAGTCACTCTACAGAGATGCCAAAGAAGAGGCAGGTAGCAGGAAGAAGTAATGCTTTCTGATCGGGTTAGGAGGTCAGTGTTGCAAAAATATAAGCAGAACATCAGTAAAATCATAGATTGGCTGATGTCTTGGCCCATTTTCCACTACTCTAACAAAACTCGTAAGTTAGAGCAAAGTATAAAAATGAATTTACTGGGTCTCGTGCTATGCGTAGTGTACTAGGCCTCCGCCCAAATCATTGGCATTCCATATGGATGCAGGTTGGAGTCCTGGCTGCTCCAGTGATTGAGCTCACTGCTAATGTCCCTGGGAGAGCAGCAGAAGATGCCCCAAGTGCTTAGGTTGCTGCACCCATATGGGAGATATGGAAGAAACTCCTGGCTCTCGGCTTCAGACCAGCCTACTTCTAGCTATTGCAGCCATTTGGGGAGTGAATCAGAGAATGAAAACATACTCTCTCCCCAGTTCCTTTTCTGTAACTCAGCCTTACAAATAAAAGTAAAATAAATATTAACAAAAAGAAGAATGAGGTTATTTAGCTCATAGTTTTGGAGGATCGTATGCCTGGTGCTGGCCCTTTCATGGCTCTTGGTAAGGGTTCTTTAGCTGTTGTGCCTGGTGAATAACATTGCGGTAGAAGTATGTCCAAGAGTTAGAGGTCACATGAGGAGGCAAGAAGCCAAAAGTACTTAGGAAGGGTCAGTTTTGCCTGTTTCCTCAAACTATCCAATTCATACCAAATGACATCCCTAAGAGTGTTTTGCTCATTTGTTCTGATAAAAGCTGTTTTAAGTGGATCATTTAAAATAAGTAAATCCCATTTGACTCTAGTGAATTCTGGAATCTTCAGATGGTTCAATCCACTTCTAAAGTTTTAGTCTAAAAATATAAATGAAATGGATATCCACAATCCAGGCAGCAAAACATGGATGGGATTTAAGTCCAAATTTAAAACCTTGAATCTTCAACGAAATGGAATCATGTCAAAATGATTACACCCCTCTGCTGACAGCTGGGTTTTAAAGCTAGACAATGCTAGGAGTAGAGCATTTTCACTTTTGATTGGGAGCACAAGGTGTTCCTTTTGTATTGTATTGTGTTTCGGTGTACACCACACTTAACACCTATAGGAGACAAAGGCACCCTTGCTCAAAGATGTTCTGTGCAATGATTTTCTGCAAATCTTTACGTTCAGAAGTTGCAGGAAGCCACCCAGGGTGTTCTCCCAGGATGCTGACTGATTTTAGGCTCCGTCAGCTCCCAACAGCCATGCTCCTACTTTGTAGCCAAGTGAGCTCATCATTTAGGAGGTAGAACAATTGAACTTATTATCACCCAGAGTCTCATTAGGATGAGACTTGGGACAAATACAGATATTTAATGTGCTGTAATTTTTTATATGTGCCATAGTGGGGAGGCCCCAGAAGAGCGATTTTCTAGGCAGTTCTAATTTTGTGTGAAATGATCTGGATGCTGGTTGTATAACATGCTTCCTAACGTGGGCCGGTGCCAAGTGGCATCTTAATTCTGTACAACTTGGAATGCTTTGACTCATGTTCTGTAGAGGAAGTCATCAGAATTCAAGCACATGCTTAGCTCAGCATCCTCACTCCTCTAAAGATCAATTTCATGTGAACCCTTGAAGGCGTTGAGAAATGACTCCCCCCCCCCCACTTTTTATTATAAACACATTGCACACATGTATAGAAAGAACGAGATCAATCCAAAGACTAGGGGACCAACTGAGAAGAGAACACGATGGCCTTCTATAGTAAAGCACCCTGTGGCACTCTGTTTTGATGTTCTAATAACATTTTATTTAATTTATTAACATATTGCTTAATTTAATAACATCCCAATAATGAGGAATGTTCACCATAGAATCTCAAGTAAGAAGGATGGGGAAATAGGATTTTAATTATCTTACTTGCTTAAAGGACATATGAGAACATTATCTTCAGGTGGTGGGAGGTTTTTTAATTTCGTGTTTATAGTCTTCGTTCTCTTTCCATTTTTCATCTTTAAAAACAATGCTCTGAGACATAGCCCTCAAGTTTTTGATCACTGACTTAGGAGAAATTAGAGAAAGGGAATTACTGAGTCAAAGAAAAAGAATGTTAAAATGGAACGTTTTATCTCTACAGCATTACCAAGTTATTACCCAGAAAGGTTATGCCAATGCTTATTGTCTTCCGTGTGCAGAAGAAGCTCATCAAACTGCTCACTCAGTCTTCCCAATTAAAAATTAAAATCTCTGCATATTTTGCATGTGGAAAATACTATCCCATGATGGCTTTAATTTGCATTTACTTTCATATTATTGTGGTTGAGCATTTTCCATATTTAACATTATTATTCTTCCCTCATGAGTGATCTGTTCACGTGAGTTGTTATTTATCTTTTAATGAATTCCTTGTATCTAAAGAATTTTATCCCTTTGCTATCTTCACTGCATAGTTTTTCTAGTTTGTTGCTAAATAGTTCATTTACTGTTTGATGTTTTTAATAAGCAGTGTGCTGTTGGGTCTATTAATCTTGACTTTTCTGTTTTTCTCTTATTGATTATAAGCTTAGAATAGTCTTTCCTCTTTTTACCTGCGTAACCCTCTAGTTTGCATCTTTAATGTTTTAGAGGAAAAGCATGATGTGAGGAACAAAATTGGTTTTTCCTGCCTGATTCTTAACCTAGTCTCCAAGAGCCATTTTTTAAGGAGGCGTTCTTTCTTCCGTTCAGTTATTTCTATTTATTGTCTTTTGTTAGTAGGGTTTCCTTCTGTATTGCCCTTTCTTATCTCCTATCATCTCTGTCCTGTGAAACTTGATATTTTGTTTTTAAAAACAACCCAGTTATTTAATGGCTTAATGGCCCTACCAAATAAACAGCTCAACAAATAAAAAGGAAGACCATTCTTGGTCATTCCCTTTGTTCATGGTTGTAGCTGGCAATATATTTTATTACTAAATACAGCACTACTGCTTTTACTTATTGCTAAAACTTTCTTTCCCTGTGTGTTCTTTCAAATGGCTTTGAGACTCCTTGGGAAAATCTCCCATAAAATAGTCCATGGGGATTTTTATTGGAATTGCATGAAGCATACTCTTTGGGAAGAAACAATATCTTTATTATAATAATTCTTGCACCAGTAGAAAGCATTGTTTATTTTAGTCTGCTTTAAGATTTTAAAACGATCTCATTAAAGTTGTTCAGTTTTTTTCCCCCTATGGATCTTAAATATTCAAAATTTGTTTCTAGCTATTTTTTCTCTTCTTTGCAGTTAGGAATCAGGAAGTTTTATTCTTTGGACAGGGTTGTTTTTTTTTTTTTTCCTGCCATTTGATAATTAATTAATTATCACTGGTTTTCTAGTTGAAATCCAGGGCCCTGAGACTGGAATGCCTGTGTGGAGAGGCTGTGTGGCTGACCCCAGGCCTGGCCAGAACAGACCAGGCATCCTGTCTCTTGGTTTCTGTTTGCTGATGTAGTGCATGATGTAGCAATAGCACTGATCTCGGAAGTGTGTTTTGAAGGATGCCTGGCAGATGGAATTGACTGCATGAACCTCAGCGCCACTCATAGGTACCTTTCCTTGGCTTCTTTCTCTGGAATTCGTCCCATGCTGATTCCTACTCAGGGCTTCAGCCTTCAGCTCTCTCCTCTCCGATGTTTTGTCTCTGAGTTCCATGTGGAGGCTCCAGGCTACTGCCTCTCTTCCCAATCTTTGCCTGCGACTGTGTCCACCTATCAATGATGCTGTCTGTTAAAAAGCTTGCTCTTGACTGCCCACTGTGATTCTAGTCTGAACCTGCACAAAGCTTCCCTTTGCTTCTTTTCCTCATCCCTTCTAAGTTCCCATCAGATCTTCCTTCTGTCATACTGTGGAGGGAGCCAAGAGATCCAAAGGCTGTTTGGTCATCTTGGGTATAGGGGTTTTCTTGTCTTCATTTATTTTTAAAGTTTAGTTTTGATTATTTGAGAGAAAGATGGAGGGAGATAATTCTAGCTACTGGTTCACTCCTGAGATGGCTGCAACAGCTGGGATTGGGACAGGCTTCTGCCTGTGGCCAAGACTTCCATCTGGACCTTGCTTACAGGTGGCAGAAACGCAGGTCTTCACTCTCAGTGTCCAGCAGTGCCCAGCATCGGGAATCTGAATCAGAAGCCGGGCCCACCAATAGAGGATGAAGGCATCCCAGGCACAGCCTAACCTCTGCACTACAATGCCAGCCCCACTTAGCCCCTGTTTGTCACTGCAGTGCCCCGAAGCAAATTAGCATTTATCTGCCTGCTTGTGACATTCCATCCTCCTTCTCTGCCAGTTCAAGGGGTTCAGGGTCCTGCTCCTTGCTCTGAAGAGTGGTCCTCTGGTCTTGTCTATTATTGCAATCCTGTGTCTTCTATATATATGTAAAAATATATATATATATGGAAGACAAGGGACTGCAATGATGGACAAGAGGATCACTCTTCAGAGGACAGTATAATTATCTATCTGGAAAACAATTATCATTCTAGGGAATTTAGTAACTGTGGCTAAGGACCAACAAACAGTTTCAAAAATCAACAGTGTTTCTTGCATGGTCACAGTAGCCACTTGGGACCCAAGAGGCAGAGGACTGTGAGCAGGCAGCAGGAGGGGCTCTCAAACTTCCCGTCCCTGAGAGTGTCCTGTTAGGGGAAGAGAACAAAGAGAAGATAGAGAGGGGCTGTACCACAGCCTGTCCCCATCAAGCCTGCAGGAAGGCGGGAGTCAGAATGCCCTGTGAATCATGCTACAAAAGCACTGCACCTGTTCACTCTGACACACTCTGGGGGCCGGAGACACCCAGACACTAGCAGACACCACTGTTGTGAACCTGGGGTGCCCCTCCCTGTTCCTGACAGGGAGCCCCATACAGGTGTGTGCACTTTCCTCTGTGGCCCTAGTTCAAGATCAGCCACAATGAGGAGACCCCCAGGCTTCTTTTTTGACACTGGACCCCGTGTACTGGCAGAGAAGGAGTGATGGAAAATCACACGCAGTCAAAGAAAGAGAATGCACTCAGACCCTGCTCAGGGGCTTAGTGGCGGAAGTCCTCACCCTGCACGCACCGGGATCCCATATTGGCACCACTTCTAATCCTGGTGGCCCTGCTTCCCATCCAGCTCTCTGCTTGTGGCCTGGAAAAGCAGTCAAGAATGGCCCAAAGCCTTGGGACCCTGCATCCACATGGGAGACCCACAATAAGCTCCTGTCTCTTGGCTTTAAATTGGCTCAGCGCTGGCTGTTGCAGCCTCTTAGGGAGTGAATCATTGGACGGAAGATCTTCCTCTCTGTCTCTCCTCCTGTCTGTATATCTGCCTTCGATAAAAGTAAATAAATCTTTTAAAAAAGAAAGAAATGGGCTGCTGTCAGTGAAATAATGTGGCCAACGGCCCAGACACAAAATGGCCCAATGCATTCTTGAAGCATCATGTAGTTTCATGGGGATTCCTTCTGCTTGTGAGGGACTGACTTGGGGCTGTGCTTACAGTTAGCAAGGAGCTATGCTTTTTCTAGTTTTAGACCATGAATCTGTGTGCTACCTCCTTTGCAACATCTACAGAGATGAGTACATTTTTAGGAAATCTGTTGATTTCATTTGTTCAGTTTATTGTTTTTTGTTTTTCTAGTTTTCTACAAGGGACTCAAGACATGGACTGATCTGTGCTTGGCTGTAGTAGGCTGGGCTTTAAGTATAGTCTAAGCTAGATGTTTTAGTCGTGACTTTAGAATGTTTGCATGTGAAATATAACTGATGTTTTCATCTGGGATCAGAGTTACTTCAACTTCCTCTCTCTTTCCTCATCTTGAAACAGATGATGTAACATGAGGAGTATTGATTTTTCAATAATATGAATAAACTCATATTTTTCTACTGTATTCTTCCAATGTCTTTTAACCGTGTTCTTTTCAATGCTTCAAATCCTATTCTATTGCTTTTGTCCCTTTTCTGAACTCAGTACTGATAAACTATCCATTTAAAACAAAATCCTTAGTTGCATAAAAACTTTTAGAAATGTCACATAGTTCAGTTTTACAAAACAGTTGATAACTTATATTCCTATTTTATTTGTTGTCATATGTCTTTTCATGGTTTAATTTTATTTGAATCTTTCTGGATTGGATTTCCAGTTATATATATATATATATATATATATATATATATATATATATATATATATATATATACATATATATATATATATATATATTTTAAGAATTCTCTTTAATATACTGGATACTATATCTATATATCTTCTAGTAAATTGGTTCTATTTTTACTTCAGCTATTTTTATCTAACTTGTTGAAGTATTGCATGTTTTCTTTCCTGGAGCTGGCATCATGGAGTAGTGGGTGAAGCTGCTACCTGCAAATGCCGGCATCCTGTATGGATGCCAGTGAAAATGCTGGGTTCCCCATATCCAATCCGGCTCCCTGCTAAAAGCCTGGAAAAATGGTGGAATTCGACTCATGTCCTTGAACACATGTGCCTACCTGGAGGACCCTAATGAAGCTCCTGACTCTAGTGTTGGAGGACCCTAATGAAGCTCCTGACTCTAGTGTTGGCCTGAGTCAACCACGGCCAGTGCTGCCATTTGGAGAGCGAAGCAGTTGATGGGACATCCCTCTCTCTCTCTCTCTCTCCCCTTTCTCTGTAGTTCTGATTTAAAGAAATTGTGACTCATTTCCTTTCTTTCACAATAATGAAAATGTAAAACAACTTAAAAATTTTATTTGCACGGCAGAGAGGCAGAGAGAGAATTGGACAGAGAATCAGACATGAAGCTTTCATGTGCTGGGTCACTTCCCAAACGCCCGCAACAGGGGGAATTCAACCCCGCACTAAGACTGAAGTTTTTCAGCCATCACTGGGTATCTCCAAGGGTATACATCACTAGAAAGTTGAACTGAAAATTGAGGATCCAGGAATTTAAAGTGTCCCGCTGATATGAGATGTGGATCTCCTATGTGACAACTTAATTGCTGCACTGTGTGCCAGTCCTGGAAATTATTTTTCGTGCCTTAAATTTACCTGAGGGCAACTTAACCTGAGATATAATGGTATTCAACTCATTTTCTTTCAAATGTGTTGCCTTGCCTTTATATTCTCTGTTATCCAGGAGAGAGATTTTGATATCAGCATGATTTAGAGATTGAAGCTTAAATGTTTACTGTCAAGTTACGATAATGTAACTTTCTAATTTCAGCTTTGGGAGAACTAGGTCATGTGATTTTGATCTTACGTCTCATTTTACATTTGCAAATGTCTCAGGCTTGGTTTAAGAGGCATAAGTCTTTGTTTGCAATATAATTTAACATGTAGGAGGAAACACGCAGAAGTTCACAGAAAATGGAGTTAAAACGAATTTCAGTGCCAAAATTTTAGAAATTCATGCATGTGGGGAGGTTTTCACAAAAAAATTCACACTATGGAAAAAAACTGGCTTGGTTTCAAAATGATTTTTTAAAAAAAACAACTTAAATTTCAAGTATTCTTGTAGGCAATTAACTAGTAATTGCAACTGTGCTGTTTACATTATGACTTTGAAAGACAGTGTGGTCCAAAGGGGATAGCAACTATTTCAGGGTTAGGATTAATGGGGGGTCAAATCTGGGTTTTGTTGCAGTTGGTGGCATCATCTTTTATGGGTCATCTAATTTCTAAACTTTTTTTGTGCTTTAGTAAGTGGGAAATTTTGGTCTGTGCCTCTTACTGTTACAAGAAGTCGAGTAACTTAGCAACATGCCAGGCCAGCACAGTAGTTCACCACAGCGCATGGTAACTGTTAGTAAAGTTGCCTGGAGCTGGAAGCGAAGGCTAGCAATGGAAGTCTCTCTTAGTTGGCTGTGTGTGGTGCCTTTGCATAGTCTCAGAGATTGTGCTTTGCTTCCTGATGAAATTCTAAGGTCCAGGTTTTGTCTTTCACATCTACCTTCTTCATGCATGTCATTCCCATGTCTCTCATCTTTATTTAGAGCAAGTTAGAAGTACAGGATATTGCTGTAAGTATCTTTGTTGGCTCATATCATTGCTTTCCATCATAGAATACATTTTCTCCCTATATGAATTTATTTTCCCTACACAAAACTAGTATATTACACACTGTTTTCAAGAGGAATGTACTAAGAAGTATAGAAATAAAACTTATATTGTGCAGATTCCAGCTTTTTAAATGCATAACAACTCCATTTTCTACATGTTTCCAACTCATGTGGCTGGCTACCTGTCCCATTTTTATATATTGCTAAGATGAGGATTGTTTAGGGTGTTCATGGAAAAATGGAATTAACAGGTAAGTTTAGGAGCAGATGCTTTCTTCTAATATTGGAGTACCTGGGTTCAGTTCCCAGCTCTAGATTTAAATTCCAACATCCCACCAATGAAGACCAAGGGAAGCATTACAAATGCCTCAAGATGCTTGGTTCACCCATATACAAGACCTGATTGAAGGCCCAAGTTCCGGCTTGAGCCCAGGTCAACCCTGGCTATTTGAACAGTTGAGATGAATCAACAGACGGAAACAGTTTATCCTCTCCTCTCCTCTCCTCTCCTTTTCTCCCCTCTGAGTTTATTCTGGTACAAAAAAGTTGTGGGGCCTGGCATGCTAGCCTGGTGGCTAAGGTCTTCATCTTGCATGCGCTGCTATTCCATATAAGCACTGCTTCCTATCCTAGCAGCTCCACTTCCCTCCCTGCACGTGCATGGGAGACCCAGAACAAGCTCCAGGCTCCTAGCATTGTATCAACTTAACCCTGGCCATTGTGGCCACTTGGGGAGTGAACCAGCAAATGGAAGATCTTTCTCTTTGTCTCTCCTTCTCTGTCAATATGCTCTTTCCAATACAAAGAAATAAATCTTTAATTTTTTTCCTATTAATCGTTTTCATGAACTTTTTGAAGATCACACAGATATTGGATTTCAAAACAATGTTGTACCACACTAAATTTATTTTTTGCACCATACTAAATATGTCTGTTGATTCTATGTTCCATAAACTTTTGAATGTAACCTTGCATTTGTGGCTACTACTCTACTTCTGTATTTTGGACCTCAGATGAGTATGAATAGACAATATTTTTTTTTCACATAAAAATGGATACTCTCAGGCGGTCCTTGTGTGGCTGTCACCTTGGAATCCACTGTGTTGAACAGCATCCAATCCTCCCTCCCCCAGCCCATCTTCTGCTCCTGCAGCACTGCCCCTCATGGCAGACACCTTGCATGGCCTTGGTGATGCGTCCCCCATCTGCAGTTTCCAAGAGGACACTGCTGATGTCCTCCCTCCCTCCTCAGGGCAGCGTCCCCAGAACCTGGCATAATGGCCAACCCTGAATGAGCTTGGCTGAAGCACGCGTTTGGTGACTTGAATTGGAAATTGGTATTCCCTGCCAATGGAGGCCAAGGAGATTTTGACTTTGCAGATGCATTGTTAGTGTTCCTGCCTTGTCGGCTCTTTCCTTCCAGGTGTCCCTCAGCCTCTTGTCCTTTTGCGTCTTCTTCTGTCTGCCCAGACTCATGTTTGTGGAAGGCTGTTCTCGTCTAGTACATTGAACACAAAAGCAGGTGTTTCTGGAATGTTCTTTTCTCGCTGGTATAATGTGGAAAGTCATCTTTGGGGAGGGCATGTCTAGGACAATGTTTCTCTTTCTGTTTGAATGAAACCTTATTTCTGGCTAATTTTCTCTTGATGACCTAGAGAGCTTGAGCCCAGTCATGGACGACCCTCAACCTGTGTGTGTGTGTGTGTGTGTGTGTGTGTGTGTGTGTGTCATGAACAATTCTGTCTCCCAGCTTGAACTTCAAAATGTTCTGTTGTTGGGCTGCAATGTGGTGCCATTTCTGAAATCTGAGAATTACGATAGTCCTTCTCTCCCTCATCCGTGGTCTCACCCTCTGTGGTTTCTGTACAGTCAAACTGTGATCTGAAAATATTAAATAAGAAAAATTTCTAGAAATAAAGCTCTGTAGGTTTTAAGGTGTGGGTGCATTCTGGACAGCACAGTTAAGGTTTGTGCCATGTTTCTCTGCTCTACTCTGCATTTGCGTTATTTCTTCTTCCAGCGGATCCACCCTGTAAATGCTACCTGCCTGCCAGTCATTCAACAGCTATCTCACTTACTGGCTGGTGCAGTACCTCGATGCTTGTGTTCAAGTCATCCTACTTAGTAACAGCTCCAAAGCACAGGCAAGATCTGTGGTGCTGACAACTTAGATGTGCCCAAGAGAAGCCAGGAACTGCTTGAGGAAACAGGTGAAAGTTCTCAGCTGATGGAAGGAAGAGAAAAAATTCACATACTGAGGTCACGAATCTACCCTAAGAATTAATGAGATTGTGAAAATGGGAAAACAAATCTGTATTTTGTTGCTGCACCTAGAAGTGTAACAGTTAGAACATTAGTAAATGATACTTGCAAGTACTTCATGAAGATGGGAAAGGCATTTAATTATAGAATTGGGTGCCACTCACAAATTTGGGCATCCGCTGGAGGCTCTCGGAAATTTAATCCCCCATAGACAGTTGAAGACTGCTGTGTTCAGTGTAACAATAAACAAAAACAAACAAACATTGGAAAGAAAAGAAATCCTACACAGTTAGATTTGTTCCCCTCTGCTTCAGTCTGCAAGTTCTATAAATGTGATGAAAACTATGGTTAGAGTCATGATAAGTCATAGTGGTAGTATATTTTCAAACATGGCAAATCCATGCTTCACCTGCTATGGGCACTCCTGTGCCTCCCACGCCACATATATGCTGCAATTGTGCTTACACCTGAGACTGAAAGGATCATTAGGAACAGAGAGGGCAGGAGAAGTGGGGAGGGAGACAGGGCCAGGACAGTAAGAAGGAGTTGGCTACCTAAGAGTTTGCAGGCTAGGGTATCTGGACTTGCAGCCAACCATGTTTGATAATCACAGGCCAGCCCTGACTTCCTGGCAAGTGTCTTCTGAAATTATATCCTGCACTGCTCACCATGTTTCTTTTGAATCGATGTATAAGTATTTCATGTGTGACTGAGATACTGTGTGATGTTTCTGTACATATAAACATTAATTAATGTTCAAGTTAGGGTAAAACTATTTATTTCTCATTTACCACATTTTTATATCAAAACATCTTACTGTATATTATTACCTGTAGTCATTCTGTGCAAACAGCACCAGAACTTCTTTCCCTTGTATAACAAAAGCTAGTACCCATTAATCTATCTTTCCCCATACCTTCCTCCCTCGCTCCTCAGCCTCCCCATCAGCACCAACCAACAGGTTCATCACTCTGCCTGCTTCACCAGAACTGTGGCTGTGGCACATTTATCCACATTTATCCAAGTGAACAATGGCTATTCTCACCTTCTAGAACAGAATGACATTTTGTCTTTGGCTAATTTCATAAATTCTTTAATGACCAGTTGAGCTAAGACACATTAGAAATTGTTGTCTTTGCACTTGTACATCTTCAAGTCGAGATTATTCTGCAGCCATTGCATGGATAGTCTCAAAAAGGCGTTCATTTCTGCATATGTTTCAGGTTGACACTTTAAATCAAAAGTTATTCTCTGGAGTTTAGGAAATTCCTTGTAACTGCTGTTGACATAGAGATGCTTGATTGATGTCGTTTGTGAGAGAGAGCGAGACTGTCTCTTCCCTTTCATTTCTCAGAAGCCCGCAGCAGCCAGGACTGTGCCAGTCTGAAGCCAGGAACCCAGAACCGAGTTCAAATCGATTGCCTGGGTTGCAGGAACTTGAGCCATCACTGCTTCCTTCAGGAAGAGGAATGAGAACCAACGGAGCAGAGACTTACACCAAACACTTAGATATGGGATGCAGGCATCCCAGGCAGACAACTTAAGTGCTGCATGAACACCCAACCTTGAGATGCTTGGTTCTGTCTTGCCTTAACAGCTGCTCCTCCATCCGGGTCTTTGAGGAAGAAGGGCAAGTTAAGAACCCTTGGAGTGAGTCACAGGCTGTGTGTGTGTGTGTGTGTGTCCTGGCTGGCTCCTACCCACCATACACACACAACAAAGAAGATGGTTGTGCTTCCTCTGATGAGCTCATTCCTGGATAAAATCCTCACACAGATGAGAAATCCCACCCGGCAATGAGCTTTGACTACATATGTTTTCCAAAGTTTGATTTATTTAATGAATTATTTTTCACTTTTTGTGCTTAGAGGCTTTACTTACTTATTTTGTTTGGAAGACTGAAAGACACAGAACGATGCAGACAGATCTTCCATCTGCTGGTTGTAGTAGTCAGGGGTGGGCCAGTCTGAACTGGGAGCCTGAATTCAGTCTGGGTCTCTCAGCTGGGTGGCAGGAACACAACTACTTGAGCCATCTCTTGTTACCTCTCGAGGTCCGTATTCCTAGGGATCTAGTTCAGACCGTAGGGAGACAAATTTGGGAGGGGGTATTCCAAGCAGTGATTTTTTTTAATTGTATAAATTTTATTTTTGATAATTTTTACATATTTGATTAGGCTGTGAAGGGTCAAGTGCTAGAGGAAAGTGGGTGAGACCATTGTTTTGTCATTCTCCTTTTTCCTTCCTGTATCTCGGGTGAGGGGAGAGATAAGGGCAGAAGCTACACCCAACATCCCAACCATCCCAGGGTCCCCCATGTGGGGCATGCCTCAAGGGTCCTGTATTGCCCCCAGTCTTGCCACTCCAATCACGAGGTAATCTCTCCAGATTCCACCCACTGACATAGTCCACGTTAGGGTCTCCGTTTACCCAGGTATTCACTGACAACTCTTTGCTGGGGTAGTTGAACACTTTGTTCTGACCTCTGTCCTCTGTTATGGTACCAGGTATCTCTACAGGCTCCAGTGTACTTCCATATCCTCAGTGTGCAACTGGATATGCTGTCCACTGCTCCATCTAAGCTACTGAGGAGGGCCACCTCTGACACATGCATGGTCAGACCATGAAACCTGCAATTTTCTCCATGGTTCCAAGCAGTGATTTGATTACAACCTCAAACACACACCTCTAAATTCAATTTTTACTGATAAATAATAGTAATATATATTTGTAATGTATGAGTGTGATGATTCAATCCATACATAAAGTATAATGATCAATTCAGGTTAATCAGCATTGCCATGTTTTAAGCATCTATGATTTCTTTGTGTTCAGAAGCTTCCATCCTCACCGGTAGGGTTCTTTATAAACTATGAGAACACTTCAAAAAGTTTGCACAAGTGGAGTGAAGAGATCACTTACTTTAGTGTAGCAATCTGAAACCTGTCTTCCAAGAGTTCATAAAAAGTATTAGGAAAAACCTGCATGGATTTCCACCCCCCCAAAAAAAGAACTGCACTGAAATAAACTTACATTAATTTCATTTCTCATGAACTTTTTGAACTCTCCTCCTGTGCGATCAGGTGTCGTAAATAAGCCTTCCTGCTGCACTTTACCTGCCTAGACCCTACTTCTTCCACTCATCTCTTTGGTGCTAAGCATCCTAGCTTCCTCTAAGCCTCTGGTGACCTCTCCTTGATCCACTGCATTGATAAGCTCAACTGCTTTGGCTTCCCTGGATGAATGAGGACACCACTGCTTTGTCTTTTCATATCTTCTCAGAGCGAGTTCTATCTGATGAGCTCCTGCTCTTGCTGTTCTTTGGAGGATAGACAGGGCAGCAGGGTCACAAGAAAGTGACCTCTGCCTTCACCAGCTGTCACCTCTGACACCCACCCCAGCTTCTTTGACTTTCATTGCAATAGAAATTGCCAAAAGGCCAGCATGCAAACCCGACACGGTCTGTTGCAGTTTATGATCCATTGGCAGGCAAGAGGGCATGGCAGGAAAAGAATCCCTTGATTGGGTCACTGAGGGGATCGAAGCTGAAAAGTGTAAGGTGTGGGAGGCATAGCCATGTCCCCCTTGGCACATAATTCCATTTGAAGTTGGCTGTGGTTCTGTACTGGCTCCATCTTTCTTGTACATAACACGCTCCTAATGGTAGTGTTGTTCAATATTGCCACCCTAGGAAGGCCACACTGATTGCACTAGGCTAATCTGTGGATGCATTCAATCAGTAGACAGTCTGTGGTGGTTAGGGTGTGGACGCTGCATACTTCCTATTGAGCTGATGCTGCATGGAGCCACCTGCGGTTGTCACACTGGGAGGGGTTCAGTTTTGAGACTACGGCTTCTTTCTTGTGTCACTTCAATTACCACTTTTGACTTTTCTCTTGCTCTGGTCAGTTGTTAGATAGCATTCTGTCAACGAATTGGAATGAAAATGTCTTCTGTGTTTCTATGACCCTGTGTTATGTAATGCATGCAGGAACCGCAAGCCGGCTGGTTGGCTCCTGTGGGACGAAGGCGTCCCTGAAGACTGGGTTGCTGGAGGCAGACACATTTCTCCGGGTTGTCTGACTTTACCCTTTTGCTTTGACTAGCAGAGTGAACACAGGAGAGTTGAGGAAATAAGAGAGTCCACTTCTAGTACAATTCCCTGAACAGAAACAGAGGACAACAGCACTGTGCTAGTTCTTTCAGAATTACGGCAAAGCATTGATGCACAGAGCTAACTGTCTCAGATCTAGGGAGAATCCCGCTGTTTCACCTGCAGCTGCACGTCCACATCAGAGAATCCATACAACTATTCCTGTCCCTGATAAAAAAATAAAGAGTATGTTGATTTTGATAGCTTTCTATGGCGTGAGCTGTATGAGTCAGGACCTTGGAATGATTATATGGGTATCTGCTGTCTTAAGAGAAGTCCACTGTCAGGGTTAGGCCTTAATTAGAAACTGAGAAATTGGTTGTTGGGGAACACCCCCACCATTCCAGAAGTGCTACGAGTGGTTCATTTCGATTGCCTGCAGAATAGTTCATGCAAATCATCCATATTACTACTTGGAGGTTTGTACTTCAGTACAAGCCGGAAACCACCAACATGACCACTCCTCCAGGAGAAGCCCTAGGTACACCTCTTTTTTAAAAAAGATTTATTTTTATTTATTTATTTATTTATTTAGAAAGGCAGATTTACTGAGAGAAGGAGATACAGAGAGAAAGATCATCCATCTGCTGGTTACTCCCTAAGTAGCCACTGCAGCCTCAGGAGCTGATCTGATCTGCAACCAGAAGCCAGAAGCCTCTTCCGGGTCTCCCATATGGGTGCAGGGTCCCAAGGCTTTGGGCCATCCTCTACTGCTTTCCCACGCCAAAAACAGGGAGCTTGATGGGAAGTGAAGCTGCTGGACATGAACCAACACCACATGGGATCCCAGACACTTGAAGGTGAAGAATTGGCCAGTTGGAGCATCATACCAGGCCAGACAGTTCTTCTCTAACGAGCTGTTCCTTGGGGCTAGCCACATGCTTGCTGTGCCCTCACCTGGCCTCTGTGTGTGCATACCCTGCTATCACTTCCTCTTACAATAAGGATACCGGTCCAATTGGATTAGGATTCTATACTAATGTATTTCTTTAAAATTGGTCACTTCCTTAGAGGTCCTATACGCAAACACAGATATATTCCTTTCATAATGTAAATACCTGGTAGTACCACATTGCTGGGACATTTCATTGTTGTGCAAACATCACAGAATGTACTTTACACAAATCTAGCCAGCATAGATCAAAAACTCAACGTGGCCCCTTTATGCAATCAAAAGGCAGGGTACACACAAGATGTATAAGGCTCCTGCCAGCCAAACATGCATGGCATGTTGTTTAAAAAGAATCAGGTCTTTTTTTATCAGCAAGATGAATACAGTCAGATAATGATAAGGGAAGGATGTTATGGAACAATGGATCAGGCCACAACATGGACCAAATTTCATACAGTTTGAGACTCAGCTCTGTGTGTGTGTGTGTGTGTGTGTGTGTGCATGTATAAGTGAGTGTGTCACTCCAGTGAGTTAATAAATCTGTTTAAAATGATTGAAAAAGCATAAATATTAATAGTAAGTTGTTGATGATCATCATGGAGCATCCTGTATGTACTTATATGTGCTTAACTTTAATATGAAGCCAACAGAGTATAAGCGGATGACCATGAGCACATGAGTAATGCATTGTGCTACTGTTTGATGGCTGCCAGGCGACTGAGCAAGGGAACATTGTAATACATGTGGCCTGTCATTGATCAAAAGAGTGGAGTCATGTTGGGAATTAGGGCTTCTTTCCACCTGTGAGTTTTGAAGGGTCATAGTTCAGCATCTGATATTCTATAAGAGGTTGGAGCCTTACGCAAAAAGCCCTCTTTGGGAAGTTACTGGTGTGGTTTTATCTATCGCCCAGCATCTCGGGATGAGGACTGGGTGTTTCTCATGCAGTCCAGAGCCACATAGAGAGTGTAATTGATCCATCTGCCTAGGGTCTAAAGGCTTGGCAAGGGTGAAGCAACTGCTTCAGGCAGCTGAGACGAGAGTAATGGGTTTTCCCCGGGGAGAGCTGGCTTCTCTCTTGGCGGGTAGGGCATCAGACAGGGCAGATAGGAGTTATCTTTAGGCCCACAGAGCGGCTAATGGTGCCCCAGTGGAGGAGAGACTATCAGAAGCCTATGGGTTTGGGAATGACTAAAAATAATCAAAAAGAGAGAGGCCTGAAGCATCCAGTCCATGATCCTTCTTCCTACTCCAACCTTGATGTGGTGCAAAATCACAGCTGGCAAATGGGGAAAGAGGTGGGACTAACGAAATAAGAAAATAAGGAAAAAAACCCCAAACCATCACCTTGCCTTTGATCCCTCTTTCCTTGACTTGGTTTGCTGGATTAGGTTAGGCCCAGCTGAGAAGAGGGAAGACATTTTCAACTCTGGGGAAACATATAATTATGTGATTCTTGGCCTGGCCAGACTGAGTTGGGTGACTGTGACCAGATAACGTCACTGTGGATAGAGACTTTAAGACAGGGGAGCTTGGACTGAGCATTTCAGAAATGTGTTATCTCTGCTCGCTCCCTGGAGTCTCACCCATCCAAGAAACCCAGCACAGAGGTACTCCTTTCGTCTTCCCTCACTCCCTCTTTCCATCTTCTGCTTTTGATGAGTTCTTTCAAATAGATAGACACAAGCTAGCCCATTCATTTTTAAAATGTATTTATGCTTCAAACAGATAATGCAAAATGTGGTATAAAAATGAAAATGCAGAAAGGGGATCCTAGGGATACTGAGAAACAGATAGAAGGAGAGAAAGCCAGTATCTGTCTTCTGCTCTGGACCACAGTTAGATGGGCAGAGTAAAGGCTTTTGATGCAAAGGCTTTTGAACTCTCGGGTTCATTGAAGGCTTGAGGCTTCCAGAGAAAGTCTTACATGGGAAAATGGGAACAATTTCTGTGCTTTCCAGCTTTCAGTACCGTAGCAACTACCCAGCCCTCATCCAAAACCCTATACATGCCTTCCTGAGGCAGCGTATACTTGGCTCGTGCAGACTGGGCAAAAATCACCCTGCCATACAAACATCAATAGTTCTATGTCCTGATCGTTTGTTTATTGGTGCTTCTGATCCTGAAGGTACAAAGAAATCCATGTTACAAGCCTCCACCTAACAGACTGAAGTGACTTCTGGGGGATTTAAGGCTCTAGTGATTTTTTTTATTCTCTTTGATGGGATCCAGAATCAAATATGAGAATACTCAAAAGCCACCGCATCTACAGGGAAGACAAGAACAGGAATAACATGTAGCTAAAGCAAGACTAGGACCAAAAACAAGAACAATACCAACAACAACAAAAACCCACCTGAGAAGGCCTGAAGTTCACATCACATGTAGACCATCCAAAAAACAAGAAAAAATAACGAAGGAAAAAGAGTTTAAATCAATAAACCAAAGCAAGTAAAAATAAAAAGACAGTAGACAAAGCCATTAATAGAAACCAGCAAACTCCAGGGGAGGGCAAGAGGCTACTTTCTACAATTACCACATCATTAGATTTTTTAAAAAATTATTTTATTTTATTTTTATTGGAAAATCAGACTTACGGAAAGGGGAGACAGAAAGAGCTTCCATTTGCTGGTTCACTTCCCAAGTGGTCGTAATAGCCTGAGCTGAGCCAATCTGAAGCCAGACCTGCCCAGCTCCACCCTTTGCGACCGTTTGAAGAGTGAACTAGTAGATAGAAAATCTTTCCCTCCCTCCCTCCCTCCTGACACCCGTCTCCCTCTGTACCTCTCTCTGTAACTCTGCCCTTCACAGAATAAGAAATACATCTTTTAAAAAATCTATTTATATGTGAAAGGCAGATTTTACAGAAAGAGAGCTAGAAGGTCTTTTATCTGCTCTTTCACTCCCGAGATAGCCACAAAGGGTAGATCTGACCTAATCCTAAACCAGGAGCCAGGGGCTTCTTCTGGGTCTCCCTCACCGAGATAGCCACAAAGGGTAGATCTGACCTAATCCTAAACCAGGAGCCAGGGGCTTCTTCTGGGTCTCCCTCATGGCTGCAGGGTCCCAAGGACTTGAACCATCCTCTGCTGCTTTCCCAGGCCATAAGCAGAGAGCTGGATCAGAACTGGAGTAACTGGTACATGAACTGGGGCCCTTATGGGATTCCCACCCCACTACATGCAAAATTAGCTTTTTGATCCACAGCACCAGCCCCAATAAATAAATCTTGAAAAGACTAAACTTAGAAGATCAGAGAGAGGAGATCAAGGAGAGGGGATAAAATGTGCAGATATAATGACTGGAAGCTTCCCAAGTTTGGTTGCAGGCATTGCTATAAACAACCAACAGGCTAAATGAACTCTATGAACACAAAGTCACTGTCAACAAGACATAGGATAGTCAAACCTTGCTAAGATGAAGGTAGGGAATCTTGAGATAAGCAGGAACCTTGTCAGTTATAAGTAATCAGCAGGAAGTTATCAGCAGCTTATGTGTTCTAGAAACTTTGAGGCAGAAGGCAGTGAGCTAACTTACCCAATGTCATTTAAAAAAAGAGACAATCTGGAAACCAATAACTCAATATCCAGCAATACTTTCCATCAAGAATGAGAGAGAAATGAAGATATTCCTAACTTAAAATATAATAATAATAAGCCACAGGAGCTCGTCACTCTTGGATTTACTCTGTAAGAGGAGGAATCTTCAGGTTCCAAAGAAAGCACACTGGACCACAGCTGGAATCTGCATGAGGCGATACATGTCTCAATGACCATACTAGCAAATGTAAAAAAAAAAAAAAAAAACTACCATTCTTATAACCATGTGCTTTCTACATAATTGAAGAAGCTAAAAAAACATATATTGGGCCCGGCACAATAGCCTACTGTCTAAATCTTTGCTTTGTACGTGCCTACGTCCCATACAGATTCTGGCTCATTGCCTAGCTGCTCCACTTCCCATCCAGCTCCCTGCCTGTGGCCTGGGAAAGCAGTCGAGGACGGCCCAAAGCCTTGGGACCCTGCACCTGCGTGGGAGACCAGGAAGAAGCTCCTGGCTCCTGCCTCCTAGCTTTGGATCAGCTCAGCTTTGGCCATTACAGCTACTTGGGGAATGAACCAGCAAATGAAAGATTTTTTTCTCTGAACAATTTGTGAATCTTTCAAATAAAATACACACACACAACGCATACACACACACATTCTCTACCCTTGTCTATATCTACAAGATCATGATACACTTAAATAGCTGAATGATGGACTTGTAACTATTGACGAAGGACTACACTATTGTAATATTATAGGGGAAAATAGTTGGGGAGAGGGTATTTGGGGAAAGTGGGAAGGTATATTTGTCTATGGAACTGATTTGTGAAAAATTATGTATACATATATATAGTATTCAGTACAAATACTGGGAGCATTATCTTTTTCCATAACTCGACATTTTGTTTTGTACATAACCTGATAACACATTGAAATGGATTATTATTTTACGTTTTGAGACATACGGTTTAGAACGATGTTTTTTTGCGATAGCATCAAGAATAAGGAACAGGGATGGAGCTGTTAAGGAGCATAGTTTTCGCATGTTATTGAAGTTAAATTAGTAGAAAGTCAAATTTGAATGTTATAGCTGTAGGATTTTAAATGTAATCCCCATGGTAACCAAAAGAAAATAGTTACAGACTATAGCTAAAAGAAAATGAGAAAAGAGCTTAAATATTTCACTATAAAAGGTGATGGGAATGCAAAAATGGGGTACCAAAATCAAGCTTTAAGGCATAAAGAAATCAAATAGCAAATGGGCAAAAGTAAGTCCCTTCCTGCAAGTAACTTTTTAAATGTAAATGTATTCAACTCTTCATTCAGAAGATAGATGGCACAATGGTTTTAAAATATTTCCAGATTAATCCTGTTTGTGTAAAACTCATTTTAGGTTCAAAGACAAATAGATTGAAAGTGAATGGATGAAAGGGCTATTTCGTATAAACAGCAACCAAAAGACAGCAAAGTTGGTGATAATAATACGTATTCTTAAACAACCAATGGATAAAAAAAGAACAACGTATGAGAGAAATTAAAAAATATGTAGACACAAATGAAAATAGACACAACAAATTAAAACTTGAAGGACACAAAGGCAGTGGTGGGGGGAGGTGAGGGTAGGTTTCTAGCTAAAAAGGTCTAGTTTTTAGTAAAAACAGGAAACATTTCAAATCAAAAACCTCCATTTGCAACTTAACAAATTAGAGAGTTAACAGGCTAAACTCCAAAGTAATCATAAGGACGGAAAAAAGAAAGGCTAGATAAAATATCAACAAAATAGAAAACAGTCAATGAAACCAAAAGTTGATTCCTTGTAAAGATCAACAAATCACAAAGTTTGAGCTGCCCATTACTGTCCATTCAACAGAAGTAAAAAGTCATGCAAAATATTGATCTGAACAGTTTTATATTTGCAAATTGAATGACAAATTAAATTGATAGATACTTAGAAACAAAATATAACAGGACCCAGTTACAAAACTGGAGAAAAAAATGAGTGGTTAAGGTCAATCAGTAACCAAAACTATTCAAGGAAAAGTCTTGGACCAGATGGCCTCATTGTTAAGAACTATAAAAATAGTAAAAAGCTAACCCTAACCTTTTTCAAACTTTCCCAGACAGTAGAGAGAATATTTCCTAAATCATTCTTTGAGGCCAGTATTGCTCTGACCTAAAACCAAACAAAAGAGCTACAAGAAAAGAGAATAACAGTATACCTGATGAATATTGATGTATCAGTGGTCACCAAAATACTAGCAAACAGAATTCAGCAGTATATTAAACTTATATAGCATGACCAAATGGGGTTTATTCCTGGAATGCAAGATTGGTTCAAAGGGCAAAAATCAATCCATTCAATACATAAAAGTATCAGAATTTAGGGGAAAAAACACAGTCAACTCAATTGGCACAAAGAACATTTGATATAATCCAGTGCCTTTTTGTGATTAAAAAACTCTCAACAGACTAGGAATAGAAAGAAACTACCTCAGTGTAAAAGAGGCACATTGCAACAACCCACAGTGCACATCATATTCCGTAGTTAAAGAATGAGAGCTTCTCTACTAAAATTATAAAGACCAGGATTTGGCTTTCACGCCCTTCTTCCCCCATAGTATGGGAAGTTCTAGCCACAGCAATTGGGCAAGAAAAATAAATGGAAGGTGTCTACGCTGAAAAAGAAGTGACATTCTTTGTTCTTGCAGATTATATTATTTTCTGTGAAAGAAACTTCAAAGATGTCATGAAGCTACTGCAACTAACAAAGTAACAAACAAAACAGAAGACATTGAATTCCATTTTGTACACTAACAGTGACAAATCAGAGAAGCAAATAAAGAAATTTCAATTTACAATAGCGCCAAAGTACAATGAAATACACTGAAATCAACCAAGGAAATGAATGACCTACACAATGAAAATAACCAAACATTGCCAAGAGAAAATAAAGAAGACATAAAGAAATGCCATCACTGGGCTCGGTGCAGTAGCCTAATGACTAAAGTCCGTGCCTTGCGCTCACTGGATCCCATCTGGGCACTGGTTCTAATCCTGGCATCCCTAGTCCTCATCCAGCTCCCTGCTTGTGGCTTGGGAAGGCAGTCAAGGACAGCCCAAAGCCTTGGGACACTACAACGCGTGGGAGATCCTGAGGAGGCTCTGGGCTCCCAGCTTCGGATCAGCTCAGCTCCATCCACTGTGGCTACTTGGGAGTTGCTGGTGCTTGGAAAGGGAATCACTGGACGGAAGATCTTCCTCACTGTCTTTCCTCTGCTTTGTATATCTGACTTTGTAATAAAAATAAAATAAATCTTAAAAAAAAAAAAAGAAATGGCATCACTGCTTATGTTGATGGATTTGGAGAATTCATATTTTTATGACACCACACTATACAGAGCAACATGTAGATTTGATGTGATCACTATCGAAATGGCAATAATTTTTATAAAAATGGGAAAACTCATGTTTAAATTTATACAAAAAACAAAATGATTCCAAATAGTCATATAGCCTCTTAAAAGAATAGCACGTGAAGACTCACTGTTATTGATCTTGAAACTTACAGCATAGATGCATTGCTTAAAACAGTATGACATTGGCATAAAGAATGTGAATTAAACTGTCATAAATAAGGTTTCATATACATAGCCTGACGTTGTTTATGAGGGGTGTCGAGGTATTTCAGTAGGGCAGCGATGGTATTTTCAGCAAATGGTGTCTGGAAAATTAGATAACTAGTTGTTAAAGAATGAAGCTGCACCCTCACGTAGCACCAAATCTAAAAACTAACTCAAAGCAAAGACCTAAAATAAAAATTATAGTTAATAAATTCAGAGAATAAAATGTAGGGCTTAAGCTTCATAATGTTGAATCTGGCAAGGCTTTTTGTATATGACACTAAAAGCATAAGCAAAAGAAGGAAATCAGGATTCATGAAAACTCAAGAATTAGTGCTCTGAAAATTACCTCCAACAAAATAAAACACTGTGAAAAGGGGAGAAAACATTTGTGAATGGATTTCTACCCAGAGTATTTCTTCTCACTAGGATGAATGACTAGGATATTTTACACACACACACACACACACACACACACACACACGAACCATACAAGGGAGTCTAGCAGAGCGAGAAATAAAGATAATACGCACCATGCATCTCTGCTTCCTAATAAAAGTAAGACTACCAATGAAACTTTCAAATATACCTCTAAAATATGGCACATATCATATCTTGATACACTTAAATGTCAGAAAGCCAAGCTTCTAACTTATACTAAGGGAGTGTACTATTGTGATAACACTGGGAAGCGTGGTGGGAGGGGAAATTGAGAAGGAAGGAAGAAGAAGAGGAGAAACGAATCCCCACAGCTACAAAAATGTATTGTGGAACATAACAAAAAAGAAAACCAAAAAAAACATTAACTGATAAATGTTAGGATGAATGGAGTGTCATTGGAACTGTGGCACACTAGGGGTGAGATAGTGTGAGATTAAATGCTGTCATCTTGGAAGGAAACACCACCGTGTGTTCTAGCAGTTTCACTTCCAAATATAAACCCAACAAATGGAAAGCAGGAGCTTGAAGAGAAATGAGTGCGCCCAGGTTCTGCGAAGCATCATTCACAATAGCTAAAACGTGGACTCAACCTAAGTGTTCACAGATGAGTGGAGGAAGTCAAGTATGGTGTATGCCAGGGATGCAATGGTACACCATCCTTTAAAGGGCAGGAAATTTCTATTGTATCCTCTTTTTATTTTACTTCTCATTTTATTTTAAAAATGACTCATACTGTACATACAAGTGGTACAATGTGTTGTCCTGGGCTACATACAAGTAATAAAAAGCTACTAGAAGGAAGTGAGTGATACATCCATTATCTCACATACTTAATTCACCAATGCATTCCTGGTGACAACAGCTCCTCATAGACAGCATAGCATTGTTACCCCTAGTGCTCTTGTTGTACATGACCTAGGCTTCCTCAGACATGATGCTTAGTGACAGAGACAAGTCACAAAGAGACAAGTGCCGCAGATGTCCATTGATGAGACCCTGAGAGTAGAAGGCAGCTCAGACTCCAAAACCTGCTTAGCAGCAAACCATTGTTGGCGGAAGGTACACTTCCACATATTTTAGTGACAGCAAATAGGAAAATGACTGCCCTTGACATCTATTTTTTTTTAATTATAGCGTGCTAAAATATAGTTCTGGCTCTCCTGTTTTAAGCTATCTGGGGGATCTTAGAGATCTTTACCTAGAAGACGCTGAGATCCACATCTATTAGCTGTTTGACCCTCCTGGCCACCATGCTTCCCCATAGAGCACACACACAGGATCTTCTAGTTGAGTCCCTGACTTGACTTCTCCATCCTTCCTGCTTTAGGTGCTTTCAGTTTCCCCACTCAACATCGGAGAATCTGTCTTGCCTCTCCCTCTTTCTGCCCTACAGTCTGTTGTCAAGTCTTGTCAACTCTGTTACAAATTTCCTTCCCCTTGTCTACCCTTGACTTCTATTCCTGTTGACTTATCTAATAGTACTCCTTCAGGACAGCTGTGTCCACTCCAATCAGCCTGCACCTGCTTACCAGACCAGCCTTTGGTGAGCACAGTGCCAGCGCTCTCACATGTATGCCTGGCCACTCTCCACTGACTACATCAAGGATAGGTCCCAACTCCCTGAGTCTATCTCTCCCTGCTCCACTCTACAGAGATCCTTGGCTTGATTGTTGCTCTGAAAGCCTCCTCCCCTTGTCCTGGCATCCTCACCAGCGCTCAGCATGCCCATCTCTGTTTGCCTGTTGTTAGAATACTTCCCCTTTTTACAAACTTCACTTTCAGTTCACTGGGGCTGACCTCTCTGGAACGTGTGCTTCTGCCTTTGTCCTGCTGGAACACCATGCCTTCAGCCCAATGGCAGCAGCACACACGGGACTCTGTCCTGGGTAAGGGCTTGCAAACTCCTAGAGCTTCCGCTGTGCCTTCCTCATCTCCACTTGCGCAGCAGACATCACCCGCTCACCTGACACAGTGCTTCCAGGATTTAGGTAACTGATTTCGATGGAATCTCAGAAAACTGTTTTCTTCTTCCTCCTCAGATATCTCCTTCTTATACCCTTCAAAGCTCTTCCCTGTTCTTTTTTTTAATGTTCTCTCCCTTCCTTTCATTTACGCAGCGATATTTGTTATTATTTTATCACTTCCTGAAGATTTCAGCTGGTTGGACCTAATGAATGTCATACAGTGCTGGCCCTCCTGCAGCTTCCTGCCCTAGTTCAAGTTCATTACTCTGACTCACGTAACAGCGGGAAGCAACGAGACATGGTCCTTGGCAGGTTAGCTTCCTGCACTTCTTGCTAAGTGGATAATGATATTGGGAAGCTGGAGAGGAAAGAAAGGGGCCTGGTTGGAATGGATTCTCTTCTTTCCTGCAGTTACTTGCTTCTTTAGTGTTCCTGAAACAGTTATTCAATGAATTCTTTGCATTTCAAATGCTTTCTTGTTTTCTGAAAGGCAGCTGATTGGGGAACGTGATCACCTTTGCATCTGTAATCCCAGTTGACTGTGTCCCTCCTGGGCCTGGACCAATCTCAGCCATTAGACCATGTTTTTTCTATGGTGAAATACATTTCAGATGCAGTAGAGGGTTGTGTGTGAATGGCCTGGGTGCCCTGGGAATGGAACATCTGTGGAGAAATTCAAGTGCTGACAGCAGGCAATGTGGCGATGCGTGGAGCATCTGGCTTTCAGGCAATTGGCATTTGTGTTAAAGCTTCCGGAAGCTGACTCTCCCAGGCTCCCACAGACCCCCTCCCTAAATACTCCAAAAGGTAAAAACAATATCACGCTTGAAGCTGGAGAAGAGACATGAGGAGACAAAGTTCATGGACAATTACAGTTGAAGCTCAGCTTAGGGCCTGGCACAATGGCTCAAATTGGCTAATCCTCCCCCTTTAAGAGCCAGGATCCAATATGGACACTGGTTCCTATCCTGGGTGCTCCACTTCCCATCCAGCTCCCTGATTGTGGCCTGGGAAAACAGCAGAGGAGCCCCAAAGCCTTGAGACCCTGCACCCACGTGGGAAATCCAGAAAAAGCTCCTGGCTCCTGGCTTCGGATCAACTCAGTTCCAGCTGTTTTGGCCACTTGTGGAGTGAACCAAGAGATGGAAGATCTTTCTGTTTCTTCTGTCTGTAAATCTGCTTTTCCAATAAAAATAAATAAATCTTAAAAAAAAAAAAAAAGGTCAGCTTAGGGGTAGTTGTTTGATCTAAGATGTAAGTTGCTGATGGGACTCATGCATCCCATGTGGGAGCACGTAGGTTCCAGTCCCAGCTCCGTGACGAATGCCTGTTTCCTGCTAATGTACACTGTAGGGTACCGCGCATGATGGCGCAAGTCGTCCAATCCCTGGACCCATTTGAGAAAGTGAGACTGAGTTTCCTGCTTCTGACTTGGCATGGCCCAGCCCTGCCTGTTGTGAACATTTGGGAAGTGAAGTAGAGAAGAGGTGTGACTCTCAAACATAATTTTTTAAAAATATGATAATAATAAAGACAAGTTTACTTGGGTGTGAAAATTTGAAAATCATGCGTAGTTTTTCATAATACATGTGATACATCATATATTATTTAACTGATAGAATTACACAGAGAAAGTGTTAGAGACATGTGAAAGAGAGGGAAAGAAAGAAAGGAAGGAAGAAAGGAAGGGAGGGAGGAAGGAAAGAAGGAAGAAAAGAAAGAAGAAAGAAAGAAAGAAAGAAAGAAAGAAAGAAAGAAAGAAAGAAAGAAAGAAAGAAAGAAAAGAAAGAAAGAGAAAGAAAAATGAAAGGAAGAAGGAAGGAAGAGAAAAAGGAAAGAAGGAAGAAAAGAACTTTTCCAGGTTCACTCCTTACCTGGGTACAACTGCCAGTGCTGAGTTTGGCCAAAGCCACATGCCAGGAACTGCAGCCCGGTCTCCCCCATGGGTGCAGGACCTCAGCTTTTGGCCCATCTGCTGCTGCTTCCCTGGGTGCATTAGCAAGGGCTGGATCAGAAGTAAAGCACAAAGAACTCCAACTGGAGCTTTGAGTCAAGATGCCACAGTCTCAGACAGCACCTTAACTTGTTGTACCCCTTTCCGGCAAACTTTTCAAAGACTCTGCATATGCCTGTATCACACTTTTCTGAACCAATATGAATTTACCTTTTTCATCTCATTGCCCGTGAATCTTTTGAAGCTCCCTGCTATGCTGGGACCAAACGCTGGAGTCTGTGATGGGGAGAGGAGTTGCACTGTAGGGCTGTTACCAGGGCCTCTGACCCTGATCTCTATCTAGTTCCCACCAGAAGACATGTGGAAAGAGAAACTCCATTCAGTGTTTTGAGGCCAGAATAAGCAAGGCGATACAAAGTCCTGGGCCAAGTGCATAGTGCACAGCAAGCCTTCACTCAAGAGCGCCTACATTTCTTACTAATTCATGATTAAGAAAGATCTCCAGCAGGTGACCTGAGACCACAGAGAGTGCTCCCGGCTGCGTCTGTAAAGGCATCAAGAGCATAGACAGGTTTCTTTGAGGGAGGAATCTCAGCTTCACTCCCTGTGAGAGCTTCTGCAAGCTGTGCCCTCTCTCTGTGCCTCAGCTGTAAGGTGGGATACTTAAATGAATCCGTGTAAGGAAACATCCTTAAACCATGTACTCCCCAGTGAGCACTCAATGTCAGGATGTCAGGTATCATTCTTATCATCAAAATTAGCCAAATTTGCCTCAATATGGGGATGGATGTTTAGGTTAAGAGACTTCATCCGAGAACTATACCTATGAGAATCTATTTGTGTCAGTTTCCCTGGGGTGGACAGGGTGCCGAGTTGAGGGGGATGTGGGGAGTTAGACATCTGGGAACAGCAATGATGAGGATAATTGTTGGAGTGTTCCCAGCCCAGATTGTCCATTAAACTGGCATGAGTTTCAGAGGCCTTCCCCTGGACTGAATCCCAATAGGATGTCCAGACTGCCAGTGGGGCTGGCCTCCATCTGGACATTAGGAGGAGGAATGGTCTCTCTCTGAATGTCGGCAGAAGGTGAGCTGTGTACCCTTGCATCCGGGAGCCACAGCTGAGCCCTGTCCTGAAAGAGATGGGAGTGCCCTCCCTAATTATGTTTCTTTCTGTGAGCCTGGGTGAATCTGTCTGGGCTTTGTGAGAGTCAGAAGGAGGGTATGGTAGACAAAAAGGATGGATTTCTGTATTCTCTCACTTCCATCACTCAATATGTATGGTCACTCAAGCATGGATTTTTCTCCTTCCTGAGCCATGCCCTGGTGTCTACAGGCACTGAATACCCTATAGTGAACTTCAGTTCTGCTCTTGTCTGCCTGGTCCTGCAGGTGAAGGGCTCAGTCCCACAAGAGCCTCCCCACTCAGAAGGCCACCTTGTCACCCATACTTCTGGCTGTGATTCAGAAGGTTCCAAGACCCCTTCTCCTCAGGGACAGCCACACACCTCAGGAGAGCACTTTTCTTGATTTGATTCACTCATAATCAAAGGATGCGACCCAGGTACAGCCTGGGAGCAGAGACATGTCGAAGATGGCATGGAGGAATAAGGTGGGCTGCAGGGTGCACGGAGCATCCACCACTGCTCTAGACACCCCAGTCTCAGCATCCCAGTGTGTTCACCAGCAGGGAAGCTCCCTGAACCCCATAGTCCATGGATTTCGGTGGAGGCTTCATCATGCAGGCTTTATCTGTAGATTCTCTTCCTTTCCCCAGAGAAAAGAGGAGGGACTGCAAGTTGCAAGCTTCAGAGTATATGGTTTGGCCTTGGTCCTCTTGGTGACCAGCCCCTCATAGGAGGAGCCCCCCAAGAATTGCCTTGTTAGGACGGAAGACACTGCTATTGCTCAGGAGAGTCCAAGGTTTAGGAATTCTGTGGTAGAAACTGAGATCAAAGTACACATGTTAGAAACCAAGACACCCCTATTGCTCTTATTACTTAGGAAAATTCAATGATTTGTGAACCATATGACAGGAATTGGAGGTGAAGACCCACTATCTATTTCTTACTAAAAATCACAATATCAGGGTTGAGAAATTATCTTTTGACTCGTGGAAGATCTGAGATCCCGAATGTCCTGTCTTAAACAGTCAGAAGCAAATCCTCACATGAAGGAGGCCACTTCCACTGAGTCGCATCTTCCGCCTCCTGTTCCCCCCACCCGAGGACCTCCATCCAGGGAAATCAATGGTTTTTGAATAACCAAGTGAGTTTCTGCCTTCACCAAGGCTGTGCTGAGTGCCAGCAGCTTCATTTCCACTACTCAGCTTTCCATTTATGGTTCTCATCCAAACACACTGTCTGCCTGGTCCTAGGAACTTGCATCAGACTTCCATACGGACCTCTGAAATACTGTAATTCTGTGCCCCATGCTCCTCTGACCCTGGGTGGGGTTTTGAAAAAGTGGGTGGTCTTTATATAAATATATCTGTTATCTGGAAGAGGGCTTTGTTTATAAACAGCCTCACTTTCCTGCTACTGAGAAACATGGATTTGGCCGCGTTCTGTGGACCATCCATCACCAAGATGCCCATTGTGAGAGAACTGTACCCACGACACCTTAATCAGGGGCTTCAGTGACCCAATCTGATGAACGTATCTTGGTTAGGAACTCATGAGGACTTTATAAACAGCACAAATACACTGTAAATCTGTTTATGCTCTGTGGTGCTGAAAATATACCAGGATTGCATGGCGGGGGGTGGGGGTCTTTCTGTGTCTCTGCCAACCTTGAATAGCATTCTGTTTAGAAGTATTTCCAGGGGTGACCACGGTGGCACAACAGGACACTTGCATCACATATCTGAGCCCTAGTTTCCATGCTGGCTATTTGGTTTCCAGTGCAGCTTCCAGCTGATGTGGCTGGGAAGATGTGCGTGATGTCCCATGAACTTGGTTCCCTGTCATCCACGTGGAAGACCTGAATGGACCTCTGGACCTTGGATTTAGCCAGACCCAACCCTAGTCTCTAGTTATTGTAGGCACTTGGGAAGTGAACTGTTGAATAGAAGCTTGATATTCCACCCCCTCCCCGCCTCTCTCTCTCCCTTTTATTCTTACCTCTGTATTCTATCATTCAAATAAGAAAATAAATACTTTTTAAAAAATCTGACTCAGCTTTTACAAAAAGGAAATGTTTGCTAATCTGAAAGGCAAACTTCTAGTTCAGTTGTTGCTTGAGTTAACATTCTTAGAACTACTAAATCCTTTTATTTTGTGCAGGCAACAGAAATCAATTTCTTCTCAGTATTTCACTATCTCACTACATGGTGTGTTAACTCTCCCCTTGTTCACTGACATCCCATACCTCCTCAGTCCCTGAAGAAGTTTTATCTATTCTTGGATCTATTCCTGGATGTCTGCTGTGAGTAACTGACTTGTTAATGATACCTGTTTTTTTTTTTTTTTTTGCCATTAGATTTTGAACATGTGTTTTATTTGTTCGAAAGGCAGAGTAGTAGAGAGAGGAGATACAAAGTGAGAAAGATTTTCCAACCATTGGTTCACTCCCCATAGGCCTGCAATAGCTGGACCTGAGCAAGGCAAAAGCCAAGTGCTAGGAACTCTATCAAATTCTTCTACATCAGTGACAGGGGCCCAAGTACTTTAGCTATTATCTACTGTCTCCTGGATGTATTTGCTGGAAGCTAAATCAGAAGCAGAGGTGAGGATGAATTCCAAGCAGACTGATTTGGGATATGGACATCCTGAGTTAGTGGCTTACTCTACTGTATCACATTGTGCACCCACAACCTGTGTTCTTTGAAGACAGATGCACTCTGAATTGATTTGTGTCAGACACCTTACCTGTAAGCACTTTGGCTGTCCACTGGCTGGGACCAACAAAAGGATTTGCTGAGCTCTTGAAGGAATTGTCCTTTTGAGCAAATTTAAGGATACAGATGACTCGTGGGGACTCAAACAATGCATTCAAGGTTCACATGTGTCTGTGAAGTCAGCTCAGGTTCACCTTTGATTCATATCAGCTCTAGCATAAAAGATCAGCAGATACGGAGTTGAACAAGCAAGAAACATCAGTTGCTTAGTCGACAAGTACACACTGAGTGCTGTCACTGGTGTGGAATGTACAAAGATGTTTCAGATCAGATCCCTGACCTGGCAGAACTCACAGTCCAGCTGGGAGACAGGCATGCAAATCTAAGACTGGGATACAAGGTGACAGTTCTGTAATGCATCTGCATAAATTAGTAGGAGAGACAAGAGCCAATTTGACCGATTTCTGCCTGGAGAGTGGAGGGTATGACATTTCAGCTAGCTTTTACAGAAGGAGATGCTGTCCACCAGGTAGCATGTTGTGGGAGGGATCTGCATTAGTTGGGCCTCTCATGGTAACTTCAATCCCTAAAGGAACTCCTTGGGAAGCAAAAGGCCTGTTTTGACTCACATTTGGAGATTCACGGTTCAGAATCTGGTGGCCCCATTAGTTCAGCAGAGGTGGGGCTTGTACAAAGGAACTGTCACATGGGAATCCACAAGGCTGGGCTGAAGTCAGCTTCAGTAATCTACCCTCTGGCAAGAACTGCCTTCTGAAGGCAAGCCTCCAGTCACTTCATGTCTCCGACATCACCAGTAGATCAAGTGCCCACTGTTAATTGATCAACCATCAAGACAAGACTCGAGAGTGATTCAAGGGAACCAAGTCCTGTTCAATCCACAGCAGCATCCTAGGTGGAAATTGAGGAGAACAGAAGTTCACAAGCAGGAAGCAGTGCAGGCACATGATGTTTTTATGCAGAGGTTGGATTTCCTATACCAACAAAGTCAGGATACACTTAAATAGCAAAAGGATGGACTTGTGATTGTTCTGGAAGGACGATGCTATTTTAATAACCTGGGGGAACTCATTAGAGGGAATGGAATTGGGGAGTGGGGATAGAGGAAATCCCTGAGCCTATGGAACAGTATCGCTAATAACAATAATGAGAATTTTAAAAAGAGAGTTTGTGGGGGGTTGCAAAGAATGTGCAAAAGACATGGGAGAGCTGAACTCTGCACTGAAATGGTATCTGTGTTTTCAATCAAAAATCCCATCCAAGTTTCTAAAGTGTCATCAGATTTGCCTTGGGGGCGGGGACACAAACTCATACCTGAATGGATGGTAGTGTGGAGGCACACGTGTGAGGACAGGAAGCCATTCTAGTAAGACACTCATAACTTGGCAAGTATTATGTCCTATACACTGATTGTTTGATGCATATGTCCTGAATTTTTGTGTGAATGACAGCACAGTAGATTTGTTTATACCAGCGTCTGCACAAATTTATGAGAGCTGCATTTGACTATGAACGTTTGATGGCAACAATGACAGGAGTTTCTCAGCTCCATTATAATCCTACCTTTGCATGTGTGGCCCATTGTTGACTGAAAGGTTCATGTACTGCATGGTCGTGCTGACAGATGGTTGGGAACATGTGGTGTTACAGATACTAATCACTGCCTCTTGCCATTGTGCTTCTGGTATTTTCAGAATGTTCAACAACATCCAGTGTTACTAATTCTTGGCTTATCATACTGGTGTTGAGGAGAAAAGCATTGCATCGGACACAGTGGTGCAGGTTCAACAATTCTTTTGCTCATAGTTATGTCTTCTTCTTGCAGGGGATGGCCAGGTGGATTTTGATGAATTCATGACAATTCTTGGTCCCAAACTGGTGTCATCAGAAGGCCGAGATGGTTTCCTTGGAAACACAATAGACAGCATATTCTGGCAGGTGAGTAAAAACATTTTTTCATGTAACGATTCAATTTGACAGTAGATGTAAGCCCTCTATTGACTTTTGAGTGGATGTATGCACTCTGATTCTGCACGGGAAGATCTCCTTGGGGCTTGATTGACTCAGATTCCTTGAGTTGGATGTCAAGGTCAAAGTCTGTGTGAGACTTTTTGGACAAAGAACTGAAACTGTACTGCTTTAAGGTTTGGAGGAGTGAAATATCTTCCCAGTTATCCACTTCTGATTCACAAAAGTATTTTTTCCTATAATGTTTTAGAAGGCCATATTTTAGTATCTGCGGCAGGTCTGTGTTTGAGCCTGATTCCAGGAGCTCTTTGAACCCGGAACAGCCTAGTTGTCTCAAGGATTTGGATCCCCTTACTTTTAATGGTCCACAATGGTTTTATCTAAGAATTTGTATCCAGTGTTTCTTGATGAGCTCTTATTTTAGTCTTCTAAAGTTTCTTAATAAATTCTAAATATCATCCTTTAGATTCTTAAAGGGCTAATAACTTGTTTTACATATTAGCTGCCTCATCTTTAAACTGACTATCTTGTCATGATTGTGGAACTTGGGGGGATAAGTTCCTAATCAGCATTTCATAAATCTACTCTGAAGGAGTTTTCAAGTTAAACTGAGTAACCGGCTGGATAAATGAAACATTCAAGCACACCATAGTTTCTTTAATATCTTGATGTGTACTTTTTCTTCATCACAGCTGTTTCTCCAACCTAAATAAGGATGCAGTTGGCAAATTTCTCTAGTCTTGTTCTGGTATCCTTCTTGCAAATAACCAACAAGTCTTTAATAAGAACTTATTCCATGCCATGCAGTCTTAGTCATCATGAGTTTTGTGAAGGGTATTTAAGATAGTATTGTTGAAGAACTTAATTGAATAAACACCAGTAAGAGAGAGTAATCAAAGAAGACAGGAGTATGGTGGTTATAACATTTTCATCCCATAACTCACCTTTCTAGTTCTTGCAGCATGCATCACTCTGCTAAAAGCAGGCCCCAATGTATCCTCTCTCACTTGAATGAATAGAAGTGCAATAGATGAAAGAAATGTGGTTTGGAGGGATCAGATAAAACATGAAGAAATGGATGAAATGGATCATTTGCTTTGAACCTTGAAATATGTATAGGAGTAAATATAAGGGGAGGAAACGGGGCATTCCAGACCACTAGGATAAGTGGTTGCCAAGGAAGGGAGGCAGTAGGCACCAGCAAATTCATTATTCAAAACCAGGAACCCATGTAAAGAGAAAGACCTCAGGATCCAGGTGCAGAATAGACTTGGGGCCTGAAAACAGAAAAGAGGCAAACTGATTCCAAACTCTCAACTTGCTGTTTTGGACAGTAGCAAGAGCGCCAGGTGACAGCAACATCTTTTGGGGCTGAGTTCTAAATTGGACAGACGCCCCCTCCTGCAAATTGGTAAGCTGTACATTCAGTGGAGGTCTTCTGTCTGCAGATCATCTCCACATCAAGGAAATGTTTCCTTTGCCAGTTGTCTCCAGTGTAATTCAGTGGCATCTTCCTAAAGATTCCCTTGTTCTCATCCAGGGTGGGAAGATGGAATGGGGAGAAGAAAGGAAATCCCACCTGAGACATTGAAATGAGGGGCTGGAATGCACAAACTCATGACCATGGCTTTCCGCTCTTGCTTGGAACTTCGACTAGCAAACAGGAGCAGAAGCAATTAATCAGTCAGTAGACGGCCTCCCCTGTCTCCCCAGTGGGCGTGCCCATTCAGAGATGACATGAAATAGTTGCGCGCTAAGCACTCAGCATCGGGACCATTCATATGCCCAGTGCTTGAGTGCTTTGCTTCACATTGAAGAGAAAGCTGCGTGGGTGCATGCTGTTTGTGTGAGTATGTATGTGTGCGTAGGTGCATTGTGTGTGCACCAGTACATGTGCAGGCTATGTGTGTATGTGCAGGTTTGTTTGCCTATGTGCAAGTATTGCGTATATGTACAAGTATGCCTGTGTATGCAGATTGTCTTGTGTATATAGATGTGTTTGTGTAGGTGTCAGTGTGTGCACAGGTATAGGCACACGTGTGTAGTCATGTATGCGCATGCAGCAGTGTGTGTATATGTAGTTATGCAGGTATGAATGTATACGTGCAGGTATGTTTGGATTTGCACACACATAGATTCATGTGTTTCCATTTACCAGTGATTGTAAATGGTATGAGAAAGTAAGGCACCCTTTTGCCTTTGGATATTACTATCAGGAGAGCTTGATTCTAAAATGGAGGAAAACAATTTAAGACACTCTGGCAAAGAGCATATCTTAGACCATATCAGTGTCCCATAGAAATGGATATGACGGTACACCTGGACAGATACATGGGTGACCTCTGGAAGAAAATGTGTTACATTAACTGTCAGAACAGAAGGCAACCATTGCTTGCTCCATCCAGCTGCTGCTGCCGGCAGGGGCTTAGAAAGCAGCTTTGATGGGTGGTGACTTCAGTTCTCTCATGATTACCGCCTGGATGCTAGCTGTGATTGTAGTCTCCTGGAAGCTGGGGTGTGCTGGAGGCCGTGGCTTACTCCTGCTATGTTTGCACAGGCTGCAGGTTCCCGTTGCCTTGATCGTTCCATGGTGTTGCCGGTGTGTCCTTGTGGCATGCCAGCCAGCTTCCTTAAGGCAAACGGTCCAAGACAGCATCGGGCTGAAGCCACAGTGTCTTAAAGACACAGCTTTGGAAGCCAAGCTCCGTCATTTCTGCACTGTCCTCTTGGTTACACAGGTAGCACCTGTTAAGTGAGAAAAGTGTGGGTGCCAGCTTGGGGACTGGTGACCACGAAGGGTAGAGTCCATAATTGAACTTCAGCTTCTGACTGATACGACCAGCAGTTCCCCTCAGGCTTTGGTTTCTTCCTAACTTAGAGGAAACTGGTGACCATGGCTGTTTTCTGTGTTAATGAGAAATGATCTAACCAGGCGAAATAGGTTCGCCTTGCTAATCCAATCTGTTTTTTCAGGGCTCCCTGCTTCTAGCCTCCACTGCCAAGAGTAAAATAAAGTCAAATGGTATTATACAAAATGAATAATCAACTACATATTGGTTGTTGCTACCTAGTCCCACAAATTACGAGCCACTGGCTCTTGGCAGGAAATTGCCATCTGTGCTGTGCAGATGATCTGTTGCTGTGGCTTCCTTCCCAAGAAAGATGGCCTCGGCGTCTCTGGCTTTCCAAGGACTCTTGGCTTCCTCCACATGAGGTTCATAGAGGTTCTCTCACGTGTAGTGGATCATAACATGTGACACTCCTCTTCTGGTCTCTTCCTGCAGCTTCTCTGTGCTTGCTGTCACTGCAAGAATACACTTGGGGGGAAAAAACAGGTGAAGGAATATTTGATGTTAGCTTTTGGTCTTGGTTGATGGAAATGATGGCGGTCAGGGATGGAAAGGGCTGAGGGGGGCAGGGATTGGGACTGTGGAGTATTTTACTTGTTCTGCACATCTTACGGAGTGTGGCCCTTGGAGTCCCTGTGGTTCCACCTGCACTCACACCACACACCCTGAGCCTATGTGTATCCCAGAATGAACGTCTCATGCTACAGCAGCTGTCCCCGAGCAGCAGAGCAGGGAGCCCTGTCAGTGCTACACAGAACTCACCAGTTTCTCCTCCTGACCCCAAGAACTGTGTACCTGCAGTGAGTGTACACAAAGCAAATTGAGGTGAGACTAATGACACCGATCATAGGGCAGATTCAGCAGCTCTGCCAACCCCTTCTCCATCCATACTCATCTGTGTTTGGCAGGCAAAGCTGCTTGTTTATCTTCCTGTTGATACTGTGAGATCCAAGACAACACTTTGGCCAGAGCAATCCTGATAGACATCAGTCAAATGGGTATGTTGTAGGGCGGGGCTCCTAGGCTCACATTATTATCCGATTCACAATCCAACCTACCCCTCAAGGCTTCACCAGCTTAGAGTTTCTGTCTTAAGAAGTGAAGCTCACTTGTATTTTGTAAGCAAACAGATGTGTTCATCAAATGAAGCAGGGTGTGCTGTAATGAACCTGTGGCCGGAAATCAGGAAATGAGAAGCTTGTAGCAACTCCACAGCCTGTGTGTGCCCAGGGCATGAAAGCAATTCTCTGGGCCCGGCAGCGTGGCCTAGCGGCTAAAGTCCTCACCTTGAAAGCCCCGGGATCCCATATGGGCACCGGTTCTAATCCCGGCAGCTCCACTTCCCATCCAGCTCCCTGCTTGTGGCTTGGGAAAGCAGTCGAGGATGGCCCAATGCTTTGGGACCCTGCACCCGCGTGGGAGACCCGGAAGACGTTCCTGGTTCCCGGCACCGGATTGGCGCGTACCGGCCCGTTGCGGCTCACTTGGGGAGTGAAACATCGGATGGAAGATCTTCCTCTCTGTCTCTCCTCCTCTCCTCCTCTCTGTATATCCGGCTTTCCAATAATAATAAAATCTTAAAAAAAAAAAAAAAAGAAAGAAAGAAAGCAATTCTCTTGAGCCCAAAGACTGGGGAGCATGTGTGCATCTGATCCTCACACTTGCTGTTTATCTGATAGCTGTGCCTGGAATCAAAGACACTGTAAAAAGTCCTAACACGAAAGTGCTTGACCCCATCCCCAGATTTGACTGAAACCAAAGCCTGTTTGTTGCACTGACTTGTTGTATGTCTTTCTTTTTCTGTTAATCCAACTGAGGCCTACTCGGTCCCCTCCCCAGTTCTCCACTCCTCCACCTACTATGAAAGAACGTGCAAGCACCTGCAGCTACATCAGGCTGTCCCACATCCTTGCCTTGGTCTAGGGTCCTCTCCTAGGTTTCCAGTTCTTCTTTGGTTCTGAATTCAGTCTCTGTCCCAGGCTCTCATCCAAAAGCCATTCCTCCACACCGGAGGCCGAAGTTTGTCTAGAGTGTATTCTGTGTTGGCTGCAAGGCCATCACTGAGAGCAATGGGGAGCTTCCTCTAGAATGCTTGACTCCTGGGCAGTGGGAAGCCCTGTGTGTTCCATGTTCACGATATGTGAGAGAAAGACTACACAAAGCCGCAGAGCCAGGGTGATCCCACAGCCGTGAGGGAAGGGGTGATTGGGCAAGAAATGTATCAAAATGAAGACAGTGATGTTGGAGAGTGGTATGGTAACTGGTGATTGTATATTTTCCAAAAATACACATGTGTGGACATGTGTCATTCCTTTAAGAAGAAAAACAAAATGGAAAGAAACGGTGACCCCCAGCTAGTCCTAAGAGATAACATTGGGATGCCTACATATCAGAGTCCTGGAATTGAGTCATTTCTGCTCTCCATTCCAATTCCCTGCTAATGCATACCTGGGAAGCAATAGATAATGGCTGAAGTACTTGGGTTCCTATCACCCACATGGGAGACCTGGGTTGAGACCTGGGTTCTGAACTCATGCAGGAATACTCCCAAATGCTGGCAACTTGAGCAGTGGATTAGAGCTGTCTTATAGAAACAAATTTTGCAGGGTAAAGTGTATCAAATAGAAGAAACATTCATGTGTGAGATTTGTAGCATGGGGCCAAGACATAGAAAGCATAAGCACATCTTTCTCTCATTTTCATTTCAAGAATAACTTATGTTCAAGCCAGCCGGTCTCTCCGCACATGGCATGTTTGACACCAAAAGGATTGCTATCCCTCCAATATTGTGTCAACATCAGGAAGCCAGCTGCTGCTGTCACTCTCACTCATTCAGTGGAACCGGAATCAGCTTTCATAAGCAGTACCCATCACCATGACTGACAGCCTCTCTTGAATTTCCCAAGTGACGTTCTTGAGTGCAAAGCTTGGAGCATGAAAGACGCTTGTTTCAAGGGGGTGGAAGGGTCACAGGAGGTTTCTAGGTCAGTAGCATCCATAACTTCTGGAACTTGTTAGAAATGCAAGTTCCCAGGACCCAGCCATATTTGCTAACGCACAACCCCTCCAGCAGTGGATCTTCCAAGTGGATCTGGACCAACTCTCCAGGCAGTTCTGAGACTCTCTCCATTCCGCCATTCATTGAGTTTTGGGTTGTTCACAAGCCCTACTGTGAGCCAGGCTGACCAATCTGAGTCTGACCTTGGCTTTCTACCAGGTTGAGTAGTTTTTTTTTTTCTTTTATTTTTTTCCATATTCATCTTCCATGTTATAGGAGGACACTTAAAAGGTGTGTAGACCATACATGAGTGAAATACATATCTTTTCACTTGGTCATTATTTATAGGCCTTGCTAATATTTCTACCAAATTATGGTCTTTCATTTTTAATTTTTGAACTGCGTTTGGTAGAGCGGTAAGCCATTGACCACAATGTAAATTAAAAATATATGTCATTCCAAAAATTAGAAAGAAAGAAAGAAAAAAAAAAAAGAAGGGAGAGGGGGTGGATGATTGGAAGAATCACTGTGCTTTTGGACTTGTAAATCTGAACGACATGGACTCTGTTCTTTATGTATTAATTGCACATGAGAATGGATGAGAATTGTTACTGCTATAGTTACGAATTTGCCATGACCCTGAGAACCCAATGCATTAATGAACTCATTTAAAATGACAGTTCGGGGCCCGGTGCAGTGGCCTTATAGCTAAACTCCTCTCCTTGAACACCCTGGGATCCCATATGGGCACTGGTTTTAATCCTGGCAGCTTCACTGCCTATCCAGCTCCCTGCTTGTGATCTGGGAAAGCAGTCGAGGACAGCCCAAATCCTTGGGATCCTGCACCTGTATGGGAGACCTGGAAGAAGTTCCTGGATCCTGGCTTCGGATTGGTACAGCAATGCTGTTGCATTCACTTGGGGAGTGAATCATTGGATGGAAGATATTTCTCTCTGTCTCTCCTCCTCTCTGTATATCTGACTTTCCAATAAAAATTTAAAAAGTCTTTAAAAAACAAAATAAAATGACAGTTCATTTTGGTGCCAAAAATTTTGAAATCATAAATATGTTTCAAACTATTGTTGAAAAGATTATGTATAGATTTCAGAATTCTTGGCACCAGGGGCAAGCATTGTGCAGCAGGGTGAGCTGTTGTACATGACCACCAGTGTCCCATACAGGCACCGATTTGAGTTCTAGTTGCCAGTCCCAATGGATACATTTCCTTTCCAGCCCCATGCTAATGCATCTAAGAAAGTAGCAAAAATGACTCAAGAACTTGCACCCCTGGCATCTTTATTGGAGACCTCGGTGGGGTTCCAGGTTCCTGATACAGACCTGTCTCAACTCCTGTCATTGGGGCCATTTGTTTTAAAAAATTGTACCAAAATAAACTCATATTTTTTAGAAGATTTGTTTATTCTTATTGCAAAGTCAGATATACAGAGAGGAGGAGAGACAGAGAGGAAGATCTTCCGTCTGTTGCTTCACTCCCTAAGTGACCGCAGTGGCTGGAGCTGAGCCAATGCAAGGCCAGGATTCCAGAGCTTTTTTAAAGTCTCCTACGTGGGTTCAGGATCCTGAGGCTTTGGGCTGTCCTTGACTGCTTTCCCAGTCCACAAGCAGGGAGCTGGATAGGAATCGGGGATGATGGGATTAGAACTGGTACCCATATGGGATCCCAGCACATGCAAGGCGAGGACTTCAGTCATTAGGCTAGCGTGCCAGGCCCAAACTCATCCTTTAATTCATATTTATGGACTTTTGGAATGCCCTTATATAACACAATTATTTTAAACTGTTTCTGCCCCTGAATTTTTTATTTGAAAATCAGAGCAGAGAGAGAATGAGAGAGACATCTTCTAGCCTTGTCTACTGATTCACTTTCCAGATGGACACCATGGCTAACCTGAGCCAGGAAGCCAGAAGCCAGGAGCTTCATCCAGGTCTCCCCCACATGGGTGAGAGGAGACCAAACCTTTGGGTCATCTGCTGCTGCTTTCTTAGACCGTTAGTAGGGAGCTACATTGGAAGTTGTATAACTGGGTCAAACCAGCACCCAGATGGTATGCTGGATTGCAGGTAGCAGCTTAACTAGCTACACTACAACACCAGACCCTAAACTATTACTATTTTTAAGGTGAATAAACAACATGTCAATATGTAGGTGAACTTTCTATGCAGTAGGATCATAACTAATGTTATTAAGTGAAACTATTCAGTTGAAAGAATACTCTAAAAAGTAACAAGCAAGCAAAAATATGGCAAGAGACTGAATTAAACCTGTGAAAAGGGCATGTCTAAATGCAAATGAAAACCTGGCAGTGGAGAAATGGGATAAGAAACAACAGAAAATTGATATGGTATCGCTACTAGGATTCTGTTTTCATGTCCTTATTCGAGAAATGGGGAGACAGAGCTCCCTTTCACTGATTCACCCTCCACATGCCCACGATGGACAGCAAGGTCTTCCTGAAGCCAGGTACCAGATCAACCCATGTGTTCTACCAGAAATCCAGTCACCAGAGCAGACACTGGCCTCAAACCCAGGCACTCTGACATAGACTTGTAGCAGTCTTACCTTTCAGCCCAATATTAATATTAGAACAGTTCAAAGATATGAAAAAGCTAAGAAATGTTCTGCTCCGTATCCCGGATGCTCCACTTCCAACCCAGCCCCCTACCGACAGCCCCCTGGTAATGGCCTTGGTCTACTCGAGATCTACACGAGATCCAGAAGTATATCTTGACTCCTAGCTTCAGACCATTACAGCCATTTGAGGGATGAACCAGTTGATGGAAGATCTTTATATCAGTCTCTCCTTCTCTCTGTAAATCTGCCTTTCCAATAAAAACAAATGAATCTTTTTAAAGAAAAATAGCAGTTGAGTGTATTTTCTCCCATCAGATGGGGAAATAATAAACTGTATGATGATACTCAGTGCTATCAATGTGAGAAAAAAAATGATCCAACTGGTAAAGTATAACTTGACCAACTTTCTCAAATTATTTGTTGATCCTTTGTCACAACTTGGCAGAACTTGGTGTTGTAGTGTAGCTGGTTTAAGCACTATAATTAAGAGTAATTATTCAGGTATCTAGCACATGGATCAGTCAGAGATGGAAAAAATGCCAAGATAAAGATGAAATATTGTAAAATTGTCAAAAAATATATTATTTCTATTTCATAGTCAATGAAAAAGCCAAGAAAGAGACTGAATTTATAGTATAATTACATTGCGGCTCTAAAGTTATTATGTGCTCATTGATAGTCATCTTTCATATATCCATTTATATTCATAGAATAAAATTGAGGAGAATGTAATGATTCTGGCAGTACTTATTATTAATGATTGAAATAAAAGTGAGTGTACTTTTTCTTTATACTTGCTTGTATTTTCTGAAACTTTTACAATTAAACAACCTAGTCTATCCTGTTATCAAAATCACAGATCAACAAAATCTCAAGATAGAACACTTGTTTTCCTTATTAAAATTCATGTATTTATTTGAAAGAGTGGCAGAGAAAGAGCGATGCATACAGACTGAAAGAAATCTTCTGTCTGCTGGTTCAAATGCCTGCAATAGCTGGTGCCGGGCCAGACTGAAGCCAGGAGCCAGGATCTCCATCTGGGTCTCCCACATGGGTTGCAGGGACCTAAGCACTTGGACCATCTTCTACTATCTTCCCAGGTGTGTTAGCAGGGGTTACATCTGAAGTGGAACAGATGTGGATTTGAACTAGTGCCCTGGTAAGGCATGCCAACATTGTAAGTAACGGCGTAACCCACTGTGCCACACGAGTGGCCCCAGCAATAGCAAAACAGGAGTGGTGGGGGTTGGAAGAGTTTGCAATACATATACTCATTTTGGTCCCCGGGGCACAAAGTTAATCTGAGATTATGAAAGCACAAAGTCAAAATGAGTCACAGTGGCCAACTTCCTGGAGGAAAGGAGCAGCTACCGGATAGAACTGCCGCGAGAGCCACCTGGTGACCCCTGTGCCATATGCCACAGGTGGGTCAAGGCGAGCAGATCCTGCCTCTGTGTGTGTTGGTCGTTTCATATCACCATTATGCTGACAATTCATACCTGTCATAAAAAAAGTTAGAGATGTGCGTTTGGCACAGCAGTCACGCTGCTACTTGGAACCTCCCCATTGCATCTCAGAGTTCTGGATTTGAAACCCAGCTCTGCTCCTCCTCCAGTTTCCTGCTGGTGCAAACCCTGGGAGAGGGCAGGTCACTGACTTCCCCCCGGGAGATCCAGATGAACTTGCTGACTCCCGACTTGGGATAAGGAACCAGTGGAGAGATCTGTGCCTCTTTCTTTCCCTGCCTTTCAAGTGAATACATTTGAAGTCATAAAGGATACATTTCTGTAATCCACAACCATTTCCACACAGTGTGGAGTTTACATATGATTTCAAAATTGAGGAGGCTAATTCATGAACTGCCTTGAGCTTATGGTGATGATTTTTTGATTATTATTTTTGTTTTTCTAGTTTTGAGATAATTCTTTGATAAATATCAAAAGAGATCGCTGTTCCTCAGTCTAGAAAGTTTCTATCATTAAGAAGCCTCCGGCTCCTGTAAATCACGTTGTTTTACTTGCAAGTAATACTTAAAATTTCTGATACTCTTTTATCTTTGTTGTAACTTCTCTTAATTATGTTTTTTGTTTTTCAGTGTTTGTTACTAATATGATCTACCATATAACTATCCATTTTTGTGATTTTAGATGAAAACATCTACTCTTCTGTCTAATCAATGATTCTTTGCTCTTTTCTGCTATGGCAATGTACAGCTTTTATCTTCAATTCCTTTCTCTTTTCATTATGGTTATTTATAAAGGCCTTGTGTTAAATGATTACTCTATTTGCTGTTTTTTTTTCCACTAGGAAACAATTTAGACAGTATAACTTTATCTGCATCGTGGCATTTTTGTATGTAGGAATTTGTTTATAAGTACTAGATTACAGTTAATTTGTTTGTTCTCTCATTGCTTGGGTGATTTTTATTGGATACTTTGTCCAAACAATTGTTAATGATTAATCAACTTTCTTCTCTGTAGGTTATGATTTGGGATCTGTAATTTCCTCTTAATGCTACGTCTTATGCCTATGTTTGGTGTTTCATTATGTGTCAAGTTTCAGCAAATGCCATTGTGATTGAATAGATGGTTTTCACAGTTCCTAGGGAAGATATTTACTGTAACATTTCCCATCTTCACTCTCCACTAGTAATAGTATTAATATCTTGAGTGCCCTGGTTTCTTTTTTATCTCTTCACTTTCTTAGATTGACAATGCTGAAGTCTATCACAACTCTCTTTCTTTGTGTGTGTGTCAGTGTGTTTGATTTTGTCATTCATTCTTGATGGATTCATTGAGTGGCTGCTGAGTGAAATCCTCTTGAACAGAGCAAGGATATAACATGGAACAACAGACATGCCTCTGGCTCTTGTGGAGTTTATATTCTGAGGGGTAAAAGAGAAGGGCATTAAATACATGGATAATAAATGATATAATTTTAGATAATATTACTTTCTTTACATAGAACGGGATGATACAATAGCAGGCAATTACAGTGGGAACTATACAATCTTTCTGTGAGAACATAAAGGCTTCTCTGAAGAGGTGATATTTAAAAATGTTCCTTGCCATGGACTGAATGACTGAATGTTTATTCGGCATCCATATTCACAATGAGAAGGTATGCAGGGGCTGCTTTGGGGAGGTGATTGGATCAGGGGCCAGAGGTGTGGAGAGCAAGGTTAGCACCTAATTAATGAGACCTGCAAGAGACCCCACTCCAGCTCCCTGTCTATCACAGGGGGTGGGATGAAAGCACCCTCTATCTATAACCAATGTCCTTATCAGACACTAAATCTGTGGGCAGCTTAACCTTGGACTTCCCAACCTCCAGACCAAGAGAAATGCAGTCCTGTTGTCCCCGTGCTGTCTGGTGTATGTTGTTCTGTTACAGCAGCTTGAATGGACCAAGATTCTCCTTGACCAGGAGAAAGTTCTAGCTGCCTGAATAGACTGTAGTTATTGCGGGATATCATGGACCCTATATTGAAAAATAGGCATAGCAGTACCTGGTTGAGACCTGTCTAATCCATCACCGTTCACACGCACCATAGTCTAAGATTCCAAGTAGCATATTCTGCAGCATCATCGGGCCTGATGTGGGGGTCCTTGGGATATGCCTAGTGAATGACCCTACCAATATGACTCAGCATTATAGCTGCCTCCCAAGCAGCAGAAAAGGAAGGAAAGGTTAAGAGAATGTTTGTCCTTGAGGAGTTGCCAACATCACTTCAAGTAGTGTTCCGCTAGTTAGTCTTGTGGTTGGCCAGAAGTTGGTCACATGACCAACAACAGCAAGGCAAGTTGGGAAGTGTAGTTTATGTTCTAGACAGTCGTTATCCCTGTTTTTAAGCCTTGGGGATATGTTGCTATGAATAAAGAGTGAATGAGAACTCGGGAAAGACTCTGTCTTGCACAGAGGTTAACTGATTTCATAAGGAGGACTCTGTAGAACTTGGGTAAAATACAACGCTGTCTACTCTATGGAAGGAAACAATGTCAGGTGTGTGAGAGATGTACCAAAGACTGACACTAGAGTAGGAGCAGCATGGAGAGATAGAGGCGGGGCAGGTACAGGCTGAGTTTTGCAGGTCGAGTTACTTGTATCCATTAACACCATTTATACCTATCAATGGCCTTCTTAGCTCATCCACTATTTTGCCTTAAACAGTCTTTTTCCAGTCTTCATGTTAATTCCATTTCCGTTCCTTTTCATTTGTTTTTACTGGGATAGTCTTATCCATCCGTTTCCTTAAAAAAAAAAAAAAACCTACGTTTTGAAGATATTCCTCTTTGAGAGAAGTGTAGTGTCAGATTCATTTTTACAAGCCAGTTTCGGAAACTTTGTCTTTTGATGGAGTAATTTAACCCACCAGCAATCCTTTTAGAGCAGTCCTTCTTCACAGTTCAGTGCCCTCCTATTTCTCTTTGGATTTTAAGCTATGTCCTTTGTTTCACATCTTTTGCTTATTAATTGTTTTGTATGTTTTATTTCCTAAATTACATAGAAAGGTATCTCCTTTGTTGTAATCCTTTTACTAATTGACTTTACCACTATGCGATATGTATTTAAAATGATATTTAAATATTAAGTTCAAAGGGGAAAAAAGCTTTTGACTTTCTCTAAAAGAATCTCTGGCTTATATTTACTTTCTCTGCTCCTTTCTTAATGTCTATTAATCTAATTTGGTGTTACGCATAACTAAGTTTAAGTGATTGTAGATTTGTGTATAGTCATAACAACTAATCCAGAAAAAAAAAAAAACTTTATATACATTACACCTAAATTCCCCTAACGGTAATATTTTGCAAAACCATAATAGAAATTGAGTAGTGCTTATGTTAAATGCTTAAGACAAGAAGAAATGTTTCAGATTTAAGATTTTATTTTAGATATTTGAGTTTTTTCATGTATGTGAAGAGGTATTTTGGGGGATGGAACCCAAGTCTAAACACAGATTTCTCTTGTTACATATTCTTAAACACACAGCTGGAAGGTAATTATACAATTATTTGAGCATGCCTTGCATGTCGCCTGCTGCCTTTCTCATAAGGTCAATGGTGGAATTTTCCACTCTGGTATCATTTTGGTATTCCAAAAGTTTTAGACTTTGGTGCACTTTGGAAAAGTTTTAGATTTTGGCTGGCTTTGGAATTTTGTGATCAGAAATACTCAAGCTGTGTATGCTATGCCTGCCATTCCTGACATTGATCTAAACTGTCAGTCATATTCAGATTTCTCTGATTTACGTGAATCCAGAGGTGTGCATTTCCTCCTATAGAAACGTTATTGTCTGCGGTTCTGTTTTTCCATCACCATAGCCAAGATACCGGGCATTTCCATGACCAAGGCCGCACCCTGGTACATCACATGTACCCGATCCCTGCAAATCTCTTTTCTAGTTCTGAAATATTGTCATTCAAGAATAAGCTAAGTGTTGTTTGTATCATACCGTATAGAATTTTGTGGTGTGTGATCTTGCCTTGGTTCATCGTAATATGCTTGAGGTTCACCTCATTTGTTCTTGCTGAGCGGTATTCCATGGCTAGGTATACTCCATGGCTTGTTTAACCTCTTGGTGGGTATCTGGTACGTTGAAGGTTCTGGATATTTGGTAATTGAATATTTTTGCTTTACTTTAAAAGTCCATTTGGACTGTTCTGTGGCATAGTGGGTAAAACTCTTGCTTCTGACACTGGCATCCTGTATGAGCACTGGTCCAAGTCCTGGCTGTTATACTTCTAATCCAGCTTCCTGCTAGTTGCCTGGGAAAAGCACTGGAGGATGGCCCAAGTGTTTGTGTCTGTGTGCCTATGTGGGTGACCCAGATGAAGCTCCTGCTGGCTCCTGACCTGCCTTGGCTTGAGCTTTGACTATTAAAGGCCCTTCCTCTCTGTAATTCTGGCTTTCAGATAAGTAAATCTTTTCAGAAACAAAAAAGGAGTTCCAGAGTGATAGTAACATTCATGTGTGAGCTAGCCTTGGTATTATCATTCTTGATTTCAGCCATTCTGACGGATGATGCAATGGTGTCTAAGTGTGATTTGAATGTGTGTATTTTTCCCTGTCGGCTGATCTGTATTTATCACCTGCCTATCTTTCTTCTACAAAATGCCTGCTGATGCCTTTGGCTCCTGCTGTGATTGGATAGTGGTTTCGCTTTGCTGTTTCCTGCTAGTGTTGTAAGAATTCATCATGTATAAGTGTTCTAGGTCTGACTCCTTTGTCACGTGTGCTGTACACACATTCCTTCTCCCATTTTGTAGCTTCTCTCTCCATCTTCTTCATATTGACTTTGACAGAACGAAAGACTTCCTGTTCAGTGTGATCCAGTGCATCAATTTGTCCCCATTATGGATTGTGCTTTTGATGTCAAGACAAAGGACACATTGTCTAATCCTAGATCCCAAAGATGTTCTCCTCTGTTGAGGTTGTTCTTCTTCCCTGAAACTTTTATACTTTCGCATTTAAGTTAATATTGAGTTAACTTTGTGTAAGATTTAGGTCAAGGTTGTTTTTTTTTTGTTTTTTTTTTTTTTGCTTGTCTGCTTGTTTCGCTATAGTGGTTCACTGGCTCACCACCATTTACCGAAAAGAATGACCTTTATTCATTGGATTGCTGTAACAACTTGGATGAAAACCAGCTAGGATACTTACATGACCCCTTGTTTTGGCCTCTCTATTTTGTTCATTCGATCCATTTCTCTATCAATACTACACTACTTTGATTACCATAGCTATATATAGTGAGCCTGAGGGCCAAGTATATGTTCTTTCTGCTTTGTTTTCACCATCAACTTTTTTTAAAAAAAAAAATTTCTTTTCATGGGAAAGGCAGATGAGATTGACAGAGAGAAGGAAAGACAGAGAGAAAGATATTCCATCTGCTGCTTCACTTCCCAAATGGCTGCAGTGGCTGGAGCTGAGACGATCCAAAGCCTGGGCATCTTCCAGGTCTCCCAGGTGGATACAGGGTCCCAAGGCTTTGAGCCATCCTCCACTGTTTCCAGTCTCACACATGGGATGTGAAGCAGCTGGGATACAAACCAGCGGCCAATGGGATCCTGGAGCTTGCTTGCAAGGTGAAGATCTAGCTGTTGAGCTGTTACCCTGGGCCCATCATAAACACTGCTTTGACTCTTCAATAAAATGTGTCTTTTAATATGAATTCAAGAATAATTTTATGCATACCTATGAAAATTTTGCTAGGTTATTGATAAAATGTATTAAACTTATAGACAACTTTGAGGGAAATTGGCATCTTAATTATTGTGTGTTCTCCAGGCTATGAACACAGTGTGTCTTTCTGCTAATTTTAGTTCTCAGATTTTTCACTCACATTTTGTGATTTTTCAGCATAATCTTGGACTTGTGTTGACAAATTCATACCTTTACTTTATCTTCTTCAAAGTGAAGGGAATGGATTAACTGTAAAAAAATCCTATTGATTTCTGTACGTTGGTCTTTTAAAAAATTTATTTTTAGTTGACAAAAAAAGTATGATTCTGTTTGGTATTTTGATATATATCTACATTAAGGAATGGCTAAGTTAATTAACATACGCATTATCTCACCTACATAGGATTTTTAAGATGCGGTCACTTCAAATCTCCTGTCTCAGCAAATTCCCAGTCTGCGTTATTATTAATTAGAGTCAGTTGGTTTTCTGATACATCTTTTGAATTGTTCTCTTCCTAACTGTTGATTCTTGCTGTATATGCTGTCTGTTGGCATAAGAGAATGCACTGATTGAATGGATTTGCTCATCGTGTCATGGTGTATAATTCTTTATATGGATGGTTGGGTTCCATTTGCAAGTATTTCATTAGGATTCTTACATCCAACTGATCTACAGATTCTTCTTCTTTCATAATGTTTATCTGATTTCATTATCAGCTTTATGAGATGAATTGGGAAGCATTCTGAACCCTTCTGTTTTTACAAATGAGAATGATTAAAAATTGGTGGTAAATGCATATTTAAATGGTAAAATCCTTTGCTAACACCATCTGGACCTTGAGATCTCTTGTATTCATTCAACAGCTTTTAAGTTATGAATTAAGGGGTTTTTTTATTATTATTGCTGTTTTATTCAGGTAATCATTTTAGCTGTTGAGTTTTGGTAGTTTTTAGTCCAGATTTTCTTAGTTAGCTTTCTGGATGTAAAGCTGTTCATAATATCCCCCCATGAACTTTTAACAGCTGCAATACCCATTTCCTGATTCCTTATTTCATCCCCAAATATTGGTGATATAGGTTGTTTTTACTTTTTTTGTTGTTGTTGTTACTATTACTACAGATTTGTCAGTTTTACTAATTTCTGAAAAAAAAACTGCTGCTTCATTGATTTTGTCACCTTCCTCTATCTGACTCTGTTGCTTTCTGCTCTTGTGTAACGTTGTTGCTTGCTTCTTTCTGCCCGTGTTGGAGGATTTCTGTTCTAATATTTTTAGTGTCTTGAAGTTGGAACCAAACAATAATCACTAATGCTGCATTTTCACTGTCATTGACTTTTCTGCCTCATTTACTTTGAAACTTCACCTTTGAACTATGGATTTACACGTGTGTTATTCGATTTCCTTGTGTTTAGGGTTTTTTGTGTGTTTGTTTTGATGCGTTTCCATTACTGACTTGACTTTAATTGCGTTATTTCAGTCATTTGTATTTTCGTTGTCTGTTTCACGGTCTCATCTACGATCTATTTTGATGAATTACTCATGACTATTTGTAAAGGCTTTCCTAATTTTTATTTATTTCTTTTAAAAATTTCATTTGAGAGAGAGGGGTTGGCACCAGGGTAATCGGTTGAGCCAACATCCTCTAGAAGGGCCAGTTCTAGTTGCTCTCTTTTGATCCAGCTTCCTCTTTATACATCTAGGAAGACAGTAAAACCTTGACCAGAGTGCCTGGGCCTCTGCCATCTACAGGGGAAACCCAGATGGACCTTGAGGCTCCTGGCTTTGGCCAGTTCTGACCATTGCAGCCATTTGGGGAATGGACCAGAAAATTTAAGATCTCCTCTGTCTGTCTGTCTGTCTCTCTCTCTCTGACTTGGCCTTTCAAACAAATAAGCATTAACACTAAAAAAGAGGAAGAGAGGAAGATGAGACCAGGAGGCAGAGGGGAAGAGAAAGGCACAGGGGGTGTGTAGGGTTTGGAGTCCTTCGCTCTGCTTATTCATGCTCAGAAGCTGACAGCGGCCAGGGCTGCAACAGGTTGAAGCCAGGAACTCTAGACTTAATAATGGGTCTCGCAGATGGCTGCAGGGACCCAAGCAATTACCTGTGTGTTAGCAGGAAGTTGGATTGGATGCAGAGTAGCCAGGTCTTGCCTGGAGTGCTCCAGATCCAGCATTGAGATCCTCCGGGTTGATTGTGTTACTCCATCCTTCCATATTCTTTCTGCTTTCTCTCTAGTCATTCTATCATTTGCTGACAGGGAGCTGTTCAAGTTTCCATCCTTAATTGTAGATTTGCGTGTTTTCCCTGTTAATTCTCTGAAGTCTTGCTTCCTGTGTTTTAAAGCCATGTTTGGTAGATCATATATCTTCCTAGTGGATTGGTTCCTTTACCATGATATAATATACTTACTCGTTTGTGGTGTTTTTTTTTTTCCCTTGAAGCCTGCTTGATTACAGATTAATGTAGACACTGGTGCTGCTTAAAATGAACAATCGTGGGTATATTATTTGCCTTACCTACATTGTTGATTTTGAAATAAATTTCTTCGAATCAGCTTATAGAAAGGTTATGTTTTTATCTACTCTTCCAATATCTACTTTTTGACTGGTGTACAAGGACGTTTCAAATGGTTTGTGAAAAGACAGAACTAAAAGCTCTTCTAATTTTACATAAAGTTTTTTGAAATCCATGCATCATTTTTGCAGTGCCCATTTCCCCTGAACTTTCTGAAGACTTTGGCCCCCATACGTCAAACACAGACAAGATCTGATTGAATGATCAGAACATCACCCTCATCAATGATTTAAGGTCAATATCTCAGGAGTGGCATGGTTATGCTGGGAGAGTCACCTGCTCATAGGATGAGCTCCGTTCTGTTCCTGCCTCTGACTCTCCTCTGAGTGCATGCTCACCGTGTGGTACACCCTGCCATATTGTGACACGGTAAGAATGCCTTTACCTGCTGTTCTACTCCTGCAGGTGCTCTACTTCCGAGCCTGTAGTATTGTAATGAATACTTCTCTAGTTCTTATAAACTGTCTAGTACATTTAGCTCAGATGCTTTTCCCGTCTTTAATAGCATTGTGTGAGTATCAAATGGTGTTACCATTGTATATGGTTTTACAAACTCCTGGGGAAAAAAAATTCCATGCTGCATGCCCGTATTTCTACTCTCTTACATTCTGTCCTCCTTCTTGATGTCCCATGGTTCTTCCTCTGATATTTTCCATTCTTTTTTCAGAGAACTTCATTCAGGCAGACTTGGAGAGTGGTACGTCTGAGCGTGACAAATTCCTTGAGTCTCTCATCATCTGAAAATGTTTTATTTTTCCTCATTCCTACAGGATAATTTTGCCAATATGAAGCTCACAGTTGACAGTTCTTTTATTTTTCAGAACTTGAAGAATGTTGTGTTGCTTCCTTCTGGCCTCTGTGATTTCAGATGAGGAATCTGTTGTCATCTGGGTTGTTTTTCTGCTCCAGGTGATGCAACATTCCTTTCTGGCTGCTTTGCAGAATTCTTCTGGGTTTTTAGTGCTTGGAGCTTTAATCAGGATGTGGCTTAGAATGGGTTTATTTGGATTTTTCCTAGATGAGATTGGATCAGCTTCTCAAGTCTGTAGGTTTGTGTGTTTCACCAACTTTGGGCATGTGAAGCCTTTAGTTCGTTGTCCATTTTCTCAGCACCCCGTGTGTCTGGAATTATGATGAATGTAAGATCTGTTTTATTGCCCCGGAGACCTCTGAAGATCTATTCAATGTATTTTGTACATTTTATTTTTGTTGTCCATATTGCGTAAATTCCCTGCAGCTTTTCTCAAATTCACTGATTCTGATCTCAATCCCAGCAAGATTCTTTTATAATTTAATTTTTACTACTGTGTGCATCAGTTCTATACATTCTTATTGGTTCTTTTGTTTGTAACTTTGGTGTATTTGTTGAGATGTTTCTCACTTTGTGAGAATTTTTAGTTGATCATTGAAGCATTTTTAGGTTGCTTCCCTTCACGTCCCTGTTGGGTAGTTTCAGTCTCTTTTTCTTCTTGTTGACCTCCTTCTCTCTTTACATTCTAAGTTACTTTTAAATGCAGATTTACTTTTCATTTGAAAAAGAGTCAGAGATGTGCCTTCTGCTGATCCACTCACGTCCCCAATGCCCACAACAACCAGAGCTGCACCAGGCTGAAGCCAAGAACTCCAGCCGAATCTGGGTCTCCCACACGGGTGGCAGAGAAAAAATCCTCTAGCATAACCTTTTACCTAGCAGGGTGTGCGTTGGGAAGCTGGACTAGGGAGCAGAGAAGTACTCAAACCCAAGCACTGTGACATGGAATGCAGGCATCCCAAGAAGCACTTTCAAACCCCTTTGCTAGTTACTCAGCTCTTGATGTGATGGGTAACTTTCTGTTGTATCCTGGATATTGTCTGATTTAGTGGAAAATTTGGAATTCTGTCTGCACTGATTATTTTATCACTCAGTTGCTCTGTTTAGGGTAGGCAGGCAAGTCCTGGCTCATTTTTGCGCAGCATTGGACCAAGCAGCTTTCATACAAAGCATTTGTGATGATATTTTGGGCAAGTTGGTTTTCCTGCAGCTCTCGGGGAGCCCACTGGTCCCTTCTGGTGGTGGATATTGGGAAAATGGCTGGTAGACAGAATTTTCTTTCATTCAGAGGGGAGCCTCGGCCCACTGATGAGAGTGACAGATGACTATTGATGGGACTCCCAGTAGGCAGCCTTGGGCTATCATGCTGGGCAAGCCTGGTAATGTTAGAGGGGACTGTGTGTGTATTCTGGGGAAGCCCCCGTGCGCTGCCTTCTGCTCCTGGGCTGGAGGACATGGAATGTCAGGCAGATGGACATTAGACAGTCTGGCTTTACAGCAGCTATAGCGTGGTGCCTTGCTTCCCCTCCTCTTACTCCCTTTGATAAGTCTGCTTTGGCTGCTCCTCATGTCATTTTCATCATTTATAGTTGTGTGTGACAAAGGGAAGCTGTTCTGTGTCATTTTGTTCAGGCAAGAACTCCTGCTATTATTAAGCAGTTCTATTTTTGACATTCAATAATCTTTTTTTTTTTTCAAAATGATCTAGGTAATTGTCTCTGTTTTCCTCTCAATTTTTCAAATTGATGCAATGATTTCTTCAAATCTATTACCTGTTTTTATTGAGACTGCCATCCATCCACAGCCAGGGTGAGGGACTTCCAACCTGCAGGCCATATATGACCCCTAAAATCATTTAGGGCAACCGCAGATGGGACTCAGAATTCAGTCAATCTGTAGCAGGGTGATTTTGAAGGTAAACATCTTGTGTAGGTTACAAACCACGTTATAAAGTGGTCCAAGACAGAAATAACATTCCCTGTCCCTGGGTACGAGCCTAAAGGTCTTGTATTTAAATTGTTGGGGGGAAAAAAGATTTATTTTGTTTATTGTGAGGCAGGGTTACAGAGAGAAAGAAGATTGCAGGGGTGGGGCAGGGAGGGGAGAGAGAGATTAATTTTTCCATCTCTTGATTCACTCACCAAATAGGTATAATAGTTGAGGTTGGCCCAAGCAGAAGCCAAGAATCTGGAGTTTCTTCTTGGTCTCCTTTAGGAGTACAAGACCCCAGGCACTTTGGTCATCTTCCACTGCTTTTCCAATCACATTAGCAGGGAGCTGGATCCTAAATCGAACATCCAGCTCTTAAACCATGACCATATGGGAGGCCAGCATCACAGGCTGTGGCAATATCTACTGTGTCACAAAGCTGGCCGTTACATTTGCATTTTTAGTTAGAATTCATCTCCCAATTGGCTGGAAAGCATTGCTGTGTTTCTCTTTTTGAAGTTTTTCTTTAAAGAATTTGGATCTACTTAAGGGACAGGCTTTTTAAGCACTTTGCAAATTTGAATATTATCCAGCTATTTTTGCTGATTAAAAGTGATTGAACATAGAGTTCTTAGATCACAAAATTTTGACTTTAGTATCTTGCCAGCCAACATTTTTCACAGTGGGCATGATTCACACTAAATCAGCTATTGGAGGCTCCTAACGTTCACTCGTTTAATTAAAGTCTTCATTTGCTGACATTTTTAACTTAATTAAATATGTCATTTCTCCAATGACAATATAATGATAAAAGAATTTTTTCTTTAATTTTTCCATTAATACACTTGATCCCCATATCAGCTGTATTTGTAGGAAATAAAACTGAACTTGCATTTAATATTCCTAGATGCTGTTCTTGTTATTTTCCCCTAAACAGTATGTATTTATTGAATTTGCATTTGGGTATTTGTGAGTATTCTGGAGATAAAGTACAAAGGAGGATGTACATTTGTTATATGCAAATAGTAGAAAATTTTATATGTCACGGACTTAAATAGCCACTGGGTTTGATGTTGCTGAGTGTTCGAGAACCAATCCCCAGCGAATACTGTGGGGTCCATGCCTGGGTCTTTACCATCCACAGGAGAGACCCGGATGGAGTTCCAGCTCCTGGCTTCAGTCTTACGCAGACCTGGATGCTATGGCCATTTAGGGGGTGAGCCAGTGGATGGAACACCTCTCTGTCTTTAACTCTCCCTCTCTCTGTAGCTCTGCTTTCTAATTGATTTTCTTCTAATAATGAAGAAATGAATCTAACTTACCAAGTGGACAGTTGGGGCAGGTGATGTCTTCCTGGGCCTCTGCACATGGATTTTTCATTCTACCATCTCCTCTGATGGAGCCTCATCCTTATACACATTACATTTAAGCTGCAAGATGATTCCACAGCTTTGGACACAAGAACTGTATTTCGCATGGGGAGGAGGCAGCAGCATCCTTTTTTTCCCCGGTCAGTGACTCTTATGGTTGCAAGCAAAGGAGACGCTGTCTCAGGGCATCCTAGCAGGTGTTCCCTGTGAAGTTGCATTGTCCATGGCAGAGTCCCATGCCTGCTGCTAGCTGCAAGGGAGGCCAAGAAAATAGGAAACAGCGAATGTGACAGATAGACTGGCTTAAGACCCACTTGTGAGGTGGGACTCTATGTCATCCCAGATCAAATCAGATATCTTAAAAGAAGGGAGATGGAGAATAAGTGGCTGCTGGCTGCACCAGAGAGGGCGTCGCCATGGCCTTTCTCCATTGAAAAAGTCAGGCAGAGAGTGTCATTGGAAGTACACTTAGGTGCCAGGGCACTGTTTCCTTGTCATTTATAGATAAGCTTGGGGATAGCTTGACTGTGTTGTTTGTGGAGAACCCGTTTTGTGCAACTTCTGTGGTCTTCCCATATCTTTTCTTTTTCTTTCTTTCTTATAATTGCCCTTTGCAATGTTTCTTTTCTTACAACTTTATACTTCGGTTCTCTTGTGTCCCAGTCTGTTTGCAAGTTCCTCCTTGGTGTGTGCTTTTCAGAGTGACTTGCTCCCCTACTCAGTGAAATGTTTATTTTCCTTCATGATTATTTTCCTTAAACTTCTGTACTGTTGGCTTTTCTCCCCCTAACTCATGTTGTCCAAGCAATTCTGACTTCCCAGCTCCTCTGGGCTATGTTTGGCTTCTTGTGGCTCAGGTGCTATCTAAAGTGGTTTTGTACACACATCCCTCCCTGGGAACTCAACCATTAGTATAAACTCTTCTGTACTGGGGCCTATTTTCTTCTCTTATCTGCAAGTCACAGTTGGCACTGACAGGGGTCTGACTGTGTCCCCACAGCATGCAAATCGCATAGTGGTGATGATGACAGGTGCCGCTGTCACAGTCACCACCCCGTCATCGCTGGCTGTCTCTATCCTCTGTGGGTACCATGGAGGCACATTGCGGTCTAGCACAGCCTCAACAGCTGTGGCTCAGTTCCCTAGGAGACCCCAGGAGTGAGGGATGATTCCTGCTACCATGCCCTTACTCAGTCACCTTCTCGACTTCTAGTGCATGTTGCCCAGCTCTGTAAGAGATGAAAGTTGCAGACTGTGGAGTCTCTGTCCTTGGAGACCCTGAAGAAGAGACAAACTCACCATCCAGAAAAAGCTTCTGACATTTCTCTGCCTCGAGGCAGGAAAACCAAGCAGGATGATCCTTCAAGGTCGTGCCTTCACATGAAACCTTTCAAAGCCTCCACATCTCCCTCGAGGGACTGCGTCCTCATTCCAAAGTCCTTCAAAATCTGCCCTTAAAATCTGCAAGTCAGTCCCCCCCTGTACACACCCACCCTCTGGACCCCCAGCCACACCCCATCTCCTTGCACCACCTGCATGCACGTTTTCTGGGGTTCACATCTTTGTCCCAACCGCCCAACCTTTCCCTGAGTCTGGAGCTCCCAAGCAAGCGGACCGTCTGCCCAGCCAATCCTACTGCTGTGTCCTCAAGGCCTCTCTATGGGTTTATGTAACTACACGTGACCACCGTCCTGAAGCCTGCAGTTTTGCCTGCTCAGGATGCTGAATAAGCACAACTCGGCACAGAATCAAAGCACAGTGTTGCTCTGTCCTTGTGTAGCCCCTTCAGAGTGCATCCTAGTACTTCAGCATTCCTGTGCCCCCATGTGGAAACCAGGTAGGGCTGTGACTTTTTGGTGTCCATAAGATTTTTAAGAATTCAATATTTTACTCAGAAAAGCACACAGCAAATGGGCCATCCACCCATTCCTTGTACAGTAAAGCACCCATCTTGATCCAGTCCCCCCGCAATCCCTCCAAAAAGTGAAGCTATCGTTTCTTCCAAATTCCTTTCGGAAATTAATATTGTGGGTCAGGGTCCTCTTTGTCCCCATCTTCGGGCTGTGTCCCTCCGTTTCTCCCATGAGGCTGAAGTTGGAGTTTGTCTCTTCTAGCCGCATTTTTTGTGTTGTTACTGTGTGCGTCTCTACTATGTGCGATAATGCATTATGCATTCAGGGGCCAGGACTGAGGAGTATTCGATTAAGCCACTGACTCTGAAGCTGGCATTCTTCTCTATGAGTGCCTGTTCAAGTCCTTGCTACTCCACTTCAGTCCAACTCCCTCATGAGACATTTAGGCAACAGCAGAAGATAACCCCTGTGCTTTGGCCTTCTCCACCCACATGGAAGGCCACGATGGAGTTCCTGGACACTGGTCTTCACTTGGCCCAGTTCCAGCCATTCCAGCCACTGAGGAAGGGGGCGGTGAACCAATGGATAGAAGACCAATCTCTCTTTCCCCTCTCTGTGAGTGTTGTGCGTGCAATTCTGCTTTTCGAAAAAAAAAATTTGTCTCTATTTTTAAAAATGAAAAAGTTATAGGTGTTGTCTGAAGACTTACTATTGAAAACTTTCCTTTATTCAGGCAGATTGGCCCGTATGCGATTTAAATGACCTCAGTTTCTAAATAATGGGGTAATGATGTGCTAGCTGAGTTTCCAGTTTTATTCAAAATGCTTTTCAAGATGTGCTCATGGTTATGTGTGTAGATCGAGACTTCCGAATGCTGTCAAATTTGATTGGTTCTCAATATCCAAAAAAGACTGATTTTAGAACTCCTTGGCAATGATTAAGTTGCTGGGTAAGTGACTTACTATTTGAATATAACCCGTTCTTGTCCTATCGTTAAATCATCTATAGATGGCTTACCATAGCTCATATAGTGCCAATGCTATGTAAATAGTCATTCTACTGTATTGTATAGGGAATCATGAGTCAGATAAGAGTCTGTATGGTCAGTAAAATAATTTTGAATTTTTTAAGTTATTTAGTTATTGATCTGTGAGTCAGAGAGACAACAAGAGAGCTAGGGATAGTTCCCATACTCTGATTCCAACCCCCAAGGCCACAGAGACCCTTTAGCAGCAGGTCCCAGGAACACAATTACCTGAGCGCCACATATGCCTTCCAGTGTCCACATCAGTGGGAAGCCAGAGTTTTTGGCTAGAGGTGGGCATCAGAGGCTGGTGCATTTTAATTGCCAGGCTTAATGCCCAGTTAAAAATTGTTTGGAATATTCTCCATCTGCAGTTGGTTGAAGCCGTTCGACTATCATTGACATATTCAATCTCAGACTAATGATTGTTTATGTTATTTCTAAGTTCTTGTGATTACAAGTAATGCTGCTATGCGATTGCCATAGGGCTTGACGATTTTAAGGGTCCTCGGGACTGCTGTGTTATGAAGGAGAAGTGTCAGATCTGTTAAGAATCACCAAGTTACTGTCTAAAGGGCTGTGTTCCATCATCCACAGTCTCATCAATACCCTATAGGAGTTCTCTCATTGACCCACACCCTTGACAACTGAATTTCTAACCAAATGCTGAGTGTGAAATGATGTTTCACAGTTATTTCCATTTGTTCTGCTTCTGATATTGGAAAGAGTGGTCATTTCCCCCTCTGCGTATTGGCCAGCTGGGTTTTCTCCCTTGTGATTTGCAGGTTTATAGTTTTGAACGATGTTCAATGTAGTGTGCCTTTCTCTTACTGATTTATTTTGACTCTCTGTTCTACTCCTACCTCTGAGTGACTCGCTGCTCCTGGCAAATAACAGTGTTAGAGAGAATATTCTACCCATGTCTGCCTAGATTGCTACAAACGCAAGCCAACTCCTCTCATCCCCAGGAGGCAAAGCACCTCTTTCTTGCTCCAGCAGACAAATCAAAGCTGTGATGAAATGAGCAAAACAGACGCGAGATCTGGGACTGGACTTGCGTGGATTTACAGCTCCATGGTTAATTTGCCATGTTGGCTTCAACAACAATAGTGGACCCTGGAACCAGTTAATAATGTTCTGAAGCTGTCCTCAGTGTGTGGGGACCAGTTAACCCTTGTGTGCACAATTCAGATTCTTTCTCCTCATCACATTCCCTACTTGCTTTGTTATTGTGCCCACTAAGGTTGACTCACCAAATCTCTCTCGGGATTATCATTTATTTCATGGGGTGAGAGGGTCCCAGAGCCACAACAACTAAGAGTAGAGGACTTACCTTGCAGACATGACCACTCATTCAACTCGGATAGATTTCTACTAGTTTGTGGAGTCTTCCATTGACATGGTCATAATCATTTCACACTTCTGCTTATTCTCTCACTTCCCTGATCCCTCCAGTGGAATCCAAATCTATCTGTTCAGCCACTGATAGACCTTGGCTATTGTGATGATGCTGTAGTAACCATTTGAGCACTGGTATCTCTTTGATATGCTAGTTTCATTTTGTTTGGATAAAGAAAAATACCTAATTGTGGGATGCCTCCGTTGTGTGCTCTTTCTTTAGGGTTTTGGAACCTCTATATTGTTTTCCAAAGAGGCAATACTATTTACACTCCTACCCCATGACTACAAATATTATGTCCATATAAAAATGCTAAAAATTAGGGACCGGCTCATGGCATAGTAGATTAAACGTTTCTTTGTGGAATCAGCATCCCTTATGACTGCCAGTTGGGTCCTGGCTGCTGCATTTCTGATCCAACTTCCTGCTATTGGCCTGGGAAAGCAGTATAGGATGGTTCATGTCCTTGGGCCTTTGCATGCATGTGAGAGAACTGGAAGAAGCTTCTGGTTTCAGATCAACTCAACTCTGACCTTTGTGGCTACTTGGGGAGTGAATCAATGGATGAAAGATGTTTCTCTGCCTCTCCTTCTCTCGGTAAATATGCCTTTCGAATAAAAATTGAAGAAATTTTGAAAACAACAAAAATTTAGAATTGCATACTAATAAGTAGAATAAATTTGATTCTCTACAAGCATACTAACTTCTGGAATTTGGGTTACTGCTGCTCTGCCTTAGTGGCTTTTCTTGACTTCTTGGAACAGAGTAATTCTTCTATTTATTGTTCAAACTTAATCATCTATAGAGCTTTCCTGATTAGATTAGCTCATGTTTGATGTATTTTATTAGTCTTTTCAAGCCATCATCTGATGGTTTGGTTGTCTTAGATCACATTTTATGGATAGTTGAAACTGGACATAATTTCCGTCCATTGTGCTTCAACATTTCTGTGCATTTTCAGTAGTATTTGACTTTCTAAGTGACATGCAGTTTGGTTTCAAAGCATACAATTAGATTGCCTTTAAAGATCAAGTTTAACCTCTTTATGTGTGTATGTGTGTGTGTGTGTGTGAGAGAGAGAGAGAGAGAGAGAGAGAGAGAAGCAGGCGGGGGAGAGAGGGAGAAAGAGAGAGAGAGATTGAGACTGACTTTGCGTACTGTGGGACTCATTTGTGCTATCCTTATTTTGCATGTTTTGTTCAGTATTGAAAAGATTACATTCTCTGACCCACTGTACAGATTTCTTTTTTCTCTTTGTTTGGATTATATAAATTGGATTTCTCTTCTTTGAGAGGTTAACCTTACATTCTAAATATACTTCAAAAGTTTGTGGAAAATAGAATTAAAAGATAGGTTTATTTTGGTGTCCATTTTAAGAGGTCCTTATTTACTTATTTACTTTACTCTGAGAGCCATAGAGAGAAACAGAGAGGCCAGATTGTCTTATCTACTTGTTCACCTCCCAGATGCACTCCTGGGACAGACCAAAACCAGGAGCCTGGAACTCCTTCCAGGTTTCCTAAATTCCATCACTTGGACAGTTATCAGCTGTCTCCAAGGATGTGTGCAACTGGAACCACAAGTGGAGCCAGAACTCAAACCAAGACTTCCCACCAGGGGATGCAGGCATCCCGAACAGCATCTTACCAACTGCACCAGACACCTGCTCCAATGTGCTACAATGTGAACCGCATGTATACAAGAGGACTGCAGAAAGTTCAGAGTGGGAGAGGGTATTGTAGTACAGCAGAGTGAGCCACTGTCTGCAATACTGACATCTCATTTGGGCATCTGTTCAAGTCCTGACAGCTCCACTTCTGATCTACCAACCTGCTACTACACCTGGAAAAAGAGTGAAAGATGGCCCGCATCCTTTGAGAAGTGAAACAGCCAATGGAATATAGCTCTCTTTCTTTCTGAATGTCTTCTCTCTGCTCTCCATTACTGTCTGTAATTCTGTCTTTCAAATAAACATTGTTTTTTAAAAATTCATGGTAAATAGGAAAAAAACTCATGGATTTCAAAATTTGTGCACTAGAGTACATCTCTCTCTCTCTCTCTCTCTCTCTCTCTCTCTCTCTCTCATACTTTATTTGTTTAGTTGAAAGGCTTAGTTATGAAGAATGATAGTGATACAGAAAATGAGAGGACATTCATCTGCTGCTTCACTCACTATATGGTCACTACAGTCTAGACTGGGACAGCCTGAAACCAGGAGTCTAAAGCTTCTTCCAGAACTCCCACATGGTTGCATCACTCAGACATTTGGACCATCCTCCAGTGCCTTCCCAGACACAGTAGCGGGGAGCTGGATTGGAAATAGAATAGCCAGAACTTGTAGCAGTGCCTGAATGACATGCCAGCAATGGGAGTGACAACTTAACACAGGGTGCTTCAACCTTGGCTCCAAAGCAAACTTAGCTTCAAATTTCATCTTCCATGAATGTTTGGAAGTACCTTGGCATTTTTTAAATGAAGTTCAACATCACTCAACACCTGCATAACTGCCACCATTCTGCTGTTCTTGATTACTATTTCCAGAATTTTGCTGGCCCTGATGGCAGAATTAGTGTGGCACTCATGGGCAGAGGGGCCTGGGTTCCACCCAGTGTGAGCTTTGCCTGTCTTCCTTGGACTCCTTAGGATTTTCATACCAGCTCCAGCAATGCAGACAACTGTGTGACCTTGGTCCTGGAGTAGAAGGACTTGCTTGCAGCAATGTGCCTGACCCAGGTTCCTCCTGTTACATGGGGTAATTTCAGAGCTCTTTCCACAGCAGGGGAGCCGCTCCCTACCACTTCTGTCTAGTTTTCTACCTGTGACCAGCAGGCCCTCATTTTCAGTGCAATTTTCCGTCTCACACTCAGCCTCATTTTCCACCTATAGAGAGGGTAACTTTGTTCTTCGGCAAGACTCAGTCGTAACTTTTTCTTATTTATAGTGGACTGAGCATGGAGATGGCATTCAAAGCCTGTCTTTGTGCTGCCAGTCACACTTCTGATGGGGTCTGAATGTCTTCACAATGACCCACCTTTCTTTCATGTGTACAGCCCAATTAGGAGCGCTACGCAGTGTCGGGAACTCTGATGGGTCTGGTGTTACACTTTAGTCATTCCTTAATCCAGGGACGATGGACTCCAGGGCTCCTAATGAATACCACCAATGGCCAGCTCCCCAATACAAAGATAGCTTAATAGTTTTTGCCTACAATGGCTATTAAAAAAGTATAAAAAGAAATGTACTTTGTGCCAGCAATTTAAAATCCATTTTGGGACTGGCATTGTAGCATAGCGAGTTAAACACCTGCAATGCTGGTATCCCACATCAGAGCACCACTTCAATTCCTGGCTGCTTCCCTTCGCATCAAGCTCCCAACAAATTGGCCTGGAAAGGCAGCAGAAGGTGGCCCAAGTGTTTGGATTCTTCCCACCTATGTGGGATACCTGGATGGCATTTTGGGCTTATGACTTCATCCCAGAGATACTGGCCATTATGGACCTTTGAAGAGTGATACAACAGATGCAAGATCTCTCTCTCTCTCTCTCTCTCTCTCTCTCTCTGTAAATCTGCCTTTCAAATAAATAAATTTTAAAAATTTAAATCCATGCATAGTTTTTTCATGACATGAATTTCCACGAGCTTCTTGGAGGTCTCATGTGCAGGCCACACACACACATCCTACCGTATGCTTCAGATCACCCCTAGCTTATTATAATACATAGCATAATATAAATGCTTTAAATGACTGTTGTACCATATTATTTGAGGAATATTAGCACTTTAATCGTATGCGTGCATTTAGTCAAGATGCAGTTTGGCGGAACAACTATTTCCACTCAGCGGTTGAGTAAATGCATGGATGCAGAACCCGTGGATATGGAAGGCCAACTTAACTTGCATGCTAACCAGTGGATCGGCCGTGGTCTCACGGGTGCTGAAGGCATGTGGCAGCTGGCTGAAGAAAGGGCTTCAGTAGCCTGAGTCTCATCTGCTTCAGCTGATTCTCACAGGACATCCTGTGCAGCAGCCAGTGGCACCAACATGAAACCATAAGACAGGCCCTCTGAGCTAAGGAATGCACATCTTATTTAATGGGCCTTCCTGACCCTTGTCTTGGAGGAACACGTCGTCGTTACCAGAGGGGCTGTCATTGAACTTGCCTTTTGCGCTGGGGGAAGATGCTCTATGTCTTCAGGCTGTCCTTTATACCAGCATCCTAGAAAGATAATCCTGAACAGAGGCAGCAAGTGCCTGTGCTTGCAAGACATCCCAAAGTATGGGAGATGTGGGAAGTTATGGTCTCCCTGTATGCAGGTGTTGAATAAATCCTCTCTGTGTTTAGTTTTACTATATGCACAGATTATGAAGAACAGTATAGCAAAAGCACAGCCATCACCAGAAATGGAGGTTGGATTCTTAACATTGCCTGTGCCTTTTGAAGTAAACTCACTGAAGGCAGGAACAACGTGAGCTCTTTTTTCTGCTCGATGGGAGGCAGTGGGGCCAGGTGGATGTCTGTTAAAGATAGGTCCCGTAAGGACCCACAGCCCTGGAACCACCTTTGGTGCCGCCTTCACATCCAGTACTGCAACCATAGGTGTTTTCCCGGTACCCTCAGAAAACCTCCAAGGTCCCTGATGGTTTTGTAGCCCCAGTTCAAGAATCAATATCCTCAGTGAATGGTGTCTTTTTGGGCAAATGGTGTCTTTTTGGGCAAATGTTACGGCTTTTGGAGGATATATTCTGCAAAGTGGCTCAGGCTCCCATCTGTGGCTGCAATGTTTCCAGACTTAAGAAAGACATTCAGACCCAGAGCCTATTTTGGTCTGAACAACTGTCTTTGGTAGCAGCTAATGAAGATGTTGGTCTATTTTTGCTTCAGGAACTGGTAGGCATGAGGGGAGATGGGTTTCTTTTATGTCAGTGCACTGATGTTTGCAAGCATTGTGGCATCATGTCTAAGGTAAGCCCCCAGGAAAGATCCATCGCCCACAAGAGAGGCATATTAGGCTGAGCGTCAGATACCAGCCTCTCTTGGCTGTAAAGTCTGGTGGTCAGGAGCAGGTGGGATCCTTGCCTGCTCACAACTCAGCATCAAATAGACCAAGGGAATTAGAGCTGCTTGGTATCCTCCTTGCTGTTCCCCTGCCCCATTCCACCAGGCCCCACTTCCTCCAGATGGACTAACCATCCAGAGATCCAATGAGATTGTCGAGAGGCAGCCCTTCAGAACAAAGGTTTGCACTGTTTCTGCCTTTTGGGAGGGAGCAGCTCTGGGTGATGAACAAGCCCAACCCTGGGAAGGTGTGACCCAAGAACCATGATGTGCCTTCCAGGAGTGAGGGCTGCCCAGGACGTTGTGGTCATCGGTTCAACGTGCCTTTTCCTCTGACTCCTGCAGCAACCTCGCTTGGCCATATTGTGCTGTCTAGGACCTTTTATTCATCACCTTGACCCGATGGACTGCCTTGCTATTTACGCGGGTTTGTGTCTCATCCATTTACCCAGCAAAGCTCTCTGGTTCTTAACTGTGACTGTGGTCCCAGCAAATCAATGCTTGACCCAGGCCCAATTACCAGGAAAGAAAACAAACAAACAGTTTCTTTGGAGAAGCCTCTACATCAGCTGTACAGGGTGGGAAATTGTCACGGATGCCTCCATCTGGCATAATCATTTTCGAAGTCTTAGAAAATTTTTATGTTAATATAGCGGTATCCGTACCGGAACTCACAGTGGGAAAAAAAAGACAGATGAGCATGAAGGGGAAAGTTAGTGCACAGACTAGAGCCCAAGGAAGCAGCACCAAGACTTCAGAGAGCACCATGGTGCAACCAGAGGTTGGCCTAATGGTTACAAAGCTGCTTTGGTTGGTTGTGACCCAGCTCTGTTCCTGATGACAGACACTTCCTAAGGTAAACCCTAGGGGGCAGCAGTGATGACTCAACTGATTGAGTTTCTGCTGAGGATGTGTGACACCTGCATTGCATTCCCAGCTCCTGGCCTTGACCTTAGGTTGGCTCCATAAGCCTTTGGGGAATACATGCAGCAGCAGAGGAGTTCACTCCATCTCTATTTCTGCCTCCTGTGCCTCTGCATCTCACATCAAGGTAATTGTTTTTAATGACACAAGCACATCTCATAAAGTGCATGTAGATTGTGTTAGGAGCATTCACAAGGGAGGGTTAGTTGGGAATGGGAATGCCAGTATCGATCCTGATCTTGGATTTATACCATAGGATTGTGGACGAGTGAGAACACGGATGCCACCAACCGGAGTTGGCACAAGAGGAAAAGAAGCTAGAATTCTATCACCACAATTCCTACACGTGCTTTTGTGCAGGGCCTTCCTCCCAGCCTGTTAGCGTGGCATCTGTTTTCCCCGAATAGAGCATCAACATGTGTGAAGGACCCTTATTTATGAAGAGAGGGTATTGAGCCACTGAGGAGTTGAAAATCAGTGGAAGCCCCAGCTGGCTGGGTAGACTTCGGTGACTGAAGGGAGTCCCCTCTGTGGGTCTCTGGCTTTGTTTCCCAGGCAGAAAGTTCAACACAGAATATCTGCAGCTCCATCATCCCAGCTCCCAGAACTGCCACTTAAATGGAGCCAGTGCTAGCGTCCAGTCTTATTGCTCATCTGGGCCCCTGTGGAGATGGGAACTGCAGAGCACCAGACCAGGTTATTCTCATTTCCTCTCCAATTCTGGAAGGTTTCTTCCCCCCTGACAGCCAGGAACATCTGTTGCTAGTTTTCCCTCGTCACAACTGTGTCTGTCATTGCCTTGTTCCTTAGAGCTCACTGCTTAGCACCTACCTGCTTGTTCTTTCCAAATTGTGCAAGGCACAAAGCAATATGATGGCCACTGTGGGTCACCACATTCTGCCCAGAGCCTACAGGGACAGAATGATCTGTTAGACTAACAGAAGGGAAGATTGCAAGGGATACACAGAGCAAGCACCCAACAGCTGCAGGCAACCAGTCTGCGAGCTCTGCCCTAAGACAAGACAGCCAAAGCCAAGCGGTGCTTGCTGCAAGCTTTCCCTAATTCCTAATGAGTGTGACTTTGGTTACCACGTATTTAGTTGAACTACGTCAGTTTAATCTGGATGAGTTGGAGATCCACTATTATTGAGGCATTTTTCAACAAGTAGGGTTTCATCACAGTGTTTCCCGGATTCTTGTCTGTCTAAGGTAATTGGAATGAAGTGGTGTTTCGAAGAGGGGCTTTTAAATGGAAGCTGTGAGACACACTGATAATTAGCATCCTTTCTACCCTCAATTACAGTGCCAAAGTCCCTTGCAGTTTCCTTTATTCTTAAATGACTTAACCATGCCTCTGTAATTTTATTTACCCGATTTGTTTGCCCAGGCAGCTCCTTATTACGGATAATGAAGAGGAAGGCTTAAGCTCTACTGACATCAAATTATCATAAATTTTAAATTTGTCACATCCAAAATTCTTAATGAGGGTTTACAGTTTGTAAGTGCATCTCTGGCTTGTAAAGCTCACATCCTGAGCAAGGAGATCCATTTCTATTGTAATTCTCTGTAGGTCAGTGCCAAGTTGACTCATAGACCCAGGTCTGTCTGCTGGCTTAGATTTGTTTGTATGGTATACACATAGAACAAGGATGAAGTTGAGACAGTTTTCGATGTCCAAGAAATACACCTGTTTGGTAGAGCAGGTTGCCCCCACCTCAAATATGAAGAACTTCAGAAGTCCATGGAAAACGAAATTAAAAGGATATGTATTTTTCATGCGAAAATGTTGAAGATCATACATAGAAGGGATCCTCAGAGAGGTCATGGGAGAGTCCAAACTAGGCATGAATCTCAAGAACATTTTGTACAAATAATGTTTTATTAAATACCTGTTAAAATATTTATTTATTCATTAGAAGGATGGAGCAACAGAGATGCGCGTGCGTACACACACACAGAGAGATGCTAGGTGGTTGTGGGGGCTGGGTTGCACACTTCTATCTGCTAGTTCTTTTTTTAAACAGCCACAGTATCTAGATCTTGTTCAGGCTAAAGTCAGAATGTACATCCTGGTTTCTCACATAAGGAAGACCAGAGACACAAGCACTTGGACCCTCTTCTACCATCTTTGAACTAGACTGGAAACAGAACAGCTACAACTTGGAGGAGCACTTCAATGTGGGATATGCTGGCTTAATGTTCCACACCATAACACCAGAACCTGAGCCGTGGTTGGGAGAAGGCCAAAGCCAGGAGCTTCTTCTGAGTCTCCCACATGGGTGCTGGGGCCCAAAGCACTTGGGCTGTCCCCTGCTGCATTCTTTTTTTTTTTTTTTTTTTTTTTTTTTTATGGAACTGAATGGGAAGTGGAGCAACCAGGACTCTGGCACTTCCACGGACTTTTTGAAGTCCATTGTTGAGCTGGGTGCTAAGAGGCTATCAAGTAGAATATATCAACAACTGCAATCAAAGGCACCATCATCCAGTGAAGGGGCGGGGTGAGGGGTTTGAAGGAAACCCCTTGGCACCTTGGCACCTGGTGGATGGCTCCTGCGACTCAGCACTGGCCCTCTCTTCGGAAGCTGCTGTCAGATGAGTTTCGAGCTGCAAATTCTGGGGAACAGAAAAGAGATCACAAGACATCTCACTCTTCCAATGGATTCTGCAGGCATCCAATTTGGCTGCTCCAGGTAGCAGTGGAGACAGCTGACTCTTGATTACAGCAATCGCATTAAGGGAGTTAAAACATTACCTGTCAATCACTGCCCAGCGCGTGTGTGATGTGTGCATGAAGCACCAGGCCCAAAGCTCTATGGTAGAATGGCTCATTAAGTTCCATTAGATTTCCTAAACTGGAAGCTGATTGCTCTCTACCTGCACACCTCTTTAATCTCCACTGACAGCTCTGTCTGGGATCATTTATCATTTGTGGCATAATACTATCAGAGAGGTGGACATACCCTTGGCCGAATGACTGCAGTCTTCCTTCTGCTTATATGGAAGGGACTGTCCTCTCTCCAAGCAGGCACACTTGACAAAGGAGGCAAAATGCTGTCCCCTGAATTAGAACCTGAAAGAAAGAGAGCAGAGTTCCAAAGCATGATTTCCTGCAAAGGGCATTTAATAACCTGAAGTTGTTTGAAAAAAAAACAACCTTCAGCCTAGACACACACTATGTTTCTTTTCCCCAGTTACGGAGCAAAGTATAGTCACTACTGAAACAGCTATGGGATGTTCAAACTTGCTTGAATATCATAATTGAGCCTTCAGCCTATCTACCTTTGGAAGGCAGGCTTCCAAGACAAGTGAAAATTCAGATGTATCACGGGTAAGATGCCTGGGGTTCCTGCGTGTCCCTTTGTGGAACCAGCTGTGGGTATTAAGCCTGTGAATTGGGACGAACAGCATAAATACAACCACTGCTTTTTCAACTGTTGCGTGAGGTTCATAAGATGACCCTGCCTTATGCAGCTGTGAAAATCAAATGAGGAAATGTCTGCAAAATATTGAAGTTTGCACTTGGCACATAGTAGCCATTTAGAAGTGTTTTGAGTGATTTGCACATCCCCTGTAACTTACTAATGCTACGGATGTGACATCCACAGGGGTTGGTATTCGAGATCAGGGCTGATGCTCGCACACATATCAGTGAAGCAAGGTGCAATGTGACATCATTGATGACCTCTTTGTGTTTGTCCTAAACAGACACTCTCATTGTTTCCCCTCTACCACTGTCTTTTTGTAGCTGTGTGCCTGAATTCCCAATCACATTATACTATGGCTTTGACTCTAGCTCACCTGTCAGTTTGGTTATCACACCTCAGAGGCTGTCAGTGTCTTTCTTGCTTCTATTGGTAATGCTGAGAGAACCCACTCAAGCCTTGGAATCCAGGTGTTCAAGCCAGCCTGAAATTGGCTCTTGCTTGTGCAGAACTTATCAACCTCAGGTCCCTGGTGCTGATGGGAGTAATTTGTTTAAATTGGAAAGCTTGCTGCTTCACGATTACCAGGCTTTGTCAAATAGGAGGATGCTGGGATGGTGATGACTTGAGCCCGTTTGTGCAAGAGAAGCTCTTTCCTTCTCTGCTCTTTATTGAAAGTGTCATGAGCTTTATTGCCTAAGTGTTAAAGCGCAAGGACAAAGTGGAAACCACTTAAACTCCTATTCAGAGAATGTCGCCTCTCTTGCTTATTTACAGAGGGCAAAATAGGGTTGCAGACAGCATGGGAAAAGAGTATGCTTTGCAAATGCAAATGCCTAAAACACAAACTGCAGTTTGGCATTTCGTTTCTGAAATACTTGTACTAATGTTCGCTTACCACAAGCTCTTTATGTGTTTTATGGCATGTTGAGTAGGGAGAGGCATTTAGAATGATGGTTAAAATGCTGCTTGGTACATTGCAGCCTGTATTCAAGCACTTAGATGCAAGTCCCGGCCCCTGGTCCAATTCCAGCTTCCAGCTAATGTGCGCCCTGCTGCTCTGGTCTCTGCCATGCACATGGGAAGCCTACACGGAGTGCTGGGCTCCCAGCCTCAGACCCCTGCTGCAGCTGGCATCTGAAGAATCAGCTGATAGACAACTTCTGTGTGTATCTGCGCTGTCTCTGTTGCTGCCCTTTCTACCTTTCAAATACAGCGAAAGTAACACTTTAAAAGAAAACAACAATAAAAAAAGATATAAAGTGGTAGAGTACTGTTTTGTGATAGGATTAAATAACTAATGCTTCTTGATTTTGGAGAAGCATTTATCCAAGTGAATTTTCATCGAGAGCTTTGTCAAGAAGTAGTGCAACCTATGCTTGATTAATTTTATTGCACAGAAGTTGGTTTTCCTCAAAAAACACATCATATGTGTGCAGTGCTACATTAGAAATGTATTTTTGTATTGATCCTCAAATGGTTCTACAAGTGACAGCAAATATTGGCTGACTCCTAAACCTGTGGCTCAAACTAGAATGACTTTACTTCTCTTCTAACTGGCAATCTGGAAAATATTTGAAGAAAACTTGTTTTATTTTTTCACCAAGAGAAACTTCCCTGTTTCCTCCCTACCATTCTCTTACATTTTTATATTGTGCCATGTTTGCTCTTCATTCCATATAAAGCGAAACATCAAAAATTGAATAAAATGTGGTCCAGCATGGTAGCCTAGCAGCTAAAGTCCTCACCTTGAACATGCCGGGCTCCCATTTGGGTACCGGTTCTAATCTCGGAGGGCCCACTTCCCATGCAGCTCCCTGTTTGTGGCCTGGGGAAGCAGTGGAGGATGGCCCAAAGCCATCAGACCCTGCACCTGTATGGGAGACCCAGAAGAGGCTCCAAGCACTTGGCATTGGATTGATTGATTCAGCTCCAGCCTTTGCGGTGGCTTGGGGAGTGAGTCATTAGACATCTTTCCTCCTCTATGTATATCTGATTTTGCAATAAAAACAAATAGATCTTTTTTAAAAAATTGTATAAAATGTGCTATAGACTACATGACTGAGTGCTTTGATGAATTAGGATTCTATGCCATGCACTTTTCTTAATGTGTGTTGGATACATTTGGTGACATATGTGTATGTGTTGAATTGAAAAGGTATTTACTATACCTTGATTAAAATAATTTGCTCTCTTAAAAATACACAAAGCATATTAAGATAAAAACAATTTGTGAGAAAAATCAAACAAATGGAAGTGGGAAAAAAGATGGCATCCTTGGACGATTAATACCTAGAGTATATGGCAGACTCCCAGCTTTCTAATGGCCAAGCAAACAGGAACACTGACCATTCTGGTGATTCACACACTGCCCAAGTTGAAAAAAGCCCAGCACTCGCAAGAAGCAGAATCATCTCTGTTGCTAACCTATTGCTCCCATGGCTCTGCACTTAAGAGCTGAACATGGAGCATTTTAAGACAGTATTTCCAAAATTCATTCTAGATCCAGGTAGCCACCACAATAAAGATATCCTCGTGGACCACCTGCGTCATCCCCAAAGGTCACTCCCAGCCACTGGGAGTCACCCTCCGGCAGGTCCAGCCTCTGACTGCTCTAACCCGATCACTCCGCTGCCAGCTTTGCCACATTCATAGAATCAGGCAGTAAGCAACCCTCTTCATCTGGCTCTTCCATCTGTTATTTGTGCTGTTGTGTGCAGTGCTAGTCCATTCCATTCCACTCAGTGTTGCTACAGTTCCTAGAGTGTGCTACTGTAACTTGCCCTCAGTGTATTTTTTGCCTAACCCGGTTCATGGGCATTTGGGTTGTTTCCAGTTTGGGGTGACTATGGATAAAGTGGCTATAATAATTCATGTACGTGTATGGACATATGCTTTTGTTTCCACTAAGTGAATGACTAAGTGCTACATGATAAGGTAAATGCATGAGAGTTCTTCAATAAGTTTGGGGGAAATAGTGTTAAAAGATGTATTGAGGGGTAAGGGCTTGGTGTAACAATGAAAACGTAGATTGTGACTCCAGCACATGTCAGAATGCAGGGACTGCGGTCTCAGGTCGACTTTGGATTGGCTTTGGATTGCAGCTTCTTGTTAGTGCACAGGAAGGCACCAACTCGTTTCAGCCCAGCCCAGACCCAACTAAGCAAGCACTTGAGGAGTGAAGCAGCAGATGGCAAGCGTTCTTTGTCTCTAGTCTCTGTCTCTAAAAAGTAAACTAATGAAATTTGAAAGTATATTGTTTTCCAAAGGGATTATGCCATTTTAACTCCAACCAACTTGATATTCCCATTTTTAAATGTAGAAAACCAATTCATTTCTTTGTTTTCCATTATATTTTATTTTTAATTTTATGATACAATTCAGTAGGCTCTGGCATTTCCCTTACCACCTTCCCAAATTCCCTCCCCCCAAATGATTTCTCCCATACTGTTACAGTAGTATAGTCCTTCATAAACAGTCATATGTCCAGTAATCTGCTATTCAAGTGTGTCTTGACATTGTCGGTACAGACAATGGCAGACAGTCCAGCATCCTATTGTAACAGTCTCATTGGGAGTCCTTTCATTTGGAAGCAGAGATGTATATAGTACCGTATCTTCACATCTGGATATGATAGTCTCTATTATACTGTCATTATACATTTCCATAAATGAAAAGCCATAAAACAAAATCAACAACAGGAATAAAGTTAAAAAAAAATTTACACCACCATGGAGTTAAATAACATGCAACTGAATAACCAATGTGGTGATAAAAAAATAAAACATAACCAAATTGTTGATGAAAAAATAAACAAAAAACCTTCTTGGAGAAAATAGTGTTACTGTGTAATCTATGAGTCATGAACAATTTAATAAGAGAAAAGAGACTGCTTTGAAGAAATGAAAGTAGACAAAAATATCAAAACCCTGGATTGCAGCAAAAACAGTGTTGAAAGTACCATTGATCTTATATTTTGCATGAAGGTTGCCTTATGTCAGAGAGAACATGTGATATTTGTTCTTTTGGGATTGCTTTATTTCACTGAGCATGATGATCTGTAGTTGGGACCATTTGGTTGCAAGTGGTAGAATTTCATTCTTTTTAGTGGCCGAGTAGAATTCCATGGAGTAGATGTACCACAGTTTCTTTAACCACTCCTCTTTGGCTGGACATCTGGGTTGTTTCCATGTCTTTGCTGTTATAGATCATGCTGCTGTGAATATAGGACTACAGATCACTTTCTCATATGCAGTTTTCATTTCCTTTTGATATATTCCAGAAAGTGGGACAGCTAGGTCATATGTCAGGTTTGTTGAGTTCTCTAAGAACTCCATAATGATTTCCAAAGTGGTTGTAGTAGCCTACAGTCCCACCAACAGTGAAGGAGGGTACCTTTCTCCCCACATCCTGCCAGCAGGTATTGTTAGTATTGTATAAATAAAAAATAAATATAAAAATATAAAGTATGACAATATGCTGTTGTTAGTAGAATTCTGAATGTAGGCCAACCTCAATGTGCTTTTCATTTGTATCTTCCTGATGGCTAGGGAACCTTAACATTTTTTTCATATGTCTACCAACTATCTGAATTTCTTCTTTTGAAAAATGTCTGTTCATTTGCTTTGTCTGTATCTTTACAGGGTTGTTCGTTTTGCTGTCACTGAGTTTCTGAAGCTCTTTGTAGATTCTGTATATTAGTCCCCTATCAGTTGTGTAGATATTCCCATTTTTTTTGTTTTATTTTTGCATTTTAACCACTCTAATAGCCTACAGAATGTCTCCCTTGTAGTCTTTATTTGCTTTCTCTTCATTTTCTTTAGTGATTAATTAGGCAATTCAAATATTTTGTGTGAATTTTGCTTTATCGGTTGTCCTCTCATTATTGAATTGATGAGTTCTTTATACATTCTGGCACAAGCTACTAATGTATATTGTTCTGCAAAGATTTTTCTGACAGTGTATGTCTTAGGTTTCCATTGATGTAATGGTGTCTTTTGAAAGCAAGTTTTGATTGTAAAAAAGTGGAAGTGGTTTCTTGCTTTTAAGGTTCCTGCTCTGTATGTTCTGTATTGTGATGCTCTCATTGACTAGTTATCCAACTTTGTTGAGTTAATGACTGGGGAGCATTTAGAGATAGAACAAGTGGTATCTGTTATAATTGTTGCACATTTGCATGTATATTCACAACAGCAGAGTAAAAGATCAGGGGAGTGCGATTTGGAGATACAAGGGGGTTGTGAGAATAAGAGGAAAAGGAAACTTTCAGAGAGCCCATTGTGCACAGGCAGGTGTGATGCTGGGAAGTATAAAGTTCTGAGATTTGCCTGATGTCTCAATTTCCCAACCTTGCATACCAATTTCACACTCAGTTCTTGTTATGAGCATGTACTGCCCTCGTATCTCTTGAGCAGGCATCACCTTGAGGGGACCCCGCTGTTCCTTGCCATTTTCGTAGCCTCATCAGGATGTGTCCTTTTCTCCCTGCCACACCAGCCTATCAGTTCCTGGCAGATTAGCCACTAGCAGAGAGAGACCTGCATCAGCTGAGACATCCCATAAATACAACGGGGTTTACATTTTCGGCATTTGATGTGACATTCCATAAATATAACTGAGTTTAAATTTTTGGCAATTTGTTGATAAAATGCAAATCTTTTCTTCAAAGCATCAAGAACTGTTTTAAAAGGTCATTAAAAAGTTTCCTGTGGGATCAGAAATCCCTCCAGTCAGCCTTACACTTTTGAGCCCTCTGATATTACCAGTAGATGGGTTATAACTGCTCATTTCACATACAAGCCAGAGCGTCTGTTCAGCTGTTGGTAACCACAGAGGGACTCAATATCTGGGTGCTTTAAATGGTTTACGAAGAAATTGAATTACTTAACTTTTTAAAGATATTAAAACTTATTTGTATAGAGTGAATGAGAGAGAGATAAGGAGAGGGAAAGTGGGGAGAAAAGAGAAAGAGAGATAGCAGTTATCTTCCATCTGCTGGTTTACATATTAACCACAGCAGTCATAGTTGTGCCAGTAACCTGGACCTCCATCTAGGTCTCCCAGCTGGCTGGCAAGGAACTAAAGCACTTAAGCCACATTCCATTGGTATCTCACACTCATTAGTCAGGTGTTGGATTAGAAGTGGGGCAGCCAAAACCCAAATTCACGTGGGATTGGAGTTATGGGTGGAAGCTTACTTCACTGAACCACAACACTGAATCCTGAAATGAAATTCAAGGACTCTGTTGCAACAGCGTTGAAATCCACATGGTATGTGTTTCTCCTTAACTCTTTGGAGCCTAGTGGGTCTTTATTTTCCTTTATGAATCACATTTTATCTGCCCTATGTTGTAATTGTTTCATTTCATTGTAATCCAGGTTTGATGCATTAGTAAGTGTGACACATTTAGAACACAGAGCATGCCCTTAGAGGCTTGTCAAGTATTATAATTATCACAAAGTTGCATGTATGTTGAGTACATTAAAGTGAAAGACCAAGGGTTCTCATATCTCATGAGATATGATGTTTGTTTATTTATTTTCATCAGCAATTCCAAACGTGACGCCAATTCTGGCAGTGGAGTTTGTTACAGGTAATTTGGTTCTGCTGACTTTTGGTTTTGTGCATATGGATTCAAGGTTATTCCTACAAACACATTCTCTCTTATTTCATGAGGAAGAGAATACATCTGATTATGAATGAGAACCTAATGAAGAGGCTACTTGCATAAGTGTAGGTAGCTTGAAGGAACCAGCAACAACCTGATGAGAACCCTTGAGATCACAGTAACTGGAAGATATGCCTGACCCAAGGAGTCACAGGCTAAAGTGTTCCTAGGATCTCATTAGAATAGGAAGAGATGCTCTGAGCGGAAACTGTAGACGTCAAGGTACAGAGCCATTGGTGGAGTAGAAGAGCCCAACCCGAAAATCATCTCTCCCTTAGTGTCATCATGATTTCTGCCCTCAGCTCTGTGGCCCCAACCCACCCTGCAGTTAACAGCAAGGGCGTTCCAGGGAAGCAACCCCAAAGGATCAGCTTCCCAGAGTTCAAGACAGAACAAGTGCAACGTGGACTGAAGAAATGACAAATGAAAAGTGCATACATTTTCATTTTTTTTAATATAGAGAAAAAGAATTTTCAGAATTTCTTGTAATAATATCCTTGGGAGTTCAGTGTAAATATGAACACACTCTTTCATGTGTTTATGGCAGAAAAGATATTAGGAATTACTGGTCTAGGAGACTGGCTCCCAAGGTAGAAATGCAGGACCAGTTTCCTTAGATGGATCTCCTGTGCCAATGTCAAGCCCAACTTGGTTTTATTTATAAATCTATGTGATAGGTTGAAAATGTGTTTTTGGAAGAGAAAATGGAAGCCCTGTTTCTGATTCCACACCTGTCTTGTGCACAAAATTCCAGATTCTAGCCCAGAACTTGGCATTGTGAATGATGCAATCTTTCAGATACCTCAATTGTTCTGTGTATGGACTCATTGAAGTGATGCCCACTTCAGAGACAATGATAGTGACACTCATGTACATGGACAATTTACTTACTTTTAAAATTCAAGATCATGACCTGACAGTGATGTTATTTGCACATTGATTGAAGTGGAGTGGAGGAATATAGTTGCTAAGACACATCACATTCACTTTGGCAGGGAATCGAAAGAAATCAATACTGGACAGATTCCGGTCCCATGTGTCATGCAGGCTGATCTTGTACTGATGGACAAGGGGTAGGATATAATTTCCCCCTAACTTTGCTGAAAGTATTCAACACATCGAGCCATGCCCCAGTAAAAATAACAGAAAATGGGCAAGATCCCTGAAATGTGTAGCAATATCCTGAACTTCAAGTCTCTTCTACATACACAGTATTAAAACTTATCAGAAAAAAAATTCTATGCCCTTATTCCATATACTCTGTGAAGGAAGTCATTGTGTCGGTAGACACTGAGGACGCGGTGAAGCCTGATACACAGAAGATACACAAAGCACTCAGGGTGCTTTCTCTCTCCCAACCTCTGGTAGCACTGAAACTCTCCTTGTGAGCTTTAGACCAAGCCACCTGTGACCTCGGTTATGAATGACAAGTACCCCCAAAGTCTTGCTATCTGTAGGTCATCAATCTGAGAGTCTGGGCTTCATGTAAGGTGGTCATCTGAGGGTCTGATTTTGAAGCCAGGAAGGCACCAAGGGAATTGTTCATGGTGGGGCTGCTGGGAGATTCAGTCTATCAGGAATGGGTCAGGTCTCAGGGTAGGGAAGGTAGGGAAGCTGTGCATTGTCCAGGATCTCGTGTGGCTTACTGATCTGAGGTCTCATGCAAGGAGAGTAGAAATCACCACTGTGATCAGCGCTGCTTAAGGTCGAGCTGTTGGGGACCACAGGCATAGCATTTGTGAAACCAGACTGTGTTGTTCTGTATTTGGAAGACTTTTTTTTATTATTATTATTCATTAATTATATTGTATTAGTTTCATAGGTACTGGGATTTCCCCCACCCCTCCCCACACCCTCCCCCCATGGTGGATTGCTCCACTCTGTTACATGACCACAAGTTAAGTTCAGTTGAGATTCCCTCACTGCAAGCATATACCAAACATAGAGTCCAGCATCTTACTGTCCAGCCTAGTTCCACGGCTTCTTAGGGAGACCCTTCCAATATACCATCAGCAAAAATTTACATCGTTACGGAATTAATTGACATAGCAATGAGTAACCAATATGTTAAAAATAAATGCGGGTTCTCAACCACATTCTGTGACCACCTCATTGACATTTCAATTTTAGTTTATGCATAATATATAACATAATATTCATAAAATAACATGTTTTACATAACATCATATCCTCTTAAATTAAGGCAAACATGTGGTATCTAACCTTATTTGGAAGACTTTTGAAAAGAGGAGTGCAAGAGGCAGATCCTCCCAAGAAGAGTTGACTAGGCCTCCCCTTGTCCCAAGCACTGAGCAGTGCAGGTGAGCTAGCCAGTAAGTTCCCGACTAACAGGAAGATGATCCAGAGGGTCTCAAGTGAACTTCTGTTGTGTTGTTTTTTTTTTTTTTCAAAGAATTTTTATTTGAAAGGCATAATGGTAGACAGGAAGAGATGGATAAATAGGTTGTTCATCTGCTGGTTCACTCCCCAATTGACTGTGATACCCAGGGCGGTGCTAGGCTGAAATCAGGAGCCTGGAACTCCCATGGGGGTAAAGGGGCACAAGCACAGGGCCATCACCTGCTGCTTTCTTAGGCATGTAATCAGGGAACTGCATGAAAAGCAGAACAGTTGGGACATGAATCAGAACTCTGCTGTGGGATGCTGGTGCCACAGGTGTGATTTAACTCACTGGGCCACACACTAGCTCCCTGTATTTAATAGGAAACAGAATGGAACCCAGTTCTGTGGGGAATGGATCAAGCTAGCAAGAAAGGCATGTCATTGCCGCTAGTACAATACCAGTGAGACACTGTACTCCCAGGGCACCGATGTAGACCAGGTTGGAGGAATCAACTTTGGATTGGTCTCGTACTCACCAGCCTTCCCTGGCCAGTGCCCACAAGAATCATGTTTTGTAATCTTATCTATTTGTAACAGACGAAATGGAGTTTCCATTCACTGTTTCATTTCCCCCAAAGACCGTAACAGCTAGTGCTGGGTCTGGCCAAATCCAGAAGCCAGGAATTCAGTCCAGGTCTCCCTTGGGTGTAATATAGACTCAATTACTTGAACCATGATCTGTTCCTTTCCAGAGTCTGCATTTATGGGAAGCTGGGGTCAGGAGCCTGATCCAGGGACCAATCCCAGGTGTTCTGATGTGGGCCTCGGCATTTTCACCCCAGGAGTCAAATACTTGCTTCCAGATTTTTTTTTAAGATAGAGTGCATATGACCATAACTATAAAGGCTAATACCAACAATAAAAACTACATCAAACTCTGAAAGATTGTTTCATTAGTTAACTACCCACAATGCAAGTGAAAGGCATCAGAATTGAGTGATCAAAATTACAATACACGTAGTTTGCCCAGTGGGACTGTAGCACAGAGCTGTGCAGAAGCACTTCGAAGGTCACCCCCAAGGTGCAGGTGCAGGGATATGCTCCCTAGTAGTACACCAAATGGCAGGCCATCTCTCAGGTTCCAGACAGCCTGCTGAGTGATCCACACACAGCACAGGTTTCAGAACCCATCCCAAAACCTCAGCACACAGAGGGCAATTTGCAACCTGAGCCCTGAACGTCTTTATGATTTGAAGTTCAACAGATGCTTCTTAGATGTGAAACCAAAAGCACAATCCATAAAGGAAACAGAAATGGTAAATATGACTTCATCAAAAAAGGAAAGATTTTGTTCTGCACCAAAGAAAGTACGAGGGGAAAATGAGAAGATGAGACAGAAAGGGAAGGAGTGAGAGAGGAACAAGGTAGAAGAATTGTTGCAAAAAAACAATGAAGGGAAAGTCAACGGATGTAGAGAAGAGATTTGTAAATTATGTAACCAACAGAGGTGAACATACAAACGTTCAAAAGTCCATAGCAAGTAGAAGAAATAGAAAAAACAATTTGAAGGGACACATTGCCAAGGGAGATATGTAGTTGACTTGAAAGGTGCTTAACATCATTAATTCCTGGGGAGACAAAACTCAGTGCCCCAGTGAAACATCACTCCATGCCTATTAGATTGCCTGAACTAAGCGCAAAACTGACAGTATCAAATGTAGACATGGATACTGGGAAACTGGAACTCTTGTGTTTCTGACAGCAATGTTACAAACTGTTTCAGAAATGTGGTCTGTCAGTTGCTACTGAAGATTAAAAATGTAATGATCACATTATAACTCAACAGGACGACTAAAGATCTTCCTTCATGGAGCAAGAACTCCTGTTCACAGACAAGTTGCATGCATTGAGACTACTTCGCTTCTAGCAACTCTTTTCATAATTGCTGAAACTTGAACAATCTGTTATTTGTCAGCTGGTAGATGGAAAAGTAAATTGATGTTTCATGCAGAGGAGAAATTAAAAGTAATGATCTATTTATAAGTGAACAAGTTGAATGAATTTCAAAAACATCATACTGAGTAAGATATCCTGCCTACCTTGTGTCCCAGCAGGTTAAGCTGTCCACCCTGTTTGGGCACCAGTTCAAGTCCTGGCTGCTCTGTTTTTAATACAGCTCCCTGTTAATACACCTAGGATAGCGGTGGAATATGGCCAAATATTTGGGTCCCTTACAGCTACTTGGGAGACCCAGATGGAGTTCCAGTCTTCTGGCTTTGGCCTGGCCCAGCCCTGGATGTTGTGGCCGTTTGGGGAATAAATCAATGGACAGAAGACACATTCTTTCTCTTTCTCTTTCTCTTTCTCTTTCTCTTTCTCTTTCTCTTTCTCTTTCTCTTTCTCTTTCTCTTTCTCTGTCTCTCTCTCTCTCTCTTTCTCTTTCTCTTTCTCTTTCTTTCTCTTTCTCTCTCTCTCTCTCTCTCTCTCTCTCTCTCTCTCTTTCTCTACCACATCTGTAAATTCTGACTTTTGCAAGAATCCCACCTAAAATGATGTGTACTGCATAATTGCATTTATATGAGGTATTGGAAAAGAGAAGACTATAGCAATGGATAACAGCAGATGGGGGTGTTAGGATTTGAGGGGTAGGAGAGAGGGTCCGATACACAGAGACACACAAAACTATTTTGTGTAGATGAGCATGCTACATGTAATTGTAGTGATGATTACACGAGCCTTGTGGACTTAGAGAACAAAATTATTTTTTTAAAGATTGATTTTATTTTTATTGCAAAGTCAGATATACAGAGAGGAGGAGAGATGCATAGGAAGATCTTCCATCTAATGATTCACTCCCCAAGTAAACGCAATAGTCGGTGCTGAGCCGATCCGAAGCCAGGAGCCAGGAACTTCCTCCAGGTCTCCCACACGGGTGCAGGATCCCAAAACATTGGGCAGTCCTCGACTGCTTTCCCAGGCCACAAGCAGGGAGCTGGATGGGAAGTGGAGCTGCCGGGATTAGAACCAGCACCCATATGGGATCCCAACGCGTTCAAAGCAAGGACTTTAGCCACTAGGCCACTGCGCAAGGCCCCGAGAGCAGAATTATTAACTTGAGACATCAGTTCTAGAATTGTACAGGAAACCAAGAAGTAAAAAATTGGGACTACACATATGCAGATAAACATATATGTAGATGTGTTTATCTCCAGTATAGTGGCTGTTATATGATACACCTGTATGTGTTCAGCAAAACTTAGTGAAAAATTAAATCAAGGATTTTCCACAGCAGATGTTGAGCCTAGCAGTCACGATGCCTGCATCCCACATTGCAGGGCCAATTCTAGCTCTCTAGCAATGTAGACCCTTGGAGTCAATGGTTATGGCTCCAATAATTGTTTTCCTGCCCCTTCCACGGGAGACCTACACCGAGTTCTTGGATCCTGGCTCTGGCCCAGCCCAGCCCTAGTGATTGGGAGCATGCGGTGAGTGAACCAGGGCATAGGAGCCCTCTCTGTCTCCGTCTTTTCTCTCTTTTGCTCATTATATCTCTATCTCTATCCCAAATAGAAAAAAATAAGTCAGTGACTTTGATTGAGTAACACAAGTGACGCATCACACAAATCATGGTAAAATGCTTCTATACGCATACCTGTGTAATTGGATGAAAATGCTGGTCAGGTGAAGTTTCAGCCAAAACTCTTATTCCTTTCAGGTGTCAGTTTTGAAAGGTCTAAGAAGCCATCTCCTAAAGCAAACTGATACCTGAAATATATGTCTGCTTGTTTCCTTTGAAGAAGAAAACAGAGCCCCAACACTCAAGGGTGACGCATTCAGAGCTGTGCTTCCCCACACCTAAGCTGAAAACAACACAGTCAGCCAGAGCATCATGTAGCCATTAAAGGAGATGTACTACCAGGGAGAAACAGGGTACAACAGTACAAACAATGGTCCCAACACCTCTGCAGATGCCAGGTGTACCATATCAGAAAGAAAAATTTCTCAGTCTTAAAATGATAACACTTTTCTATTCCCAACCATCCCTTCTTGAAAAATTAATCAACAGCTTTGTTGTTGTTGTTGTTGTTGTTGTTGTTGTTAGAACCCAAAGACCAACTAGCTCTGTTTCTAAGTAGGTCACCTCCTGGAAACTGTGTGCACGTCTGAGAATGGCAGTTTTTATGAGCAGACTTGCAATTTTGTAAGCTTTGTACCAATCAGGAAGGAGGCCAGACATGTGTTGCAGATGTTGCAGTGGGCTGCAGAAGGAGTATTGAGGGTTTAGTGCTCATGTGTTTTGTGGAGTGTGAAGTTTGGGGTAGTGAAAAATTTCGTTCCTGATTTTCCTCCTGCAAAGAGAAAAGTCTAATTTTATTTGTGAGCCTTTTTTTTTTCTTCGCATGGTAGGCTTCAGTGCCTGGATTCTGCATGCTTCCACGTATCCAGAATCAATAATGATGCAATCTTACAGTTGGGAAAAATATTAGGCCCAACTGTGAATCATCCGGCCCCAGTCCCACCCACCTCCTGTCAGCCTGACAGAGGAGTAAATCAATGTTCAAACTCAGGAAATGAAAGAGAATTGCCATCAACGTTGAGAGTGCCTGCTAGATTGCTCTTGTGTCCAGACCATGTGTCTTTCACTGAGCTCAGAACAAGATGATGAATTTCAAAACCTCCCTCAATGTCTCATGTAAGTTTCACCAGTTCATAACACTCCCATGAAGCGAGATGAAGTGTCTGACTGTCATTTTGGCTTCCTTTGTGTCTGCATTGTTAAATGTAGCCAAATGCAGGAACACGGCATGATAATGTTTTCAGGTCCCTTGATCTGTGGCTTCTTCCTTGGCTTCCAGGTCCTTCCCCATAGCATATATGTATGCTCCAAACTCCCTTATCCATCACAAATGGTCCTTTTGCAGTGGCTAAGATTCCAGCTGGCTCCATCTGCATTCTTAGTTTGGGCTTTAGTTTGCCTAATCTGAGGTCACCAGGGAGACCGCCCAGGTTCAAGGCTAATCAGTGGCTTTTCAGTCTTGGGCCTTTACACCCTCCTGGACCATGGCATGTTTCAGTCCCTGCTGGATGGTGGCATGTTTCAGGCCCCTCTCCTTCCCTTGACCATAAGGGCATCATAGTCAGGTAATGCTGGAATCTGTCTACATCCTGTGCTCCATGGAACCTGGATGAACTTCATCATCTCTAAATCTCCTAGCCCTGTCAATCCTCACTCCCAAAGAAGGAACAAAGCTTTCTCAGTTGAGCATTGAGACTTCAAAGACAAAATGTAAAACAGTCTCCATTGTGGGTTTCCATTAGGATACAAACTTACCCTGACAACCGCAGTACCAACAGACAAGCACATGAAACTCTCCCCTCTCTCCTCTGTGGGAAAGCCCTGTAAGACCGTGTTCCACACCCAGGATGCCCCTTTTCTTCGTTTCTTAACTCCACAGGTGGCTCAGATTGCTTGGATATTCCTTGTCACCACTCCATAAAATAGCCCAGGCAGAGAGGACATCTTTGATGATTACCTTGTCACTAGGTCCAGTGGCCAGTTCACAGTCCACGCCTTCCTGACCCTTCAATGGCCCAGTGCCTTGTAGTCTAGAAACATCTCTGGACACCACATGCCTTGCTCTGACAGTGTCTTCTCCATCTCCTTTGCTGGGTCCTTTCCTGCCCTTCTCTGCCAAGCCCTAGAGTGTCCTCAGGTCTTCTTGCCATTCATCAACTCATTTGAGACTTCACCATGTCTTTGTATTTATAGTCTTCCAAATACTGAAGACTACCAAATGCTTATCTCTAGCTTTTTTCCCTGAACTCCAGACTCCTACAGACTCTACTCGTGTGATCTCCGCTAGGAAATATTTGTCATATTGCCTCTGCTTTCCGTGTTGCGTTTGGTAGGATCGGAAGATACAATAGTTGTGCAAATGCTCAGTCTGTACCCCGTTTCCAGCACAGTGAGTTGGTGCAGAAAGCCGATGCCAATTCCTACGTGTCCGTGACCGTATCCCTCTGTGCTTCCGTTTCCCCGTTCACATATGGGTCATGAGGTGATAATAGTAACCATCCCTTAGAACTGTAGCATTGGTTGACTACAAAATGCAATCTGGCTGTGCTACTACATATAAGCTGTGTTGTATTTATTTCAGGATCTGTTTATTTGAAAGCCATAGTGCCACAGAGAGAGAGAAGGAGAGGCAGAGTGAGGAGAGCAAGTTTTCAGATGTTGGCACATTCCCCAAGTAGCCACGAGAGATGGAGCTGAACTAGGAATTCCATCTGGTTCTAGCAAGAGGGTGGCAGGGCCCAGGTACTTGAGCTATGTATCACCTGCTGCCTTTCCAGATGCATTAACGAGGTGCTAAATAAGACACCAAGCGACAGGAGCTTGAAAAGGAGTTCAAGTTCATCCTGCTGCACCACAGTGTTGGAGCCCCTGTTATGATGGTATTGCTATAGTGACGCGTAAGAATCAAGAATCATGCGCATAATTACTGTTTTTATTTTTATATTATCGTATATTTGTAACAGAAGCCAATAAAAAGTGAAGGAGATTGGGAGAATTCCATATACAGACACACACACAAAGATTCTGCTTCCCAACAGTTTTAAAAAGAAGTTGTTTTTGTTTGTGTGTTGTGTGTTTTCATGATACAGTTCCATAGGTTCAGGGATTTCTTCTGCCACCTCCCCAATTACTCTCCCCCTGCCCAACCCACTGTTACCCCTCTATTATAATAGTATCATCCTTGAGTAACAGCCGCCAGTCCATCATTCTGCTATTTCAGTGTATCATGACATTGTAGGTTTGACTAAGGATCAGGGTCTAACTTATATAAAGTCTTCTCTCTCAGTCTTTCAGAATTCTCTTACTGTCCTTTGATAGCTATCTTAGGAAAGACTAAGTGACAAGACTTAGAATCAAGAACTGTCTGATGTAAGGTACGAGATAATGGAAATGTGCAGTAACATAAGCCCAGCTTGTGCCCGCACTGGGATTAGCACTGTGAATTTCACAAGAGCCTTTGCAAAAGGGATTTGGGGTGTACTTCAGGATCTCTTTTATAAGTTTCTTCCCTGCTCTGACTTGCAGTGTCCACACTGCAAGCCTGAGAGCAATCATACATGTGCTAAAATTAATAGCAGCCACGCTCCATTCCTGTCCCCCCTTTGCAGTGGTGCCAGCAAACCAGCTCATCTCTTACCCTGGACCTGAATTGTGTCGTTTTCCCACCGTGCTAACTCCAAACTCCATTTTGCTTAACAAACTCCTTCTTAGCTGCCCTCCCTCTGTGTAGCAGATCCTCTCCCTGTATTCCCCCCCACCCACAAACATGCCCAGCCCCGTTAGGGCACCTAACACATGCTGTGAAAATTGTTCCTCTCTGTCCAGCTCGCTCTCAAGCCAGCTGAAGGCTGCTAACCACAGGATCCCCTCTCTGCAGCACGCTGTCCAGCACATAAACAACACTTAGTAAATCGATATTTCTCAGAAAATCTTACTTACAGTGACTCCAAAACTTCTGTACACATCTTAGAGGTGTTATCGTGAAAGTAATAAGCCATGATAGAAGTAGAACATTTTCATGCCAAAAGCACGGAAGAGAATGAAAACCTCCATGATGTATAAATGAGAAAAAGAGGTTAACAGTCTTTCCGATGCTATTTTGTGGCCTAGAATGATCGTGGGACCCCTTTACCATAACAAACTCATTCCTCCAGCGCCAGGAGCATCTACTGAAAGCAGTGTGGGGCACATGGCCCTGTGGACAATGCAGTCATCCAACTGTGTTTCTGGGGATTGACTCAAGGACACCCCCCGCCCCCGCAAGATGTCTAAATCCACAGATGCTCAAGTCATCTGTAAGGTGCAGGTACTGTGGCTGCCATGCGCTAAACCACCACTTACAAATCCTGTGTCCCATATCAGAGTGCCGGTTCAAGTCCTGGCCCCACCACCTGTGATCCAGCTTCTAGCTCAAGGACTGGGGTTCCTGTCAGTTATGTGTGGACCTGGATAGAGTTCCAGGCTTCAAGTTGGATCAGTCCTCTCTCTCTCCTCTTTCTCTCTCTCTCACACACACACTCTCTCTTCCCTCTCCTCTCATTAAAACAAAAACAAATTATTAAATAAAATAGTGATTCTGTATTTGCATATAACCTACCTATGTTCAGCCTTCTGTATGCCCTAAATTATCTATACCATGACTTATAATCACAAACACAGTACAAATGCTATATAAATAGGTGTTGTGCTGTCTTGTTTAAAAGACAGAAAAAGATAAACACATGTTTCATACAGCCAGCTACACTGCCCAACTGTCATTGGTTGGATCTACAGATACAGAATCTAAGGGTCCAGAAGGCTGACTATGTAACGCTAACGACACAGTGGAGGAAGGAAGATGTAAGGGCTACGGACAAGCTAGGGAAGAAAATGTAAGAGACTGAGACATGTAGGTGATGCAAAATGTGAAACTTAAGAGAGAAAAGACTTAGCAGGAGAGGACCCAAGAAAGCTTTAGGGGTGAGCGGAAGCTCCACAAGTTCTTGATGTGAAAGTCAAGAGAATTCAAGGACTCCAAGGCAGTTGAGCTAACAAGAGCATGGGTGATATCTGGCTCTGTTGAAAGACTGGCCTGTGGATTTTGTGCTTTGGGGTAATTGAGACCTGGGGCATCAGGAAAGCTACACCTGCGGGAGCCCAGGTGAGATCTGAGGGCCATTGCACAGGAGGGGAGGCACAGAAAGGGAAAGATAGCCACAGAGAAGGGAAAGGTTGAGGTCATGTTGGAACCTACAGAGAGGACGCTGGGGCTTTGCCAAGCAAAGCCAAGAACATAGGACACTAAGCTGGAGACTCACACGCCTTAGAAAAGTGCTCCTAAGTTGAAACTGGTTTGTCCAATGCAACAATTACAGGCAGTGCATCCAATCCAGCAGATCAACAGCTTGATTGAGACACAAGGTGGAAGCCATTGATCTGGCTGGCTGTTCATTCTTCATGCTTCACTGAGCCACTCCTCCTCTCTCAGGTGCCCCAGAAAGCAGACACATTCCAGGGTGGTCCTGCCCTGGTTCTCATGCTGCCATCAGCAGTTGCATTTGTTAGTTTGCACGAGTGATGGATGGATTGAATCTGCCTCCCTTGAGGGAAATTTTTAAAGGCTTCAACAGCTTGACAAACTAGAGCACAGAAAACACCCAGAAAGAGAGATGCTGCACCACTGGGCAGGTCACTTGAATGCATTTCAAAGTCAAGTACTTTGATTACAAATGCAGAGAGAGCCAATGAGCCCAAGCCAGTGAGCCCAAGCTGTTGGCGTCTCTGGCTGTTATTTCTTTGGTCTTGGCATGGTGTGTGATACCTTTAAGTGCAAAATGTGTGGTATGAGATGCTGAATGCAAACCAACTCAGTGATCTCACTTCAACACCAGAGACTCCCAACTCTGTTATTTGCTTCAGTCCTGAAAGTACAATGTTTTCCTGTGACTGGTGGTGCCAGGGCTCTTTGATCTAACTCCATGGCGCCCTACAGAAGAGCTATGATGCACCATGGAGACAGCTGGGTAGTCATCCTCTTTCCGTGCCATTACACTGATGCTAATTAACAGTGATGCTGTGCCAGGAAGGGTTCAGGCCATGGCTGTGAATGAGAGAGATGGAGCGGATCTCTCTCACACACACACACACACACACACACACACACACACACACACTCAGGCATGTCTGTTGTTGACCAGTGCCACAGTGAAAGGAAAATAAGCTAACTAGAGGCCTAGGATTTTCTTCGGCTGTTTAGGGAAAGCTCCGTGGAGGAGATGGCGTGGCTGGGAGAGAAATGACAAGGAGGAGCTGGTTTTATGGAGAACAGCAGGCATGCCATTCTGGGCAGAGGGAGCAGTAAGAACACAAGTTGTAAAACAGGAACGGTGTCGTTGGATGCCAGCACAGCTACAAAGCCCATCTGGCTGTGGCATGAGGAGGGTGGGTGGGCAGCCCCAGACTGGGCAGGCAGTGGTCCGAGGCTGGCCCAGGATGTAGGCATAACGCAGCAGGGAATTTGAGCTTAATTCTTCCCACAACTGAAAGCCACTGTTTGCACAGAGATGATTCACGTATGCATGGGTTAGGGGTATGAGGGGCAAGAGGGGGCGTCTGCCTGACCAACCTCTGGGTAGGGAGTAGCTTTGCTCAAGCTGATGTGGTCAGAGTGGAGGTGACGCACATGGGAGAGGCGGGGAACAGTGTAGGGTGTGCTTACACGCCTAGGGAGAGGACACTGGTAATGGATTGAGTGTACGAGAAGGGCAGAGAGGGAGAGAGAAGAACCAAGAATACCCGGCTTTTGTTGGTGGCGTTGTTTTGTTGGTGGCGTTGTGTCTGTATTGTTTTCCATAATCTCAAGTCACACACAGGCCTGGAGTCAGAGACCCAGACCTTCTGCGGCTCCCTTGTGTAGACCTGCATGTGAACTTGACTGTTGTAGCAATTTAGGGAGTGAGGCAATAAATGGAGGTTCTGTGTGTGCGTTCTCCTGCCTTTCAAATAAACAAAGTTGTTTCTAAAAAAAAAAATCCAGGAATTTTCTTCTTATAAAGCACTGCACTGGATCCTGTATCAGGGAGCCTGGTCCTTGCCTGTACTGGGTACTGCGTGAATGGCTTAGAGCCTGTTTTCTGTGACAAGGGGACAAAAGGCCTTGCTGTGCTTATCCCTGAGACAGGTGCAGAAAAAAAAAAAAAAGACTTACGTTTGCATCCCAACTTCTCGGAGCCCTGGGATGGCAGGGGCACCTAAACGTGGGCTGACTTTTTCCTCACCAGTGTTTGTGTAGCCACTGAATTCTGTCCTCAAAGTCTCTGGACACAGACAAAAATAGCAATATAGGAAGAGAACCTGCCTGCTCACCTTTGGAGGGACTTTCCACCACCTTAATAAGTGACTCAGCTAATTAAAAGATAATGAGCCTAGAAAGCAGTTTTTCCCTAGGGTGCACTATTTCCCAAAATGCCTTGTTTTGGATCCTGGCGGCCTCAGTGACCTACAGTGTGTGAATGCTAGGGATGGTGTCAGGGCTCATCCAGCTTTGGCCTCCCATCGTGCGGTCCCCTGGTGACAGGAGTCCCCTGAGATGCCTGCCCAGGGCCTGCTCTGACCTCAAAGAACTAATGTCACAGCATTTGGTTTTATTGGTGCTGTTTTCTGCCCTGAGCCAACACTTTACTCAGTGATCTGTATGAGCTTACTGCTTAGTTCCAATTCAGCATGATCACCTCGCGGAAGAAACACACAGGAGCTTCTCTGCCCTGTGCCTTGCTCTTTGCCAAGGACATTGGGATGCAGGGCCCTCAGTCAGTAGCCAGCTTCTTCTCTGGACTGAAATGCAGAGAGTAGAATATGACCAGGGGCTACTTAGTGAGTAAGGAGCTAACTCACCATCAGTGTCTAACCAGTGAACAGCAATGAGCTATTCAAAGAGCAAGCTGTCAGACGCAATCGGTAACTTAGTACATGAAATTGCTCAGCAGGATTAGCACCACAAAAATGTCTTGGAGGGCCTGGACGCTGCCCCAGACACAGGTGATCAGAGTTCCATGTTGAAGGAACCCAGATTGTTTGCAGTTTGAATTTCAGTTTGCAGACAGGGACAGGAAAGGTATCTTAAATTCTGAAATTCCTGGCAAGTCTTGGACAGCAAGGATCCTGACTTTTCTTTATTTTTAAAGATTTTTTTATTCTTGCCTGAAAGAATTACAGAGAGAGATGGAGAGATATAGAGAGATCTTCCATTTAATGGCTAATTCCCCAAATGTCCACAACAGCCATCGCTGGGTCATTCTGAAGCTGGGAGCCAAGAGCGTTCTTCAGGTCTCCTACGTGGGTGCAGAGGCCCAAGGGCTTAAGCCATCCTCTGTTGCTTTTCCAGGCCATAAGCAGAGAGCTGGATAGGAAATGGAGCAGCCAGGACACAAAACAGTGCCCATACGGTATGCTGATGCCACAGGCGGACGATTGGCAGGATACACCATAATGCCTACCTCTAGAGGTTGAAAAGTTGCCTCTCGGTTGTGCTCATTAGTGTACTTCTTATGGTGTCCCTTTTGATTAGGAATTCCCAGTATTGATTTAATTATATCAGTTGTGGCTTTTTTTTTCTTTAATTGTTTGAGTTTTGAGCTTTATTATGAAAATAATTTCCTCTAGACATTTGCTTCTGAATATAATGGAGTGATTTGTGTAAGACTAAGCAGTAAAGAAGACATAATAGGGACTGGCATTATGGCACAGCATATTAAACCATAGCGAGCAGCGCCAGAACCCCATATAAGCGCACTTTCGGTTCCAGCTGCTGTGTTTTCCATCCATCTCCCTAATGGGGAAGGAACAGAAGACGGCTCGAGTGCTTGAATCCCTGCCACCCACCAGGGAGACCTGGATGGAGACACTGGCCCTGGCTTCAGCCTGGCCCAGCTCCAGCCATTGCAGCCGTTTGAGAAGTAAACAAGCAGATTGTGAATTCTCTCTGTGTCTTTCACGTTGCCTTTCATCTAAGTAAATAAATATTTAACAAAATCTCTAAAAGCTGCTCTGAGAATATGAACAGCAAAAATAAAACGCTATTTGGAAGTATTAGAAAATGGCCAAGACAGCTGAGACCTGAGGATCCAAACACTCAAAGAGGGCAGGACTGTGGTGTACAGGTTAAGCGGTCGCTTGGGAAGCTTCCATCCCATCACTCAAGGCCTGGTTTGAGCCCTGGCTACTCTCCTTCTCATCCACCTGCCTGCTTATGGGCGCCCTGCGAGGCAGCAGAGAGTGCCTCAAGTGCCTGGATCTCTGCTCTCTTAATGGGAGATCAGAAGGGAATTCATAGCTCCTCACTTCAACTTCACCCAGCCCCGACTGTTGTGACCATTTGGGAAGTAACCCAGAGCACAGAATATACGTTCTCCCCTCTCCCCACACACGTCCCCTCTCTCTTGTTCTGCCTTTCAAACAAGTAAAGCTTTTAAAAACATTATATAGTAGGGATGGTGTGGAGAGCCAAACCACCACTTGAGATGTTAAACCACACATCCTATAATGGAGTATTTGATTCACGTCTGCTTCTAATCCATCTTCCTGCTTCTGTGTACCTTGGGAGGCAGCCAATGACAGCTCATGTACCTGAGGCCCTACCACCCATATCAGAGACCCAGATGGAGATCTTGGCTCCTGGCTTTCGCCTGACCCAGCCCTGGCTATTGCTGACATTTGAAGGAGTAAACAAGCAGATGAAAGATATTCTCTCTCTCTCTCTCTCTCTCTCTCTCTCTATCTCTGCCTTTCAAATGAAAATAAATGAAGTGAAGACTACTGAGGAACTCAGCAGAGCAAAGTAAGCCAAATATCCTCCCAGAGGTTTGTTCTAACTAGTACGAATGTGTGGAGGAGAAATGGATACCCTTGACCCTGGGATATTCTTCCTGGTTTGAGCAGCAGGCTTAGCATTGGTAGCCTGAACATGAACAGCTCAATTTCACAAGAAAGGACTTTACCTCAAGGTTTCACAAATATGGAAGCTCAACAAGGTCAAGGTGTGTTTGCTGCCAGCTACTCAGAGGATGAAGACTTCAGCAGAGGTTTGTGTCAGCCTGACGATATTGGGCAACATACCATGGCATGCAGGACCTGCTGAACATCTCAGACTTCCAGCTGGGACCCCTCCGGGATGTGCATTGAAAGGAAAACCTTAGGCCAACATGAGACTGGTCTGAGAACTCATCCTGTGCCCACCGCTGTGAGTCAGAAATCATTCCATATGCCACCAGAGAGGCACAGGTGACCCAAATTAGCAGAGATGATGGGCTACGGAAACATCCAGAATGCGCTAGATCTGCAGGATCAAAGTAACTATGATGAATGTGTTTTTAAAAGGCATTAGAAGTGACTGAAAATAGTTTAAACATTATTGGAGGTCTGGCCTCTTTAAAAAAATACTAAAGTTCTGGAAATGAAACTACAATCACTGAAACTGATGGCTCAAGAATGATCACATGAAATCACACAGCAGAGAACGGGATGCATGGCCTGGAATATAAATGAGAGAAAATATTCAGACTGAACCAAAGTTCAAAACAATGAAAGACACAGAAGGTCAAAACGAAAAAATCTGTCATTTTTGTGCAGCGAGGGTGTCCAAAGAAGAGCTGAGAAACTGGGCGGAAGGAGAATCTGAGGTGTTAATAACCTAAAAAGGTTCTTAAGTTGATGAAAGATATCAAACTACAGAACTGCAAAACTGTGAGCCTTACTTGGCTATACACAAAGAAAACTCCGCCTAAACATGTGATGGGAACCAAAGGCAAAGTGTCCTAAAACTAGCGAGAGAGAACTTGCAGTGATGGACTGCTGACTTTCCAAAGGAAATGGTAAAAATCAGAAAAAAAAAGATGAGTGATGAGGCTGGCACTGTTGGCACAGTGATGGTTAGCCACTGCTCACAGCATCCCATATTGGGATGCCAGTTTAAGTTTCAGCTGCTCTGCTTCTGATCCAACTTTCTGCTAATGCACCCAGGAGATCAATGGTTCTGGCATGAGTAGTAACACCCCTGGTACCCATGTAGGAAACCCAACTACAGATCCTGGTTCCTGGTTTTGACCTAGCCCAGTCAAGGCTGTTGGGCCAGGCTGTTGGGGAGTGAACCAGCAAATGGAAAATCTCTCTCTGTCTGCCTCTTTCTCTGATGCTCTGCCTTTCAAGTTAATTAATTAATTGATGATTTAAAAGGGAAAAAAGACAATGATTGGAACCTTCAAATGACCAATAGAAAAAAAAAATACTGCTGTAAAAGTCTACTTAAAAAATGCTTTGAAAATGAAAGTGAAATAAAGACATTTACAGGCACACAGAACTGAAAGATGTGTTACTTGCAAACCCAAACTGAAAGGAACTTTAATGAGAGTTCTTCAGGCAGTGAAATATGATTCTAGGTAGAAATTTGGTTATCCAGGGAAGATTGAAGCAAGCTAGAAAGGGTGCAAACGTGGAAGCCATAGGAGCAAACGTGATGAGCACTGAATGTTTAAAACAATGATAAAGTGAGTATACAGTAAGGTTTAAATGATACATGATTAAATCCATAGCAAATCTGGAATGAAAAGGAAAGGATAGCTGGGTTCACATGTTGAAGAACCCTTGCATTTTCTCAGGAGTTCTGAGTGTGTTATCTCAACCTCACCTTTTGTAACTCAAGAGTGCCATTCACAAGGCATGTGCAAGCTTATGTATACCCATCATTCCATTGTCTTTAAAGATTTATTTATTTTCATTGGAAAGGCGGATAAAGTATCCAACAATAAACAAACACCCCGCATTGCTCCACGTCCTCCTGACTCTTCCTGGGCAAGACAGGCAGCCCCTTCCCTTTCTCTGGAAACTGTCTAGAAGAAACGTTCAGTGTTCGTGGCTGAGAACCACAGAGAAGCTCACCCGGCACAGTCGTCATCACCACGATTATCCATGATTGTCTCTCTTGGAAAAATGGCCCATTCTTTGGTGAATTTCTTGTCAACAATCCCCAACTCAAATGTTGCCTCAAGTATCAAATCTCCTCTCATTGTGCCAAGGCATCTTTCTGAGTGCCACAGACATTCATGTTGAATAAATGTGGACATGCATGTAATGAACACACTCCTGAAAGGGAGCAACCTGATTGGTGGATGCATGGACTCCATTCTGTTCGAATACAGTTTATGGATCCTAGATTTTTTTTCTTTCCTTTTTAGAACACTGGGTAAAAAAGGAAACAACCTCAGGCTTCTTGTATTTAATGAAGATGTGGATACAGCCAGCACATACTGAATTGCTTTCTCACAGGGTTTGGGATTGGTCCTAAAAACTGGGAACATCTTCCAGGAACATAGAAACTGAGGTAGGGGGGTGAATATCTTGAAAGTTGGGATGGTATTGTATTTCAACAAGTTGAAGTGCTTCTTGGGAGGCCACCATTCCCATATGAGTGACAGTTCAAATCCTGGCTGCTCCACTTCCAATCCAACACCCTGCTAAAAAGCCTGGAAAGCAATGTAGTTGGCCTAAGTGCTTGGTCTCCTGCTACCTACATGGGGGATCCTACTGGAATTCCAGGCTCCTGGTCCATTTGAGGAAGCAGATAGAAGATCCTCTCTCTGCAGCTCTGCCTTTAAAATAGAACAATGGTATTTAAAAAATTAAAGAGTATATTGGCAGCAAAAGCAAGAGCCAGATACCCACATTGAGCCACGTCTGACACAGGGAGTACCCATGACCAGAAGCCCAGTGTCCACAGAGACCCAGCAGCTGCTTCAAGCGATTCTTCCGAGCCAATGTACCAGGCAAGAAGTGGAAGGGAGGCTCTGTGCACATCTCTGTTTAAGCAGATTTATGCAGTCCTGCCAAAGAGGCCCTGAGAAGCTGTTTGTGGTTCCTGGAAGCCACTTTCTGACTCAGCAGGCTGGGCCATTAGAGTCCTGACATGGTTTCTGCTCATGCGGAGACCAACTCCCAGAGTATTATTTCAAGGGCAGTCCTCTTCACAGCTTCATCCAGCACAACTGGGAGTCTCCAACAAGTCCACACTCCCTATTGGCCCACATTGTCAGCGAAAGATTCTGCACCGAGGTTTAGTAAAGAGCAGCAACTGCGGAACACACATTGAACCGCCCATGGCATCTGGAGGCAAAGGGTTGTAAATCCTCACGTACCTGTGGACAGCTGCACCACTTCATTTCACTCACAGCTGATGGAGGGAGAGGAAGCAGCAGCGTGTTGTGCTAGTAGTGGGGGAGGCACCTCATCGATTTGTCCGCAGCTGTGCCTTCATTTGTCACACAGGAGGATCATCCCCCATTCCTCCTTCTGGCCGTGAATACCTTCCCGTTGTAAGCCTCTCCCATCCGGGTCCCTACTCTCTTGCCTTGCTCCCAATGTTCTGTAGCCAAGAAGATCTGACAAATCTAAACAGGTGTATTTGACAGTTCTGCAGATTCAAGGCCTTCGATTCATCTTTGGTGAGGGCTGTCACAGTGGTGGCCGCACTGCCTGTGGGAGTGGTCATGTGGTGAAATGGAGAACTGGGAGATGCAAGGATCAGTCTTACTGTTTTATTACCAACTTTCTTCAATGGGAAATAACTCACTCTTTGAGGTGAGCATGAACTTCCAAGGGCAGCCCCCTGAGGACATGCATTGCATTCACTGAGACCACCTGTCTAGATCACCTCCCCAAAGACTAGCACAATGAACCCTTGTGGGTAAAACCATACCCAAGCCATAGTGAACACATTGGCCAGATTAATACCACAGTGGCCTAGCGGCTAAAGTCCTCGCCTTGAACGCACCAGGATCCCATATGGGCGCTGGTTCTAATCCTGGCAGCTCTACTTTCCGTCCAGTTCCCTGCTTGTGGTCTGGGAAAGCAGTCAAGGACAGCCCAAAGCCTTGGGACCCTGCACCCGCGTGGGAGACCCAGAGGAAGTTCCTCGCTCCTGGCTTCGGATCAGCATAGCATCGGCCTTTGCACTCACTTGGGGAGTGAATCATCAGATGGAAGCTCTTTCTCTCTGTTTCTCCTCCTCTCTGTTTATCTGACTTTGCAATTAAAAATCAAATAAAATGAATCTTTTTTAAAAATAGCAGCTTGATCAGCCCTCTGTCTAGCTCTTCTCCAGGAAAGCTCTTGTCTTGGCTCTCACATACCTTTTCAACAGCTCATACCCAGAGAGATAGCAAATGTGCCTGCCTTTATGCTAGTGACGTCACGACCCTGTTGGTGTGAAACCTTCCAGTTTCCATCTACTCCAGTTAACAGAACATCCTTAGATAGTAGCCCTAACGGGATGATTCTCATCCTCATTGCAAATGATATCTGTTCAATGAGTCAAGTTCTTTTTTGTCCTGAGAACTGTTTAAGACAGAGGATGCAAACTGTCGAACCATATCCATCCTGCAGCCTGACTGTGTTTGGTAAAGGCAAGTCACTTGTTTTTAAGAAACTGATAGCATTTTAAAAGAGATTCCATACAAAAACTCAGGTTAGCAATGCTGCAACAAGGGAGCTTGAATTCCCACTTGGCAGCCCTTTACTGAAGCTGAGTAGTAGTTAAACCAATAAACTAAATCTTAGTAAAAGTTAACATCATGCAAGATGTAGGAAGCTCAGAGGAGGCTGGAACAGATTGGGTTTGAGCAGAAGACAAAGAGTGGGTTAAACACAGAGGTGATAAATGAATAACTACCCTGAGCACAGAAAGGTAACCAACGTGGAAAACATTCAGTCCTATGGAGACAGACTGTTCTGGCACCTGCGTAGTGAGAAGCTCACCGGTTCTGCTGGAACACAGCCTCCTGGAGTCGGATTATGTGGCTTTTCATGAGTATCCTGAAATGCCTAAGACAGGCAAACCTTGCAAAGGAAAGAGGCTTATTGGGCTTTGGCAAAGTCTAGGGGCCTCCTCTGGCTGCAGCCTTCTTGCAGGAGTATTGCCAAGGTGGCTCAGAGCATCACACAGTGAGAGTCAGTGAGCACATGTGTCCATCAATGACCATATGGCCTAGCCTTGACTCCTAACAGAGCCACCAGTCATCAGCCACAGGGACTCCACCTGAAGGGTCCAATTTAACCGCTTCCCAAAGGGCCCTCACCTCTCAGCGCCATATTGGATTAGTTTACACCCTGGAAGCTCCTGTATGAGTTCTAGTTCAGGGGAAGTGGAGGGAGAAGGCATGGGAGGCTTATTCCAAATGGCAGTAGGAGCGGGACTCTGGATCCCGGCAGGGGAAAAGGTTCACAGGAGCTCAGGGGATACACAGGGGGTGTTACAACAGGAGCCTGACCGCGAGAACGACCAGTGGTTGTGAGCAAGCTATGTAGAAACTTGCAGAGTCCAGGCAGGCAGCTGGAGGCCGGTGTGTGGAAGTTCGACTCCTGTATTGACAGAGATACAGAAAAGTTATTGTCAAACTTAAGTTTTCAAGGTCACATAGGGACCACCCTGAGTCAGGGGCAGAACAGATTTCTCCGGGTGTCTTCAATAGCACACTGCTGGGGCTGGTGTAGTGGCAAGGAAGTTAGGCTCTTGTCTATTGTGCTGGCATGCCATACTGGAGAGCCAGTTACAGTCTGAGCTGTTTCACTTCCAGTCCAGCTTCCTGCCTATCTACTGTGAAAGGTGGCCGAGGGCAGCCCGGGAGCCTGGATCCCTGGCTTCCATGTAAGACACCAGGATGGAGTAACTGGTTCCTGGCTTCTGCCTGGCCTGGACTTGGCCATTGCAGCAATTTGGGCGAAGCAGTAGATGGAAGATCTCTCTGTCTCAGCCTTTCTCCTCTTCCCCACCATCCCCCACCTTATTTTTGGTCTGTCTGTGTCACTTTGCCTTTCAAGTAAATAAACATATCAAAAGTATGTGTAGTAACTTCAAACACTGGTTTCTCACAGCTGGTTCCCCAGAGTATGCGCTAGGGAGACTCCAGCAATACAATTCAAGCTTCTCAGGTGGCTTCTGCTACTCAAAGTGGATAATGAGTCTGCAGGTGTTTGTTTTCTTATATATCACATCACAGCTTTGCAAGCCATATCCACAGCCATATTTTTGTTGATATGAGATATTAAAAGGCTTGAGATTATCTAGCTTCATACTTCTCACCAAGGAAATAATTGCCATATCTGAATAAAGTAAGTCCGAGGTTGAACTGGATTCCATCAGACCTGAAATCCCAGACTGAGGCCATGTGATTCTGATGAGAAAAGGCATTGCTCACATAGGCAACTGTGAAAACCAGGTTCTTCAGGGGCAGAGGCGGAGATGGGGGGACAGGGGCAGAGATGGGGTCTCACTGTATCATGCACCAGTCTGCAGGAAACTTGCATCTCTGTGTAGCCATCTCCAGCAGGGCTGTGATCATTCTCGGGTGCACTCGCTAAGGTTTCATAGATTCTACACATTCCAGGAGACTGTTTCCCCTGATTCAGGCCGTGGCTCTAGATCTTGGCACCCAGGGAAAACAATGCCGTGGCTCTTGATTTAAGCAAGATCATCACAAGAATGCACCAGGAAGCAGGGGAGTGTCGCCTGCAGATGGGATTGATTTAATGCAGGCTTCGAAATGACAGGGCAGCTGCTGTCTGGGTCCTGCGTGATTGACATAGCACCGAAGTTAATTGGAAAGATCGTAAATGTTTTCTTCCCCCTTTAATCACAAGGGCACGAGGCAGGAACTCTCCTTTGGGTAAATGCAATGTGCTATTCCTTGGAGCTAGCTCCAGTTCAAAGCCATTCATTATGCTGCTACCTTCACAGGGAGACTCGAACTGCCACATGAAGCTAGGTACCAACAACACACACAAGGGTTGTTGAGAGGTTATCTGTAGGCTGCCTGTCAGAGAACAGGTGGGCATGGAGAGTTTCCTCTAAGGTATGGGATGTAGGGGCACTGTGAGGCTAGGGGAAGCAGCAGCCAGGGCTGAGTTCAGATGCAAGGACTAGCAGAAAGTAACCAATTAACCAATTCCTCGGCCTCAGAGTTAAGTAAAAGATGATCAAGTGTGCTGGTTGCATAGTTTACATTTATACACATGAGCACTTTTTTAAAGTGGTGAACATTTGGAATTGAAGTTGTTCATTCTAGCACAAACAACTCTGGAAATCCACGCACAGTTTTCTCATACTGTGGCTTTTCTCCTGAATGTTGTGAAGATCCTGTATCCACACGCATCTGTACGCACACATGCACACATGCAGTTTCTTTTTTAGTTTTCATTTTGTTTCTTTTTTCATGAAAGAGAGACAATGAATGATTTTCCATCCATGGTTCACTCTTCAAATACCTACAAAAGCTGGGGTTGAGGCAAGCTGACTCCAGGAACTTAGTGCCCCATCCTGCTCTCCCATGTAGGAGGCAGGAATGTAAATACTTGAGCCGTCATCTTCTGCCTCCCAGGGTGCACAGTAGCAGGAAACTGGAATGAAATAGGGGTAGCCAAAACTCAGATCAAGCATCCTGATATGGGATGCAGGCATCCCGAGGCATCACTGCATCACCACACACCTGACTCCACTCTTTTGCACTTGCTTTTTGAACAGGAGTCCCTGAAGCTGTCACTCCTGAGTTGTCATTCTGGATGAGCCCTTGAGTCATTCATTCATGCAGATATTCAGGAGGCAGTTCCTGTGTGCTCAGTGTGTACAGGCCCAGTACCATGCCGGGAGATGCAAAAATGAACCTGATATTGCACTCAGATGTTTCACAGTCGGCCAGGGTGATGATAAAAAAATGATTCAAATGGGATCCATTCAACGCTGATTATGGTATCTCTCCTATTTCCTACTCTTCCTGTTGGCTCAATGTGTCATGACATTTTACTCACCTGTCCACCTGTTGGACAGGCGTTGTGCACCCCGGCACAAGCACTAGAGTAGGACTAAGTCTGATTATCCAACAGCCGAATGAGTAAGATTGTGATAATTATTGCCTATTAGAAGTGTTCATGAGCAACTGTGTTCGTTAAGGGTTGACCCAACTCAAGTCAGAATGGGTGTCAAAAGCAACATTTTAGAGGAAATGATGCCTGGGTTAAGGATTTGTAAAGCACAACTTGAGGAAGAGATTTCAAGGTCAAGAATGAATTATGAGAGTCAGACTATTACCTGCCTTTAAACACCTGCTGGTTAAGAGTCCATTACTGTTAATGCCGTCTTTTTCATCCTGACCTGACCTGTCTTTCTACTTCCAAGGATATAATTTATTTAGCATATTTTCTATTCACTAGAAAGCAGTTGATATACTCTTGGTACGTATCAACCGCACTGAAGAAAACACAGTTAATTCCTGAATATCTATTTAATAAATTGGTAGTTAATAAACAAGAATTGTTTGAAAGCCACCATAAAGAAACCATGTGAGGATGCTGAAGGAAAAACAAAGCTCTGTAATTCAAAAGGTTTTACAATGAGTTGAACTGATGTATCCACGAATTGTAGTGAATGAGCATTCTTTAAGCAGAGTATGTGTCAAACATGGGAATAATGTGTGTCCACTTTGCGAGTGAGTCAGCTGTCCAACTTGTACAAGGTCAACAGTGATCGGGGCAAGATATTTGAAACAAGGGGTGTTTGTTGCATGCCTTCAGGAATCACTTCCAGGCCAGCACAGGCCCAATCAATTGGTGCAGGTACAGACAAGAGTTTCTAGAGCTGTATTCCATGGACCCCATTCTGCAGGATGTACTTAGTAGTGTTTTATCCTTTGGATGAAGAAAAACGGGACAGTTTGTCTTATGGCAAGACTTGGCAGAGCCTTTAATGTTATGAATACTATCCCTTCCCAAGGAGACGAGTCAGGTCACTTTGATAACTATTCTGACCACAGAATGATTTTTCTTCTTTCCTGGAAACTGGCTTTTCAACTCTCAGAGCAAGTTCAGAATCAAGAGCTGGGAAATACTGATGCCGACAATCAATACCCCTTCACAGACCTACGGGCAGGTCTTTCTAAAAACTAATCAATTTATTGATTTATTTATTTCAAAGGCAGAGTGAAAGACCTAGAAGGATGTATAGATAGATAGATAGATAGATAGATAGATAGATAGATAGATAGATAGATAGATAGATAGATAGATCCTCCATCTATTAATTCGCTTCCACATAGAACTGCAACCTCTATTCTGGGTCAGGTGGAATCCAGGAGCCAGGAATGCCATCTAGGATTCCCATGCAAGTGGCAGGAACCCAAGTCCTTGGGCCGTCCTTTACTACCTCCCTAAGCACATTAACAAAAGCAGAGCAGTAGGGACTGAAACAAGTGCTGTCGTATGGGATGCTGGTTCACAGTTGGCAGCTTGGGTCTATGTCACATTGCTGGGCCCATGTGTCTTCGCACTCAGCGCTTCTTGAACCACATGGCACTCAATACCATATCATTCACAACAGCACCGTGGGGGCTCTGTTTGTTTTTGTTTTTGTGTTCTCTTCTCTGTCCCAGTTCCTTTTCTTCATCCCCACTACACTTAGTCTTCTTAGCAAACCAGTCTTCCTTTTGTCCCTCCTCTGCTAAACCTCTCCGACTCCCCTAGGCTGATCCGACCCTAGCTATCCTTCACTCCAATGGCTCTATTTCCCATGTGATGCTATCCCATTACCTGCTAAGTATGTTGTGATCAGGGACTTAAGGGTCCAAAAGAAAAGTTGATGGATATGTGTTTAATAATAAAAAAAAAAACCCTGTGTGTAGATTGCAAGTTTTAAAAGACATGTTTAATTCCATGTTCTCACCAAAGCTTTAAGGTATGCTTGTCTATCTCTCCGTAAAGAGCACTACCAGATCTCAGCATGAGTTGCACATAGTAGGCACTCAACTAATGCTTGAGACATGACTAAGTCCCTCAGCCTTGGCTGCCTAGGAACACGTGGGTTCAGTGAATTTAAGTAGCTGGCTTAGAGCCAGTTTACGGAGAGGCTGTATTGCAGGTTTTGATGTTCTTACCTTCTCATGTAGGCAGTGTGAAGACTGTAAGAGTTAGAGGGGGGAATTTGAATAAAGAATGGCATTTAAGGAAGACGAATTGGGGAGGCCGGTCTGAAGACGCAATGTCTGTCAGGAAGTACTAGAGGCGCCAGGCATTAGGCAGTGACGGCAGAGATAAGTCCCATAGTGTATTTATAGAGTTGGCTTGAAATGCGTGATGAAGTGAGAGTTTTCAATACTTACATATTTCATTCAAAAAGCAGACATTGCCTTGGAGCAGTGGAAGGGACACAGAGACGAAAAATGCACTCCCTTTACTTCCCAAAGTTTCATGGGAAAGACCAGCCAAGATGTATGCAAATAAAAAAAAAAAAGTATGGAAAATTCTGTGTTAAACAACAGGACCAAGAAAAAGGCAGAGAGAAACTTTGGACGTTCCTAATGAGGAGATCTGGGAATAGAGTACACAGGAGGAAGAGACTGAAGCATGGGTTCAGTCCATTCCAAGCGGGCTGGATTCAGCAGCTTCTGGAAGCCAAGGATCGCACTCCTAGTGACCCCCAGCCAGTGTCTCCCTTTGTGATACAGGTGTCTTCTCTTGGTCCCCATGGTTTCTTTGAGAACTTCGGGAGGTCAGCACATTGGGCTCAGCACATTGGGCCACTGCTTGCTGCACCTGCATCCTGTATGGCCCCAATCAGCTGTTTAACTTCCAATCCAGCTCCCTGCTAATGCACCTGGGGGAGTAGTGGAAGATGGTCCAAGTCACTGTGTCCCTGTCATCCACACGGGAGACCCCGATGAAGCTTCGGACTCTTGCCTTCTATCAGGCCCAACCCTGGACCCGCAGCCATTTGGGGAAGCCAGTCAGTGAGTGAAGGATCTCTCTCTGTCATCTGGATCTCTGTGTCTCTGTCTTTCAAACACATAAATAAATTTGTAGGAATAAAAGTGTCATACCTTAGCTCTCTCCAGGATCTTTTTTTTTTTTTTTGGAAGATGTATTTATTTTTATTTGAAATGGAGAATCTTGCAGAGAAAAGGCGAAATAGAGAGAAAAGGTCTTCCACTCACTGGTTCACACTTCAGTGTCCTCAGTAGTCAGAACTGAATGTAGGTTCCCAAGAATTTGGGCCACCCTCTGCTGCTTTCCCAGACCACAAAGTTGGATAGGAAGTGGAGCAGCCGGGACACAAAGCAGCACCCATATGGGGTGCCGGCACAATAGGACACAGGACTAGCTTGCTGCATTGCCGCACCAACCCCATATATATTTTTTTTAATTTATTCTTGAATTTTATTTTCCTGAGAGTCTAGAGAGAGCGAGCAATCTTCCGTCCACTTCTTTACTCCCCAGATGCCTGCAGAAGCCTGGGTTGAAGTCAGGAACCTAGAGCTCCACCCAGGTTTCACATTAATAGGAAGCTGGGACCGGAAGCAGAGCTTGCGCTAGAACCCGGATACTCACAGGTGGCATAAGGCTATCTCAGGCAGTGTCTCTAACCACTGCACCGATCCAAACCCCATAGAGTTCCCATTTCATGTGTGTGAGATGAAAGACATTGAAAAGCTGTTTTCTAGTGCAGTTTCCTGGCTGTAACAGCGTGGTATTCATCCACCGTTCTGTGCATTCGGTCTTGGAATGTGTTCATCTTACAAGTAAAGTTTGCACCTTTTGACCAGCATCTGCACTTCCATCATCTCCCCAGCCCCTAGCCATCACCCTTCTGCTCTGCTTCTTCCCAAGATCTCTTACTGTTTTTCTACTCCTTCAGCTCCATTTCCAACCACATCGTGGGGCCCTGGGACAGCTCCAGCAATGGCTGTAGGAAGATGAGCTACACCGTGCTCTGCTCCTGTGAGGTGACCAAGTATCCTGGAGGCGTCTCCTGACCCATCTAGTTGCTTTCCCTTGTGTTGGGATGCTTGTCGTGTTTATTGAAGTTGCACTGGCATATGCTCTGTCAGGTATCAGACGAGAAGCGGGAACTCCTTCCCAAACTTCCCACATGAGGACCTCACAATCAGATAATAAAACATCATGGCCTCCACAGGGGGCTGCTGGTGCTTAACAGGCTGCTGCAGGAATCGGGGAAATAAACTGAGTCATGGCTCAGAACGATGCTCCCACAGCCCGGCATCCTCCCCCTGCCCCAACTGTCCCGGAGCCTTCACCACTCCTCCAGAAATGTCACATTTGCAGCATCCTCTTCTTAGCTCCCAGTGTCTCACCATTCCGTCTGGGACAGGAATCTACCTCTTAACTCCCACATCACTTCTCTTTTTGTGAACTAACAATGCTGGATTGCCAGACACTGTTGTATCTCCACTGTAAACTGAAGATCCCCTTTCTGCACCCTAGATCAGGATTGGGTTCCGCCTGCAACTCTATCCTGGTTTCTCTCAAGTAGATGTCAGGGTCCCTAGTATTTGGGTCATTATCAGGGGACTGAGTCAGAAGCGAGAAAGCCAGGACTGGAAGCAGTGCCCGCATGAGAAGTCAGTGGCGACTCAGTGACTGCACCGGCAAAACAGCACCGGTCCCTCACCTCCAACTTTGGCTCAGGTATCCTATCCTGTGTTTTGAAACATAACCATTTCTTGGCATTGATTTTCAGAGAAATTCACTGTCAGAGGTCATTGGGATTAGAGTGGAAGTAAAAGGATGGAGCAAAAAGGGAAAATTCTACTGCCTTCTTGCTGTCATTCACTCCAGAAGCAGTGGGACTTGAGTCTCCATCTCTTTAGCCAGGAGATATGGGTGTCTGAAATTAGCAGCGAGAACAGTGACCCTGTTTCCCGGGATTGGGAAGAAGGTTCTGGAAGGGGCTGGGTCACTGCACATCCCAAGCAGAGCCTCCTGAAAAGTGTTTTGTTTTGTTTTGTTTTGTTTTGTTTTATCCCTGCTCCACCTCTTGCATACATTAGTTCTTCTTATCACCAGTCTTTGTGTTGCCTTGTGATACCTGCCAGGCTCTGTCCCTATTCCCAGACATGTGGTTTCAGAGCCATAATGTGATGACTTTGAGCGAAAGATGTGAAAAAAGAAGAGAGAGCTTTTCACAAGCCTAATTGGCCACCTCTCTTCAGAGAGGAAGTGTCATTGAGTTAGCCTCGTTTAGTTTCTTCTGAAGAAAAAGTACCTTCAAGTGTTGTTTTGAATTAATCCTCACTCGGTTCCTTGTTGTGTTAGGAGGTGGAACTCATCAGAGGCTGAGATTTGGGCCATAATAAGAGTTCATTCGCAGAGAGGGAAAACCGTAGGCCATTAGCCAAACTGTTTTGCCAAGACCATAGGTACCAGGCACCCTCACCCCTCTCTGATGTTGCCTGAAACCCCACACAGAAGGGGTTGGGTACAAGCTGCTGAGCTGCTGTACTCCTAACAAGGGCACTTTAAAAGGCTCAAGGAAAGGCTGGTATTGTGGCACAATGGGTTAAACCTCTGCTCCAGGATGCCATATTAGAGGGCCAGTTCGAGTCTTGACTACCCCACTTCCCATCCAACTCTCTGTAATGCACCTGAGCTGCGGCAGCTGATGGTTCAAACACTTGGGCCCCTGCCACTCATGTGGGAGACCCAGATGGAGTTTCTGGCTCCTCCACTGCAGCCATTGCAGCCACTTGAGGTACGAAGCAGTAAATGGAAGATTTATCTCTCCTCCTCTCTGCCACTCTTTTAGATCAAAATAATAATAATAATAAAAGGGCTGGCCTGCAGCAAGTCATCCCATTGCAGATACTGATTTGGGTTCTGGGTGCTACACTTTCAATCTAGCTCCCTGCTATTTTACCCAGAAAAGCAGTGGGGGATGGCCCAAGTGTTTGGGCCCCTACCACCCATATGGGAGACACAGGTGGAGTTTCAAGCTCCTGTCTTCTCCATGACCCATTGCTTGTTATTACAACCATTTAAGCAGTGAGCCATTGGACAGAGCATCTCTGATTCCCTCTCTGTCTCTCCTTCTCTCTCTCTAACTGTTTCAAATAAGTAAACCATATCTTTAAATACATAACAAATTATTTTCTGAAGAAACTGAGTGAGAATAAAGTTTTTCTTTAAGTTCAAAGCAAAGTGGAATCACAATTTAAGTTTGTTTCGGTGAAAGATAAAGAGGGAGAAGTACAGGCACAGCTTTTTTTACGCCATACATTTGCCACAAACGTCTTGAAATACCTCTGTACCCTTCATTAACTGTTGGGTGCATTTATGTAAATTTTATTTCTGGAGAATTTGACTTTGGACAAACCAAAGAATTCCAATTCTTCCATGTCCTGGTTTATCTTGACTATTCCCTTCGCCTTGGCTATTCACTGCATTGCTGCCATGCATGGACTGGGACAGTGATTCCTGACTTTTCTCATCACTCCTTGTTGATGGAAACCTTTCACCATCTGATGTAACTGTGGGAGAGGCACAGCATCATTTTCCTCCTGCCTTGTGAAAAAGGGACACTTACATGTGAGTTCTGTGATGCATTTTTTGAAAGATGGGCTTCATTGGTTCAAACTGCAGCATGGCAGAGATAAGACGTAAAGACAGAAAGGTCCGCTATCCACTGTTTCATAATGGTTAGAATTGGGCCAAGCTACAGCTAAGAGCTTCAGACTGCATCTGGGTCTCCCACATTGCTGGCAGGGGCCCAAGCACTGGGGGGCACCTCCTGCCATTCCAAGTGCATCAGCATGGAGCTGATCGAAAGCAAAGCAGCCAGGTCTCAGCCCAGTGCCCCAATATAGGACACTGGTGTGGCAGGCAGTGGCTTAACCCTGGTACTACAGTGCCAGCTCTTATTCCCCAGTGGAGAAACCGGCCAAAGACAGCTCATGGCATCCTAAGTGTGCCCTCATAAGGTGCATCAGAGTCTCCCAGTGAACAGTCCTGGTGACTTTAATGCTGGAAGCAGAACTCAGACCACAAGGGCTAGGGTTATACTCTGGCCAACAGAGCACCTCCCTACTTTCATTTCTCTTTCTGCCTTACACCCTTCATTTTTTTTCCTAGTGGGGAGATATCAGCAGCAACCACACGTGATGAGCCCCAGGTGACTGTGTGCAACCTGGTTTCAGCACCCACCTCTGACAGACCATGTTCTTTTCTCAATAGGACTGAGAAAACTAACCAAGACTACACATTCCTGGTCTCAACAGCCACTTTCATGGGGGAAGGTTCTTTTCCCATTTAAAGTAGGTGACCACTCGCAGTTCCTTGCCTGCAAGTGTTTGTTCTGGATGCCCCTCCCAGGTTTTATAGGCACTGGCTAGGCACCCCGAGCCTTTGCTCCAAGGAATCCTGCTTGGTTTCTGCTCTGGCCCAGCACATCAAGTCACTAGGTGCTGAAAGTGCTGAATCTGCAGATCTCATATCCGGGTTGTTTTTACAAGCTGGTGTCCTGGAACCACTCGCTGAAAAACACATTCAAAGCTGCCAGATCCGTGGTGAAGACCAGAGCAGAACCAGTGTATGCCAAACCCCCAAATCCCAAAGATAATTCCAGCTCCCAAACCCAGCATGTTCTGGCTGAGCAGTGCCACTTCTCAGATTGTACAGATGTAACTTCCTGCCAAAATCTTGGGTCTGCTGTTGAGCTCTAAGATCAGCAGAAATACAGTTAATCTGTTGGATGAGGCTTAGCGGAGAAGCAGCCAAACTCGGAAATGGGAGTGTTTTAAAACCTCCCTAGCTTGATGTGGAAGACAGTTTCAAGTCCCATTTGTGACACCAAAGAGAAACACGTGCCAGTTTTGCATGTCAGTCTCTCACTTTTCAGCTTGGTGCAGAAACAAGGCGTCTACAAGAACTTTGTGAAAAATGCACACTTCAAAAAAAAACTAAGCATGAACTTCAAAGTTCCTTCCTTCAGATGAGTTTATTGCAGTGGGTGTTCAGTTCAGCAGTGAAACATCACCCGAGTATCCCATATCAGCACGTCTGGGTCAAAGGCCTGCTTCCTATTTCACCTTCCTGCTAATGCACACCCAGCAAGCATCCTATGATGGTTCATGTAATTGGGTTCTTGCCACCCACCTTGGAGACTGTATGGAGCTCTGAGCTCCTTGCTTTGGCTGAACCTCCCAGACCTGACTGCTGTGGGCATCTGGAGTTCAACCAGTGGTTAGAAGAGATTTTTCAGTCTCTTCCCTTTCAAATAAATAAAACATTTTCATGCACTTATCTTTTTATTCCATTTTCCCATGACCTTTTACAAGTGCCATGCTATTTGTGGACAAACTCCTTTTAATGGTTTACTTTATTTTTAATTTTTTATTTGAAGAGCAGCATTACACAGAGAGAGAGAGACACAATCTTCCATCTGCTGGTTTACTCCCCAAATGGTTGCAAAGGCTAGACCTGGACCAGTCTGAAGGCAAGAGTTAAAAGTTTCCCATTGGATTTCCAAGACAATTAACAGGGAGCTGGGTCAGAGGTGGAGCAGACAGGCCATGAACTAGTGCCCATATGGGATGCAGGTGCCACAGGCACTATGCCACAGCACTGGAAATGCTCAGGAACTTGGACTAGGAGAGCTGCCGTGTCTTCCAACTGCCCAACACTTTGGTTTGGGCCTGGCTTTTGTCTGGTAGTCTCATCTGAGACCAGCTTCTGGGGACATTTGCTAAGGGACTTGTCTAAGGACCTGGGAGTAGAAACACAGAGTCCACCCTCAGGGCCTTCACTTGTAAAGATCTTCTGGGCCACTGATCTCTTTTTCTGCTCAGATGATCACCTCTGCCTTTCTCTGCTCATGTCACGTGGAGGGCTGAGCACATATCAAGATTATCCTTAGAAAAATGGGTCCACCTGCACCTGAGTGAGAGACCTGGAAGAGCTCCTGGCTTTGGATCGGCACAGCACCAGCACCAGCTGTTATGGTCACTTGGGGAGTGATCTTCCTCTCTGTCTCTCCTCCTCTATACATATCTGACTTTGCAATAAAAATAAATAAAAATCTTTTTAAAAAATGGGTCCAGGATGAATGTTTACCTTAGCAGTTAAGATGGTTAAGATACCTACGTACCATATGGAAATACTTGCGTTGAATTTCCAGCTCCAACTCCTGACTCCAGCACCCTACTAACACAGATCCTGGGAGGCAGCAATAACAGACCAAGTAATTGGGTTTTTATTATCCAAGTAGGATGACTGAACTGAGTTTCTGGCTCCTGGCTTTGGCCTGGTATAACCCTGACCATTTAAGGTGTTTGGGCAGTGAGCCAACAGATATGAATCAATCAGTCAGTTTATCTCCCTATCTATTAACTTTCTCTGTCTCATTTCACCTCTCTGCCAGTTGAATAAATATAAAATGCAAACACTTTTAAAACCAAACGTGCTGTTTCAGTCCTAGTGGAAGAGCCCAAGATATCTTAGGGTGAACCAAGATCCACCCCATGAGCTTGGCAAAGATAAAGCACGGATTCACACTACAGGCTGCCTTTGGCCACACAGCCTGTGGATGAGTGGCTCCACGTGCTCCCCTGACTCTGGTGTTCTGGGAGTTGGTGAAACTGCGTTATATGAAAGAACTTGGTCTTCAGCCTTCACTGCTGGGGCAGGTCTTCTGACAAATACCCTTGTTATAAATATGCGAATGGGGGAGTCTGTCACAGCCAAAGGCAGGAAGAATAATGTGTACAGAGAGGCCCTTCTGATTTAGTGAGTCACTCACATCTCAGTTCATCATCCTTTCACTCTGTGGAAGAATCTTAATCACAGGTGAAACTTATTCACAGGCAAAGTCATCTCATTTTTCATCTGTGCACTCACCTGCTGAGAAATATGTAGGATTTTCTCTCTGCCCAGCTCCTGGAGTTCTTCTAATCAGAGAGAACAGAGAGTTTTATAACCACTATTTTTATTGATACTAATAGATCACAATGTTCTGGAAACATCTAGTTCTTCTATCTTGTGGGTACTTCAGTAACAAATAAAGGACCCCAAGTCATTCTGAAAACCTGAAGGCCAAACCGATAGGAATCGAATGGGTAGTGCGCATGCTCCTTTGCTTTGAATGCCATCCCGAGTGTTGTAGCAGATTGCCAGGCTGATGACAGGTTCTCAGATGGATGCCAGGATCTCTGCACATTTGAAATGTAAAATACAAACCATCCTTGATTTCCTAGGCTAGTGTGATTCCCAGCACAAGTGTGGTGTTGACAGGTTAGTTATCACACTGTGGGACCTGGCATGGATTTCAAGCCAGAACCAAAATACAGGGTTTGTGCTTGTTTCAGAAAACCCCGAGTTACACAGTCAGGACCTACCAGAGCCAGGACAGACATTAGTGCTTCACTCATCCCATACCCTCCTTGTGTGAATTAGACAGGTAACAGAGCAGAGGCAGAACCTGATTTTTCTGGTTTTCTTATATGCTGTTCTTCCCCCCGTCTTCCCATGACACTAAATATCTCACAACACCTAGCATATTGTGTCATCAGGACAGTTCAGTCTTGGCTTGGATTTTCTGTTGCTGCTATTTAGTTAACTGAAACTTATGGTACTAAGCAGAAAGAGGAACTATCACGGGGTAAGACAGGAAGAAACATATTGAGCAACATGGGATGAAGAGAGATACCTCGTAGAGACAGGTGAACAGAAAATAGTGAATCCTAGCACAGGGAATGACTCCCCTTTCTCAGTGTTTCCCAGGAGCAGAAGTTCCCAGAGAGATTCTGATGTTCATTTTCAGTTTGTTGCCATTGCAGGCTAAATATTGCCTAGCCCAAGCATCCAGTCCATGACGTGTGGATGTGGGCAGTAAAGACCAACGAGCATTCTGGACAGTGACTGCTGTCCCCAGTAATCACCTGGCTATCACACTCTTTTCTGTTGCTCTAGCAGAGCAGATTCATTTGTTTATTTGAAAGTCATAGAGAGAGGAGAGACAGAGAGGGAGAGTTATCTTCTATCTGCTGGTTTATTCTCCAAATGGCCAGAATGACCACGGCTGGGAGATCTCCCACAAGGGTGGCAGGAACCCGAGGACTTGGGACCTCTTTTGCTAACTTCACCAAGTGCATCAGCAGGGATCTGGGTTGGAAGTGGAGGAGCTGGGACACGATCTACTGCTCATATGGGAATCTGGCTTCACAGACAGTGGTTTAACGTGCTGTACCACAGTGCTAGTCCATGCTCGATTGTTCATATCAATGTACCCACTCTACAGTTGACTCATTCTGGAAGAGCAAAGTGACTTCATTCCAAGGACATTTCCCCAGTGACCTTACCATGTCCTCCCAGGCTCCACTTCCTTGAGTGGCAAAGAAATAGATACTTGACTTGGTTCACTACCCAGATGCCTGTAATGATCAGTGATTGGCCAGGCTAAAGCTAGAAGCCAAAAACTCAATTCAAGTCTCTTAAATGGGTGGAACGGGCCCAAGCACTCGAGTCATCACCTGCTGGCTCCCAAGATATGCATCTGTTAGGATTAGAAATTGGAAATAGAGCTGGAACTTCAATCCAATCACTCCAATATTGAATACAGATGTACTAAGCAACCTCTTAACCACTATATTGGACTCCATTTTTTAAGGACTCTACATCTACCACACTGAGGACCAAGCCTTAAATACATGAAACTTTGGAAGACAAATCATCCCAAATGATGGCATCCCATATTCCAGCACATAGTGGGAAAATCCTTCCACCTTCTGGTAGTTAGGCATAAGCATATGATTTGACTTGGACTATTGAACCTGGAAAATGATGATTGCATTAAGGGATGGCACATGTAAACTGTGCCATAGTCAGCTGTCAGGCCTAGTGTGGCTGTAGTGGTATCATAGGAGGTCAAAGTCTCCAGGGATTGTAATCAACTGAGCTTTGGGGTCATTACAACCAACAGTATAACCCAGATGATTCTACTCAATTTGCCCTTCTCACCCTGTGCTGTATGGAGTATTCATGTAAAGAAAGGCAAGTGATGTCAAATGTCTCAGCATGTGACTTGGGCATGTTACTCTGTTTTGCTTCTTGCAGCCCCCACTGTCAGGTTAAATATTTGTCTAATTTCCTCTTGTCCATCTGAGATGCCAAGACTTAGAGGATTATTATTGAACAGGAAGTGAAAGTACCTGCTGGTTGACTTGTGCCAGACTATCATATACAAAATGCCTCATTAGCCACTGTCATGTTCGGTTTTTGTTTGTTTTTTAGAGGTTCAAGTTGAGACACTTTATTTATTTATTTGTTTATTTATTTATTTATTTATTTATTTTTCATGATACAGTTCCTTAGGCTTAGGGATTTCCCCTTCCACCCTCCCATTCCCTCCTTTCACTCCACTGTTTTCCTCTATATAATAAGAATAGTATAATCCTTCGCCAGTCGCAAGTTCATCATTCTTACATCTAAGTATAACATGACATTAAGGTATACACAATGATTAGAGGTCCAGCATGCAGATGTCCATTGAAAGAGGAATAGACAAACCGAGGTATGTCTATTCTGTGGAATACTGCTCAGCCATTAAAAACAATGAAATTCACAACAAATGGGTCCCAACTGGAGACCATTATGTTCAGTGAAACAAGCCAATCCAAAAAGGACAAATACCATATGTTCGCTCTGATATAAGGCAAACTCCATGCAAAATGCAAGATATATATATATATATATATATATATATATATATATATAATGTATATACATACATATATAATGTATATACATATATATATATAATGTATATACATATATTTATCTAGAGGAACTCTGTAGTAATGGCAGGTATAACTAGAAGTGAAGATGCATTGCAGTATGTATCTCTACTTCTCAATAAGAAAATGAACTCCCAATGAAACAGTTTTATTTTTTCATCATCATTTGCAGGAAAGAGAAATCAATGGTGTGGATGTTTAAGAAGCACATATTTCTCTTACATGTGTGATTTTGTCTTATGAATGTCCTGCCTATCCTGGAAAACAGTGAGAAACTCAAAGTTAAATACCATATTTCCAGGAAGGAAATATGAACAAGATTAAAAGTATCTAACACAAGTTACTGGGATCTACTAAAGCACATCCTTCAGTAAGGTTGAGAACTCTCTCATTTGCCCCGTATCCAGACTCAGAGAGGAGCAGGCCTTTGACTTAGCAATGAAGAGGTTGCATAGGACACAACCATACGGAAACACCTGGGTTTGAAGAACAACTCTACATCCAATCCAGCTTCTTCTTCACACACCTGCTGGGAGGCAGCAGGTGGTGGCTCAAGTGTTTGGGGCCCTGCCACCCATGTGGAAGAACCTGCCTTGGGTTGTGGGTTCCTGATATTGACCTGATCAAGTTTTGGTTGTTGTGGACATTTGGGAAGTAATCAACCAAAGGAAGAACTCCCTTTCTCTGTCTTTCTCTGTCTCTCTAACTTTCAAATACATAAATACACGTATACATTTTTGAAAGTTGTAACTCCCACGTAAGTCATTGCTCCTTGGGGTGGACACACTAGCCTTGGGTTCATTCACTTGAAGGGTCAGTAGGTTGTTTGTGATTGAAACTCCCGCTTCAAGTCCTTTCATCTAAGGAGGCCATTTTGGTGTTTGCCCATTTTTGCTATTTGAGCATGTGGGAAAGCTACCAAACCAGACACAGGGGAGAAAGTTTTGAATAAAAACAACTGGGTGCACATTGTTGTATTTATTTTGCAATGCGTCTCACGGAGTCCTTTTAACATGTCTGCTTTTCTCCCAAATCAGTGAACTTTGAAAATTAAGCAGAGTGATATTTATTTTCTACTCCTGGCCAAACTTGCCACGTCACTTACAGGTTTGGTCTCTCTCCAGCATCCACAGAAAGCTTTCACTGTTAACTTTTTGATTTATATCCTGTCTCCATTTGGCATTCAAAATAGCTACCCTTGACCACACTCTGTGCCCTGTGATTGGATCTAAATTGGAGAAAAGATAATCCCAAAGGAAAGCAGCATGGTCATTTTTGTTTGACTTATGTTGCATACACGTAGGAGCCAAGTCACGTTTTGCAACACCTGAAGCTCAAATTTGCAGAAGGTGAGAGTCAAAACCTGGACAACATTAGGGATAAAGGAAACACCAAAGCCGTTTGCCATTTAATGACCACAAAGAGAGCCATTAAGTCAGAGAGAAAAACATGAGACTTGATGTGAGTTAATGGCAGGAGCGACATGAGATGCCAAGAAAAATGTGCCTTGAGGGTACCAGAAACAACCAAACATGAAAAACCCCAATCCTAGACCTAAAACCCGCCATCATTTGGGCTTCAGAACGTTTCTGCTGTATATGTGCATGTCAAATGCCCAGGTGCATAGACAATTTCTGCTCATCTCTTCTGGAGACAGAATATATAGCAAAGCTAACACTTTCCAAGGAGTCACAATATGGAGGGGCAGAAGCATTAGCCATGAATGCCCTGCACCTGACACATTTAATTATTTTCAACTCCTAAGGATGTTTGCATCTGAGAACTCCCAGGACGGGCACTGGCAAGCATCTGGCACACAATGAGTGTTTTTTCTTGTTCTCGAGTCGCTTCATGCTCTGCAGCAGCCAGTAAAGTGACTTTGTTCTTTTTTAATTTTTAACCTGACACTATTTTTTGAACGGTTTACCACATTCCCTTCAAACGTAGGCAGTTGACACACACAAATGTATACTAATTTTTCTTGAAAACAAGCATTTACTATCACAGTGGGATTCTGTAACACAGGGAAGGGAGAGTGTATTGTTATGAATATGGCATGTTTCGTTGAAGCAACACTAATAATACCCCATGATACGAGGTTCACGTTTTTTAACTTCCACAACAACATCAGTATTTGTCTTGCTGAGTCTGTCTTAGTTCACTTAGCATATAATGATCTCCAGTTGCATCCATTTTGTCACACGTGGTGAGAATTCTTTTTTATGGATGAGTAGTATTCCATCAGGTAGCTATACGACAGCCTCTTTATCCAGTCATCAGTTGGAGGATGTTGAAATTGATTCTCTATCTTTACTCTTGCAAATTGAACTTGTGCAAATGTGGGAGTGCAGACCAAAGGTTCATTTTTAGGGGTATTTTCCTTTACCTGCAGGATCATTTGGTGGAGGAGCTAGAATCAGTATCCAGGTTCTCACCCCTGGCATTATCCTACTGAAGCCAAGAGCCTGCAAGGAATTCTTCATGATTGATAGCAGAAGCTCTTTGTGAAGCCACAAAACAGAACACTGCTGCTCATCTACACTGCCTCCCTGGCAACTCTGGTTTGCCACCCAAGAATTTGTGTCACCATGACTTCACAGGGAGAGAAGGGCAGCTTTGTGCAGGTCCTTGGCGCTAGAATACGTCAAGCCTAGATAAAGCTGGATTTCAAAAAAAAAAAAAATTTCATTTCTGCTTAAAAACAAATTGATTTGGCAATTTGCACGCTGCCTCCCTAGACTGTATTTTATGAAGTGGAACAATTCCTTAAATGCTCAATTATCCAAAGCAGAAAGAGACTAGAGGAAGGCAGCACAGACCCTACCCAGAGCTATGGCTCTCCCTTCCGCGGGCAGCTGGGCTGACCCCATGTGGAAAGACACTGCACAGCAGAGCAGCTCCAGGCCAGGATCCCAAACCAGACAGATCCCTCTTCTGATGTCCAAGGCAGCAGGTGCACTGGAGCTGTGGCCTCAAGAAGATGTGCAATGAATTTTTATGTATATACTTTTTTTCCCTGCACCAAGGGACACTGAGCCGGTTTGCAGTCTGAGCTACATGCTCCTAACTGCAGTCCTTGTGCCTGTCACTGCCTTGCCTACTTTTCACTCTGTGATGAGAGTCCCCATGCGATTCTGCCTGAATATGGGGTTTGTTTCCTTCCTCAGTGACATGATGCATAATTTTGTCCTTTGGGCTGTTTTTTATTTTGTCTTGCTTTCCAGTTTCTTGCGCTGCACCATAAGCCAGCTAGCTTGCTTGCCTTTCTTTATTTTTTCCTCTTTTTTTCCTTTCTTCCTATCTTCAGAGCCAGGGAGAGCAAGATGGACAGAGAAATCAAGAGATGGAGTCCTGTCTTTTCCATTTTTAAAACTTTCTTTCGTCAAAAACAGAGGGAACCGAGAAATTTCTGATTCACTCCCTAAATGCCTACAACAGCCAGAATTGAGTCAGGCTGAAGGATTCCCTGTTGGGTGGCAGGGTCCCAAACACTTTAGCCATCATCTGGTGCCTCCGAGGTTCACACTGGCAGGGAGCTGAAACTGGAATTCGGAGCAGCTGGTGCCTGACCCAGGCACTCTGATAAAGAATGCAAGGTCCATTTGGCATCTCAACGGCACAGCCTGGCTTTGAGGTGCCAGACTGCACCGGCGTGGTCACCATCAGTGCCCAGCACACACCCAGAGCCTGCTATGCATTTCCTGCTCCATGGTAGCCATGGATTGAGCCTTGCCACGTGGCTTCAGTACCATGTCTGCCAGGTCCCTGACATCATCCTTACACACCTCCCCACACAGTCCACATTTCTGGATCGGTGCTGATTTGACGATTTTTTTTAACTCTCTAATTTAGATTTGCCAGTTTTTAAAATAAGTGTAATTATTTGTAACATTCTTTTCTGAGACCTTACCTGTTTCTCTTACTGATCTATAAAACCTCCAATATTCAGCATGCTAAATCCCAGCCTGTAACATTTGTGGACAATAATTTGCAAGCTTTCCTTGATCTTACAGTTTTGTTTGTCACATTTTTGTTCTGATAGGATTGTAAGAACTTAAAACAAATAAGTCTAGATTTTTTTTCTTTACTCCCATCTAATGATTAGCTACCTGTCCTCTTAGTTTTTATGGCTTCTGGTTTTAGTAATATTAAATACCTCAATCCTTCTAGAACATTTATTTATACAGGAGGATTTTACTTGATTTCATTTCTATTCATAGACATTCTAATTTTTTATATTCACAAACATTCTGATTTAAGTCACATACATTAGGACACATTATTTTACTTTTAAAAGATATGGATATGGACTGGCATTGGATATAATGAGTTAAGCCACTGTCTGAGATGTAGACATCCCATGTAAGAGCTGGTTTGAGCCCCAGCTGCTCCACTTCTGATCTAACTCCCTGGTAATGGCCTGGGAAAGCAGCAGAAGATGGTCCAAGTATTTGGACCCCCTGTATTCACATGGAAGACCTGGAAAAGGCTTCTGGCTTTGCCCTGGTACTTCCATGGCCAAAGCAACCATTTAGGGAGTGTGCCGGCAGTTGCACGATCTCTTTCTCTGTCTCCCCTCTCTCTGAACCTCTGCCTTCAAATAAAAGTAAAAGAGGAAAAAGGAAGAATGTATGTGTTTGAATGGCAGAGTAACAAAGATTTTTCATCTGTTTGGTTCGCTTCCCAAATGCCTACAATAGCTGGGAAGAGGCCTGGCCTAAGCCAAGATCCCAGATTTCCGTTTAGGTTTCCAAGTGAGTGAATGTCAGGGACTCAGGTACTTAGGCCAGTGTCAGTGGCCTTCCTGTTGACAGGAAGTTGGATCAGAAACAGAGCGATCGGGGTCATACCAGCAACCCAATATGAAACACAGGGTTCCAAGACAGAAGTAACCACCCACCTCATATGTAGGAATTATATGCCTGGAACCTGCATGTTGTTTGTTTTGCCCTTGTCATAACCTGTCAATATTTCTAAGCTACAGTCTACCCTTATCTTTAATTTTGCCTTAGTCAACGATGGTCTGAAAACAACTTGTGTTGATTCTTTCCTGAAATACTTCATTCACCTGACTTTTATTACAATACATTGGTGTAACTGTTCTGTTTTATCAATAGTTATTGTTAGTCTCATACTATGCCTAATTCATATATTAAACTTTATTGTAAGAATGTAGAAGAAGGGCCCAGCGTGGCTAAAGTCCTTGCCTTGCATGCACCAGGATCCCATATGGGCGCTGGATTTATTCCTGGTGGCCCCGCTTTCCCATTCAGTTCCCTACTTGTGGCCTGGGAAAGCGGTGGAGGATGGCCCAAAGTCTTGGGATCATGCACCCGCCTGGGAGACCCAGAAGAAAATCTTGGCTCCTGGCTTCAGATCGGCTCAGCTCTGGCCTTTGCAGCCACTTGTGGAGTCAATCAGTGGACAGAAGATCTTCCTCTGTCTCTCCTCCTCACTGTATATCTGACTTTCCAATAAAAATGTAAATAAATCTTTTTTTAAAATGTAGGAGAAAACACAGTTCTATACAGACTTAGTAGTATTTCGAGGTTTCTAGCCTCTGCTGGAGGTCTTAGAATGTAGCCCCCATGGAGAAAGGGGCTGTGTTATCCTGTATACTTTCATGTATTCCACCTATATGATTTACTATCTATAGATATTAGACCTATATACTTTAATAGCTACAGATATTAGAACTCCTGCAAACCTCTCCCCTGTTGATATATTCATGTGCACTTCTGAAGGCTTTTTCACTAATTCCAAAATAAATTTCCTTGAGAAGTCTGTTATTTTAGTGACCTTTAAGATTGAGGCTCTTGCCGTTCCAGAAACATGGAAGGACTCTAAACATCGGTTTCAACTTGATGCCTTCAACAGCAATTTTCGCTCGTTCCTGTGAGGCCCGTGATTTTCGTGTTAGCGTGATTTCTTGACATTTTGTAAAAGGTGTGGTGGAGAGATAGGAGCGAGAGATGTGAAAATTGTGTTTTATGAGTAAACTTTATTTCATTTTATTTACATTTTAATCAAAACTTTAAAGAAGCGAGACTCGCAAGATGGCCGACATAGGAGGAAGACTGTGAGAGAGCTCACAGACAGAGAGGGCTAGAACGCGACAAAAGCGTAAGTGGAGCAGCATAGAACTACAGGGAGAAGAACGTGAAGTTCCCTGGACAGTGTGGAGCCAAAAAAATCCACACAACTCGGAAGAGCAACCAGGGAAAAACAAAGCAAAGGACAGGGAAGACGACTTTCCGCTCCTGACCTGCTGAGTCACCTCTGAGTGCAGACGCTAAAAGCCGCCGAACCCACCCAAAGACCGACCTGAAGACGCTGTGGCCGTGAGGACCGGAGGTGATTGGGACCCGCTGGCATCTGCTCACCCTGGTCACCAGGACTCGCCAGGACCTGCCCCGCTGCGGACACCAGGACCCTGAATCACCGGGACCCGCCGGCATCTGCCCACCCTGGTCGCCAACCCCCGGGACCTGCACCAGCCGCAGCCTTCAGGCTCCATCCCGACCCGCGCGGAGACCAGCAACGGACGCAGCAGTCGGGAGACGCACTGGCGGCCAGGATTCCCACCAGAGGAAGAGGCAGACTGCAAGAACCTGAGGTTTGAGTGAGTTGGGTGGGGACAGTGGTGGGTTGGAGGCTTCGGGAGTTGGCCCCCCAGGGGCACGGACAGAGCCTGAACACAATTGGCCTCCCCGCCCCTCCCCCCCCCCCCAGGCTCCAGCCTCTAGAGACACAGGGCGAGTGCCTTGAGACTGCCAAAACTGTGTCTGGGAGAAAGGCAAAAGGCACACTGGATACTCCCCTGTGCCTTTGCGGTGTGGCACTCAGCTGGGCGGTGCTATCCCACAGGAACCCAAGCACGCCTCTGGGCTGGGCAGTTCCCTGCTAGCGCAGGGGCGGTCGGTCCCCTGCAAGTGCTGGGGTGGGCGGACCTGCGCAGGAGGCGTTTCCAGAGAGCACCTGGAACACGCCCTATAGTCCCTTGCTCCGAGCCCTGTGATCCAGTAAACAGGGTGCGCGCACAGAGAGTGCCTTCACTCCCCCACGCCCTGTGGTAGCATACCTGTAGGGGACGAGCTGAGAGTGCGCTTTGAATCCTCTGGGCACTGGAAGAGGCGCCCTGAGGTCCAGTGTTCTGGAGACGCACCAAAAGTGCCTTGAAAATTCCCACACCCTGCTACTCCACGCCTGCAGACTCCGATCTCTACAGGATAGTGCTTGGAGACCCCTCAGCACACTGGTGCCTAGGTCTCTCAAAAAAGAAACACTAACACAATGGGAAGAAATACCAGAAAAGGTAATGATCCAGATGAGAGTGCCAACACCCTACCAATAAAGGATCGAAAGCCAATGTCTATTTCGGAGATGCAAGATGAAGACATAGAAGATCTACCAGACAAGGAATTCAAAAAAATAATGTTAAAATATGTCAGAGACAATGAGAAGAATTGGGAGGACTTCAAGGAATTCAAGAACCACATAGCCTCAGAAATACAACAAATGAAAAGTAAAATCCTTGACTTAGAGCACAAAATTGAGAGCCTAACCAACAGAACAAATACAGCAGAAGAGAGGATCTCTGAAACGGAAGACACACAAAACGAACACACCCAGTTCATGAAACAGCTGGAGACAAGTCTGAACAAAGCCAATAAGACCATACAAGAAATGAAAGACAACCTCAGAAAATCAAATGTTAGGATTATTGGCCTTCCTGAAGGAGCGGAAAAAGAATCAGGAATGCAAATGGTGCTCGACGAAATTATACAGGAAAACTTTCAAAACACTTGGAACATGAATCCAGCTCAAATCCAGGACGGTCAGAGGACTCCCAGCAGATATGACCCAAAGCGATCTTCACCCAGACATATGGTGCTCAAGTTCCACTCCAACGAAGACAAAGAAAGAATCCTGAGACAAGTACGAAGCAGAGAAAAGATCACATACCGGGGAAAACCAATCAGGATCACGGCTGACTTTTCTGAAGAGACCTTACAAGCAAGAAGAGAATGGACAAAGATCTTCCAAATCCTGAATCAGAACAACTGTCAACCAAGACTATTGTACCCAGCAAAGATCTCATTCGTATTTGAGAACGAAATCAAATACTTCCACAGCAAAGAGAAATTAGAAGAATATGCCAGCACAAAACCAGCTCTACAAAATCTCCTTAGAAATGCACTAATTCCAGAAAAAAAGGAGGTGAATCATAAGCAAAGATGGCAAACAGGAAGGTCTCCCCACTAAAGTCCACACAAGGAAGGGCAATAACACAGATATCAACACCCACAAAAACAAGTATGGCAGGGCAAAATCACAACCTCTCAATTTTAACTCTCAACACAAATGGCCTGAACTCACCAATCAAAAGGCATAGATTAACAGAATGGATTATCAAACAGCACCCAACTATCTGTTGCCTACAAGAGACACATCTAACCAGAAGAGATTCAAAGAAGCTGAAAGTGAAAGGTTGGAAACAGATATTTCATGCCAATGGACGAGAAAAAAAGGCTGGGGTAGCTGTCTTAATTTCAGATGATGTGGACTTCAATCTGACACACATCAAAAAGGACAGGGAAGGACATTATATATTGGTGAAGGGACTGATCCATCAGGAAGTAATTACCATTGTGAACATATATGCACCAAATTCAAACGCACCTAGCTACGTGAAGCAATTACTCACGGACTTAAGGGGAGACATAGATATGCACACAATAATAGTGGGTGATCTTAACACCCCACTAACAACTATAGACAGATCAACAAAACAAAAACTCAACAAAGAAACAACAGAACTCATACAAACAATAGAACAACTGGACTTGGTTGACATTTATAGAATTTTTTACCCTAAGGCCACAGATTATACATTTTTTTCAGCAGTGCATGGCACCTTCTCCAGGATCGACCACATGATAGGACACAAAGCAAACCTAAATAACTTCAAAAAGATAGGAATCATACCATGTACCCTCTCAGACCACCACGGAATGAAGCTGGAAATCAGCAATTCAAAATGCCCCAGGAAATACAGAAACTCTTGGAGGCTGAACAATATGCTACTAAACGAACAATGGATCAGAGAAGAAATTAAAGATGAGATCAAAAAATTTATGGAAACCAATGAAAACTCTGACACAACATTCCAAAATTTGTGGGACACTGCCAAAGCAGTGCTACGGGGTAAACTCATCGCAATTGGAGCTCATGTCAAGGCCCAAGAGAGGCGCCAAATACAGGAACTAAACACACACCTCCAGGAACTGGAAAAACAACAGCAGAAGAGCCCCACACACAATAGGAAACAAGAAATCATCAAAACAAGGGAGGAAATCAACCAGATAGAAATAAAAAAAAACCATACACAAAATCAATGAATCAAAAAGCTGGTTTTTTGAGAAGATAAACAAGATAGACACTCCACTGGCCCGACTGACAAAGAAAAAACAAGAGAAGGCAAGAATTAACAGCATCAAAGATGAAAAAGGCAACATAACAACAGATACCGCATCCATTAAGGCCATAATCAGAAATTACTACAAAGCACTGTACTCCAACAAATCAGAAGATCACCAAGAAATGGAAAAGTTCTTAGACTTCTACCACTTGCCAAAACTTAGCCCAGAGGCAACAAACGACCTGAACAAACCCATAACTGAAGTAGAGATTGAATCAGTGATTAAAGACCTCCCAACAAGGAAAAGCCCAGGCCCAGACGGCTTCACTCCAGAATTCTACAAAACATTCCGAACAGAGCTGACCCCAATCCTCTACAAACTCTTCAAAACAATAGAAAAAGAGGCAACCCTTCCAAACTCATTCTATGAAGCCAACATTACCTTAATCCCAAAACCAGACAGAGAACTAACAGAGAAGGAAAACTACAGACCTATCTCTTTGATGAACATTGATGCTAAGATTCTCAACAAAATCCTAGCCAACAGAATTCAAAAACACATCAGACAGATCATTCATCCAGATCAAGTAGGATTCATCCCTGGAATGCAGGGATGGTTCAACATTCGAAAATCTATAAATGTGATACACCACATCCAAAAACTGAAAAACAAGAATCACATGATAGTATCAATAGATGCGGAAAAAGCTTTCGACAAAATCCAACATCACTTCCTACTAAAAACCCTAACCAAGGTAGGCATAGATGGAAAAATCCACAACATAATTAAAGCAATATATGAAAAACCCAACGCCAGCATCATACTGAATGGAGAAAAGCTGGAACCCTTCCCACTGAGATCTGGAACAAGACAGGGATGTCCACTTTCTCCACTACTATTCAACATAGTCCTAGTGGTACTCGCTGAGGCCATAAGACAAGAAAAAGAAATCAGAGGAATCCAAATGGGAAACGAAGAAGTCAAGCTCTCACTATACGCAGATGATATGATTCTTTATGTAGAAGAGCCAAGAGACTCAATACAGAGACTGCTAGAACTTGTACGAGAGTTTGGTAGAGTGGCAGGGTACAAAATTAATGAACAAAAATCAACAGCCATAGTGTATGCGAACAGCCCCAAGATGGAAAAAGACTTAACCAGCAAGATACCATTCAAAATAACAGAGAAAAGTATGAAATATCTGGGAATAAATCTAACCAAAAATGTAGAAGACTTATTTGAAGAAAACTACAATCTGCTTAAAAAAGAAATTGAACAAGACCTCAAAAGATGGAGTAATATCCCATGCTCCTGGATAGGTAAAATCAATATCATTAAAATGTCTATACTGCCAAAAGCAATATATACATTCAACGCAATCCCAATCAAATTGCCCAAAATATTCTTCATGGAACTGGAAACAATGATCCAAAGGTTCATCTGGAAGCACAAAAAACCACGGATAGCTAGAACTATCCTGAAGAACAGGAAGTTAGCAGGGGGAATCACAGTTCCGGACCTCTGGACATACTATAGGGCAGTGGTTATCAAAACAGCGTGGTACTGGCACAAAGATAGAGAGGAAGATCAATGGAGCAGAATAGAAACGCCAGAAGGAAACCCACACAGATACAGCCAAATAATCTTTGACAAAAAGACAAACGACAACCCAGGCAAATGGGAAGGTCTGTTCAATAAATGCTGCTGGGACAACTGGTTGATAGCCTGCAGAAACAAAAAAATAGATCCACATCTCTCACCATACACTAAGATCAGATCTAAATGGATAACAGATCTAAACCTACATCCAGAAACCTTCAAACTTTTGGAAGAAAATGTTGGAAACACACTGGAACACTTAGGGGTAGGCCCTCACTTCCTAAAAAAGACTCCAGATGCAGTAGAAATCAAGACCAAAATAAACAATTGGGACCTCATCAAACTAAGAAGCTTCTGTACAGCTAGAGAAAGAATCAACAAAGTAAAAAGGCAACCCACAGAATGGGAGAAGATCTTCGCACACGACATAGGTGATAGAGGGCTAATATCCAGAATATACAAAGAGCTACAAAACAACCAAAATGTCAAAACAAACAAGCCACTCAAGAAATGGGCACGGGAAATGGGCAGACACTTCACAAAGGAACAAACCCAAATGGCAAATAAACATATGAAAAAATGCTCAAGTTCCCTGGCAATAAGGGAAATCCAAATTAAAACATCAATGAGGTACCACCTAACGCCAGTAAGACTGGCCCACATGAATAAAAGCACCAACGACACTTGTTGGCGAGGTTGCGGGGAAAAGGGAACCCTACTCCACTGCTGGTGGGGCTGCAGGCTGGTACAGCCTCTATGGAAATCAGTATGGAGAATATTCAAACAACTCAAATTCAACATACCGTATGATCCAGCAATAGCACTCCTAGGAATATATCCAGAACACTTGTTCTATGAGAAACCAACATGTACTCCTATGTTCATAGCAGCACAATCAGTAATTGCAAAAACATGGAAACAACCAAAATGCCCATCAAAAGAGGATTGGATAAGAAAGCTATGGTTCATCTACTCCATGGAATACTACTCAGCTATTAAAAAAAACAAAATGCAGTTCTTTGTGGCCAAATGGGCCAAACTGGAAACCATCATGCTAAGGGAAATGAGCCAATCCCAAAAGGTTAAATACCACATGTTTGCCTTAATTTAAGATGATATGATGTTATGTATAACATGTTATGTTTTGAATGTTATATGTTGTGTATAAACTAAAATTGAAGTATAGGTGAGGTGGTCACAGAAGGTGGCTGGGAACCCGCATTTACTTTTAACATATTGGTTACTCATTACTATGTCAATTAATTCCATAATGATGTAAATTTTTGCTGATGCTATGTTGGAGCTTTCAATTGACTGGGATGATACTCTGCTGGCTCTGTCATCAGACCAGAGAGGGTATACCTAAGAAACCGTTGAACTTGACGGGACAATAAGATGCTGGACTCTATGTTTGGTATACGCTTGCAATGGGGGAATCTCAACTGAACTTGAGCTGTGGTTATGCAACAAGGTGGAGGAATCCACCATGGTGGGAGGGTTTGGGGAGGGGTGGGGAGAACCCAAGTATCTATGTAACTGTGTCACATAATACAATGTAATTACTGAAGTTAAATAATAAATAATTAAAAAAAAAAAAAAAACTTTAAAGAAGCCACTGAGACCTGCTGAAATGTATTAATCCTGTCGAATTCTTAGTCTCTCTGGTTTTATAGATTCAGGGATACTTTTTAAAAGTTCATGGAAGTATAAAGGAATTAAAAGTGTAAGATTGTGTTGGTGCACAAAAAGTCCACATACAGTTTTTTTCTCTCATAATACATGCTTTCCAATAGTTGGTTAAAATAAAAGATTCTGCAGCAAAACAAACTTAGACCTCTATTTCTGTTTTTCTTCAAACTTTCTGATACACTCTTGTATATGATTATGCAGAGTTCACTAACGATAGCTCAGTGTCTAGTTTCTGATAGTTATACACTTCTGGAATACATCCGTAGAGCAAGGTCACTTCTCCATTCACCAAAAAAACTCTATCTCCACAGTCTACTTGCATCTGTTGCCAAAATGACTATTGTTTGGCTAAACATTGTTTTATTGTTTTTAGGGTCAATTGCCAAATGTCAGTCTATTCATTGCTTCTGAGATGACCTCCTGTTTTTTTCTGCCTTAGGGATTTCTACTTTGCATTTTTTTCCAATTTTGCTATGATGCATCTACTTGTGGGTGCTCCTCGTATGCGTCCTCTTTGGGCTTTACTGTCCGCTTTAAACCATGAGTTCGCATCTTAACCTGTAAATGCTCACAAGTTGCCGCTGCCCCATTCTCTCTCTCCTCTTCATCTGGGATCAGCCTAATGTCAGATCTCACTGCTGCGTTCCTTATGTTTCTTCCACTCTCTGACCTCTCCTTACTTGTTTTAGTTGTCTATTTATTTTAAATTTTATTTTTTATGATGCTTACATAGTTGATCAGGGTGGGAAGGATCAAGGGTTTGTGGAAATTAAGTGTGATTACTGCTTCCAAATTTTCTATTTCTTCTCCCTATTTCTAGGGGTAGGGAGGAGATAAGGAGAGGAGCCATACTCAGACTTCCAACTGCCCCGGGTATCCAGGGAACCTGATTTCAACCCAGGGTCCCGATGTGACACACACACTCTGAGGATTTTGTCCAGGTGGTTTCAATAGTTCTGAAAGGCTCTCAATCTGGCTGACCAAGTGATGAGAAAACACTTCCAATGTCCATTGGCTGACATGGCCGACCTTACAGTCTCCATTTGCCCAGACATTTGTTGTCCTCAGTTGACTGGGGTAGCTCTCCAATTTGTTCTGTACTACTTCCTCTGCTATTGTACCAGTTGTCCTCTGTAGGTCCCAATGGGCTGCCATATCTTCCATATGCAACAGGGCTGTCCACTGCTTTGTCTTTTCTACTGAAGAGGACCAGTTTTCACAGGCGGACCCAAGAACCCAGGCCAGGAGACCCGGGCCCCACCGGACACCCCACCCCCACCCCCACCCCTGGGGCTCACAGACCAGGCACCCACTTCTCCCAAACTGGCATGGCTCACCTCACCTCAGCATCCATCAGCAGGTGTTGCAGCTTGGGTCTGCCCAGCCTGCTCTCAGTTCCAGCTCCTGCTGGTGGGATATACAGCCCAGCCCAGGCCACCCAGTCCAATCTGGCCCATCCAGCACCCTGTGCTGGTTCTCAGATCTGCCTGTGGATATAATGAACTGGCCCAACTGGCTCTGCCCAAGACTGACTCACATGTATGTTGTCAGGTACTGGCACCTGGCGTGGTCTGGACTGCTCCTTGCCTTGGTTTCTGCACTCACCTGCAGGGACTGTACCCTGACAAAGGAGTTCTCCACACTCCTCTATCAGGTCTTCTCCTAGTGGCAGATCTCATGCACACAGGTGGGTCCTTGGTCTAGGTTGACTTAATCTACCTCTTGTCCTGGCAGGTACAGTGTCGTTGCCAAGCCACCCATACTTTCAGTTACTTCTGACCTACATTTCAGTTTCTATCCCTTTTCAGCTGTATGTAATGTGATGTTAAACCCAAGCATCAAAATTTTAATTTTTGAATATTTCATTTTTCAGCTCTGGCACTTGACATTTCTTGAAATTTGCCATGTCTTTGTTATTTTTTATAGCTTCCAAGGGATTGCAAAATATTCAAGCCTGCTTTTGCATGTGTGTGTGTGTGAATAGTGAGTCACACTGTTCCATAGTACCCAATAGCCTGAATATTGGGAGTTCTTACAGTTGTGTTTATGGTCTCTGTTGCTTCTGTTCAACCCAGTTCATAGCATGTTGCTTGTTCCTGAGCCACATATTATTGGTTGTCTTCTGGATGTTGCCATGTCAGAATAGCAGAGATGAGTAATTTATAGAAGGGTTTACTTAACACAGTGTTTTTAGAGGTCTAAGCATATGGTATCTCTTCTGCATGGCTTTTGGTGACAGCCATGCTACATCATCTCATGGCCAAGATGCACAGAGAGGAAGCAGCAAGTATAGAAGGGGCATAGAGAAAGATGACTTGCTTTGTTAACAGCCCACACTCATGCCAGTTGATCCTTAACATGAGCCCCAACTCACCCCAAGAAGACCTAACCTAGCCTTGGGATAACCAACACTCTCAAGAAAGGTATTCTTTAATTCATTCAGAGGGTGTTGTTGTTTCTACAACATGATCATCTCACACTAGATGCCCCCCTGACCTTGTCAAAGGGTCCACCTTATATAAATACCATTCCACTGGGAAGCAGACCTCCAGCACATGCACCTGTAGGAGACAAACCAGAGCAACTATTTGTAGAATTATTTGGAGGCCTAAGATGTCACATCTTCCTGTAGCTCACTTTTCAGAGCAATCTTCTTATATCCTGTAGAAGAAGAAAAGAAAATGCTTAATTTCTTTCCTTCTTGATAAGAAATAAACTTCACCTCTGAGTACTCCAGGATACTTTCCCTTGAGCTATGGACAAAAGTTTTCCACCTTTTTTTATTTTTTCTGTTTCCACTCTTGAGCAGCAGGAAATAAATGCAAGTCTAGTGTTTACCCAGAGATGGAACATGTGGTTCTTCTCATTGGCTCCGTGTATGTATTCATATCTGGAGTATGCATTCAGAACCAAGGTTGCTTGCACATCTCTGTGGCCATTTTGCTTGTTTAGTTTTTAGCAAATGATCATTCAGTGAGACTCTCCCAGGCTGAAATGAGATCTCATGTGACCCTATGTCCTGGTTCCCTAAGCCATGAAAAGTGGAGTACAGGAAGAAGCTTTGTTCCCATATATTCCTGGGTCCTCCAAGGGACACATATGCAGTGCTCTGCAGGTGAGGGCTCTCCTCCCGGGGACTCAAAGGTGTCCTTCTCTTTCTGGGAGCAGGACGTTGTAGGTAAGTTATAAACTCTGCAGCAGTCAGGGCAAGAGGCTCAGGTGGGAGCAGGCGATAGTGTTCTGGCTGCTTCCCAACAGAGGAGCGTGCCCCTGCTTTGCTGTGACTCTCAGGGACTGCAAGGGGGCCGTGAAGGGTCTCTCAGTAGTTCTTTCCCTTCCTTGCCTATGCTACAAGAGGAAGCTGCTAGACCTACCCAATGCCTTAGATAATGCATGGTGATTCCAGACCACAGGCCCTTCATTGTGAATTCCTTCAAGATGCTGGTCTAACTTCATTGTTGTTGTTGTTGTTATATTATTCCTTCACAAGAATTTGAGTGAGGACTGAAAACTGTTGCAGCAGGTCTTGTAGGAACAATTACATTTTAACCTGCTCAGCTATTTTTTGGAAACTGAATATTTTATTAAACATTAGGAAGTGCTGAACTTGCAATAGAAAAAGGCGTTCTCAAGCGACATGCTGAATTAATAAAGAGAGATGATGCTACATGACATGTCAGCCCATAACTGTCGAGTTCGTGTAGCCCCAGATTCACAGATATTCATGTAATGTATGAGGCTTGGTGTCCTGCAAAGACGTGTGACATTTCCAATCAAGTCACATCCGTCCTCACATATGGGAAGCTACTGCAAAGGAAGGAGCTACTGAAAAAGAATTAAAGCATATATTGTGGAAATCGAAAGATATTATGTATGTCATTTTCAGATGACTCCATTAGTTTCCAAGACACAGCAGGCATCACAAAGGGAAGCCTGCTCCTAGTTCAGATCTACAATTATTATTTCCAGGAAATAAAAACATGAAGATATGCTTTGGGTCAGTGTGGTTCCAACTTCTCCAACAATGGAAATTTGTAGTACCCCTCATGATGTATTGGTTGGATTCAAGTATGAACTCTAATGTGTTTTTAGCTCAGACCAAACCTGGGCCTCAGCTTGTACATCTCTGGGAGACCTGGGAAGAACCAGGTCTCTTTCTTCTAAGGTCACTTTGGTTCCCTTTATACGGCCGTATCATCCTAACATCCCTTTAGGGAGAATTTTGTTGTTCATCTGATGTGAGCATAATGTTTACATTAGATGTCAGGTCCCATGGTAGCCAATTGGGAGTGATCCCAAGGAGTGGGGAACATTAGCAAAGCCTGAGTCAGTACTAACCAAGTGCTCCCACCCAACCAGAAACATCACTTGTCAGATGAATGGCAGATCTCGATCATCATAACTTGCAACATGTCCTGAAAATTGTGGTCAGTTCAGCAAAATCCAAACAGGAGAAGTTATTGAAGTGAAATAATATTTTCAGTACAATCACGCTATCTAACCCTACCATTAAAAGCTGAATTAAAGGGCCAGTGTTGAGGCACAATGGGCGAAACCACCACCTGCGACACCTTCGGAATCCAGCTGCTCCTTTTCCCACCCAGTCTCTTGTTAATGAATGCACTGTGAGGATGCATCTGCTACTGCGTGCTTGGGAGACCTAGTGAAGTTCTGACTTCAGCCTGGCCCAGACCTGCTTGCTATTAGCTATTTGGGGTGTGAATCAGCAAATGGAAGATCTCTCCCTCTCTCGCTCTCACTGTCTAACTCTCTGTGTCTCTTTCTTTTCTGTTTCTCCCCCCCCCCGCCACTCTGCCTTTCAAATAAAATGCCAAATTTAAGATCTTTAAATACAGAATAAGTATTAGAATCAGTTTTCCTTGTATAGCAATGATTGGCCAAAAACATGGAAAAATTTCTTTCCTTAATAACCCCAAAACTTTAATAAGAAGTATACAGGATTGATACGCCTTGAACCACTGAGAGCTAAAATAAGAATACATTAAGGGAAGAAACACCTCCTTTCAGTGACAAGAGACAGGTGTTTTTTCTTTCTTTCAATTAATGAATAGATTAATGTACCCTGACAAATAAGTGCTAATCTCATCTTGAATAAAGAATAAAACCATGGATGTCTGGCCTAGCAAGCAAGACCCTACCCAGAGTATGTACATTCCGAATCAGATTTTAAAATTGGCTTCCCGTTAGTGTGGTCCAGGGAATCAATAGGTGATGGTTCAAGTACTTGGGTTCCTGATACTTACATGAGAGGCTTGAACTCAATCCCTTGCCTCTGCTTCAACCTGCCCCAGCCCCAACCCCAACTGTTGCACATCTTTGGAGAGTGAACCAGCAGCATATTCCACCCCCTCTCCCACCAACTTTCACATATCTTTTCTTCAAATTGTATTTACTTTCTTGACAAAGAGAGAGACAGAGAGAAACAGACGTGGTCTCCGTCTGCTGCTTCACTCTCCGCATACCCACAACAGCCAGTACTGAGAAAGGCCAAAGCCAGAACCCAGGGACCCAGCGTGAGTTTTACACGTGAGTGGCAGACACTCAACCATCCATGACATCACCAATGTCTCCCTGAGTGAGCATTAGCAGAAATCTGGAATTAGGAAGTAGAACTGAGATTCAAACCTCAAGAACTCTGGCAATGGACAAGGCAGTAAGTTAACACCCAGTTGGCTCGACTGCCAGTGTCAGGAGTCTCATTTATAATAAAATTAAAATGGAAACAACTTCAGATTTCAGGAATGCTCCTGCATTGTGCTATATCCACATAGTGGAATACTTTGCCACCACAAAGTATGATTGCAATTATATTTTCATAACTAGAGGAAAACATTTAAGACAGAAATGTAAAAGATGGGACACATTTGATGTTAATGAAATTAAAAGATATGTGTGCATGGAGATACCAGAAATAGGGAAAATATTATCAATAGTTATGGATGGGGCAGGTGTTATGGCACAACAGGGTCAGCCAACACTTGGGACACTTGTATCCTATATCAGAACACCAGTTCAAGTCCTGACTAGTTCAAGTCCTGACTACTCTGCTTCCTGTCTGGCACCCTGCTAATGTACCCAGCAAATGATGGCTCAATGGCTTGAGCCCCTACTTCCCACTTTTCAAGACTCAGATTGAGTTTTGACCTCCTGTCCAAGCTCCAACTATTTATCTGCCATTTGAGGAATGAGACAGTAAATGAAAGATCTCTCTACTCTGTCTTTATCTTCCTACATCCCTTCCTCTCTATTATTTTGCCTTTCAAGTAACTAAATAAATCTTATAAAAATCCCTATCAAAATACTGTTGGTGACTATTTTTCTCAGCATTTTCTCTATTTTCTACAGTGAGCCCATGTTGATATCCTCATAGAAGCTCTTGAAAGACATTCACACAGTGTTGAGACAGAACTTAACCACTCAGGGGCTCTGTGGAAAGATGGGACGGAAGATAAGTTGCATGTGGTTTTTGTTGTCGTTGTTGTTTGTTTTTGTTTGTTTGTTTTTTAAGATTGACATGTTATTATTGAAAAGAGAGATTTCCAGAGAGAAGAGAGGCAAAAGAGAAAGATCTTCCATCTGCTGGTTCACTCACCAAATGGCTGAAACAGCCAAACCAGAAGATGCTGAAGCCAGCGGCCAGAAGCTTATTTCAGGTCTTCTACATGGGTTGAGGGTCTCAAGAACATGGGCTCCTCCACTGCTTTCCTAGACCACAAGCAGGAAACTGGATGAAAGTGGAATAGCCAGGACATGAACCGGTGCCCATATGGGTTGCCAGTGCTTGCAGGTGGAGGATTAGGCAGCTAAGCCACCTTGCCAGTCCAATGAGCTATGTGTTACAGTGGGATCAGTGGGCAGAGCTGGACTACACAGGCCTTATGAACAAGTAGTGGCCTTCTCAAGATCCTGTCTACCCTGGCTAAAGCACTTATTTTGTACTCTGCTGCTACAGGTTCTGTCCTCATCCCCACTCTCTCATCTGTGAGCAAGGAGAGAGACCCAATTAGGTACTTCCCATACCAGAACAGGCACACCTGCATCTCGGTCAGAGCCCAGACTCCCAAATGGTGCCAGTTCTCCTCAAGGCAGTCCCAGATCCCAGATCCTCCATGCTACAGTCTGTATATTTGTGTCTCTCCTCCAAATTCCGGTGTACCTCCATGTGGTGGCATGGCTTGTCTTTCTCAGTTTGGCATCTTGGATTTGTCTGTTCCCCTGACCCTACTCCCTAAAATGGTCCTACTGTAGTACTCCTCAGCTTGTAGAGGTCAACTTCAAGACCTTGACATCAGGTTGGCATCCCATGCTCTTCCTGGCTTGATCTGGAGCCACAGATCCCAACCTGCTTTCCGGCCCTCCGAATGTACCTTCCTCATGCACACATGCATGCATCCAATTCTACGGGAGCCAAGCTGAACATCAGCTCACACTCTCTAAGCCCACCCACCCATTTGGCCACCAGTTGTGGTGACCTTCTTCCCACAGACCCCACCTCACACACACCTCAACAGCAACATCCTTCACTGCTTCACTCCTCAGGCTATGCTCTCTTCCCGTGCCCCTTGCTCTGCAGCCTTCACCAGCCACTGCAGCTTCTAAATTCTTGACATGTCTCACCTGCATCCCTTCCTCCCACCTGCATTGCAGCTGCTTTAATTCACACATCTGTTACCTCTCACAGGTACAGCTACTGGAGTTTTTTTTGGTTTTTTTTTCCTAAACCACTCTGAACTTGCTGGCCAAAGATTCACCACGGCATGGCTGGTGCATTTGGCCTGGCACATTGAGTCCAAACAATGGGGTAGGGTTCCAGGTCCTGCATCTACAAAACATACAATCTGTCCAGCCTCACCGTTCTCCTCTGGCACAGCAACTTGCACCACACCAAGTCTCTTGCTACTCACCAAACATGCCATCTGTTTCACACCTCTGCGTACTTGAGGTGCTGCTTAGGATCTGCTCCACAAAGAGCTTTTCCTTAGCAATCCCTGGCTGGTCCTCTAGGATGCAGCTCGCAGCCCCTTCCTTCACTGTCTCCCCGAAGCTGGTCATTCTGTGCCATGCCCTCATGCTTGGCGTTTCTCTCTGTGTTTCTGTGCCTGGGTATAACAGGGTTTCTTCAACAACAAACCCTGTTTCTCGGTTCTCCAGGATACTTGGTGCCCTGTACTGCTCTTGAAGCACACAAGCAGCTTGTTCTTGATGCCATTCAGCATGACACACTGTGGGGAAGCAGAAGCCTGAAAACTGAACCCTGAAGGAAAGAACCGCTTCAGCGCAAATCCCTTCCGGGTCTTCTAGCTGCTGGAAGCTTCCACAGGGGCAGCCTTGACTTTGACTTTTCCTGTAGGCTCAGTTGGACTGAATAATGATTTCAAAGGGGGTTGTTCGCCCCAGGGGCTGAGGGCTTTGTGGTCTCTGTAAGATGATGAATCACTCCTTTAAAGCAGAGCAAGCCTGCTCTTTTCTTTCAGAATCCTGTTAGAGTTGTGGTGGTTTGCTTGGGTCTCACCCTGCACTAGCAGATCCTCGCCTCGGTGCCACTAATGGTTAAAAACCATGCATGTATTTGCTGGTATGCATCCTGCTCACTTGTTCTACCGGAAGCATGGATGGTCCCAAGCCTGTTACTATGGAAATGAATTTATGACTTGGGGAGTTCCTTTCTGGCTTTTTTTGTTGTTATTGTTGTTTGTTTTTCAGGCTGCATGACAAGATTTGCACTGTTCTTGTGCATTTCTGCCCCAAGAAGGGAAGGGATAGAAACAGAATGGCATAGATGGAGAGGCAGGGTTCTGTGATGGTCAGGAAAATATGGTGAACCTGCTTGCTCGGGATCAGTGGCTCTGTCCCTTCTTTGTTCTGTTTATTGTGTGCTAAGCTCGGCACTTCTCTGAGCTGGCTCCTTCTGCTCCTACCAAATTCACTTGCAAAGAGAAACACCGTATTACATTTTTTTTTAAAGATTTATTTATTTATTATTGGAAAATCAGATATACAGAGAGGAGGAGAGACAGGGAAGAAGATCCATCCAATGATTAAACCCCAAGTGGCTGCAATGGCCAGAGCTGAGCTGATCCAAAGCCAGGAGCCAGGAGTCTTTTCTGGATCCGCTCCCTGCCCCCCATGGGTGCAGGGTCCTAAGGCTTTAGACTGTCCTCAACTGCTTTCCCAGGCCACAATTAGGGAGCTGCATGGAAAGTGGGACTGTCGGGATTAGAACCAGCACCCACATGGGATCCCTGTGCTTTCAAGACAAGGACCTTAGCCACTCGGCTACCATGCTGGGCCTTGTATTATGCTTTAAAAAAAAGATTTATTTATTTTTATTGGAAAGTCAGATATACAGAGAGGAGGAGAGACAGAGAGGAAGATCTTTCATCTGATGGTTCGCTACCCAAGTGACCGCAAAGGCCAGTGCTGTGCCAATCCAAAGCCAGAAGCCAGGAGCTCTTCCAGGTCTCCCACGCGGGTGCAGGGCCCCAAGGCTTTGGGCCGTCCTCAACTGGGACACAAGCAGGGAGCTGGATGGGAAGCAAGGCTGCTGGGATTAGAACCGGTGACCATATGGGATCCCAGCACGTGCAAGGCAAGGACTTTAACCACTATGCTATTGCGCTGGGCCCCATATTATGTTTTAAAAAGTGACTACCCTCAGTACCAACACCCAGAGGCAGATGTGGCCCAAGCTGGTAGAATGGTGGCTTCCGATGGCTCCAGTGCCACACCAGCCCCACCCACAGAGTCTTTGTTCTTTGCCCAGATCTGCATTCCATTGGCTTTCATGCCATTTGGTGCTCTGACACAGGCAGTGCCTCAGCCAAGTCTAGTGCCTTAGTGTGGGTAAAGGAATCCATGAGCTGACACCTGCCTTGATCCTGGTCACTACCCCACTACAGCTTAGAAGGTTGATTAAGGTACAGTACTCCTGCTTATCCCCTCCTCCAAGAAGGAAGATGAAATGAAAAAAGGATTTATAACTTAGCTACCGAGCGTGCTCCTGAATTCTAAGACCCTTAAGAGGTATTTTGTCATTCTTTTTGCCACTCTACATTAATATATAAACCGGTTTATTCAATTCTGTATAAGCACCCGATGCTATTATCAACATGTATTGTGTGCCATGTGCTTTTCTAGGCACTGAGTGCAGAATACAGCACTGAATGTATAAACAAAATTGTGTGTGTATGTGTGTAGATGAAGAAATCTGTACATTAGATTTGTGATATTTACAGATGATACCTAAAAGGTATGCTTGACATGTGATTTTTCAATACTACAGTGATGAAAAGACATTATGCATTGTGTATACATCACACTGCTCAGTAGGTGAAGTGCATTGTGGGGGCTTTCAATGTAATGATACTTTCAATTTACAATAGGTTTGTCAGGATGTAATACCATCGTAAGTGGTATCATCATACAGAAATCTATGTCTCTTACATGTGGCGGAAGAAAAACTAAAATGACCGAAGGAATAAAAAGTGCATAACTAGCTCAATAGTAAGTACTCTGAAATTTAAAGTAGGATGAGGGAATGAAATATTGGAGGAGTGATATTCGAAATTGGATCAGAAAGGGATTTCTTTGAGACAGCTGGTAATATTCTAAAAGAAACTTGATGTATTCAAGATTGGCAGGGTGGCTATGAAGTGTTAAGGTGTGAATTAAGAGATGAGTGTTCGACTCCGGCAAGTCAGGAAGGCTGGGTGATGGCCACTCAGGGATACCCATGTCTGGCCCCTGCTATATGGGACAGGGCTGCCTTACATGTTCAAACGGCTTCGGCAGATGGGATGAAGGTAAGGATACTGAGACAGGGATAAGGCGGCACAGATGGGGGTGGGGTCTTCCCAGGCTCTACTTCCAGGTGGGCCCTATCTATCACAAGCATTCTTTGAAGCAGAAGATGGGAGGATTCCAACAGATAGAAAATAGGAAGACAAAGGCTGACGTCAAAGAGGCTCTGCTGCTGGCTTGGAACACAGAGCAAGGGACAAGCCTTGAGAAAGCTGAAGAAACAAGGAAGTGGAGTCTGTCCCTAGAGCCTCCGGAGGCAACCAGTCTAAACAGCACCTCAATTTTAGATTCCTAATACCCAGAGTTGTAAAAAAAATACAATAATTTTCATTGTTTTAAGCCACTCCAATAAGTCAGCAGTTGTGTAGACATTACACGGGGCCAAATCACCAGGCACCTGAAGCGCCTCATCTGCTCGGAAGCGACTTGCATCTGAGTGTCAGTTGAAATCACGAGAAGAGGGTTATCAGTGAGGAGAACTGTACTTCAAGTGTGTGTGATGACAAGTCATGTTTGCTCCTGGGTAGAAGACAGACTCAGAGGAGATAGCGAAACATGGAGGCCAGTAACGAGAAATGTGAGGATGGGCTAGTATGAGTCAGACCTGGGCTTTCAAAATAAGATCAGATGTTAAGCATAGAGGCGACAGGGCTTGCTGACAAATGAGGCTGAGGCAATGCAAGGAGAGTGAATGGCAAGGGTAACTATCAATCTGTACCTTGGCCAGCTGGTGATGCGGGGCTGCCATCACTGCGAGGGAGGCGATGCTGAGTGTTGAAGCTGGCCATTTAGTTTAATTGCTTGCAAGTTTTAGATAATGAGAGTGTGTGAAAATTAGGTGTAAGATGGGTGTTAGATGCTTAGTAAGCTTAATACACAAGGGTGCAGCAAAATGTCTGGCATGAAATTAAATGTAAAAATTAAGCTTATTTAGATGAAAAAAAATTGAAACCCACGCAGAAAATCACCATCAGATGTATTTATAATTAAACTTCTTGTGACCCTTCCTGCAAGTCTAGATGACATTCAGTGAAGAGATTGGGCCAGGAAAATAATCCTAGGGTCATTAGCAGTGAAGCAGAAGAGATCCCATAAGCACAGAAGAGAGAAGAGGAGGGGAAGAGAGGGGAAAGAGGAAAGAAGAGAAGGAGGTGAGTAGAGGACTGAGCTTCAACCCCTTACCTGAGACATGCAGTGACGGACAGGCAGAGCCAAGTATACCCAAGAGTAGTGATGAAGTCCATTGGAGTCCTCCTGAACTGGGCTAAAAGCTGGCCGACCAACTAGAACCAACCCTGGCAGCATGCTCTAGGATGTAGAATTAGCATTGTGTTGGATTACAGTCTCTCCCAGTCTAACCTCAAATAGTTAACTCAGCTGAGGGATCAGATTGATCCATCCTGAACAACTGTTGGAAATTGGAAAATCTCCAGTCTCTGTTTTGTATGTGCCTAAGTATGTGCCCAAAGCATATGTGATGTCACTAAAAGGTGATTGTTGGGGAGCGAGGTCAGGGAGGGAGAGTGGCCAGCTGACTCATCCCCAAGCCATGTGAGAGCCTAGGTGGTACCCAGAGCACAGGAGCAGTCACCATGGTGACCCTCTTCCCCTATACAGCAGGATGATGCTGGAAAGTTTCCTCTGTCATCTCATTGACCCTGGCTCCTCCCAGCATCCTTCTCTCTCAGCCTGAGTCTGAGAAAAGATTGGCCAACCACACAGCTGTCCTGCTGCCACCCCCAAGAATGACCAGATCTCCACAGCTTTCAAAAGGATCACAAGCCCCTTTCCCTAAAACGCAACACTTTCTCTTTAGCGTCTGAGTCACCAGCATCCAGCTCTGCTGCTGCAATGCCATTATTAAGTAAAGTAAGAGTGACTGTGAGACCATGATGGTCCATCTGGAACCCAGATGGCTGCCAAGTGACCAGTGAGTGGGAAACGTACATCACATGGGTAGATAGATGGGACAAAAGAATGATTCATATCTCGAGAACACAACATGGTAGAACAAGGTTTCTTCACACTGTTCAGAATGGCATGCCATTTAAAACTTATAAATTCATTATTTCTGAAATTTTTCACTTGATATTTTTGAACACAATTGAGTGAAGGTAAGTGAAACTGTGAAAAGCCAAACTACAGCTAAGCGTGTGTGTATCTACCGTGGTGATGATGATGGTGGCAACTGGAAGAGCTACTAAAATTACGTAAAGGATAAATAAGTGACTGACTTCTCATTTGGAATGTATTATCTATTATCTTCAGACTTCAGCTCAAGCAACACCTTTTTTTCCTTAAGATTTATTTTGTTTTTATTGCAAAGTCAGATATACAGAGAAGAGGAGAAATAGAGAGGAAGATCTTCCGTCCAATGATTCACTCCCCGAGTGACTGCAACAGCCAGAGCTGCACCAATCCGAAGCTAGGAGCCAGGAACTTCTTCCAGGTCTCCCATGTAGGTGCAAGGTGCCAAGGCTTTGGGCCGTCCTCGACTGCTTTCCCAGGCCACAAGCAGAGAGCTGGGTGGGAAGCGGAATAGTCAGGATAAGGACTGGTGCCGATGTGGGATCACAGTGCGTTCAAGGCAAGGACTTTAGCTAATAGGCCACTGTGCCAGGCCCCTCAAATACCATCTTAACACAGTGTTAATCATGCCCATGTGCAATTTTACAAAAATGCATGAATGATTGAATGGTGAATTTTGAGGATTTCACTATTTGAATGGTAGAATGACAGAGTGCGGGGAAGATAGAAAAGAAAGAGATTAATATCCATTGGTTCAATCCCCAAATGCTCATAACGCCTAGGACTGGTCCAGGCTAAAGCTAGGAGCCAGAAACTCTATCCTGATGCCCAACATGGTATATGGGGGACCAAGCATGTTAGTATAATGGACAGATCTGTAATGGAAACACTTATATCCCGGAATATGAAATTCCTTTTGATTTCTACACTCATGAGCGTTTTAAATTTTTTTTCAAAGAAGTATATATATTTGAAAGGCAGAGCACAGAAACAGACATGAGAGTACCTGAATCTGCTGGGCCACTCGCCAAACGCCTACAACAGGCAGCGTTGTTGAGGCTAGAACCAGCAGCCATGAAATTCACCTAGGTCTACCAGGTGGCAGGAACTCAAGTACATGAAACACCACCTACAACTTTGCAGGGTGCGTCTTGGTAGGAAGTTTAATTAAAAAAAAAAAAAAAAAAAACACAGAGCAGGGTTTGAGACCCAGGCAACTCCAACCCATGTGCTCACCACTGAGTTCAACACACACCACTCCCATTGATTAGATTTTATTTTGATTTTTTTTAAAAATCAAGTATGTTAGAATTCATAGTCTGAAGTCTTGATTTTGGGTTATAATTTTCCTATTCTATTTCTGGATGTTTTAATAGATAAATCAGAAAACTGTTATAAATTACTTGTATCTTATACATGGCCACTTTATGCAATTCTTTGATTTGTTGGAGTCATTTGTAGCAGGGACTATTAAGGAGCAACATGACATAATTGGAAAGCTGAAACATCAATGCACGTAACACCTAATTCTTGGTGCTGTTTCATCTTTGGTCAGCCTGGCTAAGCAAAACTCAGTAAGGCACATAGGAAGTAATAGTTGGAAACGTGTTGTGGTGCTTCAGGTTGAACCACCTGTATCACACACTGGAGTGCTTGGGTCAAGCCCTGGATTCTAACCTGACTTCCTGCTGATACACCTGGGAGGAGGCAGAGGATGGAGTTTGTGGTTCCTGGTTTTGATCTGGACAACCCTGTCTGGTACATGCATTTCAGAAGTTAATCAACAGATGGAAGATAATGAATAAGCCTTTTAAAAATAAGTACCAGTTATCAGCAAAAGGTGATTGTTGGGGAGCAGGGAACGTGGGGGAACCATCACAGTGTGGTGATCAGAGATCGAGTTTTCATGTCAGAGAGATTGGGGTCCAAATGTTGTCTCTTCCACTTGCCAAGTGGGGAACCTTGGATAATCCAAAGGACAGCATACACGCAATATCCGCTGCACTTTTCCGGACTGTTTGGCTTCACTGAGCTCATTGGTTTCACCTGTCTGAAGTCACTTCCTCCCCTTGCTAAGCAGAGGTCAGTGAGTCCGCTCTCTGGAGTAGCTGTCTTCTAGCTACCTCCATTTCATGGTTTTGTTTTGTGTGGTTTCCATTATTTGCCATAAGTACGGCCTGCGAATATTAGTATTTGAATTCTTTCAAGAGAGAGAAGACATTCACACAACATTTATAAACATGCTATGATGATTTTACTCAATGATTGTTAGTTGTTAATCTCTTAAAGTGCCCAACTTATAAATTCAACATTTTTTTGAAGGCATGTACAGGAGAAAATACAGGATACATGGATGTGTTATCCATGTTTATTATATTCCATTGATGTAATTCCAAAGTTAATTCTACACTCTAGCTTATGGATTTTTTTTTCATAAAAAAGACTTTTTTTTTCCTCTTGAATTAGCCTATCAAGAATTAGCCTATCAAGAAGTACTTATTTGCTTTCTTGGCCAGACAATTCAAACATTTCATGTGATAAACAGGTTCCCTTTGAGTTGAGGATAGAAGCTTCCTCTTGATGAAAGTGCCAGCAGAACAGATTCTCTGCACTGAGTCTCCTGATGAGAGAATGGCTCAAGTACTTGGGTTTCTGCCAACCTGTGTGGGAGAACCGAGTTGACTTCTGGTCTCTTTTGTCTGGCCCAGTCCTAAGTGTTGCAGGAATTTTGCAAGTGAGCCAGCAGATGGAAGACCTCTCTTCCCTATCACTCTTCATTTTAAATAAAATCTAAAATTTATTAAAAAAAGAATTGGAAAGAAAAGAGGAGCTTGCTGAGGAGCTGAGACGAATGACCCATTCTCCAAATCCGAGGCTACTGACACTGGGCACTCGTTCACAGTCTGAGGATGTGGAACATGGTTTCCTACCTCTCTTCCAGGCATCTAGGGCCCAGTGACTAGCTTCCTGCCAGGCCCAACCGCCATGGGCTTGAACCCGTGCTAAGATGGAATGCTATTATCATATACAATGGCTTAAATCACTAAGATACACAACATCTATTTCTTAATTTACTTATATGTATTTGAAACATAAAGTATCAGAAAGAAAAAGAAAGAAGCAGAGAAGACAAATAGTTTTCATCTTTAACTCATTACTCAGATTCATGCAACACCCAGGCTGGACCAGGATGAGCCGGGAGCCTGGAACTCGGTTTGGTTCTTCTAGATAGGTAGCAGGGACCCAGGCACTTGGGACATTACTTACTGCCTCACAAAGTGTGCATTAGCAGGAAGCTGTGTGATCAGAGGAAGCAGGAGTCCCCAGGAGATGCGAGTGACACCAGTGGTGTCTTATTCACTGTCCCTCTTGCTGGTCTTACAAAGGCAGGGACATAGAGGACAAGTGTGCTTCCGGTCACTCTGCTTCCTGGTTCAACCTGCGGGCCCTTCCTCTACATGCATTCACCACCCACTGCCCTCATCAAAAAGCAAACTAATATAGCCACTCCATCTTAGACTATGAAGCTCCAAAACAAAACTCTTCTTCCTTCCTAAGTAGGCTCTCTGCAACATCACTGAAGAACTCATGAGGTGAAACACAGTGTCAGGAACCCCTTCTTACCCAACATGAGCCTAGGCAGGGAGAGTTGTTCCCTTGTTCCAGATATGATGGCTACGGTGATGGGTGAGAGGACACAGTGCCTACACGCAGAGCAGCTCTAATGTGCATATGTGCCACGGCTTTACATCACAACATTGTTTCGTACCCTGGCAGTGAGGCTGGAGAGTGTGGGCACAGCAGCCATGTGTGTGCATTGCATCTGCTGCCCCTGCAGATGACCTCGTTTATCTCACAGAATAATCACCTTTCAGGTGTCCTGCTGTTAGTCCTGATGGCAATGGTATCCTCCTCGGTCTTAATACCTGATGGATGGAGCTCTCTGTTCCCAGGAGGCAGGGAAGGAAGCTGCAAGTGTTTCTCAACCTACAATCTGTTATTGAAACATAGGCTTTTATTGATTATCTCTCTGCTTCCAGTATGGATCTGTGAAATATATTTTTGTATTATGCATTATATATTATTATATGGTAGTATTACATAATACAATAATATGTAATTTATATGTTATATGTAATTTATGACTTTGTATTATGTATTTTTATCTTCATCTGCTTTGCAACCACACCGTTATTATAGGTTTACAATGTAGGCGCTAATAAAATTAGCATTGCTTTCCTCCTATACATAGAAACTAAAGGTAGTATTGTCAGCTCACAGTACCCATGGTTCTAGTCCCATGGATAAAATCAATCTTGAACCAAAAATGTATTTAATAAAACTGGGTTCTATGCTGAATACATACGGATTTCTGGTTCTTATCCTGAGTTCTTGAATAACACAGCAGAACAACTGTCTATGTGAAATTCACATGACGTTAGGTGTTTGAGAAATCTAGAGCCGCTTTGACGTGCACAACAGTTGTGCATAGATGACACATAAGCCCTATGCTGCTTTACAGACAAGATTTTAGTATACAAAGATTCTGCTGTCCGTTACGACTCTTGGAACCAGTCCCCTGTGGCTGCTGCAGGGAAACTGTGTTAAAACTTCTTTTCAGAAAGTAAGATTGGAGCAGAGGAGTCACCTGTACTGTACATTAAAGCTATCAATTTGGGGGTCCTCCCCACCAAGACTCTCACTCACTTGGTCTAATGGGGGCCCCAGGGATGCAAATGCTGGAGAACACTGGATTTAAAAGAGAATGGTTGAGTTATAATTCCAGCTCCATAGCCTTAGATTCCAAATTTGAATTTCATGTTCCAGTCTAAAAAGTGGGGTGAAGGGGACTGGCTTTCTGATGCAGTATATTAGGCAGTCACTTGCTTTTGTTTATTTTTTTTTAAAGATATATTCAGTTTATTACAAAGTCAAATATACAGAGAGGAGGAGAGACAGAGAGGAAGATCTTCCGTCCGATGATTCACTCCCCAAGTGAGCCACAACGGGCCGGTGCGCGCCGATCCGAAGCCGGGAACCAGGAACCTCTTCCGGGTCTCCCACACGGGTGCAGGGTCCCAAAGCATTGGGCCGTCCTCGACTGCTTTCCCAGGCCACAGGCAGGGAGCTGGATGGGAAGTGGAGCTGCCGGGATTAGAACCAGCGCCCATATGGGATCCCGGGGCTTTCAAGGCGAGGATTTTAGCCGCTAGGCCACGCCGCCGGGCCCTAGGCAGTCCCATGCAATGCCAGCATCACATACGACTGTTACAGTTCCCAGTGACAGCTATCCTGTTTTTGGTTCAGGTTCCTGCTAATGCACTTGGGCAGGCATCAGAGGATGGCCCAATGCTTGGGGCCTTGCCACCCACGTGGGAAACCAAGGTAGAATTGGTTGCTCCTGGTTTCAGCCTGGCCCCGACTCACCTGCTGTGGGCGTTTGAGGCAAGGTCCACTAAATAGACTGAACTGAACCAGGCTGAAGCTGTGGACCGGGAATCAACTCCTGTTTCCCTTGCCATGTGCGGGAGCTGAATTCCTAGAGCCATCACTGCTGCGTCCCAGAGTCTTGCCTTCACAGGAAGCTGAAATCAGCCATCCTAGTACTTTTAATACAAGATGCTGCTGTCTTCACCAGAAACCTGATCTCTAGGCCAATGCTTATTCCTGTTCTTGTTGGATCTTTTTTAAAAACATAATAGATTATTTATTTGAGGGAGACAAAGAAAGGAAGAGAAAGATGGATCTCTCTTCCATTGCACTCCCCAAATGCCCACAGTGGCAGGGCCTGGGCTGTGCCAGAGTCAAGCTAGAAATTCAGAAGCAGTCTCAGTGGCCCATTTAGGTGACAGGGACCCAGTTCCTTGAATCCCTGCCACTACCTCCTTGGGTCTTCAGTAGCAGGAATATAGAGTCAGAAGCTTCAAAGTTGGATGGCACACCATCAATCCCAGCGCCCCCCGCTTACAGGACACAGACATCTGAACTGGCATCTTAACCACTTGGCTAAACATCCACTCCCAAGTATCCTGCTCAGAAAGACTGTAGGTACAGACAAGCACTCTCTAAACACAAGCTGAAAGCATCTACAGCAAAATTTATCGCAAACTTTGGGCATTTAATGGGGGAGGGAGAATAGAGATACCCTCAAATCTTACCCACTCTTTTCCTCTTAAAAACAAGAAAGGCACATAGTAGCGACAGCTGCGAGGAGCATCTCCAAAGCTCACAGACAGGCTATAAAACGCAGCAATCTGGTGCAGTTAGTGGAGGGATGACATTAACAGTCTGCAAGGACACGATTTATTACCACATTACAATTCATGTACAAAAAAAAAAACTGACATTGAATTTGCAAAGAAACAACATATTCTGGGTACTATGCTAAGGATGAATTATATAGAGCTTAGGACAAGTTCTAAAAAGGTTTAAATAAAACACAAACTTTCACTCTTAAAATGATGAACTTGAGACAGAGGACATCCATTCAGCAAATGTTTATTGAACATTTATTGTGAGTCAGGCATAGGACACTGTCTTCTGTCTCTGAACTTCCATTGTAGTGAATGGAATAAGTCATTCACCAATGTTTACCGGCAACCAACCAACAACTTCGTTGTTATAACTTTGTTGTGTCCTACAGAGTAGCTACAATCCACTCATGGCTAAATGAAACTTTAATTAAAATCAAATGACACTAAATGTTCAGTCCTTCAGTTGCAACAGCCACTTTGAGGGGCTCAGTAGTCATGTGTGGATGGGGAGTGGACAGTGCAGAATTAATGTTTTGGTCAATGCAGAAAGTTCTGCTGGGTAGTGCCAATCTAGACTATGGGAGAAGTTGGAGGATGCTACAACTGAAAGGAAAACTATGGTGACAACAGGGAAATTGTCAACTATCTCAGAGAAGGCGCTCTCGTTTAAAGTAGGATTTGTTTCTAAGCTCGTGTAGATTCAAAATCAGAAATCCTAAGTTAATAGTACTGGAAGAGTAGAAACTTGATCCAATCACAGTGTTAAGGAGGTCGACACATGGGCCTAAAGAGGGAAGAGACTGTAGCAGGGCCCGGTTACAACATTTTTACCAATAGTCTAATTAAGAATGGTGACGACTTGAGCCAGAAAGGGAAAAACAATCTGGGAAGAAATGGCCAAGCTCGGGGTGCATTTTGAAAGCATAGTCAAGAGGATTTGTCCCATATGTAGTGTGTAACAGGAGAGTCAAGCTGAGTTAAGTATTCAGTCCTGAAGAATGGACTTGCCACTCATGGACACAGGAAATAACCAGTCGTGTCCATCAAACTGAAATGCTTCTTAGGCCCACAAAGTGAATGAATTGAGGATCCAAAAGGATACATGAGATGGAAGAAGAGAGCTAGACTAGAGATAGATCACTGGTAATCATCTGAGTGCTACCAATGAGTGCATATGAGATCATGATGTAAATGAGGACAAGACAGAAAAGATGCTTTCTGGAGTCACACCCAGACACTAGAACATCATGAGATTCACAAGAGGGTTGAGAATGACATGAGGATAAGAAAGAGCAAGACGGGCAGAAAGTCCAGGATAACTCTCTGGAACATGGAAAATGTAGGAAAAGAAGGATTTCAAGTTACAGAACTTGGACAGGTGAAGGAATCACACCTCCTTCCTGACTGACAGAAAGACAGTCCTACATATGCCTGTTATCTTGGCAAAATCATTAATATCGCCCTTCATCCTCTGTATTCCCATTACACTCAGGTATAACAGATTGTCACCCTACTGAAGAAATGAATCATTGGTCTTAGTGACGTGGATATCATTGGCAGACTTGACAAGTGAACTGGGGTTTCCTGTTGGAATGGGTGCAGGAGAGTACAGGGGAAAAGATTTTGGAGACAGTAGCAGAGTCAGCTGTTTTGGGAAGAGTTTTTCAGTAAACAGAGGACAAGACGTAGGGCAGTAATTGGAAGGGAAATGGGGACAAGACAGGTCTTACTGTTTGTTTTTGTTCCTGTAATGGAAGAAAAATAACAGCTTATTTGTATGCTGCCTGAAAAGATCCAGTAGAGAGGAAAATTGATGATGCAGGAAAAAGAGACTTTTGGAGAAATCAGAGGAGCTTAGCTACAAGTGCACAAGGAGAGGCGGCCCTAGCAGGGAGCACCTAAGGTGCTGCCTCTGTCTGTTTTCTGTTACTATAAGGAAATGTCTGAGGACAGGTATTTTATGAACAAAAGGTTTACCAGCTCAATGTTTTGGAGATTGAACATCCAAGTTTAGATGGTCTCATTCCTTTGGCCTCCAAGGAGGGTTTCCTTGGCTGTGCTACAACACAATGGATGGCACTGTAACAGGAGCATGTGCAAGAGAAACTGACCCGTGAGATAGGAAGCCAGAGAGCGGGCAGCAGCATGCTGTTTATGTCAACTTGTTTTCATGCAAACTGGCTCACTCCATCAGAACAGCATTAATCCCTTCCATGGGTGGTGGCAGCATTGACCTTCCACTAGGCCCCACCCCTTAAAGGTGCCACCGCTTCTTCTTACCAGTACAGTGGACCCAGGTCTCCATCACATGACTGCATCGGGGACAGACCACGGTAATGATCAATCTTCTACTGCATGAAGCTCCAGGAGGACACATTTGAGTCATAATCAAACCATAGCACCAGTTCACATGTACGGGAACAGAAAATTGTGGTTGCTTCAATCTGTTCTGTGTTTTGCAATAAAGTAGGACACTCACGTTCTAAGTTGAGAGAAGGAAAGATATGGAGGAGGTGTAGGGGAGGGGAAGAGGGGTGGAGATGAAATATGGGCTTAGAAGAGCACATGGATGAGGGAACGGGAGTCTGAGCAGCTGCAAAGACCCCCTTGAGGCTAAAGGCTATGAGTTACAACTATACCAACCCAGCAGGTGGATATATTTCTCAAGTCACAGATTGAGCTGTGTGGGTATAAGCTTGGAGCAGGTAGACAACTGGTTGTCTTCCATGTTTGAATGAAGAAGTTCTCTAGGCTATGTGCACTGTGCAAACGAGGCTTTAGGAAAAGTCACACTAATGGGAAAAAGCGGTCAGTTAGTGTTAGCCAATAGTTTTCTCAGCTCTTCTTTATTCATTAAAAATTTACTCTGTAATTGGTATTCAGCTGGGTCTTGCTAAGACAAATAAATAAGGCTGCATTTAATTAGCTACAATATTTACATTTCAACACTTAATGAGCTAACAGCAATTCAAGGAGTTTGTTCTCACAAGGAGATTGAAATTCTCTCCACAGTTCTACTCACCTTTGCTGCTTAATCATTTGGTACCACAAGTGTGTGTTGTCAACCAGTCACAGGTCTGAAACAGCAGGAGAAGCCAAACAGGAGATATGCAGTTGGGCCACAGCATATGATAAGCCTTAGAAAATGGAATTCTATGTGGAACTCAGCAAAGCTTTTCCCCATCAGTAGGGCAAGACCCAGCCCAATTGCCCAGTAATGAATGCAGAGCCATTAAAGCACGAATTAATGAGATTTAACCACATTTTATGCTTCGTCATTTGTTTTTCTTGCATTTCTCATTTTATCAGCATCATCCTTGATTCATTTGCCTTCTTAGTAAATTCCTATTTATCTGGGTTGATGAGTTGTGCGACTTCTTAAAATGGAATTGGTTTCTTCCCAATTATAAAACAAAGACTCAATATGAAAATTGTAGGAAATGTTCCTAATGAAGGAAGTGAAAAATACTCCAACTATTCAAAGACATCCATTAATTTTATTCTAGCCTTCTTTTAGCCATTTTTTCTTGCTTAAAAATTACTTTTTTTAACTTATTAGGTCGGGAGGCAGAGAGAAAGTGACAGATCTTTCATCAGCTGATTCACTCCCCTGATGCCAGTAATAGCCAAGGCTGGGTCAGAGGCAAAATCAGGAGTGTATAATTACTTGAGTTATCAGTACTGCCTCTCCAAGTCTACATGGGCAAGAAGCTGCTGCCAGGAACCAGAGCCAGAAGTCAAACACAGGCAATCCGATGTGCAATGTAACCCTCAAACTTAATCTTTAATTATGAATCATTTCAGACACAGAGTAAGGAAAACACATCATCGGCCAGCCAGGTTAACAGAGTCCATTTTCTCCTCCAAATATCTCATGGTAGTCCAGGAGAAGATAGAAAATGGACCAGGATTATCATTCTAATGTTTGCGCCATGTTGCAAAATGACATTATTCCCAGATTAAGAAGATGGCAAAGTGGTCTGAGGGACTCATCTTAACTCCCAATTTGTTTTTGAATAAAAAAAAATGAGTACCTAGCATGTCTTTAAGAAAGAAACAGCCACAGATAAACGCAACAGTATTAGGAGCCAAGACCAGAGGTTGAGTAGGGACCATGATTTAAAGGCGTGTTTATTCAAACAACAAAACTAGAATAGATAGAGAACAACAAGGAAAGCTTAGAAACAGACAGGAAACGGTCAGCGGGGATGCACTTATAACTCATTGGGTGGGACACAAAGATTAGTTACCCCTCACTGGGGCATTGAAGATTTCTCTGCACACCCCTCCTAAAACTGTTCACCTAAACTGTTGACATATGTCTTGTTAGAGTTACAGAGTTAGACTACCCGAAAAACAGCCAGGTTCAGCAAAATCATGCTTCAACGCTATAAACTGCTAAATACTAAAATTAAAATAGACATGAGACAGCTAAATAGTAATCTATAGCCATTTTAAGGTGTATAGAACAAGGTTGTATATAACCTAATAATTGAAATGTCAATGTAGAAGTCACAGGATGTGGTTCAGAACTTGCATTCTTTTTTTTTTTTCTTTTATCATATTGGTTACTCAATACCATGTCAACTAATTCCATAGCATTGTAAATTGTTACTGATGTAATGTCGGGGCTTTTAATTGATCGGGATGATACTCTGCCAGCTCTGCCTTCAGACCAGAGATGGTCCCCCCAAGAAACCGTTGAACTTATCTGGACAACAAGATGCTGGACTTTATGCTTGGTAGATGCTTGCAATGAAAGAATCTCAATTGAATTTGAACTGTGGTAATGCAACAAGGTGGAGGAATCCACCATGGGGGGGGGTTTGGGGAGGGGTGGGGGGGAATCCCCATGCCTATAAAACTGTGTCACATAATGCAATGTAATCAATTAAAAAAAAATCACACACACACAAAAATAAAGGAATGTTTATTCCAACTCTCAAAACAGTCTGATGAACGTCGCATGCAGGTCTAGAGTAGATCTCTCAATGAGGGTTTCTTTCCTCTCACACTGGGAGAAGGCAGTTTACAGGACGCTTTCTTCCAATTCAACTGTTTCTGATTAATGAGTGCTATGTATGCATTAAAAATAAGACAGTCATTTTTATCGGCATATTTTTACACAGTCCTCCATTTTCATTATTTGTTATAATCTGTGGTCTTTTTTTGGTTTTGCCTGATTTATGCCTTCAGAGCATTTGTGGTGAGGTCAGCATCATGGAGTAGTGGATTGGGACAACACCTGCAATCCCAGCATTCCATATGGATGCTGGTTCTTGCCCTGACTGTTCCACTTCCATTCCAGCTCCCTGCTGGTGTACCTGGAAAGGCAGCAGAAGATGGGTTAAGCGTTTGAGCCACTTCTGCCAGTGTGTGACACCTGAAAGAAACCCCTGTCCCCTGGCTTCAGCTTAACTCAGCCCTGGCTGGTTGTGACCATCTGGGGGATCTCTGTGTCTCTGTATTTCTCTGCAATTCTGCCTTTCAAAAAGATAAATTCTTTAAAAATATTCATGATGACAAAGTCTATCATCACTTTAGAATTAGAATGATTGAAAAGAGGGGGAGGAATACTTTTCTCTACCATATGTAGCAGGACAGGCGTGTGGCTCAGTAATCAGACACCACCTCTGACACCCACATCTCTCATTGCAACTTCAGGTTCAAATCCAAGCTCCATTTCCTATTCCAGCTTCTTACTGATATGCACTGAGGGGGAGCAGCAGGTGATGGGAGATTCAGATCGAGTTCCTGGCTCCTGGCTTCAGCTTGGACCAACCCTGGCTGTTGCCGGAACTTGGGCAGTGAACCAGAAAGTAGAAGCTCGCTCTCGCTCTCTCTCTCCTTCTTTCTCCCTCTCTCCCTCCTTTCTCCATATCTTAACTCCTGCCTCCCTCCTTCACTTTTTTTAGGGTAAAAGGACATAAGGTGTTATAATTGACATATAACATATTTTATATATAATTGACATATGTAAATGTATAGAATATATATATGATTAATATGCTTTAGTCTGTCTGTAGATGGTCTATGAACATGCTCCTTCCTCTCCCCTCTTCTCTTCTGCCTCTTTGAGGATCTTTGGTACATTAGCAGAATGCTCCCATCCTTCCTACCAGCTGTCAGATTCAAATCCACATGCAATCTGGTTCTAGTGAGCTGTCACACCTTTCATGCTGCTAAGAATATTTTGATGTATTCTGGACTTCTGATGTGAGTGTAAATGGGCTCCATTTTTCTCATTTTCAGATAGGCTCTTCTGATGTGTAAGATGGCTATCGATTTCCTGTGTTTATTTTCATTTCAGATCATGTTCCATTAGATTAGTTCAAGCAGTTTTACTGTCAAGCACCCTTAGACTTTTCTAGCAAATTGTCCACAAATATATAGTATTTTTTCTCTTTTCTCATTCAGCAAATGCCTTCATGTGTGTTCTATACTGGTTTAAAATTCCAGAGTAGCATTAAAATATTTTGAATCTGAAAGGCCCTGGTGTTACTTGGACCATCTCCAGGCTTCAGCATCCACCAGGACACTGATTAGTGGTTTCTGTGAGATATTCCGAACTGGGTTAAAGATTCTTTTCATTCCATTATTAACTTTCTGAAAATTTTAAACCTCAAACCTGGCAGCCTTGGAAGCCCCTAAGGAAATTTCTCTCCAAGCCATGAGGGACCTGAAAAAGTTCATAGCAGATTAAAATAAAATCCCTGAGGCAGAAAACCCAATCAACACTTTTGGATATTACTTTTGAACACAGATTTGATAACCTACAGAATCCTTTTGAAGGTGGAACTGAATCTGACTTTCCTGTGGCTCTGTTAAATAGTACCTGAAGGGACTCAAAAAGAGACTTTATAAGGACAAGAAAAGTAAGCCAAGAGCACTGACTCTTTCCAAATCTTAGTGTAATGCATTTCTTAAAAACAAACGAAGACTGGGCCGACACGATAGCATAGTGGTTAAAGTCCTTGCCTTGAATGCACTGGGATGGTATATGGGCGCTTGTTCTAATCCCGGTAGCCCTGCTTCCCATCCAGCTCCCTGCTTGTGGCCTGGGTCAGCAGTAGAGGACCTCCCCAAGCTTTGGAACCCTGCACCTGCATGGGAGACCCAGAAGAAGCTCCTGGTTCCTGGCTTTGGATCGGCTCAGCTCCAGACATTGCGGCTGCTTGGGGAGTGAACCATCAGATGGAAGATCTTCCTCTCTCTCCTCCTCTCCGTATATCTGCCTTTCCAATAAAAATAAGTAAATCTTTAAAAAAAAAAGGCAAAGACAATATCTTTTCGTTTCCCATGTCTGTATTGGTGCCCACTTCGCTGATGAGTTTACTTGTGTTTGCAGAACCACCTCTTTCTCTCTCCCTCCTCTCTCTCTCTCTGTCTCTCTCTCTCTCTTTCTCCCTCTCTCTCTCTCTCTCTCATCACAGGCTATTGTCCTGATGACCCACTGCTATATACCAATGTCATGTCATGCTTTGCAGAACGCGTCTTAAGCCCTGGAGCTGAGCTAGGCTGAGCTCAGTCATAACAAATGAATGACAGTGGGTATTCTAGCTCATACTCATGCAAGGCCACATTATCAGGAATGGCAGTATTTAAGTTTGCCTTCTGGTTTCCTGGCCTTCACTGATGCAGACTCTCTCGAGTTTGGAATGGAAGAAGCCAGGAAATCAAATGAATTTTAGAGTGCACCTACCTAGAGGAATCAACATTTAGCATCTCAAATAGAGTGAAGGGTTGTGATGTGAATTAGAACTCAGGCTAAAGGGAAAATCCAAGTTCATAGGAGCCTCTGGCCTTAAAGACAGCGGGTAAGTGATAGAACACATCAACATGAAGAGTAGGGTGAGGCTGACTCAGTTCCAGGAGGTCAACAGGCAAGTGAAAAATGCCCGAGTGGCAAGAATCTTCACACTTCCAGCCTCTGTGTCAGCTTGTTCCCTTCCCCTTTTCATAACATTTTTATCATTGTCCAATTTCTTATATAGCACTGTTATAGGCCTGTGTACTTCAATTTTTATTCCCATTTCTGAATTCTTAACTCTAAGCAATATATCATTGGCTTTGAGGATGCCAGAGGTAGGAAGAGACACGATGAATTTTTCCTCAAAGTTCAAATTGGAGTTCAAACTGCCATGCAGAGCAGTGATGCTCACCTTCATGCGGCTGTTGCTCATTTGTGAAAATGGGTAACTCCTAGTAGCTGCAAGTAGCTGTAAAAGATCCCCCTGAATTTCTGATTTCTTTTTGAAAAGAATACAGGTCCATTTGAATCACATGCTATTTCAACGTAAGCTTGGTCAGTTGTACAGCATACACATATACATGAGCCGGTCTAAGGTCATCACGCTGTTACTTTTTATCTGAACAGCAATATATATTCTTGAGAAACAGAGTTTAAAATGCAAGACAGTGGAAAGTAAGAGCAAACAGGAGCAGGCATGTGAAGTGGCGTGTGAAGATGCTGCTTGGGACAACTATACCCTTTAATGCAGTGTCCAGTGTCCAGTGTCCATCTCTGCTTTCAATTCTACCTTCCTACTATGCACCCTGGGGCATTGTAGCTGCTGGTTCCAGAACTTGAGTCCTTGCAACCCACATAGAAGCCACAAACTGAATTCTGGATCAGGTGGGGACCTGATCCAGCCCTGGCCGATGCAGGCATTTGGGGAATGATCCAGTGGATAACAAATCACTCTATCTCTATGTCTGTTTTATTCTGTCCTTCAACAAAACAGAAAATAAACAGTGACCTGGTCTCTTCTTGCCAATCTTTTCCCTCCACGAGGAGATACATGCGATTTTTATTTTGTATGTATACAGTATAAATATACACATGCATTTGCACAAAATAAATGTTCATTCTAAAATGTCTTTGATTCTAAAATACAACATAATCAGAAAGGGGCTTCGAGAGCAAAAAGCTGAAATAAGACAAATCAACAACTACTGCACAGATAGCCGAAACATTCAATGTCAATGACAGCAATCAACTCTGGCCAGTCCAAGATGAGCAGCAGTGTGTCCCGAAGAACTGAGTAGCTCCAGAATTGTCAAGAAGTAGGCTGAGTTTGGGGGAGGCAAGGGAAGGAAGTAAGACTAGGGACCTCAGAGTATGGTCTACCTTACTACAGGACTGCCCCAATGAGAACCATGCTACTACCTGTAAGTTAAAGTGTACGCTCCATATCCCAACACTTTGTGGGGGACCCAAATTGTGGCAGAAGATCTACAGCAGTTTTTGTAGTTGCTTTAAAATGTTTATTTAAAAGGAAGAGTTACAGAAAGAGAAAGGAAGAAAGACATCTTCCAATTGCTACTTACTTTCCAAATGCTGACAAAGGCAGGGACTTGATCAGGCCAAAGCCAGGAGCCTGGAATTCCATCCCTTTCTACCACCCAGAAGACAGGGAGCTAGGTACTTGGGCCATCTTCTGCTGCTTTCTCATGTGAATGAGCAGGGAACTAGCTCAGAAGTGGAGGCCCAGGACATGAGCCACCACTCGTATGGGATGCCAGCCAGCATGCAAGACAGTAGCTTAACTTGCTGCGCCTCCATGAGAGCCCCCATAAAGGTTTCTTTGTAACCTTTGCTCTACGTTTCAAATTTTGAGTGTTGCACCTGATTGGCTAAGTCCTGGGTTACCATGTCCCACTCTCAGAGAGAGTCAAAGAGACTTGTGACAGTCTGGGGGTTTCAAAGTTGAACGGCACGATCGTGCCCCAAAATGCTCATAAAGTGGAGAACTTCATTCTGAGTAGAAAGGAAAATCTGGTGCCATGTGCCTGAAAGGAATTTCCACTGGAGTGATCCCTTTCCTACGTTAGCATAAGGATCAACCAGAAAACTACATCCAACTCAGGCTCCTGGCCTGGCTTGTCTCTGAGACGCAGCAAGTCAGGTGTGAGACCTGCACGTTTACATTTAAATCAGTGTTCAGGTGATACTGCTAGCCCTTGGACCTGGTGGAGAACGACCCCGCAGCATGGGTTTATTTTTAACTGAGCCGTGCTGTGCACTGATGCATACAATTATAGATCCCTTTCTGTTTTATTGGCTCCACGTTTGCATTGAAACCATGTTCATTCTTGGTGCAAAGAATGTTCTACATCACTTTCAGCCGTCAGCGCTTCTTTAAACAGAAGCCCAGCCTGACAGACAGCTTTTCCCTGATATCAGCCGTCCCGTCCTGATAGCTTTCGCGGCATTCAGACTTGCAACCAATTTTGAAATGTATCCAAGAATTCTGAGGTTGTCTGCTCTCAGGATGTGTAGGAGAAGTTGGAGTTTCTTTTCTTGGTTTGATTGCATTTTGTTCAGTTTCTCATTCAATAGTTTCTTTGGGAAAAAATAAGCCTGAAGCTTGTGACACTTCTGTCCTCCCACCCCCAAGGGATGGGCTGGTGCAGTGAGCAGATTTGTCATGGAGCTTCTCCAAGTTTCGATATTTCTGAGGTCTTTTGAGAGAATTTAACAAAGTGACTGCATTATATTGCGCTGTTCATGGGAAACTGCCAATTTTCATTGCTCAAAGTAACTTTTAAGGGGTCACTATTGAGGTAAAGAAGATTAAGCAGCCACTTGCCACACCACCATCCCATGTGGGTGCAAATTTGAATCCTGGTTGCTTCCGCTGGTTGGTCCAGCTCCCTGCAAATGCATCTAGGAAAGCAGCAGGTGTTGGCCTAAGCACCTAGGCCCCAACAGATAGAAGAGCTCTTTCTCTCTCTGTCACTCTGTTTTTCTATTTGTAAATATATTTTTTTGAAAGTAGCTGCTAGGTTATAATTGTAATCCTCCTCTCATTTTTAACGATGAAAAAATTTGAAAATGAAGAGAGAACAGGGCCCCTACAGCAAACACTGAGGTAGACAAGGCGTAGAACCAACAGCTTGCTGTACTTGTTCTGACCTTTCTTGCCTCTTAAAATACATCACCCGTTGTTGAGTTAGCCGATATCCCATTTAAATGCCCTTCAGTCCCTCTCCGCTCCGTGCCTTTTCGGAAGAAATGACTACCATGTTTTTGAGGTGTTTTCTTCTAGCTTATGTTTTGTGGAGACTTTTTTTTTTAAAAGAAAATATCAAGAATCCAAATTTAAGTTAAAAGTCTATCATCTTTTTGGCCCTCGTATTTTAAATTCTACACACACACACACACACACACACTTGACTTATGGTAATTTATATACCTATCAGGCTGGAACTAAGAACAATCTAGGAGAAAGGAACATCTTGACCAGCTGTAGGAGGTCGGCACAGGTCTCCGGGACAAAACACTGAAACTACAGCCTGGAAACGCGCATGATCCATTGAACTTCATCGGCATTTATGCTCCAAACAGATTCATAATTTCGGTGAAATGGGAGACCATTATGGAGTTCTAAGCTCCTAGCGATGCCTTGGGAAGGGAACTGGTTGATCAGAGATGACTCTCTCTGCCTCTCCCTTCCGCTCTGTAACTTTACCTTCAAACTCCCTAATTGCGTTTCAACTCAATTAACAAATAGCAAAATAAATAAACAAATGTTGGTCAGTCATTAGTATTACGCTGTGTATTTCTCAGAAAAGACTGTACTCTTGTCACAAAAAAAAGGTAAAACATTCATGTGTATGCAAAACAATATGATTTAGCAATTGTGGGACATATACGTGTATCAAAATATTATGGTACAGGGCCAGGCATGGTAGCCTTGCATGTGCCGGGATCCCATACGGGCACCGTTTCTAATCCTGGCAGCCCAGCTTCCCATCCAGCTCCCAGCTTGTGGCCTAGGAAATCAGTGGAGGACAGTCCAAGGCCTTGAGACCCTGCACCCGTGTGGGAGACCCAGATGAAGCTCCTGGTTCCTGGCTTCAGATCAGCTCAGCTATGGCCATTGCAGCCATTTCAGGGCGTGAAACAGCAAATGGAAGATCTTTCTCTTACTCCCTCTCTAACTCTGCCTTTCAAATAAATAAATCAATACTTCTAACAAATTGTGGTACACACCATAAATACACATACTTTTACCTGCCAACTGAATCATTTAATGCTTTAGAAAGAAATTGTCCAATTAGATTTTAAACGTTATCTAACATATTTAAAACTTGTTAGCAAAATCCAACAGGAATATAAGACAAACTACAGATTAGAAAAAAGGGCTTTTGGATGCATCAATAAAAGAAAATAATGTTAAACTGGGTATATGTTTTAAGAGTCTCATAACTCCATAACAAAAAGATAATCCACTATAAAATATAATCAATATTTGTTCACTTCATGAAAGCAAATATACAAGTGGATTCAGGGCATCCTTAATCTTGATAGCTACAAAGTAGGAATAAGCAAATGGCCATTGTCAAGTCTAGAGGAAAACAACTGTGGAAAACACGTACGAGGGGCACAGGTTTCATGAAGCGTTGGGATGCTGGTTAAAATAACTGCTTCTCCTATCAACAGTGCTTGGGTGGGATTGGCTGCCTGACTCATGCTCATGCTTCCAGCTTCCTGCTAATGCAGACCCTGGGATACAGCACAGATGGCTCAGGTGACTGAGTTCCTGTCCATCGCAGATGAGGCTGGGATTCAGTTCCTAGCTTCCAGTTTCAACATTGCCCTCCCTGCCCCCACCAACCATGACAGGCATTTGAGAAGTGAACTAGCCAGATGGAAGACCTCTTTCTACCAGCCCATCTTTCTCTACCTCTCTGCTCCCATTGAAATCAACTGAATTTTTTAAAATGTAGATGGTGAACTCATGTCCAGTGATGAAGTGGACTAAACACATCTGTGTTCTATCGGGGCCAAAACTCAGAACGATTCTGTTTGGAGCCCCTGCACATTGGCTTTGTGCAGAGCCATATGTAGGCTTGCATATTGTGTGGTTCCCAGCCTCGCTTGCTGTTTCTGGTGCTCTGCCGTGACCTCAGAGCCACAGCTTACGCTCACCAGGCCTGAACAGACCCTCTGAGCAATAGCATTGTCTCCCAGCCCTCCTTGAATTCCCTGCATTGCTGCTTCCTTTAGAGTTTGCTGTCAGCAGTTACTTCGCTACCAGTTCAAGACACGTTTGTTTTCCTGCGTCAGGTGCAACGAATAAACTTTATTTCTTGGTTTATGTCTCTGCGTGCTCTCAGAACCACAGAGAACACCTCTCTTGATTATTTTTTTCTTTATTTCTTATTTGTATTTCACCTCCATTGTTCTGGACATAATTCAAACAGTTTTAATGTGCATTTTTTGATGCAAAGTTTGCAGTTTTGAGTACATTTTTTTTTTTTGCCACATATATCTGAACTGCACAGAAACAGAGAGCACCTAGCCACTGCTTCACTCCCTAAGTGCTTGTAGCATGTAGGACTGAGCCAGGCCAAACCCAGGAGCTAGACTCCATCCCAGCTCCCCATGTCAGTGGCAGGCAGGGTTCCATGTACTTCAGCCATCACTGCTTCCTCCCAGGCGGTGTATGAGCAGGAAGCTGGTACTGGAAGTGGAGCCTGGCCTCAAACCCAGGCACTGTGCTATGGGGTGAGGGTGTCCAAGAGGCATGTTAACTCTTGAATGCACGCATGTTTATGCACTTGTTTTTCACATGTTTGTCAAGAACATGCGGAGTACACACTAGGTGCACAACACTATTCTGGTCTCGGGAATACAGAAGTAAATAGAATTGGCAAAATAGATTTAACCCTCTTCTCTGTTCGTTAACATATGCTTTTCAGGGTTAACCACACTGTGACCAGTGCATCTTTCTCATGATCTACCCAGCCTAGCAACCTTAGACCTCTACACAGCAAAGTAGCCACTGCGGGATGACTATGTAGTCTGGATCCTTCTAGAATCTTTTCAGATTCCCAGAAAATAGTACTGTTTTTGCTGAGTGTTCTCCTTTGCCATAAATAATGCCATGTTCACTTAGCATTCTTTAACTTCAGTCTACAATATATCAGTGTATTAGGCATTCACATCTCTCTCTTTTTTAAACAGTTTTACTTGAAAGGAAGAGCTACAAAGAGAAGGAGAGAAAGTGAAGGATCTGCTGGTTCACTACCCAAATGGCGACAACAGCCAGAGCTGATTTGGTCCCAAACCAGAACTTTCTGCAGGATCTCCCTTGTGGGTACAGGGGTCCACAGACTTGGGTCATCCTCCCGTGCTTTCTCAGACTATAACCATGGAGCTGGATTGAAAGCAGAGCAGCCAGGACACAAATCAGTACCCATATGGAACCTGATTTGTAAAGGTTTGCAAAGGTTTAGCTCACTATGCAGTGACATCACCCCACTCCCTTAAACTGTAGGGAGGTTCCATGGGCAGAATATTTCCTTTGGCTGGTTTTCTGGTGATGGATGCTTACGACCAGTTGCTAACAGTGCTGCAGGAGGTGATGCGCTCTTCCCGCCACAGATACAGGAGTCAGAGTTTCTCTAGGAGCAGTCAGGGAAGCTGAATTGCTAATGCTAGATTCTGTGTAATTTCAGCTTTGCTAGATATTGTAAAATCACCTTTAAAAGTTGTTATCGCGTTATTCATACAGGAGAGATCTTATCACTTTCTTTTCCATCTACGACACTAGCAAAATGCTCAATTCTCTGTCAACTTGACCAGAAATAATAACTTAGAGTTTTAACTTGACTTTCCAAATTACTAGTAAGGTTAACTAACCTTATATGTGTGGTATTCATCGGCCTCTTGTATTTCCTTGTCAATTACTCAATTCATTCTCGAATTGTCTTCCCTTTTGTTCTTGCATTTTTGTGCCTTTTGAATATTCTGAGTGCTAAGTCTTTGTTTATTATGAGTTTTGCCAGCTTATCCTTTTGGTCTGCAGATTCTCTTTTAGTTTTCTAAGACGGTTTTCACCATGCAAAGGTTTTAAATTTTCATTTAGTCAAAGTTATTTTCCTTCTGGCTATCGCTTTTGTCTTAGGTGTTTAACTCAACAATATATATACATTCTGGGCCATTTGCATCTAACTAGTTTGCAGTCGTTATGTGTGTGTACTATAATGTGACTTCTTTCTATAAATGTTGTTAGGTAAGCATGTACATCTTTTATAAATAGCCAGTTGTCATAACTCTATGTAATACTTCATCCTAAGGCCAAGTGATTTGAGATGGCTCTTCATCCGATATTCCTGAATATACATGGGTGCATACATGGACTCTTGGCTCCTTCTATTGATGTATACATTTATGATTATATTATATTATATCATATTATATTATACTGTATTATATTATATTATATTTAATAGGTATATATGTGTCTTGCTATTTGGTAGTACAAATATTTGCCCTTTGTTCCATTTTTTTCTCAATCTTGGATATTCCTGCCTGTTTCCTTTGCCATACGCATCTTAAGACAAATTCACTGCCATCCCATAAAATTTTTGTTAATATCTTGATTGAGATTAAGTTTAATTACTCATTAATTTCATAATGCATGTACAGCTGTCTCCATTTCCATGGATTCCATAGTATAGATTCTAAGAGTTGAAGATTGAGAATATTTGGAAGGGAAAATTCCAGAAAGTTTTTTTCTTCTTTTATTTTTATTATTATTATCATTTTATGATACAGTTCCATAAGCCCTGGGATTTCCCTTACCCCTTCTCTCATATCATTATAACAGCATAGTTCCTCATAGACAGCCATTGCTGGCATGGACAAGGGCAGAGAATCCCATTGTCAAGACACAGCAGTTTCATTGGGAGTCCATCCTCGATCCAGAAATAGAGATGCACACTGCATCACATCCTCACATCTGGACATATCAGTCCCCACTGCACAGTCACTATAAACACATCCCCACGAAAAGCCACAAAACAAAACCAACAACCGGAAGAAAAACAGAAATTTACAAAGCCATGAAGTTAAACAACATGCCACTGGATATGATGGTCTCCATTACACAGTTACTGTACATCCCCCCAAATGAAAAGCCACAAAACAAAATCAAGGCAGGAAGTAAAAAGAAGTTAAAAATACTATGAAGTTTAATAACATGCTGCTAAATGACTAATGTGTCACTGAAGAAGTTAAAAAGGAAATCAAGAACCTTCTTAAAGACAGTGATGCTACTGTATGATCTGAGTCATTAAGGAATTCAATGAGAAAAAACGTTTCGAGAAGCAAGGCTAAAAACATCAAAATCCATGAGATATACATTTTGCTGATCTTTGTTGGTGAGATACATCTCCTATAAGCAACAAATAGATGGGTTTTGTGTTTTTAATCCCATCTACTAATCCATGACATTTGATTCATGAAGTTAAGCCATTTACGTTCAGGGTTAATATAAATAGGTGGTAATTTGTTCCTGACATCTAGTAGTGGATTGTTGATTTAGTCTTCTGTTATTGATGATGGTACATGCACAGCTCACATTTTACTAGGATGTTCTTCACATTTGCCTTTGGTTTTGGTGAGTGCTATTCCTTTTCTCTTTCAAGAGAGCATCTTGGATCGAGTGCAGTAGTATAGCCCGGCTGAAGTCCTCACCTTAGACATGCCGGGATCCCATATGGGCGCCGGTTCTAATCCCAGCAACCCCACTTCCCATCCAGCTCCCTGCTTGTGGCCTGGGAAAGCATTTGAGGATGGCCCAAAGCCCTGGGACCCTGCACTCATGTGGGAGACCCTGAAGAAACTCCTGGCTTCAGGTTGGCTCAGTTCCAGCCATTGTGGTTGCTTGGGGAGTGAATCATTGGATGGAAGAGCTTCCTCTCTGTTTATCTGCCTTTCCAAAAACAACTAAATAGATCTTAAAAAAAAAAAAGAACATCTTTAAGTATCATTTATACAGCAGGTTTGGAAGAGACAAATTCTTTTAACTTTATTGTGGAAGAATTTTATTTCATTTTCAAAGATAAAGGAAAGCTTTGTTGGGTGCATTAGTCTGAACCGACAATATTTGCTGTTAGAATCTGGAATATGTCGCTCCATTCTCTTCTGGCCTGTAGTTTCTTGTGAGAGATCACCTGTGAATTTAATTGCCATTCCTCTATACATCTATTGATTTTTTTCACGAGCACATTTAAGGATCCTTTCTTCATGTTCAATTGAAGAGAGCTTAATTATTATTATTAGATCATGATGAAGATCGCTTTGGTCAACCTTACTGAGAGTTCTGTGCCCCTCCTAGACCTTGTTTCCCAATTCTTCATATTAGGCAAATTTTCCCTTATTATTCCATTAAATTCATTTTAAAACCCAGCTTCTCTTTCTGCACCTTCTGGAGCTCCCATGACTCTTACATTTGGCCTTTTAATAGTGTCTCTTAATTCTTGAATACCTTTTTAGCTTGATCCAGCTCTGCTTCCAGATTTTTGTTTGTTTTCTCCTGGTGACAGAAATATCTTCCAATTCTGAGAGTCTTTCTTCTGCTTCCTTTATTCTATTTAGGAGACTATCCATTGTACTTTTAATTTGCTCCAGTGTATTTTTCATTTCTAATATATCGTGTTTCATTTGATTCATTTCTAATATATCAGGTTTCATTTGATTCATTTGTGACATATTCCTTTTTAAATTCCTTTAATGTCTGCTTTATATGCTTCTCATTATTGATAAGAAGCTTTTTGACAAGTGTTTTGAATTCTGTATTCCCCATTTTCTCCATGTCTTCCTCAGTGAACTCTGAGGTTGGCAAAGGCTTTTGCTGCTTTGCAGGGGAGTCTTCATTGTGCCTTTGTCTCTTCTTTTGCGCTTGGTCATTGTACTTCTGGATATCAGAGTCTTTTCCTTTGGGCAGGTTTCTAAGCTGTGTCACCCACAGGTCTGCAGTTTGATTTTACTTATTGTGGTTGGTACACGGCCCTTTGTTTGCAGTCACTTGTGCCACTCCCTCCAGCAAGTTTCAGATTTGGGCTCTAATGCTAAACTTCCACCATGGTCTGCAAAGCCCAGCTCCTAGCTCAGCACTCTACCTCCTGTGATCCCGCACTACTGTTGCACTGTTGTCTGCACAACATTTCTCCCAATTCTGGTTTGTGCAGTTCCCAGGATGATAGTGACACACAGCTCACTGTTGTCAAAGCCTTTGCTACCCTGTAAAATTGATGCCTGATGTGAAACTCGTGGAGTTCTATATCTGCAGACTGTTAGGTCTGAGGGCTGCCCAAACCTATTTTGTGTGGAACCTGAAGGATGTCACATGTTGCAATTCATTGAGCCCTAAATGAGTTTGCTCCCAGCTTCGTGCATGCACAGTCCTGTCGTATAGTCATTGCCTCCCTACACAAGATGGCACCCAATTTGGCTCTACTGGGGATTTGGGCTGTGAAATCCACACTGCTCCCACACCACTTGTTTGGGATCTGGTGCTGTGTCTCTGCTCCTGGTCAAATCAAACAAACCAGCAGGACAGGCAGTTCTTTGTCTGCATTCACCTCCTGAGTTCCTGGTGAACACCCCTTCCCACTTGGTTGCTGGTGGAGTTCCGGCCACCACTGGAGCTCCAGCTGAGGATGGAGTTCAGATCGCCACTTGCTGAATGTCGCTGACGTATCAGTCACTGCAGCACCACACTGCTGTGTCTGCTGCTGTCCTGTGTCCATCAATCTCCAGGTGACCCTATGCTGCAGTCTATCCTTTCCTATTTCCGGGAATGTGTCATCTCTGGTTCACCCTGGCTAATGTTTCTCCATCTGTTTAAATGTGTCCTCATTCTATTCTGCCATCTTGATTCTCCCAAATTCCTGAAAGTATTGAAACTTGAGTATGTCATGCATCAACCACAATGAATCCATGCAAATGATGCCATGGGCTGGCTAACCTTGCAGCAGCTTCCTATATCACAGATCTCTCTCTTTCTCCAAAGTTAAGCTGTTTGAGACTGTTCCACTTGCATTTTATTCATGCTTTGTGTACTAAGGCCTGTGATGGTTGCATCTCTAGTTAATTTGCACAGACTTCTTTTGTCTGGCCATTATTCCCTAAACAATACAGCATCACAGTATTACATGACATCTGCATTGTTTCAGATATCAATAAGTTATCTAGAGATGCTTTAAAATATACAAGAGGATATATATATATGGCATATGCAAATACTACACCACTTTACATAAAGGGTATGTGCCTCTTTTGATGTTAGTATCTGTGGAGAACGCTGGACCTAATCCCCTGCAGATATTCAGGGATGATTGTATTTAAATATCGAATCTTTTCATCCATAAACACACCGTCCTGTCTCCCTTTGCTACAGGTTTCCCAGAACAGTTTTGTTTTTATGTTTTCTTGTTAGGTTTATTCCCAGTGCCCTTTTTTCTCTAATAAATGGCACCTGTTCTCTTGGTGCTGTCTACCACTGCCTCCAGTAGGTCTGATCTGCCACCTTGCACTGAATGACTCTGAACCAGGGTAAACTCGAGCAACCTGCTGGCAGGGATTATGTTGGTCTCCAGATTCTGCCATTTCTTCTGATCTTAGATTTAGCTCTGTTACTTGTTGACAAATAACAATCTACAATCAGATTATCCACGTCATCACTGGCGTCTCTGTTCTTCCTTTCAACATTTCTAGTGGACGTTCAAGGTTGCATCCTGTAACACTCATGAGATGCCCAGTTCTGTTAGTATGCTATCACTCTTCGTTACATCTGATGCCCAATTTTTCCCCTTTTCTATGGTATTTTTGTCTCCTTAAATTACTTTTTTTTATTTTTAAATTTATTTATTTTATGAGACAGTTCCATAGACTCCGGGATTTCTCGTTCCCCATCCTCTGTTTCCCCCACTGATGTCCCCTATATTATTACAATAATATAGGCCTTCATAAACAGTCATAAGTCCATCATTCTGCTATTGAAGTGTATCCTGACATTGTAGGTACGGACAAATGGCAGGAAGTCCAGCATCCTGTGGTGAAGATTACTGTTTGTTCTCTTGGTGAATTCTATTTTTTCACCAAATTTAAACATTTTGGGAGGGGGAGTCTTCTTAGACTAACTCCTATTTCATGTGTTACATTCAAATGTTCTGTCTTGCTCACTCACTGTATGTGTGTATGTGTGTATGTGCATTTCTTTGAGAACACCAAACAAATGGTGATAAAACATTTTTCTCTAACAAACCCTTTTGGGTGACATTCCTTGTCCCCGTTTGTACAGACTATCTCTGTTTTTATTAAGCACAGATTTCTTTGTGATATCCTGTGAGTTTTACTTTTCCTATTTATCCTTCAGAGACAAAAGATCTATCCTAGATTATCAATTCCAGGACACAAAATGACACAAAATGAATGGAACAATTTGGTCTTTCTCTTTGGTCTTCTGGGTGGGAAAAGAATCCCAAACTTGATTTTGAAACTGAAGGAGCCATCAGTTTAAAATAAGGCAGCTGGCATCAGATTTGACTTACAAGTGTCAATTTGATGTAGTTCTCTAAAACGTCCCATCTATTTTCATTAATTTTTATTTTATTTGAAAGGGAAAACATCAGAAAGGGAGGAAAGATTTGTATCTGCTGGTCCATTTCCCAAGGACTTCAAATAGCCAGGTGTGGGCCAGGCTGAAGCCAGAAGTCAGGAATTCCATCTGGATCTCAAAGGACCCAGGCACTTGAGTCATGCTCTGCTGCCTCCAAGCGTGCACATCAACGGGAAGTTGCATCAGAAACAAAGGATCCAATATTTGATGTGGGATATGGGCTTCCCAAACGGTGTCCCTACCTTGTAAACCACCTGCACTGTCATTTCTTTCTTTCTTTTTTTTTAAATTGAAGGTGTTTGGTTCATTTTTGTCTAATGAGACACAATCTGAAATCCTTTCTTATGGCTAACGATTTAGAAACTAATGGGATTCCTGAAGCACTATTCTCCCAGGTATCTGTCCTTACCAATGTACTGGAAGCCCGCTGCTCTTCTGTAATGGTTAAGTTTGATGTCAACTTGACTGCACAACCAGTTGCCTTACTGTTTGGTCCAACATTATTTCAAGTTTTCTTACAAGGGAGTTTGCTGAGACATAAGAATGTTTACACTAGTGGTCTGAGTACTTGTAGATTACGCTTCCCAATGGGGGTGGATCCACAACCAACCACTGAAGGCCTGAGTAGAACAGAAAGAATAACCATCCTCTGAATAAGAGGGAATTCTGTTTGAGTGACTTCCCACTGAGACCTCAGCTTCTCCAGCCTTCAACATCAACTGGAGCATCAGTCCTGCTCCTGGAACCTGGAGCAACAATCCAGCTCTTCTGGGTCTCCACTTTCCCCAAAAACCATTCAGAGTGTGAGTCTGTTAGCCTTCACAATTGAAGGTAGACAGTTCCTTGATATATTACAGATATAAATCAATTCTCTGGAGACCTCTACTACAGCTCCCCCAGAGAGCAGAAGTGCTTTTTCTACTCAATAGGCAGCTGAAAGCTCTCCTCATGAAACATCAGTGTCATCACATCCAGGACCTTGGAAGGGGACATTTTCTCCCCATAACTTCAGCCTCACGTATTCCAGGGTTATGCTGATCTCTATGAGATAGGTACGAATGTCAGTAATACAAAAACTGCATCATTTGACAAGTTCCAACTTAACTGGCCCATGGTATTAATAGGTATCCAATGAAAACTGTATTTAGCTTCACTGGATGAGTTTTCCTTGGCATATCCTAAATGCCCCAGGTGCACGTTGTACATCCTGCCTCCTCCATGCTACTATTCTTCATTATCATCTGAGAGCCATGCCATCTGGAAACAGTTGCTCCCAACCAAATGGAAAAGTCAGGGTCAGCTCCAAAAGTGACGTCAGAATCATCCAGACTCTGAGTATTAGACTCCACTTCCAAGATCCTTGGATAGAATCTGAGTATTTCCATTTCCAAGGAGTCGCCCAGTGTCATTGATGAACTTGTAAGTTAAAGTTCAGGGGCAAGACTAAAGAGACTAGCACCAGAAGATGGTAAAGCAGAAATCCAGGAGTGTCACATGGAAATTAAGCAGGAAAAGTCAGGTAGATGGAAGAGAGGGACCAGCAGCCTGCTTGCATTGGGCACTGGCTTCAGACATAGAGAAGGGGAGGGTTGTTGAAGCTCAAAGGGCCAGTCCATATGGAAACAAAGCACAAGTGTGAACACACTACCCTGGCCTCCTTCTTGGTCTCTTCTTTTTTGTCAGGTTGAATCAAGCAATGAACTCCATCAGGACAGGAATCCAGTGTCAAGGGTTCACAAGATGTTCCTTTTTTAAAAGAGTTATTTATTTTTATTGCAAAGTCAGAAAAACAGAGAGGAGAAGAGACAGAGAGGAAGATCCGCTTCTCATATTTCACTCCCCAAGTGACTGCAATGGCCAGAGCTGAGCCAAGCTGAAGTCAAGAGCCAGGAGCTTCTTGCAGGTCTTCTTCCATGCAGGTGCAGGATCCCAAGACTTTGGGCCATTGTCAGCTGCTTTTCCAGGCCACAAACAGGGAGTTGGATGGGATGCAGGGCTGCCAGGATAGAACCAGTGCCCATATGGGATCCTGGCACTTCCAAGGCGAAGACTTTAGCCAGGCTTCTGTGCCGGGCTACCACGCCAGGCCCATGACATTACCTTTTTTTTTTTTTTAAAGATTTATTATTATTATTGGAAAGCCGGATATACAGAGAGGAGGAGAGACAGAGAGGAAGATCTTCCATCCGATGTTTCACTCCCCAAGTGAGCCGCAACGGCCGGTGCACGCCGATCCGATGCCGGGAACCTGGAACCTCTTCTGGGTCTCCCACGTGGGTGCAGGGTCCCAAAGCTTTGGGCCGTCCTCTCCTGCTTTCCCAGGCCACAAGCAGGGAGCTGGATGGGAAGTGGAGCTGCCGGGATTAGAACCGGCGCCCATATGGGATCCCGGGGTGTTCAAGGCGAGGACTATAGCCGCTAGGCCATGGGCCGGGCCCAATGACATTACGTTTTGAGCTTTGCTGTGTTGAATTGGGATGGATGGAGTGTGAATGCAACAGATCATACTGACTACAGAGCTCATACTCGGGAAGATGCCATCTCCAGAGGGCGACACATCAGCTTCCCAAAAAATGCATAGATCCATGGGTAAAGGCATAATTTGTGGAAGGCATCATTTGTGTCTTGTATTGGACAGAAGTCTGAGTGCCACATTGCTTCCATGGTTATTTCTTGGGTGAGTCAGATTTCGCTCCTTCTCTGTTCCTGCTTTTTAGACCAACTATTTTGTTTACATTGGTCACTGCAGCCCATTTAATATCTATCTCTTCTCATCATCTTATGAACTTTAATTAGCTATTTTCATAGATTCCACAAGAACTTGGGAGTCTTGATTCATCAAAGCGATAACAGGAAGACATTCCGGGAATGTGTTCCAATGCAAATGACTAAATTATTTCCCCCTACTTGTCATTTAGCTGTGTGTGAGTATTCTAGTGCTTGCTACCAAATTTAAGAAGCTGTCTATTTATCCATAAGCCAGGGAGAACAAACTTAGAACCTAGGTTTTAGCTCCTGGTGACACATTTTTGAGTCATTGTGAAAGAGGCAGCTAAGATTAAATGAGAAGAAACTTGGGAATAATGATAACGTCTGATAGGGAAAGCAGATTCCATCACAAAAGAAATGCCTAAGAATGAGGCTCCAGAAATACAGCGTTTTCACCTGCATTCATTTGCTTCCTGTTACTATAATAAAATACCAGAGACTGGAAACAGTGAAAGAAACAGGGTTGATTTGGCTAATGGTTTTGGAGGGGTGAAAGTCCAAGTGGTTTGGTGTCAATCATCACAAGGTCCCGGCTGATGGATAGTGTAATGGTGGAGGCGAGAGAGAGAGATCCAGCGATGGAAGAAGGAGACCAGAGAAGAGGGCAGGCAATGCCAGCAATATTCTACCAGGCCCCTCTTAGAGATCACCTGCTCCCAACATCTTCACACTGAAGACTAAGCTCGCCAAACATGAATCCATTGTGCAGAACCAAGTCACGTGCAAAGGCTGACACCACACCCTGGGCAAATCTGGCCTTCCCCTCTCTGTAACTCTCCTTACAAAGAAAGAAAAGATGTATCGTCTCCCAAGGTCCGGGTCTACATTTGCCACGTTAAAAATGTCCAGCAAATTTCACTAACTCAAAAGTCACTATGACAAATTTAGGGAAAAGACACAAATTCAGTTCTCTACTCCACTTTCTCTCCCTTAGATGCAAGCATAGAAAATCTGCATATCATGCAAAATCTCTCACCCCGGGTCTATGCAAGCCTCAGCCGTTGCATGGGAAGACACGGCAGGCAGGAGGGTCAGCTGCTGCAAGGCACCATGCTGGCATTTACAAACCTCACGTCACATTGACACACAAGCCTCCTGAGTATAACGTAGGTTTAACATAGTGGCTTCTTCATTTTAGCTCCATATGGTGAGCAGGGGAACTGAGGTTTCACTTCGCCACGAGGCTTCATTCTCCATGATAAATAAAAAAAAAAAAATACAGGATTGCTATGTCTTCTTAACTTAATCCTTACAACACTCTCATTATCATTTTATGATCTGATTTTTGCTACTGAGGAACACGGAACATCAGTAACTTCCTCCAAGTCCCAGGAGATCAGAGGCTTGAATCTGGAATCTCTTGGTCAAGAACTACACTCCTTTTAAAAAAAGGACAAATTTTTTTATTCATTTGAAAGGCAGAGTTAGATAGAAAGAATGATTTTTTCCATCCTCTGGTTCATTTCCCAAATGACTGATGGCCAGGGCTGGGCTGGACAGACGCCAGGGTTCAGGAACAACTTTCAGATCTCCTTTGTAGGTGCTGGCAGGGTCCCAAGCAGTACGGCCATCTTCTGCTACTCCCTCAGGCCATGAGCAGAAACCTGGATCAGAAATGGAGCGCTGGGACTCCAATCAACACCTATATGGGATGCTGGCATCATGTGTTCCACCTCTACCTGCCATACCATAGCATCAGCACTAAAAACTGTACAACGGCACCCCAACCACTTCACAATAGCACAGTGTGTCTTGCTTTTTTTAAAGATTATTTTTATTTGAAAGGCAGATTTTATTTTTTTTTTAAGAGAAGGAGAGACAGAGTGCACTAGCTTCCATTTACTGATTCACTCCCTGAATAGCTGCAAGGATCAGAACTGAGCTGATCCGAAGCCAGGAGCTTGGAGCTTCTCCTGGGTGTGTAATGTGGGTGCAGGGATATAGGTACTTCAACCATCCTCCGCTGTTTTCCCAGGGCATAATGAGGTTTCTGGATCGGAATTGGAGTAGTCAGGACTCGAACAGGCGCCAATATGAGATGCCAGTGCTGGAGACAGAGAATTAGCCTACACAGTAATCGCACCAGGCCCCATCACTTGCCTCTTGCTTTTAAAGTGTGCTGTGAGCATGAATGAATGCTCACTAGATAATAAGGGTGAGGTTGAAAATGCATCTCAGCTATAACTTGTTACCACACCAAATGCTTCAGAGCCATTGAAGCCGGGCATTCTTTCAGAAAGCCCTGCCCTCTCCAGGAAGAGGACTCCCTACACAGAGGTGACAACCAGTTAGATCTTGCCAGACCCAGCCCTATCCTCAGGTTTTAGTTAATAGCATTGGTCATTCTTTCCAGTGTCCTCCCAAGGAACCAAAGAATAAGGAATCTGTGGGTTGGGAGATACTGAATTCTCTCCAGCTTCCAAGAATGAGGTCACTTTTGGCTTCTCTAGAAGAATCTTCTCAAAATCAACTGGAGATTTTCATTCCTTTCCTCTCCAAGTTTTTGCGGGAGCCAAGCCTGTCATCACTTCCCACTGACGAGTGAAGACTCAAAGACAAGGAGTGAAAGGGTTATGTTTCTCTTTTACATCATGGCTGTGAGGCTGGGAGAGGGAAAAGTCCACTGGATTGTGCTCAGTAAACGGCAAATGGGAATGGACTCATTCAATCCTACTTCTTGACTCCTATGGGAGAAGACGGGCGGCAGGGGGTGCAGACATTGCAATTGCTGCCCATGAAGAGGATGAATGACAATGAGACCACAGACCAGCTCTGTTTTTCTCCCCGGCTGGGAGGAAATAGCGTTTGCTGTTGTCAGAGCTGAGGCCTCGGTAGAGCTTGACATCTTCCTTCCCCTCAGACTCAGGAAGGTTGCTCCAGCTCCAGCCATCAAGGGCAGGCAGGAAGAAAAGAAAAGAAAGAAGGACAAAGGGTGTCCACTAACCAGGAAAACTCTTCGAGAGCTTTTCCATCCCCTACCTTCACATACATCTGTAAAAGAAGCTGGGCCCATCACCATCCCTGATGAAATAGGATGTCATTGCAGAACAAACGATCTTTGCTACACATTTCCATTGAACAAGAGCTAGGTTATCATGGCCAGCATTTCGATTCTGCCAAATCTACTCAAGGAGAAAGTTCTGGGCGCCTTCCTGATTCTACCTGCCTCAAATCAAGAACTAGGAGAGTCCTTTAAGCTCAATACAGCTTAAACTGTGAAAGACATAAAGGATCATCTACACTTCTAAAACTTTCTTTCCTGCGGTGTCCATTTTATTTGCAAAAGAGAGAGAAAGAAGGAGATCTTTCATCGGCTGATCCACTCAAGTGTTCCCAGCAGCCTGCTTTGCGTCAGGCCAAAGCCAAGGCGCTCAGAACTCCACCAGGGTCTCCCATGTGGCTGTCAGGGACTCAGGTTCTTGAGTCACCTGCTGCCTCCTAGAATGTGCAGTAGTCGGAAGCTGGGTGAGAAGTGGGGTACCTAGGAATCAAAACAGTAAACTCCAGTACAGGATGTGGGCATCCCAAGAGGTGATGTGGTGCCAAATACTCACTTCAAACAATCATTTGTAAATGGAGAAGGAACTGTTGTAAGTACTAAACTGATACTGGGTGCATTGGTGTACTTGGATGTAACCCGGATGATTCTGTGAGCAGCTCCAACTCTTTCCGGGAGCCACAGAAAATAAATAGTTAAAAGGAAGGAATGGTGCTATGGCCCAGTGAGTTAACCTGTCAGAGCTCCAGTTCAAGTTCTGACTGCTCCACTTCTGATCCTGCTCCCTGCTGATGCACCTGGAAGGCAAAGAAAGACAGCCCACAGGGCCAGCATTGGAGTGCAGCAGGTTGGTCTGGGGAAAGCAACAGATTCTGGCCAAGTGTTAGGTCCCCTGCAACCCATGTGAGAGGCCCAGATGAAGTTCCTGGCTCCTGGCTGCTGGTTTCAATCTGACCCAAGAGAGGGAAGATTCTCTCGCTTGCTCATTCCCTCTGTGTGTGTGTCCCTCACTCTGTGTGATTCTGCCTTTCAAGTAAATAAATAAATCTTAAATTGTTATTTAAAAAGTGAGGAAGGTAGGGCCCGGCGGCGTGGCCTAGCGGCTAAAGTCCTCGCCTTGAAAGCCCTGGGATCCCATGTGGGCGCCGGTTCTAGTCCTGGTAGCTCCACTTCCCTTCCAGCTCCCTGCTTGTGGCCTGGGAAAGCAGTCGAGGACGGCCCAAAGCTTTGGGACCCTGCACCCACGTGGGAGACCCAGAAGAGGTTCCTGGCTCCTGGCTTCGGATCGGCATAACATCGGCCATTGTGCTCACTTGGGGAGTGAATCATCTGACGGAAGATCTTCCTCTCTGTCTCTCCTCCTCTCTGTATATCTGACTTTCCAATTAAAATATATATAAAGTGAGGAAGGTAAATTGCCTCTTTTTTAATCCAGGGTAATGGAAAATAAAATGAGGAAGTCAGATTGGATTAGTCTACATTTCTTAATTCGGGAACTTCCAACAACTATGCTAACATCTCTAACTTTTCTGAGTTAATGCCTGACATAAAAAAAAAAAAAAACTGTGTTTTCCACCTTAAAGTTCTAAATCTCTAGGATTTTCCTTCACTGATTTTCCAAGAAACATTGTACTCGAAAATTTCGGATAAAAGCATTGCTGCAAATTAATGTAATTGTGTTACCATTGAAATGTGATTACAAGGAGGTATAACTACAAAGTTAGGCAATGTTGTAGGAGGTTGGAAGGAAAGACCTGCAGGCTGTTTGGAATAATTACTTCCAGAAGCACTAATAGTTACAGGGTTCAATGCCAGGAGAGTTTTAAGAGTCTCTGTTGTTTATTTTTACCTCACTAAATGTATTAGCGCACTATCAAAGCATTCTCTAACCAGCACAGCTTGCTGGCATCCGTCGATGCTGCCAATGGAAGCAGAGAAGCTAATGGACCACTACATTTCTCTGGCAGGGTTCCAGGCTGCCCTGAAGTTTCCTTAATTTAGTATTGGCTAACTTGGATGTCTTGCTCTTGTGCCACAAACCACGCTACCAGCATCCCAAACAGCGGAGCCATGGGAGAAAGTTCCAGGCTGCTCTGACTCATTCTGAGTTTACAAAGCAAGTGTGGAGTCCCCGTGGGGATAGATGCTGGTGGCTGTCCACAGCGGGGAAAAATCTGGAAGGACTGTCCAGTGGCTTGGGGTTAGTGCTTGTCACTTGCACATATCCACGGGACAACCATTTGTATTGCGAGCAAGGCAGCTTGGCATTGGTTTGCTTAAATTGTCCGTATTCCCCTGCTCCAGCTGGAGGTCATGCCTGGCCTTTAAAGTGCACACAGGGTATATAGGTGTTTAGCATACTGCTTAAGACACCTGCATCCCTTATCAAAGTACCTGGGTTCAAGTCCCTGCTATGGCGCCAGCTTCCTGCCATTGCAGACCCTTGGAAGCAGCAGGTGACAGCATGGGTACTTGGGTCCCTGCCATTCAAGTGGGAGACTCGAACTGAGCTTCCAATTTCGGCCTCTGGCCCCAACCTTGCAGTGATTTTTTGTGGCCATCTGAGGAATTGCAACATTACACATAAACATTTTCTCTCTCTCCCACCACTAATATTTATACTTTAAAAAATATTGTCCAAGACTAAGTGTTGTGGTGAAGACAGACAGGCGTGTGGGTTCACAGGTAGATGTGTGGGTTGACACCCAGCCACCCCACCTCCCTGTGTAAGGTCTGAGCCTCGCTTCTCCCTCGTGTTATTTGGGACCCTAGCTGGACACTCTACAAAGGGGGCTGGGGATGTGTTAGTGCTGTTGGGAGTGGGCCTCAGGGATTTTATCAGATCGCCTGTCTGTGTGAACTGAGAAGTCACGCAAGCCCTCTTCCTCACAGGTGGACAGAGCAGCGGAAAGCAGAGGGTCTTGGGGTTGCTGGGAGTTGGATGAAGGAGAGAAGCAGCATCCTCCAGCAGGCAAGAGGGAGGAGGATCCAGTTGTCCTGTGGGATGTGGCTGACAGCATTGGCCTTGATCATGAGGCTACTGCCATGGGATCCTCCCCTAGGACTCAGTAGCAGCGCCTGGAAGCCTCACCAACAGCTGCTCTCTGTTGTCTGCATTGCTTTGGAAGGAAGGGGCTGGCTACCAAGACAGTGAAGACCTCTAGACTCATTTCAAGGAAAAAAATGTTTTCCCTGTGTTAAAATTACTTCCGTGTGAGTAGAGGGAACCCTCCATCCTCTAGTTTACTTCCCCAAATGCCTGCCATAACCAGGACTGGGCCAGGCCAAAGCCAGGTGCCTGGTACTTAATCTGATATCCCACATTAGAGACGGGGACTCAAGTACTTGAACCTGTTGCCTTCTAGATTGCCCATCGGCTGGAGACCAGGATCAAAGGCAGAGTCAGGGCCCAATGTAGGCACAAAGAGACGGGATGTAGGCATCCTGCCAGACACCCACCCCTGATGTTTTATTTTTAAAATGTCATTTTTTTTCCAGAGGGAGAGAAGATTACAACAATTAACATTAGTACACACACACAAATCTTAGTAAAATATGTAGAAAGGATTTGGCTTCATCCCCAAAGGCTCTTAGATACAACTGTATTTGAGAAAGTTCGTAGAGGGATGGTGGTTTGCACAGCCCTTAGGACGTCCCTGCCTGGTGTTGGAGTGCCTGAGTTCTAGACCCAGTTTTGTTTCTGATCCCAGCTTCCTGATGATGTGCCCCCGAGTGACGGTAGGTGACAGTTCAAATGGGAGACCTGCGTTGAGTTTTATGACTCCTGGCTTTGGCCTGGCCCACTTCTGGCTGTTATGGTCTTTTGGGGAGTGAACCAACGAAAACAAAGATGAATGAATAAAAATGTTAAAATGTGAGAAGCATGTTGAATGTAAACATCTTTTAAATCTGTGAAAAACATAAATATGTTTTGGTGGGGGGAAAACTGTGAGTTTTTGTGATGTACATTTCCACATATGCTCTCAAGACTCCTTTTGTATAACAGTCTCAGCAAAAGCCACCATTTATTGTGTGTTTTCTCAGCCACAGTAAACAGTTCACAATGTGCTGATTCATCTTAGCTCCAGACCAATCCCCTCTTTCGGGATGATTGTCCCTATTTTCTATATAAGCAAACTGGGGCCCAGCGCTCCAGACCCAGTCAGTCATCCATGCCAGGACTTTTGCCCCGAATGTCTGCAACAACAAAATGGGTACAGCCTTCTCCTGGGACTGGGCTCTATGCAGTATCCACCACTGCTTATTCTCTTGAAAAGCTTTGACTGCAAGACACAGGCATGCCAAATGTGCATCTCTTCAACTTGAGGAGTTGGGGAGAACCGCAAGACGTGTGGGTCAGAGACTTCATAAGAACCCCTGTTCCTATACTGTCCTTAGTGTTTTAACCTCTGCAAAAGTGTGAACTCCACATCTGAAGGCATGACAAAATGTTTGTGGAAAATAAATTTTAAAACGGACTTTGTTGTGGCACCAAGATTTGAAATCCAGGCATGTTTCTTCACACTAACTTCTGAAGTCCCTGCATGTGGCCACAGCACTCCTTGTGTGATTTCCTGGGTCTTCCCGCAGAGAAGGCAGTTCACCTTTCTGCCCTTGAATCCAGGTGACTCTGTGCTGCCAGCAGAAACTGGCAGAGGCTACATTGCCTGCCTTCTGAATCTGGGTCAGACAAGACAATAGGGTGCCTGCCCTGTTGGCTGAAACCCTTACCCTTGAACCCTGAGCTGGCAGGAAGTAGATCCAACCACTTTCAGGCGGCCATGCTGGGAGGGAGCTAAGACTTGTGCAGAGGTCATGGGGAGATGCTCCAGCAGGCAACCCTGGTCTCAGCATCCCTCACGTCCTGGCCCCAGACCAGTGTGGGAACAAGGCTGGTTCATTCCCAGCTGTCCCGTCTCTTCACTGGAGGCCCCAATTCTTGATTGTCCCCAGCGTGTCTTCTCTGAATCTCTGACCCACAGATCCCATGTGGATGAAGAAATAGTGAACCTGCCGCAGAGTGATGGAAATCAGAGCAAGGTCATGTCCACACAGGTAGCAAGATAACTGCAGTAATTTTAGACATCACATCTAGAAGAAACACTGCCAGCTCTATCTCTCTCCAGTAAGACAAAATACTTCTTAAATGACCTCAACAGGCACTGTGCTTGTCTAAGTTGGGTGACATGTTTGTATGGGACAGGTTGACTGTTAAGGGATAACTTAATATCTACCACAACTGTACATGAAAAAATATATATCTTCTTACCCTAATTACTGACAAACACTAGACCCTAAAATTAAGGACCCCTCAACTACAAGGTTGCTCAGAAATGTTTGCACTAATACCTTTTTTTTCATCTACCAAAGAAGGTGGTTTTTTTTTTTTAGATTTTATTATTATTGGAAAGCCGGATATACAGAGAGGAGGAGAGACAGATAGGAAGATCTTCCATCCGATGTTTCACTCCCTAAGTGAGCCACAACGGGCCGGTACGCGCCAATCTGATGCCGGGAACCAGGAACCTCTTCCGGGTCTCCCACACAGGTGCAGTGTCCCAAAGGTTTGGGCCGTCCTCGACTGCTTTCCCAGGCCACAAGCAGGGAGCTGGATGGGAAGTGGAGCTGCCGGGATTAGAACCGGCGCCCATATGGGATCCCGGGGCTTTCAAGGCGAGGACTTTAGCCGCTAGGCCACGCTGCCGGGCCCCAAAGAAGGTGTTTTTGAAGCGCACTTTATTTCCCGAAACTATTTTCTACAGAACAAACTTTGGAATACATGATGCTTGTCTATTAAAATCAGAAACATGGTAAACATGCCTATTACAGCTATCATTTAACAGTAATTCATTAACCAGTACAATTAAGGAAGAACTTTGCAATTAGTAACATTCTCATTGCGATCCCTCCTCTTCCTACTGTTTGATGTTTGCTTATTACTACAGAGTTAGAGCCAACTTATTACGGTTAAGTCGTTGGGTTTTTGCATAGGATGTCTTCCCTTTCAAGTATTAGCCATCTTATTTGCATTTTGTTCTGAATTCATATTTTAGGCACTACTTTTAAACAAAGTTTTCGATTTGGATGGTTTCTGCACTCAGAAATACTTTCTTTGTGTTTTTCCCCGTTCTTGAAGTTCATGTTTGGATTCAGCTCTCAGTGGGCTGATGAGCACTTTAAATAATTTATTTAGGAGGGGTGGTGGATTTTGTACTTTCTGAGCTTCGTATAACTGATTGGTACTCCGCTGCCTTTGTGGATGAATCATAACCTGCCAGGTGTCAACTCTTTTTTAAAAAGTCTTTGAAAGGCAAGGAGATGCAGAGGGAGAGATCGGACTTCCATCTGCTGGTACATGCCTCAGATGGCCACAACAGCTGGGGCTCAACCTACATCTCCCACATGTGTGGCAGGGACCCACCTCCTCGGGCCATCACTCACTGCCTCCCAGGGTATAAATGATCAGGAAGATGGAATCCCAGAGCCAGGATGAGGCCCCAAGCATGGATGTGTATATAGGATGTGAACCACTGCACCAGCTCCCACCCCTAACTCCTTAAATAAAAGTCCTTTCTCTTAAAACGTCAGTGATACCTCTTGGAATTTCAAGGTGTAGAGGACATGCCACAAAGAGTTTTCTTAACCTGGCATGCACTTATTTTGTATGGTAAGAGTTTGAAGAAATTTTCCAGTATTTTTACATTTCAAACACATTGATCATTGAGATATGTCAAAGCAGCCATCTTTTAAGTTGTGTTACTTGGCTAATAATATGTCATCTGCGGTGCTAAATATTCAGGAAGTGTTTTTTTTTTTAAAGATTTGTGTATTTGGAAGATCTACAGGAAAAGATGGAGGGAGGGAGAAAAAGATGGGAGAGACAGAGGGACAAGAATGAAATCTTCTGTCCTCTGTTTCATTCCTCAGATGGACACAAGGGCCAGGGCTGGGAGCCAGGCCAAAGCCAGGAGCTGGAAGTTTCATCTGAGTCTCCCACATGAATGACAGGTGCCCAGACACTCAGACCATATTCTGAGGCTTTTCTCAGTCCATTAACAGGAAGCTGAACTGAAGATGGAACAGCCAGGGCACAAACTTGTGACCATGTGGGATGCCAGCTCCTCATGCAGCAGCTTGAGTTGCTAGACCACAGCACTGGCCCCAGGAAGAGAGAGAGAGAGGGTGTGTTTTAAATTGGGTTTAAGTGTATTACTATTCTATGTCCTTCCTCTCTATCATCTATTCTCACATTTTCTCATCCCTACACCTTTTTCTCTGCACAGTGTAAATGATGATATTTATTTTGCCACCCACGTCATTGAGTCCATTTTCTCAGTGGTAAATTTCACTCTTTCCTGCTCTCTTGGATCTACTATGACATGACTGGATTTTTAAAAGAGCGTTTTTAAATGTGAACTAGTTTTCTCCTAATCCACAGGGATCACAAAGCAATTTCTACATGAATTTCACACTTTCATTTCCTATGAATATTTTACACAAGTGTGTTTCTTTTAGTCTTCAAAGTGCCTGCCTCTGCAGTTTTTTTTTTCTGTCTTGATTTCCTTTCACAGATTTCAAACATTGTGTGTTCATTTCTTCCAGTGCATCCATCATGGCCCAAAAGAGGAATAAAAGATGGAAAAGAATGTTCCATCAGTAGAGTGAGTCAGTGTTCCCTGAGTGTGGAAAAAGCAAGCATCATGGGCAAGTCGCTTGGGGACCTGCATGTCTGTGACTGCTTCTTCTTGAATGGTGAAGCCCATGACTTTGGGGGCCAGCCTTTCTTCTCTTGATGTCCTGTTGAACTTGACCGCTGCTCCAGATGCGGGGTTCCAGCTGTGCAGTCTTCTCCTTTGTACCACTTGCTGCTTCTGACTTGTGCTTGCCCCTGCCCTCAGAAATTGCAACCACATCAGTGAACACTGAGCACTGATGTTGCTCACAACTCTCCCCAAACTCTAACAAAGCCCAAGTGGCACTAGCACTTGGAAGTGAGCTGAGCCTCAGCGGGAGTGCTCCAGGGCAGACTACACAGTCTGCTTCTAGAGCAGGCTGGGCCATTTGTGTTCCAAGTGTTTTTTCTGTCCCCCCACCCCCCCCCACCCCCGCCAAAAGCAAAAACTCAGGGACAGTTGTTCTCATTGAGACAACCTCTGGCACCCAAGACATGTATGCCTGGTTGCTTCTGCCCACCACATCTGCTAGCGTCTGGTTCCTGAAAGTGAACACCTGGCCAAAATCAACAGCAGTGGAATAGAAACATGCTCCAAAACCGCGAAGTAAACATTTGCTTTGCAATATTCTAAATCACAACTCCCAGCTACCCCCCAAAGGCAGAGGCTCCACACTGGCAGGAGAGCTTCAAGTGCAAGGCCCTGGGTCTATCACACCGTGGCTTTGATGCCAAACTCAATGGGGGCTGCTTTTGTGTATTCCGGAAGTTCTGTGGCTTTGGCCCCCTCACTCCATAAATGTGGTATCAGCCTGCTCTGTTTTGTTTTGTTTTTTTAAGTGGTTCTATGGGGCTGGTAATTTTACAACCTGTTATCTTGTTTCCATAAAGTGTTTGTTTTTCTCTAGCTAATTAAAATTTCACAGGCAACAAAATTTTAAAAGATGAGCCCAGGATGTATAATTGCATGCAGTAAAGGCAACATCACACGGCTTATCTGTGTGCTCAATTTGTGATCAGGGAAGACAACACCGCCTACCATGGTTGTGATCTGTTTATTAAAAGGCATAATAGCAACCGGGTTTCATTCCTGGGAAGATAACAGACAGGACAGTTAAGACACACCTTGGGATTCTTGCATCCCATACCAAAGTGCCTCATTCAAGTCCTGGCTGCTCCTGCTGTCGCACACCCTGGGATGCAGCAGGTAATAGCTTAAAATCTTCGGTCCTGCCCTCCCCATGGGGCCGACCTGGGTTGAGTTCTAGATTCCTGGCTCCAAGCCCTGGCTATTATGGACTTGGGGTAGTGAACAGATCTCTCTCTTTCTTCTATCTTGTTTTCTCCTTTTCCAATGAAATGAAACTCCATCAGTGAAAAGAATTTTAAGCCAATTTCTTCTAATTCTTCCTCTTGCCTTGATGTTCATTCATCATCCCTGCCCATTGGGTTGAGGAGTTCCCACAGTTGTCTTACAAGTAGGAATTTTTCTCTATGTGTTGGTTGCTTTGCCCATTCCCCTTGACAGTACACTCTTTTATTCTTTTATTTACATCAATGGAGGACTCTTTATTTAGGTGTTGAGGCAATACAATTGCCAGACAGGAATGTGACAGCTGGTCCTCTACTGAACAAAACAGAAAGGTGATTAGGCAACTTTCTCACACTGTGGCAGGACCAGTGATGGGGTGATTGGGGTGATGTAGATCACACGGAAGGGGAGACAGAGGAAGCCTCAGGGAACACAAGGGGGCTTTGGCAGAGGAAGTCACAGAAGTGAAGGCGGCTGGCAAGAGTAGGTTTGGAGGAATGTACGGGTCAGAGCATGGTGACCCAGAGTCAAGGAGTAAGAAGGCACCAAGATGAGACCCAAAAGAAAAAAAAAGAAAAAGGACCGGCCCTGCATAGTGGTTGCCCATGAGCTCAGCCTAGGTCAGTACACAGTGCCTCCAGATGTAGGGGTGGGACAGGCAGCCACGATGGCAAAGCCACTGATCGCAGCACCTGAGGGGCCATACAGGAGCTTGAACTCAGCAACGAAGGAACAGAGTCTCTGGAGCGTCTTCTGCAGGATCTTGGGGGGTCTTACAGGCACGTCTGTGCCCATCTGTAGAGAGGTCAGACTTCACTCCTGGGTTTCGCCTGAGCGAATGCACATCTGTTCACTCGGATTTGCAGTTGGTGGCTGTTGGGCTCCTTTCCCTCCTCCTCCAGCACCCACCAGTAGCAACTGTCTCTACACTCCCTGAGGATTCTCATCGAGACTGACATGTCTGGGGATCAGGGGCATGAAAAAGGGACTCCCCGGACAGGCAGTGCATTGATATCTCATGTAACCGTTTTGTTAAATACCAGCTGGAAGTGGTGGAGAGGAGGATGGAGGCGTGAATGAGGTTCTCTAAGTGAGCAAAGAACACGTGTGTGTTAGCCACAAGCGACACACAATGTCTCCGGTCCAAGAATTCTGTCCTGGACAGCCTCAGCACCCAGCTTGCAGCAGAAATGGACATTAAAAGTCTAAACACAGACATGAACTTGGCAGTGACTGCAGTCACAGGCCCATCGGCATCACATCCTCTCTCCACAGCACCTTGCATTTTTAATATGGAATCAAGCATTTCCTGCTTGATTTCCTTATCACAGGGCAGTGTGAGCTGGGACGGCAGGCGTGCTCACCACTGGTCCTCTTTGGATCACCACTCTTCCTCTCTGTATTATGTTCATTACCCAGGAAGTGGGCAAGGAAGTAGTCAGAGACTGATTGAAGGGCCTGCGTCAGGACTCCAGCTGGTTAATGGCGGATCCGTCCTCCATTCTGGGTCTATTGGCCCCCGAACACACGATGCTGCCATCAGCCACCTGCTCACCAACCTGGCTGCTCTGTTTGCATGGGGAGGCAGAGGAAGAAGTGGCCTCCTCTCATTTTGTCATAATGGAACTGCATGTAGAATCAGGGCGTGCACTGGCCCTTGCCTAGTTGATAAGAGCCGGAATGACTTTGCTTCCGATTAGCTATGGACAACAATAAAACAAAGTACCAGGGAGCCCAAAACACAGGATATACAAGGAATGACTTGATAATCTAATGACAGAAAGGACATCATCACTAATTTTTCAGAAAGGAAACAAAGGTGAACAGAGAGGCTTAGTAACTTCCAGTAGGTCACACAGCCATGGTATCATAGTATCATAGAATAGAAACCCAGTTCATGAACAGTTTGTAAATTTTTCTGTTAAGTACTTCATCACATACACACCCATACATACACACACAGCCTTCAGACAGATCTATTATACATGCTGAATGTGATTTTACAGCCTAACTATTAGGGATCATTAACACCTCCTTTTATGTATGTTTTTAAAGGATTATGCATCTATATATTTACTTATTTGACAAGCAGAGTGTCAGAGAAAGAAAGAGTGAGAGAGAAAAACAGATCTTTCAACTGCTGAATCACTCTCCAAAGGACCACAGCAGCCAGGACTGGGCCAGGCCACAGCCAGAAACCTGAAACTCTAGCCGAAGGTCCAAGCTCTTGGGCCATCTTCCGCACTTTTCCCCAGGAGCATTGCCGGGGAGTGGGGTTAGAAACAGAGCAGCCGAGACACGAATCAGCACTTGTATGTGATGCCAACAGTGGCTCCACATGCTGTGCCACAGCCCCAACTTCAGCCCTTCCTTTTAGTTCTGCAAGAGGTCTGTGTATGCATCATGTCTGACAATTTGTGAGGGCATGGCTGTTTCCCCCCGGACCATCCTGGACTGACCCAGCATCCTCTTGGACACCCTCAGCTATAGCCAATTCCATCAATAGCCCCTGGGTAGAACAGACAGGGGCATCCTGCTGGGATACCTTGGCCTGTGCCCCATAAGAACCACCTCTGTAGGTAGCATTCATGGTTTAGCTTTGTCCCAGAGCTGTACCACACACCTTCCTGCAAACCACACAGCTCCACCCATGTTCAGAACTTGTAAGAATGAGTTGGGTTCTTGCAGCCACAACCTGCTGGCTAAAGGGGCCTTTGTTTGTTTCCTTTGGCTGCTGTCACTGAAGATCACAAACACGGAGGCTTGAAACGACGCAGATGTACTCCCAGTTTCTGATCTGGAGATGAGAAATCCACGCTCAGAGTCCCTGGGCTTAAATCAGAAAGGTACCTTTTCGGAGGCTCTGGTGGGAGTGTAGTTTTACTCACTGGCTGTCACTTGCGGCCCCTCCCCTCATCTTCAAGCGCATGGCACGTCTTGCTGCCTTCCTCAAATGGCTTTGTCCTCTTCACTCAGATCTCCTGACCTACTTTGGGGGAACCCTCCCCCGCCCCTGTGAATCCATGTGGGCACCGTTCAACACTCTTCCTATTAACCCATTGCAGCTCAAGTTCATTGTAATCCCACCTGTCCAGAACCTGTTCCATTATCAGGTACCTTGTAGTTAGGCTGTGGGTGCCTTTGTAGGCTAAAACCCAACTTTCCAAGGAGGCCGGAAAAGCTGTGTTGTTTAGGTTCTTCCACGCTCTGCCCCCGGGGAATGGGCCAGGTTGGGCTGAAGGGTTGAGCGGCAGCGTTTTCCTGTCTCAGCCGAAGGCTCCTATCACAGCGACATCCCAGAGTTCCCAGGCTGCTGACAGGCCTCTCCTCTGCCCCGTGCTCTGAAACCAAACCTGTCATTTTCCCCAATTGGGGAGGTAATACATGCGCTGCAGTGCAGTCATGACCTCCGTTTTCAAAGGAAAAAAAAATGGCTTCTGCTTCTGACACTGATGCAGATTCCGTGTGCAGACACCTGCCCTCTGCCCTCTGTGGCTCCACAGACCAGAGCTCCCAGCGGGGCCTTTGCTCTCCCAGATTCCCACCTTCCCTCTTGGGTGGCTCTTCGCTAAGGTGACCTTCTCCTCCCTGCATTTCCTAGTTCTCACTGTGGCTCCCCAGCCTTCTTTCCCCTTCTTTCCCTCCGCAGCATGCCTCGCCGACTCGGATGTGTTCTTTTCTGTGCGTTTTTATGCGTTCCTCATCACTCCCTAACTGCAGCTGCTCCCCAGCGTATGATGAGGCTCACCATCATGAGCTGGCAACATAAGGATGCCAGCATCACATGAGCCATGCTGAATGTGCTAACACCTGCCTGCACCTGCGCCTGGACACAGTCACCTGAAGACAAAGCCTATTGTAGAATACAGTGCTGAATGTCTCCTGTAATGGGTTAAATACCATATTGGGAAGGAATACACACACACACACACACACACACACACATGGTTGGTGAGAGCACTTTTGCACCATCATGAAACAGAAGTGGTTGTGTGTAGTCATCAGAAGTTGGGGACTAGGCAAAAATCAGAATCTCCTTAAAAGCAAGCCTTCATTTCTGTCTCTTGCCTTTGCTTTTTCTTGGAGCCTAGAATAGGGCCTAGCAGGAGACCCTGGTCAAGTGTTGAGGTCAAACACAACGAATTCACACTTCCCATCCTTGGGGTGTGCGCTAAGGCTGCTGTGCAATCACGCAGAATAGAGGCAGAGAATAGGGCCTAGCAGGGGACCTTGAACACAGTCAAGGGCAAACAGGACTGATGAATTCACACCTCCCATCCTCGGGGTGGGCGATGAGGTCCCTGGACGGTCACCTGCAGCTGATCTGGTTGTGCATCACCTTGGATGAGGAGGAGGAAGGCTGCCTGGGCAGGGCTGAGTCTCCCAAACCTGGTGTCTGGATGGCCCGCAGGGGCCATGCCTTCCAGTGTGGGCCACGCATTGTGAGTCCCAGGTCTGCTCTGCAGGTACTGCAACAAATGGCTGGTGGCTCGGTCTCAGTACCCCTGGCAGGTCGATTCCATCTCTCTTCCATCATCTCTCTCCTCCTACATTCCAGGAGGAAGTTTCCCAGCACCAAGCCAGGTCTGATCACCCCTGCATTCCAGGAGGGCGTTTGCCAAGGCTGAGCTGGGTTCCCCCCAAGCCAGGGCTCTCTGGAGCTGGTCCCTGCCAGGACTGAAGAGAACAGCCGGCCCCTGCCCTCTCCTGCCATCATGTTTTCTGATCCCCAGGTGAAGTAAAGACACTCTCTAGTCCAGTGGATTCTTCCACAGCCTGACAGCATGCGTGCGTGTGTGTGTGTGTGTGTGTGTGTGTGTGTGTGTGTGTGTGTGTCTGCCTTTCAAGTAAGCAAAACTAAGCACGTAATTTTTCAAAGGTGTTGATTTGGATACAAGAATATTTGGAAGTCCATCTAGATATTTTTTCCCACAATTTTCCTAGTCCATGCACTTTGTGAAGACCCCATGTGTGTCCTCTGCTGTCCTGGCATGGTAGGTTGTGTCACGATGGCCCTTGGGGCACACTTGGTCCTGCACGGCCACTAAGATTAGGGAATGAGAGAGGTTGTGTACCTGTGGAGGTGAGAATCTGGATGCTGAGGACCCTGAGAGAGGGAAGGCAAGGAGGAAAGACCGTGCTCTGAAACAACCAAAGGATTCACGTTTATTCATTCAACAGACATTCGTCCTGTAGACATTGGGGTTAAGTTCTGTGTGAGCCTGTGTCGTTTGCACTGTGTGCCTTCCGAGGGCTCATCCTCCATCTGCAGGAACCAGACACAGATACAGTCAGGTGGGAAGAACAGGTCTAGGGTTCTGGGAGCAGCACCCAGGAAGACTCCTCCTCCAGCACCAGCCTGATTTGTGACCAAGAAAGGCCAGCTTGAGGCCACACACTCCTCCCTCGGAATCAGAACTGGAAGGAGGAACCCAAAAGGCGGGCGGGGGTGGGGATCCTTTGAGCTCTTGGATGGCTTTGGGCCTTGAGCATCTTTGTTTCACAGCTTTGTGCTGCCTGCCCTAACACACAGCCCCTCTGTGCCTGCACCTGCTTGGGGATGGTGAATCCAGGAGAACCATGCAGCCTTGAGCCGAGCCGGATGCTTTGTCACAAGGGATCTACACGTGCTGGGAGAAGGACATGCTTTGTGCTGGCTCAGTGTCATAGTCTTAATTTTTTTTTAGTTGACACATAGTGATTGTTTGTATTGAAGAGAGGACAGCATAACCTTTCAGGACCTACATGCCATGTATTTGTTTAGCCTTCGCCACTTTATGCATATATCATTTCTTTGTGGGAAAAGCACTGAAAAACCTCTCTTGTAGTTATGGGGGAGGTACAGAATCAACCATCCTGGAGTAGCACGTTAAACCACTGCTTGAGAGGTCAGCATTCCCACATCAGAGTTGATTTGTGTCCCAGCTGCTCCATTTCAGATCCAACTCCTTTCTTGCTGCACTTGGGAAGGCAGCAAGGATGGCCCAAGTGCTTGGGTCCCAGCCACCCACAGTGGAGAGCTGAATGCAGTGTTAGGCTCCTGGCCTGTGTCTTCTCTTGTGGGATTTTGGGGGGTGTACCAGTGGATGGAAGGATGGAAGATCTCTCTCTCTCTGTCTCTTTCTCTCTCTCTCTCTCCCTCTCTCCCCCATCTTGTCATTGCCACCTTTCTATGCAACAAGATACCAGAAGTGTTACCAGAAAAGCCTGGTGGGTTCTTGCCTTGGCTTAATACAGAAAAAGCCAGAAACTGGTTACAGACAGAAAAGTTTATTTGTGAAGTGACCAGGTGAGCAGGGAAAGAAGAGGGAAGGGGAAAGCACCTCCAGAGAAAGCCAGGAGGTGGGGTGCTTCTTGAAAGGAAAGAGGGAGAGAGAGAGAGACACCAAAGGTTTGAGGAAGGATCTTGGGCTTTTAAGCCTTCCCTGACCCTTCCTTGTTGGGCGGGAACCTACAGGTAAGATGTTCCCCATTGGTGGTCTCTTAGCCAGTTAGGAAATGGGTGGGCAATGCTTGCACCACACACTTGAAGGTGTGGCCAAGATTTCAGCAGACTTGGATGGTCTCAAGAAGTTATTCCTGTCATCTACTTGTATCTCCAGGCACATTCCCCAACTTCTCCCCACCCTTTGCCCTCTGACACTCATTTAAGTCAGCATCAGAAGCCCCCGGAGGACTCCATGCTGTCCCCAGAGTCTCTGAAAGCCTAGGTCTGGAGAAATGGCATATGTAGTGGCCAGCGCTGTCAAAACACACTTTGAGAACTGCTGTGCTTGCTGGGTCAGAGATGGAACAGCAGCTTCCAAAGAGAGCCACGTTTCCATGGAGCAACCTCTGCAGGGACTGAGAACAGAGCTGCCAGCTACAGCCACTGGGAATGCCAAGGCACACAATAACCCCAACCAGCCCGACAGCCAGGCGCTGAGCGCGGTGTCTGCACTCTCTCGACCAGTCTCGTATTTAAATTGCTCATGTCTCATTCACGTATAAGGAAACAGAAAACAATGCTATGATAGCATTGAATGTAGAGGAAGACAGAATTGAGAGGAAAGAGTGAAGAAAAATACATGTTTGGTGTTCTTTAATATGTTAACCTTTAAAGGCAATGCAAGAGGCTTTGGATCCTTTGCTTATTTAAAGCAGCAAACCGTAACCGTCTGAGGCACAAAAGGAATGGATTAAAATAATGCAAGAACTGAAAGTGAAATCACAGAATAATTAGCATCTTCCACAGGGGCAGAAAGGAGTAGAATGAACTGTGCAGAGAAAAAAAATAATGAAAACAAAGATATGAAATGTCTTCAGGGAAACACGAAGGAAAATATCAAACGAAGAAGAACTTGTGTGGGCTGGCATTTGGCACAGCAGTTGAGACACTGGAGCGCCCTCATGCTGTAACTGAGTGCTTGTTCAAGTCTGGGTTGTTTCGCTTCCAATCCAGTTCCCTGCTGATGCACTTGGGAAAGCAGCAGGCGGAGGCCGCCATCACTGTCACCCACATGGGAGACCTGGACTGAGTTTCTGCTTCTTGGTTTTGGCCCAGCCTAGCCCAAGCCTTTGCAGTTATATGGGAGAATGAACCAACAGAAAGGTGATGGTGGTGTTTCTGTCTCTCCCTCCATCCCTCCTTCCCTTCTCCCTTGCAAATAATGTATGATCCAGAGGAAAAACCAACCATCAACATGGTCTATAGTTAGCAGACAATAGGCACATTATGGCATTGGTTTAAAAATTCTGACATTCTCATGTCTTAGCCCATTTTCTGGTGCTAACTGAGTATCACAGACTGAGCACCGCATACATAAGGAATTTACACAGAACTTTACTTAGCTCGTGGTTCCAGAGACTGGGCTGTGCAAGCAGTCAGGGCCAGCATGTGCTCAGCATCTTGTAAGGACCTTCCTGTTGGGTCGCTGGCATGGCAGAGGGTATCATGCAGCAAGATCAAGCATATGTGCCAGAAGAGAGGTGGTGTTGGTGCTGAAGCCCTTCCAACAACAGCCCATGGTTCCCTTAGTCTGGGAACAAGAGAATTAACTCATGTTGGCAGAATCCTCATGACCCAGTCATATCCCAAAGCTCCCAACTCCAGCTTAGTATGAACCGATGAATTTGGAAAAGTCTCCAAACACATGAAACATAAGAGCACCTTACTAAACGTCAGCCAGAAATAGAGCAGAAATATCATCCTAAACATAGCCCGGAAAACGTCTCCGGCTGCCATCCAGTCTCTCAGCTTCCACCCATCACCACCAGTGTGCATGCGCGTGCACACACACACACACTTAAAGATCAGAAGAATCTGAAGAAGATCCCAGGGCACCTGTAAGAGGGATATTTGAGCAGTTCTGGAATTTTGTACCAAGCTAAGTTTCCTGTCAGAAAAGAGGGAAAAAAGGCATTACCACAATGATTAGGACTCAGAAGCTGTACCATGAGCAGATACCTCATCATCAACTATTTCAAATGTTCTCTAGCAGATAACTGGATGACAATTAGCCCTGGGGTTGAGACAGCCATGGAAAATGGACATGAGCCTTGAAATCAATTAAATATAATGAAGTTGCAGGAGCTGTCAAAAATCTTGTGACAAAATTGAATGTAGAAGCTAAATACTATTCCTGGAAAAGCTAAAAATAGAGAAAATGCGTCATAATAAATTCAAATTAAATATACAGAGACTGAAACATTTGGTGAAGAACTAGCAGTGTGTGTGTGTGTGTGTGTGTGTGTGTGTACGCACACACATATACATTTTCTTACCTTCCCACATTCCAGGATACTTCAAAACAAAGTTTATGGGAAAATGGAATTAAAATTTAAGTTGACTTTAATGAAAACATTTTTTGAAATCTATGCAGAGTTTACTCATATTATGCATTTTCCATGAACTCTTGGAAGATCCTTCATATGTCTGGATTCCTTTTTTTGCACCAAAAGAAACTTATCTTTTTAATCCTATTTTGCTCCAAAAAACTTTTGTGGTATTCTAAAAAGATGAAATGATGCTGCTTGAAATTTGGCAACTTAAGAACGTGGGGCTTGAGTAATGCACATAATTAATGGAGAAATATCCACCACTGTCATCATAACTAGGATGTCTGTAACTTGCACATGGAAGAGATAAGAGGCAAAAAAGAAAGACTTATGAAGACGAGGAAGCAAGCGATAAATTAACACAAGCACATTCACAGCCAAATGTGTTTCTAAAAAATACAGAGAGTAGCTTTTATCCAAAATCAGTTTTCACATTATTTTGGAGTTTGGGATATATGGACATATATACTGATATAAATTTAAAGCATCAGTTTAGAGGCTTATTTGCATTTCGTGTGCACCTTATACCAAGGACCTTAAGATAATTGCATACATTTTCAGCTGTATTCTGACTGCAACCCAGCACAAGTTAAGGCACAGAATTTTCCTACTTGTGGAATCAGATTGGCAGGCATAACCTTTTGGGTGTTGGAACGCCTCACATTCCAGATTTTTACTTGAGGGGCGCTCAGTCTGTACATGAAAATAGAACTTCATTCCACCTTTGGAAGACACAATGTCAGATTTTTTAAAGATGCAATCCTATGCTCTTTGTAAGGGACATGTCTCTAAAATATAACACAAAAAGTCTAAAAGCCAACAATGAGACAGGGTTTTAGCAGAACTTACCCAGAAAGAAAAGCAGGGGCATACTGATGTAAAAACATATCTTTTTGTTTGTTTTTTCAAAAATCCTGAAGACACATTTAGTTTTCAATGATTGGTTTGGGATGAAAGATACACCCTGCACATTCATTGAGGTTCTTTCCACTCAACACCCTCCTGTTGGGTGGCACTGTCCTTTCTGAGGACTGCTGTTACCACCTGTATGGGATCGGTTTGCAGATCTGTGTCCTAAGCCCTTTCTCTCCATCCTGCCTTCCCATGGGGATCCCCAAGGAACACACTGAGGATCAAACCTGCCACTTCTCTTTCTGCTCTTGTTTTCCTTCTCTCTCTCTCTCTCTCTCTCTCTCTCTCTCTCTCTCTCCTCTCTCTCTCTCTCCTCTCTCCTCTTTCCATCTGTGTGTGTGTATTTCCATTCAGCTGAACATAAAACTCAGATGCATGTCACCCCAGATGGCCCATCTTTCACATGCCACATACACACTGAACCGTGAAGTCTTATCTGTCACTCCCTTCTATGGTTCTTGAATTCTGCCTTAGCCCATGTGGTCTCCAAACTGGTTGTTTCAATAGACTTCTATCATGTACCCAAAGGGTAAACACCACCAAAGGGTCATTTTTTTCCCAAACTCAGACTTGATCAATTTACATTTCTGATGAAAATCCTTTAACATTAGTGCCCCAGTTTACTCAAAAACTAAACCCAAGTTTTGTCCCTCAATAAATGGAAGCATAGAATATCGTTTGAGATTTTGGGTGGCCGGTCCACATTGGGATAGCTGGGTATGGCCTCTCCCCTTGTTACCCTCCTCCCTCCAGAAATGGGACAAAGAAATAGGAAGTTTGGAAGCAATGATCACACCTACTTCTCTCTAACCCTAGCTCCTTCCCACTCTGATCAACCCTGTAAACATCATCTAAAATAATTTAAAAAGACGTGTTGTTTGATTCAACACATTCCATTCCTGGGTGTATACTCAGTGAAAGCAGAGACTCGAGCAGATACTTGCTAAGCCACATTACAGTAGCATGTTTTGCAATAGCCCAGAAGCAGAAGTAATACAAGAGTCAGCTGTTGGAAGAATCAACAAAACAAGGTCTATACATCCAATGGGATATTCTTTAGTCTTACAGAGGAATAAATGCCACTGTATACTACACCCTGGATAGAGCCTGAAAATACTACTGCAAGTGAAATAAGCAACAACGATGGGACAAACACTGCAGGATTCCACTTAGACAAGACACCTGGAGTAGTCGTAGCCCTTGAAGCTTCTAGAATGTAGACTGGGAGCTGCCAGGGGCTGCAAGGGAAGAAGCGGTGGGAATGTTCAGTAGGCACAGAAGGTTAGTTTGGAAAGATGAAAAACAGTTCCGGAGATGAAGGGTGGTCATGACTGCAGCACAATAGGACCATGCTGAGCATCATGGGAATGTACGCTGAAACATGGATACAGTCATACAATGCATGTGATGCTAAAAGACAAGCAGTATAATCAAACAAAAGCAAGCAGGCTCTTCACAGAGCTCTCAGAACGTGTGGAGTAGCTGCTGCTTTCTCTCAAGCACCTTCTCCTAACCAGATACCCAGCATGTGACCACCCAGGGAACATGTTTCATCTTGGCACCCCTTGACCTCAGCGTGGCTGCTTTCCAGACTGCCTCATTCCTCCACCTCATTGCCATTCACCTGAAATACTCAACTCTTTTTCCTTTTGGTGTTGATTGGACATGTGCTTGCCAGGAAGCTTCCATGATCCAGTCCTCCTCCCCTAGGAATTAGCAAGTCATCCTTGTCCTGTACCTGCCTCTTGCTCACCTGTATACCTCTGTCGCTTATTCTAATACAGGAATCCTCAGCTGTGTGTTGAATTGGTATATACATCTCTTTTTTTACAGCAAAGAATAGCCTCATTTTTAAAATATCAGGGATGGGTATTTGATATAGCAGCGAAGACACTACTTGGGATGCCTGTGTCCCGTATTAGGGTGGCTGGGTTTGAATACTGGTTCCATTTCCCATTTCAGTTGCCTGGGAGGCAGCGTATAACCATAGGCTCAAGTACTTGGGCCCCTGCTACCTGTGGGGGAGACCCTGGTGGATTTGCAGGCTCCCAGCTTACATCTGGCTCAGCCATACCTATGCCAAGTGTTTGGGGAGTGAACCAATAGATGAAAAATCTGTATGTGCTTGTCCCCCTCTCTATAGATGACTTTGTGCCTTTCAAGATAAGAAAACAAAACAAAACAAAAAAAAAGATTTCTAAGTGTTAGGACTGTAAGAGCAATTTATGGAGTTTATAGAGATATAATTCTCTTCACAGACTTTAATGATACTCATAATCTTTGACAAAGCATATGAAAATGAGGTACTAGAAAAATATGATTGCATAATGCAATGAATACAGCCAAATATATTTGTGTACTGGACCATACAAATATTTCACCATGGTAAAAAATTCATTAGCAGGTGAATGGACCACATTCTCTAACTACAAGCTGCTAAAAAAAAAAAAAAAAAGAACAGGGAGATGACAATAAGAGCAGAGAACAATCAACATAAATAAAAAGTAGAAAGTGGAAGCACAAATAAGATTATCCACAAGAAATGGAATGTAATCAGTATTGAGATTTAAAATGACAGATCAATGTGTGCAATTCATTATTTATTTTTAAGGCAGGGAGAGAGAGAAATTCTTTAACTACCATACTCCCAAAATGGCCACAATCTTGAACTAAATCCGAGCCTCCCACATGGATGGGGGAGTCCCAGTACTTGAGCCATCGTCTGCCACCTTCCTAGGCACATGAGCAGGGAGCTGGACTGGCACTCTGGTATGGAATGCCAATGTCACTAACAGATGAACCAGCCATGCCACAGTGTGTATTCGGCCTAATGGTTAAGAAGCCCACATCCCATTAAGGCTTCTTTATACCAGCTCCATCACCTGCCACGGGCTTCTTGCCAATGTGCTCCATGGGAGGCAGCAATGATGACTCAGTTCATTGGATTCCTATTAGTTCTTGCAGTGGGAGACTGGGACCGAGTTCCTGGCTCCCAACTATGGTCTGGCTCGTTCTCAGCCATCATGGGCATCTGGAAGGTTCTCCATCTACCTGTCTTTCTCTGCTCCTCAAATAAATTTTAATCAAATTGGGAGTATACCATGAATGACATCCTGAAACAATGAGGGTAGTCATATATAAAGAAATCAAATGATAATTTTGAGACTGGTTTTCCTCGAAGCACAGATTTCCAAAACTGATTAAAGAGAGATTCAGAGTTAATGTTATGATATTCGTAGAAGAAATAATAGTTGGCAGGCCCAACATGATGGCTCAGTTGGTTAAATTCTCCCTCTTGTGAGCACCAGGATCCCATATGGCTCGTATCCCGGCTGCTCCACTTCCTATCCAACTCCCTGCTTATGGCCTGGGAAAGCAATGGAGGATGGCCCAAAGCCTTGGGACTGCATCCATATGGAACTCAGAAGAAGCTCCTGGCTCCTGGCTTTGGGTCCTCTCAGCTCTGGCTGTTGCAGTCATTTGGGGAGTGAACTAGCACATGAAAGATCTTTCTGTGTCACCTTCTCTCTGAATATTTGTTTTGCCAATCAGAAAAAAAAACTTTCTTTAAAAAAAAAGAATGGTTGGTATTGTTTCCATTTTGATCTATGGTGATTTTGAGCTTTAATTAAGAGACAGAGATTCTGAAGATACAGATTACTTATGGAATCCTACAATGCAAATATGATCCAATTAGGCAAAACGATAGGTTTCAATAAGTTGCATTTTTTTTCCTTCCCTGGCCAATATTTTTGCGTGATTTGTGAATGATAGGAGGTTCTCAACCAGGCACTGTTGATCCTCGATTGATCTTCCAGGAAGTGGTTACTCATTTTCTGAGTCTCTTGGATGAGGGCATGGGTGGGGGGGGAGGGGTTTCCCAATGCTCTCAGCTGTAACTCATCTTCCTCATGCATCTTTCCAGCCGTCTTTCTACAGCCAGGCCAACAAGACCATGCTTGCTCAGTGGACGTGCAGGAAAGATTATCCCAGGATGTTAACTCTGGGACTATCAAAATCCACTTCTGTGATTTGCAAAATACAAAGCAGCCCATTTGCTATCTCCCCTGCCGCTGCCCCTGCTTCCATAAATAGCTTTGAACTGGAATCATTCAGATGGGTCTCAGTATCCGAAGTTTAATTAGTCAGAATAAGGATTATTTTTAAAGCAAGGTAGCAATTGTTTAGGATGTCTAAAGCATTCTCTCACCATGGTGCAGACTGACTTAACACATTCGTTGCTGTTTTCAGTCTTGATGAAATTACGCTGCAGAAAAGTCTCGGTGTTTACAAGGGCTTATTTTTCCACTCAAATTACTTGTCCTTCCTGTGTTGGCAGAAGTTCTGCTCACATTGTTTTAATCCAGGACCCAAGATGTAGGAAAAGGCCCTGTCAGGAGTCTTCAAGAATGTTCATGAAAAAACTGCATATTAGGAAAATACTATGATTTCAAAATGTCTATAACCAAATAATTGGTGGTTTAGCAATTTAAACATCAACTGGAACACTCAGATTAGCATGCCTAGTTTGAATCCTTGCTCCACTCCAGATTCAGGGGTCCTGCTGACGCACACCCTAGAAGGTAGCAGGTGACGTTTCTGATGGTGGAGCCACTGCCATATACATGTGGGGTCCTGGGTTGAGTTTCCAACTCTTGCCTAGCCTAGCACTGGTGGCCACTGTGGGCATCTGAGGAATGAAGCAGCAGGTGAAGCTCTCTCTGTCTGTCTGCCTCCAAAAGAACCTTTTTTTTAAATATAAATCTGTGGCCTTGCATTTGGTGTAAGTATCATGTGGTAAAAGACAAAAAAAATGGAAGAAAGCACAGTGACATTGAAGCTTCCCCTTGGATTCCTCTCACTACATTTCCCTCTCATTTGATTGGCCAACACCTGACACAAACAGTGGTATCTTATCGTTTCACACAATGGGGGAGGGGCAAGATGATCATAAATAATACAACCTTTTACAATGTACATGCTTACACATGAATATTAATTATTGTGTGGGTTAGGCTCATCTCTGTTACTAAGACAGGATGCCTAAAGCTGGACAGTATAAAGAGGTGTATCGTCTTACAGTTTGGAAAGTCCAAAAAAATCACGTGACATGGTCTGCTTCAGCCTCTACTGAGCCCCTCCCCCCCTTGGCTGGATCACAACATGACAGAGATTCAAGGCCAAACAGCATGTGGGGGTAGCCTTTGTTTTGTAATGATCCACTCCCTTGAGAGCAAACCCTACTCTGTAAGACTCCCATTAATTCCTTCTGCAGGTGATATCACTGAGACCTAATAACCACCACGTGCAAGGGCCAGCTCTTTTCAAAGACACCACTACCTCATGTATCACCCCCCGCCCCCGGGATCTAGTCTCCAGCAGTGAAACCACATTCAACACAGAACATCCCCCTTTCAGTCACAAAATACACCCAGTCCCTCCCCGGGCAGATACACCAAGGTCCTGTGTAGTCACATCATCCGACTCCAGATCTGGAAGTGTTTCTGAGGCCTTCAATCGAGAGGTAGCTCCCCCTCACCTGGACACATGTGAGCTTGACACAGGATGCTTCACCCTCATCCTTCACCCTCAACTTCTGATGGCGGACCATGGTCAGGCAAAGCATCAAACACATTCCCATCCTGAAAGTAGAATGTGGAAGAACTAGAGGAGCTGGGTGTTCAAAACAGTTGTGAAATCCCGGAGAGCAGAGTTTGGGGTGGAGACATTCTCCTGGGTTAGCTCCCCGTTTTGCTTCCAGGAAGTAGCTCTTCGATTTCCTCGTTCTCCGTGGTTCCCAGCTCCATCCCCTGGAAGATGAGTCATTTTTCCCTCTTCTCCTTGCACTCATCGCATAAGGCATAGGGTAGTAAGACCTTCCTAGAGCCTACCAAGCTTATCTTTATGATGGTTTATGCCCACAGCTTGGGAAGCCCAAAGGCCACCTTGAATTCTAAATAGCCATATGGTTTCCTTTTCTTTTCTTCTTTTTCACTTCAAGAAGCAGAGAGACAGACAGAGCCCCGTCTGCTGGTTCATCCGCTGGTTCATTCTTGAAATGCTTCCGATGACTAGCTTCCATTATCCAAGACTGGCCCCAGGTGCAACTACGAACCCCCAAACTCAGTCTGGGCTTATAAAGCAGCCAAAAATCGAGCCCTTCCCTGCTGCCTTCAGGGGTGCATATCAGAGGGAAGCTTGAACTTGGAGCTGGAGCCTGCACTTGAATGCAAACACTGTGTTATGGGATGCAGCCATCACACTAGCATCTGTGTCACTAACCCCAATGCCTGTCTCCTCTGTGTTATTTATCCAGCACCCATCCCCACTGTGTTATTTATTTATTCACCGTGGTTATATTATCCAAACCTCTTCTTGGTCCTTTGCCAGATCAACTCTCTCAAGAACTTTGTCATTTTTTTTTTATCTACTTGGATTCCAGTGAGTTCACACGGGGGGCAACACCCAGTTATTTTTGAGATGTCTTTTTCTATAACCTTGATGACAGTTGTCCTGGGAGAACTACAGCTCAGTGTATTCAGAGATTTTGTCAAGGAACATCCTGATTGCTTTCACAGGCTTGTGCTGTTATTTAAAGCATTTCCCATTTTTAACTTACTTGTCAGAAATGAGAAACAATGGCTTCTTGTAACCCTCCCCCTTAAAACCAGGAGTTTATGAATTACCGTAATTCCAGGCTTACAAACCAAACTCTTCCTTGGCTCCATCTTTTTCATGTGTTACCACATGGGAGATGACCAATTGCAACCAGTGTATAAACACACTGTGGCTCAGATCTGCCACCATAAGCCCAAATTCACACACTAGAGAGCTGTCCTTCAGATTACCATGGGCAATGATTTTACCAATTTTTTTTTTAACAAAATGTCTTTACTTGAAAGGCAGAGCTCTAGAGAGGGAGAGAAGAAAGATCTCCAATCTGCTGCTTCACTCCCCAAATGTCCTTAATGGCTGAGGCTAGGTCAGGCAGAAACTCCAATCCAATGTCTCATGTTGGTACAGGACCCCAAATACCAGGGCCAACATACTCTGCCTTCCCAGGCACATTATGAGCAGTTGAGTCCAAAGAAGAGCAGCTGAAACTCAGATCTGCAAGTCTGATATGAAATGTGGCTATTTCTAAGCAGAGTAATGAGCTGACCCTACCCTTAAGGGTTTCTATTGGATAAGGTACCTGTGTCCACTCACATTTTATTGTTGAGAATGTGGCATGACCAAGACTGACATGAATGGAGCGAAAAGGTAGAAAACGTTTGCTGGACTGGGGAAGATTGGAGATTCTATGCACCTCCCCTTACTCATAAACATGGCTGTGAACTTGTTTGCTTTATCTGATAAGGGCATCGGAAGAAGACACATACCGAGAGATGCTGCATCCGTCCATTTTCTTATCATTGTTCTAAGGAAACATCTGAGACTGGGTTATTTGTAAGAAAAGAGATCTATGTAGCTCACCCTTCTGGAGGGTCAAAGTCATGATGCTGGCATTGGTTCAGCTCTGTTGAGGACCTCATGGCACATGGCTTCACACAGGCAGGATCATGGGCAGAAAGGATCACATGATGAGACAAGAGGTCTGAGAGGGAGCCGGGGATCGGGCTGTCTCTTAGTAACGAGGTTCTCATAGGAGCACCTAATCCTTTTGACATCAAAGCCCCCAGCACCCTCGCCACCTCCCACCAGACATCACTCAGGCTCCACTAAGTCAACACCACCACGCAAAACACTGAGGCTCCCACTCATGAGTGTCAAGCAACTTCCCCATCTTTGCAGGTGCATCTTTAGAGACACACCTGAATCACTAAGGGAATTTCTGTTTTCTTGGTTGTTGGTAACGTTTGTAGAAACATACACATTGTCTGAGATGCTACACAAATCCAGAGAACATGAGATGTGTGGGATTGACAGCAGATGGCTGCGTGAGTATGAAACCAACCAGTCTGTGACATCTTTTCTCCAAGAGTCTAAATTGAGGGGATGCATTCCACTCGCTGTCTTCCAGTTAGTACTTGTGAGTTCACAAGTATGTAAAATGGGACAGAGAACTGCTCATCTGACATCCCCAGAGCTGGGGGGCGGGGGGAGTACCTGGTAGGGGGAGTGTTGGGGTTGTCACTCAGGTACTATGTCCAACTCACATCCCTCATGACTTTGTGTCTCTGCAGTTCGACATGCAGAGGATAACCCTGGAGGAGCTCAAGCACATTCTCTACCACGCCTTCCGAGACCACTTGACAATGAAGGATATTGAGAACATCATCATCAATGAGGAGGAGAGCCTGAATGAGACCTCGGGGAACTGCCAGACGGAGTTCGAAGGCGGTACGTGTCCCCACTCATGCCTTCTGTCTCAGCTGCAAACAGATCAATGCCCTGTACCGAAGCCAGGAATTTAAGAGATGAGGTTCAACAAGTCATTTCTCCCAAGAGTCAGAGCGCTTTTTGAGCTGATTCCATCTTCCTTCCTCCCAAACTCTGGGTTTGTTTCTGTTGTTGTTGTCGTCGTCGTTGTTGCACTTCGTTCCTCCAAAACTCTGCTTTCTTTGTTGTTGCACAGCCCCCACTGGTCCAGTCCTTGCTCTCAAGTCACAGTGGGGTGTGTGGTTTGTGGAATTTGCATACATGAGACAGCTGAGTGTAGGCAGACTCAGATCAAGTCCACTGGCAAATGGTGTGAACTGAGCAGAGGCTGCACCTGTCTTTGTGCGCCCTCATCTATAAACATCAGGAGGATTACATCTGCCTCCATAAACCCTTCATGGCAGATAACCTCTCTCCTCTGCAAGTGCCCCGGCTAAGACATGCCCAGCGGCAGAAGTCTTTCATGAGCCTATCCAGGTGGTTATGGAAGAAATAAGGCTTTCCTAAGGCTAAGAACGACACTCGGGAAAGGCCATTTTTCTTAGACTCATAAAAGAAAATGTAAGGGAGGGGGAGAACTGGTTTATCTCCTAATCAGTAGAGTGTCTCCGAAGCTAAATAATTTAATCCTTCCTTCCAACTTTCAAAATCGGAGCTGCTTTCACAGTCCTGATGCATAGCACATGCGCAGAAATTAATTACATGGAAATATCACCACAGGCTATCAGCAATTTTTAACTTGTTCAAGGCTGACATGCCTCCTTGGAGAGACCAAACTATTTTTTTTCCTCTCCTTTCTGAGCGCATAAAGAAGCCCATATGTGAACATTTGAAGTCCATGCATAGTTTTTCATAATATTTTTATAAACTTTTCAGACACTCTTTCCTAAGCTTGGGTTTCAAAAAATTTTTTTTATTTGCACCAAATGAAGCTTATTTTTTCATTCCATATTCCTGGAACTCTTGGAGGCTTCCTGGTACGCACCAGTGTGGCCTTTGCTGACCTGGTCTTTGAGCTGTTTGCTTATAGCTGATGGAGTATTACAGAAGGGAGGAAGCTCAGTGCCCAGCAGCTCTCAAGGTCGCAACTGTTCTTTCAAGCATGGTCTCTCATCCAACCCATCTCAGCCGTATATCTGTGCCAAGACAAGAAAGGATTATTATTCTGATGTTACCAATGCAATCAACTCAAGTCAGGGTAAGAGGGACTAGTGGAGACTAGGGCAAAGTAGAGAGCTGCAGCTCAGAAGCTGCCCGAGTCTCCCAGCTGCCAGCCCTGGGCTGCAGCACTCAGGGCTGAATCTGGTTAGAGTGGAAACTCCTCTGATTCCACAAGGGCAAGACCTCAGGGTTTCATGGCACCACTTCCGCAAGACCAGGCAGGGAGTCTGGGTGGATGAGGAGTGCTGAGGAAGGCAGAGATCAGACTTGTGAGGATAGCAGCCTTGTCCTCTTCCCCTTCTATCTCTATCCTAACTGACAGACCAGGTGTTTGCACCAAGAGAGTATTTGGAGTTTCTACCTGGAGGTTCCTAGGCTTACTTTAGCCCCTGCAACACCAACAATAATTACCATCTAGAGGTTACTAAGTGTCAGTATTGTGCAAAGCAGCTTGCAGCATATGAGAAACCTTGTTTGGAATTCGCATGCTGTCTCCTGGCCTGTCTCCTGTCTCTTGACTGATTACATCACCATGCTTTCCCATTGTCTTATCAAAGAAAACCTTTTATTTTTTTTAAGGAGATTTATTTATTTTTATTGGAAAGGACAGAGTTACAGAGAAAAGAGACAAATCTTCCATCTGCTGGTTCACTCCACAAATGTCCATAATGGCCAGAGTTGAGATGATCCAAAGCTGGGATCCAAGAGTTTTTCCAAGTCTCCCACATGCTTGCAAAATCCCAAGGTCTTGGGTTGCCCTTCACTGCCTTTCCAGGCCACAGGCAGGGAGCTGGATAGGAGGTGAAGCAGCTAGGACGTGAACCAGCCCCATATGGGATTTCAACACTTGCAAGGAGAGGACTAGCCAATTGAGCCATTGTACCAGATCCTGGAGAAAGCTTTTTCATGAGGTTATTGCGAGCTGGTACTGCCTGGTCCCCAACACCAGCTCATTGGTTAGTGTTTTTGGGTGTTAGTAATTTCTCATCTTGGATATGATTGAAGACAGCTGGGGCACCTGTATATATTTATTCCCCAAGTCCCAGAACTACACACAGGCTTTTTGTGCGCTGGCTAATCCCACTCACAACCCTCAGGAGGCTCCTTCCTGCTCCTGTCCTCACGGCTTCGCTGCAGCAAACCTGCAACTTGACCAAGCTAGGCTATCTCACCTCAGTCGGTGGCTCCATGGGGGTGTAGAATCCCTGCGCTGGTGAGTTTCAGAGGAAGCAGTTGGTGAGGACGAAGGAGGTTTACCGTTAGAAAAAGGGAGGGCACTTCAGGCTCCAAGCCAGGAACGAGTCCATGGACAAGGAGATGGGAATTTGGTGGCAGAATGGGAACTTAGAGAAGCCCATAGCATGTGCTTTTGAAGTGAGCAAAGGGAGAATTGGGATGGAGCTGCAGAAGTGTGGTTGAGATCTGAAAACACTGCCATGGGTGGCACATGCACTGTGGTGCCAGTTAGAAATCATCAAGACAAGCCAAGGTGTGTGGGAAGGCATCAGAAGAGGGCACAAGTATTTGAGCCTCTGTAAGCCATGTGGGAGACCTGAATAGAGCTTCCAGCTCCTGGTTCAGCTCGGCCCAGCCCTGAACTTTATGTTCATTTGGGGAGTGAACCAGCACATGGACTATCTTCCTCTCTTGTCTCTCCTTCTCTCTGTAAATCTACCTTCCCAAAAATAAGGGGTGTGTGTGTGTGTGTGAGAGTGTGTGTAAAATTTTTAAGCAAACACAGAGAATGACTCAGGCATTCCCAATCTTTAAGATCTCTCTGGCTCACCTTACTAAGGTAAACAGTGCTTGATGCATTTGCATGTTACTATCCATCTGCGTCCTAAGTATTTGGAAAAACAAACAGGTGAGCCTCTGCCCTAGCAGAATGGATAGTGGAAGACATACCTTCCCACAATGTCCATTCACCACCCATGCTAAATAAGGCAGCTTTAAGATGTTTAGCTCTGGTTGAACCACTTTCTGTCGCCAGGTTGGTTTGTTTGCTTTTTTTCTGTAGAACAGAGGTTCACTGGCACCGAGATAAAGGTGCATGTTATCATTTGGTTCCAGCTGCTGCCACAGATGACATTTAGTGGTCTTATGCTTGCATCATCATCCACCTGCCTGTCACTGGATCTTCAGGAAGTGCCCTGGTGTCAAAATCCACCACACATCAGGATGGGTGGTGCTTGCCTCTGATCTCTTCACAGTGTAATCCATATTGATTCAATCCAAGGGGAAAAAAGACAGAGGAACATTGTCCAGGACACCTGCCAAGTGTTGGCCACTAATTAATTCCTTGGACTGGTCTTCTGCACTGATCCCAGGAAACAGGTACCACTGCTGCTGTGATTCAGATAAGGACACTGAGATTCAGCCGGGGTCAAGTCCAAAGCCAAGAAGGATAGTGCAAGATATTGTCCCTGAGTCTACCTTTTAAAAGCCTTGCTCTGACCTCTATGTGTGTCGTCCTGAGTCCCTGGCTTTAGGCTAGGATGCTTTCGAAGTCTCCATACAAATGGCATTTCATCATTGCCAATGAAAATCATGTTATATTTGGAAGTTGAGTGGAAGTGCAGCAGAATTGTGTGTGAGCACTCTCAACACGCATCTTTCTAGTGTTGTCCCTAAATGGAATGTCAGCTGTCAGATTTTTCCAGACTTTCTGACAACACGCACAGGGAGAGGGAAGTGGAACAAAATCGCCCTCTAGGGAATACATCGTTTCTTGTGAGAGATATGGCAGACCTCTTCTGTACCACTCGGGGTTTTCGGATGAGAAACCGAAAGAATGTGTGTCAGAAGAAACCTCCCGGGTGGATTCAGGAAGATCCTGAATGCTGATGAGTGCTGTGGACATGGGGATGCTGCATGGTTTATGATTTACTTTCCTCCTTTATTCAATGCCAAGTTTAGACAAGGAAGGTCATATCCAGACACAAGAGCATCGAGGCTCTGTGGGAGGTCAGCAAGAATGTGTGAACACATCCAAGGTCCCTAGCTCGGTCATCCCTGCTGAAGTCACAGTGTTCTTGTTGTACTGTCAGATGTGTACTTGGCAATGGAAAGACTCAGTCAGCTGGTCATGCACATTGGCTGTCTGCTGCCCATTCATACAAAAAGGGCACAATATGTCATCCGTGCCATCTGCTGCCAGCTCACCTGGGCTGTGACTGTCCTGAAATAAAGCCTTTCTCCTTTGTCCCCATGGTCATTGGTAACACAGAAGATGATTTTGAAAAAATATCTGGAACTTCAGACCACGAAAAATTTTTTTCTCTTTGGGACCCTTTGGTAGCAGACCTATAGCAAACCTTCCTGAAGAGTGATACGATTCTGAGACAAAAGAGAGGAGCTTGGGTCTGACAAATTTGCAAAAGCTGCGTTGGTTATGGGCTCCTGCCTTGGGGACTGCAAATGAAGCCATGGTTTGCCATTCAGTTTTTGCTAATGGGTATGGGAAACCAGTGGAAGATGGCCCAAGTGTTTGGGTCCTTGCCATTCCTGTGGCGTCCCTGTCTGCTGGATTCAACATGGCTCAGCTCTAGGTTTTATAGTCATTTGGGGAGTGAGTCAGTAGATGGAAAATTCTCTCTCTCACACACACAAATAAGCAGATTTAAAAAAAAAAAGATATGAGTTAAAATCTTGCCCCAGCATGGGCTCCCTTGAGAAAGACATTTAAGTAAAAGTTGCTAGACTCACACCCTTCATCTGTGAAATGGGACATGTTGCCCTCCTATAGGGTTGTTATGGAGGTTCAATGACGTCATACGTGAAAATATCCAGTGTACTGCGTAACATGTGTGCAAGGACATTAAACACAGCAAGGGACAAGACATGCCCATCCTTAGCCCTGTTTTTTTTTTTCTCCTGGGGACACTGCTGAGGAGAGCTGGTGGGCTAGGAACAGGAGAGAGAGAGAGAGCAAGCAGGTGTGAGGCATGGGGCTGAATGCTGGCTGAGAAGCCCCGCGTAGGTGGCATAGGTGCTGCTTGCAGCAGATGAATGTCACTGCGTTCAGGATGCCTCAGGGAGGGAAGGGGCCCGAGCACAGGTCTGGGAGCCTCTGGGACTTGTCCAGTCCTGTGTTCAAGGCTGCTGAGAACAGAAGGGAAAAACACAGGCAGGCAGACTACCAGAATGAACTCTTTGACCATTCGTAGTGGCGCACAGGTCTCCCTCCTGCTAGCTCTTTACTCCTGGGAACGATCCTTGTGACGCACTGAACAGCCACTGACTCTAACCACGCAGACCCAGAAAAGTCCAGCCTCCTACGCAATGTGCCTATGTAGCAGTCAGGGAAAGTTCACCCTGGACTGACCTGGAGTCTTCAAGGGGACACTAAAAATGGTCACCAAGAATGCAGATACATAGAGACGCAGCACAAGACGGAGATCATGTGTTACCATGTGATAACAGCCATGGCCATTTTTTATGCCTGTGTACAAGCACCTGAGGCAAGCTACGAAGAGGCTCACTGTAGTAATCGTGGAGGTTCCGTGACTTGAGGGCCCCATCTGAGGATGCTCTTCTTGTTGGCAGGGTCCCAAAGAAGACCATCACATCCCACACATGAGAACATACGTGTTTGTGTGCTGTGACTTTACATAAAGTCACCAGGATATCCTCATGGGGGGGTGGGTCCGCCCCACTGACCTCATCTAAACCTTGTCACTTTCCAAGGCCCTGACTCTCAATAACATTGGCTGGCTTAAGTTTACAGCCTCAACACCTGACACCTTGTATCCAAATCCGAGGGACAGCCAGAGGTAAGACTAAATTATTGTTAAATTATACATCGATTGGTGCACTGGGTGAATCCCTCCTCCTACAGTGGCCAAACGACCTTGGACTCTACCAAGCTTTGGAGCTTCAGGTTTTCATGAAGCCAATGAAGACCATTAATCCAACTCATAGGAGCCCTGCACTGTGCAATTCTGCATGTACATGCAATCTCATTCATACACACATACACACACACACACACCACTGTGTACTCAGTGCTTGGGAATTTGAAAAAGGTTTCAAAAGGGGGAGTTAACCTATTTGAGTCCAAACAACACGTCATGTCTTTAAGGAGGTAGATCCTCTGCCCTTCGTTTCATAGATGAGGAAGTACAGGCCTGAGGAAGGAAATTAGTTTGCTCTGGTTTATGCCACTAATATGTGGGCTAATTTTTTTCAAGCTCTGGTCCATCCAGCTCCAAAGCCAGTGGTTTTTTGCTTTGCCACGTGATTGGTGGTGATATCAGAGTGCAGGACAAAATGAGGCTCATGGAGGCGCAAAGGCGGAGTTACAGTCCTCCGCCTGGGGCAGAGGCTGTGATCAGGGCATGCGCAGGAGGCTCCAGAGCACTCCCAGGGCAGGATTCTGGGCTGGAATCTTAAGGCATTCCTGCAGCTCCTTATCTCTCTCCTCCCACTTCTGGGAAGGATTTTGTAGATCAAAGTTGCAGGCACTCTCCTGGGGGATAATCCTGCTGCTTGTAGCCTTGTTTCTTGAGTGTCCTTCACAGAAAAGGCCTTTATCTAAAACTCTCCATCTGCCTCCTAAACTCATGATTTTTTTCTCTTCCTGACCCTGTCTTGTGCTCGGGAGATGGAGCAGGGTAGCGCTGCTCTCAGCTGCCTAGCACACATTAGCCAGAACTCATCATTCAATGATGAATCAATTATTTAATATTTGTTGATTGATTTGAAAGCAGTTGCTGAGAGAGAGGTGTTTCATCTGCCAGTTCTCTGCCAAGATGGGTCAAATGATTGGAGCTGGGCCAATCTTCAAAACTGAGAGCCAGGAGCTTCCTCCCAGTCCTCCACATGGGTGCAGGGGCCCAAGTGCTTAAGCCATTCTCTGTTGCTTTCCCCGGCTATTAGCAGGGAGCTGGGTCAACAGTGGAGCAGCCAGGACTCCACCTGGCACCCATTTGGGAGGTCAGGGTCACAGGCATTTGCTTTACACACTATGTCACAGCACTGGCCCCCATCCATTCCTTCTTGAATGTCACCTCTTTTTTTTTTTCCTTACCTGGCGTTGGGAGTCATCATCTTTGTCATCTTCTCTCCCCACCCCATGCTTCAGAAGGCCCATCTCCCCATCAGAGACACTTCCTCCCTGCAAGTGAGAGTTTCAGGCTCTGAGACCCATCCTTTATCAGCAGGTGAAGCACCAACCCACAAAACCTCCAAAGCCTCCCCAAGGGAGCCCAAATTCCCATGGTTGCAGAAGGATTAAAGACAGAAAGAGCAAACCTGAGAGATGAGTCAGAAATAATCAAAGTGTGTATTAGAGAGGGAGCCGGGCTGCAGCTAGGTGGGGGGTGGAATGGGGGTGGGGGGACTCTCTGGGATATGACACTGCTGCTGAGAGATACTGCATGAGGTCATTCTCAGGGATCATTGAACAAGTGCTGGGCCTCTTCCCTCAAAGGATCCTCTAGTTGCCTTTGGAACGTGGCCAGCTTCCTGTTCCTTTCCTGTGATTGGCAGGAAGGAGCTGCTAAATGGCAAGGAGAAGAGGCCATTGACATTGAACTCATTCTATGTTCTTGAAAGGCAGGTGAGCCTTTCACTTTTTTTTTTTTTAGAAGATTGATCTATTTTTATTGGAATGGCAAATCCACAGAGAGAAGGAGATACAGAGAAATATCTGCTGTCTGCTGATTCACTCCCCAAGTGTCCACAATGGCCAGAGCTAAGCAGATCCAAAGCCAGGAGTCAGGAGCTTCTTCCAGGTCTCCCACATGGGTGCAGGGTCCCAAGGCTTTGAGCCATCCTCCACTGCCTTCCCAGGCCACAAGCAGGGAGCTGGATGGGAAGTACAGCAGCCGGGACACGAACCAGTGCCCCTATGGGATCCCAGCGCATGAAAGGCAAGGACTTTAGCCGCTGAGCTGTTATACCAGGGCCTGAGCCTTTCCCTTTAACCAGCCTTTTTTTAACAGGTGAGTCAAATTAAACCTAATGAACCTAACGTATGGTTTTTCCCCAGCCTGATGTTCCAAAAACACACATGTACAAAGACACATGTGTGTACACACACTCCTGTCCCCGGCTATGCCAACTCCACCCAGGTCTACTGAATCCAAAATCCTGTAGGCAACCCCATCCTGCCCTGAAGTGTCGGACAGGTGCCTTTCTGTGGCATGAGTTCTGGAATATTCCATGCCGTAGGACAACAAACATCAGCAATATTCCATCCGGAGGTTGATTCCTTACTCCCACAGCACATCAACCACAGCTCTCTCCAGCCACCCTAGGTGCTTGTCCTTGACTCCTCATGAACAGCATCATCCTACAGGAAGGACCCTCTTGGCTTATGTAGAAAGAGCTAGAGCTGGTCTCATGGCTGCTTTTTTCTTCTCTCCCCCTCCCGTCCCTTCCCTGCGTGTCTCCCCACCCCTTCCCACCTCCAGTGCATTCTCAGAAACAGAACAGACAGACCTGCGTCCGGAAGAGCCTCATCTGCGCCTTCGCCATGGCCTTCATCATAAGCGTCATGCTGATCGCCGCCAACCAGATCCTGCGGAGCGGCATGGAGTAGCTGCAGCCCCCTGCAGCCCCCATGGTGCCTCCAGCTCACCCGCATGTGCATGGGGCCCAGCGGGCAGACTCTGTCCCTATTCATGGCAGACCTGGACCTACAGATGGTGGACTGGACAGGGTGGTTGGCACAGCTCGACTCGGGACCCAAGGCTTGCAGCGCAACCCGGGTTGCCAGTCAACTCCATGTCCTTGGCAGGGATACACAAGGGCTGTCTTCAACGCTTTAATGGTTTTGTTTTCCTCTAATGCAATAAATTGCCAGGAGTTCTGAATCGTCGCTCCGATCGCCAGAACAAAACTTGCTTTTTCATCTCAGAATCCTCATGGCCATCAGGTGTCATGATGGCATAGGAAAGCAAGAGAGAGAGAGAGAGAGAGAGAGGCGTGGACACAGTCACCTCCACTCTCCCCTTCATCCATCCCCAAGGTCAGCAGAGATGCCTCCCCAGCTGGGGTCCACCCTCATATTTAAGAGACAGACTTCTGGATCGTGCTACCCTGGCTTCCTTCCTCCACCCAGTGGAGACCCCTTACCCCCAACCCCCAAGGCATGAGGGGAAAGCCATTAAGCGGGGTGCTGTCACAGCTGCACCCCCACCGCTTCCGTTCTTAACTGCCTTTAACACAGGACCCGCTGCCAGCAGAGTTGGGGCCCTCTAGCTTGGTTCCGTGGCACTTGGCTTTTCTGTTCCTGGAGCCCACCCTGCACCAGCATTCTGGAATCTGCAGAGAGCCTCTCTCAGCTTTGCACCTGTGCCGCCATCAGAGAGAAAACAAACCAACAAAAAACAAAAACAGAGGCGTGACTGTGACTATGGCTGACTCACAGACACACAGGCATTGCCGTCTGGCTCCTTCCTGCAGGATGCCATTCTACTCTGGTCGTTGCCATTAGCTTGTCTTCCACTCTCTGGGGGCAAGGGGCAGAGATTCAGGCTGGGGGAGAAGGAGGGAGCATGAAAGACAGGGCAGACATGTCAGTAGCTCCCACCCCAGCCGTCCACGCCTGGCAACCTCTGTCAGTTGAAATCCACATTCGTCTTTCCTGTCTTTCCCTCATCCTGGAGTTTGCTTTGTTAGTTCAAGTCTTCCCCCCAGCTCAAAAGAGAAATGCAACCCAAAGCGGGAAAAGGACAAGATCAAACCCCTTTTACCTGATAGTTTCTGTTGTTCAAATTCTGTGGCTGACTCCATTCAAAAGAGATGGGCGGGGATGGGGGTTTGTGGATGAAGGCTCTCCATGAGTGTAATGACCATAATAGGTCACTTACATCCACCGATAAAATCCCTCTGCTGAGTCCGACAGCCCATTTCCGACACTCCATCCAGTCTGTTTTTGCCTTGATGCCTCGTCAGCCACCACCGTTAATTCATGCTTGCATTATCACATTAGCCAGTAATCTTTAGATGTACAATTTCCCTTTGTCCTCTTCCAAGCTCAGGTCTTTATATCAGTAACAGAACGGTCTTGCTCGTATCTCTTTGTTCACTCACGCTACAGGTTTTTCCCCATTTTCTTCCAGTATTGAGGAAACAGACTTTTCCCTTCTTGATGGATTGGGAGAGGTTTCAGGGTGCAGTGTATATATGTGCCTGTGTGAACCTCTCACCAAGCCTACATAACCCGCCCCCTCCAGCCTGCCCATCAATTCCTTAGACTTAGAGTACCCAAGGTACTTTAGAGACTTCTTTAGTTCAGCCACCGTGAAAGCTCCCCACCCCAGCCTGGGGACAGCTATGAAAAGCTTATCACCTTGGAGAGAATGAAAATATTCACCATGAGCACAAGTCACATTTAGGGTTTGAGCCATAGTATAGAGAAGGGAGCAGATGTCAGCTCCTAAGAGGTGATGGAGGGGCTGCATGTCTCCCTGCTGAACCACCCAGAGCCTGGCCACATTTGGGCCCCCCTTACCTTCCCCTCCTGCCACAATTTACACTCACACATGTCCCTCCCAGGTCTCCTCTTGGTTGATTCCCCAAGGTCTCCTTAGGATGGAAATCCTGAGATAGAGCAAGTTCAAGTGCACCATACTAATAAAGTGAGTGATGTTTGCCCTCTCCCGGCTGGGTGGGATGGAGAGAGCCCAGCCGACCTGGCAGGGATTTGCTTCTCTACATTTTGCTGACCTGGTCATCCCTAAGCCATGCTTTCCTGGTTATAGTCTGGGAAGGGTGCTAAGGAGACTGGGTAGAAACTCAGGACCCAGATCCCATGACAGGGATTGAGTGCTGCAGCTGACTGGCTTCCGGAGTAGCAATGAGCGTTTCTTCAAAGACTGCCGCTCTTCATGCTGATCGATGGGCATGAGTCCCTTTCATATGTACAGACATTAACCATTGTATCAGGGATGGGGATGGGATTGAGCAGAGTTCCGTAGAGAGGCTGCAGTTACCTGTCCCCTACAGAGTTCTCTGTATCATTTCTCCTAAGAGTTACCACTTTCTCCTCTCTCATGTCCTAGAATCAAGACCTTCCTACCCCAGGAGCATGCATCCCTGAGGGTGTTGTTAGAAAGAGGGCAAGAAGGAAGCCTCATATTCTCAGATAACTCGAAGCTCATCTCCCATCATAGTGACCTCACCCAGGACCCTTGGGCTGCAGGACTCAGCTTGTGGAGGCAGGCCTGAGCTCAGGCAATTCTGTAGATATTGGGGGCTCAGAGCTGGCATCAGTGACTCCAACCTGGCTGCTTAGCTTGGACGGTCCATCTTAGGTCTACCGAAGGCAGACTTCTTTTTCAGTGGTCCTCACTCCCAACTCTGCCCACTCAATTGCTACGCCAGGGCCCCTGCCAGTCAAAAGCCTCATTACAGTGGTCGTGACGCTTGAAGATCCTGGCCCATCCTGCCCAAGGAGTCCCAAGGGACCTAGGCTGACTGTGACTTCTGCAGAGGAATTAAGCAATAAGAATCAGGGCAGGCAACCTGCAGAGCTACTTTCCTTGGAGAATGGCTGTCTGCAAGAATCTGAAGTCAGAACAATCAAGTTGGCTGCCTGAGTAACCACCCCCTCCTCTTCACAGAGCTCAGAGTCCATGCCCTAAGGGCCCTGCTGGAACCCCTTGCCCACTTCACCACCCAATCACTCAGCTCCCCAAGAAGGGCTGCCAGAACAATCAATTGGCAAATCCAGCTTGATTGATTCTGGCTACACAAACAGGTGCCCTCCAGGGAGGCCCTTTCACTTGGGGACAGAAAAGGCAACAGACCTTGGGGTTGCTCTGACTCCCCAAGAAACTGCCTGTCACCATCTGAGATGCAGACAGAGCCTCCTGCAACAGGGACCCAATGTCGGAACGTTGAGCAGCAGCTGCCACAATGTGCGTGAGTCCCACGTGACTGATCTGTTGAAAAAGAAAAAAAAGAAAAGATGTCACCATGGCAACCTTTGCGTTCCACCCTGAATTTGCCAAGGCACACAAAAATAGGGGACATGTTTCCTTAAAGTATATACCAATTCTGATTGCAACCTGACTCTGTGCATCTATTTCCTGCTGGGAGAAGAAATGGTTCTCAAAGAATTTATCAGTTTCTCTGCCCTTTTCCTCTGTATCTGAACGTGTCTTTCCATTTACTCAGGGGAGCAGGGGCCACCTGCGGCCTCCTCACCCACACCCCACACTCCAGGGCCCAGACCAGGACCCCTTCAACTAGGAAAACAGAAATAGCATCTTGAGGGCCAAAAAAAAAAAAAATGTTTTCAGCTTTCAATCTCTGCAAAGCATCTGCTTGCCTCTTGCAGAGTTCTCTCCTCCAAGCCAGGGAAGTGAACTTAAATGAACCAGAGTTGACACATGGCTTAGGCAGGTCCAGGGGTGTTTCTGGAAGCTTCTAGATGTTTTCTCTGCAGAGAACAAGATATGAGCTATAGTATTGTTTCCTCCATACTTGCTGCTGTCTGGGACTGCACATGACAGATGATCTATCGCAGTGTGATTATCCTTATCCCAGAGATCCTAATGAAAGATGGGCAATAATGATTCTCCCAGCCTCCCACCCACTGAATCATAAAGTGATATATCTAACAACTGGGAGGGGAGAAAAGTCATCTTTTATTCCCAATTCCTCCTACAAGGCTGAAGTCTAGACTCAGGCTATAAATCAAAGAGAGTTTTTGCAGATTCTTCGTAACCTGTAGCTGGCAACCTCTTGGGGACTTTGCAGAGCCATATCTGTGAGATTTAAGTCCATGACCATCAAGAGCCGGCCTGGCTATGTGTGGCTGGAACCATAGTGGTTCATTTTACTGCACAAATTATTTCTACAAAGGTCCACGTCATTGTGTTCTTTACCCTGTCCCACTGAGAGGCAGAGAACGCCTGGAAAGCCTTCCCCCTTTGTCCATCATACCATGATGACGTGGAGGAATAGGGATGACGCTTCAGACCTCAGCACCTCGGCAGGTGCTGATTGTGCTACCAGGATAATGCTGGGTTCCCTGAAGGATACCTGCCTGCAAGCACCTCAGATGTCAAGTTTTAGTGGTCCCTACCTCCTCTCTGGTCCCTCAACTCCCCCAGAAAGAAAAAGCCTAGAGGAAACAGAGAAGAAGCATTCTTCAGCAGCTAGGCATTTCCATTGGGATTATTTATTGTGATAGGAGCAGTGAGGAGGGCTTGGGCTGCCTCTTTAAGGGCTCTATCTCTGTAATTTAAGTGCCAGAACAGTTTAGTGTCACATCATTCCTTGTGTTGACTTAGTCACTCTGGGGACCGTCCTCAGTTCTGTGGCCTTGCCAAACTGGACTGGTGTGGAAGAACCAAGGTCAAGTGCACCAACCAGCTTAGCATCTCTGCTAGTAGCCTGCACCAACTGCTAATCCACATGGGCATTTCACCAGCTGTGTTTCTACCTAATATTGATTTGTGTCCCTCTTTATGGTCTCCAGGGTTGTGATATTACTGCTGAAAAAGTCTTCAAGGCAATGCTAACTTGGTTCAATAAGCTTGAAGGATGGCATAATAAACTAAGTGTTTTGGTTTGCTTTTGTTTTTCTATCTCACAATGACAGTCCTCAAAAACTGGACAAGACTTGCCCAATCCCTTGGCTTCCCTCCTACCTTAGGTGGTTCTTGCATTGAGCATGCTCTATGTGCAGGGCTTAGCCACAGCCACTTCTTCCTCTTGGGGTGATGAGCTGGCTTTTGAGTCAGTGTTTCCCACATAATTAGCCATCATCATCCAAGCATCAAGGAAGCAGAGGCTGACCTTGTCACATAGGGTGAGATCAGGCTTATTAGGAAGAACTCTGCCAAGGAATGTGATCCAGCTCCCTCCTCACATGTGAAGGAAGGAAAAGGACAGTTTGGGAAGGGCTTTTGCTGTTGGATTCTGAATCCAGCCTCACTTTGGGAATAAAGAGGATGGGAGATGCCACAGGGCTGCCCATCCATTTTCCAAATGACACACTTGTGAGTTCCCGGGCAATGTTGGTGGCTTATCTTAATCTTGAAGGATGCTGACACCTGCCAAGCCCAAAAGGCTTCTCCCAAGTGGCCTCAAGTCTGTTGAATGGAACCCAGTGGGAGGAGAGCAGAGAATGAAGTGTGGGCGGTACTGTCCACTGGAAGGCCAGGAGGAGGGACTCTTCTGCACAGACTGCTTTGAGTGGCTTCCCTCTCTCCATCCTTACATTTCTCATCAATCTAGAGCGTTTCTGCACTCCACTTGTGGCCTTCTGTTTGTCCGGTATGCAAGTTGGAGTGGATGGCCACTGATAGGGGTCCCCATTACCCTCCCTGCCCCGTTGCCTTCCTGACCCACAGCTGCTTCTTTAACACAAGTCCCAAGAGGCTCAGGTGTCACGGCATCTCCTCAGGTGCCCCTTGTCTGTAATTGGGACAGCATCCATTGCTTTGTGGCCAAAGTGCCACGTCTTGTTGGTAAGATGTGTTGTTGGTTCCCTCGGGACTTGCTGATTTAAGTGAGCATCAACGAGGGATTGGCTCAGAGGTGTTGTTGTCACCTGAGCGGACATGAAGATAGATTCAGCCCCCTCCAGTAGGCTACTTGAGTCAGAATGCGTGAGTACATAGGATGAAACGAAGATGCCAAGAAAAGACAGCTGAATCTGCATCCGAGGGAGCCTCCCCAGATGCTCCTAGATACACAGCACAATTTCCACTCATTCCCTTTGTTACCTTCCTTTCTGGCTACCAGAGTCACAGTGTGGGTCTGCTTGGAGGTGGTGATTTGTGTTATATGGAAGAGGTATCTCCATTGTATCAGGACTTAAAACAGCACAGGCAGAGATGCCATGTACAGACACCTGCTTTAGTGGATGTGTCTTTGCTAGCCATGATCCAAGCATGATGACACAGGAAAGGAAGCGAGAGGCTGCAGGTCCCTCTTCCTGAAGCAGATCAAGGACCCAATCATTTCTTATGCAACAAGCCCTGTTGTTCTTCCTGAAAGGTCTAGATGGAGCCAGAAAGGACCCTTGATCGCACAAGCCAGCACCTCTCTGTCCTCTCTCGGTCGTGATGAGGGCAACAGGGGACCCTGGAGTGGTGTCTTAGTGGTGTTTGATTTCCTTGCCTTGCTCAGAATCCAGTTAGAAGCTATTACTCCAAGACTAACTCGAGACAGGGCCCTTGGATGAAAATCCAATGCAGAAAAATCCTGACTAGGTAGGGGGTCGGCATCTGTAGAGCGAGCTAGCAGTCACAAGACTGGAACCCTGAGCCGTGCCCCAAAGCACAGAAGTCAATGACTGGAATCCTTGCCCCACCACAGTGGGAATTCCTAGAAGCACAGTTGAGGGCAACCGACGGAGGTCGGATGATTAGGGCCTGGCAGTGCTCCTACTCAGAAAGAGCCATTGAAGGTCAAGTCACTGATCATGCTTGCCCAGGTACCTCACTAACCTTCCCCATTGTTCTCTCATTCAGTATTACTCAATGGTTTCTGCCCTTAAGCAATGAGACAGTCGACAGACTCACTGAAAGAGAAACTTTATATAAAATGTAAATATTAATATAAATTAACTCGGCATGCAACTTCCCGATCAAATGAAGTATATATTATTAATATCTTATCTTAGTGTATAAAGGAAAATTGACTGCCATATTTACCAGATGTTTTCTCTAACCAAACGTGTCTGTAAATATATAATCTGTATAAAAAAGAGTCTAATTTACCATTATTTATGCAATAGACAAAAATAAAGTTCTTTTTTTTTTTCCTTTTGATGACAGAGTCAGTTTACTGTCTTTGGTTTCATTGACAAGTGGCCACAAGGGTCATTTCTCAGACTGCAAAACTTCTGTGCATCAGAGAAGCAGCCAGGGACCTGGGGTAGAGATGTTGTGGAGTGGGACACTGACAAGTGATTGACATCAAAGAATCAAGCTGAGTGTAGAACATATGGCAAGAAATGTGCATTGTCTTCCAGAGGTGAACAGACATTAGAATTAAGAAAACTTTGCAGTCCCCCAAGCTAATAGTGTCATCGTTTTGGGATTCCATTTGCCAAATTTTTCTCAACATTAACATTCAGGCACTGCACAGCTTTAGCTTAAGCTTTTAAAATATTTAATGTTATTTGAGCTACTTAGGCATAGGAAGAGATACTTACAGAGATAAAGAAACCAAGGAAACCAAAAAGGGAAGTGGTCTGAAGTGAGGATGAAGGATGAAGAGTGTCTGAATTGAGATGCTGCCTGAATTGGGGCCAGCATGTTAACCTTCTGATCTCCCAGCACCAGTAAGCAGCTCATTACTCTCTTTACTTCCCAAAAAATCTTATCACGGATTTTGTCTTTTCCAAATGGTTGTCCTTAGTCAAAAGTCTGAGTGTTCATTTGGGTAGGATCTCTCAGAATATTCTACCTGAAATATTGCCATTGGGGGCTGGCATTGCTATTTGCAACACTGGTTGAAATCCTACTACACTCTTCCAATCCAGGGCCCTGCTCATGTGCTTGGGAAGGCATCAGCCAATGACCCAACGTGGCAGACCTAGACGGAGTTCCTGGCTTCGGGTTTTGGACTGGCCCAGTCCTGGCTGTTGTAAGCATGTGGGTGAGTGAAGCAGTGGATGGAAGAAATCTCTTAGTGCCTCTTTCTCTTCACTCCACATTTCAAATCCATCAATCAATGCATTTTTTAATGTTCTATTTTATAGACTTTCTCAGAAGAATGCTCTGGAGTGAAATCACAGGGACTTTACGATTGTTCCACATTTATAAACAAATATCTATTCTAGACCTGACAGGGGCCTCCAGTTAATCCCAGTCAGAAAATGACTTAGATTTTGTCCACCCTGCTCTGTTTTAAGATAAATTTTTTTGTCATACCCCAGTGCTTAGTCATGAATATGCGAGTCTCTGTGATACATGTTCTAGGCAATTCTACATAGCCAAGAGCCCCCCTGGGGCAGGCACTGGAACTTAATCACTGGCTCCTGCGCACACAGGTAATGACTGTGAAATTAAAGAACCCACTGCCCAAGGTTCCAAAGCGGAATTTGTCTCCAAGCTCTCCCGTAGGCTGTGAGTGGCATTCTGAGTCCTATTTCCCTGATTTTGGGGGACAAGTGAATTTCAAAGGCTTTTCTCTTGGACGAGTGGCTGTTATAGGTCAAGCCACAGCACAAAGCAATGCCCAAAGATTTCTCTTGTCTCCATACGGGAATTCTTCCAGAGTAAGGTAAGGAGTTTTCTTTTCTTTTCTTTCTTTTTGTTTTCTTTTATCTTTTTTTAAAATTTATTTATTTTTATTGCAAAGTCAGATATACAGAGAGGAGAGACAGAGAGGAAGATTTTCCGTTCAATGATGCACTCCCCAAGTGACCGCAACGGCCGGTGCTGTGCTGATCCGAAGCCAGGAGCCAGGAACTTCCTTCAGGTTCCCCACATGGGTGCAGGGTCTCAAGTCTTTGTGCCATCCTCAACTGCTTTCCCAGGCCACAAGCATGGAGCTGGATGGGAAGCAGGACCACCAGGATTAGAACCAGCACATATATGGGATCCTGATGCATTCTAGGTGAGGACTTTTTAGCCACTAGGCCACCACGCTGGACCCTCTTTTTATCTTTTTAAAAAAGATTTATTTATTCTTCCTTAAAAGGCTGGGTTATAGAAAGAGAAGCAGACACATAGAGAGGTCTTACATCAGATGGTTCTTTCCCCACAGGGCCACAATGGCCAGAGCTGGGCTGTTCAAAGCCAGGAGCCAGGAGCTTTGCAAGGTCTCCCACATGGATGCAGGGGCCCAACCACTTGGTGCAGCTTCTGCTGTTTCCTCAGGACATTAGCAGGAAACTGGATTGGAAGTAGAGCAGTAAAGACCAGGTGCCCATATGAGATAATGGTGCTGCAGGCAGAGTTAGAACATTGCTACGCTACAGAGCTGGCCCTTGCTTGGTTTTTTTCTTAAGGGACAATTTATTTTATTGCTCAACTATTTAAAAGGTAGAGACACAAAGGAAAGGAGATAGAATGAGATCTTACATTCTCTGGTTTGCTCTATACATGCTAGCAACAGCCAGGGCTGAGGCAGGCCAAACCAATGAGCCCAGAACCCAATCTGGGCCTTCCATCTGGGTGCCAGAAACACAAGTGTATGGATCATTATCTCCTTTCTCCTAGGATGCTCATTAAGAAGCAGATTGGGGTCGGGGGGGCAGTTTTGTGACATAACAGATTAAACCACTGGCTACAACGCCAGCATTCCATATAGGGGCCATATCCAGTCCTAGCTGATCCAGCTCCCTATTAATGGCCTGAAAAGCAGTAAAAAAAAAAAAAAAATGGCCCAAGTGCTTGGAACCCTGTACCCACATGGGAGACCCAGATGAAGCTCTTGGCTCCTGGTTTCAGCCTGGCCCAACCCCAGGTGTCACAGCAATTGGGGAGTGAACCAGCAGATATCTGGAAGATCTCTTTCTCCTTTTATCTCTCCCTCTGTTGTTTTCTGTAATGCTGCCTTTCAAGTAATTTCTTTTAAAAAGAATAAAAGAGGAAGCTGGAATCAGAGACACAGTCGGGGGACACAAATGCAAACACTCCAGTATCCTGTGGACATCCCACATGGCGACTTCAGTACTGCAGCAAACACCCACTCCCAGGACCTTAGATTTCAATGGCAAGGTCAGTGCCCGTTCTACTCTACAGGCCCAAAGCCAGGTTCCAGGCCTGTCCCGTGTTCCTCTGTTTCCTCAATGCAGCACATCTGGGAGGCGCTCCGGTTCCAACCTCCCAGAGACACACCCAGGCTGTCAGCCCACACTTAGGTCCAAGCTCCAGTTCCTAGGCATGAGTCAGCACGTGGTCATCTGCCAGCTGTGTCCTAAGCTGGTTGCTCACACCAACAACTTACCTAGGGCAAGGACCCTGCTCTCACTCCTGAATTTCTCCAGCCAGAAAAAAAAAAAAAAAAGGTGAGGGGAAGGATGCCAAGGACAGGGGGCTTCAGGGCTCTGCTCAGATCTTTTACCACCCCTCACCCTATTCTGCTCTCATCACCTTTTTCTCACTCCCTTTGCATTGCCCTTAGCTGCTCTCCATGTAGCTGGAAGCCAGCTGAGCTTCAAAGACTGCCCTGTGTACATACAATTGCCTGGGAGCCCTGAACTGCAGTGTCCTAGTCATTCCTGCGGGCACCGTGGGTTGAGTCTGTTGCTCTGGCAAGGAGCCTGGACCTGGGTATATTCTAATCTTTTTTCCAAGTCTTTGTCTTACTCAAGCAGAAACATTCTAAGTGCAGAGAGACACAAGGTGAACAACAGGAATGCAAGATTTCTCCAAAAGGTAAGCAAAGGAACACATAACTTGAGGGCCTGTGCGATGGTTCAATTGGCTAATACTCTGCCTGCAAGCACCAGCAACCCATATGGGCATCCATTCGTTGCCCAGCTGCTCCGTTCCCATCCAACACAGGAAGATGGCCCAAAGTCCTGGAACCCTGCAACCACAGGAGAGAAATTCCTGGCTCCTAGCTTTGGATCAGCTTGGCCCTCAACATTGCAGCCATGTGGGGAATAAACCAGGGGATGGAAGATTTTTCTGTCTCTTCTTGTCTCTATAAACCTGTCTCTCCAGTAAAAAATAAACAAATCTTCTTAAAAACCAACACAGTTCATGCATGAGGATGCGTTGTCCCACATGGAGAAATACCCATCATGAGTGAGCCAAAGGATTGCTGGGAGGAAGAAAGGGAAAAGAACACTGAGACAGCGCCCCCAGTGGTGAAAGAGTGAGAGTGTGATTCCATGAGAGAGTGGACTGCTCCACTGCCTCCATGGAGCCACCTGGGAATTTTATGACATCTTTTCGTGATGTCCCCAAGCCCCAACTAAGTCCTGGATGAAACAGGTATATCTGGGAAAGGAGATGTTTGGACTGACAGGTGAAAAGATAGCATTCCACTGTGACTGGCAGGGACTTCTGGTTCACTCAGACCTAAACTAGCTGTCTGGTGTCACTACTTCACAGGGTATATTCCCTCCAAGCTCTCCAGGGAATTCTCATCAAAGGCAGACCTGAAGGCCTGGATGGGTTGGCCCTCTCTTTCCCACGTGGTCCTGCCCTCTTCACACAAATCACCCTCCGTACCCTACCATGGTCCTTGAGTGAGATGCTGAGAACTTGTTCACAAGGGACCTCCTCAGCTTATACAACCAGCGAGGATGCAGCGGCGAGCCCCCGTGGAAGGCCGATTTCGCCCTCAAGTTTGAAAGCCATGGTTGTGAGTGACTCTGATTCACAGTGATGGACCAGGAATCCAACACTGTGCTGATTGTCAGGATCACGGGATGTGTTGCCCACAACAACATGCCTGTGGCTGGCCTTGGTACTTTCCCGTCAGAACCTCAGAGCAAAGCGTAGGGCTCAGGACCATGGAAGTCTTGGAGAGCCTCAGAAAGCAGGGACCAAATCCAGCAGGCCCCTCAGGAATACTGCTAGGTAGTTCCTTGGCCTCAAGGGTACCTCCTGGAGGTGGGCTCCAGGCAGCAGCCTGCATTGGGAACAACATTCCCCCAACACAGCAGCACAAGCTCCATATGTCTCCCCGCTGGCATTCCGTTGTCAATGCCATGGGGCAAGATGTGCTGTGGAGAAAAGCAGTTGGAGCAGAGTGTCCAGAATAAATGCCACAGCTCCTTTCCCCTGAGATCGAAAGGAAAGTGAAAAACAAGTGCGGGGGGTGGGGGTGAATCCCATGACATAGTGATGATGTTGACAGAAAGTTGTTACCAAAAATGAGGGGAGCCAGCAAGAATCCCCAGCCAGTGGAGGGAGTAGGTGTCTAGACTTGTGTTGATCCAGGATCCTCACGGGTCCCCAGTTACTCAGACAAGAAGTTCCTGCCTTACCCTTTTTGCTTATTACTCTGACATTACACCCTAGGCTGGGAAATAAATATATAAATAAAAGCTGATCATTAAGTTTACAGTTCGACAAGTCCCAGGCCACAGCTTCTGTGTCTGCTTGGCTGCTGACAACAGCCGCTAGCTGCAGAAAAACAGAAAAAGAAGTGAAGAAAAAGAAGACCTGGGAGCTGTCTCACTGCATGAGAACTCGCTTTCAGGACAAATAACCCAGTCCCATGGGAACTTCACTCATCCCTTCCTGAGACTCGTTTTGATGGCTTCACTCCTCTTGATCCTGTTACATTGGCAGTTCAGTGCCAGCCTGATTCTGGGTGTGGATGGTTGCTTCAAGCCAAGGAGTTCTGCATCTCTCAGCTGATGCTGAACCAGGCAAGGACATGCCCTGCTGGAGAAGGTTCCCGGCAGGAGCTGCCTTCAGTCGCTGCCAGCTCTTTTGATCTTGTTGATGGCAGAAGACCCAGCCTGACCCTCTTTGTGCAGAGCACCTGTGGTCCAGGAACTTCTCAAGATGGCTTCTTCTTGGTCAATGTCACCATTGTTGCCTCTATCCCTCCACCAGCCTTCTCCCCTGGGATGGAGTGTGCACTCTGGAGAGAAGAACTTGGGAGGCAAGGAGACTGAAAGTGTCTGCAATGCCATTGGAAGGAAGAAACGCAGATGTGTTGTGGAAAGTGGGGGACAGACAGGCCTCCAGGAGGCCCATGAGCTGCGGTCAACTGCCCCGATCACTGTAGGGAATTTTCCTTACTTGATGTTCAAAATAAAATTTGCTTAGAACTCCTTTCTTGGGGGCTTAAAACAATGGAGGGGGTACAAGATTCTGCTGCCCCATTCCTCTGGGGAGGACCCCTGCCCATGCTTCCTCCCAGTGTGTATATCTTCATGACAGCATCGGAGTACCTGGACCACTTTCCAAAATGTCCTTGCATCGGTACCTCTTGAGGAGGGGCTCCATTACATGCAGAGGGACCCCAAAATTAGATCCTTTGTGCACTAAATGTCGCAAAAGAGAGCCTCAACAACAGGAATTTTATTCAGGAATTGATGTCCTCATGTAAGCTGTTCTAGCCACAAGTCAATTCATTGTGTTTGTTACTTTTGTCCCAGCACACAGCACTGTGCCAAGCACATAATTGGTGCTCAATAAGCACTTGCTAAATAAACAAACATGATTGCCTTACAAGGCTTAGAAATTCCCTGGGTGTTCCCAGGTTCCTGGGCCTCTGTTCTTTTCTGCCATGTTCCTCCTCCTCCCCTCTCTGTACCCCTGATGTTCGTGCCTTTCTCAAGGTCAGCTATGCCCTGCCTTTACATGCTTCCTTGTTTTAGTTTTAGGTTTCCTGCCCTGTCTGGGAATTCTTCATCTTCTCCCAGAAGGCAAATTGGGAAGTTATCTTCAATCCTTCTGGCTTCCTCTGGCAGAAATACTGGCATCAGGGCGTGGCTGCAAGACATGCCTATCAGCCCTCCTGTGAGTCTCAGTGTCAGTCTTTGTGACTGAATCTTAGACGGGCACAACACAGCCTCAGCACATCTCCCTACCCAGGGCTGGACTGCAGTGATGCTTGGGTACAACTAGGTTAAGGTGGTGGGTTTAACTGTCTCCTCTCAGTCCTGCGTAAGTCTCCACCAACTGCCAGCACCACCATGTAGCAGTGTTATGGGGTGCAGCCAGTGAGAGCCAGCACCTATTGACAGTGGACTAAGGAGTTGATCAGCACTCGTTGAGCTGGGCAGGAACAGGAACTGTGCTTGTGGCTAAAAACACCTAGACTAATTGGACTCATCTGTACCCAATATCCTGGCTAAATTAGACCGTGGGGGCAGTGGGGAAGAATATATAAGGAGAGGTGAAGGAGCTGTAAAATGAGACTTTGCAGAGACTTCTACCATCATTGGTCTCATGTCAGTACTTCATCCCCAGACCCTCTCCCTGTCCACGTTACTGGCTCTGCTGGTCAGAGCAATCATGGTCCCTGTGTACTGCTCAGCTGGAACAATGGATATAGTAATGTTGTTTCTGGTTTCTGTACTATCAGGAGTTCCAGACCTAGCGGTGATGGAATGTGGACAGAGAAGCCAGGGAAAGGTGAATGTCTGCAGCTTTGTAAGTGTGTCCAGGTTATTCGTTGCATGTCTCTTAGGAAAACTTATATTGTTGGGGAAGCTGGGACATAGATCTTCAGCTTAATGGATGGGCTTAAGGGTGATGACCATTTGTTCCCCTTTTGGATTGTTTGGTTGGATTATGATTGATTAGATTGCCACATGGACTTGTGATTTGCTATTTCTAGTATGCTGTATTATCACCAAGCTTGGTTAATAAAGACTCCTTAATAAACCTTAGACATGTCTGGAGTGATCTCGCTCGCACCCCGCAACAGCAGCAGCAGCAGCAGCCTTCACTGTACAACAGGCACTTCAGACACTCATCTCAGCAACTAATGATGTCTACCTTGTACCAAGTCTGTGGATAGGGATGTTCAATAACCTGACACAGGGGTTTAGAGTTTAATAGGAAGAGCAGGTGGGCAAACCTCAAAGACAGCCCATGGTAAGAGTCCTGTGGGTGCTTCAGAATAGGATATTACAGCAATACAATGGGGAAATTTTGCTTATGAAATACTTGAAGCATGTGTAAAGTAACACAATAGCCAGCAGTATGCCTGTCTTTGGATTTAACTAGTACAGGTCTTTCGCCTGGCATCTACCTTATCCTACCTCCTATCATCCCTTTCCCTGTCTCTACGTCTATCTTTCCCCAGAAACAACGTCATGGATGGCTGGTTTGTCTGTTAGGACGCATGCCTGTATCCATCACAGTACCTGGGTTTGACCTCCTTTGCTGGCTCTGCTGCCAGTCCCAGCTTCCTGTGAATTCAGACCCTGGGAGGCAGCAGGGATGGCTCAAGTGACTTGGCTCCTGCCACGTGTGTGTGAGACTTACATGGAGTTCCTGGCTCCTGGCTTTGCCCTGGTCCAGCCTCAACCACTGCAAACATTTGAGGAATAGACCAGTGGATGGGGAATCTCTCTCTCTCTCTCTCTCTCTCTCTCTCTCTCTCTCTCTCTCTCGCTCTCTTCCCACACACACACACACGTACATGATTTACAGATCTGCGAATGCCTCCCCTGCCAATCCTCTGCTCCCTGGTACGTCCCTAAAATCAGCCCTAGAACTGCCAGAGTTCTTCATCAAGACAGAACTGACTGGAGAGCAATAGAAATGGAGATTTATTGTGAGGAATTGGCTTGTGCAAAGGGACAAGAAATCTCAAAAGTAGCAAATCCTGCTAATGTCCATGCCTGCCAGCTGGAGACTCAGATCAGATGGTGGTGCATTCCAGATGAAATCCAGAGACTCAAGAACCAGAGGAACCAGCGGGCAGCAGGAATCTCAGGGTCAGGCCAGAACCGACGGTGTCAGATGTCCCAGTCCAGCAGATGGGAAGCAAAAAAGAAAAACAGACCGGGTCTTCTCACCTTCACCTTGTGCTCGAGTCTGCCCCTCCAAAGATAAGATGAAGTGTGCTTATTCTGCGCAGGGCAAGCTGCTTCACAGACCTGCCCATTCAAGTGGCCAGTGTTTGGCCTGCCTGTGAAGACGTTCAGATGCTGTTTGAGAGACTTGTTTCCCCTGTCTCTGTGCCTGGGTTTCAGTCCTGCCTCTGCTTCCTGTTAATGCTGGAGGGGAGCAGGTGATGGTTCAGGATGCTGGGTATCCCCCAGTCCTGTGGCAGACCTGGATTGGGCTCCTAACTCCTGACTTTGGCCCAGCTTGGTTCAATACCAATGGCTATGGACACTGGGGGGTGAACCAGTGAAAAGAAACTCTTTCTGTCCCACTCTCATTAGGTCTGTACCTTTCACGTTAAAAAAAAACAAGAAGAAATGTTCATCTCATCCAGAAACACACTGACGAGAAGTCATACTCAGTTGTAAGCTCAGTAGAGCCTACACACCAAAAAAAGTATCTGTGGATAGGTTTCCTGGGACAGAAGTTAGGTGGTGGTGGTGGGATGCACCTTAGGCAGAAAGGCCAGTAGGTCCAAATGCCCAGAAGCATGGCATAATTTGTTAAGAGCCTAGTTATGGGGACTTGACATTCCTCCAAGATGGTGAGCTACACACAGGAGATGAGGTGGACGGAGAAGAGAGCATATCCTAGACGGCTTGAGGAAATAGGGTCTGGTCATTCTCTGGCATTGGTTTGATGGAGCGGGGTGAGAGTAGGAATCTAATCACAAGATATAGGTATTTGAGTTGGGAAGAGGTGGGAGACATTGAACGCATAAACTAGCAAGCATTTGGAGCAGCCAAGTATTATCAGAGAAGCAGCAAGGGCTGCTGTATGGCTTTGGGTGCAGAAAAACCAGCAGGTCGATGTGTTAAGAGCTCAACGCTTTCAATCGCGGAAATTGGTGCCCAAATCTCTCCTCGCACTCCAGACTTCCTCCTCCACCTGGTGGCAGAAAGGTGAACTGCGACGCGTCTTTGGTTTACCGCCGCTGTTCCAAGGTTCAGGCGCATACAGGGTGGAGTAAATGTGTTCCGTTTCCTTGTATCATTAGAACCAGCAGCAGCCTGACTCTGCAGGAGCTGGGCAAATGAGAGCATATCTTTGCAAAGACGGTGCGGAAGGTGGGAATCAAATCAAAGCCAGCTGTGGCAGAGAAAGCAAGCTGTTCGGATGCTTGCGTGCATGAAACTGCTGCTGCTGCGTTCCTCGTTGTTTGCTTTGCATTATCTAACTTTCCAAAGTACCTAAGGAGAATTTTCTAGAGACTTCTTGGAGCCCAGGTGGACAGAGGTGGAGGCTGTAGGGTCAGCACTCCACCCCAAGTACCTCGTTTTGCTCATCAGGTTCATTTCCAGTTCTGTTCACCACAACCATGCTGTTGGAGAGCCCCAGATCACACTGCCGGCCACACACATCTTTAACCTTGACCTTAGTTCAGTGATTTCGCAGATGCTTTGCCAAATGTGTGTTTTCTTAAGTGATTTCCAGGAAATGGGAGAGTTAAAGATCAAGTTGAACTCTTGTGGTTTTACTTTTGAACTTGGTTTGCTCTGTGATTTCTGGAAGACTTGCCTAACTCCAACAACGTCGGCTGGCGGCTCCAACAAGCTAGTGCGTCCTGTGAAACTCAAATAGCGTGTGGCCAAGTAGGAGCTGCAGCGTCAGCCCACACGGAAGGATCATTTATCTTAACCAAGAAGTAGAAAATCGAGTATCCGTTTTCACTGCGAGGACTTTTCCTTGCTTGACTTTCAGAATAAGATAGACTTTGAACTCTTTTCCCAGAGGTTATGAAACGGAGGGGATTCAAGTTTTCTACAGTTGAGAGGTCAGCATTGTAGCCTAGTATCAAGCTGCCACCTGAAGTGTCAGCAGTTCAAAAGTGGCTCCCTACTTTCTCATCCCATCCAGAAGATGGAGGGAATAGGAATGGCCCTATGGGGAAGAAAAGAGTAGGGAAGAAAGAAACGGATTTTAGCCACTAGAGTGCAGAAGGCAGCTGCAGCAAAGACCTGAGTTGTCTGTTGGACTTGAAGTCGCCTGAACACAAACCTCTAAGGTGTATTGCTTACAAGCCGCCTCAGCTGTTTCTTGCATGTGTCCAGTGTTCTGGACACCTGCCCCTGCCCTGGGTCGTAGCCAATGTTCCACATATGATTCCTGCAGATCACACATAAACACATTCAGCTTCATTATACAACACTGGGAAGAGGCATTCGCTTATTTATTTAAACGTTGGTTCATTTATTTGAAAGTCAGAATTACAGAGACGGTAGAAACAGAGATGAGAGAGCTATTTCACCTGCTTGTTCACAACCGAGTTGGCAACAATAGTTGGCACTGAACCAAGCCAAAACCAGAAACAAGGACCTCAAGTGGATGGCAGGGGCCCCAGGTACGTGGGCCAATTTCTGCTACTTTTCCCAGACACAGTAGCAGGGAGTACATTGGAAGTAGATCAGCCAAGACTGCAACCAATATCCCTAAGGGATGGTTTTATCCACTAAGCCATAACACCCTCCTTAGGGGAAGACATTCAAAAACAAATGCTGGGGGCATTTCCCTGAAGAAAGTAAACAGCGGACTCTCACCATCCAGGGTGGCTTTGGAAATTACACAGTCAGAAGAGAGAGAGAGAGAGAGAGAGAGAGAGAGAGGGAGAGGGAGAGGGAGAGGGAGAGTGTGTGTGTGTGTGTGTGTGTGTGTGTGTGTGTGTGTGTGTTGATGAAAATGAGTGGAAAAAGCCTACAGAATGTATGAGACCTCTAAATGAAGCCAAGTTGTCCTTAAACAGGATCAACCCAATGGCCTCTACACCAAGATGTGTAACAATTACAAGACATCAAAGGTAGGAGAGAACCTTGAACGTAGCAAGCAGGACTCATTGCATACAAGGGAACAGGCATAAGGCTGCTGATGGCTTCCTCAGCAGAAACCTTGAAAGCCAAGGGACAGACAACTGGCTTATGTGATCAGAGTACTGGAGGAAACGCCTGAGGCTGGTACTGCAGCACAGCAGGTAAAGTTACTGCCTGTCAACAGCATGGTACATCTCTACCAGTTAGAGTCAGGCTGCTCCGTTTCCCCTGCAACTCCCTGCAAATGACCTCAGAAAAGCAGTAGAAGATGACTCCAGTGCTTGCGAACCCACTACTCATATGGGAGCTCTCTCTCTCTCTCTCCCTCTCTACATAAACCTTTCAAATTAACCTTTAGAAAATGAAATAAAGCACATGCCCAACCACCACATCTGGCAATGAAGGAGAAATGAAGATAGAGACAATCCCAGACAAACCACAGCTGAGCGAATCCATCCCCGTTATTTCTATTACACAAGAAATGACTAAGGAAATTCCTCCTGCTGATAAGAAAGGATGGTGGTTGCTGGTGTGAAAACATGAAAGTGTAAAACCAGTGGTAAAAATACATGTTTAGTCAAAATAAGCATATTATAATAGTGTAGTGTTGCTGTACACTCCACAGCACTAATATAAAAGTTAAAAGATCGTCTTAGTAAAAATAGCTATAGCTACACTCATTTGATAATGGACACACAATTTTAAATGATATAAAGATGACACAAAATAAAGGGGTAAGAATTAAAAGTGTTGTTTTCTTACACAATTGAAGTGAGTTTTGAGTTACATGATAGTGGACTGTCGCAGCTTAAGGAGTCTTTACCTCAGCTCTGTGACTAATCCCGAAGCAAACTCTCTAATAGGTACGCCAAAGAAAAAAGAAAACAATGAAGGCATGAATGACCAAGTCACAAAGACAGAAAACAGCAACAGAAGAAGAACCACAAATCAGATCTAAAACAACTAATAAGACAACAAAATGAAGTTCTTACCCATCAATACTTTCTTTAAATGTAAATGGGTTAAATTCTGCAACTACAGGAGTGGCTTATTGTAAATAACCAATGAAACAAGATAAGACAATATGCCATCTGTAAAGACTCTCTTTAGCTATAAGGACATACATAGGGTATAAGTGAAGCAAGAAAATGCAAATGATAAGCTTCAACACAGAGAACATATCAGACAGTCATGAAAGAGAGGGTCAATTAAACAAAAATACAAAAGTTAGAATATACGAGGGGACTTTACGATTGGTGAGACACAGAAAAAAAAGATAGTTTGATGTCAGCACAAAAATGTTTGAGATCATGCACAGTGCATTTTCCATCAACTTTGTGAAAAGTTCTTATTTATATGTATTTAAAAATTTGTTTCACCCCTAGATGTATCTTGACAATAGAATGCTATACTTTCTGCCATTGTCTATACCTACAGTGTCATGATACACTGAAATAGAAGAGTGATGGCTTTTTACTGTTGTTGAAGGACTATACTATTGTTATAATACAGGGAGAAAACAGTGGGGGAGGTCAGAGGGGAAGGATGGAAGGGGAAATCTTTGGGCATGTGAAACTGCATCATAAAAAATCAAATATAAAGGGCCCGGCAGCATGGCCTAGCGGCTAAAGTCCTCGCCTTGAATGCCCCGGGATCCCATATGAGCGCCGGTTCTAATCCCGGCAGCTCCACTTCCCATCCAGCTCCCTGCTTGTGGCCTGGGAAAGCAGTCCAGGATGGTCCAATGCATTGGGACCCTGCACCCAGAAGAGGTTCCTGGTTCCTGGCTTCGGATCGGCGCGCACCGGCCGTTGCGGCTCATTTGGGGAATGAATCATTGGACGGAAGATCTGTCTCTCCTCCTCTCAGTATACCTGGCTTTCCAATAATAATAAATAAATCTTTTCTTTTTTAAAGTTCATTTAACACTTTATTGATCCTAATGTTAAATTTTTTTTCTATTCATTTATTCATTAATTACATTGTATTACATGACTCAATTTCATAGGTACTGGGATTCTCCCCCCTTCACCCCAAACCCTTCCCCCATGGTGAATTCCTTCACCTTGATGCATAACCACAGCTCAAGTTCCGTTGGGATTCCCTAATTACAAGCTCACACCATACAGAGTCCAGCATCCCACTGTCCAGTCAAATTCAATGGCCTCTTAGGGAGGCCCTCTCAGGTCCGAAGGCAGAGCCAGCAGAGCGTCACCTCCATCAATTAGAAGCTCCAACATATCATCAGCAACAGTCCAGGTATGATGAGGCTGGTGCAGAGTCCACTGATTGACATAGTCCATCTTAGAGTTTCCCCTTGTCCAGTTTTTCGCTGCAAACATATAGCTGAGGTGGTTGATTGATCTATTCCATCTTCTATCTTTTCTTGGTTAATGTTTTGATTCCTCCATTATGTTCAGGTGAATCCCCAAAGGAAAAAAAAAAGAAAAAAAAGAAAGAAAAAAAGTGGGACAGAAGCCAGCATCTATTCATTATAAAGACTTGGACAAAGTAGGGATAAAAGGAAATGGAAATGTTCCCAATCTGATTAAAAAAAAAAATGCTACAAGGAACCTTGGATGGGCATTACACTTAAGGGTGGAAGGGGAAATGCCTGACTCACTGGCATCACAAGGGTTGGTGTTCTCCTGGCCCTGTTTGGAAGGCTGTAGCCAGTGCAACAGGGGGAAATGAAATGAAATGTACCCATGCTGGAAATGAAGGGGACAGGATCATCTACATGGAAACCCTGGCAAAAATCCACCCACATCATTTTCTTGGTTTTAACAAAACTAGAGGATAGTAGCTCCATAGGCAAAGATCAATTACATTTCTTTTTTTTTTTAATGTTATTTTTTGATGATGTTTACGTGGTTAGTTAGGGTGGGAAGGGTAGAGGCATAAGGGGAAGTGGGTGAGACTATTGTTTGCAAATTTTCTTTTTCTTCTTCCTGTATTTGGGGAAGGGGAAGATAAGAGGAGTGGCACACAGCTTCCCAACCAACTCAGTAACCGGGAGTGGGGAAGGGCCACCCGATGTCACCCAGGGTCCCTGATGTGGAGCATGCTCCAAGGATTCTGCTTAAGCGGTTTCAATAGTTCTGAAAGGCTGTTGATCTCACTGATCCAAGGTCCATTGGCTGACATAGTCCACCTTAGAGTTTCCATTCGCCCAAATATTAGTATTATTATTGGTGCACAATGAATGAACCTCAAATATTTGCTGTCAACGCTTGGCTGGATAGTTGACCAATTTGTTCTGCCCTCCTTCCTCTGCTATGTTACCAGATGTCCTCTGCAGGCTGCAGTGGACTGCCATATCTTCCATGTGCATCTGGGTATGCTGTCCACTACTCCATGTTTTCCACTGATGAGGTCCAGTTCTGACACATTCACTCCACAGCAGACCACAGATTGTGTGATACTCCCCATGGTTGGAGTTCTGAGTTCAGCAGTTCATTTGGAGGGATCACCAAAGAAATTCCATCTGATGTGATAACAGACCTGACTCCTGTGTGTGCTAGCCAGTACAGGGTCCAGCTCCATCTGTCACCTATATTGGCCTAGGCAGACACTGGTAACTGCAATTGTTGGGTCAGTTCTGTGGCCCAACCCAACCCTACCCGCCACACACTCAGCCCTCACGTACACCATTGGGAACTGCAACCTAGTTGGAGTGATCCCCAGTAACCTGCCCTGGGCCTGCCCCGAGCCCTGGTTCCAGTGTTTGCCAGTATGTGCAGCAGACTGGTCCAATCTGTCCCACAGCCCATTCAGCTCTTGTACACATCACTGGGCACTGAAGCCCAGTTACACTCAACCAACCCCTACCCTACCAAAGGATTCTAGTCATATTAAGTCCAATACAATCCCAACTACCATAAAGCATTTTTTTAACCGAAATCAAATATCTGATTCCAAACTTGCACAGAAATACAAGGATCTAGAATTACCAAGCAATTTTGAAAATAGTAGTTGCAGGATTTACTACAGAGCCACAGTAATTCAGACAATGTGGCATAGGAAAAACAAAGACGTAGCTTAAGTAAATCAGAATTCAAAAATACACTTGCGTGTATGGGGCAGCTGGATTTTGACAGAAGCGTAGAGAAGACGAGTATCTATGTCACAGTGTTGATACAGTTTCGTATTTGCATGCAAAAAAAGATTTAGATCTACATCTCAGATAATACATGCAAATTAACTCAAAAGGCACCAAGGCTTAAATTTAAAACCCAAAGTGTGAAATTTCCATAAGATACATAGGTGAAAATGTTTGCAACTTTCGATAAGGTAAGTTTCTTTTCTCACTAAAGATGTGACTTGAAGAACAGAAAATGCGACATTTTGGACTTCACCAAGGTAAGAGCTTTGCAAGACAAATGGCTAAGATAATCAACATGGAACACAGTGATTCACTCAGAAATCACGCGTATGGTACACTACTTATTTCTAGATTATATTAAGAACATGCAAAACTAGAAGCCACAGGTTTGAACGTGCTCTTCCTCAAAGAACACTAGCAGTAGCCGCATGAAAAAGTTCTCAACACTGGGAAGCACCAGAAAATTCCAAGCTGACATCACAATCCACATCTCAAACAGCTAGAATAACATGATGGAGTAAGTCAGGTCAGCCTGAGGATGTGGAAGAGCTACATCTGTCAGAACACTGGTAAGAATGAAACATCATAACATTTTGGAAACATAACTTTGCAATTCCTTAAAAAAAAATGGAACCTACACCTGGCAAATGATGCAACCATTTCACCCCTAACATGGAGTAACCAAGTGTTGTACAGTCATACAATTGAATACTTTGCAGCAGTAAAGCAATAAAGAGAGAGAGAAAAATGAAGAAGGAGGAGAAGCAGAAGGAGATGAAGGAGGAGGAGGAGAAGGAGGAAGAGGAGGAGGAGAGATTAGTATTAGTATTGGTGCACAATGAATGGACCTCAGATCCATGATGCTGAATGAAATAAACAAAGTGGCAGGACATTATGTTATTCCATTTATAAAAATTTCTAGGAAATACAAAGCAGTGTGCCAAGGGAGGATGCTTGTCAGAAGCTGTCTGGAGAGGCAGAGGGAAGGGGTAAGACAGGGATGGGAAGGGGAAATTACAAAAGGGCTTCAGGAAATGTTTGGGGCTGCTGAATCTGCTCAGTAACTGTCATGAGGATGGTTCTGCACAGCTAAAAGCTTGGCTGTGGACGGAAGAGCCAGGCTCAAGGACATGCACCAAGTTATTCATGGCAGGGCTGGCACAGGAACAAAATCCTTCAATCCTGACCCCATGCCCTGACATATCCCTTCTCCTCTCAGCTTTCTGTGGAGGTGGTCCCAGGTATGTCACAGCCAAGGCTCAGTCAGTCCCTCCCTGGAACACCCCATTCAAAACTCCCACCTCACAGGGGTAAGTGGCAGGGTTCCAGCTGTCAGCTCGAGCGAGCTACTGAGGGAGAGAGGCAACCAAAGGGTGGTGTCCCAGAGAGGGAAAACTCTCCAACAGGCACAGAAGTTGGAGAGAAGGAGTGAAGCAGAAAAGCCATTCCTGAAGGTGGAAGCTGCTACAATGCAGGCAGCGCAAGTGCATTAGATTGTGGGAAGGGGTGTTGGGCAGGAAGCACAGTGAGAAAGCGGCAAGAGCTGGGCAATGAGAAAGAAGCTCCTCTGTTCTTCCTAGGATGCCCATCAAGGCACCTATGGGAGCAGAGGGGGCTCCGTAGGCTCATAAATGTTTGAAGGGGTGCCCCCAAATATTATGTGGTTTGGGTTGGGTGTGGTTTGAGAGCAGTTCCCACATGTTTGTGTGTTAAAAGCTTAGTCGCCAGTATGGCAACGTTGGGAGGTGCTGGAGCCTGCCGAGATGTCATTAGGTCACCGGGGGATAGTTCTTGGAAGGGTCACCCCATGTTTCCCCGTGTCACCTCTCCCTCTCGCACCTGTTCCCAGCATGATGCTGTGTGCCAAGATGAGGTACAGCAAGCAAGGGGCCCCCACCCAGAACTGGCAGCCATGCTGTTTGTATTGTTAACCTCTAAGACTATTTGATACATCTCACTTCATAAAGCCCCCCTGCCTCAAATGTTTCAATATTGGAGCAAACACCAGATGAATGCACAACACCTGTCATTCCATCATGACAATGGGGACTTTTTGCTTTCTCCTACAAGAATGCAATATTCTTAGCAGGATGTAAATGCTAGAAGTGCCTGAGCCTGCTTGCACATTCCAATCAGCTAGGGGAACTTTTGTTTAAGTTGTGACTCGTTTATTTGAAAGGCAGATAAACAGAGAAGCGGACAGGCATCTCTCGTGTGGGACATCACTCTTGAAATGCTCATCACACCGAGTCACCCACATGGGTGGCAGGAACCCAGACTTGAGCTACTTCCTGCTCCCTCACTGTCATCAGTACGAGGCCCAGGTTCAAATCCAGGCACTCCCCAGTGTCCTCAAGGGTGTCAGTGGTCACCCCAGGGAGAATTTTTTAAAAACACACTGCTTCAGGGCCTCATGCCCAGCCCATGACATCCCAGTGAGGGAGCATCCAGGCAAGAATCCAGGCCGTAATGTGTTAAGGCTCCCCAGATGACTGTAATGTCTTGAGCCAAGGAAACTAAAGAACCTGGACTCTTGGAAATCTCAGAGCAGAACATGCCTCTGGACATCACGGGTGCCTTTATGACAAATGGGAAAAATGAGGCCTGGAGAGGAGGGCTTAGGTGAGGGAGGTAGGCTCTGGGCTTCTGGGAGGGACAGGCCACATACATGCCAGGAGCCGTGCCCAGCAGCTGCCAGCTTCGCCATCTCACGCACAGGGTCCTGCCTCGAAGGTCTGGGCCAGGGCTGCCTCCCTCCAGCACCTGCCCTTCCTCCATTCTCTCACATTCGCTCTGTCATCCCTCCCCCTTCTCCCACATGACCTCCATGCTCATAGATTGCTATTGTGTTGTTTCCCTAGTGATGGGGGAAAATCCTGTCTGGGGATTAATATTACCACGTTCCTACCTCAGGAAAGCTCCTGGACCACTGAACTATTGGCTTTGGTGGCTGGAGGAAACAGGAATTTGGGGAGGGTGTAAAGGGGGATGTGGGACTGCTGGCTGGGAGACCAGCCCATCACCTTCCCACTGGACAGTGGCAGATCCCGTCACAGGTGGATCCCATCACAGGCGGATCCTGTCACAGTAGCCTGGCCACACCTGACCCTGAGTGTACAGTCACTTGAGGGACCCTGTTTCCCTCCAGTACTCCCAGGTGTCACCCCTAAAGGCCCAGCTGACCGGTGGGCAGAGAGTCTGTAAGAAATGCCTTGGGTATGGCAGGCCTGGGGTTGTGGAGAGCTAGAGGAGGTTCCCCAGGCCATTCTAACCTACCTTCCTGCCAGAAGCTCTCTGGGAGCACTGCAGCCACAATCTCCCCGGCTCCTGCATGTCCCCCCAGGTTTGCAGCAGGCCTGGGGGACTACTGCTCCTCCTGGTGTGGTCACAGAAGCGGCTGAACAGGAGTCCTGGGAGGAGGTGCTGACAGGGCGGTGAGCAGCAGAGCAGGCAGAGCAGATGCCTCCGGTGGGCTGGAGGTGGGGAGAGGGATCGGGAGTAAACTCAGATTTGAGATCTATTCCCTGATGATTCCACAACACAGCCCTGAGCACCCCCTAGTGGCGCAGCGTGTGTAACCTGGCCCCTGTGAACAGGTGCAGCCAGGACGCCTGGTTGGGAGATCCTGGGCAGGCGTCTCCACCTCCCCTTGCAGTATTTCTTGGCACAGTGGGATGTCCACTCCCTTAGAACCTGCGTTGTGAAAGGTGGGTTTTTTCTTGGTGTGTGTGTGTGTGTGTGTGTGTGTGTGTGTGTGTGTGTGTACTAACAGTACCACCAACAGTACCAGGCACTACTGGCATTCCAAGTGGAGTGACGTGGGCTGAGGCAGGAGACAGGTCTTCAGAAAGCTGGTCTAAACCATTTTGCAGGTGCAACAGAAAAGGGTGACTTTGGGTCTGCCTCTGTGCTGGAATCATCCCTTGTGCCTCCTCACCAATGTGCACCAAGACACATGCCTTTCTCTCTACCACCACCATCACAGTCCGTTGTGACTGTCTAAAGAATACTGCCCTTCCTCTTTCTGCTTCGAGGGAACCTCCAGCGCTATGGAGCCCCAACTCTTTTTGCCCTCTGACCCTGGTCTTCACTCCTAGCTTCCTTAGCTATCAGAGCTCATAGCTTCTGCCTGGCCCACATTCCTGAAACCTCCTACTGGGAAGTCCAGTGGTACGCCTAACATCTGGCAGTCTGCAAGGATGTGGAAGGGACTGTGATTGTCACCTGCTTTGGGGTCTCCCAGATTATTCCTGCCCCTGAACAGCCCCCTCTGGTCTTTCCAGCCCTGCCCTGCCTCATCAAGGGGGGGATTTGCTAACTCCAAGATGCTGACAGGCCTGTGCTTACTGTAAAAGGCCAAATGCTGCCTCAGTGGCTCTATGGTTTGAGTGTGTCCCAGCGAAGTACACGTATTGGAAACTTTACTCCCCAGCTTCCCATGTTGGAGGCCTTTGAAGGTGATGCCTTTGGGAGGTGAGTAGCATTAGAAGAGATCTGGCACTGCCAGCCCAAGGACATTGTGAGAAGAGAGACTCAAACTAACAGCTTGCTTGATCCCAGCCTGGGGTGCTCTCTGTATGTTGTGATGCAAGAAACGACCGTCATCAGATACTGAGCAGGTACCTTGCTATGGTTCTAGGTGGTGGGTCTTAGTGCAGTGTGCATCAGAATCACCTTGAAGGCTTGTTAAAATAGAATTCTGGGGCCACTGCAGTCTCCGGCTTGTTGTGTCTGAGATGCAAGCCAAGCACTTCATCTCTTGCAGGCTCCCAGGTGATTCTGATGTTGCAGTTCCTGGGACTGCAGTCAGGACACCCGTGGGTTCCCTGCAGGATGTGGAACACCTACAGCACCTACATGATGAGGAAACTGAGAGCAGCTTTCCAGAATCTTTTAGCACCCTGCACCTGCCACACTCCATTTGCCAGTCCCATGGTTAATCAAATGACAGCAAGGCAGTCACCCAGTCCCAGATGCCAAAGACCCTTGAGAGAGCGAGGATCTTTAAACCCCTTCTACACAATGGTGGGTCTACCCATGCCCACAAGCCCTGGCACCCCAAGAGACAAAGAATAATAGATCAATGCATCTAAAGAGATAAACAGCACCAGGTGAACTTGGAGGCTGGCTGTATCAGAGGCATTCAGCTGTCCTCTCCAGGTCTTTGTTACCAAACAGGGTGTATGGACCTGCCCACAGGGCGGTGGCAGTGCCAGCATTAAAATAATGAGCATGCTTCTCCATACAGAGTCAGAGGCTCTGGCAAAAAAAATATATAAATAAATAAATAAAATAAAATAAAATAAAACAGAAAAAACACTCGAGGATGGCATGGAGACAAATGAAAAGCAGCTTGTGAGGATTCCAACAGGGGGCGTTATCTACTTTTTAAGATTGATTTATTTTTATTGGAAAGGTAGATTTACAGGGAGAAAGAGAAACAGAGAGAGGGATCTTCCGTTTGCTGGTTCACTCCCCAAGTAACCACAACAGTTAAGACTGAGTCTATCCCAAGGCAGGAACCAGGAGCTTCTTCCCAGTCTCCCACATGGATAGAGCAGCCCAAGAACTCTGCTACTTTCCCAGGTGCATTAGCAGGGAGCTGTGTCTGAAGTAGAGCAGAAGGGACACCAACCAGAACCCATAAAGGATGCTAGCATCACAGGCAGCAGCTTAACCCACTCTACACAGTGCTGGCTTCTAAATTCTAAAACTCTGAATGCCTCAAAGCTGCTGAAACGTTGAAGTCCAGGAGTACAAACTCTCCCCAGGCTTCAGGTTGGGGTCTCACAATAGTAGTCCTGCTCAACACCACCCAAGGTAAGTTCCTATTTCTGGATTCTTCTACCAACAAGACCCCAGGCCACCCTAAAGCATACAGGGGAGGGTAGTTCGGAAATGCTCAGCTCATGTAATTCCTTCCTCATGCAGCTTTCTTTCTTTCTTTCTTTCATCTTTGTTTTTTCAAAACATGCATTTACTTTTGTTTGAAGGGCAGATTTACAGACAGAATGACAGATATAAAGAGTAGGTTCGCTATCCACCGGTTCACTCCCCCAAATGACTTCAGCAATTGAATCTGAGCCAATCCAAAGCTGGGAACCAGGAGCCTCTTCCAGGTCTCCCATAAGAATGTAGGATCTCGGGCCCGGCGCCGTGGCCTAGGGGCTAAAGTCCTCGCCTTGAATGCCCCGGGATCCCATATGGGCACCGGTTCTAATCATGGCAGCTCCACTTCCCATCCAGCTCCCTGCTTGTGGCCTGGGAAAGCAGTCCAGGATGGTCCAATGCATTGGGACCCTGCACCCGGAAGAGGTTCCTGGTTCCTGGCTTCGGATCGGCGCGCACTGGCCGTTGCGGCTCACCTGGGGAGTGAATCATCGGATGGAAGATCTTCCTCTCTGTCTCTCCTCCTCTCTGTATATCTGACTTTGTAATAAACTGAATAAATCTTTAAAAAAAAAAAAAAAGAATGTAGGATCTCACGGATTTTAACCATCCCCTGCTGTTTTCCCTGGCCACAAGCAGAAAGCTGGATTAGAAGTGGAGCATCCAGGAGACGCACCCACACCCATATGGAATACTGGCTCCAGAGGATGGGGTATTAGCCTGCTGAACCACAGTGCCAGTCCCTCTCATACAGTTTTTCTGTCTTGAGGGATAAACCTCTTAGAACCACGAGGATTCACTGAGTAGCAAGAAACCCCACTTTTGGTCCTACTCAACTGTTATTGGCTTCCTTTGCGTCAGTCGCACATTTCAACCTGTGCCCATTTGTGTGTGTGATGTTGATGGTAATTACTGTACCATCTACCTATCAGCAGGCTTAAGTTGCCCCAAACCTTGTCTTTTCCAAATTCTTCAGGACAAGTCCCTGACCAGCTGCGAGGAGATGAGCTCTAAGTCCTTGAATATCCTCTCAGAAACCAGTGTCTGTGTCCACATGAGAATGATTCATTTTAAGTATTAATTCAGGTGAGACTGAATGAAACATATTACTTTTCCTGCACCATAGATGGGCATCATCCAGTCCACAGAAGGCCCAGTTAGAAGAAAAGACAAGCGGGAAAGAATTCTTTCTTCTGCACTCTCTTTGAACTGGAACATTGGTCTGCCCTTGACTTGGACTCAGATTTGAATGTGCCAATGACATGCCTGAGAGTTTAAGTCTTTGGGCTCCAACTGAAGCCCCAACATTGGCTCTCCTAGGTCTCCAGCTTGTAAACTGCATATCAACTTCTCATCTCCCATATCACGTGATTAGATTGTAGTAAATCTAGTTGTCTGTTTCTGCATCCAGCTACCCAGCCATCCAGCTACCAATCCAGCCATCCATTCAACCATTCATCTACCCATCTTCCCACACATACATGCATACCTTCATCTACCCATTTTCCTACCCATCCATCCACCACCCATCATCCATCTATGTTTTCCTCTCTTATTGGTTTTGTTTCTCCAGATAACTCAGACTAGCACACCTGCTGTCAGGTTTCTATTCTTCATACTGAATGGAGATTAAGGTTCAGAGAGCAAGGGACATGCTTTCTTCTGCCTCTCAAGTCACATTATTTTTGTGTAAAGGCTGATTGCCAAAGCAGTCAAGTTAGAGAATACAGAAAATGCTCTAGCAATTCCTGCCTAACACAGCATTCACACATGCACACACTTCACACACTACTGGAAACACCACTACCAAAACGGTGCTATCCATCATTATTCCTCATCTTGTGCTAGGTTGATTGCACAATGATCACCTGGAGCACTTGAGTAAAGTGAGGAAGAGGATTCTGATTTAATTTGACTGGAAAGGGCCATGAGGAATCTAAAGTTTAGTAGATCACCAAAGGGGATCTACTGTGCCCAACTTCCTACTGAAGTCCTGAAACAAGTTGGTTTTATGCCTAAATCAAACACTAAAATATTGACCTTTTAAAGTCATCCTGACGATTCAGTTTAGTCCCCCCCACACACAATAACAGTCAAGAGTAGAACTTGTTGGAGGGACTAGGGGTCAGTGCCAAGAGAGCTGTACTGTGCTACAACCTCTTGATCTAAGGTTACAAGACCAAGACACAAGCATCTACCCTGTGGTGATTTATGAAAAGGCCATACATGGGTTCAGAGCATTTAGCACAGCTTAAAGAACAGAAAATAGTGAAGAGGGGAGAAAGGGATAGAAGGGAAGAGAGACTGATACAGGAACAGGGCAGTGCAACTGAGCAGACATTCATTATCAAGCCAGTGGGTCTGTTAGCATTACTTAAAACAACAAAGCAAGCAATAAACAAAACAACCGGTCTCCCTCATCTGCTTAAAGTAAAAGATGGAGGGGAAGCTGCCTCCACGGATAATGGTGCTATCGACATTTTCTGAACAATTTAAGGTGGTAATTCAGAAAATGGATTATCTAGGAGGAAACACTTTTAATGTCAAGAAATTTTATGTGCTTTGGGCAGAGAAACCTTAGAGAATTTTTATTAGCTGTATTTACACCACATATTTACTTGATTGTTCTTATCTAATTGTGCTTAATATGTGGTAAAACATGATCATTTGATGCATATAATCAACATGGGATGATTAAGTCAGGCTAGTTACCTATCCCATGTCCTGAAATATTAAAAATATCTGTTCTTTATTCAGGCTTAATAATTGCACAAATTAATGGCGTTTATGTGATATTTCAATAAATGCATACTGTACATTCAGTTTAAGTCAAGGTGATTAACAAACCCCTCCCCCTATTCTTCCTGCATGTTTGTCTAGCCTTCTAGATCCTGTCTGTACTACTTTTGACTACTATCACCCACAATATTTGGCTTTCATTAGGATTTGGCAGGGCAAAGCCAAGCGCCTGAAATTCCATCTGGGTCTTCCATATGATGACTCAAATACTTGGGCCATCCTCTTCTTCCCAGGATACATTAGCAAGGACCTGGATCAGAAGCAGAGTAGCTGGGCTTCGAACCAGTATCTCACCCAATATGGGATTGCTAGCATTGCAAGCAGTCGCGTAACCCATCGCACCACAATGCTTGCCCCGTTTTCCCCTCAACTTTCATTTTGCCCCTTGCAGTCTCCCCTGCAGGAGCATCTTAAGGTACAGAAACTTCCAGGTGTTGAGATTCTTGCTCCAGGGCCCATCTCCAGGACCATCAATCACAAGGCTGCCACTCCAACTCGTTTCATCACTGTATTGATGGTGAAGGGAACAGGCAGGGCACAGATAAAACTCTTCCATTTTCTGCACTTCATTTCCCCTCTGAAAACTGGCCTCCCTGGCTGAGACATTGCCCTAAGCTGTTCACAGTCTGCTGTGGCAAGCGCAAGGACTTCTAGACAGTTATCCAACAGCACTAGCTGCTGGGCAGAAGAGGAACATCTGTGCTCCGGCTTTCTCCTGTGTAAAGTTGGGACCATAACATTGCTCTGGTCTCACAGAGAGATGCTGGGATACTCCATGCTGAGGGCAAAAAAAGTATTTATAATTGATTTTAAAAGACATTTGAAAGGCAGAGAGAGAGAGGGAGAGAAACTCCCCCTACCTAGCTGCTCATTTACTGCTGAAATGTTTACAACAGCTGACTCTGGGTGCCACTGAAGTCCGGAGCCTCAAACTCACTCCAGGTGTCCCAAGTGGGAGGTAGAGAGATTCCATTTCCTGAGCCATCACCGCCATCTTATAGGATCTGTATCTATAGGAAACCAGCTAGCCTTCTGCCTGCAAGCGCAAGGATTCTGTATTGATTCTGGTTCGTGTCCGTGATGCTCCACTTCTGTTATAGCTCTGTGCTTATACACTGGGAAAGCAGCAGAGGATGGCCCCAAACCTTGGGACAATGCGCCCTGTCAGAAACACAGAAGAGGCTTCTGGCTTTGGATCAACTCAGCTCCAGCTGTTGCACCCAGGTGGGGAACAATCCAGCCAATGCAAGATCCTCCTCCATCTTTCCTTGTCTCTGTAAATCTGCCTTCCCAATAAAGGAATAAATATATCTTTTTATTTACAAAGTAGGAAGCTGGAGTTAGGAGACAGATTAAGTACTGAACACAGGCATGCTGATATGGGGCATAAGTGTCTCAACTGTGAGGCCAAAAGCACCAGCTTTAATAATTCATGTTCTATAAATTACAACTGTAATATCTCTTACAAATGCATGGGACAAGTTACACTATCAAGACTAGCCAGACAGAGGCCTAAGAACAACAGCACTTAACTTTCTCATAATATGGCGTTCTATGAACATGGCATTGAATAAGGGAGCCCAATCTCGGAATAGTAAATCCAGACATTTTCTGCCCCGATAACCCTTGTTACAGGCCTCTCCATCACCTGTGAACAGAGACTCGCTCATGGTCTCAGAAGCAGAGGCAGAGTGGTGGCAGCCTGGGACCAAGGGACCCTGGGTAATCAGTGTTCTGTTTCAAACGCTGCTGCTCTGAGCCAGGGGGAAGCCCGGGATTGTACGTGACAAAGGAATGTTCATGTTCCAATGTGACTATTGACATTAACCAGAATGCAGTTGGCGGGCTGAATATAGTTGTGCGTTGCGGCTTCTAACTCACCTGATTCGTTTCTTCAATTTTACCCCTTTTAGAATAGCGTTATGAGGTTGTTGATTGTATTAGCATTATTTGGAAGGCAGAGAAACAAAGAGACAGAGCTTCCACCCTCTGGTTTACTCCCTCATGTCCACAACAGCAGAGGCTGGTGCCCACGAACTCAATCCAGGTCTCCCCTCTTGGGGTGACACAGATTCAACTACTTGGGCCATCCCAGGGTACAGGACAGTAGGAAGCTGGGATAGGAAGTAGAACAGAGACAAGCCAGGGACTCTAATGTGGGGTATGGATATCCCAAGCAGTCTGCCACCTGCTGGAGATGGATGGGAGAGATCCAGAGAAGGGGAAACAGGGAACTTGGAATGATGGGAGTTTAAGACAATCAGAAAGGATACTGGAAGTTAGGAGAAAAGCACCTGACTCCGGTGACAGCTGAAGTATTATAGAAATAACATCTCATGCACAGTGTTTTTTCCCCCATAATATGCATTTTTGTAAACAGTTGCATAGGTCCTTGTATTCACGCATTTTGAATTTTCTGCACTAAAATAACCTTAGCTTTGAATTCTGCTTTCCCTAAACTTTTTATTGTGCCTCTACATGTTTGCCATGAAAAAAAAAATCTATGCTATGAAATTTTCAGCATAGATGATGACTGTAATTGCTTCCTCTGCTTCATTCTGTAAATGATGGCTCAAAGACTGCTGTGCGTTCCATCCCCACCTAAATACCGTGAAAACAGGGACCGTGTCTGTCTGCTCTTCACACCCCCGTAAGCCTGCTGGGCGCCTGCTTGGCTCCTGACACACCACTCTCTGAGCACAACCCAGCTCATACCGGTCTCTGTTAGGTGAAGTGGAACGCAGTGAGCATCACAAATTATACAGGGAGTGTAGCTTCGCTTACCAGGCATCCACACATTCAAACTCTGCAATCAACAACATTGAAATGACCTGACCTGTCCCTCTCCTCACACCCAGCCACCTGCAAAAGCTCTGTGTCTGTCCTTCTCCATTTCCTGAACTTCCTGCAAGGGGCAGGTTATCCTTGACATCCATCTCCTTTGTAGAGATGTAGTTTTTTTCTCACTGTAGTCACCCCTTCACCAACGGCACAATGGGAGACGGGTTATCTAACCCTAAGGATGCCAATGGCTTCACTGTGGTTGAAATCCTGCACTTTGTTCCTCTATGTGCCTGCTGGCCCCTTACAGAGATAGGTTGAGGTTGATTATTTACACTCAGAAATCAGGAATAATTAGAAGAAAAATAGTCATCCAGCACCACTATCAAGATACACTACAACATGAAAATATTTTTAAAACACATAGTTTTTGGACAAAGTTCATATTTATGCAATGCAACAGCAGTATTTTCTCAAACACTGACAGTGAGCATGTGCTTATGTGGGTGCATAACACCCTACTGGACACACACTAATTAATTTCATCATTCCTCTTGTGGATATACACTTTGTATTCAGCATTTCCTGTTCCAAATGCATGAAATTGCTTGCGCTACACGTTGCTTTGTTTCTAGGAATTGTTCCTTGGGGAAAAGTTCATTATAGATCCTTTGGAGAGTTCGAAGACATGGTTACACATCGCCTTTTCGGATGTTTTGAAAATGCAACTCTCAATCCCAGGTTCAAGGTTATTATCTGTGTCACCACCACCTCATCCAAGACAGTGCAATGGTTGGCATATTAGGCAGGTGCCCTCTTGGGTTCAAGTGTCAAAAGGATGGACCCCAGGGTGACCCTAACAGTCATCTGTGTGTGGGGAGCAGAGGGGTGCAGTGGGAGATCCTGGGGTAACTGGGGACATGACCTTGAGGGGTTCTTGGGAGTGTACAATCCATTCCCCTTCCACAGCCCCTTCTGCTTCCTGGCTCCTAAGAGAGCCTCCTCTGGGCTCCCCACTGCATACAGTCTCTCACCAGAGTAGAAGCCTACTGTGTGTTCATGGACAGTGAGCCTCCAACATTCAGGGCTAAATAAGCTCTCCATCTCTTTGTCAATCAACTGTTTCTGGTGTTTTGTTACAGCAATGAAAGCCTGCCTGTGTTAGTGCTGTAGGCAAAGCAGGGTGGGGCCTCAGACAGGCTGCCCTTCACTGTGGAACGGACAGCTCTGGCCTCTGTCCAGGACACTCTTCACAGCTCCTGCCTGCCTGCCCATCCTGCGTGGCTCCTTCTGTGCCCCCCAGCTATTCTTATCCTATCAGTTTGTAGCTGCTGCTTCTAGCTATTTCAGTAGTAACCCTTTGTCTGTCGCAGAGATGAAAATCCGTGCCTGTGCTGTTGGTCAACTCTGAATTTTATTTACAGCCTTAAGAATAAGCCTTAAAATAATGGCCATATCCAGATGTGGAGGTATAATGCAACATACATCCCTGCTTCCAGACGAAAGATGGATTCCCAATGAAACTATTGGACATGTGTGGACAATTGAATGCTGGACTGACTTCGTCTGCACCAGCAATGTTGGGGTACACTTAAATGAGAGACTGATGGAATTAGGATTTCTTATGGAGGACTATACCACTATAATAAAATGGGGAAAATCTGTCAGAGGTTGGGAGTTGGGGGAAAAAATCCCAGTCTATACGAAATTGTACCAGATCATTGAAAAATTCAAAATAAAAATATATTTTAAAATGGCCATATCTTCCTGTGCGTACCTTCTTTGCTATTTTGTTGAAGTGCTCACATTGGACTGCCTGAGGTCAAGTGTGGGTTCCAAACTCCAGCTTCCTGCAACACAGACCCTGGAAGGATAGGTTAACAACACAGGCAGCTGAGTCTCTGCCGGCTACTGGGAGCCCCAGATCCAGTTCTGGGCTCCTGCCTTTGCCCCAGGAATGGATGTTGCAGGCACTTTAGAAGTGAACTAGAAAGATGATCTCTCTCTCCTTTGCTTTCTTTCCTTTCCGTAATGTAGAATTCCTTTTTTTCCTGGGAAGTAATCCATCCTCTCTTGTTTCATTGATCCTCAGCACTAATTAATTGCTACCAAAGTTATATCGGACGAGATGAGATTCTGAACGGTCCATTTGTTTTCATTGATTTGCTTGCTGGTTTTCGCCAATGCTGTTGATTCAATGATCATTTCATGCCTTTTCTTATAAAATGACAAAACAACTTCATTTTCGAAAGTAGAAAAAGTAACCATCTATATAAAGGAGAGAAAACTAATATGTAGTGTCACCATCAATGAATATCCACAACTATTTTATAGCCTTTCAAGCTTCTTCGTATAGATTCTATTTATTTATGTTTGTATTTTAAAAATTGGGATCAAGCTCTCTGTACATAACTTTTTCTGATCTGTTCGTATAAATTGTTTCTTCCTTTTTTTTGTCTCTCCTTCTCACACTCCCCAGCTTAGAACAAGTAACTTTGGGGGGGGGGGAGGTGAGCTTGAAGGACACGCTTGCCCCTCTTGCAGGAACCCCTCCTGCCTGCAATACCCTTTGCTGTGCTCACAGACCTCCTGGCACCCTGCCACCCTCCCAGGCTCAGCTAGTATCTCCCAGCATATTTGCTTCTAACTTGGTCTTTCTGTCACCTAGATGGTCTCTGGGCAGAGTGCATGCTGGACAATTCCTGTGGAAGTAGGATTCTCACCTTGCAATATGGTCAACTCTGAGAACTGCAGCTTTGCAAAGCTGGGTGTGATGTAAAAATGCCATTGTAAATAATTTCCCCAAACAGACACAACCTCTGAAACCATGAAGCATCTTGGTCGTGTCACAGGGCAAGTAATGTGAACTTTGTGGCTATGTCTGTGATTGGAAGTGTCCTATCAGCAAGTGCACAGCTTGGAAAGTCCAGAAAGCTCACTTTCCTCAAGTCTCGGGCAATAAAAAACCCAAGAACAGCAAATGCAGCACACCTCCACTGTCGTGTTTGCATAAATGAGTGGGACACAAGGAATGAGCTGCAATTATTCACTCTTTATGGAAAGCTAGTTTATTTGATGTCAAGAAATGCCTCGGGAGGGATAAGAAGTGAGAGAGAAGATTGGAAAAGGGAAGGGAGGGAGGGAGAGGTGGGGGGACTTACGGAGATGTGCCAGCTTCTGCAGTGAGCCTGTGTCACTAAAGAATTAAACGGATCGTTCCTGCAGCACTGTGAGTTGAATTTAAAACAGGTTCAGAGGGGATGTTGATGCTGTGGCATAGCAAATGAAACCACCGCCCGCAACAGAAGCACCTTATATGGGCGTCAGTGCATGTCCTGGCTGCTCCACTTCTAATCCAGCTTCCTGCTGACAGCCTAGCAAAGCAGCAGAAGATGGCCCAGGTCCCTGGGCCCCTGCCACACATGCGGGAGACTCAGCTGAAGCTCCTGACTTTGGAATAGCCTAATGCTGACCACTGTAGCCATCTGGGGAGTGAGTCAACAGACGGAAGATCTTGCTCTCTCCCCAACTCCTTTCTCTGTAACTCTCTGGCCTTCAAAATAATTAAATATGTATATTTAAATATATTAAAAGGACTCTTACTTGAGTGTTCAGTTTCACAATTACAGTAAATCACGTTCAAAATTAGCAAAAGCATTTTGCTCAACTAGAAGCATTAAATAACTACAATGGTATGTATACTAAGATAAACACAGCTGGCTCTGAAAAACATTGTTATACTTTTTAATGTTTACTTGTTTTGTATTTAGAAAATTTTTTATAAATTCTGCAAGACAAAATAAGATGTAAATAAGGACAGCATATGCTTTGCCGTTATCTTCAAAAAATATAAAAATGGAGCCAGTGAAGTGGCATTGTACACCAATCCTCTGTCTGGTGCTGGCATCCCATAGGGGTGATGGCGCATGTCCTGGCTGATCCAGCTGTCTGCTAGTGACCTGGGAAACCAGCAGAAGATGGCTCAAGCCCTTTGCACCCTGTGTCCACATGGGAGACTTGGAAGAAGCTCCTGGTTCACAACTCTGGACCAGCCCAGCTCTAGCCAATGAGGATGTTGGTGGCATGAAACCAGTGGATGGAAGGATGGAAGACCTCCTTCTCTGTCTCTCTTCCTCTTTCCGTGAAATCTGCCTTTCAAGTATAAATGCATAAGTATCTTTTGTGTGTGTGTAAAAATGTTATGGTATACAAAATTAAGAGGCAAGTTTAGTTTGAGGCAAAACATTTTGAAATCCATGCACAGGGTTTTTTTTTCATAATAGGCATTTTGAGAAACTTCTTCAACACCCCTGTGTGCCTATACATACAACCTTATAAATGTATATAAATATATACACACATATATGTGATACATATATATAAACATATACACACATATATGTAACATTTGTCTTGTTACCCATCTTCGTGGGTTTTTTGTCTGTATCTGTGATTATATCTATTTCCATGCACTTCTATCTCTCTTCTAAGAATTCAAAGAAGAGATCATCTTAACGGACAGTGTTATAGATGTATTCTTCCTATCTTCTCTTCTTTTGACACAATTTTTCCTATAACTTCATTAAAAATACTTGTCGTATTTCATCCAAACTTAATACTGCAGAACCTGTTCTTATCATTTCACATCATCTCTCACGTTGAGCAAGCGGGATGTCTCTGAATGCCAGTGAAGACAATTCTGAAAAGCAACAAAGCGAATCAACCTTTAGAACAAAGCTGGTATTGGAAGCTTCTAAGGATTTCATTACTTTTTTTTTTCTATGAATCTACTTGGCCTACGGCTATGAAAAAGCTTCCACACTTGCAAATTCTGCACTTCTACCGTTACGTCTGGCATACCCACACTATTTTCTTCTCTACCAGTGGAGCAGATTATCAGAAACTCAAGAGTATCTAAGCTGATTTCATTTTCTTTACGGGTAAAAGTAACTTCCTGGGGCATAGGCATTGGGCATATCAGTGAAGATGTCGTTCGGGATACGCTTCTCCCGTGTTGGTGCATCCGGGTTCAAACTACAGTTCTGCTTCTGTTTCCACCTCTATGCTGGCATACATTCTTGGAAGCTCTCTCACCCTGCCACCCATGCGAGCATTTTGGATTGAATTCTGGGCTACTGACTTCTGCCTGGATCTGCCCTGGCTCTTTTTCTGTCTGGCTTTCAAAGAAAATGATAGAGAGAGAGAGAATACTTCAAAATGGTTATAGAAAATAAAAGTTTAATTAAAAATTAAACATTTATAACAGTGAAATGCATAAAACATTACAAAGGCATAATAGTCATGCAACATTTTGAAATCCATGAATACAGGTTCATGAAAAAGAATGCGTTGTTAAGACTATGCATGAATTTCAAGAAGAGTTTGAACCAAAGTAAGCTTTCCTCTCACCTCTAGTTAGTTCTCTGCTGTTCTGACGTGGCCTTGTACATCCATGAACACAAACAGCTCTTGTGCAGAAAGGGAGTCAACAGTGTTGGGTCTGCCTGGCACTTGATGGCATTCACGTGAAGGCACAGAAGCACATGGGGCAGTGCCCCAAGGTGTTGAAAAGAATGTCTACAATGGCCCAAGGTTAGAGACAGCAGCGTGTGTCTGGAGGAAGGGTCAGCATTCCCATGCAGCCAGGGTGTCAAGAGGGCAGTCGGGACAGGAAGACATCAGATCGGTTCTAAAGGCACATTTTGTCAGTCCGCAGAGCTCACGGTCCAGCAAAAAGCTAACTGGTGTTACCCAGGGCAATCTCAATTCAACCAAAATAAAAAGAATGAAATTCTGCCATTTGCAACCAAACGGTCTCAAGTAGAGACTTACGCTCAATGAAATAAGTCAACTCCCAAAGAAAAAATATAAGACATTCTCTGTGATATAAGGCAACCTTCACGCAAAATACATATTGAGATATGAAGATACAATACAATATACATCTCTTCCTTCAAATCAAAGATGGAGTCCCAGTGAAACTGTTAAATGTATCTTGACAATAGGATGCTGGACTCTGCCATTTCCCATACCTACAATGTCAGGATACACTTAAATAGCAGAACAATGGACTTATGACTGTTTTTGAAGGACTATATTATTATGATAAAGTAGGGGAAACCAGTGGCAGGCAGAAGGGAGTGTGGAAGAGGGGAAATCCTAGAGCCTTTTGAACTGTATAATAAATCAAATGAATTTTTCTGGAACTCCAATAGGCAAAGGATTCAACTAAGATCAAGCAGAAAGAAAAAATACCACAGTTCTTTTTTTTTTTCTTTACCCATTGGAAAAAGAATAATGAAAGAAAGAAAAAAAAATGAAAGAAACAATACAGGGACCAGTCCTGTGGCATGTCACATTTAACCTCCACCTGCAGTACTGGCAACCCATGTCTGGTTAGTATCCTGGCTGCTCCACTTTCCTTCCAGCTCCCTGCTTGTGGCCTGGGAAAGCAATGGAAGATAGCCCAAGTCTTTGGGCTCCTGCACCCACACGGGAAGTCCAGAAGTTCCTGGCTTCAGACTGTTGACTATAGAAGGCACCAGACTTGATCTACTTGTGGGGAAACTGAAATCTTGGAGCCAGGTACGTGTATAAGGTGGAGCCACTGGGAGTGGACAGTGGTGGTGGGAAGGGGGGGGGCGGGAGGGAGGATTTACAGTCTTTTCTTTCCCCCACACCAGTACTTGAGTGTGGGGACCCTAGTTCCCAGGGACCCTGCTGGAGAGGGCTCCATGCTGAACAGCTTCTCCTGGTGTGTCCTGTCTGGGTGGCTTAGTTCCATGTGCTGCTACTTGATGCTGCTGAGAAAAATCTCCTGATATTTGTGTGTCAGGCAGTGAACCTTATTAAACTCTGCTGGACGGCATCGGTTTTATTTCCGTGGAATTTATTTTCAGTTACTGTGTCTCTAAGACCAAAATCCTGCTTTTGAGATCTCCCTTAATTTAGACTAGCAGCTCTCCTCTATATTACAGGTGCAACATAAGGTGGAGAAGCAAGCCAACAAAAAAGTCCAACAGTCTGGTTAGGTGATGACTTGAACACCACCAGGAGGGCGGGAAGAGCAGGGAAGAACTTCATTTCGCAGACCATCCATTTCTCTAACTTTAAGATATGCCTCCTGCAAAATTCATGCAACACAGGAGAGATACATTGGGTTCAAGTCCACTGAAACAGCAGTCAAGAGAGTTATTAAGTGCTGGGTGTCCAGTGGAAAAGCACTGGAGGCAGGTTATCCAATGGGATGTGTCCATTGCACCCATGTAGCTGGACCTGGCTGATGTCATCCGTGAGAGATCTATCCACTAAGTCAGCCCTGAGTTTGAAAATGGTGTCTGTCTGTCAAAGGCCACCTGTTTCGGCTAATTAGTGCCCACAAAAATGAGGTGCTTAGGGCTCTCCCCAAAACTGGGAGAGCAGGGCACTTGCTTGCTGGATGATTTATTACAAAGAATGGAGCCTGAGGGGTAAGTGCTTAGTGCAGCAGGTGAGGCTCTGCTTGGCATGCCGGTATCCTACCAGTGTTCACATCCTGGCTCCATTTCCAATTCCACCTTCCTGCTAAACAAACACCTGAATAGACAGCGGTGATGGCTCAGTGGTTGGGGGGTCCCCATCGTCCATGTGCGGGTTCCATATTGAGTTCTGGACCATGGTTTAGGCCTGGCCTAGCCCTAGCTTTGTGAGTGTATAGAGAATGTGGATGGAATGATATCACTCTCTCTCCATGCCTCTCTCTATCAAACGAGCAAAACACATCACTATATATATTTATGTGTAAATATATTAATATTTATATATTAAAATTTTATTATATACACACACACATATATATATGTATTTTTAAAGGTTGGCATCCAGGTCCATGAGAAAAAAAATCCCCATATCGTACCAATAGCAAGAAGCTGGGAGATCACACATATTTCACAGGGGAACGATTTGCAGTGAGAAATTTTTGACAAAAGGTCAAGGGCCCAGAGCAGAGTGGTAGCCAGTCCAGTAGAGTCCAGTGGAGTCCTGGCCGGCTCTGGACGCGGGACTTCCAGCCTGCCCAGCAGGTGCAGGGACTCCGGCTGGTGACGTGTCGCCTCGTGCCCACCAGGTGGCACTGCCGTGACGTTTGCTCCTGAACCCGAAGGGGTTAGATGGTCAGAAGTCTGAACCGGACCTCTCTGGCAACAAGAGCTTCAAACCTCCCGGCTCTGTGGCTTGCTCCCGAGCCGCCCTCTCCTCCGGCTCCGTGGCTTGCTCCCGAGCCGCCCTCTCCTCCCGGCTCCGTGGCTTGCTCCCGAGCCGCCCTCTCCTCCCGGCTCCGTGGCTTGCTCCCGAGCCGCCCTCTCCTCCCGGCTCCGTGGCTTGCTCCCGAGCCGCCCTCTCCTCCCGGCTCTGTGGCTTGCTCCCGAGCCACCCTCTCCACTGCCACGGGGCTTTGCACGTCCCATGGCATTGCCCAAACACGTCCTTCCACCCTAAAGCAGGGGGACGCAGGCCCTGGTCCTTCTGATCCTGCTCGTCTGTGTAACCGGAGACCACAAGCCAGCCTGTGCCTGGGCATCCACATGGTCAGAGTTAACCAGCCCCGGGGTCCCCGTGGTCTTGATTCTCCTGCTGCAACCACAGAAGCTAGTCCTTTCCTGTGGCCCGACAACTTGACTGCTGTGCCCAATGATGGTGTCTACAGCACTTGTAGGTGTGGTGTTGTCTCCACTGGTATGTGTGGTGTTGTCTACACAGCTGGGTGTGGCTGGTGTCTACACAGCTGGGTGTGGCTGGTGTCTACACAGCTGGGTGTGGGTGGTGTTTTCTACACAGCTGGATGTAGGTAGTGTCTACACAGCAGGGTATGTGTGGTGTTGTCTATGCAGCTAGGTGTGGGTAGTGTCTACACAGCAGAATGTTGGTGTTGTCTACACAGCTGGGTGTGACTGGTGTCTACACAACTGGGTTGTGTGGGTGGTGTCTACACAACTGGGAGTAGGTGGTGTGTCTACACAGCAGGGTATGGGTAGTGTTGTCTACACAGCAGGGTGTGGGTGTTCTCTACACAGCCGGGTGTGGGTGTTGTCTACGCAGCCGGGTGTGGGTGTCTACACAGCAGGGTGTTGGTGTTCGTGTTGAATGAAGCAGCGTTCTGCATAACCTCCACGTGCTTTACTGCGCCGACGCTTCCTGATGACGCATTGACGCCCCGCCTTTGAGGTCCCGGCCACTGCCCGCAGGAGGTGTAGGCACAGCCATGTCCGCGCCAGCAGGGGGCGCCGCAGCTCGCGAGGCCCGCCAGTCAGGCTGGGAGCCGACCTCGGTCCGGTCCGTGCTGCTCCGGGAGTCCAGCCTGCTGCTCCGGGAGTCCAGCCTGCTGCCCCGGGGGCCCATCCTGCGGCCCCTCAGCCCGCTCCGGGGGTGCCCCTGCACCGGCGTGCCGACCTCCCTCTGTACTGCCCCGGGGGTCCAGCCTGCTGCCCCGGGAGTCCAGTCTGCTGCCCCGGGTCCATCCTGCTGCCCCTCGGCCCGCTCCGGGAGGGGTCCCAGGACGGGCAGGCTGAGTGCCTCCCCAGGCCTTCCACGCCCACCCTGGGCGGGACCCAGCAGCTCCCAGCCGCTGTCCTCGCCATGGGGCCTTGGGACCGGCGTGGTGCTGCGAAGGGGAGGAGAGATGGCTCGGTTCCCGCCAGGGGCGCTGGATAAGCAGGTGTTTGCAGGGCCGGGGACGTGATGGTAGCGCAGTTCTGCTAAGACGGGGACATGGAACACCTAGAAGACATGCATTGACTATTGTAGGTAAATGTTGCCCCATGCTAAATACATCTAGGGGCGTTGGTTTCAAGTATGCTCTGTACATAGTAACTACAAAACTGTATTCAAGTAGAGTTCAGGTCAAGGCGGAGTGTGTAGCGTGCAGCTTTTAAGATTACTTCTGGGGGCTGGCAGTGGGGAGCAGTGGGTTAAGCTATCACTTTCAGTAGTGGCATCCCTCGTTGAAGTTGCGGTTCTAGTCCTGTGTGCTTCACTTCTGATGCAGCTCCCTGCATCACACCTAGGTAGCTGCAGAATGTTGGGGACCCTGCACGCCCATGAGAGAGCCTGGCGGAGTCCCTGGCTCCTGACTGCAGCGTGTCCCAGTCCTGGCTGTTGCGGGCATCTAGGGAATGAAGCCGCTACATGAAAAAAATCTGTCCATTGCTTCCGTCTGTGTGTGTGTCTTTAAATTAATACATAGATAAATCTTAAAAAGAGAAAGAAACAGCCTCCAGTGGTTGCGTCCTTTGGGTATCCATGCTCTTGGGTAGCCCCCACCCCTGGACGGTGCGTTTGGCCCGGCTCCTTCCTTGCTGCGCAGAGAATCCAGCCCGGGGAACATTGCACTTCTGAGATCAGCTTTCAGAAGACTGACCTCATCTTGAATGGCTGTGTTGTCAGTGGTTCTAGGAAGAGGCCCTCGAACTACCTGAATTACCACCCAGACAACCCCAGCTTTTGGAAGCGGACCTTCCTGCAGTTCCACTTGGAGGTGACTCCAGCTCTGTGTCCTAGCTGTAGCCTGGAAGAGCATGCAAAGCTCAGGACCTGGCTCAGCCGCATGCAGAAGCAGAGCCCACAGGGCCCTGAATGGTAGCTTTGGTCTCTGTGTTTTAGGATAACTTCTGTTTTAAAAAAGACGTTTGTTTATTCAAAAGGGAGAGCTACAGAAAGTGAGGGACACACACACACACACACACACACACACACACACACACACACACATCCTTCCTCTGTGGGTTCACTCCTCAGATGGCCACGGTGGCCAGGCCTCTGCTAAACCAAAGCCAGGAGCCAGGAACTTCTTCCAGGTCTCCCACAGGGGTGTAGGGACCCATGCCCTTGGTTCATCCTCCACTGTTTTCCACTAGCAGGGAGCTGGATCAGAAGGGGAGCATCCAGGTCTCAGACAGGTGCCTCTTTGGGATGCTGGCATCGCAGGCAGCAGTGTCACCCTGTGTACCACAATGTCTACCCTTGGGATAATTTCCTGTCAGCCATAGGTCACCAATACCATATGTAAATGGTCTCTTATTAGCTAGCTCAGGCTAAGGGTCAGTAAGAAGGAGCCCCAGCCATCAGCGTCCAAAGGAAGTGCTAGCTGGGGTTTTCAGGTGGAGGAGGCGCTTTCACTCATTCAGGGAGCAAGGTTCCCCCCACTGTAGGCATTCACTGTCCCTGGGGATGCCAGTGTGGTCTACGCCCAGCCCAGAAAGGGAGCAGGAGGAGGTAAACCCACTTGTGCAAGTGCCCCAATTCCCCAATCTTGTCTGTTCTCCTGGGAGGAAGTGAAGTCAGGTGGCCTCACATATTTTCAAGTCCAGTCATGGTGGCCACAGTCTTGGAGGGATGGCTGTGGCTGATCCAGGTCTCACGTGCAGTCCCCAGTATGTGCTGGCTGAGAGGCTCTGGCCCTGGACTCCTCTCTTCTGACACTGCAATTGCCAGGTACCGGTCCAATCCCTGGCCTGTGTCCTAACGCGGTGTAAGGCTTACCAAGCTTCTGTCTCCTGAGCCTGCATGTGTCCAGGCCGTGATTTCTATAGAGGGCTCGATCCACTTGACATGGCCTCTGTGTGCACTCACGTGGGCATCCGTGAGTCCAGAAGGTTCCCAGACCTCACACACTAAGCTTCAGCTTTCAGACTGAACCATTGAAACGGATATTAGACCATACTGGTGCCTGAGCGTAAAGAAAGATCTTCCATTTGCTGGCTCACTTCGCAAATGACCAAAACAGCCAAGGGCAGTCTGAGCCGAAGCTCAGAGCCTGGAGCTCCATCCGGGTCTCCCCTATGAGCGACGACAGCACCCGTCCCATCTCCTGCTGCTTTCCCAGGCCCATCAGCAGGAAGCTGGATGGAAAGTGGAGCAGCCAGGCCTTGAACTGGCACTCAGACGGCTCGCCGGTATGACAGGCAGTGTTTTAACCTACCCTAACGGCGGCCTCATCAAGAAACTCCCAGGCAGCAATTCAGGGTTAGCACTGTTCTGCTCTGCTTCTCCAACTGTTCTCAAAATCACCTCACCATCACGAAATGGCTGCTGCAGCAGCTCCAGTCACTACGTCCGTGTTCCAGCAGGCAGCGTAGGGCACAAGGGCCAAAGGTTTATCTCCCTGCTCCATCATCCTCTTGGAAGGCCATTTTAGCGGTACGCACCCAGTGACTGGCCATGCCTCTCTGCAGAGCAAGCTGGCTGTATTGCCGAGCATAGCAAGACACAGATTCTGTCATTAGGGAAGCTGGGCAGCTGGGGAGGAAGCCAGTACTTTCTCAAGCATCTTTTCTTCTCCCTGAGGGAGGAGAATGATGGATCCCCACAGATCCAAAGTCCGATTGGCTTTTCTGTAACTGCCTTTAATGGTATTGACTGAACTGCCTGGGTCATTGTGCTTTTACGGCTCTCTGAGAAGAAGGCCCCCGGGCCACGGGCACCTTGGTTAGTGCCAACCGAAGGCAGAGGGATAGGGAGTGGAGGGGACGTCTCCTCCATGGATGGATGGCCACTTCCCAGACCCTGGCCCTTGGAACTGGCCAGAGCTGTCTGGATTCATGGCATGACTCAATGCCCGTGGAGCACTTCTTAGAAATTTAGGAGTAGAACTGTATTTCAGAACGAGTGGAGCAGTTAGTACAAAGAGTTCCCCCATGATAGCTCGCCACACACACGTTTTTCCCTCTTTGTGAAATCTCACATTAGCTGATGATCCTTAATAATGTTAATTTAATCCTATTAGTGAGTTGACGGTAATGAATGGAGTAGTATGGATTCCTCGGTATTAACTCAGATGTCCTTGATTCTTTATTGCTTTTTTTTTTTTTTTGCCCAATGTCTTTTTCTCTACTCCAGGATACCAGCCAGGGTTCCACCTGACACGCCTCATATCCCCCAAGGGCTCGCTCCTCTTGGCTAAGAAGTGTCATTTTTCTCGGACTTTTCCGTAACGTGACTTTGACATGAACTAGTTTGTTTGTTTGTTTGTTTGTTTTTTGGTCGGGCATCCTTCTGTGGGACTTTGCCTGGTATTTTTCTCGTGATGGGGCTGTAGTTGTATTTCTTTGGAGGAACGTCACAGGAGCAAAATGTCATTCTGTTCCATCATACACAACAGGAAATGCCGACCCTGACCACCAGCCTGAAGGCGTGCTTGTCAAGCATGTCCACGGTGAAGCTGTTTTTCTCTCGTTTCCCACGTGGCATCCTGTGGAAGGAGTCAGGATGCACAGTCGACAGGTGAGGACCAGGTACTGGGTTCTCCTTCCTAGGAAAAGTGGCTAAAGTTCATTTGCAGTTCTTCTCTATGTGCAAGTTGCTTCTTCCCATGGAGAAACTTTTTTGTTTTTAAACTGTGAGAACCTAAGACCATTTCTTCTGTGTATCCTTGCTACGTCTCCTTAGAACAAAAGACCCATGAAGGCACACATGGTTTGACTGTGCCCAGGATGTTTTGAACAACTTATCAGTTTTATTTGCTTCTTTGTGAGCCATCAGTTCAGTAACAGGTAAATGGCCAAGTACAGTCCCCCTGCTTAGAAGCACCACACACGAGGAGAACTTTCATCCCCCGGCTGTCACGCCAAGCTGCTCTGTGGTCTCCCACCTCTGTCAACTGAGCTCACAGCTCACGTGCTGGCCAGCGCTTGCCGGTGAGGATGGGAAGCCATCAGAAAGTTCAGCTGACAGCTGGGGAGTTGCACAGAAGCCCAGAGCTGGCAGGTACATGAAAGGCCACCTACCTCCTCTGGAACCCATCCAGGAACAAGACTTCACTGCCTCTCCCGAGACCTCCAACCCAGCTTTGGGATGACGGGCCTGTTAGAATGTCTTTCCCTGAGTCAAAGCCATAGATATCTTGGCTTCCATCCAGCTGGCCCCATTCCTACTCTCTGGGTCCCAATGAAAAAATTCACTTCCTTTCTTCATTGTTTGAGAAGCCCTAGTTGTGTGGGTGATGTGTCTCACAGATTGGAGTCGCAGAAGCCCGGGAGCCTGGCACCATCACCTGGCATGGCCTGGCTGCTGCTGGGCAGATGGCTTCCTGTGGTGAGCAGCCTGCCAGCTTGGGTCCCTCTGTCTCTTCTAATCAAAGCCACTGATGCCATCACACAGGCCACATCCTCAAGACCCATCTGATCCTAACCACCTCCCGTTTCCAAATATGGTTACCACATGACTCCAGGGACATGAGTTCCAGTGGACACACCTACCCTATAACAATCGCCTAAAGGATGCTTCCCCATGACCTACTGGATCTGTCCCCTTGCCATTCAGTCTCCCCAAGCCCCGTGCACATGATTCTAGGTTTCCCTGTTGACAACACATGATTCCCAGGGTCAGGACCCCCCTTCCCTCCCAGCCCAGCTGCTTTCTTAATGAGCGTATGCCAGATTCCCACTTTATCTTGAATATGCAACTTCACGGTTCTGTTGGCTTCTTCTGAAGACAGCTGGCCATGTAGAAGTAACAGAAATATCTTATTTGCTCATTTGAAAAAATCAAGTATTTTACTTATTTGAAAGACACACAGAAAGAGACAGAGATGTTTAGTAACTTCATTCGCTTTCCAGAGGACTAAGGTAGGAGCTGGGAACTCCATTAGGGTATCCCATGCAGGTGGCAGGGACCCAATCACGGGGCATAACCTGCTGCCCCTCGGGAAATCAGAAGCGCAGCCAGGACTCAAAACATGTGCTTCCCAATGGAGACAGGCTTCCTGGATGCCGTTCTAACCACTGTGCAACAAGTCTACCCCATTACCCCATGCATGACAGTTGCTAAGTCACATCTTTCCTAGGACACATTAGTGGGTTTTTTGTTTATTTGTTTTTGGTTTTGTTTTTATTGGCATGGGGTGGTGGGGAGGTAGAAGGGCAGTAAGTTAAAAGCATCCCATTTCAACCATGTTATAGCCCTGTTATATATTATATATCCTCATGGACTTACGAGATCACTATACCAAGGAAAAATAGGGAAGGGTGGTTATAACCCTAATGATCAGGAGTTTGGGTCTCTCTAGGTAATGGGGGTTGTTGATGTAATTTTCTTCCTATTATTACTTGCCTGTGATACCAACTTTTTCTTTAATGCTCTTATTGATTGTTTCAGAAGTTACAACAACATCATCACCTGTGAGAGTCAGGCTATTTTGGTAGCCTGTTGAGGACACTTTGAACAGGTTCAGGCAGCACTAGCCACTCTCCTGATGGGTCCCCTGAGGGGTACCTGTCTCCTTAGCTACCCAAAACTATGGGTCCACTTTCTGGCGTGTTCCATAGAGAAACATACCAAGGTGGGTCCGCCTTCTGGCATGCTCCATGGAGAAACATACCAAGGTGGATAGGCAGTTGGCACTACAGTGATGCTGTCATGTGAGACACTTCCAGCAGAGTGCCTGGGTTCAAGTCCCCCCGTGACAATTTCTAGAGAAATTGTCAAGGGTTAGAAGGGAAGAGGGGAGGAAAGATAATTTGTCTGTAAATGTGTTTGTTCTTCAGGAGAGCTACTAAAATATAGATTCCCAGACAGCAGGGTTCTACTTGCCTTGCTAATTACAACCATATGACAGTGATATTTTGGTTAATGAAAGACCACAAACACAACACCAGTCCCATCAGTTTCTGTCAATGAATGACGTCACAGCTGGCACGGTTAGGGTATTCACGCTGCAAGCTTTGCACAGTGATGAAATCATTCAGCAGTTCATTTATCAGAATGTAGCTTCTTCTAGAAGGAATGCTCATCTGAGCTTTCACCTTAGGCATCCCCTAAGTAGACGGTACATGCAAGTGTACTTCAAGAGATTGTGAAAATAAAACTCATGGTAATTTTAGGCAATGTGGCACAGTTGATTAAGCTGCCCCTTGCAATGCTGGCATACCATATGAGGGTGTGATGCAAATCCTGGCTGCTCCACTTTCAATCCAGGTCCCTGCTAATGTGCCTGGGAAGGCAGAGCATGATGGCTCCAATCCTTGGGCCTTTGGCATTCACATGGAAGAGCCTTCCAGAGCTCCTAGCTTCTGACCTGTACCTGGCTGCTGTAATCATCTGGGGGATGAATCAGCAGATAGAATACCTCACTTTCTGTTACTTCATTTCTCAAATAGAAAAATTTTGAAAGGTGAGTTTATTTGGATGCATTTCTATCTACAGGAGAAGTCTTCAATGAGTCATGAAAACCACTATAGTAAAATACGTGCATTATATTCAAAAATTTTACACCCAAGTAAGCTTATCATTTAATGTTTTTCTATGTTTGAAGAACCCTCATACGTGTTGTTCTGAACATACTAATATCTGTTGAAAAGTACACTTCAAATGGGTGAACATTAGGGTGCGCGACTTTTATCTCAGTAGGCTATTATTGGAGAAATAACTATCTACTGGGTCACACAGAGGACTCCATACAGTTCAAGGAACTTTTCAAAAATCTTCTACAAACACGCTTAATGAATGGTGAGTGAACATTTCAAGATAGTTGAAGTACAGAAAAGGGGGGGACTCGAGTCATCCCCCAAGCACACAAGCATCTGGGGGCAGTAGGTAGCCCCCACGTGAGGGCAGTCAGTAGCCCCTGTGTGGGGTGGGGGAAATTGGCAGCCCCCACGTGAGGGCGGTTGGTAGCCTGCTTGCCCCAGTAGCATTCACAATTGCATTCCAGCCAATTCCACGTTTAACTGCACACTGTTAACTTTGATTGTACTGGCTTTGTAAATCCGTTTGTACTTACTCATGCACTTATTTTTTTTATTTTATCATTGTAATAAACCTGTGGGCAAAAGCCAGTTTATGTTTACACATATTTGAACAGCACTATAATAAAATAAATTAGGTTAACTTGGGGTCTGTGAGATTTTTTTTTTCCCTTTTTAAAGAATTACATCTAAGAGAATACATCAAAAAGGTCACGGGAAATGAAATTACAGATAAGTTCATTCTGGTGCAAAAATCTTTACAGCTTTGTGTATTCATCTGTATGCTGCTTTACTTAAAAAAAAAAAATCAGCTGGGAAGGACTGGTAGTTAGCCTGTTAAGACGTTAAGACGCTGGTTAAGGTACTTGTGCCCACATCAGCTGGGGAGGACTAGTGGTTAGCCTGTTAAGATGCTGGTTAAGGTGCCTGTGCCCACATCAGCTGGGGAGGACTAGTGGCTAGCCTGTTAAGATGCTGGTTAAGGTGCCTGTGCCCACATCAGCTGGAGAGGGACGGTGGTTAGCCTGTTAAGATGCTGGTTAAGGTGCCTGTGCCCACATCAGCTAGGGAGGACTGGTGGTTAACACATTAAGATGCTGGTTAAAATGCCTGTGCCTACATCAGCTGGGGAGGGATGGTGGTTAGCCTGTTAAGATGCTGGTTAAGATGCCTGTGCCCTAGGGCACGGCGCCGTGGCCTAGTGGCTAAAGTCCTCGCCTTGAATGTACCGGGATCCCATGTGGGTGCCGGTTATAATCCTGGCAGCTCCACTTCCCATCCAGCTCCCTGCTTGTGGCCTGGGAAAGCAGTCCAGGACAGCCCAAAGATTTGGGACCCTGCACCCATGTGGGAGACCCGGAAGAGGTTCCAGGTTCCTGGCTACGGATCGGCACAGCACCAGCTGTTGCGCTCACTTGGTGAGTGAATCATTGGATGAAAGATCTTGCTCTCTGTCTCTCCTCCTCTCTGTATATCTGACTTTGTACTAAAAATAAATAAATCTTTAAAAAAAAAAAACAGATGCCTGTGCCCACATCAGCTGGGAAGGGACGGTGGTTAGCCAGTTAAGACGCTGGTTAAGGTACCTGTGCCCACATCAGTGGCTCCCTAAGCCAGCTTCTTCCTGATGTGGACACTAGAAGGCAGCCCTCATGACTGAAGGTCTTGTGGTTTCTGTAGCCAACAGGGGATCCAGACTGAGTTCTGGGTTGTGTAACTACACAGGTATTTAAACAGTGAACCGACAGGCTATGTCTCTGAAAAAGAAATCTTAGATAAATTAATAAGTAGAGATAGATATTAGGTCATAATAGAGAGATGACGGCTGATAAATGAGAGATAATTAGGTAACAGATTGATAGACAGACGGATGTTTGGCCTGGCGGTGAAATGCTGGTTAAGATACTTGTGGAATGGTATTGTGGTAGTAGGTTAGATGGCTGCCTGAAATGTTAGCATCCCATAGGAGAGTGGTGGTTTGAGCCCTGGGACTCAGTTTCCAACCCAGCTCCCTGCTAATGCATCTGAGAAAGCAGCAGAAGATGGCCCAAGTATTTGGGCCCCTGCCACTCATATGAGAGATCCAGATAGAATTCAGGTTCCTGGCTTGGGTCTGGCCCAGCCCTGGCTCTTACAGTCATTTGAGAAGGGAACCAGCTTATGGAAGATCTGTTACCCTGCCTCTCAAATACCTAAAATAAAAGTTTGTGTTGTTTACACCTATGTCCCATACTGGAATGTTTAAGTTCAAGTCCCAGCTGCAGATCCTGTCTCCAGCTTGCTGCTAATGTGCAGGCCAGGAAACAACAGGTGATAGCTCAAGGAATTGCATCCATCACCCATATGGGAGACCTGAATTGAGTGTCAGAATCCAGGGGTCGGAACTGGCACAGTGCAGGTCATTGTGTGCACTTGGGGCAACTGCGTGGGAGTTTCTCCTCTCTTTCTGTGCTTCCTAGATAATGAATAAAAACTAAAACGAGAAATGTCTGATGAAACTTTTCAATAGTGTATGCCTAACTGTGCATGGCACAGCGATTCTCTGGCTGGGAAAGGTACTGCTTCCTGCAGGTGGCACTGACAAAGCAGCTGTTAAGGGACAGAGGTTGTTAAGGGACAGGCCTGTCCAGTTACAGCTGCGGCGTAGAGGCTCAGAGGAGGTCACAGAGGATTGGAGGGTTCAGCAGGTGTTGGTGGGCAGGAACTCAGCAGGCAGTAGAACAGCATGGTCTTGCCCTTGGCGCTCCTGGGGCTGGGCCATGGGAACAGGAAACCTCACTGTCAGGACGAGTTTCCCTGCCCTATACAACATGTCTCTATCAAGCAGACTCAAAGTAAGTCAGCCTCCACTAGCATTGTGGATTAGTTAGGTTGATCCCAGAGAAACATGAGCCTGCCAATCATTTAAGATTTATTTAGTTGTTTGAAAGGTAGAGAGAGAAAGAGAGGGATTCCATTTGCTGTTTCACTCCCCAAATGGTAACAATGGCCTGGACTGGTTCAGGCTAAAGCTAGGGAGCCAGAAATCTTTTGGGTTCCTCCACATGGGTAAGAGAGGCCCAAGTACTTGAATCAACATTTACTAACTTCCCAGTTATACTAGCAGGGAGAAAAGGAGCTGGACTCAAATTGATGCTTCACTATTGCAGGTGAAGCATAAGACCAGTAACTCATTTATTACTTCTAAAGGTTTAGTTATTTATTTGAAAGGCATTGAGAGAGAGAGAGAGAGAGAGAGAGAGAGAGAGAGAGAGAGAGAGAGAGAGAGATGTTTACATCTTTCATCTGATGGTTCATTCCCCAAATATCCTAAACAGGTCTGGGCCAGGCTGCAGGCAGGAACCAGAGGCTCCATGCAGGTGTCCCATGTGGGTGATGAGGACCCACGTTCTGGCCTATCTTCCACTGCACATGGGCAGGGAGCTGGACGGGAAGCTTTGCAGCTGTGCCTGGAATTGGCACTCTGATGTGAGATGCCAGCATCCCAAGAGGCTGCCTGCCTCCCTGCACCCAATGCTGACCTCTCCTCTAATTGGTTATTAGAGACAATGCTAATGGCTGGCTAGGCTGTGTCCTGGAGGGATCAGGAGCATCTGGGGTCCATCTCTGGCTTTCCTTGCTTTTTTTCTTGGCTCTTGGTGCTCATGAAATTGATTTGGGGTCTAGGCTTAGGAAGTAGCAGGTGAAGGGATGCTGAGAGGCACCTGTGCAAGGTCCATGAGCAAAGACTACTGGCTTCTGCTGACACTGTGTGCCCGGATATCACTACAGCAGGTCAGTACCAGCGGCGCTGCCTGGGCTACAGATGAGGAACTCAGATCCTACTATGCTCTCTCTCTCTTCTCATCTCAAATATGAGCTTTACAGGACAAAGATGAAGGGCAGTACCTTTTACTGGCTTAGTGTATTTCACTCCCTCAGCTCCTTTCCCTCTTTGGTTCTTCTGTTCCTTCTTTTCTAGAGTACATTAGGTTAAGATCAAACCAAAAGGCAAGATCTACAGATACCTTGCTTTTGTTTAAAAGTTACGTTTCTACTTATTTGAACGTCATAGTTACAGAGAGGGAGACAGAGAAAGAGATCTTCCATTTGTTGATTTACTCCCTCAGATGGCTGTCATGGCTGAGGCTGGCTGGACCAGGAACCAGGAGCTTCTTCTGGGGTCCTCCACATAGGTGATGGGGACCCAATTCCTTGTGCCATCTTCAGCTGCTTTTCCAGGTGCATTAGCAGGGAGTGGGATCAAAGGTGGAGAACCCAGGGCTGCAAGAGGAACCTGTTTGTGGGATGGTGGCACCACACCTGGTGGCTTTCCCTGTTACGCCACAGTAAAAGAGAAGAGAGACAGAAAGATCATTCATCACTGGTGCATTCTCCAAATGGCTGTAGCAGCCAAAGCAGGCCAGGCCTGGCTAAAGCTGGGAATCCAAAAAAATCCCCACTCTGTCTCCCAAGCAGATGCAAGGAATCCAATCTCTTGGGCCATCTTCCTCTGCTCTCCCAGATGCATTGGTAGGGAGCTGGATTGCAAGTGGAACAGCTTACACTCGAACCAGTGCCCACATGGGAGGATGGCATCAATGGCCACACCATAAAGCCAACCTCAGATACATTTGTTGAGCTGAATCGAGATGTATACTGCTAGAGTTTGGAGTTCACCACTGGTTTCCCAGGCTCAGGTCTAGGAAGTCTGCTTGATGCAAGGGAGACAGAGGGATCAAGAGATGCCAAGTTTGTGATTTCAGCCTTGAGAGCAGTGAGTGTTGTGGTGCAAATGTGTAGCCCAACCCTTGCCATACCCATACTCCAGTGCTGGAAACTGAGGTTCCGCTCTGCTTCTGAGCCACATTGCTTGTTAATCTGCCTGGGAGGCATTGCCCAAGTGCTTGGGTCCCTGAGAGACATGTGGGAGATCCATGTGGAGTTCCTGGTTCCTAGGCTCAGTCTGGCTCAGTTCTGGCTGTTTTGGGAACTGGCAGAATGAACCAGAAGAAGGAAGAACTGCCATTCTGCGTTTCAAATACATAACATGTGCAAAGTAAAAATTCTAGAGCAAGCACAGCTGATGTGGAGGTGGAGATAATGGTTTGCCAGCACATGTGCTGTTCTGGAGCTTAAAGCAAGCATGTGGGGGAGACACATGGCCAGGTACAGGTACCGGACACAAGATCCACTCACCTGTGTCCCCATCTTCCTGGGTCATACCCCTGAGCCGGCTGTCACTCAGTGCTTGTCAGAGCAGCCTTGGGAGTAATGTGGAATGAGGAGAAAAAGCCCGTACTCCAGGATCAACAACACACTCCCTTCATAGCCCAGGTCACGTACTTGGTGAAATGGGGATATTTTTCAAGAGATGAAACTACTGGCCACAGAAATGCAAATACAAAGGCTTGGGGTGACTGACGACGTGGCTTCAGGCCCTTTTTCTGCTGCCTTTGCCTCTTCTGTCTTCTCTACTCACCACAAGCCTGATCAGCCTGTACCTGTGGACGTCACACGTGCAGCTCCAACAAAACACAATGGAAACCTCCTGAGAAAATATCACACCTGTGTAATGCAGGTAGATCTTATCTTTGCTCGTGCTCATTCCCTAAACAGTCCAGGGTAACAACTATTTCCCTAGCATTGGCATCCTACCAGGCGTGATGGAGAACCTAGACACGCCTGAAAATAACAGGACGTGTGCAGATTCTACGCAAATCCTCTGTCACTTGGCTGTTTGTTTTTAAGCTTGATGTATTTATTTGAAAAGTAGGGTGACAGAAAGAGAAGGACTGAGAGGAGAGAGAGAGTCACAAAAGAAGTTTTGTTGAAAGATTTTTTTATTTTCATTTGAAAGATGTCACAGAGAGAGATGTCACAGAGAGAGAGAAGGAGAGACAGAGAAGGACCTTCCATCTGCTGGTTGGTTCACTCCGCAAACAGCCACACAGACCAGAGCTGAACTGACATGAAGCCAGGAGCTAAGAGCTTCCTTCAGTATTCCAAAAAGGGATAGAGGCCCAAGGGCTTCAGTCATTATTCTGCTGCTTTCCCGGGTCATTAGCAGAGAGCTGGATTAGAACTGGAGGAGTTAGGATACCAAGTGGGGCCAATATGGGATGCTGGCACTGCAGGTGAACAATTAGACTAATGTGTCACCATTCCAGACCCATGGAGAGAATCTTTTATCCACAGGATCACTCTCCAAATGGCCACAGCTGCCAGGTTTGGATCAGGCTGAAACCAGGTGCCAGGAACTCCACTGGGTTTCCCATTCGGGTGGCGGGGGTGCGAGCACTTGTCCTTTTGTTTTGTCCAGGTCTTGAACTGGACACCTGATAAGGAATGCCAGCCTCTTCATAGCTCCCACTATGTCATTTTGGTCACTCCGTATGACACTCGCACATCTGGAGATTTGGGTATCCGTGGAGAGTGCTGAAGCCCATCCCATTCAGATGCTGAATGACAGGCTGTAACACCGTAAAGGAAATACTTGGTTTCCCAAAGACAGGCGTTTGACAGTTTGGACATCTTTTCATGAAGGAGAGAAGAGAGAAGAAATGTCTACAAGACATGAGAGGAACTGCAAGGGGTTGGCCAGAGAGAGCGCATGCAGCCAAGGTTGGCAGAGTCCAGCCGCCTGTCGCACCTGCCCTCTGGCAAAGGTAAGCAGTCATGAGCGGGAACAGTCTGCCATTTCTCAAACCACAGATGGTGCCAGCATTGGAGGAGGGTGAGCTGCTCTCCCAGTGGGGAGCTGCCACCCAGACAATCGCTGTGTAGCAACAGAGTCTTCAATGTTTGCTATCCTTCCAACAGCCCTGGGCCCCACAGCTCCCCAGGGCTCTGCCTTTTTCTCTCCCAACACATCCTTAACATCTACCATTCCTCTTCTCTGCCTTGGTCAGGCAGGACCCTGAAGGCAGACGAGGCTGCTGACCCTGGACTCTGAGCCTGTGCTTCAGGAAGACTGCCTGGCTCTCCTTGGTCTTTGGAAGGAAGCTGCTGTCAGCCAGTACTGATTGCATGCACAGTCCAGGCTGCTACTCCAGGGACCAAGGGCTGGAGCTGAGATGTACAGATGCCCAGAGGCAAAGAGCCCTGAGCCAGCAGCCTCCACACATGACCCTGACACACTGTCCTGCCACGTGTCCCTGAGGAGGGTCTCTCCTCCCCGACTCCAGAACACTGGCTGTGGTCTCTATCTCCAGCTGCAGCTGTGTCAGGGTGGAACTGAGCTGTTTTGTGAGGAATAGGCTGTGTGCTTGGCCCGCACTGTCCCCCTTCCCTGGGGATGCCCATCTATGTCCATCTTCCCCTAAGCCACAGGACTTCTTTGACAATTCCTGGGAGACACTGTGAGTGAAGGTGTGACAAAAGCCATGGCCTAACAGCTATATTTCCCATCAATGTGTTTGGAGAACCTCCTTTCCAAGAACTCCAGTGTCCCGGAGGATACTCGGCACAGTGAGGGGTATTGGTACAGCTGCAAAGTTGTTGTCTGGGACACCTATATACCATACGGTATCCCTTGAAAGCCCCAACCTACTTCTGATTCCAGCCTCCTGTTCATACGTATCATGGGAGGCGTCAGTGAGGCCTCAAACTGTTGGTCCCTGCATCCACCATGAGAGATCCACACTGAATTCCAGCTCCTGCTTTCTGCTTGGGACAAGTCTGGCTGTTTTGGGCTTGTGGGAAGTGAACCCACAATAAGGAGGTTTCTCTCTCATTCATTTTCTCTGCTTTTTTTTTCTAAAATAAAGATTTATTTTTATTTTTATTGGAAAGGCAAATCAGGTTTACAGAGAGAAGGAGAGGCAGAGAGAAACATTTACCATCTACTGGTTCACTTCCCAAGTGGCCACAGTGACCAGAGCTGAGCCAATGCAAAGCCAGGAGCTTCTTGCAGGTCTCCCATGCAGGTGCAGGGTCCCAAGGCTTTGGGTTATCATCCATTGTTTCCCAAGCCACAAGGAGGGCGCTGGATGGGAAGTGGAGCAACTGGGACATGGACCAGCACACATATGGGATCCTAGCGCTTGCAAGGCGAGGATTTAGCCACTGAGTCATTGACTCATGTCATCTCAGCTTTTCTAATAAATATTTGTTTTATTGGAAAGTCAGATATACAGAGAGGAGGAGAGATAGAGAGGAAGATCTGTCTGATGATTCACTCCCCAAGCGGCTGCAATAGCTGGAGCTGAGCTGATCCAAAGCCAGGAGCCAGGAGCTTCTTCCAGGTCTCCCATACGGGTGCAGGGTCCCAAGGCTTTTGACCATCCTCAACTGCTTTCCCAGGCTACCAGCAGGGAGCTGGATGGGAAGTGGGGCCACTGTAATTAGAACCAGCACCAGTATGAAAACCCGATGCTTGCAAGGCAAGAACTTTAGCCACTAGATTACAGTGCCGAGCCCTGGAAATAATTTTTTTTTTGAAGTATGCCAAGAGCATCAGGCGGCTGACATGCCTGGACATACTCAGTGCCACAGGACCCAAGGCTTGTGGACTCCCTCCCTGGAAAGAATGACAGAGCTGTCATGGTCAGGAAGGGGCGCTGCCGTTGTCTCTCAGGTCTAGTCCTGTAGAAGAAGGTCTGACATCTCTTAGGCTGGTACTTTCCCATGAACATTCAGGAGGTGCCTGCTTCCACCCAGGCACCACGGTCTTAAGAGGCAGAACTGGCTGCAGGCAGAGGAGGGGGTGGACCAGTTGGCCTGCCAGGAAGGGCCAGTCAGTGCCTCTCTTTGATATAGCTTCTACAGCATGTGCCCTCCCTGCCTGCCCACCCAGGGTGAGCAAGGAGGGACCAACCCAAGGTCAGGTGGCAAGTCTGTCCTGTGGCAAGGGAAAAGGCCACTGCCAAGGAACATGGGTTTTGCCTCAACCCCAACCTCTACGGGCTTCCAGGTTTCTCTAAAGGCAACTCTCCCAGCCACCTGTGGACTTCGGGGGAACTCTGCCTCCCACCTACTTCCCTCTCCATCCTGAGTCCCATGGGAATCAAGACGCTATGGAGTCTGCTCTGGGAAGTGCTTACGCGCATTTATTTCACAAGATGGGAGACTGGGGAGGAAGGGATCACCAAGAAGATGCCACCAAATGAGACACTGGGAATCCCACACTGGGCAATTGGGCAAACGGGGTTTGGTTCTGGGCAGGACATGGCCAGGAGCAGCAGAGGGCAGGAAGGGGATCTGGCACAAGGGATTGCCTTTCCTTCGGTGGGGGAGCCCCCAGGTCAAGGCTGATGTCCTTGGGGACAACCCCAGTCAGGAATGGGGTGGAGAAGCAACCCCAGGCACCTGGCAGCTCCCTACCAGGCAAGCAAATAAGCGGCAAGATCAAGGCCACAGCCACATCTGCTCCAGCATATGTACACACGCACACACACACAGCACACACGTGGGCACACGCCTCAACACGCACAGCACACACACCCCTGTGCATGCTCACGCATCCATATATTAACTCTGATTTACAGGTGCACCCTAGCCAGAGGGCAATCAGAAAATGATTGTGACTCTGAAGAGAGGATATGATCATCTCCCCACTGGCCCCAGCAGGGCTGAGGTGCGAGTGGTGGGGGTGAGGGACTACAGGAAGCGACCTTAAGGTTCCAGGCACCAGCCCCTATCCCCACGCTGCACTGGCTCCAGCCCCTACGTGGAGACGTTTGCTGCTTCCTTCACTAGCACCAGCATAGCGCGGGGCTGCCACAGAGACCCTCTGGTATGCTCAGCCTGTTTGTCTCTGGATCCTTCCAGAGAACCAGGCGGGCTTGCTGGTCTGAGCACATTTCTAGCAGTCCAGTGCCCCAATAACCAGGAATAGAGGCATTAGCTCCTTCTGGGACATCTCAGAGGTGCAAACCCCGAAGCCACACTGATGGGAAGGTTTGGGGGGTGGCAGCTGCCTTGGGGTATGAATGGGCATATGGGCCGAAGCAACCTCAGGGGAAGCAGCCGAGTCTTGGGATGTTGTTGCCTCCGCCCAGGAGAGGAAGCTCAGTTGCAGCAGAAGCCTCTGGCTACTTCCCGCCATGTTGAGGGGCTGTGGTTACTGTAAAGACCAGGAAGAGGAGGGACCCTCGACCCAGCCCTGATCCCGACAGGGGGTGGAAGAGGGCATTGAAGAGGTGCACACAGCCTCAGCGCTGGCTGCCAGGCCCACATTCGAGGTTGCAGAAGACACGGCTTCCCAGGAAAAGGCTGGGCGAGGGGCTCTTTTCCAGAATGGGGGTTCTTGAGCCTCCCAGGACAGCCGAGTAGGGAACATGAAGTCTCCATCCTGGAATCCCCTGCTGTCCTGGAGAAATCCTGGGAGGCCCCCCGAGCGCCTGTTGGCTCGTTGCTGTCTCTCCGCCAGGGTGGCTGGTCCATGAGGCTAGAAGGGCTGTGTCCCGAGAGCCAGGCTCCAGGTGCCCGAGCCCCTTCCCCACTACTTGATGGAGTTTTTAATTGTCCATCTCTGCCCGGTGCAGCTGCGGAGGATGAGGTCGATGCCAGCCAGGCCCCGGTTCTCTACCTCCAGGCAACGCCCTGTGCCCTTATTCATGATGGCTCCATTCTGTAGGGGTAGTGGGGCGAGGAGGGAGGAGGGAGGGGAGGGTAAGATAGAGAGAAACATGGAGATGTTTAGCCAGCATAGATGATTGCATGTGGCTTCTCACAGGGTATGATATACCATTACAGTGATCTGGGTAGAGATGATGAGGACCCCTTCTGGGGACCCTAACATCAGCTTAAGCTTCATTAAGTTTTTGAGTGGCAGATGCAGTCAGGATGGGAACTTTTCTGGGCTGTTCCCTGCTATTGACTATGAGTACTTAGCAGATTTCAGAGGCTTCAAGCTTTATTCTCCTCCTTGGATGTATAAGGCCAGCCCAGTACCTGTGCAAGAGTTAGTTAGGGCACTGCACTTGGTACCTGCCCGATGGTTTCCCTTGAAAGGGCATTGAGTCCCTGATCTAGGTCAGAGCTGGAAGACCTGCCCTGGGCACTGCTCTTTTCTGGGGCTCCCTGTAAAAGTCAGATTTTTCCCTCTGTGGTTGACAGCACATCACGTGCTGTGGCCTTTGGCCGCTGTTCAGGTAACACTCACCTGGATGAAGTTCCAGCGCTTGTATAAGCTGCTCTTGACCTTGTCGCAGTCAAGGAGCTGGGGCAGGCGACTCTTGGAGTTGTCCACCAGGCAGCGGGTGTCAGGGAGCAGAGTGGTAGTCCCCAGGGCACCCAAGTGCAGGAAACCTTCCTTGGTGTAGCGGGCAAGCTGCAGAGAGAACAGAGGGGTCGGGGAGAGGCAGGCGGAGGGAGAGGTGAGATTGCAAGGGCACAGAGGGTGCATGTACCCACAGCCTCAGTCCTGCCTTCTGCCAACACTGCAGACCAAGCCACTCATTGGGTCCTGTCCTCCACCTGCCCACCCCTCCCTGCCCCAACTCCCAGGACTATCCTGTTCTAGGAAACTCTAGGACCAGATGCAGATTCCCGGAGACCGCTGTCTGATCTTCTCCTCTAGTCTCAGGATGGAAGCAACATACACACAGCACACACATGGGCACATGCCTCAATACATACATAACACACGTTTCTGCGCCTGAGCCAGCAGCACAGTGACGGCAGAAGGGGTACAAAGAGCTGCAGAGGCGACTTGTAATGCTTGCCTCTGCTTCTAGATGGCTGGGCCATCCCGAGTCAGAGCTCTGGCCTCTCTGGGTCAACATTTCCTTATCACTTATGAATTGGCATCCTATCGAAGATCCCAAAGAATCAGTTAAGGAGAGAGAAGGACACGAGACAGTATTCAACCTCATCGGCACCAAAATAAATGAAAAGCAAAACCACAAGGAGAGAATACACTTAGGAAAGGAGACTCTTGTCATTTGGCAAGGTCACCCCGGAACGCACCCTCTCCCATGTGGATCACAACAACCTTTCCAGTGGAGGACTCCTAACTAGATACTCCACGCTTGTCAAGGGTCCATTGCCCCAATTCAGTAACTCCACCTTTAGCAATGTGTTACACACGATGAAAATAATAAGAGAAATTTTTATGTGCAAGGTGTTTGGTGCAACATTAGGTGGATGTTGCAAAAAGCTGGTTTCAAAGTGGAGTTACAATTTTGAAGTCCATGCGCAGTTTTGTTCACTAAATATGCGTTTTCCAAGAGCTTCTGAAGGCCTCTCCTGCTGATAACAAGCAGAAGTGGCCTTAAGTTAGTGCCGCTGCAAGGCCCAGGGGGTTGTGGGAGAGTGAGGAAATACGCCCAATCTCCCTCTTCCCTCTGTAAACCCTTGGCGATATGAGTTTGCAGTAATTGCCATCAACACGTTTGCCCACACTTTGCATCATTCGCAGTGTTGCCTTGGTCCGTAGGATGTGGCGGAAATGAGGTTGTGCCTGTCTCCAGACGGACCATTTGCCTTGCGCACTTCCGTTCAATCATTCAGTGTCTTGGATCTTTGCTGCCACATGGTAGTAGCCCAGGCTATCCTGCTGGAGGATGGGAGATGTGTGGCCCAACCAAGAGCCAGTCAACTGCCCAGCAAGAGGAAGCAGTCATCTTAGATCAGACTGCCAATCTGCCAGCAGCTGGTAGGACATGAGGCTAAGTAAGCTTTGGGATAGTTGTTATACAGCAGTGGTCAACTGATCCAGAGATGGTGTTGTCTTGGCAAGCCTTCCTATAATAATTCACAGATCAGAAATAGTTGTTATACAGCAGTGGTCAACTGATCCAGAGATGGTGTTGTCTTGGCAAGCCTTCCTATAATAATTCACAGATCAGACACATTTGTTTTCCTTCTCCTGGAGGCCATTCCTTTTTGTTTATTTGTTTGTTAGGTTTTTGTTGTTGTTGTTGTTTGTTTTTTGAGGCAGAGTGTGTGAGAGATTTTGTTAGCTCATTGCTGGTTCACTCCCCACAATCCCCATGGTGGGTTGAAGGCAGAATCCAGGAGCCAGGAACTCCTACACGGGTAGCTGGGGCCTAAAATAACTTGCACTGAAGGAATGTACTGTGCCATGTCTCAACACTGGATAAGGAATTGGTGATGTCAGCCATTGTGAAATAGCTTCTATTATTCTTCCCATGTCGTAGCTGATGAAACAAAGGCATAACGACCTCTGGTCTTCTTACAGGCTGTTTGGCACTCTCCATGGGTTCCCAGAGACCCATAGCCTGGCTGTCCTTTGCCTGGCAGCCAAGCAACAGGGGGCCCTTTCCCTACCCTTTCACACACACAGCAGGGCGGATCTTTGCCTGGTGCGTGTTTCATCTGTCCCACAATGCCTGACACATGTTCCCTGGGTCTAGACAGGGAAGATCCTGTGTTGGAGGAAGCCAGGGGTTGAGTCTCTACAGGGGTTATCACTCTTGGCGGTGGCTGCTTAGAAACCCTTGGCTGTCATCACACGAGGGGAGCCTGCCGGCTCCCCTGAACAAGCAATGGGTCTTTATTAAGTGCCCTTGAGAGAGATGCGGTTAACATGTGCTCTAAACCAAAATTAGTTCCAAATCAGCATAACTGTCAGTGGCAAAAAATGATCTGAAAATCAGGAGTCCTCCCCAGACAATGTCTCCCTGAATATATTTAAACTCACCAAATGCAAAGTGATGAATGGCAGCCGGCTGCCTTTATGTTCCGGGGAAAGATATACACAGCTGCTTACTGAAATTATGAATCAATCCATTATCCAGCAGGCAAGTGAGCAGTGCAAAGCACATTAATTAACCGAGCGTGTCTATGACCCAGATGTTTAAAGAGTGGAGCTGAATGCCACTGGGAGTTGGTGGTTCTCCTTCCCGAGGCCTGCGAAGGCAGAAAAGCCAGACCCAGGCTGCCAAGACCTGACAGGTGCCAAATGCCAGCCCCAGGCTGTGTAGCATGGCTTTGGATGGTTCTGAGGTCCTGAGCAGGGTTCACTGCCTAGAGGAGGTGGATTCTCACCCTGAAAATGCTGCCTCATGTGCAGAGGCCCCTCTGGCCTGGCCAAGAGGCCAACACCGAGGATGTCTCTATAAGGAAGTCACTGTTGTCTGAAGGGCAATGCAACCAACAGAGCTCACATCTGCTCCCCTCCCAAAAAGGCAAGAGGGAGATGGGCCCTGGGGCTGACCGTGTGCAGAGCTCTCCCTAAGGCTGTCCCAGCCCTGGGTGGGGTCTGTCACGGTGCTGCCTGCTTCTTGTGGCTCCTCAACCCTCATGGCTCCTTGCTTGGAGTCTGTCCTCAGCATGTTCAAGTCTAAGACTTCGCCCCAGTTGCTTTCTGTTGAGAGATGCCATAGATTGCCTCAAGAATGTTCTGGCCACATTGGATTCTCTACCTCCATGGCTTCTGGAACTGCTCTGACCCCCTCCCCGCCCCCGTCACCTGCTGTTAAAAACTCAGATGGCAGGCATCCACATGACTGTGTGTCACTTCTCAGTCTTGATCATTTCTTTTCTTTTTTACAAGATTTTATTATTATTGGAAAGCCGGATATACAGAGAGGAGGAGAGACAGAGAGGAAGATCTTTCATCCGATGATTCACTCCCCAAGTGAGCCGCAACGGCCGGTGCTGCGCCGATCCGATGCCGGGAACCTGGAACCACTTCTGGGTCTCCCACGCGGGTGCAGTGTCCCAATGCATTGGGCCGTCCTCAACTGCTTTCCCAGGCCACAAGCAGGGAGCTGGATGGGAAGTGGAGCTGCCGGGATTAGAACCGGCGCCCATATGGGATCCCGGGGCTTTCAAGGCGAGGACTTTAGCTGCTAGGCCACGCCGCAGGGCCCAGAACATCATTAATTGTTAAAGACATGCAAATCAGAACCATAAAAGCCTCGTCACACTTGGTAAAATCCAAAAAACCAGGCAATGACATGAACTGGCCAGCATGTGAGGAAATTGGAAGCGTCACTCACTCGCTGCTGATGATAGTGTAAAATGGTTACAGCTGCCTGGAAAAAACAGTGTGGCAGTTTCTCAAGTAGTTAAAACAGCAAGCTACCATATGACCCGACAATGAACAGGATGTATACCTAAGAGAACTGAAAACGTACTCACATTATAAACAGCAAACATGGGTGGACACAGTAGCATTATTCCTAATGGCCAAAAAATGACAACCATCCAGATTCCCATCACCTGGAAAACGGACTAAGAAATGATCAAGGGCCCGGCGGTGTGGCCTAGCAGCTAAAGTCCTCGCCTTGAAAGCCCCGGGATCCCACATGGGCGCCGGTTCTAATCCCGGCAGCTCCACTTCCCATCCAGCTCCCTGTTTGTGGCCTGGGAAAGCAGTTGAGGATGGTCCAATATATTGGGACCCTGCACCCGCGTGGGAGACCCGGAAGAGGTTCCTGGTCCCAGCATCGGATTGGCGCGTACCGGCCCGTTGCGGCTCACTTGGGGAGTGAATCATCGGATGAAAGATCTTCCTCTCTGTCTCTCCTCCTCTCTGTATATCTGGCTGTAATAAAAAAATGAATAAATCTTTAAAAAAAAACAATTAATGATGTTCAGCATTGTTTTCCTTGGGCTGATGGTCATTTTATGATCTTGCTTGGGAAAAAAAAATTCCTCCACGTTTTTTAAAAAAAAATTTTAAAGGATACTGTGTATTTTGCTGCTGAGTGCTTCTTTGTGTATAGAGAATGTATGTATTTATGTAGTAAGGATTCTTCATGTATTGGAACCTCAATCTTTTTCAGATCTGGCACACATCTTCCATTCAGTAGGCTTTTTTCTACTTCCTTGATTGTGTGCACAAAAGCGTTTAATTTTGATATATCCACTTTATCTTTTTCTCTTTTGTTGTCCATGCCTCTGAGATCATATCTAAAAAAACCACTACAAAATCCCAGGTCAGGAGGATTAACTCCTCCCTATGTTTTCTAAGAATTTTATCATTTTTTTGCCCTTATACTTATTCTTTGATCCATTTTGAGCTCTTTTTTTTCCTGTATGGCATAAGGTAGGGGTCCTATTTTTTTTTTCTTTTCATGTAGCTATCTGGCTGTCCCAGCACCGTTTGTTGAAAAGGCTGTTCTTTCCCTACTGAAGTTTCTTGTCACCCCTGTCACAAATCAATTGACTGGAAATGTGGCGATGCATTTCTGGACTTTCAATCCTATTCCCCTTGATCTCCACATCTCTCTTTATGCCAGTCCTACACTGTCTTGATTATTTTAACTTTGTAATGAGATTTAGACCTGGGAAGGATAGGTTTTCCAACTCGTTGGTTCCTTTTCTCAATAGTGTTCCAACTACTCCAACTTTTAGGACCTGCTTTTCCATTTGGGCAAATAAAGGCCATTGGAATCTTGATAAGTTTGTACCGAATCCAAGGATCAATTTGGCCAGCGTCACCATATTAACAACATTACGCCTCCTTGTCTAGGAACATAGGATATCCCTTTCACCCAGGGCTTTCATCTCTTTCAACAATGTTTTCTCACTTACACTGTACACGTCTTATACTTCTTTGGTTAAATTTATTCCTAAACATTCTTTCTTTTTGGAGGCTATTGCAAACACATTGTGTTCTTTAACTCCCTTTTCAGAATATCCATTGCTAGTGCGAGTAGTGCTGCTGAGACATTGCCATGACCACGGGCAGCTTTGACACCTCAAGGTCAGTCCACACTGTGGGCTCTGTGTATCGCCCTGGTTCTTGTTTTCATAACAGGGGACAATTGCATGGACTGCAGACCAACACTCCTACTGTGCCTGGGCCTCTCTTCTTTTCACCTCATGTGTCTCAGTCAGCCAGAATGGTCCTTCCCTCAGTCACCCAGGCCATCAATCTTATCTCCTATTCTATTGAGATTTTATCTCCCTTATACAGAAATGGCTGTCTTCCTTCACCCATTGTCACTTCCTTCAGTCTATGACTTACTTCCCATTGAAGGAACCCCAAGCTATTATCTTGATCATTTCTTTTATTTAGTTTTTTTTTTCTTTCACTTCTTCACTCAAGCTACAGACATAACCACAACTTTGTGCCCAGAAAATTTTTCAATAATCACGATTTTATTTGCCTCCTAATTTTGCTCTTGGATTTTCTCTCTCTCTTCTTGATGTTTTAAAACACAGTTATTTTATTTATTTGAAAGGCAGAGTCACAGACAGAAAGGAAGAAACAGAAAAAAAAAAAAAGATATTCCATATGCTGGTTCACTTCCCAAATTGTCACAATGGCTAGGGCTGGACCAGGACAAAGCCAGGAGCCTGGAACGCCTTCTCCCACATGGATGTCAGGATCAAAGCTCTTGACCTGCCTTTCTCTGCTTCCCCGGGACCATCAGCAAGAGGCTGGATAAGAAGTGGAATATCTGGGATTTGAACTAGCATTACTGTGGAACGGCAGCTTAACTCTGAGTCACATCACTGGCCCTGGGTATCCTTTCTATTATCTCTAAATGCCTTGCCAAGTTCTTTCTGCCAGCATTAGTCTATTGAATTTTCTCTTTTGAAAGTTTTCATTATTTCTCTCAGTTGCTTTTTCATCTACTTTGTATAATGCACTGACGACTCGGCTGACGATAACACGCCGGGCACATACGATGCAACCTCTCCTCTCCAGCTTTCCATTCTCGGGGTTTTTAATGGTATCTGTAGCCTATTTTAGAAACTTCTGCCCAAACTTTCCAGCTCCAAATAGTGTTCTAAACTTGTATATCCAACTTCCTAATTGGCATTCCGCTTGAATGTCTCATCAACATTCCGGATATACATGACAGAACCTAAACTCCTTCTCTGATGCATTCAACATGCCCTGTCCACTGTTCTAGTACAGGCTCTGTCCTGGTGATGATCTTACCATCCTCCTGGTTGCTTAGACCAAGCACATTGGTTTCACCCTTTCCTTGCCTCTTTCTCTGACCTGCCATATTCAGACCTTAACTAACTACCCAGATCAGACCTCTACCATTATACTCCTGTTCCAGGTCACCTTCATCCCTGAACTACTGTAGTAGCCTTCTAATTCATGCCCCAATTCCAACTTTGTACCCCACTCAATCTTCCATATGGGAAGGGATTCCTTTTAAAATTGATACTATGTAAAATTATGCTACTTTTAACTGGGGACAGATCATACCATTACCTGTTCAAAAATCCAATGCTCTTCACCTCAAAATGCATGACTCTATCAACAAATTGCCAAGACCCAACATAGTCCAACAACAGCTTTCTGAGTTCAACGCCTTCCACGCCACTCCTTGCTGCCTCTGCACCAGCCACCCTGGCTTCCTTGTGGGTCTCTGAACAGTCCACGCCAGCTCCTACTCAGAGCCTTACACTGGCTGATCCTTCTCTCCCAAATGCTTTTCCCCAGGCATTTGAATGGCTTATTATTCCCTTATCTCTTTCATGTTACTGCTCAACTACAATATTTTTGACGTCCTGTCTTATTTAAAATTTCACCTCTAACACTCACCTCCCCATGGATCTATTATCCTCTAAGAGATTATTTTTCCTTATTTACATAGTTTATTGTCTGGTCCTTTGATGGAATGTGAGTAACACAGAGGGAAAAAGCTCTTTTTTTTTGTCCACTGTTGTGTCTCTAGCTCTTAGACGAATGTTTGGTAAATATGTGTTGACATCATGAGTGAATACACAGTATCTGCCTTTACAGAAAGTGCTTGGTGATGCAAGCAGTTAAAAAGGCAAGGATGACAAAGTGTTTAGAGTCAGAATAGGAAGATTCCCTCTCTAAAAGAGGGAAGAAGGTCGAAGATGACTCCCAGAACAGATGACATTTAAGGCCAGCCTTACAGAACCAGCCAACAGAGTGGGGAGGACAAGGGCAGGCCAGCTCTGACAAGGAAGCTGCATGCCTAAAGGCCTGGAGACGAGAGGAAATGTAGCTTTGGGAGCTATGCACAGTTCCTTTTGACAGAGTGTGGAGCTGAAGGTCAGGGTATCGTGCAGGGAGACTCCTGTGTACACACACTGTGCTCAGGCATCTGGCTTCATCGTGAGGTTTAGGATAATTATACCGGCTGCTGAGTGAGAATGATGGCAGGGAGGTCTCATGGAAGTAGACGGCCTGATGATGATTTGAGCTATCGAGTGAAGGCCACAGTGGAGAAGAAAGGCAGCTTTAAGAGGTGCTCATGAGTTGAGAATTTTACCAATCTTATGAGAATCGTCTTGGTTTCTGGGCTTACCCTGACAGACGACTTGAGGTTTCTCAAAAAGTCAAAAGCCCTTCTAGTCTTCTGCGCAGAAAGGATGTCCCTGACCTCCCATCTCACCCCATCCCCACTGGTTCCTTAAAGACCCCACCCAGAGGGCTGCATCGTGATTCAGCACTTTGAACTTAACAACTCCAGCATCCCATATTGGAGCACCCATTTGAGTCTCAACTGCTTTGTTTCTGATTCATTTCCCAATAACGAGGCTGGGAAAACAGCAGAAGATGGCCCAAATGCTTGGGTCCCTGACGTTTATGTGAGAGACCCAGATGGAGTCCCTGGCTCCTGGCTTCGGCTTTGTTCAGCCTTGGCCATGGTAGCCATTTGGGGAGTGAATCAGTAGGTGGAAGGCCTCTCTCTCTCTCTCCATCTCTCCACCCCTCCTTCCTTTCCTTTCTCTATGTCATTCTGCCTTTCAAAGAAATAAACCTTAAAAACATTTTAAAGTTCCCATGCAGATGCACTCTCTTGTACCTTATGTAATGCTGTATTTTGTGAATGTATTCTTGTGGATATTGTTGCTGTGGCTTTCAGGAATTATTCTAAGTTTGGCTGTTGGGCTCAAGAGAAGAAATGAGCTCATTACCCACAATCCTGATGCACTAAGAAAAAAAAATCTGAGTGTAAATACAATTAATTCTCATTTAGGAGGAAAAAAAAATATTCTGTTGGAGATGATCTAGGAAATGCACACAACTATTAACCCAAATTTAAAGGCCTTGAGGGAAAACTAAAAAAGGCAGGTTTTAGTCAGATCAAGAAAAACCAGACAGATCACCGTGGAACAACTTGAAAACACACCAAAATGCATTCGAATGCCAATAAAAACACAGCTTGAAATTGCTTTCCTATTAAAGATCTTTGTCATCATTTAGGGTACATTTCTTTCTTTACTTCTTGGCTCACTTTCACACGTTTCTTGTGACTGTGTGTTCACCCACGTATTTTAAAAATCAAACAAGACTTGATTGCTTTGCTGACATGGGCAGGTGGGAAGCTGGGACACTAAGAGGCAGTCCAGCAATGGAGAAGGACTCTACAGGCTGTGCTGAGCGCTAAGATGGGGCCTTATGTTGGGGACCCAGGCCTAAGAGGGTGCTGTGTCCCCACCAGCTTTTGAAATGGGATATTCTGGCCCCAGACACCAAATTCAATACTGAAAAGAGAAGTTGTCACACAATGAATCAGTAGTGGCTGTCTAGGATATAGTTGTGGATGAGAGAGACAGCATCATAAGTACAAACGTACACTTATCAAAACTCACCTGACTGGACACTTTAAATGGACATGGCTTAGTGTCCTCACCTTATATCAACATCAGGAGCACTTAAAGCTACATCTGGTGGGGAACCTGTTGGGGGCATTTAGCCTCATCGTTATCATGTGAGTTGGGACATCCTTATGCTTTATCATAGCGCCTGAGTTAACGTATCACAGCACCTGAGTTAAGAGGTTTGGTTCCACCCTAGATTCCAGCTACCTACAAATGTGTACAGTAAATCTATATTTTAATTCTATTATCCATGAACTTTTGAGTCTCCTGGTATGTCTTCTACACAGAGGGCAAGTTCTTGGGGTTGTATTGGTCCTAGGGGGCCTCCCTTTTCAGCCTTTCCTCTCCTACTGTATGACTCGTGGGGCCGGATTCAGCCCTATTTCCAGAAAGTGTACTTTGCTCTGAGGATGAATGGAAAGACGTTCATTGTGCTACAAAACACCGGGTTGATTGTTCTGCCGGACATTTTCAGTAATGGTTTGAGCGTGGACTATGCAGGTTGTGTGTGTGTGTATGTGTGTGTGTGTGTGCACCCGCACGCACAGTAGCAGAATGAGAACTGAAAGGAATGAGTGAAGGAGGGCTGGAGAGATGGTAGCAGGAGAGCACACCAGAGACCAGGAAGAAAATCCTAGGCATGAAGCTCACCCAGCCACCCCACTGGTGATGAGATCAAGACTGTGGTTTTGAGTAGAATCGATGTGTTTCTTCATCAGCTGTGACATGGGGAAGGAAGTTGTGTCTTGATGTACCAGTATCACCAGCATGAAGTGGGGACAGTGGGGTCTGCTTAAGAAATCTCAGCTGTTTCAGCTGACAGTTTTATGACTCCGAGTCATTGAATTTAGCCCTATGGGACTCTGTTTCCTCAACTTCCAAAACGAGGTAGTTAAGGAATTCCCCCATGGGGTCATTGTGCAGAAGAAATAAGCCTAGGAGCACAACATGTGCATTTATTTGTTGTGATTATTTTGCTTGTTCTCATCCACCATTGGAAGCCTGAGATCTTGCTCCTGCTTCACCAACTTCAACATGACCCTCTGGGGCCAGCATTTCCTGGCCCTAGCTCCTTTTCAGCTCTCTGGATTTTCTGTTCTTTCCCAGAGCCACTTGTCCTAGGGACTGGTGACTTCCATGTTCAGGCTCTTATCTTGTTGAGTAGGCCCTGGACTCCCTTTGACTGGGTCTTGGGTTACTTGTGTGAGACCTGTCCCCTCTCCCTTCCCATCCCCACCTGCTTAACCCTGTTAGCATTCTCTCGCTCCTACTCTGTCTCCCTGGTTTTGGTCCAGAACCTATGTGTATTTGTTTGGAGTGGACCAGCTTCCTGGAAGGATTGAACGTTGGATTGCACTGGTGGTGTCTCGAGATTGCATCCCTCAAAGCTATCCCTGTGCTCTGCTCACACCTCTGGGACTCAGTTCATGTAGCCTCAAATCTTGGTGAACTCCCTTCATGCCCCTTCATGCCTCCTGGTGGGTGGGTGGGTGGGATGTAGGCGAAGAACTCTGTTCTAGGCTTATTCACTGATGCAGATCAGGCAAACTGCCTTCAGATGCTCCTTGCATCAAACCCCACTGTAAGATGAAAATGTGATAAGCACATTTCACCTGCTGCACATGGTAGCTGAGCCTGACCAACCTTAGTCACGCTCAGAGCACGAACACTAGTTTACAGCTGAACAGACTCATCCAACACAACATCCAATTCAATAAGAAGTGCAGGATGGGGATGGCCTAGCACCACTGTAAAGGTGAAAACCCTGAGCCACAGTTAAGCAAGGAACTGCATGTCTCCTGGGAGCCAGCCTTCTTCTGTCTCACCCATGCTAGGATTCAGAGCTAGCTACCATGACAGCGGAGTCAGAGGTGGCCCTGGTTATCTTCACGTGTGGTACAATGTGTATAGATTCAAGTCTAGGGCCCCCATTTCACTGACCATCTGCAATGCTTCAGGTCTTGCTTTGGGTTCTTCATTTGCATAACTCCAAGGCATTCCCCCTGCCCTCTCTGCACTGATCAAATTGTGTATTTTCTTCCTGGTTTCAGAAGCCAAACTCGCACCACCTATATACAGTGTGGCTTACCCCTGCTTGTGGGGTAGACCTCCTCACCCAGAGTGGTTCCCCTCACACTGAGCATGTCCTGGAGCTGAGGCCAGGCAGTGTCCACTGTGGGTTCCCCCCACAGCCATGACACAGCAAGCAATAAGCCCCTTGTGTGCACTTCCTGCAGCATTCTCATTTGCACACCAGCTACTGCACCCCATCCTTCTCAACCACCAAGAGTATTTCCTGGGAATCCGTTGGAAGAATGCCTTTCCCTGGAACTTCGAGCTTTCAGCATTATAAACTCTGCCAAATGAGCTGGAAATTGTGATTTTTGGAAGGTTAAACCTGGGCTGACAGACCAGTCCATTTTAATGTGCTTTAATGTCAGGGAAAAAAATACTCTAAATTTCTGCTACAAAAATCCCATAGTGTGACCCAGGGGAAATATGGCTTTGGTAGAGTTTTGTTCAAATCAAGATGACACAACATCTACTTTTTGACTCTTTGTCCTTGATGTTTATGAGAGTTCCTATTCACATTCTGGAAATATAACTAGTTCCTTTCTGTTCCGTCTTTTCTTCCCCTTCATTCTATCTATCATATTCATTTATTTTTTATTTATTGAAAGGCAGAGACAGAGACAGAAATAGAGACAAAGATCTCCCATCCACTGGTTCATTTCCCAGATACGCACAGCATCCAGTGCTGGATTGGGCAAAGGTCATAGCCAAGGGCATGGAATTCAATTTAGGTCTCCGTCTGCGGGGTAGGGACCTAAGTAGTAGAGCTGTCCTCGACTTCCTCCCAGAGTGCACTTTAGCAGGAAGTCAGAGTTGATAGCAGAGCTCAGGCACAAACCTAGGCACTCTGGTGTGAGAAGCAGGGATCCCAAGCAGTGTGTTATCAGTAAGCAGAGTGCCTGCCTCCTTCGATGCTTTTGAAGAGCCATGGGCCAGTGTTATGTAGACTGTCTTCCATTCCGCTGGGTTTGTCTGATGGTTTACAAGAAAACTGAGAAGTGTGTGCTTCCAAGGCATCCTCTGGGGGAATAGGTTATGGCATTGATCACATAAATCTTGGTCACTTCGTTAAGCTGATATTTTCTGATTTTCTCCCTGTATAGTTACTCTTTCCACCTGTGCAAGGGGAGATACTTGGACACTATGTCACATTCTACTTTTTCTTCATATTTTCCTCCAGTAATTTTATCAGACAACAGCTCTGTAATCCAGAGCTGGATTACAGTGGGAATCACTATGGTTGTTGTCCAATGGCGTTCTTTCAGCTCCCAAACCCCATCAACATTTATAATTTCTCCAGGATGTCAGAAGCCCAACATTTAACCTGTGAAAACTTGGCTTTGTCATTTCTTCTTTTCCTGAAGAGTTATTTATTGCTCTGAAAAGCAGAGGGAGGGGGGAATTTCCCCCAGTGGTTCACTCCCCAAAAGGCAGGAATGGCAAGGACTGGGCCCACCCAAAGCCAGGAGCCCAGAAATCCATCCAGGTCTCCAAGTTCTTGGGCCATCCTCTGCTGCCTTTACAAAAATGTTATCAAGGAGATGACATTTCAGGGCATGGTAGGAGGGCTCAGTCGGTCATGAGGGCATACCCTATTGTTCATCTTGACTTCCTTATTCCAAGGCGAACAGGCACCCAGCACCTACCTCAATTAATTGCTGGGTGTAAAGAAAAACCAGCTAAACTTTTAAGGAGATTTCAAACTTTTAACTAAGAATCTCCGAGAGAAACAACTCATGATGTTAATTGTTCATTCCTGACAGGAATAGCTCATCCATCCATTCTGGCCAAAAGGAAAGAGGGCAGTAATTGCTCTGTAAAGTTGGATATGCCTTAAACAAGATCAAATGCATAAGCATTCACATTCGGATACCATGTAGGAAATCAAGTAATGCCGTTCTCTGCATGTGAACCTTAAGAGTTACTTGTCAGAGGTTATTGGAAATGGGCAGCTTGGGACTCCAAGCAGAAGAGGTAAGGAGAGCAGATGGTATGGGCTTTGGGGTCCCTGGAAACCCCAGCATAGAAGTCTAAATGCAGTGCGAGCTGGCAAAGAAAGTGGGCCCAGGGGATGCCTACACTGGCTGCCAGCTGGAAGCAGGGCCCAGGAAACGGGAGTTAACGACCCTGAAGTAATATAATCAGGGATATTTTGAATATATTGAGAGGGAGTGAGTCAGAAGAACAAGAAGAGAAGGCTCTAACTAGTCCCACTACCTGCAATAAGGCCAAATGAATTGACAAGAGTTGCCCTACCTTGCTAGGGTGAGGGTTTGTAAGATGGAAATGAGTGGCACAGAGTCTATACTGTGGAACTACAGATGGGCCAAACAACATCGGTGTTTATTTTTTTGCCTTGTCTTTTGCAAGTTCAGGTAGGTTTTCTAAGTATTCAATGCACCTGCCAGCTTACTATTCACATGCCTGGGAGACAATAGGTAAGCGTTCAAGTACTTGAACCCCTGACACCCGTGTGGGAGACCCAGATGGAATTCCAGGCTCTTAGCTTTGGGCTGGCCCAGACTCAGCTGTGGTGGGCATTGGGAGAAAAAACTCAAAGCTGAAAGATATCTCTCTCTCTCTCTCTGCCTGTCAAATAAATTAGACAACACATTGTTATAAATCCCTACTCTGTTCCCGTCAGGCCTAAAATCCCCTGTTGTGATTCCTTTGATTTTTCCCATGAGCTGTAGCTCCCCCCACTGAAAAGCTCATGGGTGTTTTTTTTTTTTTCTTACCAAATAGGGAAGATTTGTTCACAGAAGCACAGACCTGTTTTGGGGGTAAAATCATCTTTTCTTGGGTGCTAACTTCAGAGTGTTCTCAAATGATTCCATCCCCTGAACCACAGCACTTACATGGTCCAATCTGGAAGCCAAGAGTTTGTTGGATGTTATCTGTGCCTGTGTTAGCCAAGGACTGGTACTGCCTCCTCCATGTTAATATTTTGTGGGAACTGTGTCACTTTGTTGGTCATGAGAGCTTCATTGGCACAATGCATCACAATGAGAAGGTACTTGAATGATGTATCACTTAAAAGATCAAGCCATCAGAGAATGAATCCAGCATCTGATTAAATTTAACTGTGGGATAAAGGAATCCTTGTCTGTCGTGCTGGTGATGAATTCATTGAGGTAGGGAATGTGAGCCCATTGAGAAAAGAAGGCAGAAGGGAGAGCACAACTTGTTGACAGGGAGGACCAACAGAGGGAAAGGGCTGAGGTCTTGATCCTCAAAATAGTGTGACACCCTTAGAACATGGAGCCTCGACTCCTCTCTTCATGATGCACACTTCACCTTATGGACTCACCATCACAACTAGTGATGCTCCAAAGGGTGCTGCTGAGACCTCCAAGAGCCCTTACTGGAAGGAGCTGGAATCCTCAGCCTGAGGATGAAGCCAGATCAGAATCTGCAATGATGGGCACACAGGTGTCTCTGAGCAACACACCCTGGAAAGGTGGTCCTGGATTGGATGCATACAGAGGGTGATCCAGTCACCTAGGATCCTTCAATGATCCTCGCTGTGGGCTGGAGGACATCTGCGGGCACAATGACAGAAGAGACTTTCCCAAGACTTCACCAGATGACCCCAAAGAGATTCAAAACTAGAAGTAGTTGGGTGCTCATTTGAAGCCCAGTGTTGCCCCACTTGAATTTCAAAATTCTCCTGAATAAGAAGAGTGTGAGGAATTGTGACTGCTTAGCAGACAGGGTAGTGAAGGGGACTAAATGCGCACCCAGAGCCAGGAGTGGATCTAACATTTTCATTCCCTGTCTTAGCCCAGCAGTGGCTCAGAGCCTTCACAGCCGTCCAGAGGCCCCATACTGGGCCACTGAGTGCTGCGTGGTCAGGACCTTGGGCAGCAGCTCAATTATCTGGGATTTGCTTGGGCAACCAGGGGGCATCAGGGTAGCTAAGGAGGGAGGAAGCTGCCATAGCAAACCTTGGACCCCTAGGGCAATGTCCACCCTATCTTGCCATAGCTATATATATCCAGGAAATCAGAAGCTGGGGCTAGGAGGCTGTGAGGCTGGGCTGGAAGAGGCAGCAGTAAATGCCTAGCAGCCAGAGGGGCTCACTCCATGGACAACACCCTAGGGGCAACCAAAGCTGCTGGGGTCTTGCTCCAGCTGCTCCAGTGTGGGGACCAGCCCATTTATGGGCCAGGAAAGCAGAACAAGCTGCTGAAGTGGGGATCTGTGGTTCTCCATACAGAAGACCACTTACTCTATGGTGCAGTAGTTAAGCTGCCACTTGTTAAGTCAGCAGCCTGTACCAGAGTGTTTGTTTGAGTACTAGTTGCTCTGCTTTCAACCCAGCTTCCTGTCGATCAGCCTTGGAAGGCAACAGAACTTGACCCAGGAGGTTTGGTCTCTGTCATTCACAAGGAAAACTCAGGTAGAATTTTGGATCCCTATTTTTGGTGTGGGTCAGCTCCAGCTATTTGGGGAGTGAACTAGCTGATGGAAAGAGACTCTCTCTCTCCCTAGTCAGCCCGTGTGTGTGTGTATCTCTCCCGCTTCTCTCATTCTGCCTCATAGATAAATGCATAGATGTTAAAGAAAGGCTACTTTGTTCCACATATGTGTGAGCTGGCACTTCAGGTTGTGCTCACATCTTTGACATTCTATTTGAAAAGAAAGCTTAAGATCCAAAAAGAAGCTGATGTTTGTCTAATTCAAATTTGTACTCAGACAAAGCTATCGTTCATAGCGAGCTTCCTAACAGACATTTTGGAGTGGGCAGGTTTTGGAGTGGCTGGGCACTCCATCTCACGGATGCGTACATGCTGTAAGATGGGAAATGCCTCCCCCCGCCGCCCCATGCTGACTTTATCCATTTAATTGCTGTTTGATGATAAGTTACAACAAAAAGTCCATTCATTAAGCGGACAATGTCCATGGCACAGCAGTCACTTCTCCTGGGAGTTGCCTGGCTGGAGAAGATCTGATGCCACCTCTCTGTGCCCACAGGACTTGGTGAAGCTATTTAAAATGGTTCCAAGGCACGTGCCTGGCAGGCAGCAGGAGTCTGTGCCAGAGGGAGCAGGTTTAGGGAGGGAGGGAGCCTTGATGAGTGGGTATAGGAATAGCCTGGCAGCTGCCAAGCCCAGCCAAGGACCCCCTCTAATTCAGAACGTGAAGTGGCACAGAAAACAACATTTGATCCACTTGAAGGAATGTGTTGGTGGAAGTCAGCCAGGGCCCACTTAAAGCTGTTCGTCCTGGAGTTGGGGGAGCGGTGAGAAACCTAATTGGGGTTGTCCTCCCATCATCAGCTATGTGGCAGGTGCATTCATTTGGAAAAGCTGTGCACGCAGGTGGAAGCAGCAAGAGGGAATTTCAGTAATTTCCCAACAAAAGCGCAGGCTTTGCTGTGAAGCTCCCAGGAAGGAAGGATCTGGGTGAGTGTCTCCTGCTTGGGGAGGAATGGGCAGCTGGCCAACTTCAAGGTGAAGGATCCTGGCAAACACTGACCATGTGTATGGTCAGGGGAGGTGTGGACATCTGGGCAATCCTGTTGCAATGTTCTAGTAGGTGGCCAATGGGCAGGGATCTGAGGGAGAGGGCAGAGGATGCATGGAAGAGGTGCCCACAGGGCCACAGGAGGCAGATGATGGCCATTCTCAAATTCTGTTCTCATGCTGAGCTGAGAAAGCTTCATGAATGGCTCATAAAACCATCCCCTGAGATGTCCGAAGCAGAGAACAACTGCAGAGAGCCCTGGAGGGAAGCCTGCAAGTCCCAGGAGACACTTGCAGCTTTCTGTTCTTATTTGCATGAGAAGGAAGCTTCCTTAGGTCAGTTCTTTGGATAAATTAAAAAAAATCAGAGATACAGAAAGAGAGAGAAGAGAAGAAAGAGTGAGAGGGAAAAAGAGAAAGAGAGAGAGAAGGAAATATGGAGGGAGGAGGCAGGGAGGGAGATGGAGAGTGGGTGTGGGGAGATTGCCCATTTGTTGATTTGCTCACCAAATTGCTGCAACAGCTGGGGCTGAGTTAAACACAAGCCAGGAGGCGGGAATTTAACCTGGAGCCCTCATGTGGGTAGTGGGAACCAACTATTAGAGTCACCAACTGCAGCCTTTCAGGCTGTGCACATTAGCAGGGAGCTAGGATTGGAAGCTGAACCAGAACTCACACCCAAGCAGTCTGATGTAGAGCTCAGGTGTCCCACACAGCATCTTAACCACTATGACCACTGTTTGAACTAGGCACACATCTATATGTGCCAATCTCTTTCATGTCACAGTTAGTAAAGGCTCAGATGGTGTGTGACTTATTCACAAGAGTGGCAGAGGAAGCCTGGAAGTGAAGTACTCTCATTAATTTCTGTTTCTGGCATTTTCCAAAATGGTGCTCAAGTACAGCAAAAAATGGAACGAACAGGAAAGCAATGCACTAAGCTCAGCACTCTGCAGCCTCCTGGGTGGGAATCTGTATATGTCACAGGAAAGCAGTAAGTGTGGAGGTGAACTAGGTCCTGCCTCCTTCCCATTGAATGCCCTTGCTCGGGCCCTCTTGGTCCAATACCACTTGTCACCATGCCTTTCTGCACCTTTCTGGGCCAAAACTAGCCAAGTAGGGGACATTTTCCAATTTTTCTATTGTAACATACAATCTCATCGGCAATCCGCCACCCTTCACCAAACCCTGGGCTGCCTAGGCCCATTCTGGACATCTCATTTCTTCCTGAACTCAAAGTGGCCCCTCCTACTCTCAGGAGCAAGTCCTAATTCAGCCAGCCCCATGCTGCATCATCATCACCTAGGAACCCATTCAAAATGCCAAAGCTAAGGCTCCACAACGGGCTTCTTGATCCAGACATGCAGGGGCAGCTCCCAGAAGTTGACTGTACAAACCTTGCAGACACAGGTGCTTTGTGGCACAGGCACCTGTGCCTAGAAGCACATCTCACCGGGTCTTTCACCATCTGCCTCTCCATCTCTTTTGCCTTGTTGTACCTCAGCACTCCTTGCCATCGTTCATCCTGAGTCCCAGTGAAACTCATGTCATCTTTCTTCTCCCAGCATTTAGCGCTGCATTTACTTTTGAGTCCTGTCTTTTCCCCATCCTTCAGCTGGCAGTGGGGACCTATGGTCTCTTGCCATGTGCCTGTCTATGGCTGTAATGAGACTCCCAACACAGGATCAAGATGGATACGGCACTTCACAAAACTCCAGAAATATAAGGGAAAAAAATCAGGATCAGGTTATTTTGGTGTAGAAAAATAGCCTCACGCATTTCCACAAACTTTGGAAGATCCCAAGCATGTGTGGTTTCAAAAATGTTTGTACCAACCCAACCTTATCTTTCAATGCTACCTTCCCATCAACCGTTAGAAGTAGCATCCTACTTGTTCAGTGACTGATTAAATAAAGATACTCACTACTCACATTGCTTGGCACACTAACTCCTTGTTTCCTCGTGGAGAACCTTTAGTAAAGAAACAGATCTGGACTTTGTGTCATGGTTAGTGGGTGAAGTTGCCATCTGTAATGATGGCATCCCACATGGGCACTGGTTCTCGTCCTGTTCTGATACAGCTGCCTGCTAGGTACCTGTGAAAGCAGAGAAAGAGGGCCCAAAAGCTTGGGCTCTTCCACCCACACAGGAGATTCGGAAGAAGTTATTGACTCCTGGCTTCAGTCCATCCCGGCTCTGGCTGCTGAGGCCGTTCATGGAGTGAACCAGCAAACGGAAGATTCTATCTCCATCCCTCTTTATATATAATGGTGTCTTTCAAATACATAAAGTAAATATTTAAAAATAAAATGAGAACATCAGGTCCAGCATCATTTTTTAAGTATTTTCTGCAAATCATGCAAAGTTTTATGTAAAGCTCTTTGTGAACAGATACACACACACACACACACACACACACACAGGCCCCCTGGATAGTATAAAGTTACCAAAAGAAATTCGTGATCAGAGCTCTGTTCTTACTTGCTTGTTAACCATGTTCCCCCTTTCCAGAAACCTCTGGAGTTCCTTAAAAGCTTGTGCAAAAGCTCCCCTCTTCTCGACAGCACTTATGATCTGGGTCTTCTCACAATCCACCCAGTGATGGCTGGTCTTCCAAGATTGGGATTGCACTCAAGTTCTCTGACAGGATCTGCTCAGTATTTCTCACAGGTGGTAAGCAGATACATTAGTTGCAGTGACAGCATATGCACACACACTTTTGGTTTCCAGATTAGCAAATGACTATGAACTTTTTCACATTTTCCTTTCAGGATGAAATAAACACGCAGGTCTTCTTAACATCTGAGCAGAAGACACCACTCACGAACGATCTCTTTGATTTCTTTAGAGAAACAAACAGAACGCCTCTCACCTTCTCCATAAGATCTCATAACAGCTAACAAAGTAGAGGGCAACAGAAGTTTCCAGAAATCCTACAAGCGCCCCCTCCCACCATGGGCTGTTGACTTTCCTCCCTTCTAGGTTGGCGTTGGGTTCCTACCTGTGGTCCCCAGCCATGGCATGGGTAGAGTATTGCTGTGTGGTTCTCCAGTGGCCCCTGGTCCAAGCACACATCTTTCGCCTTGTTGTTACGAAGCTGCAGACAGAGACCAAACATCATCCATCAGAGCTCAGCTCCTGAAGATTCCCCTCTTCAATAGCCAGAGTCCCACCATGCCTTGGTTCTGGCTTCATATTGGGGAGGCTACAAGACACCTCAAGGTAGGAACAAGTCTCAAGTCCAAGAGGTCACCACTAAAAATAAAGTCCTTGAGTGGGTGGCATGGGGGCTGGCTACCTGCTTGTGTCCTGGGTGCCCTGCCTCCAACCCTCCAAGCTCCTCCTTTAGCATATCAGAGACTCTCAGGGAAGATTTAGACATAGAAACACTGGTCACACAGATGGTACATTTGAAAGAATCTCAGAGAGGCAAGAGGTGGGAGCTGCCATGTCTGGATAAATCCTGCGTGACCCTCAGCACCAACACGGATGTCAGGAATCCTGGGAATTCCAGGTCAGCTTCTTAGCTATGGTATGGCGGCATGAGAAAGCAAACAGGCTTTTTTAATTTTTGGCCATTGCAAAAAGCTCTAGTAAGAATTATGTATAGATTCTGAAACTACGTACCAAATGCCTGTGCTGTGTCAAGTACTCTCCTAGGTGCCCAGAAGGCACCTGTGCAGGAAACATGCTGAGATGCTGGTGATGGTTTGGATAACACCATGGATGTTCTCTGAATGACCTCGTTTTGGAGGCTTGAACCCCAGTGTCTCATGTTAATAGATTGAGGATGGAGATAAATCCTATAAGGGTGTTGGAGGATGACTGGATCTGATGTAGCTGTGAGGGCAGCCTTTATGACCCAACCCGGGTGGCCGTAGGGGAGACCATGTAGAAGATGACCGTGCTCCCTGTCGCTGTCCTTGTAAGACCTCTGATTGTGACCCTCCACAGGGGCAAGCTGAAATAAACCTCCTTCATTCCTGAGCTCCTCCCAGGTATTTGTTGGGAGTGGAGAAGAGCTGATTGATACAATCCCCAAGACGGAGCCCTGGAGCTAGGTGCTTCTCATTGTTAAGTGTGAAACCGATCTGCTCCAGATCCTTTCACTGTGGCTCTCTCTTGGCATTCTTCCTCCTCCGCCCCACCCCACCAACAGCCCATGAACTCCATGACTTATAAAAAGGTAAGGTTGCCTATGGAACTGCATCATAAAATAATCTTTAAAAATGAAAATTAAAAAAAAGAAAAAGGTAAGGTTGTTGTTCTTCACACACATGTTTTCGTCCAGATACCATTCCCCATGATAAACAAATTATCCAGCGGCAAATACAAAGGAAGGAACTCAGGCAACCAAGTTGTATCAAGGGTCAGGTAAGTGAGCATCTTTTACATAAGATTTAAAAATTCTTATCATTTTCTTAAGGATTACACATCCTGTGAAGACACCTAGAAAAATGTAGAAGATAAAAATGGTTCAACATCTTTTCACAAAATTAATTTGCTCCCCCCCCAGGTTTGGACAATGTAATGTTATTTAGTACAGGCTGTGATAAACGACTTGATGTATAAACCTGGTTTACACATGGTCTTAAGATGAAGTCCAAGCACTGGGTCTAGAGTGTGAAACGGTGTGAATACCTTAGTGTTCTGTAAACATGCTGGCAAGCTGCTAGCTGGGAGCTTTGAACTAATTCATACTAATTCATGCACATCAGGTTTCACCATTTATAAAAAGTATGCATTTTGAGAGAAAAGACGTTTTTATAGATTTACCATTAACAGTACATTGGAATATTTTATGTCAAATACTCACTCCCCATTTTTGAGATTTGTCATTTATCTCCCCAATGAACTCATCCAAACCTAGAAGCCAAGGATTTAACTTGATGGCTAGCTTGGGTGGCCGCAGCCCAACTACTTGTCTATTATTGCTTCTTTTTAGAGTTCACAGTGGCAGGAAGAGGTCACATGCCAAAGCTAAGAATTGAACACCAGCACTTGACAGTGAGATGTGAGTATCTTAACTAGCATCTTATTGGAGGCCAAATGTCCACCCCAAGAGTCTTTCACATGAAAGATAATCACAATGCAATTAAGCACAAGACTCTGTGGTTTCCCCCAACCTCATCCCAAACAGTGGTTTCAAGGACTCAAGGTCAGCTATGGTCTGAGGTGGCTAAAGGGGAAATTCCAGAAGAAACAACTTTTATTGCACTATCATGTTAGAATCATCCTATTTCATTATTGTTGCTAGTCTCTGCTAAATTACAAATTGAACATCATAGGGTATGTATGCCTAAAGGGAAAAAAACCAGTATGAGAATAGTTCAAAAGGCCTTTGAAAAATGGAATTGATTTAGGGTTAAAAATACATATTTTTAAAGATGTATTTGAAAAGCAGAGTTACAGAGAGAAATGGGAGCGGGAGAAAGAGCATAATCTTCTATCTCTGCTTCACTTTCCAAATGGCTTCAACAGATAAGCGGGGCTAGGCTGAAACAGAAACCCACAATGCTATCTGGGTCTGCCATGTGGGTGCAGGGTCCCATGCACTTGGGCCATCTTTGGTTGTTTGCCTAGGCACATTGACAAGCAGTTATACAGGAAGTGGAGCAGCTGGGCCTTGAACTGGTGCCTCATATGGGATGCTGGCATTGCAGGCAATGGCTTTTCTTGGAGTAGCACAACACTGGCCCTGGTGCACAAGTACTTATATGTCTATGCAGTCTTTTTTTTTGTAATCCATATTTTCCATGAACTTTTTCAAAGACATATTGAAAATTTGTCACCTGCCAAGGTATCAGAGAATTGTGAGTGTCTTGGTATGTATGTGTGAGAATAAAGGGGGAAGATAGATAGATAGATAGATAGATAGATAGATAGATAGATAGATAAATAAATACACATGATATATATATATGTAGTATATATAGATACACTACATAATCCACATGCTTAGAAACCTTTTTGGAAGCAAGAAAAAGGAATTAGGGAAATCAATGAACACAACCCAGAAATATTCACTGACTCAAAGACTCTGAAACAGGACTGTACATTAGAAAAAGATGGACACACCATGTTCACCCCTCAGTCCATATATGACTGGAAGTTTTAGAACAATCAGTGACGAGAAAGAAACAAAAGGCATCACAATTGGGAGAAGAGCAAGTCAAATTATCCATGTTTGCAGATGACATGATGTTGTACATGGAAAACCTAGACCTTCCACCAAAATAGCACTGATAAGCCAAATCCGTGAAGTCGTAGGTTTCAAGATAAATACACAAAAAGCAACCTTCTGTATGTTGATGATGAAGTCATAAAAAGAGAAATCAACAAAGAAATCCCTCTTACAATAGCCATAAACAATCAAACATTTAGGAATAAGCTTCATCAAAGAAATTAAAAATGTCCTCAAGAAAATTATCCAAAATTGATGAAAAAATCATCAAGGATATTCCCACCACAATCGAAAGATATTTATTCTTTGTTCGGGGATCTGGAGAATCAAAATCATTGAAATGTCTCTACAACCTAAAGCAATCTATAGATTCAATGCCATCCCTAGCAAAGCACCAATGACATTCTTTATCAAATAAGACGAAGCAATGCTAAAGTTCATATGGAATTGCAAAAAAACCCAGAATAGAAAAAAGTGATACCCTGCAATAAAAATGCAGGTGGAAGAATCACAACGCTGGACTTCAGAGCATACTACAAAGATATAGTAATACAAACAGTATTGTAGACACAGAAAAAAAAAGGTAAAATGAAAACAGAATACAGAGGCTAGAAAGAAACCCACAAAAATGCTGAAACAAGATAGTAGAGTAAGCATAATCTCTTCAACAAATGGTGCTGGCAAGAGATGTAGAAGAATGAAATGACATTGATGTGCAAGATGTAGCACAGACCACAAAAGCAAGACTGAACAAATAGGATTCTATCAAAATCAGAAGTTCTTGCACAGCAAAGGAAATGATCAACAGAGTGACAAGACATTCAACAGAGTAGGGAAACATGTCTGTAAGCTACCTAACAATGAAGGATTCTTATATTCAATGTAGCAACAACTTAAAAAACTCAGTCACAACAAAAAACAACCAATCCACTTGTGGAATGGGAAAGGCCTTCAACAGACAGCTCTTACAAGAAGCAATACAAATGGCCAACAAATACATTTTTAAATGTGCAACATCAGCCATTAGAAAATGCAAACCAAAAGCACCATGAGATATCACTTCACCTGCGTCAGAACAGCTAAAATCAAAAATACAAAGTTGGATAAATGCTGGTGAGGATGTAGAGAAAGGAAACATTTACACACTATTGGTGCTAGTGTAAATTCAATATATTTGTTGGCCACTTGTGTTGTTTCTTTTATACACTGTTCACAATAGCCAAAAGTTGGAATCAAAAGTCTGCCATCAGATGTGATATAGACAGAGAGAGATATATATAGATATATATATATCTAAATGTAAAATATTATTCTGCTATAAAAAAGAATAAAATTCTACCACTTGCAGCAAAATGGACAACTGGAAGACATTTTCTCGAGTAAAATAAACCAGACCCAGGAAGACGAATTATCACATGTTCTGCCATATATGAAGGAGCTAAAGTTTTAAACAGAGAAAGGCATGCGTGTATCAGTATTATAAAACTTCATTTTATGCCTTTGTCAAACCAGGGTTAAGAATGTTGTACTACTATAGATTTAATGATCTGTGATTACTTAAAATTTACCACATGTTGGTGAAATAGTCATTTTTCCATTCAATTCGTGTTTATAGCTGTTGTCCTTATACCCACTAGACTAGACTGTTTTTTGGTTAAACTTTTATTCAGTGAAATAGTAAGCCTTTTTACTGTAATACAAATTTAAAATGTTTATTTTAAACAAAATAAGAGACTGATAGAATTATGATTCCTTATAAAGGACTACACCATTGCAATAAAATGGGGAAAATCTGTTGGGGGGTGGGAGTTTGGGGGGAAACCCAGCCTATATGAAGTTGTACCACATAATTCAAAATTCAAAATAAAAATATATTTTAAAAAGAGGAAGGGAGAAGAAAGGAGAGTGGGATAGAGGAAGGATGTGAATATAATTATATTCTTACCATTATATCTACAAATCACATTAAATTTGTTATAAAAGTAATTAAGAAATTAAAATAAAAAGAGATATTGCTCCGCCTTGTTTGTAGCAGCACAGCTCACAATAGTCAAAATATGGAATCAACCAATGTGTTCATCATCAGATGAACTAATGAAAATCTGGCACACACACATATGTGTGCATGTACCAATGTATACAATGAATTACCATTCAGCTATTTTAAAAAAGAATGACAATTCTACTGTTTGAATCAAAATGGATTCAACTGGAGCATATCAGATTGAGTGAACTGAGCTGGACCCAGAAAGGCAATACTGTGTGTTCTTCCTTCTCGGGAGTGTGGAGATGGAAAAACAAATCAGTAGTGGGAGCACTGAAAACTTTGTGACTCCACTAAATGTGAATCGCTTGGTTTCTGTCACTGAATGCTGACAGTCGTAAAATACGCTTCAGGACAAGCACTTGGCACAACAGTTTGAGGTGCCCCTTGGGACGCTTGCATCCCGCATTGGAATGGCTGGTTTGAATTCTGGTTCTTCCATTTGGGATCTCTATTCTAATGTATACCCTGGGGTCAGTGGGAAATGGATCAAGGACCTGAGCCCCTGCTGCCCACATGAGAGACTGGCATGGAGTTTCTGGCTCCTGGGTACTGCCTGGCCAGTCCTTGGGATTGCAGCCATTTGGGGAGTAAGTCAGCAAATGGAAGATCTATTTATTTTCCTGTGTGCGTATGTGTGTGTATCTGTATTTCTATGCCTCTCGAGTTTTCAAAAATAAACAAAAATAAATATATGCTAAGGCAAAGCACATTTCCACGTACGGTGAGCTGAGCAAGCAGAGAATGGAGAACAGAATCAGGTGCCCTAAGATGGCCATAGCGGATATATCTAGGAATTGGCACTTGCTAAGATCTTGTTTCCATCTTTTTCTACTTTGTAGAGATTGGGTCTACTAAGTTTTTAATTTCCAAAACATACGGATATTTGGACAAACAAAAATGTGATCTCTACATTATGCCCAAGACCAAAGCATGGCTGTATATAGTGAACAAGATAGATGGCAATCCCTGGACTGTGCCGGGCACAGCTCTGTGCAGTTGTTCACAGCAGTCCTGGCCACCTTCTGACATCTTCCCATGGGCATCTTTTCTCTTTTAATAACTAGTTTTCTACAATTTATAACATCGGCGTGTCGTTAGTGGCAATCAGAATAACAAGACAGACAACCCCGAATAGCCTGCAGCCCTCGTATCTTTTCTCTCACTTAGCTTCCGTGATAACAGAGTCACAAGTGTGGTTTGATCGCTCTCTTGCCTCTATAGCATTAGAGTCTTAATATTTCTGCATGTCACTGAAACCATACACACCATGTCTGCAGGCCTTAAAATATTTTAAACTGTGGTTCTATTTTATTTAACTAAACTTCCAGTTAAATGCAATCATTTTTGCTGCCAAAAAAAAAATATATCACTGAGCGAGGGACAATTTTACTCTCAAATCTTTGTTCCTATTTCAGATTATTTGCCTAGGATGAGAGCGGGGGAGAAAATATGACTGTTATTAAGCTTTTTTAATATATGTGGCTCAAATTGCTTTTTGAAAAGCTGGTTTCCATTCATGCTCTCACTGGAGGATATGTGATTTTTCACACTATTAGGACCTTGCTTGCAAAGGACTAACACACATGCCTAAAATGAATCTTGATTTGGTTGTCAAGAGGAGCAAAAAGGCCTCCTTGGTGTGTATTTAATGGTTTTTAAATGTTTGATTATGTCAGACATTTAAATATCTGATATGTATGATCTGTTGTGTAAATAACCCTCCTTGCACTTTGCCTGTTCCTTTTTAGGGGATGTTTGATTTTGCTAGTTAAGCCATTTTTGAATGAAAAATCAGTCTACTCAGTGGCACATTACTTAATCAAGGTGCTACAATTTGTTGTTGTTATTCATGCTGTGATTGATGTGGCTGTTATGAAATGATGTCAATCCGAAAAATAGTTTAAAAAAATGTTCTAGATATGAGAAAAAAAATGTCTTTGGTATTTTGAGATTGCAATAAGCAATAAATTGCTTTGAGTACGATGGCTATTTTGATGATATTAATACTTTCATTATATAGGAATTTGATTTTAACAGATAATTTTGTACTATGAATGTTTACTGTTAGTACCAGGTGTGAAATATGGCTTTTTGTTATTGTTATACTTTTGTTTTCAAAAGATTAATTTTTCTGGCCGAAAGTCTTAATTATTTTAGAGGAAATCTGTGACTACTTTGCCATGTGTGTGTTTTTCCTTTCTTCCTGCGTGTTCCATGAGGAAGACATTCTGACTTTGCAGATGAAACATGCTTATGTTTTTAAAGCAAATAAAGGTGTTTAAAAATTTTTTTTAAAAAATCGGTCTAAAGAGCTCACTACATAGTAATGGTCACAATGGCTTTATCCGTGTATTTGTAGGATTCGCAACATGCCTGCTCTCATGCTACCATATCATTTCCTTATTTAGTTGATTCCAGATTATTTTACTCTTTCTGAGCTCAAACCCATCGTGCTGCCTTCCATGACTTTCATTCTTAGAAAGCTCTTCCCCATTCAGATAACACACTGATCTCTGCGTCTGTGTGGTCCTTTCATTGTTTCTCTTTGAATGCCATGGTCTACTCAGCAATATGGCGAGCTGTCATAATGTCAGTTGATTTCTCCCCAAACGTGATGAGCAGTTAACTCAAAGGTATGAGGAACTGTCCACTCACTCGCCATCATTTCTGATACAGCCTTTATTTTCGATCTGACTTTGATGACCAGACACACACACTCTTTTATTCTAAAGAGTCCAAGCTGAGGTGGACACAACCTGTTCATAACTATTGCTGAGGCAGGAATTTGGTACGACAACCAGATGGCCGCTTGGGATCTTCACAATGTGTGTTTGAGTACCTGGATCAAGTCCTGATTACTCTGCTTCCAATCCAGCTTCCTGCTAACACACACACTACGGAGCAAGAGAGGATGACTCAAGCTCTTGAATCCCTGTGACCCACATGGGAAACCCAGAGCTGAGTTTTGAACTCTAGGTTTTGGTGTAGCCAAGCCCTGGATATTGAGGGAATCTGAGGAGTAAACCAGTAGGTATCAGATCTCTCTCCACCTTTTCAAATGATGATAATGATAGTATTATTAATCATGGTGCCAGATACTGTTCTGCAACTTTTACACAGCAGGTATCATCTGTCCTACCAGTAATCCCATAGGTTCGGTTCTTCCATTTCCTTTGTTTGGGGAGGGATCAGAAGCTAGGCACAGCCACACAGCTGGTGACAGGATCCGTATCCAGCACACGTTGGCTCCAGGGCACAACAGGACTCTCACCACCATTGAGCCTGTCCCTGCATGAGATAGGCAGCCTTTTCCAAATTTCAATTGGGAAGGCTCCCCACGGCACATCCTAATGATGTTCACTGTGTATGGCAACAAGGGCAGCAAATCCACTTTGGTAGAAAAGTGTAAACACTCCAAGTTAAACAGAGTCTTCTTGGCTTCAGCCTGGCAGCTAGAGGGAGCCTCAGGTGGCCCTGGGATGAAAACCGAATTCTGCAGTGAGCAGGTGCATCTGCCGGGGTGAGAGCAGGCCACCTCCCTGCTACCTGGTCTGGCTGGGTGCTACCCGGGCCACCTCTGATTGGTCATGCCAAGGAAGTATTACTTCTCTATAACAGCCTCAGCAGAAGTATTTACAATATTTTAAAAGTAGAAATCAAGGCAAGCGTCTGACCTGCCCACTAAGACATTCACGATCAGTACAAAAGTACTGGGGTGCTAACGCACACCATGGGAGGCAGTGGTGTAACAGCAGGTGGCTGCATCCCAGTCACCCATGGGTGAGACTAGGATGGAGCCCTCAGCCTTCGTTCACTCTAGTTGAAGCCATTGCAGGCAATGACAGAATGAGCCAACCAATGGGAGCTCACTGTCTCTCTGCCTCACAAACACATAAACACCTAAAAACAACGGAAGCAAACACAAAGATCCTCATTCTTTCACAAGTTATAGAACGCACACGGGTAGAACTACAGGCAGATATGAACAGTGCTGACCAATGTGTTAATGACATGGAAAATACTCTCCGAATCTTATTAAAATTTTATATTAGCCAGTCTGGTGGACAGCATGGTATTTGCAAATGGTGGTGTGTGTGTACAGTGGTATTGGTAAATGTGTGTGTGTGTGTGTGCACACTCATGCATACACAGTAAAGAACATCCATCAAGAACTACATTCTACCTCTGACATCACAGCGGCTACCTCCGACCTCAGCTTCTTCTCTTAGGAGCTACATGACCTCAGGTCACTAAAGCGGTTTTGGAGTCTTCTCAGCTTTTTCTTATCAACACAATGGAAATGATGCTGCTATGTCATAAGGGAAAGGTGAAATACTTTTGTATGTGGAAAATGCTCAGAATGGTGCCTGGCATATTGAAAGCCCCCCATAAATATTCATGGATATTATTGTTATTTCCAAAATGTTCTGCAATGCATATGTATGATGTTTTCAACAAAGCAAAAAAAAAAAAAAAACATGATTCGTTTGGTCAGAAAGGGGATGTATCTCGTACACAGTCTGTGAATCTCCACCTGTCCTTCCACAACAGCTGCCTTCAGCCGGATACTAACTCATGGAGGTGCCAGTCCCTGCTTCTCTTTATCCCCAGCTTCCTGCTCCATGGCCGTACAGCCAGGTGTCAGAGGACCTGAGTCCACATGTCTGCACCAGATCTCATCACCCAGTACTGCCCGGAGCAGCCTGCCATAGCCTTTAGTCCCTGACTCTGTCCTAGCATTTATGACTTCAGTGTCTGCCACCACCGGCTGAAGAGCTTGCTGCCAGGGCCTGGAACTTCCCCCAGGCACTCACTGAAAGAATGAACAAATGCATGAGTGGATGAATAAGTGATGCCACTTTCCTTTAGCAACTCAACCTACTGCACATCCAACAGCACCCCCAAAGGATAGGCAAGCCCGGTGGCCGTTACCTCCCCATACGCAATGGTGTTGTTGTATCTTCTCATTTCTGGGTACACGTGGTCCAGGTACCACTGGAAGTTCTTACATTTCAAGCTCTTCCTCAGTGCTCTTCTCTCGGAGACGTCACCTATATCAATCCCCGGATTCTGAAACAAGAGAGAAGCAGGTGGGCATCACTGACTGTGGAGCTCCGACCAAACAGGGTCACTCTCTGCCAGAAAATCTTTTTTAAAGATTATTATTATTATTTTATTTGCAAGTCATAATAAGAGGGGAAAAGAGAGAGAGATTCATCTGCTGGTTCACTCCCCAGATGGCTACACAACCTGAGCTGGGCTAGACTAAGGGCAGGAGCCAGGAGCTTCATCTGGATCTCCCGTGTGGGTGGCAGCGGCCCAGGCATTTGACCCATCTTATGCTGCTTTCCCAGGTACATTGGCAGGGAGCTGCTTTTGAAGCAGAGCAGCTGGGACTAGAACTGGCACCCATAGGGGATGCTGGGGCTGCAAGCGGTGGCCATAGGTCTCAGGGCCAACCCACCAAGAGAAGATCTCAAGCCTCATGTGCTCATTGGCAAGGAGAAGCAGTTAGGAGATTCCCTGGGTCATGCAGACCTGGTCAGGGCATGCTCTTCCCTTAAGAGGTCAGGAACCTGCAGCACCCGGATTAGCTCCGGCCTCACCAAACAGGCTCCAGGGACAGACGAAAGCTGACGACCTACACGCCCAGCTCCTCCTTTCCCATGTGTCTTCAGTAACGGATCAGAGGCGATTATTACAGGAATTATTTGAAAAAGACACAAGAATAGCTGCCTAGAGCGAGCCACCCCTTGCCTTCCTGTTCTCTCCATGTGTAATTTTGCCCTGCGTTGGCCCTTTGTGAAGTTCATTATAGGCAGAAGGGAAAATAATTTTCCAGCGCAAAGCTCGTAATGATGTTCTAATGAATAATTCACTGTGCTTTTGCAGAAACGAACCTGTGACGGCTGGCTGCTGGGAGCCCAGAGCGGGAAATAAAATGTCTCTGAAGTACCACTCCTCAGATGCGGCCGCAAGATGGCCATGATTTATTGCACACAAGGAGCAGGTGCTGTTCCGAGGGGCAGCCAGGTAGCATTTTGTTGAATCAGTTCATGAACATCCCTTCGGCAACCATGCGGAGATCTTAAAGGAAGTTTCCTTTAAATGTCAAACTTAACCAAAATTCGAAGGCAGGCCTGAGCAACCAATGTTTTGTCGGAAGATTCCTAGCACAGCTAACAAAAATGGCCAAAAGCGGCGTATGTTTCCACTGGCAATAAGGAGCCGTGAGACAAGTGCCCTGCATCCACAGTTTCACCTTTCCTCCCTCATTTCAGTTACTCGAGGCCAACCATGAGTCACAAACCCTCATGTGGAAAATTCCAGAAACAAATCATAAGTTTTAAATAATGTTTGTTACAGTACAATGCTATGATTTCATTATCAGTGATTGTTGGCAACTTCTTCCATTGCCTAATTTGTTCAACTTGATCCCAGCTACAAGTGTATGGGGAAGCATCGTTAATACACACAAGTTGAGTGTGCTTTATTTGGAAGGCATGGATGAGTCATACTATTGAGCAGCATGAGGCTATTATGAGAATTGAATGAGATATAGCAGATCAAGAATTTATCATGTACCTAGAACACAAGAGAGGACTCAGAAAAGCTCATGGAAAACAACTAATTATGAAAAACCTATGCACGGGTTTCACTTTTTTTTTTTGCTCCCAAAATTAAGTGTCTCTTTTAATTTTATTTTTCATAAATTTTTAGAAGCACCCCGTAGTAATGTCTCAATCGATTTTTCCTAATAAATTTAAATTTCGGAGGGATGTTGGAGTATTTGTGTAAACATCATTGGTTGAACGCTCCGAATCTGAAAATCAAAAATCCAGAACGCTTCAAATTCTGAAACTTTCTGAGCTTCCGGCTGTCTCCCCACAGGGATGCTCTACCTACACAGGCAGGGCTCAGAATCCTGGCCATTACCATTCTCTCCTCAACATGCTGAAATCGTTTCTGAGAACCAGGAGAGCACCTGGCATGGATCGATCACTCGTCTAGCATCAGAAGAATTGCACAAATGCAATGTGGATTACATCGGCATTCTAGATCCCAAGGCCATCTCTGCAAGTTCCTCCTGCCTTCACAGCTCTGTGTGGTGGTCCAGTGGAGATGTGAAGTCCCATCCTTGCCCATGTAGCGTGTCTGTGGCCTTAGCAGGGCACTTTGAACCTCATGAAGCTTTGGTTTCCTCATCTGTAACATGGACACCCTGCCCATTCAGATTAAGCCTGCACATGGTGAGCACTTCATATCTGCTAGGCTCTCCCCTGAGCCTCACTTTATCTGCGCAGGAGCCCTGGCAGATTGAAAACAAAACTCAATGTCTTACAGATGAGGAAACTGAGGTTGATAGCTCTTAGGTCGTGAGATACTGCAAATCTGGACTTTATCAAGTATGTAGGATATCTGGAAATACTCTGAAAAGATGGTGAAAAACATAACAGTAAGAAATCTATGCATGGTTTTCAAAGTATTTGTACCAACATGGGCATTCCATGTGCCCTTTCCCCCCGCACGTGTGGGAAACATCCAGCTGGTGTACCATATTAGGCCTGTAAAATCATTTTATCTGGCCCCACCAAGCCAACTACAGGTGTGAGTTGAAATTCAAGAAATCTAGAACAGGATGCTTTTTAAGTTGATCACTTCGTAAGGCCCATGAATGATGACAGAAACATCCAGATGATCATCAGCATAAATAAGTCCCTCTTTCCCCCATTAAAGGCATTCCTGTAGTAAGGGTACTTTCCATCTCCACATAAGTACTCACAGCTTCACTGTTACAAAACGCTAGGGGACCATGGGAGTGTCTGAATTCTTGAAAATGTGTTTCCAACACTGTGACCCAAATCCCTTTATCCTCTTAACCCCTCCATCTTGCACATACTGAGCTACATTTCAACCGGTGGGCTTGAGCCTCCTGAAACACAGAGGCTGCCATCTCTCCACTGTGAACTCTCCCAGGTGGATCTCCCAGGGCACGGCTCAGATCCCCATGGGTGCTGTGGCTGTGGTCACAGGTCTCGTTCCCGGGCCATGGAGGAGGTCCATCACCTTCTGTGCCAAATGGTATTGTGAGCACACCCCGTGCATGGTTAGCTCATTTAGCTCTTACCATTGCTCTGAGAAGTGGGGGAATTGCTATGACCCCCATTTTTATAGCACAGGAAGAAAAGGTGTGCACAGCATGAGTCGGTCTGGCTAAACTCAGGACGAGGAGCGACAGAGCCAGGATGCAAACCAGGCTAGAGCACAAGCACTGTGCAACGCTCCCGGAGGGCCTGAGGACCACGGGGACTTTCTGAGCAGAATGAAAAATTGACACAAAAGGACCAGGCTTGAAAGCGGGGGCATGTGTCACAGGGCATGGGAGGGCACAGTGAGAATGCATGAGGGGTCTCATGCCAACCACTCTGGGCAAGAACCTCTGGGCACCACACAAGCTGAGGAGCAGGGCACCTAGATGAGCAGAAGCAACTTCTCTTTGCAAGTGGGTCATGGGATCTCTACTGTGCCAGCATCTGAGGACCCATAAACTCCCCAAAACCTACTCACTGGTTTCCAAGCATTAGCATCTTTCTGGGGGTTTATGTGACCGCCAGGTGGTAAGGGTGACTGAGAAGGCTGCTGGGCCCTACCTCCAGGGGCAGGTTCCATGCGATGTATACATGCGATTTGTAGTCATCCATCCAGACCTCTGCCACTCGGAGAGCATTCCTCTTGGTGTAGAAACCGATGTTGCTGTTGTAGGGCTTCTTCTTGCGCTCGATGTGGGCCACCCGTGAGCAGGGCAGGACCTCCATGCTGCCCCCGCAGAGCCACACCTGGGAACACAGAGAGATGGTCAGTTCCTGAGGCCACCACCACCTAACCCTCTAGTCTGGACACCACAGCTCAGATGAGCCAGCTCAGCAAGGGTGAGAAACAGCATTTTAGGTGTCAGTATAGTGTAGTATGCCTTAACAGGATTGACACACCCTGCTAGGAAGAGTGGCTTGGGAACATTATTTCTTATTTTATTTATTTTGAGAGAGTTTCAACCCACTAGTTCTCTCTGCAAATGCTTATAACATCCAGGGCTGGCTTGACCCGGCCAACACCCAGAGCCTGAAACTGGGGCCTCCTATGTGAACAGCAGGGAACCAGGTACTTGAGTCAACACTGGCTGCTGTTCAGATCAAGGCTTCAAGGTCGAAAGTATGGGAGAACGCATGAGAGGGCTCAAGTGTATGCTTAGGAGTAGAGGGAAGAGGGAAGAAGAGCTGGGCACAGCCTGTGCAAGACAGAGAGCCTTCTCTCCCTCCTCCCTATCCTCAGATAACCCTTCTCTCCTTCTCAGAGAGGCCAGTGTCCACCAAACACCAACAATATCACTAAATCCTCACAGCAGAAGTGTCTGAGGGTCAGGGAGGTGGAACAAGTAGTTCAAAATGCCACAACTAAGAGGGGGAGTCTGAGCTCCAACTTCAGCCTCACATGAGAGCTCAGTAGGTGCTGCAAGGGCCTACTCCTCCAATCCAAGAGGGCCGAACAGTAACAGCCCATGGACCCTCAGTGATCCACAACCACGGCCTTGATCTTCTAGCCCCGGTGGGTGGGTGCAGCCTCTTTTCTGCATGGCAACCAGAGTTGAGTGAGGGCAACAGGGAAGGGTTCCCCGGACGCTGGGGCAGCATGCGAGCTCGTGCCCCTAGGAAACCCAGTAGATCTGACCCCAGGGTCAGAGGCCTAAGTGTCCTGTGGACAGCGGTGATGAGCTGGTGGGTGGCATCCAACAAAGGACGGCTCTGCGACCCAGAAGTGAAGACATTACAGAAAGGAACTGAATGCTTTGGGGGTTTTGGCATTGACTCACAGGTCAATGAGGTTGCTACCTAGGAGTATTTCAGAGAGTATGGATGCTCCACTTGGCCTCCCTCCAACTGTACACACACACACAGCAAAGGGAGCTCCCTCCGCCATACCCAGACCAGCTACGAGTACCCCAAGGAAGGGTCTCCAGGATCTGTTCTCTCCATGAGCATTTAGCAAACAGAATGACGAGTACCTGGGAACTGTAGGGAATAATACAGAGGGGAAACTCCATGGGGGAACAAAGGCCTGATTGTGCATCTCTGACACTGATGAGGAAGAGCAGAGGGACCTGCCCTGGTGGAGAAGTGTCCAGGCTGCAGCTGCTCACACAGGACACGGAAGAGACACCCCCGCCCTCTAAGAGGGCTGCCAGTGACCAGGAAAGCCCAAATCCCTGGGGCCAGTCCTAGGGCAGGGTTCTTGGTGGGCCCTTGCTAGAGGAGTGAAAAAAAATATCTGGCCTTAGATTCTCAGGAGGTTTGGTGAAAACTGTTATTCATTCATTCAAAAATTCCCCACTGCACTTGTCAGGGCATGGGACTGAAATGGGCAGCATCAACGAAGTCATTGTTTCGGCCAAGTTGATGGTCTGGCAATGGAAACACATGAGCCAGGTGACCATGGTGAGAAATGCGCCATTTCAGAGCTATGGTCCATGAGCGAAGGGGAGCAGCACAGGCCTGGAGAAACTGGCATCCCGCAAAGGGATGTGGCCGCCTCTGTGGAGGTGAAGAGAGGCAGAAGAAATGGATCACTCAAAGCCTAGACTACTGGTTTGTTCACATTAACTATTCTTGCAGATTGTGGGTTCTAGATATTCCTGATCATGGTTCCAAAGCATGAATTGCACCCTAGCCAGTATGTTTGCTTAACTCATTTTTAATCACATGCACATATGGCTATGCCACTGTCCTTCAGCGTCCTTGAAAGATTCATTCTAGAAACCTCCAGAGATACTGAAATCCTCAGATGGTCAAGTTCTTCATGCAATAGTGTTGCCACAGAGCCTATGCCTGTCCTCCCATATACTTTAAATCATCCTGAGATGACGGATCAGACCTAATACAATGGAAATGCTGTGTAAATAGCTGTTTTACTGTATTGATTAGGGCATAATGACTAGAAAAAAAATCTGTAAGTGTTCAATGCAGACGTGATTTAAAAATACATACACCTTCAATCAAAGAAGCCAAACCGAAGGATGCAGAGAACCAGTTGAATATTTTACACATAAACAATGTACAGAAACACAGAAATTTGAAAACTACATAACATGTCAACTAAAATTTTCTTCTTGTACATCCAATGGGTGTTCTAGAGAACCCCACTCTGGAAGCCATTGTCCCAAGAACAAGAGGATGCATTTCTCCTATTTTCATAGATTCCCTAATATCCAAGGTGTGGCATGGAGGCCACGTAAAGCAGAAAGCAAGCCCAGACACCATCACTAACACTTTCCTCCCCAAGCAGCAATCCAGTTGATGATTCTGCCCAACTGCAGCTTGGTCCCACCTGCTTCCCTCCTCATCCACGGCGACCACCAGACCCCCTCCTTCTCCCTTCTCCAAGCTTCCTCCATCTGTCACCTAGACCACGGCCACCAACTCTCACCCAGACTCTGTCCATTCTGACCTCCACTCAATAGCTGGATTGATGCTGCCACACCCATGCCGTGCCCCAATGTGGTATTGACTCCCAAGGCTTGGAAAACAAAGCCCACGACATCCATGTGGATTTCAAGGCTTTGTACCAGCACTGCCCCCTGCCACCAGCATCATCTGTTGCAGTTACCTCTAACCCCACCATCCTTCTTCATGTTCTTCCATGTGCTACACTCTTGCTTGGGCTACCCCAGGAAACCTGCCTCACCAAACTCTCCTCTGGCTCTAACATCACTTCCTCAGGGAAGCTCCAGGGCAAATCAGAACCTCCCTTTCCGAAATGCCTGAGTAATGCTTCTCATAGCTGGAGTTTTGTGAGTGTGTCAGCATGTGGGTGCATGGGTGTTTCCACCCACCTTCCTTACCAGCTTCCCTGTTCACTGAGCAATGGAAATTGTCATCCACCATTTCCTATGCCTGGCACTAATTCTGGCATATGAGCAAAACGAACTCTTGTCTAATGAACAATTGCCTGAGTGCATGGCAGAGGTGAGGTGGGTGCTGGAGGTGACCCAAATGGAGTGTGTCTGCGGAAGGAGTCCTAACAGCGAGGGTGGGAATAGTGAAATAAATAAATAAGACAGATCAATATACCATGGCAGGCTGAGAACAAAAATCACAGGCTACGTTTCTCCTGAAATAAAGGCACACCTATTCTTCTGTGGATCTGTTTTCCCATCTATAAATATGGGGTAGAGGGAAGGTAATGCTATATAGTTTGTGAGTTTCGAAGCAAAGATCATGGTCAAGCCTGCAGAGCTATGCATTGTGTAGAGAGAGCACACCAGCTTGCAGGGGTCCACCATGCTGGGTTGACCTTCTTGCACTGGGATCTGGAGCCAGGCATTCTCCCAACTAACTGATTCAGGAATGATTTCCAGATCCTGTAAGAGACGCACTACCAGATCTCAGCTCTGGACTACTGCAGTGTGCACCAGTGTCAAACCTGTCCCCAACTTCTTTCTGGTTAGCAATGGTCATTGTCTTGGGTCACCTTCTCAGATCCCGTTGTTAAGGAGAGTAGGGTATGGTCTTCAGGAGGACATATTCAATGCTCCACAAGACAGTACTCCCTAAAAATGCTAAGATGAGCACCTGAGTTGAGTGGGAGGCCCTGGAACACCAGCCTCCCTGCTGTGAGCTATTTAAGCCCAAATGACCCATGGTGTTGGCACATTTTCAGTTTCACTCCCATTCAGTTGTGACCCAGACTCCCTGTGTACTGTCTGCAGTGCCTAGTCACACGATTCAACCACACTTCACACAGTTTACCTTTGCCCCTGGACACTCCCACTATGTCCCTTCCCCAAGAGCCCAGTCTGGTGTCCTCAGACAAGACCTTCCTGGATCAGAATTTGAGACAACTGTCACAGAACAGGAAAACCTTACATCTCCCAAACAATGGACATTGGTCACTTGAGTGAGTCCTGCCAGAACTCAAGTGGTCTTTCATCCTGAGTATGCATAGTTTTTATTTATTTATTTTTTTTCATGAGTATGTGCAACTGTCACTGCAATCTAATTTACATACTTACAACCCACAACAACTACTAGTAGTCCATATGAGTCAGATCCCATTGTCCTTCTGCCACTGCCTCTGCATCCCAGCCACAAGCAGTTACTAATCTTTGTTTCTATATGCTTATCTCCTGGACATTTAGTCTAAGTGATGTCATGCAGCATGGGGCCCTTTGCGATGGGCTTCTTGCACCTAGCAAAACATCTAAGAATCTTCAACTTGAAAGGGAGACAGAGAGAATATGAACAGTGCAGCTGCTGGTTCACTCTCCAAATGTCCACAATATGCAGGGCTGGAGTAGCCCAAGTCAGGTGCCAGGGGTACCATCCCCATTTCCCAGGAGCCAGGCACCCCATCCCCATCTCCTATGTAGTTGACCCAAGTGCTTGGGCCAGCACTGCTCCCTCCAAGGATGCATTAAGCCAGCTTTGCTCCCAGGATGCATTGAGCCAGCACTGCTCCCAGGATGCACTGAGCCAGCACTGCTCCCAGGATGCATTAGCAGAAAGTTGGACCAGAAGCAGAGGAGGGGCTGGTGTGGTGCAATGCTTTAAACTATGGTTTATGATGCCAGAATCCCATATCAGAGCACTGGCTGCTCTGTTTCTGATCTACTTCTCTGCTAAAGTACCTAGAAAAGCAGCAAAAAAGTGCACAAATGTTTGGGCCCTGCCACTTACCACTTACACACTTACATGGCAGACAAAGATGGAGTTCTGGGATCCTGGGTTTGGCATGGCCCAGTCCTGGCTGTTGTAGCCATTTGGGGGGTCTAAGCCAGTAGATGAAAGGAGGATCTCCCTCTCCACCCCACTCCTCCCTGCTCTGTGTGGATGTGTGTGGATGTGTGTTTCTTTCTCTTCCTCTCTGTCACTTTGCCTGTCAAATACATGAAATAAATTTTTTACTAGAAACAAACAAAGAAGCAAAGCTGCCAGCACTCCAAATCTGGGACATGGCTGTCCCAAAAGGTGATCTGACTATTGCACCACAATGCCTGCCACAGCATGAGTTCCAGGTTCATCAGCGCTGTAGCATGTTGTCAACTATTCAATTCCATCATATGGACGTGCCACATCTGCTCACCCATTCATCAGTCACTGGGCACTTGGGTCACTTCCATTTTGCCTGCTGGGAATAGCACAGCTGGGAACAATTCACATTGAGTAGGGGACCTCTGTGATCATGTCTCTGGTGGAATCGCTGGGTCACAGGCCAACTCTGTACAACAATGTGCCATTTTTCATTCTGACTAGCAACACATGAGCTTCAGTTCCTCCACACCCTCATCAACCCTTGTGCCACTGGCTCTCCTTCTGATCTGAGCTGCCCACAGGGGTGTCAAGTAGCATCTTATTGTTGCTCTGGTTTACATTTCCCAGGTAGCTTATGATCTCAAGCACCCTTTCCTGTGAGTATCGGCCACTTGTTTGTCTTCCCTGGAGAAATGTCCATTCAGATCCTTTGTGTAATTTTTCATTGAGCTGTTTGTCATTTTACTGTTCGCTGAGGCCTTTGAGGAGAAATGCAGTGACATCCAAGACCAGCAAGTTCCATTCCTTACTCTTCATTTAGAGGTTCTAAGCTTCAAGGCTTCTTCCCTGGGCTGATATGTGATGGCGGAGCTGGTATAGCGAAGGCAATGGGGTACAAGGGAAGGCCTGTGCAATACAGGCTTGTATGCTTGTTTTACTCCTTCAAAGCTAAGCACGGAGCTATAAGTGAGTCTCTTCTTCCTCCACCACCACCTTCTCCTACGTATCTGGCTTCAGCTCACCTTTACCTATCAGGTAGAATCCTATCACACCCGTGACTGCATGGCAGAGCTGCTCCCAGGACCACTTGAAATGATGACTATAACAATATATCAACTGCTCAGAGTCCAGCAGCCCTCCAGGGGTAGCCCAGCAACATGATCATTGGCTCACACTGCAGGCTATCTACTTCCGGCCTGGGTCCAACTGGCTAGCAGCTGACCTTGGGCAGTTTCTCCATTCTGTCTCCATCATTTAGTGTGTACAGTGAAGAGTGGAAATAGTGCTAGCCTGTTTGCATGTATTTGGTGCTTGGAGCCATACACGAGCCCAAAGGCCCCCAGAGGATATGGCATCTGTGTCACCATGGGGATTGGAACTCCAAGGATTCGGTGTTAGGTTTCTGACCCCACATTTCCCCTATAGTCAAGCCATTGAGGACGGAGGGGCAGGGGCCGGGAGATAGAAGATGTTTTGGGGAAGCTCCTCCTTGATTAAGCTCTGGGTATGTTGGTAAGACTTGTGTGCTGTCACGTGGCACGGGGAAAGGCAGTGAGTGTCCTCTCCTAAACACCTGAATTGCAGATGGGAACTCCACCTTCAGAGCCCAACAGCCTCCCCAAAGCCAGATCCTTTATCATCTACTCTGTGCAAGCTCAGACAGGAGTCTATTCATGGAGTCTACAAAGGACTGCAAACAGTTCATGGAAAATGAAAATAAAAGATAAGTTTATGGGACCTGCATTGTAGCATAGCATAGGGAATTAAACTGCCCACTGTAGTGGGACACTCCATATGGATGTGGTTCAAGGCCAGGCTGTTTCACTCCCAATCCAGTTTCTTGGACCTCTGCACCTATGTGGGAGACCAAGATGAAGCTCCTGGCTCCTGGCTTCTGTCTGACCTAGCACCAAACCATTGCAACCATGTGGAGGGTGAACCAGCAGAAGGAAAATCTCTCTTCCTCTCTGTCTCTGTAACCCTGTCTTTCAAATAAATGAAGTGTTTTAAAAACTGAAAAGATAAGTTTATTTGCATCAAAATGGTTGCAACTGAAGGACATCATGTTGAGAGAAATAAGCCAGACACTGAAAAACAAATATTACATGTTCTCCTTAAAAGATGAGAGCTACAATAAAAGAAGAGAGAGAGAGAGAGAGAGAGAGAGAGAGAGAGAGAGAGAGAGAGAGAGAGAGACATTTAAGAAACAAAAAGACAAAAAGAAATTCCAGTGTGTATCAGTTTGGCTACATATACTGTGTTTTTACAAGTCCAGTTTTAAGTGATTTTAAGAATTACAAACTACCATAGTTTTAATGATTTTGCAACTAGTTTAAAATTTACTGGAAATGAGTGAAACTGAACATTTTTTCATTGATGACTATTTCTAGACCTTGCCTCCTTTTCTACCAAACTATGGTTTTTTTGTTTTTGTTTTTGTTTTTGTTTTTGTTTTTGTTTTTTTACTTTTGTTGTTGATGAACTCTCTGTTTAGTGAAACATTAAGCCTTTGGTTACAATGTAAACTAAAATACTAAAAACATGTTTCAAACAGAATAAATAACACATTCAGTTTTTTTTAAAAGTTAGCTTGGTTTGGTGGCAACAAAATATTTTTTTACAAATTTGTTTATTGAAAAGACAGAGTTGCACAAAAATGAGAACAAGCGAATGAGCAAACACATATGTCTTCCACCTGCTGATTTACTTACCAAATGGCTGCAACAGCCAGAGCTGAGCCAGTCCAAAGTCATGAACTTCTTTTGGGTCTCCCATATGGGTGTAAGAACCCAAACAGTTGGGCCTTACTCTGCTGCTTTCCCAGGTGCATTGGCAAGGAGCTGGACCAGAAGTGGAGCAGCTGGGACTTGAATCGGCACCCATATGGGATGCTGGTGCTGCAGGCTACAGCTTTACCCACTACATCACATCACTGGCCCAATATCAACAGAATTGAAAGCGTATGCATGAGAGGTCTTCATAAAATTCATGAAATGCGTATGCAGAGATTTTATTTCTTTATTTATTTTGGCATAGAAATTCTACTGTCCATAGACTTTGCAAAGGATTCTTACAGAAGGATGCTACTGGCAGCCACTAACGCCCCATGGCACTCACCCCATGACCAAGCTCTGTAATCCAAGGACTCTTAGGAACCTGGAAATTCACTGCTTCTCCAGGTCTGAGCTGCCTGGCTCTGTCCTCCCCCCAGGACACCTCGACTCCCGCCCCTGGTATATTTGACTTTGCTCCATCTGAGTGACAAAGCACTGTGACTTCCAAGCGAGAAAATTCCCAGGTAGTTGACAGGTGAGCCAGAAAAAGATGTAGGAAACGCAGGCTTCTTTGTGAAGGCTGGAAGCTCTCCCATTTATGTTCAGCATTCTCCTTGGTTATATACTCCCATAACTCTCAAAGAGTCTTTGCCAACATCTCTCAGGAAACACTGAAGCATGGTTTTTGCTATATTTTATCATGTACATTTGCACCACAGGAAGAAAAATAAAGTTTGTCTATGAAAAGGCTAGTTCCATGTCTCGTGTGTTCCAGTGGTGTGAAAGGCGAAATTTCAGGCAATTAAATGGGTGCAGAGGATTGCGGGCTCTGAAACTACCGTGTCTGATACTGTAATGGTAGCTTCGTGTCATGATTCATTTGTCCAAACACAGGGACTGTACAACACCAAGCAGGAACCCCAATGTGAACTCTGGACCTGGGGTGAGAATGATGTTATCCACTGTGATGACTGCAACATCCTGGCCGGGGATGCCGGTAGTCGGAAGTAACTACATAGGGTGGCAGGGGGCACACATCTCTACACTTTCCTCTCCATTTTTTCAACTGTTAAAAAAAAGAAGACAGCTAACGGAAAAACTCAACCTGTAAACCAAGGTGATAGTCAGGGGCAGTCAAAAGTAACCCCTTGATGGGTATCTGTGTGGGTTGGGACCAGCACCCCAGGGAGGGCTTGATGCTTGTTCTGGCCTCATAGGCTCCTGTGGTCCCTAGGCAATCCCTTGAGACAAGTGGCCTTCATCCCAAGCTTCAGCTCCGGGATCATCAGTCCCACTGGGTCCTTTTACAGCCTGACCTTTGCAACTCATTTAATATTCCCAAAAAGGGACACCAAGGTTGTTGAAGCATCAGACCGTTCCCCGTCCCTGGGAGCTTTCCATTTCTTGGCAAGGGAGAGGAATGTCCAACGTTGTAACATCATTTGGTCTGGTCCTGCCAAGGCAATCACAGCAGGGCCTCAAATCTACGAGTTGATTTATAAGTTGATCATTTTGTATGGTCTTCCAATGATGTTATACATCTCCAAATGGACCAGGACAAATCCCACCTCCCACCTGCCATACACTGCCCACTGCCTCCTATGCTAGAGAATAGAATTCTGACAATGCAGGAAGGATGTCTTCCTTCTCTAAGACTGAGGACACCTTGGAGTCATTTCAACTCATTCACATGGTTAACAGCAACATTGGAAGAGCATGGGATGTGGATAGGCATTAATCTCCTGCAATTCAAGCACAGGCAAATTTTAGCCTTTTGCCCGTGGATTCAATCTGGTTCAAAATCACACAGATTTTTGGCTAAGAGGACACTTTAGTGTTTTTTTTTTTTTTGCATCCTACTTTTAAAAAAAAAGTTTATTTATTTGAAAAATCAAAGTTACACAGACAGAAGGGTACACAGAGAGAGACAGAGAGAGGGTCTTTCATCCACCAGTTTGCTTTCCAAATGGCTGCAACAGCCAGAGCTGGGCCAGGCAGAAGCTAGAGCCAGAAGCTTCATCCGGATCTCCCTGTGTGGTGTCAGGGGAACCAAACACTTAAAATGTCCTACTAACCTTTTACAATTTACTTATTTTTACAAGAAAGGCAGATCAGATTTACAGAGAGAAGCAAAGACAGACAAGACGTTCCATGTGCTGGTTCACTCCCCTCGTGGCTGCCATGGCCAGAGCAGAGCTGATCCAAAGCCAGGAGCCAGGAGCTTCTTCCGGATCTGCCACATGGGTGCAGGGTCCCAAGGCTTTGAGTCATCCTCTACTGCTGTCCCAGGCCACAAGCATGGAACTGGATGGGAAGTAGAGCAGCCGGGACATGAACTGGCACCCATATGGGATCCAGCCGTTTGCAAGGGAAGGATTTAGCCATTGAGATATTGCACCGGGCCCTCCTATGGACATTTTTAAGGGCTTCTGAATTGATGATCATCCTAGAGGAGCAGGTGCATCGGGCTGAAAATCAGCAGAGTTTGCGGCATTCAGTGTTCTTCTACTCTGACAGCGAGGTGAGCTGGTTTTCCCTGCTGAAACACACACTCTCTCCCACTAAATGGGACAGACACATAATGGCTTTCCTCCCAAAGTCCTTTAACAAAAATTCAATTTCAATCTTCGGCTTTATTTATTGCTGTTTCTCTGAAATAGGATTTACAAATACGGACCTGGAGACATATCTCAATTTAAGTACCACCGTGGCGAGAACCCCTAAATACTTGGATTCTATTGCCAGTTGATGCAAGTCATTTCTCCTCATACAAGATGAGGAATTAAAATGAAGTTTGGTAAGTGACGTGTAACACGGGAGAGGGAAGAAACGCCGAGCAAAACCAGGTTGATTTATTGAGCATGGACAGGGTGCTGGGCAAACTTGCTTCTTTCGATTTTCACTGCTATTGCTTAAGCGCCAAAAATACTGTGAGGGATGGGAGAACAATATTGATCTATGTTCGCCAGTTGAAAATTCACCCCAGAGGGAGGTGTCATGGTACAGCGTTGTAAGCCACTGCATTTCACGTTGCAGCACTGGTTTGAGTCCTAGCTGCTCTGCCTCCCTGGTGCCTGAGGAAGCAGGGGACAATGGCTCAAGTTCTTTAGACACAGTTACCCACGTAGGAGGCTGGGATGGCCTTTCAGGTGCTGGCTTTGATCTAATGCAGCCATTTGGGGATTGAAGCGGCAGACAGAAGTTTTCTCGCTCTGCCTTTCTCCTTTCACTTGGCCTTTCAGAACAACAAAATAAGCATCAAAAAAGAAATGCGATTCACCCCAGCTGCTGTGGCTTGGTGATCAGTGTGGATGTGCCTCATAGGGTCTCTGCACTGAAACCTGATTCCGCCCCCCACAGTGCATAGAGGCCTCTACAGGGTGACAGGTGACAGGTGATGATCTGATCAGATCACCAAGCTGAATCCTGGTGGCTCTGCAAGGAGAGAGACCAGAAGAAGCACAACTTCTGCTGCTTTGACACTGTGCCTCTGGCTGCTGCCCCTTGACCTTCAGCCCTCAGAACTGCGAGCCAAGATCAATCTCTCTCTCTCTCTCTCTAAGTGTTACTGTTTAATGAGAGGCAGGAAACCTGCAAAGCTGAGAGCCTTCCTGCCCAGCGTGGACTGGTGTGTTTGCAGAAATGGCAAAGATCAGAGCTGCTGCAGTGCTTGCTTTGCCCAGTCTGTCACTTCCCCTCTCCTTGCTTTCTTGCACCCAGTCCTTCTCCCTCCAGATCCCTTCTGCCTCCTGCAGTTCTTTCTCTGTCCCTAGCAGTCTCCCACATCTGGCTGCTCCCCTACTAGTTTCCCTCCTGCAAACGCTCTTCTTGGGACCGCCCTTCCTTCCTGTCTCACCTCTCCAGCTGATCGGCCACCAAGCCTTGGCGCTGGCAGTGCCCTCCTGCTGATGTCTGTAGCCTGTATCAGTTTACCCTCAGTGCCACACACAGGCACGCTAAGATCGGAGTTCAGAACTAACTGCTACCAGCAATATAGTTGCGCTACATTTCATAGTCTCCCGTGTTTCCTTGGAGCTTAAAATTAAAATGCCCAGGAAAGCACTGAAAATTGCGTGAAGACCTTGGTGCGGAAGCTGCCAGGAGGGGGCGGGTGATAACGCCGTATTCATTCCCCACCTTACCGGCCCATCATCCATCCCCCTGCAATTCAGCGTGTATTTTGCTTTGGATTAAAGAGGAGTTGGTAGGGTACAATTACAGATAAATCCCACTGAGCCACAGGAAGAGAGTGAATGATATTTCATCCTGTATCTTCAGCTGTGGCAAGTTCAAGGCTTGGGGAAGGTGCTCGGTGATCTGGAAGCAGAGTGCAGAGAATGGCCGCAGCTTTGGAAGATCCTGATGTCTCTCACTGCTCCCAGATGCGCTCAGAGATGGCGTGGTCTCTCGGGGTGATCCAGTCCCCTCACTGAACCCAATGTGGTTAGATAAGCACAGAGGGGCTTCCAAAAGCTCACCAAAAAGGGTGAATTCTGCAAAACCATGTGTGCATCTCAAAATCTTTAAACTCATCCTTTTATTCCATTTTCTGTGATCTTTTGGAAGTAGCTTCCTAATGGGCATAATCACTCCCAGATGCAAACAGGAAACTCTACTAGTTGTCTTCCTGGGAGAGGCCAGGGCTGTTTCGCTCACACTGGCCCTGATATGAGGACCTACTATTCTTTTTTTTCTTTTCTCTTTATTTTAATTTTGTTGATAATCTTTACATAGTTGATTAGTGCGCAAATTGTTAAGGGCTAGAAGAAAGTGGATAAGACTATTATGATCACATTCTCTTTTTTCCTTCTTGCATCTGGGGGTGGGGAGAGGTAAGAGGAAAAGCCACATCCAGCCTCCCAACCTTTCCAGGGTCCCCGATGTGGGGCCTGCTCTGAGAGTCCTGCTCAAGAGGTTTGTACAGTCAACAGTTCTGAATGGCTGCCGAACTCACCACTCCACACATGATGAAATCTCTCCAGAATCCGCTGGCTGACATAGTCCACCTTAGAGTCTCCATTTGCCTATATTTTCACTGCCAAGAATTGGCTGGGGTAGTTGATTGATTTGTTCTGTCCTCCATCCTCTGTACTGGTACCAGGTGTCCTCTGCAGGTTCTGATATATCATCGTATCCTCCATATGCAACTGGCCATGCTGTCCACTGTTTCGTCTAAGCCACTGAGGAGGCCCAGGTCTGACACAAGCATTCCATGGTTAGATCATGGACCCTGCAACTTTCTCCATGGTTGAAGTTCTGATTATAGTTGTTCAGTTGGGGTATCCCCAAAGAAACTTCATCTGAGGCAATCCCAGACCTGATTCTTGTGTGTGCTTGCCAATACTGGGTCCGGTATGATCTGTCACCCCAGTCAGCTTACACGCACACTGGTGGCTGTGATTGCTGGGTCTCCAGCCCTGTCCTCTACGGAAACCAACCAGCACCCATATAGAATGGCAGTGTAGCAGATGGTGGCTTTACCTGCTATGCCACAGCACCGACTGCCAACCAGAAATTTTGTTTCTCTTTCTCTCCCACAAAACTATCCATGGCTCACCATGGATGGAGACTGCAAATTGCCGATGTCACTGACCCACCCTGACGCATTCATTTCTCGGCCCCCTGCCTGAGGCCCTGCTCCATGCTTGAGAAATTTGCTGCAGCGGTGGCCAGCGGTGAAGCTGATCAAGGGAAATGGTCTTTTAAATTTTTAAACAGTTCTTCCTGTGCTGTTTTGTTCTTGCTTTCCTTAACGCTGTATCCAGCATATCTTTCAGGCCCAGGGTCTATTTGAACAATTCTAAAATGTCATCTGCTACCTGCTGACTTCTGCTGCTGCAAACAGCCAGTAGCCTGGCTCCCACTGAGCCTGATGTGCGCACACTACCCATTCACAGAAAAGCTTGCTCAAAGAGAAAAGAAAGCCAGCGAGACCGAAATATGTCTCTCTGCTCTCTGGCTGAGAGCAAACACAGACATGGCGTTGCCTTATCAGGAATGCACTCCTTTGCTTGCCCTGTTACAACAGAGCTGATATAGGTGAACACGGTTGAATAGCTCTTAGAGTGCCATTGAATGGCACTGATCTTGAACCTCAGAGAACTATCAGCTTGGAGCGTCTCCAGGGGTCAGGCCAGGCCTTTGTCCTGGACACCTGGATGCAGAGCCCATCCTGGGAATGGAGGCTGACAGCCTCTCACTCTTCCTCAGACCCCTGCACCTGTGTTTTTCTCATCATTTGGCTCCTTTGAGGGGTGCTCAGGGATTGGAAAGAAATCATATCCTTCCTACATGTTCCTGGACTTTGTGCCAGGCAGTATTACTGCCCTCCAAGTTCCCAGAGAGGACTGATCAATAGAAAGTTTTAGAAAACCTTAGAAGAGGGTCCATGGAGAAAAACCTTCATCTGCCAAGGGTGAATAGAAGTTTGGCAAATTGGCCATGTAAATCATTTCATCTGGCCCTGCCAAGGGAACTTGCAAGCAGTACTCAAAAATTCAATAAATCTATAGTAGGTTAATCTTTATATTGATTGTGCTGCATGGCCCACCGAGAATGTGATAAATACCCAAACGGCCCTGTTCATAAATTTAGGAGGCAGCAACCAAAGGCTACTTTGGTTACTTACTGTCACCCACATGGGATACTTGAATGCCATCCCTGCCTCTTGGTTTCCATCAGGAATGGATCCAGCCGATGGGAACATTTGGGGCATGAACCAGTTACCTTCCTGCCAGGGATGTGCACTGGAGAGGAGGGTGGAGCTGTTAGCTGTGGATTTATTCTTGCAGGGAATCTATTCAAACTGTTGGAGTATCATTCAAGCCTCCTTCAACTACATTCAAAAAATTTTATTTATTTTTCTTAGAGAGAGAGAGAGAGAGAGAGAGAGAGAGAGAGAGAAGTCTTACATCTATTGATTCACTCCCCAAATGGCTGCAATAGCTAGGGATAGTCTAGGCTGAAGCCAGGAGCTAAGGAACCCATCTGAGTCTCCCACATGGGTGGCAGGGACCCAAGAATCTAGACTATCCTCCACTGCTTTTCCTGGCACATAACACGGAACTGGATTGGAAACAGAGTAGCTGGGACTCAATGTGGCACTCTTACGGGAAGCTGGTGTCACAAAGCAAGGCATCCAACCAGCTGTGTCATAGTGTTAGTCTCCCAGTCCCTTTTTAAGGTGGCTCTATTCAAGACAATGATGTCATGGATGCCAGACGCCACCTTCTCTCCAGTTGTGGGGAAGATGTGCTTGTCACCTCTGCCTTTGGAACCCTCTGTGATTTTTCTCCTGCTGTACTCTTAGCTTATTTTTGTGCCCTTAGATTTTGTGTCTCTTTTTGTACTAGATAGCTTCTAGATAGATCAGCACCATGTATATAGCCTAGTCTCTAAAAACAGTGTGAAACAAATCTGATACCAAAAACATACAGTGACACCACACAAGCATTTATGCCCATGCTTTCTTCTTTCCTCCCTTTTTCATCTTACCACATTGCCATAGATTCTTGTCTCTGCCCTTCTTCTGCTATCACTCCACACTCACGTGGCTGATGGATCTTTGTTGTGAAATCTGAAGTCACATTGAACCATCATCTCACTTAGTGTCTCAGCCTTCTTGATCTATTCAACCATTCACTTCTTTGCTGAGTACCTCCAATGTATCTGAAATTGTTCTAGGTATCTGGATGTATCAAAGAAACAAACCCAGCAGATCTCTGACCTGGATTCCTGGCCTCATATTTTTGTATGAGATAAGTAAGAAGACAGACATAGAATAGATACATCAGTGGCATAATAGATTGAAAGGTGGTGGGTCTCAAGGTCAAGCAACAGTATTGCAAGATGGTGGCAGACAGGTGAAGGAGAAGTTACAGGACTGAGCAAGCTGCAGGAAGACCAGTTGCCAACAAGCGCTAGGGTGGAGGTCCTAGCAGGTCCTTGGGCAAGTTCAAGGAACAGTGAGAAGGCCACTGGGACTGAAGGACTTGAGTCAAAGATGAACATGGCTGACAGGACACTGGCTTTGGCTTTGGGAGACTTGGGAGGGAGCCATTGACAGTTGTGGAGCAGAGTTCCATGGTGACTTAAGTGCTAAGAGCATGACTCCAGAGAATCAAGATGGCGGAACAGGGTAAGGACATGTTTAAATGAATGGAGAAACATTTAATCAGGATGAAGCAGAGAGGACACATTCTAAGAAATAGGAGAGGACAGAACAACAGCAGAGGGGTACCTGGAGACTGACAGACACAGGAAAGCAGTGGACATAACGGTGTGGTATTGCAGTGACTCATACCTCAGCAGCACTCAGTGAGTGACGATTCGAACTGCACTGGTAGCCAGAACTCCACCAGCAACAAGGTGGGGAAGGATGTCTACCAGGAACTCAGAAGGTAAATTCAGACAAAGAACTGCCCATCCTGCTGGTCTGTTTGATTTGACCAGGAGCAGACAGAGCAGCTGATCCCAGATGAGCAGTGTGGCAACAGGGTGGATTTCACAGCCCAGCCTGCCTCCTAGAGCCTTATCATATGCCATTTTGCTTAAGGAGACAAGGGTTATGGACAGTACTATGCATACACTGAGCTGAGAGTGAACCCATTTCTGGCTCAGTGAAGTGCAACAAAGTGGCATCCTACAGGTTCCACCCAAGACAGGTCCTGGTAGCCCTCAGACCTGACAGCCAGCAGATCAAGAACTCTAGTAGTGGCACAGCAGGCACCATTTTGTATGGTGTGGCAAAGAATTTAACACTGCAGGGGACAACAGTGAGCTGCGCATGTGCTGAGCTGGGCAAGAACTCACTGAGCTCACTGGTCTCACAGGAAACTAATACCGACTAAGGCATTAGACAGGTCAAAATAAGTCCTTGTGGCCCTCTGACCTGAAGGTCAACAGGTTCTGGCAAGATCAGCACCACCAACAACCTAGCTAAGTGGGACTCCTGGTGTCTCCCTAATCCTGGGACCTGCTCCAACCGGAAGTGGGAGAAAGGTTGTACAGACAACAGTACAGCCTCACCACGGTATCCAGGAGGTGGAGACGGGTGAGCCAGGAGCTGGGGCTACGGAGATCATGCTGGAAATCTAACATAAGAACCCCGACCTAAAACTCGCTGGAGGGAGTGGCACAAGTGACTGCGAACAAAGTAAACCACAAAGTAAAATCGAACTATAGACCTGTGGGTGACACAGCTTAGAAACCTGCCCCAAGGAGAAGAATCTGATAGCCAGCAGTACAATGACCAAGAGCAAAAGAAGAGACAAAGGCACAATGAATATTACTGAAGACTCCCCTGCAAAGGAGCAAAACCCTATGCCAACCTCGGAGTTAACTGAGGAAGACATGGAGAAAATGGGGGGATACAGAATTAAAAACACTTGCTATAAAACTTCTTATCAACAATGAGAAACACATAAAGCAGGCCTTCAAGGAATTTAAGGAATATGTCACACAAGAAAAGAACAATTAAAAGCTGATATATCAGAAATGAGGAATATGGTGGAGCAAATTAAAAGTACAGTGGAGATTCTCCAAAATAGAATGAAGCAAGCAGAAGAAAGAATCTCAAAATTAGAAGGTGTTTCTTCTCACGAGGGGGATACAAACAAAAAACTGGAAGTAGAGCTGGATCAGGCCAAAAAAGTATTCAAGAATTGAAAGACATATTAAAAGGGAAATATAAGAGTTATGGGAATCCCATAAGGTACAGAAAGAGAAGCTGGGATTAAAGGTGTATTCAATGAAATAATAAGGAAGCATTTTCCTAAAGAATTGGTAAATAACATCCAGGAGGGACACAGAACTCCCAAAAGGGTTGACCAAAAGTGATCTTCACCACAACACATGATCAACAAGCTCTCTTCAACTGAACATAAGGAAAAGATCCTGCAATGTGCATGTGAAAAAAATCAACTAACATATAAAGGAACACCAATTAAACTCACAGGAGATCTCTTACAGGAAACTCTATAGGCCAGAAGAGCATGGAGCAACATATTCCAGATTCTAAAAGCAAAAAATAGTTGGCCCAGGATAAGGTATCCAGCAAAACTTTCCTTTGTCTTTGAAAATGTCTTCCACAGTAAAGAAAAGTTGAAAGAACATGCCTCTTCCAAACCTTCCCTACAAAGGATACTTACAGATGTTCTCTTGACAGAGAAAAGGAATAGCATCCACCAAATCCTAAAGGCAAATGCAAAGAACATCCTAGTAAAAGAATGACAGAAGACTAAATGAATGAACAACCCATTTCTAAACTGACAGGACCAAACTACCACCCATTCATATTAACCCTGAATGTAAATGGCTTAAACTCATCAATCAAACATCATAGATTAGTAGACTGGATTAAAAAACAAAACCCATCTATTTGTTGCCTACAGGAGACGCATTTCACCAACAAAGATCAGCAGAAATTATATATCACGGATTTTTTGGGTTAGTTTCACCACTTCAAAACACTTTCTTCTGATTAAATTATTCAGTGACTCATGGATCATACAGTAGCATCATTTACTTCAAGAAGGTTTTGATTTTCTTTTCCATTTCTTCAGTAACACATTGGTCATTCAGTAGCATGTTATTTAATTTCATGGTGTTGCTAATTTCTTTTTTTTTCCTTCCTGTTGTTGATTTTGTTTTGTGGCATTTCATTTAATGGGATGTATACTAACAGTGTAATGCAGACTATCATATCCAGATGTGAGGATACAATGCAGTATGCATCTCTACTTCTAGAAAAAGAAGGACTTCCGGGCCCGGCAGCATGGCCTAGTGGCTAAAAAGTCCTCGCCTTGAAAGCCCCGGGATCCCATATGGGCGCCGGTTCTAATCCCAGCAGCTCCACTTTCCATCCAGCTCCCTGCTTGTGGCCTGGGGAAGCAGTTGAGGACGGCCCAAACCTTTGGGACCCTGCATCCGCGTGGGAGACCCGGAAAAGGTTCCTGGCTCCTGGCATCGGATCGGCGTGTACCGGCCCGTTGCGGCTTACTTGGGGAGTGAAACATCGGATGGAAGATCTTCCTGTCTCTCCTCCTCTCTGTATATCCGGCTTTCCAATAATAATAATAAAATCTTTAAAAAAAAAAAAAAAGAAAAAGAAGGACTTCCAATGAACCTGTTTACTATATCTTGACAATAGGATGCTGGACTCTGCCATTGTCCATGCCCGCAATGAAGGATATATGACTCTATATGAAGAATTATACTATAGTAATGATATAGGGGAACTCAGTGAGGGGGGAGAGAGTTGGGAAGGGGATAAGGGAAATCCCAGGGCCTATGGAACTGTATCATAAAATGATAATAATAAAAAGAAGTAAAATTAAAAAAAGAGAAAGAGCATGACTCCATGGCGAGGGCAGGACAGATGTCTGAGGAGTGGAGAGAGGGCTCCATAGCAATGCAGAGAGGAGGTGAGGTCACGTGAGCATGGCCACTGAGACTGCTCATCCTATGGTGTCTTTCTGCCAGGCTGGATGCTCCTTCTTGGCCTGCTGTTGAGGGCATCTGTGGCTGGAATCTCTGGGCTCAGGTACACTTGGGCTCAGTGGCTGTGTGTAGACTGAGCCCCTGAAGCCCCATTTCTTACTTTTCTACTGGGCTCCAGTCCCAAATCCAGCCGTGAAGTTCCATGATCTCTTCCTTCCTCTACCTAGATGGGCCAGACCTCAGAAACAACACAAACTCAGCAGGAGAATGACGCCCAGGAGCTCACCCACCTGCCCAGATAAGAACTTGCTCACCTTTCCCATCAGAGCCAACACGCCCCTAGCAGGTGCTGCTTCTGCCTCCTGTGCAGCTTTGGAAATCAGGGACTTCTTTCCCTCCCCACCATTACTCCCTAACTTTCCATCTTTCCCAGCTATAGCCTCCTTATGGGTCATGCTCAGCCCATGTTCATTCCAGAGCCACTTCTCTGGGCCAGAGGGAGCACTGAGAGTGAAGATCCAAGCACAGTGCACCCCATCTTCTGGCCCATCCCCAGCTCCATAATGTCCTTAGGAAAGGTCTCACCTCTGCCCATGAGTCCCTGAGGTCAGCTCTCTGCTGACCGGCTCCTGCTTCCTATGCTGAGCACTCGCTCTAGCTGCAGTCAGAGTCAGTCCCCAGGAACACACTCTGGGACAGAGCCCTGTCATCTGCAATTCTACCTGAGAGTCAACAATCCTACCTGCATCTGTTCCAAGCCACGCTCCACATCTCTCTTAAGGGCACCTTTTCTAGAAGCTTCCCTGTTCCTGCCCTGAGACTCCCTCTCCCCACCCCGCCCCAGCCTCAAGCCCCTGCCACCCAGACCTTACTTCATTTTCTGGCCACATTGTCTCCACACTGCCTGCCTGCAACCTTGTTCGTGTCCTCATCATGGTGTCAGGTCAGTAGGACTTTTGTCTAGCCTCTTTCGTTTGCATCAGAATCCAGCCCAGAGGGATGTCTCAGAAATCAGAGGCATTTGCTGAATATCAAAATATTAAGAGGCGAGGCTGTTCTTTGAGTAGAAAAGTGACTCCTTGAAGCCTGCACTGGTGTTGAGTGACACCAGGGGCAACCTCCATGACCACGGACATTGCCATCTTCTCAGAAATAATCGTAAGCACCCAATACCAGAGTGCTTAGGTTCAAGTTCTAGCTGGCTGCTAATGTGCCCTTCGGGAGGCAGCAGTCATGTCTCAAGCAGCTGAATCTTGACCATCCATGTGGAAGACCTGGATGGCATGTCTAGCTCCTGGTTTCAGTCTTAGCTATTGTAGGCATTTCAGAAACAAATCAACTGTGGGGACTTCTCTGTCTTTCTCTTTGCCTTTGAGACAAAATAAAGGCATACATAAGTAATTTTAAATTTACATCGGTAGCTCTGGTTTTGAACAACCACAAATTGCAAGGCCTTAAACTAAGCACTTCATACATAATTCCATTTGCTTCTCACAATAATCCTATGAAGTTAGCTTCACGATTTTCATTCATAAATGAAAACCCAATGCTGTGGGAAGCTAAATAACTTTCACCTCCCCGCCCCCAGCTAATGAGAAGCAGGATTGGAATGTGACTTTTTTCCCTCATAACCCTCTTTGAGTTAGTGCCCAAAACACAGTGAAAATAACTCTTACTTTCTATTATGATTTGTCATCTTCCTAATCCTCAAATTTCCCAACTGCTCTCCACCCCTCCTGCTCCAGTTTGCATGCATTTTATTTCTGGCTGACATAGCTTTAAATTTCAGAGTGCAAAGGAAAATGCGCTCTGCTTTTGTCTTGTAGTCACTCCCTGCTTGGGAATTAGGAGCATTTGCCTGGAGCTTTTCACTGGCCCTGTCTCTGGTCTGGTCTCCTTAGGGATGGTTCTGAGAGCAGGAGTCTGCACCAACAGCTCGTTGGGCTATTCTATTTCTGCACCTGTTCCCGCCTCATTGATTAGGGGCTTCTCACAGCAAGTGGCCCAAATCGCACACAGGCAAAAAGCCAGGCCACCAGTGGACTTCAGACTCTCCTGAGGCTGCTGCAACATCTATCCTAGCCAACCTTAGGGAGCAAGGGAGTGGATTCTGTTAGGATCAGCTTTGGAGTGCCGCTGGCTTATAAAAGCCACTGAGGGCTGAACATGGCTGCCTTGGCCTAATCCTGGATGGTCATGCCTAGACAGTCCTCTCCTCATGAGGAAAAACACAGTGAATTGTTCAGGATGAAGATCCACTGCCAATGAAATTCAGTGCAATCAGGGACAAATGCTAGAAAATGTACAAAGTGGTAACTTGCCAAGCCTAAGGTCTTCAGTCAAAGGGAGCATCAAGAGCTGGGACTGGACCCAAGGGAGCTGGGATCTCAGAAGGACTGCGAGGACCACCTCATCTAAACAGCCACTGGATGGACATGTCCCCTGAAACAGTCAGTTTCTGGCAACTTTCACTGAAGTCCAGCAGGAGTAACTTGAGATGGTCTCTCATGGCTTGCACTTTGGTGGTTCACAGTTTAAGATTGGGTGGTTCCATTTGTCTGGTGTCTTGGGGGAGGATGGCTGTCTGGGCATGCTCAGAGAAGGGGCAATCACACAGAGAGAGGAGCCAGGTCAGACAGCCCCAAGAACCAAACCTTTCATGAGAAAGGCCTTCCAAGGGTAAGGGCCAGTGACTTAAAGCCCTTGCACTGGGTTCACCTATCAGCTACCATAATCAGATCACGCTTCCACCGGAATCTGTCAACTGTTAGCATGATCCAGATCCATTTACTGCTAACCTAAGACTTTCAGGTTTCAATGTCTGCCTGAAATCTGGGGAGCCAAGTCCTGTTCAATCTCTTTCCACCACTTTTGGCAAAACATAGCAACTTGAAAGGGTTGGGGCAGGTGGCTATGCCTGAGTGCACAAATGCAAGAAGAGTCAGGACTTAGGATTGGAACTAGAACATCAAGGGGTAGGGCAGCTAGGATCTGCAGTGGAAACTAAGACTGGGGACAGGTACTAGGACTGGAGTGAGTAGCCTGGCAGTCTGAGACCCAGGGCAGCTGGGGAACAATGGGGCTCCCACCAGAGGGTTCCATGGTCATGCAGGTGCATTCTTGGAATAGCAGAGCATTTACTGCTAAAGGCAGTGTAGACTTCCCAGATCCGCCAGGAGATGCTCATTATCAACCTGGGAAAACCTAACTGAGAAAATACTGTACAAGTTTACTTACAAGAATGTTTACGTACAAGTATATTCATACTGCAAGGGGCAGTTTCTAGCTGCTCTAGCTGCTGCTCCCTTGCAAACACATGGCAAAATCAACTAAGGACCTGCCCTTATAAGCACACACCTTGGATCGCAGTCCCGGAAGCAGTAGTAGCCAGCCTTTATCTGTCTTGCTCGCCTGTTTCTTCCCTGCTGTGTGTTCAACAGGCCTGTTTCCGCTTGCTCTATCTACTCTGACAGTGAGTTCTTTCACTATCCACAACAGATCGCTTCCCATGACACCTCTTGCATATAAACTTGCCCCCATTCCCCCCCCCCCCCCCCCGCCGGCCGGCAACTTGCCTCTGCCTTTCCTGGTACTGGCTGAGCGAATGGCTGCAGGCGGAAAGTAAAAATGGCTCTTGTTGTCTCTTTGGTGCCTACCTGCAGAGCCAACTGTGCCCTGGGATGGTTATCAGCTGGTAAGAATGACTTGCAGGCTTGGTTCTCTCATGACTCACTTCCTGCCTTGTATTTCCAGGCAAGCGAGTAATGAACAACCAGAAATGAGACTCCAGGAACAAATGCAACCAAACAAATGCTCTGCGCCTCCTCCGGGGGCCTTCACAGGGCAATGAGGCATATGATGTGCAGATTAGCAGGGAGAACAGCCAAGGCTTCTAAATAAATAAACAATGAGGTGGTAAACACACAGTCGCCTTCGTTTCCGTAGCCACTTTTCCTGACTGCTTGCTGTCTGGGTAGAGAACATGGCACCCGATACAGAGAGCTGGCGGGAGGGCTATCCCGGCCCTCAGGACAAAGAGTTTAACCCAATTGGCCTGTATTAAAGACCTCCTCTTCAGGACTAATTGGCACCATTTGCACACGGCTCCAGAGTGGCACACACTATCCTGTTCTATGCACTGCCACATCCCTAGGGTGGCTGTACGTGGATGGCATTCAAGGTGGCCCCAGAACTCAGGTATGGAGATAAATAATATTTTGATGCAATACTTTAAAAGCAACACTACAAATCCACGATGAGCAAAATGACAACATTTTAAGCAAAGGCAGTTTGTGTTTCAATTTGCTTTCTTTTATTCTCACTGAATATCGCCTACTCCGACTCAGGCAGGTCTTTCGTGAACTGGTTCAGACACTGTTTGGAACATACTCATACAGGGGTGTCTAGTTCCCAGTGCTTGGCACCCTGGGAGGCAGCAGCAAGCAGCTCAAATACTTGAGTACCTGAACTCACATGGGAGACCTGAACTGAATTTCTGGACCTTGGCTTTGGTACAACAATTTCCAGCTATTGGGGAACAGTTGGGGAGTGAATGAGCAGACAGATAATCTCTCTCATTTGTGAATCAATAGAAGTGAATGTCAGTGGCTGGATAACTGACAAGGAAAACAGACAGTAGCTCATGTTTATGGCAGGCTAAAAGTATAGCCTTGCAATCAGAAGAAGCCCTAGTGCCTGGGTCCTGGCATAGCAGAGGGACATAGAGGGTGGACTAGAACAAGCAGTTGACTCAGGTCTCTTAAGCCACCAGAGCCCCATCTTACTACCTCATCAAATCCTCATCACCTTGTAAACACCCTGCCTCCAAATACCACTCACATTTGACTCTGGGGATCAAGTTTAAAACCCATTCATTCCAGAGGGCACTCTCAAACCATAGCAGGTGCCCCGTCTCCCAGTCTGCCTCAGCCCTGGCCCAGAGACAAGTTCCCACCATGCTTCTCACTCACTCCAACACTGTCCATAGGAGGGGACTTTAAAAAGTAAATGGAAAATGGAATGCAAAAAAAGCTTTAGTGCAAAAAAAAAAAATTGAACCCTTGCGAATGTTTTTGGTAACATGCAATTTCCATGGACTTTCTGAGACGCCTTATATTTTCCACACCTTGGAAGGTACCAGGTTTTCTTCTTACCTTCCTCCCCAACATACAGAGACTCACAGATACATTCAGCTTGCAGCAGGTACCCATGTTCCTAGGCTGGTCATGGACACCACTCTACTCACTCTAAGACTGGATGAAAAATCCTCATGAGCCTTCCACTGTCCCCACTCCTTGAGGACTGGGATTCAAGTTTGCTTGGACACTGCTGAGCTCTTAAACCCCGAAAAGCAAGGTCTTAGAGGATCACCTGTCACTGCACTGGGGAATCCAGGAGTTGCCCGACATCAGTCATCTATGCAGGAGCCAGGAGTTTCTCTTGGGTCTCCCCTGTGGGTGCAGGGGCCCAAGGACTTGAGTCATTCTTTGCTGCTTTTCTAGGCCATTGGCAGAGAGCTGGATAGAAAGTGGAGCAGTAGGGTCCATATGGGATACCAGAGCCATAGGATGAAGTTTAGCCAACTATGCCACTGCTCTGGCCCCTGTCCTTCCTTGATTATTGCCAATTAACCAGTTTGGAAAGTAACTAATTGAAATGAAGCAGTGGTGCAGCTGGCCCAGCAAAAAATGTCCTCAACTATTAATTATCTTCATGGTTGGAAATTTCCTCACAGGGAAAACCGCTGAAGGGAGCCCATTTTCCCCATCCTAAGCAATATCGTCTTGCTGACCAATGAAAGAAGTCCAAGAATACCGACTCGGGGCCTGGACATGTCCACTGAACACATCCCCATCATCCCGCACCTTGGTACTGGAAGATTCACTCCCTTGTTGAGTCTGGGAGTTGAGGATTCGCTGCCTGGCTTCTTGCTCTGTGCTTGCACTAAACACCTCCTTTTTCCCACCATTCCCACGCCAGTGACTGATTTCCATCAAGTTGAACAAAATAAAACCTGTCTGGGTTATCCAGTAATTGTTCCAACTCATTGTAGGGGTTGTTCCATATCAGCTTGCTCCTTCATAGGGGTGCTTAGCCCTGGCTTTTGGCTGTATTTATATAATGAACCAGTGGATAGAAACTGTGTATATGTGTGTCCATCTCTGTGTCTTTCAAGTAAAATGTAAAGTGGAACACAAAATAACAAAATATAGGCGCCAGATTCCCCATGTGGATGGTAGGAATCCTAAGATTATTTGAGCCATTAGCACCACTTTCTAGAGTCTATGTTAGCAGGAAGCTGGAGTCAGGATCTGACATGGGAAGTGAGGGCCTCTACTGGCATCTTACTCACTAGAACAAACACCTGCCCCTGTTTCCTTTAAATCCAAAGCAGCACCTGCCCCCAGTCCCAAGTTCCATATCTAGATTTCTAGGTCTCCCTGGAAGACCCAAACTTCGTGTCCTTGTGGTTTCAAAGTCTTGCTGAGTTAAGCCTCTGGCCTGCCTGCCTGTGTGGCTATTTTTGGAAGAACGCTTGTGCATTTGCAAGGGTCAATTACACCAGCTGCCTCTCTGGGTACATTTCCACTGGTCTAGCTCATTTATACATTCTGCACAAGCACCGAGAAAATTGTCCACTCAATTCGCACCAATCCTAACAAACCTCGGGGGAATTCCAGTCTTGAGTGGTTTTGGCCACGTTTCATCCAGTGAGGCCCCTAAAGCTCATGGAAGGGATGCTAACAGGGATCAGCTGGACAGGAAGAGGGTGAGAGTAGGGGCTGGGGAAAGAGACGCGCTGTGCTGGGAGCCTTCTGGGTGTGTTGGGACCACAAACTCCCACGTAGTGATGGTATCTTGGGTTTATCATTAGCTGCTCCAGGATGACTGCTTTGTCCAGGGAAAGGTTTAATTTCTCATTTCAGTACTACCCTTGCTTATCTGCATCCGGTCTAACTACCTCTGGGTGGTGACTGCCTTGTGTCTGCCAGCACTGGAGGTGGTACAGTGGACCAGCGGGACTGCCTGAATGATTGCAAACATGTTGATGAGGGCTTAGCAGCTCAGGGATCTAACTGGGAATGTAGATCTGGAGGCTACATTCAGGGGATTCAGGGGATCCCCAAATCATCATCTGAGATTATGCAGGGTCCTGTCTGAGGAGCAGCAACTTCTCAGAGAGAACCAACCCTGCCCTTTCTTCTGCACCAGCCAGGCCCTGGCTGGTCCTTCTGAACCCTTCCCTAAGATCTGTCTTCTGCTTTCCTCCCACCCCAGCACCTCCCAGCACCAGGGCTACCCAATGAGTGGCCCAGCGATCACAGCTTGAGCACAAGTCTGCAGAAAGATCTGGGTGGTAACTGTCAGCTTGCAAAGGATTTATGACAGTTCATCCAAACGGTTGCATGTCAGTTGAATCTAATAAAAACCACACACAAAAAGAAAGTCTAGACCTTAGATTTGCTTCTTTTGTTCTGTGGTGTTATTTTTCAAGCAGCTCACTTTTATTTTATAACAGTATCACGCTGTGATAGATTGGAAACAAGAAAAGCAGATCTGGTCCTTTAGCCTCTGTCAGTGCTGCTCAGAGCTTTTTGCTTGTTTTGTTTTCATGATCACACCCCAAAAGAGCAATTTTAGGGAGATCCTCCAAGAATCCCTCCCTGTTGCCACTACAACATTTTTTTTCTTTCATTTAAAAACATGGAATGCTTAACAAGTTAAAACCACAGATATACCCTGAATGTCTATGAGAGCTCCCTTCCAAGAGCCAACATTGGCCCCTAGGGAGGCGGCAGTGGTATGTCACTCCGGATGGAGACGCAGACCCTGCTTGGCCCTCCTTGGCAGCTAATGTGCCAGAGCACTGAAACTCGTATATTGTAAATGAACTGTCTTTAACGTCCCTTATCTGTTACAGCATTAGAAAGGTTCTTTTTTAAAAAAGAAAATGGATGATTGTAAACTCAACTATCTAGAATGCACATGTCCGGTCTTGTGATTCTTCGACACATGATGTTGGGGAGGAAGTCACGTTGGTTCCTCCTTGTTCTTGTTGCTCTGGCTACTAGCCCTGGGACCGCCCACTGCTCCCCCCAGTGGACTGTGTGCCATATGGACAGGCCATTCCTGATCTGTGGTCTCCGAGCGCAGCAGGCTACTGCACACAACAGTGCGCATTGGAGAGATTTTTTTTCTCTGAGGTGCCCACGTGCATCACATATCAATGTTTGGCTCCACTGTGAACCGCACAGGCAGCTGGGGTCCCAGGGGATGCTAGCGCCCCGTGATGCCACAGTCCTCTTAGCTTGTGGAAGTGCACTGATGCCCTCACCACGATGGGATCACCTAGCAACACATTTTTCAGGCCATAAGAGCCGCAGCAGCAAACAGAATACGGCTGTATGTGCTGTGCACAGAATACTGCCAAGGAGCCGGCAGCGGTGCGACTCGGTGGCCAAATTCATTCTGCTCTGGGGAAACTCAAGCCTGCTCAGTGTGTTATAGCACACACAACTCTGACTTTTTGAAACCCAAAACACTGCCTTCCCAGAAACACATTCTGAGAAAAACTGAGAGGCAGATGTTACTCATTCATGCTCCTTTGTCCCAAGGCCATGGGCAGTTGGAAGTCAACTGGTTCCCTCTCTGCAGCTGTGCTGACATTGAAAAGGCAGAGGTCCTGGGGTTCCCCAGTGTCTTCCCTGCCTGCTCCTGGAGCAAAAGTGTATGGACTATGGGAACTCCTGAACTGACCACGTCCTTGTCCGTGGTCACTAACAAGGTCACTCAGCAGGCGTTGGCAAGTTAACCTCACTTCTTTTCTTCATGTTTATATATTTGGAAGAGTAACATAAAGAGAGTGAGAGAAAGACCAAGACAAAGAGAGATCTTCCATCTATTAGTTCACTTCCCAAATGACTATAAAGACCAGGATGGGCAGGGTTAAACTCCGTGTGGGTCACACAAGTGGATACAGGGACTCAGACACCTGAGCCATCTTCCACTGCTTTCCCAAGCACATTGGCAGAGAGCTAGATCAGAAGCAGAGTAGCCGGGACTCAGATCATCACTCTTACAGCATGCTGGTGTTTCAGACTGCGAATTAACTTGCTATTCCACAACGCCAATCCTCTCAATTTCATTTCTTGATTTCTGTTTAACCAAAAGTGGATTTATTCTCCCCTGAAGAAATCCCACTTTCCCTCTTTTTTGGATAAAGGTCCAAACATGTGAACTGCACTCCCCGGCTTGCTCAGATTGCCTATTTTTTCTGGAAGAATCTGTTGCTTATTCCTTAATGGTGGTCATGAAACTTCTTCCAAATGAATCAGTCTGCACATCAAGAGGGACGTCTGAGTTCAAAGCCACTGTCTGTTAGAGACACTGTCTGTCAGAGACACTGGGACTCAAGCTTTAGGAACCTGGCGGCAGGTGCATGAGTGGCTAGAGGTGTCATCATGAAGAACCACAGACCATGTGATTTAAACCATAGCTATTTCTGTTCTCAAGAGACCAAGGTGGTGATAGGGTACTTTCCTAGGAGGCCCTTCCTCTCGACATGTGGATGGTCATTCTGTCTGTCTCTTTTGGATTCTCTCACCACTAGCTTGTCACATGGACGCCGATCCTGGTTCCATTAACGCCCACCCCAGCAATCTTATCCTGACTTCTGAATCCCTTGAAGACCCTGTCTCCTCACACTCATATTCAGAGGCGCCAGGTGGATTGCGGCTTCCACCTCGGACACAAATTGAACATCCAGCGGATGGAAGTGGTATGTTTCTTTGCTCATCTCAGTCTAAGAAACAGACTGCCTGGCCTTTGGACATTGTGTAACTCATTTACTTCATAAGCTAGAAAGGAGAGATCTGGAAAACAGAGGTGAGGTACCTGCATCTAGCATACAGCTTATGTATTCCAGGCTCTGACATAGGGCTCCATGTTGGGCACATTCATGAGACTGCTTTCATGTACTTCCAACAACAACAACACACAGATACACACACAAACCCCACAAAATAGAACATCAAAAATATACAAGAAATCCCCAAAGAGAGAAGAGAAAAAGTTACTACCCTAAGGGTAAAGCAAATGCTTGGAGTACGGTTTAATCAAAGATGGAGACTAAAGGAATGGTGATGACCTTTGTTGCACTTCAGCCCTAGTTATCAAAGCATGGTCCACAGAAAATCCTGAGGGTTCCTGAGAACCTCTTCTGGGGCCCAGAAGATGAACAGACTTTTCTTTCTTTCTTTTTTAAGATTTATTTTACTTGAGAGCTAGATTTACAAAGAGAGACACAGAGAAAGATCTTCTGTCCACTGGGTCACTGCCCAAATGGTTACAATAGCCCGAACTGGGCTATTCCAAAGCCAAGAGCCAAGAGCTGCCTCCAGGTCTCCCACATGTGTAATGGGTCCCAAAGCCCTGGGTCATTCTCCACTGCTTTCTGAAGTCACAAACAGGGAGCTGGATCAAAAGTGGAGACGCCAGGGCAAGAACTGGTGCCCATATGAGATGACAGCATTGCAGGTAAAGCCCTAGCCTGCTACCCCACCATGCTGACCCCAAGACTATTTTCATAGTGATACTAACATGTCATCAACCCTCCTCCCTTTCATTTTCCCATCACTGAATGGTGGATTTTTCTAAAAGACAGGCTACCTGAGATGATGTTACTGCTCTGATGAAGAGCAGAACATATAAGAGGACTTCAAGGAGCTCTTGGAACTCCTTGAGTTGAGACACTGTATGCAATGCTAGAGTTCCATGGCAGAGCATGGCAGTCTCTGTTGTGGCACTGCTGATCCAGCTCCCTGTTAATGCGCCTGCACAGGCAATGAAGACAGCAGAAGTACTGCTCATGTGAGAGACCCAGGTGAAGTTCCTGGCTCCTGGCTGTGGCCTGACCCAGCCCTGGCTGTTGTGGGCATCTAGGGAGTGGACCAGCAATTGAGGGATCTCTGCCTTTTCTTTCTGCCTTTCGAATGGAAAAATACACAAATATATGTTTGCACAAAGTACATGGGTAATGGAATTGAAAGTTTTAATTTTGGAACAAAGTTTTTTGAAGTCCATGGGTATGAGAAGTCTTCAAAAGGCTCATGAAAAACAAACGTGTGTTGTGAATTAAAAGGGCATGGACTCCAAAACATTCTTCATGGAACTGGAAACAATGATTCAAAAGTTCATCTGGAAACACAAAAAACCACGAATAGCTAGAACCATCCTGAAGAACAGGAAGTTAGCAGGGGGAATCACAGTTCCGGACCTCTGGACATACTATAGGACAGTGGTTATCAAAACAGCCTGGTACTGGCACAAAGATAGAGAGGAAGATCAATGGAACAGAATAGAAACACCAGAAGGGAACCCACACAGATACAGCCAAATAATCTTTGACAAAAAGACAAACGACAATCCAGGCAAATGGGAAGGTCTATTCAATAAATGCTGTTGGGATAACTGGTTGATAGCCTGCAGAAACAAAAAAATAGATCCACATCTCTCACCATACACTAAGATCAGATCTAAATGGATAACAGATCTAAACCTACATCCAGAAACCTTCAAACTTTTGGAAGAAAATGTTGGAAATACTCTGCAAGATCTAGGGGTAGGTCCCGACTTCCTAAAAAGGACACCAAAGGCAATAGCAATCAAGACCAGGATAAACAAATGGGACCTCATCAAACTAAGAAGCTTCTGTACAGCAAGGGAAATAATCAATAAAGTGAAAAAGCAACCCACAGAATGGAAGAAGATCTTTGCGCATGACATAGGTGATAGAGGGCTAATCTCCAGAATATACAAAGAGCTACAAAACAACCAAAATGTCAAAACAAACAAGCCACTCAAGAAATGGGCACGGGAAATGGGCAGACACTTCACAAAGGAACAAACCCAAATGGCAAATAAACATATGAAAAAATGCTCAAGTTCCCTGGCAATAAGGGAAATCCAAATGAAGACATCAGTGAGGTACCACCTGACGCCAGTAAGACTGGCCCACATAAATAAAAGCACCAACAACACTTGCTGGCGAGGTTGCGGGGATAAGGGAACCCTACTCCACTGCTGGTGGGGCTGCAGGCTGGTACAGCCTCTATGGAAAACAGTATGGAGAATATTCAAACAACTCAAATTCAACATACCGTATGATCCACCAATAGTACTCCTAGGAATATATCACTTGGATATATATAACACTTGTTTTATGAGAAACTAACATGCACTCCTATGTTCATAGCAGCACAATCAATAATTGCAAAAACATGGAAGCAGCCAAACTGCCCATCAGCGGAGGATTGGATAAGAAAGCTATGGTTCATCTACTCCGTGGAATACTACTCAGCTATTAAAAAAAAGCAAAACGCAGTTCTTTGTGGCCAAATGGGCCAAACTGGAAACCATAATGCTAAGGGAAATGAGCCAATCCCAAAAGGTTAAATACCACATGTTTGCCTTAGTTTAAGATAATATGATGTTATGTATAACATGCTATGTATGTTATATGTTGTGTATAAACTAAAATTGAAATGTCAATGAGGTGGTCACAGAAGGTGGTTAAGAACTAGCATTTATTTTTAACATATTGGCTACTCATTACTATGTCAGTTAATCCCATAATGATGTAAATTTTTACTGATGGTATGTTGGAGCTTTTAATTGATCGGGATGATACTCTGCTGGCTCTGTCTTCAAACCAGAGAGGGTATACCTAAGAAGCCATTGAACTTGACTGGACAATAAGATGCTGGACTCTATGTTTGGTATATGCTTGCAATGAGGGAATCTCAACTGAACTTGAACTGTGGTTATGCAACAAGGTGGAGGAAGGGGTGGGGAGGGGTGGGGAGAATCCAAGTACCTATGAAACTGTGTCACATAATACAATGTAATTAATGAATTAAAAAAAATATAAAAAAAGGGCATGGACTTAAAAATATTTTGTACCAAAATATGCATCTATTATCCTATTCTTTCTGAAGCATCCTTGGATGAAGCAGATATATGAATTCAGCGGCAATCCATTAATCCAGATGTGAAGAGATTTGCAGCAAGATAAAACAATGGCATTCTCCTAGCCTCCATTGTGGTTTCTGTTTTGGAGAACATAGTCTCTCTCTCTCTCTCTCTCTCTTTCTCTCTCTCTTACACACACACACACACACGCACACACACACGAAGTGTTATTTACATTAACCATGAAATAGCGTTATTATTATTGTTTTTGAATGACTTAATAAATATTTGATTTTGCCATTTCAATTTTGAATCTAATCCAAAAATCAATAGATGGGGCATAAATAAGCAAAAGTTCTCTGGGGCCCTTCATTGATTTTAAGATTATAAGTGCTGGAAACTCCAAAGTCCAAAAAGCTTGCTAATAAAAGCGAAGCTTACTTAGGAAACCACATCTTTTCTTTCTTCTGCATCATGCTATTATTTCCTTTCCTTGTACTTGACTTATTTTAATATTTGAGTAAGGGGCTGGCAGGGTAGGTGAAGCTGCCACCTACGTCAGCCTCCCTTATGGGCATTGGTTTGAGTCCCAGATGCTTAATTTCTGATTCACTTCCCTGCTAACGTGCTGGGAAACCAGTGGAGGATGGACCAAGTGCTTGGGCCACTGCACGCATGTGGTTAACCTGGAAGGAGCTCCTGGCTTCAACATGGCCCAGACACACACACTGAAAGTCAGTGGATGGAAGATCTTGATCTCTTCTTTCCTTCTTTTTCTGCAACTCTGCCTTTCAAATAAATAAGTACATCTTTTAAAATAAAGGTAATTAAAAAGATGTGGCTTAGGACCATCATTGTGGAACAGTGAAGATTAAGATATTGCCTGTGATGCTGCATCTCATATGAGTGCCAGTTCCTGTCCCGGCCACTCCACTTCTACTAATCCAGCTCCCTGCTAATGCATCTGAGAAAGCAGTGAAGACTACCCAGGTATTTGGGCTCCCACCACATCCACGGGAAACATCAATCAAGTTCCAAGCTCTTAGCTCAGGTCTGACCTGTCCCTAGCAGTCTCAGCCACCTGGTAATGGAATCAGTGGATGAAAGATTCTCTCTCTGTTTATCTGTCTTCCTCTATCTTAGTTACTCCATCTTTCAAAAAAAATAAATCACTCATTTAAAAAAAAAGCACTTGATTCAGTCTCCCTCAGGCTTTCATAGCAAGCACAGACAGCAGTGGACTGTTGGCAGATTCCTGAGAATCCAGGCCTTGGCACTTTTCTGCTTACACATGTGTCCCCTGGCTGCATTCTGCTCTGGCAAGGGGGCACTCAAGGATGGGAGCAGCTCCCTGGCTTTTCACTCTGCAACTATTGGTGCCCGATGAGCTGTCATGCAGCTTAACACGGAGCCCCTGGCATGTGGGAACTCAGTACAACCTCGCTCACCGACATGGCTGAGCACGGCTTAGGGTGGCTATGCCTTCGCTCCATTCTGTGACGGTCCATTTCCCTCTCAGCTCCCTGGCTCTCTTGTAGGACAATCGGAGCTCTTATTCTGCCCAGGGGATGGGGACTAGGTGAGATCTCTGAAGATTCATCTTTTAGGGTTTTAAGCAACTCAAATGTTTGGTCTTTCCTTTTGCAATCAACCTGTGATAGGAGATAGGAGAAGGGAGGCAGGTGACATGCAGAAGTGAGGTGATGGCTGCAGGCCTTTATGTACACGCACACATATGTACACAGATTCCCATCTCAGATACTGCCCAACAGCAGGGTTCAATAGCCCGAGCTGCGGGCTTTCTTGGTTCCAGTCCTGTTTTAACCTTTAAGTCTCTCTGAATCCCCAAGAGGTATGTGCTGTCCACAGCCTTACTCTGCTGATGAAAAGGAGGCACAGAGAGGTTGTATAACCTGCCCACAGCCCAAAAGAAGCCTGCTGTGGGAAAGGTTAGTATTCTGCTTGGCAGGATGTACAGAGAGAACCTGATACCATGCTCAGTCCTACTGAGTACAAGAGCTCCCAGTTCAGGAACAATGAGGTCTGGACCCCGGAGATGGCAAAGGCCAGTAGAAATATCATTCAGGCCAGACTCTGCACTCATTCAGAGGACAGAACTGGGCCTCAGGTTGGTCAGGCAGAGATGGTAAACAGGGAAGGGGCAGTGCCAGGAGCAAGCCTGGGAATGAAGATCTGAGTTTATGTTGTTGGAGAACCTCAAAGTCCTGCCAGGAGGTGGGCATGGTGGTCCTGAGGGTTAGGCCACTCCTGAGCAAGCCTGCATCCCATATTGAAGTGCTGACTCCAATCCCCGTGACTCCTGCTTCTATCCAGCTCCCGCTGAAGCACCTGGGAACCAGCAAGTGCTGCTTCCAGTACTTGAGTCCCTGCTCTCCACACAGGAGACATGGATGGAATTCTTGGCTCCTGACCCAGTCCTGACTGTTGCAGCCATTTGGAGAATGAGCCAGCAGATAGAAGATTCTGTTTTTCACACTGCCTTCCAAATAAACAAATCAATGATAGGTAGATAACTGATAAATACGAATCCTGCTAGGAATCTTGTAAAAGTCACCCCAAATAATTTCAATCGGCACCATGCCTGACTCCCTGCTGCCTACGGTGCCTCAGAACTCGCCCTGCTTCTACAGGATCATCCGAAGAGTTCCCAATGTTTCCTTCCAGCTCTTTCCACAGCAAATCACACTGGAAGGACAATTTCTCAGCTAAGGAACGGGGTGACAAAGAACAAGCTAGACAGACTCAGGGCAGCCCCTGAAAGTAGTCACACCCAGGATGTTGCCAATGCTGGAGTGGCTGCGATGCTGTTATACTGTGAGGTGGTTAGGATTCAAAGCAGCAGAAGCTCAGACAGACCCAGGGGTGATTAATCACAGACCCCAAGGGGCACTTGCAGACTGGATGATGTGTCTCCAGAGCAGCCTAAGCTTCTGTGCAGAGGCAAGGGTCCAATCACTCTCAGGAAGGCTCCAAGCCACCTGCATTTGAACTTGGAGCAGTGAGATCCCAACATCCATACTTAGATAGGCCCAGAGAAAGAATGCCTGAAAGAGTTTGCTGAATGCAGCAGAACAATGCCTTAGTGTTGGAACACAGAATGGGACTCCTGCCTGCCCAGGGGCAAGGCTACTGTACTGTATCTGCTAGGGACTCATTCAGGCAGATTGTGTGCTGAGTCCCCAGGCCCCTGAATGGTACTCTCCAAAGCTGGACAGCCTGTGGTGCTACCCATCAGGTTCTTTTGCGGCAAGCCCGCTTCCCAAAGCATCCAGTGCTGGAACATCTTTCATGGCAAAGGCGTTGGGCAGATTCCAAGGTGGGGTCTACAGGCCATTGCACCCAAAGAATGAAAAACAAACAGATTCTCAAACACAGGTCTGGGAACAGTGTACTCTGCACTGTTAACACAAAAAAAGCTGAGCTGCAGAGACCATGATCCAAGGTCATGTCCTTGATTAACTGCTACGGTTTGGACATGGTTTAAGTGCATTTCTTTGCCCCACCCACAACTGAAGTGCTTGTCTTGGAAGCTTGTTCTCCAGAGAGTTGATATGAAGAACATGGGTCGTTTAAGAGGTGGTATGTCCTAGTAGACATTGAGTCACCTTGGGCATGCCCACACAAGAGATCAGCACGGTTTCCACTGGACATCAATCTCTCTGAATTTCTGTCTTGCTGAGTGATCTTTCTGTGTCTCAAAACTTTCCACCCTAATGCTATGAGGTCATCGCCAGAGCCAAGTCCATGCTAGTGCTACACTCTTGAGCTTCTAAAACCAGTTGCTGGGGAAATCATAAAATACTCACCCTAAGGCATTTTCTTATAGCGATGGAAAAAAAATGAACTAATATATTGAACTTGTAAAGAAAAGGATGAGAATCTGCTTAGGGACACAGGGTGCGGTTACTCTGGAAAAGAAGCTGAGAGACCCCTCGAATACACACTTAAGGATTCATTTCTATCCTATAGTGTTTTGGTATTATCATGTTTTTCACAAATTGAAGAAAAATGTTTTTGTCCATTGCCCATTGATCTATTGATCCACTGACAAAACACCCATATGTTTCCCATTATCTACCCATCCATCATCCATCCACCCAACCATTCTAAAATGCTTCCTGAAGGCCAGTGGCAGGCCAGGCACCATGCTAGGTTGATCAGGAGGTAGATACACTGAAGAATTAAGTAGACTCCTCAGATCCTCAGAGTCTCTCCTTAGGAAGCTCATAGGCTAACAAAGAACACGAGCTAATGAAACAATTACAAGTATTTCAAGCGCAATGAGAAGAAAAGGAATGTGCAGGGTGTCATGAGAGCACAGATGCCAGACAAGGGAGTGAAAAAAGAAAGCAGCTTAGGACAAAGGAACTGCGTTCATAGCAGAGTTACTCAGGTTAAATTAATACCCGGCTAAAACTCCTTCTACCTACGGATTCAATTAAAACACGAGAATGCGGTATGTCTTATATCTGCATTTGAATATATGACTTAAGCCTATAATTAACTGAGTTTTTTGCAACTCAGTGAAATATCGGACCCAAATCCTGTCTCTTGGGTTATTTACTAAATCCCCTATTAGAACTCAGACAAAGGCCATTGTCCCACAGGCAGTAATTTGGTCTTCAGTGTAATGTGAATTTGCAAGCCTCTGTGCACTAAGAATGGGAATAAACCTGATACTTATCCAAAGGGAAAAATAGGTTTGCTGATGCCAGAAGAGCATGACAACCCTAACAGCTGAAGAGGTCGGCAGAAGCTTGCTAGTGAGAAGTCTTCATGTTTTGACAATTAGCGCTCTCCTACCCAGAACAGGAGCACGTGTTTGGCTTCTTTTCCTCCTCAGCCAGCCTCTGGTGCTTGGTTAAGATGACATGTTAAAGTCTGCTGGCTCTGTCTTCAGACCAGAGAGTGTATACCTAAGAAGCCGTTGAACTTGACTGGACAATAAGATGCTGGACTCTATGTTTGGTATATGCTTGCAATGAGGGAATATCAACTGAACTTGAACTGTGGTTATGCAACAAGGTGGAGGAATCCACCATGGTGGGAGGGTTTGGGGAGGGGTGGGGAGAATCCCAGTACCTATGAAACTGTGTCACATAATACAATGTAATTAATGAATTTAAAATAAAATTAAAAAAAAAAAAAAAGAATTGTGCTCACTTCCCACAACGGAGTACCTGGGTTTGCATCCTGGCTCACTTTGTATCCATTTCCTTTTGAGGTTCACCCTGGGCAGTAACAGATGACGGCTCATGTGTCTGGGTCTCTCCCACCTATACTCTGGAGACCTGGATTGGGTTTGGAGCCACTAGCTTTAGTCTTACCCAGCCCTGGCTGTTGTGGGGATTTGGGGAGCGAGCCAGAGGATGGAAGATCTCTCTATCTGTGTCTCTGTCTCGCCACCTTTCAAATACAGTAATAAGTAAATAATTTAAAATAAGCACATTTGCAAAAGCAACAACAAAAACTCACTCTCTGGTCTCACAAATCTCTCAGACACAGTAGAAACTGGATGCACTGGAGCCTATGGAACTATATCATAAAATTAAAAATAAAATAGAAGGAAAAAAAGAGAAAATGGATGCATTGCTGAAAGAGGAAAGCAGAAAGGCTCACGTTTCCTCCTATCAGTGCCCAACAAAGTGCAGGTGCTCTACCATGGTGCTCTACCAACTAATTTTAGGGGCAAAAAGACCAGGAAAATCTCCCCTGTCTCCATTGGCACCTCAGGTACCACAGTGAGGGTCAGAGCACAACTGAGCTCCAGCTCAGGCTCTGCGTGAAGTCTGGGCAGAGATGCCTCAGGCAGCTGGTACTGGTCACCACCCTCCTGATCCCCTAAGGTGCCCCCAAAGAAAAACTCCCGTGGCCAAAGCCATGTTTCAAGGAGCCAACCCTTGGATAGAGGCTGTTGTCTCCACCTAGAGCAGAAAGTCTACCGAGTGAGTCATGGTGAATCATGCCTCTGTGGTCAACAGGGATTCTGGGTGAAGAAGCCCAGGTCTCCTGGAGACTGACAGTCCAGGGCTCTGTACATGCTAAAGGAGATGCATCTGTGTTGTGGGCCAGAGAGCTGTGGATGGACAAGGAGACTCAGACTACCAACACATGACACACAATGCCTTGCAGGGGCTCCCACTTGTCTTTTTTTTTTTTTTAGAAACTGGAACAACGGGGGCCGCCACGATGGCTCAACTAGCTAATCCTCTGTCCGTATGGACACCACTTTGTGCCCTGGCTGTTCTACTTCCGATCCAGCTCCCTGCTTGTGGCCTGGGAAAGCAGTGGAGAATGGCCGAAAGTCTTGTGTGATCCTGCACCCACAGAGGAAACCCGCAAGAAGCTCATAGCTCCGGGCTTCTGACAGGCTCAACTCAAGCCATTGTGACTATTTGGGTAGTGAACCAACAGAAGATCTTTGTCTCTGCTTCTCCCTCTTTCTGTAAAACCTACCTTTCTAATAAAAAAGAACCTGGAATAATTGATTGATTTTAATTAGAGAGGCAGAGAGAGAGAGAGAGAGGGAGGGAGAGAGAAGCACACTCCAGCCCCCCCCCCCACACACACGCTTGTGCACTCCCCAGATGCTCCCAACAGTTGGGATTAGGCTGGCTAAAAGCTGGGGGCAAGATACCCCAGGTCTCTTATATAGTAGCAAGGACTCACCTATTTAAACCATCACCTGATACTTCCCAGAGTGCACATTAGCAGGAAGCTGTAATCAGCAGCAGGATTGGGATCAGAACCCATGCACTTCAATATGGAATGTGGGCCTCCCAAGTAGCAACTTAACCACTAGGCAGGAGCCCTACCATCATGAGTTCTGACTGTTTCATATGTACATACATCTAAGTAGATACATTCTTGAAAGATCATGTTTATAGTAAATAAATTACACAGTGAAGAAACATCAAAATAAAAGTTGACGGATCAAAAGGCACATAGCAAAGCTCAAGTGAACAAGAACAGTTCTTGTTTGCCTCGAATGTAGGAGGAAAGGCAAACACACACACACACACACACACACACACACACACACACACACACACACACACACGTTATTTCCCACGGAGAGGTTCCGTGGGTTGAGTGAGTGATTAACACTGGATGCTTCTCTCCCTTGTCTCAGGCATAAAGGCAAAATATCAGCACCATGGCTAGGGCACACATGGAGGGGAGCACCCAGTAGTTCCACCAGCTGGAACTAGAATAGATGGTGGTAATGAGAGCTTGCAAAGGCTTGCTCTAAACTTTGATCTGTCACCTGCAGACAGCTCTCTGATGATGATGAATGCTTTGGGCAACTCTTGGCATCTCAAACATCTCTCAGTATCTCTGGCATGGCCTCAAGCTGGTCCCCTCAGTACAAAGAGCTGGATGGGAGGTAGAGAGGCTGGGATGTCAGATTGCAGGTGGCAGCTTAATCCATTATGCAATGCCACAATCCTTTGGCTAGTTTATAATCGAATTTAAAACAGTTTCCTCCAAAAGAAAGAGAGGAGAAAAGAAGAGGGGAAAAAATGGCCATGGTAGATGGCAAAATAAGAATTCAAAAGTTGGGGCAGGTGTGATGGCTCAACAGGCTTATCTTTCATCTTGCAGGGCCTGCAACCCTTATGGGTACTTGTTCTAATCCCAGATGCTCCATTTCTGATCCGGTTCCCTGCTTGTAGCCTGGGAAAGCAATTCCTTGGGGCCCTATACTCCATGAGAGACCAGAAGAAATTCATGATTCCTGGCTATGGTCATGTGGCCATTTGGGAAGTGAATGAGCAGATGGAAGATCTCTCTGTCTCTCCTTTTTTCTGTATATCTGCCTTTCCAATAAAAAATTTAAAAAATCTTTAGAAAAAAAACTCAAAAGTTTTTTATGCAAAATCTGATGATGAGTTCCACAGAGGGACAGAGGGCAGAGGTGAGGGACCCACAGAGAGGAGCAACAGCCCTGAGTGAGGGTCTGCTTGCATTTCCAGGTGCCTGTGTGAGTGTACTGAAGAAAACCACAGCCTCCAATGGGGAGTTAGAGAAAAGCAGCCAGTGAAAAGAAACAGTGGAAGAAAAAGGGAATTAGGCATTGAGGAGACAAGGAGAAGGAATCTGGGATGGTGCTGACTTCAAGGTCAACTTGGAACATTGCCATGAGCATCCTTCCTACGCTCCACGAATGGGTCCGGGTTCCAGAAAGGGTCCTTCACAAGTCTGATCGAGGCAGCAGCTGTGAACACGGGTCAGGAACATGTGTTCAGATCTCAACAAATTAGAGAGCCCCAGCACCTGATGATCCCAGAGCACAACACCTTGCCCCCCCCCCCCAACCTCATAGAGCAGTGAGGTAATCTGGGATAGAATGAACCAAGGAAGCACCATCTTGCCCAGTCAAACACTCCCTTTAGGATTGGTTTTGGAGCCCAGTCCAAAGGGTTCTTCCTGCTGCTCTGTATGGCACCTGCCTTTGGCAGAAGTGGGAGAGAAGGAGGACCAGAACTTGTTCCCCTGTTATTAACATCAGTTCCCTCGTCTTCCTCCCATGAAGGCCAGTGGAGGTCAAGCCTCTTTTATTGGCCCCCAGGACTCTCTGAAGGGAAAAGCAGTTGCTCTAGAGAGTAGGACAGGACTTTGCCTTTTGAGTATAGCCACAAGAGGGAGCCAGGAATCACAGCCTATCTCCAGCAAGCAAAAAGCCATACCTGGAGCCATACCAGGTATCTTGTAAAGCTGGCCAGTAGATGGAGAGCTGGGAAAGTGATAGTGACTGGGCCTAGGACAAGGACTGTGGGTTGGAAGCCAGTCTGGAGAAGTTCCCAACTGAACCATCACATCTAAAATTAACTATGACAAACAGCCTGTTCAGCTACAAGAGGTACTGGCCTTGTGCCCTGGAGTGCCGGCTGCTGAAGCTCTGGCCTCATCCCTCCCCTGGCAGCTGCCCATTCCAGGGCTGTGCTCCTCCTGAACAAGAGGCACCAGCCATGGTGGTCCTGGAGATTCCTGCCAGTCACTGTGACAGCACAAATCAGTGATCCATGCCTTCCACGAGCAAAAACTAGACGTATGAAGGTGGAAATGGAAATGACCCCATTATGACCCCATCGTGGGCCTCTCTAGAGGAAAAAATTTAGATTAAACCTAGTTAAGATAACTATAAGCATTTGGAGATGAAAGAAGTTGGAAATCCTAACTTTGCCGGTAATAAGGCTGAATAGTTTTATAGGGAAATCTTGGGCTATTTAGGATTAAAATAAAATGTGCCAGTTGCAAAATTCTGAGGGACTACGCAGACAGGTTCAGCTCAGGGTTCCAGATCACATGGTGAATGAAACGCATCAGACTGCCTGATTCCTTTATTCTCAGGGATAGGAGTCATTTTAGGCCTGATTTCTTTTTCCTGGAACTGTGTGGCCTGGGGCCAACAAGGATAGGGCAAATAACTAAAGAGATGCAGACATGACTGACCACAAGGTTGTGGGCGACAGCAAGTGCAGTGATCTGGCTCTCCCTTCGAGGTCTCTGCTCATTGGTCGTCACGATGCTCTTCTACAGATGAATGACACTGATTTGATGGAAGCGAGCACACAATGACAGCTTTCCAGCGGAATGCTGACCCCTCGACATTCTCGCCTTCGATTTCCCTAATGCGATGGCTCCATTTTCCTTGCTGCCTGACAAAAAGGTCAATTTCCATTTGTTCACTAATAAATGGGTTGCTTATTGCTGGAGGGGAATGAAACAGATTCATATAAAAACCCTCATTGTGATCTACAAATAACTCTACTTTGCGGTGGAGAGAGGGGGGTGAGGTTCTTTTTCGGACTTTGAAGCATCTATCGCAGCCTAATGCATACTCACTGGCTCTCCTAGGCAGCATCCGGCCTTTGATGGAGTGAGTTCTTCTCAAAAAAGATCATGCTTTTCTGAACATGCTGTATTTTTGGCTGCAGTCTTGAACTGCTGGGAATGCAATTGCTTTTTAATTGGCGCAACAAGCAGAGCTGGCTGGGATTCAGAGCTGGCCTCGGCACCCTCAGAAATGTCTACTGGAATCTGGGGCTCAAAAGTGGCCGAGTCCGTCCACGCTGAAGCCAAGACACCTCGGGAAGCTCTCTCAGTACCTGGGGACTTGGCTGGCTCAGCAAACAGAATTTTTTTTTGATGGGGAGGCTGGCAGAAAGAGAGAACACCAGGCCACTCTTGGGGAAAGTCTTCACCTCGCCCTGTTTATGTCTGCAAGGGTGTGAACAAGCAAGGAGCTCAGATGAATGGAAACAAGAGTCACCAAGGTGATTCTAGTGTCTTCTATCAAGATGACAGGCCCTTAACATCCTTTGCTTTCCAAAGAGAAACAATGGCAAGCCTGGGCTCCCTTGCCTTCTGTTCCCCAGGGGAGATAATCAGCATTCCAGAAAGGTTCTCATTCTATCAAGCAATAATTTAAAATTGACAACGTATTAATACAACAGCGCATCTCATTGACACGGTATGCTGAAAAGCTCACGCCTAATCAGACTATCAGCACAAAGGCTTGCTAAACACAACTTCTTATCTACGCGCTCCTTTGATTGGACTAATTTTCATCATGGGCATGAAGGGCATGGAGCTGGCAGCCAGTCAGCTCTACTGAGATGCACACCGAGCCAACATGCACGATATTAAGCGACTAATCCAGAGCGTCTAAAGGGGTTATTTCCATTTGCACAGTGCTTCGGATGGGGTCTGTGGGATGAAAATTCGTGTAGGGAAGATCCTAATGATCCAGAAAAATTCCCAGCTTTTCTCATTCATGTGTGACCTGAGATCCCCTTACTCCTAGGGTCTAAGTCTATAAACAGTAGCTACAGTTTTTGTCCTGAAGGAACATTCAATTTGTACTCAATGTCCAAAGACAAGCTAAGTGAGGCTGCCATGAATTAAGAAATCTACCTCACCATGAATGATGCCAATGGATTCAACCATGACATGGGTCTGGGTGATGGACTTGTGGATCTGAACTCATTTCTTGTGCTTTTTATTGGGACTTTCCTCATGGGGCCCCACCCACGTATCATACTCCCTTCCTCTCTGCTTTGGGTTTCATTCCTTTAGCTAGAAATTCCAGACCCAGAACTCCTTCCACAAACTTTCTCTGAGTTCCTTTAGCAGTTTCCTGGTACTGGTCTTATATAGTGTCTCCTTTTCCTCCAAGTCTAATGTATTGACACCAAAAGAAAAGAAAAAGCAAGCGCCTTTTAAAAATAGTGCATGAGTGCTAAGGCCCTGAGAAAGACTCCTGTCATCTAGCAAGCATTTATCTTGTATTTCTGGGCTCCAAGCATTGTAGTGGGGCAGAGTGAGACAGAGGAGGAGGCGAGAGATCTACAGAGCCAGTTGGCTATGGTAAAGAGACCACAGAAATTAACAGGGGAGGGCCCGGCGGCATGGCCTAGCGGCTAAAGTCCTCGCCTTGAAAGCCCCGGATCCCATATGGGCGCCGGTTCTAATCCCGGCAGCTCCACTTCCCATCCAGCTCCCTGCTTGTGGCCAGGGAAAGCAGTCAAGGACGGCCCAAGGCATTGGGATCCTGCACCCGTGTGGGAGACCCGGAAGAGGTTCCAGGTTCCTGGCATCGGATCGGCGTGCACCGGCCGTTGCGGCTCACTTGGGGAGTGAAACATCGGATGGAAGATCTTCCTCTCTGTCTCTCCTCCTCTCTGTATATCCGGCTTTCCAATAATAATAAAATCTTAAAAAAAAAAAAAAGAAAGAAATTAACGGGGAAAGGGGCAGATCAGAGACGTTGTTGTTCTTGGCATAACAGTATCAAACAAAACAGGGTTTGGGAGAGAGCATGGGACTGGAGTGAGAAGGAGGACTTGCAAGGGGAGGTCAAATGGCACTGAAGCCAGGTGAGTTGGGCAGGATCCACCACATACTGAGTTTTGAGTGCCTGCCCACTGAGGGCAGACAGCATTCTGATAAGAGGGGGCTGCTGCAAATCCAATGTTTCTCATGGGGCTGAGGGTGGGGTGTGTTGGCCACCCTATCTGCCCGGAAAAGTAGAGATTGATGGAAGATCTCCTGGGAGTGGAGAGAATGGTCCATGGTAGGATCGCAGTGGGAGCAGAGATGATGCATCGCTGCCAGACGTCTGGTGAGCTCACCACAATACCAGCCCTTTGAGCTGTTAGTGTTGCTGGGATTTCCTGGCCTTCTTCCTTTGTACATGAATGCTATGAATGTCTTTCCCTCCAGGATCATTTTTTTTGTGTGTGAATTTTACATGATCAAATTCCGGGTTTAGTATATGGTAATCAGACAACGTGATGTATACATTTTCTGCTTTTTGAATTCTAAGAAAAATTTTGAGTTGGGCATATAATCCATTCTTGTGATTGGTCCATGTGTACAGTTGAAAACAAGTTACATGCTCCCTCTGGGAGAGACTCCAGTTCTAGGAATACATGTCTTAATTAATTGTGAGTATTTATTCATGCATATCTAATTGATGAATTAAGGTTTGTGTATATGATTATGCCTAATGATACTTTTCATACCAGTGCATAATGTCTTTCTCCTTTTTCTCAGTCATATATTGAACTGTGAAAAGGAAGTTTCTTCTTTCTTGTGGAAGCTCTGATTCAACTGAGGCTTCCCGCCATGGGATCCTTCCTCATCACCAGTGGTTGGTCCTTCACTTGTTTTTCAAGCTCTTAATATGCAGAAAGGAACATTGGTGACCAAGTCCTCCATTTACAAGTGTAATGGTGCCTGACTATCCCTCAGAAAGGCCAGCTGTTTGGTACAACAGTAAGACACCACTTGGGATACCCACATCCCATATCAGAGTGTTTGGTTTGAGTCCCAGGTTGCTTCTGATCAGAACTTCTGCTGAGGCACACCCTGGGATGTAGCAAGTGATGCTCCTGTACTTGGGTGTCTGTCTACTACCTACATGGGCAACCTGACCAAATTCCTAGTCTCTGGTTTTGGTCTGTCTCTGGTCCAGCTGTGGACATTAGTGGGAATGGAGATATGGACTGAAGAGTCCCCTTCTCCTTTCCTCCCTCCCCTACAGCTCTCCCACCTACCATCTTTCATATAAAAATAAATAAAGATTGTATATACTCATTCATTCTGAATCCATAACCTTCACAAACAATCCCAGGCAGAAACATTCAGGATAAATGAACCAATGCTGCCATGTGAGTGGCAGAGACCCAACTACTTCAACCAGCATTGGCTGTTTTCCAGGAAGCCAGGGCTGGGAGAGGAGCTGAGCCTTGAATCCAGGTCCTCCAATACAGGATATGGGTGTCCCAGCCACAGCTTGGGGTCTAACCATCATGCCAAACGCCTACACTCTTGGATGGTTTCCAGCAGGAAGCACAGAGGATGCCCAGGGGACTATACACTGGAGTCAGAAAATGAGATGACATACTTCGTGGGCCAGACCAGAGACCAGAGTAAGCCATGCTGAATTCAGATCCTCCCACAGCTAACAATAGCACAGCTGAAAATTCTATGCCTTGGCCCTGGGAAACTTTATGATTCTGATGTTGTCTGTATCTGTCTGATTCTCTTCCGCTCATCTGGTTGTGGTTGAGGTTATTGTGAAGGTGATATTTACTCTTCACTGTCTACACGGTTGCCATATGGTCTCCTCCCCTCCTCTGTGGTCAGGCGGACCCCCAAGGACTCCCATGGATGGGGAGTGGAAGTAATTTGCATCACTCATGGGCCAAAGCATTTCAGAGCCACGCTGGTCCCATGAGTGCCCATTCTCTCTTCCCGGCTGCACTGACCTGGTAGCCAGCTCCAGATGGTGAAACCGTGAGGCGATTACATATTCATGCACTTACACACATGTGTTTGAGAATAAAAGAGGCACTTACAATAATGACACCAATTTAGCAGGAATAAATCAAACTGTTGCTGGAGAAAACAGACTGTAGCCATCCTGTATCATACAAGTGGATGCTCTGGTGAGAGGATGGAGGACAAACGTTTGTGCCAGATTTTACTTCTTGACTTGGGAGGTGATCTCCCCTTTCACTCCTGTCGTCATGATGCCATCTGCCACAGGCTGATGCAGGCACCAGAGTTGGGACCATGCTGTTTGGACTTTCGGCTTCCCAAATGGTGAGTTAAATCAACTTCTTTATAGGGTTCCCAACCTCATGCATCTTGCTATAATTAGGAAAAATTTAGTGGGAAAACAGAACAGGGTATTGCATTGGAGGATTCTTCAATCCCAATGGGGATTCACATGAGTGAACCGCACAGCCTTTGTGTGCTAAGCCACTTGGCAAATGTTCGGCGTACACTTGTTACTGCAGTGAGCCTCCTCCTAATCCTGACTATTACGGGTGTTAAAGGACAGCCAGCGCATGTCCCAAGGGTGCCACCCACCGACAAGGGTCACAAGTGATTCACCTTCAGTCTGTTGTTGAGAAGGCGCCAAGAGAAGAGTGAAAAAATCAAGAAAGAGAAAAAAAAAATCTCTTTTTACATCTAGGAATTTTTGTCCTCCCTCTTATGTTGAACACGCCTATTATTTAGAGATGGTGTCTCTGGTTTTTGTCACCATGTCAATTATTTGTTCTCCCAATCCTTCAGAGGCACCTCTTACAACAACCAAAAATAGGACAGGGTTTTTTTTTTTTTTAAAAAAAAAAACAGGTTTTATTGTATTTATATATTTTACAGGTTTTATTCTACATTCTTATCACGTGCTGCTCTGCTTATGATAAACAGATGCAAGGTCCTCTTCTATTCCATCGAAAATCTGTAAAAATTGCTTCTTAACTTTTCCATGGTTGTTTCAAAGAAGAAATGATTTGGATGCAGCTTTTAGTTTGCCATAGATCTGTTCTTTTGTGTTATAAAATCTTTCCTCTGCCTTTAGATTTTTGTTTTGTTTGTGTGCTTACTGTTTTTTTTTTTTAATTCAGTGAATTGGTAATGAAACTCGTTCAATTGCTCAGGCAGTATGAAAATATTTTTAATAAGCTTCTCTCCGTATCAACATCTCTGATATCGGCTTTGTATTTTAACAAGGCAGCCAGTAGAGAAGAAAGCTCTGTGGGGGTTCGGGGGGGGTCACTTACAAGGGACTACAAAGAGTATATGGAAAATGGAATTAAAAGATAAGTTTATTTTCACCTAAACATCTTTAAAATGCATGCAGAGATCTTCAAAAAAGTTCAATGAAAATGTGTACTATGAAAAAAATCACATGAATTTTAGGGTTTTTTTTCTCCAAAATAATCTTTTAATTCTACTTTTCTAGGTGCGTTTTCAAGTTCCTTTGTATTTCTGACCACAAAAAAATACTTCAGGAGCTTTGTCTTCCAACCCGCTGAGCACCTCTTTGGGCTCCATCATAGAGCCCATTCGCACCATTAAAGCCTTCTTCATCTCATCTGTCTCACCGTCTTGCAGCAAACTGTGGTCTGTCAAAGCCAATTGGTAGAGGCCTTGACTTGAACTGCAAAATTTATTCTAGGCCACAAGAGACAAAGCCTACATAGAGTTACGCTCACCCCACACACTGGCTGTAAAAGACGAGGAAGTTTAGCTTATCATCTAAAAAAGTTAGGAGAGAGAAAAAGAATAGCCGTAGACCCAAACAGGCCAGTTTGAACCGGCATGATAAAACTCTCCCTTTTGCTTTCATGCTTTCATGCTTTCAAGGAAAGTGTGAAAATAACACTTCATTCACTTTTTGTTCTGTTTCTGGTTGGGGCTCTTTCGTGTCTCTAAAGCCAACCTTCTCGTATATTAGCTTGTCGCAGGATTCACTGTTTTGTTTTTGTTTTCAACAGGGGGTCACACCTGATTCTAGAATCAGCCCACCTCTTGGGGTCCATCAGCTGATAACCAAAGAAGATGCTATACATACATATGATGGAATACTACTCAGCCATAAAAATTAATCAAATCCTGGGCCCAGTACAACGGCTCAACTTGCTAATCTTCTCCTTTGAAGCACGGGATCCCATGTGGGCCCTGGTTCATGCCCTGACTGCTCCACTTTCCAACCAACTTCGTGTTTCTAGCCTGCAAAAGGAGCAAAGTCTTGGGCCCTGTATCCTTGTGGGAGACCCAGATGAAGCTCCTGGCTCCTGGCTTCAGATCAGTTTAGCTTTTGCTGTTGCAGCCACTTGAGGGGTGAACCAGCAGACAGAAGACCTTTGTCTCTCCTTCTCTCTGTAAACCTGCGCTTCCAATAAAAGGAAATAAAACTTTAAAAGAAATGAAATCCTAAGCTACAAAATGCAACTGGAGAACATCATGCTTAGTGAAATAAGGCATCCACAAAACTATAGACATCACATATGAACTAATTAATACACAGAGAAAATATAAAGAATGAATGACTAGGAATGAAATTGACAGGCTTGGATTTGGTCATTGTTGCCAGTTCTTATCTATATACTTGCTGAGCCGTGGTCTTCCTACTTTTTACTTGTTGAATTCCAGTTAGTGCAGCATTAAACTTTTGGCTATAAAGAAAAATTAAACATACCTTACTGCAAGAATTACAGAAAGAAAAAAAAGGAAGATAGGCTAAGGAGTAAAGTACCATATTCTTAAAATTGTATCTGTGAACTTCTGCTCATCTTAATTTCAAAAGTAAATTTAAGGGTCCAGTGTTGTAGCCTAGCAACTAAAGTTCTTGCCTTGCATGTGCCAGGATCCCACATGGGCACAGGTTCATGTCTTGGCAACCTTGCTTTCCATCCAGCTGCCTGCCTGTGGCCTGGGAAAACAGTCAAGGACGACCCAAAACCTTGGTACCCTGACCTGCCCGTGAGACCTGGAAAGAAGCTCTTGGCTCTTGGCTTCAGATCAGCTCAACTCTGGCTGTTGCGGCTACTTGGGGAGTGAGTCATCAGACAGAAGATCTTTCTCTTTGTCTCTCCTCTCTGTATATCTGACTTGCCAATAAAAACAAATAAACCTTTCAAAAAAACGTAAATGTTTAAAATGTCAGTTAAGATCACCAGACTTGCTATCATTTTTAACAGATCCAAAATTGTGAACAAAGCAAATCGAAGAGATCTGTGTGCCTGTTTGGCGTGTGTATATGTGAGCACGTGTATGTTTCTGCACATGACCCTACGTACAAGCATGAACAAGAGTCAGCAATGATGGGTAAAGACTACAGAAGAAAACTCAACAGAATCAAGTATCCACTGAGAGCCAGGCACCAACCACTGGGAGGGCCGAGAATGGGAAGGGTGAATAGATTCGGAGTGGGGTGGGTGCGTCTGCACTCATTGGCTGCAGCCCATAAAAACTGACAGTAGGGCTGCCACGATTTACAATCACCATTGCTAATGTGGAAAACTTCCCCTTAGAGTAAGCATTCTTTGCATTGTTCAGTTCTTCTCCCGGGATACTATCATTGCTAGGCATTTAAAAAAAAAGATTTATTTATTACTTGAAAGGCAGGTTTACAAAGAAAACAGGAAAGATTTTCTTTTTCTCCATTGGTTCACTCCCCCCACCCCCCACCAAATGTTTGCAACAGCCAGAGCTGAGCCAATCTGAAGTCAGGAGCCAGGAGTGTCTTCCAGCTCTCCCACACGGATACAGGAGCCCAAGAACTTGAGCCATCCTCTTCTGCTTTCCCAGGCACATTAGCAGGGAACTGGACTGGGAGTGGAGCAACTGGGACAACAACTGGCCGTCACATGGTCTGCCGTGCTGCAGGTGGAGGATTAGCCTGCTATGCCATGATGTTGACCATACTCCCACGCATTTTTAAGGCACAGTCGGAAGTGACTCTGGATGCCCCAGGACCTGGGCTGCTCAACTCTAGGTGACTCCAATTCGTCCTGGGCACATTAGTCACCACTATAATTTAAAATGATAATGATATGATAATAATAATAATAATAATATAATGACAGTAATAGTAATAGCTACTGATTCATGCTTTATCTTCCTGGAGAACTTCACATACAAAAACTTGGCCTTTATATCCTCAGAACACAGTATTTTTCTTTTTGGAGATTTAGGAGAATGACACAGAATGTCAGTACAAAGTTAAACTGTCCTGATTAGGACTGAGGCATGCGGGCAGCATTAGGCCTCCTCAGGGTAGCGCCCCCTGGGTGTTCCTCACGGGAGAACAAGTATTGTTACTCACCCGGTGTCCCCGGCCTTTAGCATTCATGGGCTGCAAGTACAACATCAAGAATAACGGATTGAGGGCCCGGCGGCGTGGCCTAGCCGCTAAAGTCCTCGCCTTGAACGTGCCGGGATCCCATATGGGCGCCGGTTCTAATCCTGGCAGCTCCACTTCCCATCCAGCTCCCTGCTTGTGGCCTGGGAAAGCAGGTGAGGACAACCCAAAGCTTTGGGACCCTGCACCCACGTGTGGGAGACCTGGAAGAGGTTCCTGGTTCCCGGCATCGGATCGGCGCAGCACCGGCCGTTGCGGCTCACTTGGGGAGTGAATCATCGGACGGAAGATCTTCCTCTCTATCTCTCCTCCTCTCTGTATATCTGACTTTGTAATAAAATGAATAAATCTTAAAAAAAAAAGAATAAAGGATTGAACGGCTACCTTGCTCACTCCCTGTTTTTAGCATGCATTGTGTAAGGGCACTTTGAAAAGTTATGAAAAGCAGAATTCAAACAAAAGTTGGTTTGGCTACAAACATCTGAAGTACAGACTCTGCTTTCCAACCCATCCATCCTTCAGGGACATGTGAAGGGCTCTTCAGAGGAAGTGTGCCTGGTGCACCCGGGACTGAAGATGCCACATCTCCTATTGGAGGGACTGGGTTCAAGTCCCAGTTCCTCTTGTGACGCCAGCATCTTGCTGATGTACATTCTGGAAAGCAGCAGGGATGACCCAAGTCCCTGGGTGCCCACCACTCACCAACAGACCTAGAGCGAGTGAGTTCTGGGCTCCAGGGGGCATCTGGTGATTGGATCAGCACATGAACGATCTCTTTCTCTCTCATGCAGTCTTTGCTGAATGTAATGTTTTTTGCAAAAATTCAAAAATAGCAAATCTCAATTCAGAAGAAAAACCTGGAGAGAGAGAGAGAGAGAGAGACGGATCCCAGCAGAAGGTTTGTCCTGCTGGATTAGAGGACTTGGTTGGAAGCAGGGAACCAAGAAGTGTAGGCCACGGCAGAAAGGATGGGGAGCAAAGTGCGCAGCAGGGCTAGGGTCACTCTGCTGAGGTCAATTATATGCAGGATTTTGCACAAGGGAGGAACATGTGCTGTAACACTCCGGTCAGTAGCATCCATCACCCTGGGGATTGCCATGGAGAGACATTGGCATTAAAGCTACAGCGAAACAAACAGAAAGGCAGCAGAGCGTAAAGGCTAATTAAACCCCTTGAGTCACACTCCCTGCGCTCAAATCAGTCCCTCCGTTCTGAGCACCAGGAACTGACTTGTTTGCCTGGGCCACGGTCGTAACCATAGCAGCCCATGGGGCAATTCCAAGAATGAAACAAAAAGGAATTTCAAAAATACAAGGGGATTTGTGAAAATTCTGACACCCTGAGGACTTCTTCATAAACATATGCATGTTTTTTTTTTGGCACCAAGCTATATTTTCTTTCTGATTGCATTGTCCATGATTTTTTTTGAAGTCCTCTCATAAAGCAATGTACAGTTGGTATGGAACCTGGCTTATGGGCCAGTACATTAATTACTTTTGTTTAAGGATTTATTTGTTTTTATTGGAAAGTCAGATATACAGAGAGGAGGAGAGACAAAGAGGAAGATCTTCTGTCTGCTGATTCACTCCCCAAGTCACCACAATGGCCAGAGCAGAGCCGATCTGAAGTCGGAGTCAGGAGCTTCTGGGTCTCCCACGTGGGTTCAGGGTCCCAAGGTTTTGGGTCGTCCTTGACTGCTTTCCCAGGGCACAAGCAGGGTGCTGGATGGAAAGTGAGGCTGCCGGGACATGAACTGGCACTCATATGGAATCCTGGTGCATGCGAGGTGAGGACTTTGGCTGCTAGGCTACTGTGCTGGGCCCTAATTATTTTAATTTTAAAAGCTTTATTTAGGGGTGCAGCACAATAGCCTAGTAGCTAAAGTCTTTGCTTTGAATTTGCCAGGATAGCATATGAGTGTGGATTTCCAGCTGTTGTACTTCCCATCCAGCTCCTTCATAGGAAACCCAGCTAGTTTTGACCTGGCCCAGGCCTGGTTATTGGGCAAGGCTGTTTGGGAGTGAATGAGAAGATGGAAAATCTCTTTCCATCCCCCTCTCTCTCTCACGTTCTGCCTTTTAAATTAATTAATTGACAATTAAAAATAAAGACGTTGATTGGAACCTTCAAAATACCCAAAAGAAAAAAAAAAGCTACTTTAAAAATCTATTAAGACCCCGGCATGGTAACCTAGCGGTTAAAGTCCTCACCTTAAATGCACAGGATCTCATATGTGTGCCGATTCTAATCCCGGCAGCCCTGCTTCCCATCCAGCTCCCTGGTTGTGCCCTAGGAAGGCAGTTGAGGATGGCCCAGAGCCTTGGGATCCTGTACCTGCGTGGGAGACCTGGAGGAAGCTCCTGGCTGCTGGCTTTGGATTGGCTCACCTGGGGAGTGAATTATGTGGTGGAGGATCTTCCTCTCTGTCTCACCTCCTCTTTGTATATCTGACTTTGCAAGAAAAATGAAATAAATCTTGGGCCTAACACCATAGTCTAGCAGCTGAAGTTCTCGCCTTGAACACGTTGGGATCCCATATGGGTGCCGGTTCGTGTCCTGGCAGCCTTGCTTCCCATCCAGCTCCCTGCCTGTGGCCTGGGAAAGCCTTCGAAGATGGCCCAAGACTTCGGGATCCTGCACCCATGTGGGAGACCTGGAAGAAGCTCCTGGCTCCTGGCTTCGGATAGGCTCAGTACTGGCCATTGCAGCCACTTGGGTAGTGAATCATCGGATGGAAGATCTTTCTCTCTGTGTCTCCTTCTCTCTGTAAACCTTACTTTTCAATAGAAATAAATAGAATAAATCTTTAAAAAAAGATGTATTTAGTTATTCAAAAGGCAGAGTTTCACAGAGGGGGAGAGAGAATCACAGAGAATCTTCTGTCCACTGCTTCATTCTCTCAATGGCAGCCATGTCCAGGGCGAGGCCAGGCTGAAGCCAGGCGTTCCATTCAGGTTTCCTGCATGGATAGCAGGGACCCAACGACTGAACCTGTCCTACTGAGTTTTCCGGGCATTGAAAGGAGTGGGGTTGGAAGCAGAGCGACTAGGACTTGAACCAGTGCTCATTAGGGTGGCTAGCGTCACAAGTGGTGGTTTTACCCATGATGCCATTTGGCTGGTCCTGGCCAGCACTTTAAATGTTGACCATTAAAACACAGTTTCCAGGGTTCCCTGCACTCCAGCACCAGCAGCAGTGAAGACAATGAGAGACTTGCTGCTGATGGGATTCAAGCATAGGCTGGTTGACACTGGCCCCAGCCAGTTAAGGCTGCATGCACTTGGAGTTGGCTCCACACAGGAGCCCTCAACTAATCTGAGCCTGCAAATGACCTAATTTGGGACCACCCTTGCAACCTAGTCACAGGCCTTCTGGATCCCCCAGCAACTGAGGCAGGGGGAGAGAGAGAGGGAGAAAGAGAGAGAGAGAAGCTATGCCTAATCTGTGTGCAAGGACCATCTTGGAGAGACCAACACAGAGACTCAATTATCATAATTCCATTCCTAATTGGAAATGCTTCAATTACTCCACATTAGAGCAGTTTTACAAAGTTGAAACATCAAATATGCAGCCCTTACTGTCTTCCCAGGTTAGCAATGGTGAGAGAAAGTGGGCCAGTCTGTGCAGAGCTGCATGTTGGGGCAGGAAGCTGTTGCTTCCACAGGGGCCCTTCAGACTGAAATTTCAGATCTAAGAAGAAAGCAATTATTTGCCTCCCAAATGGCACACACTAGCAATTTTTTTTTTGTAGTTACCCAGCCTGGGTTTGAAATACTCTATACATTTAATTTTCAAAAGTGGGTGTACTCACACACTTCCTTCCTAGGAAAATAAAATATGAATTTAAGGTGAGGGGGAACTTAGCTGGGAGAGGTCTGGTGGGGCAGCTGACAGAAGCTGATGTGCTTAGTAAGAGTGAAGGATTCAGCCCAGCAGCCTTGCAGAGAGGGTCAGCTGGGTGGAATCCTCGTGTAGATGTTCAGCCAGGCCTGCTGGAGGCCCAGGCTGCAGCCACTGGGGAGGAAGCAGACGCATAAAGGAACTGAAAATCCGAGGTTCCATGCTTGGGAGACTCTTGCCCAAACTCCTCATTTTCAGCGTTCTGTTGCCTCAGTCTCTCCTCCCTTCTACTCCTTCTTGTTTGCTGAGTTCCCTGGATATTGATACTCCCTCGGACAGGAAGTCTACTGGGCCCAACCAAACCTCTACAGATCCACTGACGCCCTCCAATCTGCTCTCCACTGACCCATGTGGCCAATCTGATCAGCCCCTAATTAATTCGTCTGATCAACCCTCACTGCGTCTGCAACCTTTTCCGATTAAGCTCTTCTAGGTTTCAGGTCCTAACCCATCATGCCATAGGGCACAGCTTTGTACGCTGCCTGTTGCTGCACTGTTGACTGCTCCATCAGTTGTATCCCTCAGTTTATGACCTGAGAAGCGGAAAAACTGTGAAAGCAACTGCACCATGGCTCTGCCCTGAGCACCCAGACTACCTGGCCTGGTGTTTGGCATGAGCTGAGCAACTGCCAGGAGATGCCATCCTAATTGGTGTTCCCTGCCCTGTTTTGTTTGGCCCATCCCCTGCCTGGAGCTCCCCCTAGTACCTTGTGTGTCCCATTTCAACTTCTAGTTCCCGACCCGTTGCCTTTCTGGAAAAACTAGCGCTCTTGATCTGAATCAATGTTTCTCAACCTTGTTTGTTTGTTTTTCATTAGTGACTCCTCCTAAGGATCCCTTGGAGACAACTGTTCCCTAATTGCTTTGCTCCCTGATGATATTTTAATGCCAAGGATGTGCTGTGTGTCTGTCTCTTCAATGTGGCTCTTCAAAGGACTGTAAACCATTGCAATAGCTAAGCTTTTTTTTTTTTTAAGAAATAAAGCAATCAAGTTCTCCAGCCACTGGCTGGCTTCCAGGGCTGCTCCAGCAAAGGAAAAGGATTTCTTGGGGTGGCAGAACCAGACTCAACTTGGGGTTCCTAATGACTACCATGGTTCAACGAGGCTCACAGCCCCTCGTGGGTCCCACATCCTGGCTGTCCAGGACAGTCATCCACCAGAGACTCACAGAGGCTGACTGGCCAGCAGGTGGCATCTATCCTATAACTGGGCACTGCACACAGGGTTGCTCCAGTGCCATCAGACCAAGCATCTTCCCTTCAGCCCTGTGCCTCGCTTGAGTTGGTGCTGAGATTGGGTGGGGTTGCATGGTCCTCCCTTGCCATGTTTGCCGAGCAGATCAGATCTCTAAGGCTCTTGTTCATACACGTGGCCTCACAGGCCTGGCCCCTCTCATCCTCCCAAGCCTCATCTCTGTCTGTCTGCACCAGGCTCATCCTGGCCTTTCCTTAGGGCTTAGGACTCAACAAAGCCTGTTAGCCTCCACACTAGGAGGCCCCCGCTAGTCCTGTTGTCCACCCAGAACATTCTTGGCTGGGCTCTGCGCAGCTGTGTCCTTCTCTCTGTAGGACCTGTTTCACTGTTGCTCCTTAAAAAAGACTGTCCCTGAGCACCAACACTCCTGTCCCCCACCCACACCCCTGTTCTTACTCATGGCTTTCTCTGTCCTTTCTTTGAATCATTTCTTCCATCTGGTTACTGCCTTAGTTACACAATGTCTGCTCTCCCTTAAGCAGATTGTCCGTGAGACCGCTGACTCCCCAGAGCTTTTCAAAGTGTCAGCCTGTGATACTCTCTCCATAAATACTTGTTGATTGACTGAACTTGACATTTCCATTGGATTCTTTTTACCTTGATGTGCGCTTTTGTCTTCCCCTGCCCTTGTCAGGATTCCCACTGTATTACATTAGCACGGCACCTAATGGCTTCATCTTAACTCTGTTACACCTGCTAGAACCCTGTTTCCAAATAAGGCCACCAAAGGAAGAACTTAAACATTGGCTTGCCGGGGGAGGGATACAACTCAACTCATAATACAGTAGTAGTCCCTGTCCAAATTCCTGAAACCCAGGAGACAGAATAAAATGTTCATTGCTGCTTTAAGCCATTTCATGTCAGATGAGTTGCTGTGCAAGTGGAATCAGACCACTGACCAGTGCTTCCATTGTAGGATCCTCAAGAAACCCTGCTTTAGTCCTCCTGTCTGAATTCAGAGCTTCTCCTAAAAGCTTGGTTGTAGCCTTTTGTCATCTCCCAAGTCTTGAAGGAGCACCCTGTTGCCTCATGCAGCAAGTCCAAATGCTGAACAAGCTCTCTGGCACAGCGCTAGCTGACCCCGATTGACCCCAGCTCTCTAGCACGCCTCTAGAATAATCTTCCGTTACCAAATTCCCATCCCCATTCTAAGCCCAAAGGAAAGGCTGATTTTCTGGGTGAGCCAACAGGGAAGAACTTGGTACAAGTATCCACAGGGGGCAGAAACGCTCTTATAAAAGAAGATGATGGCTTCTCCCAGAGCCCTGTGCATTTCTTTGGTCGCTTTTACATTCAGAAAATACAGCATTGTGATTTCCGGTATGGCTTGCTTGTTCCTAGAAAAGGAATAGAAGCTGAACACGTCTCAGAAAAGGGCTGAAAAGAAGTACAGATGCAAGCTTGGAAACATGAGTGAGGTTTTATTCTGTTTGTTTTGGTCACCCAGAGGAAACACATTGTGGCTCCCAGCTCGAACACTTGAAAATCGACGGATTTGACAAGTGCACCATGGCTTTCCCTTTTAGACTTCCAGAAGGGAAGGGAATCAATGATCAATTAGGCAATCAAGGTGACAGTTCACTAAGTGTGACCGCAGGAGGCTGTCCAGCAGAACAAGTGCCCAGGCGCCGTGACCAGATACGCATAGGCAGTGGCTTCAAAGAAAGAGTCAAAATTGGCAAGGCCACCCACCAGATCGCCACTTAAACTAAACGGTTTAAATGAGAGCTCCCTAATAATGACGGCTGTTGGCATAAGCCGTTTTCTCACTGTGCTAGGTCAGCATGTAACACTTAAAAGGAAAGCTTCAAGGTTCAGATCAGGGGGAATCCTGAGCGCACACCATCCAGACTTAATGAAGGACGCTGTCATGCGTAGTCCCGGAATTCTCAGTGTGTTCTGCAGCTAAGGGATGGACTTTGTTTTAAATTCATTTACTTTATTTGAGAGGGAGAAAGGAGAAGTAGAGGTGGAGACAGAGTAAAAGGAAGAGAGAATGAGAAAGAGAGTCAGGGCTTAGTTCACTACTTCACTCCCTAAATGCCTAGGAGCCAGGGACTTCATCCAGATCTTCCATACAGGTGGCAGGGACTCAACTAGATAAGCCATCATTTGCTTCATCCCAGGGCGTACCACAGCAGGAAGCCGGAATCGACAGAAGAGCCAGGACTTGAAACACTCCATTTTGGGATGTGAGCTTCCTAATTGTCCAGCCAAATGTCCACCCCTTTGAGGGGGGTGCTTCAAAACAGCCAGCCAGGTATCTGGCATGGTGATGAGGCGGGTTAAACTGTAGTATGAAATGCCAGCACCCCATTAGGGTACTGGTTTGACTCAGAGTTGCTCCACTTCTGATCCAGGCCCCTAGTAAGGTACCTGGGAAAGCAGCCAAGGAGGACTCAAGTGCTTGAGCCCCTGTATGTCTATGGGAGATCTGGAAGAAGCTCCTGACTCTACACTTTGGCCTGGCCTCGCTTTGGCCCTTGTGGCTATTTGGAGAGTGAATCAGCAGATGAAATAATCTCTCTCAGCTTCTCTCAGTCTCTCTCTCTCTGTAACTCTACCTTTCAAATAAATGTATAAATCTGTAACAACAACAAAATCTTGTGAAAAGATAGCCAGGGGCACCTGTCCCAAGTGCCCCTTCAGGGTTGCCCTCCATGTTTCCTGTCCCTGTATGTCACTGTGCTTCCTGGCCCTCCCATACTCTGGCCACACACTTAAGCCCCAACTCTTTCCTGCTCACACACCCGCATTCCTCATTTCAGTGATAATCTTCTGGACGTGTCCACCACCCAAGGCACAGACACCCTTGGTCTCACACAATCTCAGGAAGCCAACAAAGGAACAACACCTCTCTTGACATCTTAGTAAGGCAAGAGGGACCGACACTTAGATGTCTCAGCGGGCCCAAGAATAACACCAAGGAGGAATGGCCCGGGCTTGTCCCACAGACAGCAAATACCATAGAAGTCATCAGGTATTGGGCAACTTTCTGCTGAATCTCGGGGAACCCAAGTCATGACAGCAGAGATCCCTGAAAGCCGAGGAGCTCACAGTGCCTAGAGCTTGTTCACAGACATCCACCCAATTACTGTCTGAGGCCACAGGGAACAACTCAAGACCCTAGCGGCTATTCCTTGTGGTCCAAGAGTTCACAAGCTTCTAGGGAGAGGAAACAATAGAGCAGGTTGAGTCTCATCCTCTTTTCCGTGGACATAGTGAAAAAAATGAAGAGAAACATACCAGGATGCCACTGCCTGGCCCCCTGACGTGGAATCAGAGCCGTAGATCAACCACGTCACCAACGTCCCAACTGGGGAAGATGGTGTAAATTCAGGTTCACATTTATAGAGAATCAAATTATTGCTTTATTCCCAAGGAGATGAATGAGAGTGACAGACTTTTGGGGGCTGTAAAAAATAGATGGATGCCTCTCATAAAATAACTCACCGACACCTACAATAATTTATCAAGAGAGCTGGCAGGCTGGGAGCAGGCAAGTGAAATTTCCGTACAGAACACCCCACTCTTTTCCAGCGGTAGAGTAAATGGTTTGGCTATTATGATAATACATTTCAGCACAGCAAATATATCTCCCCTTAATAGAAATCCATTAGGCACCATTTATAAAAATATCAACATTGCATTCTGTGTCTTGAATTGTAACTTAGACATAAATATAGCGCAATTTATGGGTGAGGAAATCCAATTTCATGCTGTTTCAAACACATTTTTGTTTATTACATAAGTACAGTTCTCTATGTAGGAGACGGTATACTACATGGAAAGATATGTAAGACATGACTGACATCTGTCTACACAAGGATTATGAACATTGTGCCTCTTAGAACTGGCTTTTATGGTATGAGTTATGTACAAGCAATGTCCTCAGCACTACCCTACCCATATGCCTACATCACTAAGAATCTGTAATACTGTCACTGGGTTATGCCTCAGATGTTGACTGTCCCCTAAAGGCTTAATGATAAAGGCTTAGTCCCTGGTGAAGCACTGTTTTGAAGGTCTATTTTTATTTAATCTGATTTTAAAACCAGTACTCATTTACTGGTTTGCTTTCTTTTCTAAAAAAAAAATATATTTCAAAATTTATTTTTATTTTTATTTGAAAGGCAAATTTACAGAGATGGGAGAGAGAGAATTATTTTCCATCTGCAGGTCATTCCATAAACACCCACAACATCTGGGGTCCAGGCCAACGCCAGGAACTAGGAACTCAATCCAGGTCTTGCATGTTGGTGGCAGGAACCCAAGTATTTGAGACATCACTGCCAGGGTGATGTCATGTTCCTTATCCACTGAACCAAAGGCCCACCTCCTCTATCCATTTTTTTCCATTGTATGTTGTGATGAATTTAAGCATTAAGTGGTTATTGAACCCAATTTAGCATTTTTTTTTCTCTTTCTTTATTAGTGTTTTTCTTTTAACCCAGTCCAAATTGGTAGGGCCTTTACTCACAGTCTTCAGTGGATAAGAGAACTATATGTGAAGAAAGAATCATAAAGCTATTAGAAGAAAGCATACAAGAAAACATATAGACAGAGTATAGAAAAATGTTCATAATGTAAATATCTGAAAAAGGAATTGCATCGAGAATACACATAACTAAGGTGTGTAAGTCAACAATACAATAGCACAATGTTTAAAAAAGGATGGAAGAAGATAGAAAAATTATCATTATCGCTATCATTGACCACTGAGTAAAGGCCAATTAGAATCACAATGAGGCCTCACTTCAAACCTGCTACCTACTAAATGTGTTAAAGAACTTGTCGAACACCTAAAATTCTCACACAGTGCTGAGGGGTGTAGAAAATGATGCACTTTGGAGATGTGGGTGACAGTGTCTTAAAAATTCAAACATTTCTCCTATATCCCAACTATTTAATTCCCAGGCACTTGTGGGAAGTCAAAAATACATTTAGGGGCAATGAAAATGCCAGTTGGGACACCCACATCCGAATAATTGACCACCTGGGTTCAGAGCTCAATCCATTTCTGATTCCAACCTCCTGTGAATGCCCAACCTCGGTACTGCATCCCTGCACCCACCAAGAGACTAGTTAGGGTTCCTTGCTCATAGGCACAACCCAGCCCAGTGTGGCCACTGTGGCCATCTGAGGAGTAAACCAACATATGGGAGCTCTTTCACTGTCTGTCTTCAAGTAAATATGAAAATAAGTAATCATTTTAAAATGTTTGAAAAAAAAGAGAGACCAATATAGGAATGCTCCTAACAGATGCAGAATGCAACCAATCCTTGGAAAATCAATGAGACAGTTTCATAAATGCACACATTGGACTACTTCTCAAAAGGAAAAAGAGCTGTTGGCCCAGACAATTGAAAAGCATAGAAAAATCGACAAAATAGTACTTTGGTTGAAAAGGGCTAGATGAAATGCAGTACACACAATGGGATGATTCTATTCAGTACACAAGATACGATGATTCCATTGATGTGAAGTTCTAAAACAGGACAAAACTCATCTACAGGGATAAAAATCAGGAACTCGCTGCATGGGATGGGAGAGGGTGGACGTGGAGTGGGAAGAATCAACAAGAAAAGGATGAAAGGACACTGAGAGCTCACGTTTCAATATCATGTTCTGGAAACTGACCATGGAAGCATACAGAATGTTAAACTCACCAGACTGATTTCTGTGGTGATTGTTTTAATTTATACCTTAAAAAAAGTAGAATGGATAAGAAACAATGAGCATAATGGCATAACGTGCATACACACAGAAAAGATAATGTAAAAAGAAAATGACTAGTCCACAGTGCTACTGGGGGAGAAAGAACCTCATTGGTTTCCTCCAGAGGTTGGTAGCCCAATAACTAATTATTTTAAACTTTTTTAAGTAGAAAGAATGACTCAGACAAGCATCCTGTTGTTTTCACTTGACCTGTATTGCACAGCCTCCAAATAATTGAGAGGAAAACGATGCTTCCAAAAGGAGAGTCATGGATTGCAAATGTAGAATGGATGTAGCATCTAAAACTCTTGTTGCATAGCCTCTAATGAAATAAAGGATGTAGGTAACTGTGATTGATAAAACTGTTGATTAGGTGAAAAGTTGATGGGAAACTTTATAATGGATCAATCAGGCTGACAACACCTGGACCCAGAGCTGAATCTTAACATCACTACAAGGGAGACATCCAGACACTGCGTACATCCTGATGGGATGTAATTGGAAGCTCCTGTATATAATCGGAATTTAAGCTCCTGTATGTGATCAGAAACATCTAATGCATTTTTCCAAACAAGAAGAAGGCAAGGAGGAAGAGGGGATGGCTCATGCTTCTAGATCTAATTGCAGCTTAGGGAAAATGAATTACAGGAACATAGTTAGGACATCAAGGGCAAACAATCTAACCAAATCCAAATTGTGCAAAATTATATAGGACATGTGACTTGGTTTCTTCAACAAATAATTAACATGGAAGCAAAAAAGGTGAGGGGAAATGTTTTAGATTAAAACAGACTGATCTACCAAATGCAATGTGTGGGTTTTGAATCCTTATTTGAACAAAACAACAAAACAACTGTGAAAACCAAACAGAAATAACGTGCTGTTAGATTGCAGTTAGGACACGGATCAGAAGCCCAGGCTGCACATTGGATGCCTGGATTCAAGCCCTGACCCTGACCTTGCCCCTAGCTCTAGCTTCCTGTTAATGTATACTCTGAGTGTCAGCTGGTGATGGCACTCGTATCTCCTGGTCTCTAACCTAACTGTAGTGAGCATGTGTGGGAGTGAACCAATAGGCAAGATCTCTCTCCTGGCCCTGCATGGTAGCCTAGCAGCTAAAATCCTCACCTTGCATGCGCTGGGATCCCATATAGGCACCAGTTCATGTCTTAGCTGCTCCTCTTCCCACCCAGCTCCCTGCTTATAGCCTGGGAAAGCAGTAGAGAATAGCCCAAAGCCTTGGAATCCTGAACCCACATGGGAGACCCAGAGGGATCTCCTGGCTCCTGGCGTTAGATCGGCTCAGCTCAGGCCAGCCATTGTGGCCACTTGGGGCGTGAACCAGCGGGTAGAAGAGCTTTTGGTCTCTCCTTTGCTCTGTAAATATGACTTCCCAATAAAAAAAATAAATAAATCTTAAAAAAATTTTTCTCCCTGTTTTTCTCTCAGGCTTCTTTTTTAGAACACCCAAAATAATTTTGAAAAATCATTTTGAGAAAGCACAAACTAGATGCTGGATTTTGTTATGTGAAATGCTGTGTTGGGAGTGTGTTTTTAAAAAAGTCTTTTTATGCTAGCAACGCATTCTGAGGTATTTATAAGTGGAATGATATAATGTTTTGGTGTCTGCTTTTAAAAAAAGCCAAGAAGCAGTAACAAAAAATATAGCAAAAACGTTGATATTTGTTAAAGCTGAATTAGTACATTTGGATCAATTATGCTACTCTATTTTTATGTGCGTTTCATATTTACCATAATAAAATGCTAAATTAAAGTAAAAGAAATTAACATAAAATAGAATGACTGAATTCTTCATTTTCCAACTTGTTTCACAAGGGAAAAAAAAAGACAGTAGGAGACAAAATTATCTAAACCCTAAATGTACTCATCTACAATTCTCAACATTTCTAAGTGCTAGAAATGCTAGGTAAGTAAGCCATTTTAAAAAGCAATAGACCTTTTTAGTTAGTATGTGCTGTGCCACTGGACTGGGCCGCTGAGCCCCAGAGGAGGGATGGCCTGCTGGGGCCTGGGTCACCCACCTAGGCCCAGGTGGCCCAGGCTCCAATGGTGCCAGGCAAAGCCCACAGGCTGCCCAGTGGTGCCCTTTGAGTATTTGAGGGTGTGGGCTCACAGGTGGTCTGGGAGATGGCACAGATGGGGACATGCAGGGACTTGAAGGCTCATTTCGGGGTGAGGAATGACCTCCGAGGGACCCGCATGGACAAGGTTCGTATGCCTGTAGTCCTGAGTCTCCTTGGAGGCTTAGACGGAGCAGAGGGTGGCATTCCCAGATGCAAAAAGAAGTCCATCAGGACCTGTAGAAAACATCCATTACCATAGCAGAGGAGGGGGGCAGATTGCCCAGGGCAGGGGTGGGTAGATATGTGGGAGGGAGGACCAGTGAGGGAGTGTGTTGCAGGTGAGGAATGAATACTGAGGCACTTTCATTGGCAAAGCAACTGTACTTGCAGGTAAGCAAGGGGGCTGAGACTGCGTGGTTTGGAGTGGGGAGCTGGAGGACATTTTAGGGTCGGACTGAAATGCTGGCCCATATGGGGGACCTGGGCTGGGGGTAGTTAGCATCAACCACCTAGGTATACCACTCACTGGTGCACACTAAAGCTGGGACTAGGGGACTGCCTGTGAGAGTTGGAACAGAAGACTGGCAATTGTTGGGCTGGCCTAAGACAATAGCACACAAGGGAATCAGGTCTTGGGGCAGAATCTGTGGGAGTGTATGTGAGCCCCGCCCCCAATCCTTGTGGAACTGAAATTTCTGCTGGTTTGCTTCAGAGCTGGGAGTTGTGGCAGGATGAGCCAGACATGACCGTGGAACCCTCTGACACTCATGGGTACTGAGAATGGGTATAGCCCAGGCTGGACCGAGCTGTAGCACCTACAGGTACACCCAAGAATGGGGTGTTGGGCGGGCCAGGCTACAACATCTACCACCTCATGCATAAGCCAGGACAGAAGGCGTAGCCTATGCAAGCAAATGGCCTAGCATCTGCTCGTACATGTGGGATCTGGGTCTGGGGGTGGGCTTGGTGGGAAAATTTGGAGAATTCCCCTGGTGGGATGTAGCTCCCACTGGTGAGCATGTGATTCAGGCCTGGGTGTTGGGCAGCCTAGGCAAGGTAGCTCCACCCATCAACAAATGTTTGGGTTAGTTCTGTAGTGGGGGGCAGACTGGGCAGGGCCAGGCCATCCTTAGTACACTGGCAAATGCAGAGAGCCAGGTTGGACCATGCAGTGCTAGGCTATCACACCGCTATCACACCTACCGGTTTGCATGCATCAGGAATGGGAGCAGTACTAGGCTGCAGCACCTGCCCGGGAGAGTTGGGACTGGAGGCTGGTCAGGCCAGGCTGCAGCATCCAATGGCAAAGGCCAAGATAGGGGTGGGTTATGCTGAGCTGGGTCAGAGCAACCGCTGGTACATGTAAGAGCTATGGCTGGGAACAGGCTTGGCTGGAAAGCTAAGGGTACACACCGTCCTGTTGTGGTTCCCATTAGTGAGTGCAAGGCAGAACACACTAGTGCTCATGAGAGCCAGGATGGGTGTAGGATGGACTGGGGCTAGGTCTCAGCTTCTGCTGAACTATGTGAGAGCTGTGTCTGGGTGTAGACCAGATGTAGTTGAGCTGTCTCACCCAACAGTAAGAACCAAAACAGATACGGGCTGATTGGGCAAGGTCGCTGTTTCTGCCAGGAGAGGATGCTAACTAAGTCAGTCTAGGCCAAGGACCCACTGGTATGCACTAGGTCTGCTGCTGGGAGAACTGGTGGAGGAGCTTGGAGAACTCTATCAGGAGTAGTGCCTTTAGGCAAGCACAAGAACCAAGGAAAGGAGCAGCTCAGATCAGGCCAGGTTACAGTATCCTCTGGCACAGGTGTGGGTCAGGTCTGGGAGTGGGCCGGGCTGGGCCAGCCTATAACACCCACTGGCAGAACTAAGAACCAGAAAGGATGCAGGATAGGATGGGTCAGGCCACAACATCAGTTAGTGCCACGTTAGGTGGCAGCACCCACCAGCTTGAGCTAGAATGAGGGCAGACTGAGCCAGGCCAAGCTGCAGCATCTGCTGACAAATGCCGAGGTGAGATGGGCCATGCCAGACTGGGTTGTGGCAGCCCCCAGCACATGCAAGACCTAGTGTGGGGAGGGGTGTTAGGGGGAGAATCAGGCTGGGCTAACTGACTGTATCCACTCATAAATAAACAAGCATGAGCCAGAACAAGGGCAGGCTGGCTGGGCTTTGCCGCAGCATCAGCTGGCAAGGGCTGGGACTAGGGGCAAGTGCTGTTGAGCTGTACTGGAGAACCACCTGGAGAGTGTAAGATCCAGGACTGGGAATGGGTCCAGTAGGGAAACTGATGGGCTGTGATCCCACTGGTGAACATGAGAACCAGGACTGAGAACAGGCCTGTCTAGACAAGTGGTGGCACCTTCTGCATGAGTTTGGGCTGAAGGGTAGGGTTAGTTGGGATGAGTTAGGTTTCAAAGCCCAATTATGTGTATGAGAGCTGAATAGGAGGTGAGACAGACTGGACCAGTCCACTGCACATGCTTGGAGGCATGGGAACCAGGGCTGGGGGCTGGTCCAGTGGAGGTTATTGGGGGTCACTCTGGGCTGCATCTCCCGATGGTGTATGTGAGGGTTGGGCAAGACTGCAGTATCCATTGGTTTGTATAAAAAGTGGAGCTGGGGATGGATCTAATCTAGCAACTGCAATTACCAGTGCAGACATAGGCTGACGTGGGTGACAGAATGAACTGGACCCCGTTCAGGCAGGTGCACACCCAAGAGATAGGTCTGAGATCACCTCATATGAGATTTTTTTGACTCCAACTAAATCACTGGACTCATAACTCCACCCATGAGGAGAATGGCAGGACCTGTGATCAGAGATTGGAGTGCATGTGTCAGAGCTGGGCCTCCTCAGTGGCTTTGACAGAGCAGTGGACAGCATATCCAGATGCACATGGAGGATATGTCAGATCACTGTGACCTGCTGAGGACATCTGGTACCATAGCAGAGGATGGAGGGCAGAACAAATTGGTTAACTACCCCAGTGAAGCATGACAACAAATTTTGGGTGAACTGAGACTCAGAGGTCAACTGTGTCAGTCAACGGAAGTTGGAAGGACATCCTTGTCCTTGTCCTTGCATCTGTGGGACTGACAGCATTTCAGAACTATCAAAACAAGCAGAACCTCCAGAGCATGCTCCATGTCGGAGACCTTGGGAAATGTCAGGTGTCCATTCCCCATCCCCGGGTACTGGAGCAGTTAGGAGGCTGGGTGGGAGTTCTCCTCTTGTCTCTCTCCTTCCCCTAGATACAGGAAGAAGAAAAAGAGAATGTGGAAACTGTGACCTCACCCATTTCCCCCTGATCTTGGACTGTGCCCACCCTGATCAACTATTAAACATCGTCAAAAATAAATTAAAAGCAGCAATAGGCATCCCATTCTTGGCACCCTCAAGGTCACTCTCTTTTTCCAGTTTGTTTGTTTGCTTCCTTAAAAGGCAGAGAGAGTATGTGCGAGTGAGCACTTCCATCGCCTGGTTCACTCCCCGAAATAACCACAATAGCTGCAACAGACAAGGAGCCTGTAATTCTATCTGGAACATTCACATCGGTGGTAGAGACCCAAGTACTTGGGCCCCTTTGGCTGCTTTCCCAAGTGTGTTAGCAGAGAGCTAGATGAAAAGTACAGCAGCTGGGGTTTGAACTGGCACTCTGCTATGGCATAAATGGCATTAGAAGCAGCATTAGAAGCTAACCTGTTGCACCATACCTCTGGCCCCTGGAAGGTTTCTCGGTGTGTGTATGTGTGTGCATGTGTGTGAGTACATGCGTGTGCCAGAAGACTTCGACAAACTCACGGAAAATGTGTATTGGACAAAATATGCACAGGCTTCAATATTTTTTGAATCATAAAAACTTACATAACCCTATTTTCCGCAAACTTTTTGAAGTCCCCCATACATGCATGCGTGATTAAGCTTCCTACATATGAAGATACTTCAAAAATGCATGGGGAACGGAAATGAAAAGATACATTGATTTAGCACACAAAAAAATCTTTAAGTCCAAGCATCCAAGAGCTGTTCAAAGAGTTCATGGACATGCATATTATGAAAAAAACTGTGCTTGGGTATCCAAAACATTTTTCACTACAATAAGCTTATCTTTGTATTCTACTTCCCTATGAACTTCTCCAAGTCCCTTTGTCCTAGGTCTTCTTTAAGAGAATGGAAAGGCATTTTAACAAAGATGGCAGTGGGGCAGGTATCTGGCCTGGTAACTAAGACGTGCCTGAATCTTATCATAGAATGTCCAGGCTTGAATCCTCACTGCAGCTTCTGACTTTAGTTCCCTGCTAAGACAGACTGTGAGAGTCAATAGTGAGGCTCAGATACTTGGTTCCTCATTACCTATGCTGTAGACATACATGGTGTTGTCATCACTTGGCTTCAGCCTGGCACAGGCCCCGCCATGGCGGGCACGTGAACGAATGAATCAGTGGATGGGAGAGCTCTCCCTGTCTGTGTCTCTCTGATTTTTCAGTAAAACAAACTCATGAAGAAATGGGCAAAGGAAATGAACAGACTTTTTTTTCCCAAAAGAACAAATTGAATGGTTCATAGACATGATACGAAAAAATGCTCAGGTTCCCTAGCTAACAGGGAAATACAAATGAAAACCACATCGAGGTTCTGCCTAACTCCAGTGAGGTTGGCCTACATTCAGAACTCTACTAACAACACCTGCTAGCATGGTTGTGTTCACTGCTGGTGGGAGTGTAGGCTAGTACAACCACTATAGAAGTCAGTACAAAGACTGCTAAGACAACTGAAAATTGAGCTGCCATATGACCCAGCTATCCCACTTCGGTGAATATAGCCAAAGGAAATGAAGTCTGCATTTGAGAAAGAGATGTGTAATCCTATATTTATAGCAGCACAATCTACAACAGCAAAGACATGGAAACAAACCAGATGCCCATCAGAAGAGGAGTGGATAAAGAAACTGGTACATCTATTCCACAGAATATTATTCAGCCATTAAAAAGAATGAAAGTCTACCATTTGCAACCAAGTGGTCCCCCCAGAGACCATTATTCTGAGTGAAATAGGCCAACCCCCAAAGGACAAATATAATATGTTCTTTCTGATATAAGGCAGCCTTCATGCAAAATACAAGGTCAACAGCCCTTTCAATACTGTTTTTGCTATATATTATGCATGTTGATATTTTTTATCTTCATTTCTTCAAAAAGTGTTGTTTTCTTATTAATTTCTTCACTGATTCATAGTCACACAGTAGCATCGCTTTCTTCAAGAAGTTTTTGATTCTCCTTATCATTTCTTCAGCGACACATTGGTCATTCAGTAGCACGTTATGTAACTTGATGTTCTAAATTTTCTATTTTTCTCTCTATTGTTGATTTTGTCTTATGGTTTCTTATTTAAGGGATGTATAGTAACTTTGTAACAGACTATCATGTCCAGATGTGAAGATACAGTGCAGTATGCATCTCTACTTCCAAATCAAAGACGGACTCCCAGTGAAACTCTTAAATATATCTCAATAATAGGATGCAGGACTCTCTGCCGCTGTCCATACTTACAATGGCATGATGCACACAGTTGAATGATGGCCTTATGACTGTTTATGGAGGCTATATTATTGTAATAATATAGGGAAAATCAGTGGGAGTGAGGTGGGGGAATCCCAGAGTCTATGGAACTGTATCATAAAATAATAAAATAAATAAAGTTTTGAAAATAGTTACTTATTTGAAAGGTGGGGTGACAGAGAAGGAGAACTAAAGAGAATGAAAGAGAGCTTCTACTTACGGTTCACTGCCTAAATGGCTGAGTCAGGCCAATGGCAATAAGCTCAGAACTGCACTTACACCTCTCACACAGGTGACAGGGGCACATGTACTTGGGCCATTCTCTACTGCCTTCCCAGGCACATGAACAGGGAGCGTGCTGAGAAGTGGAGAGGCCTGGATTCAAACCAGTGCCCTAACATGGGATGTCAGCATTGTCAGCAGGGCAGGTGGTGGCTTGACCCAATACACCACAAAACCAGCCTCTCTCTCTCTCTCTCTCTCTCTCTCTCTCTCTCTCTCTGCCTTTCAAATGCACACAATCAAATAAGTAAGAACGTAAGAATGGCAAATGAATCTGCTGTCTAATGCCAGCTAGTCCGTTTAAATTTCTTCGGTACAACCACATGTTGTGCAGCAGTGAAAACTGCAAGGAACAGGTGTCACTGCAGAGACATCTGCCCAGGGAGGTGACTCATTGGCTGTGGCTCCTGGTGGGAGTTGGTGGAGACTCACTCACACCTCCTGGGAGGTCCCAAGCAAGCCAGCAGGTGGAACTGGATGAAAAACGTGGAATTGCATGCACCTGCCTGAAACTGACATAGGCAGCAGTGGCAGGGATGTTGTAAATATTTTTGAAAACAAAGTTCTCAGACTGACATCGATGAACACCCCATATCAACATACTGGTACCTGGATACTCTTCCGATCAACTCCCTCCTAATGCTCCTGGGAAAACAGCAGCTCATGGCCCAAGTGCTTGGATCTCTGCCATCCTGATGGGGGACCTGGATGGAGTTCATGGCTCCTGGCAGCAGCACCACCCAGACCTGGCTATTGTGGCTGTTTGGGCAATGTAGCAAAGGACTGAAGCTCTCTGTCTCTCCTTCTCTCTTCTTTTCAAATAAATTAATAAATCATTTTTTTATTTTGCTAAAAGTATTTCAGGCAAAAAAGATGAATAGATTTTAGGAAAAAATTATTATTTTTTAAATGCTTCAATTCTTCCATGACTTACTGTAGTCCACTGGCTCAACCCAGGGAAAAAAAATCTCCAGATTTCTGTTTCAGAATCTTTCGAAAATATTAATTTATTTTTAGTAGAAATGCAGAGTTACAGAGAGAGATAAGGAGAGATAAAGATCTCATCTGTGTTTGTTCACTCCCTAAATGGCCACATCAGCCAGAGCTAGACTGTTCGGAAGCTGGGAACCATGAGCTTCTTCTGAGTCTCCCATGTGCACGCAGGGTCCCAAGCATTTGGATCATCCTCTGCTGTTTCCCTAGGCCATAAGCAGGCAGCTGGATCAAAGGTGGAGGAACCAGAACTTTAACCAGTGCCCATTTGGGATGCCAGCATCACAGTCAGGGGCTTAGCATGCTACACCACGGCACCAGTCCCATGTCCCAGTTTCTTTTTGTCAGCTAAGACCCTGGGCACACGGCTCAGCTCATCCCAGAAGGGTTTGGGGAACATGACTTGACCAAAACCATGCAGTGCTAGGTTTGAATCCCTTACTAGTGACTTGTGGAGACTTGGGGAGCCCCCAGCACTGGCCCTGGGACTAGCCTGGACTAGGTAGGAAGATTATCACAGAAGGGCATTCCCAGCCTTCTTATGTATGTGCATCCATAATGGGTCGCTGGTCTCACAAGTATTTTGTTCAGAAGAGAAATTTTGCCTTTATTTGGTCCTTGGGGTTCCTTATAGTTTGGGGAATCCGGAATAATCTTTTTTTAAAAAAGAGTTATTTATTTTTATGTGAAAGGCAGATTTTTACAGAGAGGAGAGAGAGAGAGAGAGGTCTTTCATCCACTGGTTCACTCCCAAAATGGTCATAATTCCCAGAGCTGAACTGACCAAAGTCAGGGGCCAGGAGCTTCTTCCCAGCTTCCCACATGCGTGTAGGGGTCCAAGGTCTCAGGCCATTATCTACTGCTTTCCTAGACCATAGCAGACAGCTGGATTAGAAGTGGAGCAGTCGGGACACAAACCTGTGCCCATATGGGATGCTGGTGCTTGTAACTGGAGGATTAACTCGCTACACCACCTTGCCAACCCCTGGAAGAATCCATTGGCTCCCTTTAAGAATGGCTGCCAGGTGGGTGTCAGCAGGCTTGGGCACTATTTACCCTTTGACGCAACAGTTCAGAAGATGAGAAAGCCTGTTCTCCGATCGACTGATTCGTTCGAGAAATCTAAAGCCATTTGATCTTACATCATTTAACAGCTATCTGTTTTTTGCTCCTCGGAGGGTTTTCTTTCCTGTTAACATTTCGACATCCCCCTATCATTTGTCTTGTTAATAGTTTCCGATTAATATTGCTTAGTACAGGAATGGAAGCTTCCCATTTCTAATCCCACTTATTTTCTGTGTCCTGGAAAGCATTTTTCTCCTTTATGGTATCGATTGTTTTGATCACAGGCAAGTACTTTTTCATCCTAGCAACAGCTCTAGAGCCAATTCTGCTATTTTCCCCCTAAATTCTCCATCCCCTTTAATCCCATGGCACTTCTTTGCTGGCTGAGGATAAAATTAAAAAGTCACAAAATGGATCACAGATGGACCTATGTCTTGATGGAAATATATATATAAATATATATATATATATATATATATATATATATATATATATATATATATATATATATACTATTTTTTTCTCCTAGAGCATAGCAATTTATGTTATTCCTTGTAAGTAAATTTTTATATGTGCACATTATAAAAAAATATGTGGAATCTTCAAAAAATTCATGGAAGATGTGAATTATGAAGCAGCCAGGGCTGGCACAATGGCTCAACGGGCTGTTCCTCTACCTGCATGCATATGGGCACAGGTTCATGTCCCAGCTACTCCACTTCCTATCTATTAAGGCCTGGGAAGGCAGTGGAGGATGGCCCAAAGCCTTGAGACCCTGCGTCCATAGCGGAAGCCTGGAAGAAGCTCCTGGTTCCTATCTTCTGACTTCAGTTTTGATCAGCTCTGTACATTGTTGCCATTTCGGGAGTGAACCAGTGATTAGAAGATCTTTCCATCTCTCCGTATCTCTGTTAAATATGCCTTTCCAATAAAAATAAAGAAGTCTTTAAAAAAAACTATTCATGGATTTCAATTTTCTTGCACCAAAATAAACTTATCTTTTAATCCCACCTTCCAGACACTTTTAGAAATCTCCTAGTATATGCATGTATACACATTCACAAAAATCGCTGACCTTTTTTAAACAGTAGGAAAAGATTTCTTTGGAACACATTGATTATTCAACCAATTCATGCTCTGAAAATATAAAATAGTCCAAAATCAAAAAAGAAATAAGTTCTGTAAAACAAAGTACTTCACACGCATTATTCATTTTAAAAGGAGTCCTGTTATTAGGAAGCTTGCAGTCCGCTGGTGGAGACACCTGTATGCGAAGTTAACAAGCAGTAGATGCTGGTGTCTGAGGTGTCCAGCTATGTAGGCTACAGGTAAGAGAAGGATTCCCCAGGGGCCACAGTGGCTATGCAGGGGTCACAGGTGGGAGAAAGACTTTCAATGGCCTGCAGTGGTTATGCAGGGGTCACAGGAGGGAAAAGGACTCCCCAAGGCCCATAGTGGTTATAGAGAGGGTACCCAGAAGATGAATTAGAAAAAGGTGGATTCTCACCTTCAGGTTTCTTTCTGACAAGCATCATGCATTTCCCAGGAAAATGAGTTTGGGTGCAGACCTAATACTTTCCAACTTTGGAGTCTAACAGGTGCAATGCCACCTGGCAGGCCAGCTAAAACACAGGAAGGCTGCTGGGGTGGGAATTACAGGGCAGCAGTTTGAGGTGCCACTTGAGATGTCCACATCCCACATCAGAGGTTGGTTCAAATCCCAGCTACTCTGCTCTGATCCAGCTTCCTGAGAATGCACCCAGGAGGCTGCAAACAATGAGCCAAGCCCTTGAGTTCCTGACATCATCTGTGAAACCATGTGGGAGACCTTGATTCCTGGTTTTGACCCAGCTCTGTCCCAGCTGCAGCAGGCATTTGGAAAGTGAACCAGTAGATGGGTCTCTCTGCCTTTCAAATATTCAAAAATTCAGGAAGAAAATACAAAGATTGCTAAACCCAGCCCCACAGTTTGTGATCCAGTAGGGTTAGGGCAGGGCCCAAGAATCTGCATTTCTAACAAATTCCCAGGTCACACTGTCGGTCATGGATGATCACTGAGAAGCACAGATGACCATGCAGACCCTGAGCCTGGGCCTGGAGCTTGATGGAACCCACAATGCGCAGAACACCAAAGCTCCTGTACAGAGGTAGCTGGAAGCTTGCAGGATGATGTGGTCTAAGGCAAGGGACTAAACCATTTCCATTGCTGGGCGCTGGGTGCAACAAAGGGCGCAGCAAGAGGCAGTAGCAATACAGGACGTGGCATCCATGCCCCAAGTCCATCTGACATCCTAATAAAGATCCTTGCTGAGCAACTGTGAGCTAAGTTGTCATGGGGAAGACAGCAAGCCATGGCCTGGCAGTGGACTCCATCCTGTTGCATGTACTCAGCACAGTCCAGTAACTAAAGACATGGGGAGTGAGACTGGTTACTACCAGCTGGTGGCCCAGGCATGCTGGCTACAGAGGGGAACCAAAGACACCTCCTTCATGCAGGATGGAGACAGCCGCACAGTCCTGCCTGCCTGCTGTTTCCATCAATACCACGGACATGTTGCCCTGGCTGAGAGCTTTCCTGCCAGATCTCTGCAAAGCAGAGTGACTTATTCCTGGAGCTGCCATGTGTAGCAGGGCGACACCAGTATTTAGGAGACGAGAGAGATTCACAGTATTGCGTCGTGTATGCGTAATCCAAGAGGATGGATCTTAAATGAAACCTCCTTATCTCCCCTCTACAGTAACCATATAAAGGGAATGGATGAGTTCATTAGCTCTACGATAGTGCTGTGACATTTCACAGTGTACATGTCTATCAAAACATCTTGTTGTTGGGCCTGGCGTGATAGCGTAGCAGTTTAAAGTCCTCGCTCTATGCACCGGGATCCCATCTGGGTGCCAATTCTTATCTAGGTGGCCCCGCTACCCATCCAGCTCTCTGCCTGTGCCCTGGGAATGCAGTCAAGAACGGCCCAAAGCCTTGGGACCCTGCACCAGCATGGAAGACCAGGAAGAGCTCCTGGCTCCTGCCTTCGGATTGGCTCAGCTCCAGCCGTTGTGGCCGCTTGGGGAGTGAACCATCGGATGGAAGATCTTCCTCTCTGTCTCTCCTCCTCTGTATATCTGCCTTGCCAATATAAATAAATAAATCTTAAAAAAAAAGATCTTGTTGTGCCCCTTAAACAACTGCAATTTGTACATGTCCCGGACAGCTAGTAGTTATGAAAATGCAAGTCTACGGGCTGGACATGTGATGCAGCAGGAAGATGCCATTTGGGATACTTATGTTCCCTACTGAAGTGCCTAGGTTCGAATCCTGGCTCCTCTCCTGACGTCAGCTTCCACCAACTGTGCACCATGTGAAGCAATCGAAGGCTCAGTTACTTGAGTCTCTGGCACCCACATCGGAGACCAGATTGAGATCTTGGCTACTGCCTCCATCTTGGTCCAGCTTTCACTACTGTGGGCATGAAGAAGCATGAAAGACTTATCTCTATTCCTCCCGCCCTTTCAAGTGAGCAAGGAGAAATAAATCAATGAGTAAAACATGAAAGCAAATGTTCTTGTGAGTGTATGGAGACAAGCATCCACTCCCTTCAGTCTGAATGATGCATTCTGATTGATGTCACAAGCTCTGTGATCCCCAGAGCATAGTTTGGACTCAACACTAAACCTGGAAGGGTCTCTCCTGTTCCCAGCAATCCCTCTCCTACTGCATTTTCACCTCTGCAGGGCCAGGATCTACTTCATCACTTCATTGGCTGCCTTCTTGTACCCTCCATACAGAGATAATAAAATCTCTCTTGTCTTAAAAATAATAGTAAAAAGAATAAAAATTGACTTTCCCAAAATTGGACTTTTTCAGCTCCTGCCTCTCTCAGGAAAGGACCTGGACCAAATTAAGGGGACTTGTATCATATCTCTATTATTTAGCTATTGACTCATCTCTGTCTAACTTATGTCCCATATTTCATTATACCTACCCATTTTAGCTTTCCAGGCATAACTATTAATCTAGCAAACTCTTTTAAAAACATATTCCTGTATTTTAAAGAGATAGAGATATTTCATCAACTGGTTCACTTCCGCCCTGAACCCCAGTCCAGTGCTTACAACAGCCAGGAATGGGACACGCCAAAATCAGGAGTCTGGAGTTCAACGTTCATCTTCCACATGGGTAGCAGCAATCTAAGTACCTAGGCCATCTGCTTCTCGCTTCCAGAGATTGGGCTCAACTCTGATCATAGCATGGGCAGGTGGAATTTATAGTCATAGATCAGGGTAGGGAGTGGTAGATGGAAAATGATTAGCAGAGAGCTGGACTAGACGTAGAGCAGCCAGGAATCCAACTGATACTCCCAGTAGTGGCTTAACCTACTATACCACAGCACCCACCTGTCATCAAACAAATTCCAATTGAGCCATGGACCACACGTGGGTCTACAAGGCCAGCATGCCAAGGTGAACAAAACACAGATCCGTGCCTTACTGTGTTTGTGGTCTAGTGAGGCGAAAGGAAAGAAAAATAAAACAAATACAGAAATACCAAGTCAGTTCTATGGTCTACAAAAGCTGGTCTGTGCTCACAGAAAAAAAATAACCAGAAAATAACAAGGAGGCACGGAGAGACAGGATCGGGGCTGAAACACAAGTGGCAGGAAACAGATCAGCATGCTGGGCCCTTCAATTCAAGTGAAAAACGACGAATAGCAAACATAGCAGCTAAAATCGTATTTTAAAATTATTTGTGTCTGAAAGACAGAGTTATGAGAGAGACGGAGAGAAAGAGATCTTTCTCTGCTTGGTTCACTGCCCAAATGGCTGCCAAAGCCAGAGCTGAGCCAGGCTGAAGCCAGGAGCCAGGAATGCATTCCACGTCTCCCATGTGGGTGTAGCGGTCCTTCCTCTATTACTTAGCACAGACCATTAGCAGGGAGTTTGTTGTAAATGGAGCAGCTAAGACTTGAGCCAGCACCCATATGAGCTGCTGGCACTGTAGGCGGAGGCTTAGCATGCTCCACCACGACACTGCCCCCTAGCTGAGATCTCAGGCTTTGGAATTGCTGAGTTTTGTGAGAAAATCCTATGCAAACTCCAGTGAAGAAAGAACCCAGCCTGGAATTGAAAGTAGAGGGCAGGGGCCTTCAGAAATGAAGAGGAAGTGATTATAAGAACTAGGGGAGATTTCTACTGCCAGAATACTCATTTCATCCCACAGAGACATTGAGATTGGAGGGGAGGCCAAGTGAGTGGTTTAAAGGTGCTGAAAAAATAGGGATGAAACTGAAATCAACAAATCAGAAACAGCAGTTGCCTCTAACAGGGAGCAGCGATTTTACACTGGGTCACTGCCTGGAGAACATCCACATGAGGAAGCAGCAGAAGAAACACAATGAACATGAAACCTCACAGTTTGACCCCTGTTGTCTCTAACAAGCCTGCTTCCCAATGGCCCAAGCGTGAAAGGTACCAGAATAAAGGCCGTGGTCACAGAAGTCCCAGCCTGGCTTTACTCTCAGCATCTTCTCAGATGCACCAGGCAGGAGAAGCGAGCGCATTGTGACACGGTCACTGGTGTTAACGAAAACCCTTGCGACTTGTTGAGCACAATCAGGTACACTTCATTCAGGAACATCCCAATGGGTATATCACGACCTCTGCAATCAGTAAAGGGACCAAGGCAATGGAACTTCACAGTGACAGAAACAGACCATGCTCCAATCCGAACACGGCATGATGGGCAAGGGGAATGTACAGGCAGAGAACAGGGTGAGGCGGTGGCTGGAAACCGAAGATCCATCAAGGATAAAGAGGATTCTGGTTCTACAAGCTTCTCACTGAAGACAGGCCTGGGTGGCCAGGCACTACTTGGGTTAGATGAAGGATAAGGAATAGGACAAGATATCAATGGTATATATGATCTGCTTAACCGACATGGCAGGGTTCTTGCTGAAAACAGATTTCCTCAGGAAGTGCATGGATGAGCCAAGCAGAAGGCACAGGAGCTTGGCTACAATCTGGTCCAGCCGAGGATCTTTGTCACTAGGTGGTAAAGCAGTCTCCCTGTCTATTTGCTGAGTCACAGGTTTGAACTGCGTGATGAAGAAATTGGAGTGCAGCAAAGGTTTCCAAACTCTGTTTGTTGACAGCAAAATAGCTTTTTGGAATAAAATCTTAGTTGGAATCCACAGCCCAGTGCAGCAGACCTGGGGGAAACCCAGCTATAGTCCCTCTTTCCTCCCTGGTTCCCCTATGCCATCAGTCACCTGCTCAAAGCGTTTCTGAGAAAACGGTGGGTACCATGGAAAAACATGGTGCCTCCCTCCTCTGGCACCATGGGAATGTATACAAACCATTAAATCTTGCAGGATAGAAACTGTCAATTCTCAATAGCATGCTGGACTTTCTGCCATTGTCCATACCTGCAATGGCAGGATACACTTAAATAGCAGAATGATAGACTTATGACTGTTTATGAAGAACTATGTCATTGTGATAATATAGAGAAAATTAATATGTGTTTGGGGGCAGTTTCCAAAGCCTATGGAGTTATATCATAAAATTAAAAAAATAAAATTTAAATTAAAAAAATAAAAATTAAAACACACACACAAAAAACAGTCATTTCTGGAGACCACCTATGTTCCAAAAAGTTTAAGGGCAGGGGCCCAGCATAGTAGCCTAGTGGCTAAAGGCCTTGCCTTGCATGTACCAGGATCCCAAATGGGTGCCGCCACATGTCCCAGCAGCCCTGCTTCCCACCCAGCTCCCTGCTTGTGGCCCAGGAAAGCAGTCGAGCACAGCCCAAAGTGTTGGGACACTGCACATGTGTGGGAGACCCAGAAGAGGCTCCTGGCTCCAAATTGGCTCAGCTCCAGCTGCTGCGGCCTCTTGGGGAGTGAATCAACAGATGGAAGCTCTTCCTCTCTGTCTCTCCTCCCCTCTGTTTCAGTATATCTGACTTTCCAATAAAAGTAAAATAAATCCTTTATACACACACACACATACACACACACACTCACATACATATATGATAAAATCTAAATCCATGACTTAGTTTTTAAAAAAACACCAGAGGAAAACCAGGCATCAGTAGGAAATCAAGCCCCCAGCTCTTGTGCAGTGTAGACCACCAAGGCAAGAAACCAAACCGTTAACCTTCAGAGAAAGAAAGGCCCAGCTTTCTCCCCTTTAGGATGAGTTACAATCCTGCTGGGATGCCCACTCTGGAACAGCGGAGGGATAGATAAATCTGCCCTCGATCTGCTGCTAGAAGCAGCCTTAAGGTGACTGCCCCGAGTCACCTCACAGATGACCACACAGCTCTGTGTGCTAACACAGATAAGTGGAGAGGCAGGGCCACCATGCCACAAACCTTGATTCCAAGTTCGATGTTTTCGCCTCCATACACATCCATCCCGGGATCCAAGAGACCGATTTCACCGAAGAACTTCCTGTTGACCACGAAGGAACAGCCAATCATGGCAGGTGTCCTGTGGGAGAGAGAAAGAAACTGAGTTTGTGGAGGCATCCCATTCACAGCCACTTGGCTCTGTTTTAGTGAATCAAGCCACTCCACGGAAGGCCTTGGTTCCCATACCTCCTTTCTATGGGGCATTTCAGTTACAAAGAAATGGAAGGAAGGAAGGAAGGAAGGGAGGGAGGGAGGGAGGAAGGAAGGAAGGAAGGAAGGAAGGAAGGAAGGAAGGAAGGAAGGAAATGAAAATCCACCAGGGTGGCCGAAGTGTCAAAGGACAACCCTCCCGGTGGACAGACCTATGCCTATCTACCTTGGACAGCACCCAGGAGTGTGCATAGGGGAGGTGACTCTCCCTGTACTCTGGCGGCAGGTCAGGGACAGGGAGGGGTCCAAGGCAGTTTCAAGGAAGTACAGATGTGGGGAGCAAGACCCCTACCCCAGCAGAGAGCAAAGACTTAGCATGTAGGGAAGCCAGTGAAAACAAGGCCAGACACCACGGCTCAATCTTCATACGATGGACGAGAAAAGGGGTGCTGGTCTTTGGAAGGGAAACTCAGAGACAAAGCCACTGGGACACAGAAGGATCAATGGCAGATGGCAGAGAGATGTCCTATGCCCACAGACAGGTGGGAGGCGTGAAGACAGCTCTAGGTGGACCCCAGAGTCTGCATATCATCTTTGCTTGAACTCATATCCTTAGTGGCTTTTTGACTCAGTGACAATCAGACAAAAAAGCACAGTAGCAAATACGGCTACATGCGTAGATGCGCAGGGATGGATGAAAATATGGCATTCATGCACCAGGTTCATGAACTGCTAAGGATGGGCACCCAAGTGGCCTCCTACATGTTGTATTATATCATATGTGACAGTATAGCATCAATAAGCTGTTTATGGGTCTTTTTCACCCTGTTTCTATATTTTATAGGTAGAAGAATCAAAAAACATTTTTTATTCAGCCAATATTTTTCTCAGCATCCACCACGTTTAAGAAATTTTCCTGGTGTTGGAGAGGGTATGGTAGTGCAAGACATACTTCCCTTCTTCAAGCAAAGAAGAGTGAATGCAATACTATTATTATCCATTGAGGTAACTCCACTGAGCAGTAGAGGTATGCCAGGGTGGCCTGCCCACAGTCACCAAAAGAATTCAACACCTGTATGAACTGAAAGGCCTTGATTTTAGCTTGAGAACCTTTTCAGAAAAGCCTTCATGGGAGAGCTTGGCATGCCTCTCACACTGCCTCAGAGCAGAAGCGATACTGCCTTAGTCACTGAAACACTTCACCGGGGCTACCAACAACCTTATCAAATAGAAGAGGCTTAAGCTGCAGTGACGACACTGCCCAGTTGCCACCACCTGCTCATTCTGATTCCTAGTTTGTCCAGCTTTCTCTTACCGTGGAATACATCTCAGTGCCTGAGTCCATCAAATCATGTTCTCCATGAAATTCAGAGTGGAGATAGTCCTGTGAGCTAGAACTGCTTGGTCTTGCACATTGGCTGGGTGAAGGGTGCCATGCTGGAGCAGTTGTGGAGGCATCCTCCACAGGGCTCTCGTTGAACCAATGGAGGAGGCAGACACACTGTGGAGACAGGAAGCCATTTGAGGAGTGGCTACTGGACACTCTGGCTTCCAGTCTGCTGAGAGATCTGGCTCTGCTGTCTGCCTCTAGTTTCATAAGAATCCTTTGCCTCATGCTGATTGCTTTTTCTTGTCTTTGATGGAGTTGGATTAGGTTTGTATTTCTTAGAGCCGAATGCTAATGATGATGATAAACGCGATTTTTCTCCTATGTAGCCACAAGAGCAAACTTAGAGGCACATTAGACAGCCAGGAAAGGCCAACAGCTTGGAATTTTTTTCCTGGAGAACTGAGTCAAGGTCTGTCCAAATGATGGAAACATCTTAATCATATCTAGCTTGGAGCAGTGAGGAGCACTCCAGGGCTCACTCAGGGGGTGCTGGGGCTGGTGGGTGGGCAGGAATGTTACTTTGGCTTTCCAGACAGAGATTGTGAGCACAACAAGAGATTCCAGTAAGGTAGAGCAACCTCCACAAAGCCTGTGCCTGTAATTCCAAGACATGGAATGGCGACAAACACATGTAAGTAAGACTCTGCCCTCCAAGCCCTCAAAGGCCAGCAGGGAAGCGGACGTCAAGCAACAAAGACTCCCAGAGCTTCCCAGAGGCTGATCCAGCATTCATCGACATCAGTGTCATCCCAGTAGCTGCTCAGGTACTGCAGGTCCCTGGGCAGGAGTGCAATACAGCATTAAGACACCATTTGGGACACTCGTATCCCATATCAAGTTGCTGGGCTCAACTCTGCTCCTGATCCTGGAGGTTAGGGGAGTGGCAGGTGATGGCTCAGAGAGATGAGCTCCTATTCACTCACATGGGTGATCTGATTGAGTTTCCTGTTTCAGGATTTGCTGTTTGGGGCATTTGGGGGGGGGGGATGAATGGGTCTCCCTGCCTCATCTCTCTGTGTGTCCCTGCTCTTCCCCCCAAGAGGAAAATGCAGATTCCGAGGTCTGCATCCACAACCATGGACTTCTCATTTACAGAGCTGGCTCTCAGTTATTTGTGTTGATAAGCAGCAGAACCATCCTGTGGAACCTCTTCCCTCACTGCGCATCGGGTCCTTCTGAGAGCAGAGAAGTCATCCCTGAAACTGCTCATTGCATTCCCAGGAGCTGGTGCCTTGCCAGCCACAGAACAACAGACACTTGCTAAATACTGCTGAATAAATGAATGAGTGATGTCTCAGGGACCTAGAAGGCAGGAGTGTGTGTTCTAGCTGGAGCTGGAAAGAAGGTAGAGAGGGAGGAAGCAAGGTAAGGAGGAGGTCAAAAAGATGAGAGGGAGAGGAGGAGGTTGGGGATTCCCAGTACTTCCCTGGCAGTGCCAAGGGGAGCAAACAAGCTGTTCCCTCCTTCCAGATCCTTCTAGACTTGCCCTTTTTGTGATTCCTTGCTTGATTGTGCTTGGTGCTATTCTGCAGTTTGGGCTGTTGAGAAGAAATCTTGCCCGGGGGACCTGCCTTTTGTCACTCTGCTGGGCACAGCTCTGGGCAGCATCTGCAATTGTGTCCACATCACACTTCCCGGGAATTCTCACTGCAGAGTGGTGAAGATCCCTCTGGGCATCCCCACACAGGTCAAGCATGGACAGAACAGCTGCCAGATGGCACAAGGGGTCACACGAGGTGACTGCAAAGCCAGGTCTCTGCCTGCATCCTTGGGTGGGGCTGTCAGAAACCAAAGACAAAGGCCCAGGAGGATGCTCTGCAGGAATGGAGACATGGAAGAAACAATCGGGGATTATTTTCTGTTAGACCATGTGATAAGGTCCCCGAAAGGTCAGGCTCCAAATCTGCCACTGTGTCATGAAGAACACGGCAGCCACCAGGGAAAGGAAAGACTGGGTACGGCTGCAGTGCAGTGCATTGGGCTGCTGTTGGTAAAAGCTACATCCAAAGTGGGACACCAGTTCAAATTGCGATTGTCACGCTTCTGACCCAGTTCCTGCTAATGCACCTGGGGGAAGCAGCAGAAAATGGCTCAAAATTTTCGGTGTCTGCCACCCATGTGGGAGACCCAGATGGAGTTCCCAGCTCCTGCATTTGGTCTGGCCCTGCCCCAGCTGTTGAAATCTTATGGGGAATGAACCAGCAGATGGATGACACACACACTCCTCTCTCTCTCCGTTTCTCTCTCTCAACCCTGGTCTTTCACACATCCTTACTTAAAAGAAAGGAGCGGCCATAACTATCCCCCAAGATGAGACCTCGAAAGGTAGCCTTTTCCTTCACACTCAGCACTCGAGGGCCTCCCTCATGGCTCTGAGAACAGGTAAGGCTCCTGGCAGGTGGGCAATGGTCAAGTGGTGAGCTCAGGAGACATGAAATAACCAGTTTTATCCTTGGCCAGTGCTGCCACTATGGCTGCTAAACTCAGCAAATGAAGACTTTGAATTTTGGTCTGCACGCAACCCCAGCATTCCCTCCACAGGTAGCCAGAGACAGGTGCAGAGTCAGGCTAGGGAGAGGGTTCGTACAATAGGTGGACACCATCTGCCCCCATCTAGGATCCCCTTATGCCAGTGGCAGAACAGCCAGTCTCATCCTAAGAACCAGTAACCCCGGGAGACAGATGCAGCCCCATATCTGCTTCAAGATGTCCCTACCACCTGCTGAGCCATGTGAGCCACACTGAATAGCACTTTGGTGCCAGTGAGATTTGTGCACGTAAGCCCACAGCCTCATTCGTCAAACTCAAATGCAATTGCTGCCATTAGTGCAAACATTTCCATTCAAAATCATTCAAAAATGATAATCATATTAAGGGATCTGCCAACGTCTAATAGCTCTATTACAGAGGAGAAGAACAGAAATTAAAAATAATTGCTTTCATTGTTGCCATTACACAAAATATATGTAACACACACAACAGTTCCCACTGAGAGGGAGAGATGAACAAAGGAATACAGCGATGGTGAGGAGAGGACTGTCGCCCCCCAAAATTTCTGCTGAAACAGGAAAGCGTTCTCCACACTCATTCACTCTCTCTGCATAGACAACTAAGAGGTCATCAGCATTCAAGATCACTCCCCTCCAACAAACACTTTCTTGGCTCCCTGTTGTCTGAGTGAAATGTGTGTTCCTCTTTGGCAATTCTGGTCTTCTCACTTCCGTTCCAGCCATCAACCCAGTGCCCTTTGTGGCCTGGCTCTAGCCGGTCCTTTATGGTCTACACATTGTCACTTGAACTATGTCCCACGTTATGTCTTGCACTTCCTTTACCTGAAATACCTTCCACGAGACCATTTGCAGCAATCCAGATCCGACTGCCCTTTAAAACAAATGTCTTTCTTAACACCCATTACGTTACAAAATAATAATATACATCTTTCAAATATAAAAATAATAATATACATCCTTCAAATCGATATAAACATAGAGTCTAAACATAGTCTATAGCTGCAGCACACACGATCTTGTCCGATCTCAGAAGCTAAGCAGGATCAGGCCTGGTTAGTACTTGAATGGGAGACATAGACATATCAGAAAACTAACCTCAGCAAAAATGAAATGAGGATCGTTGCCTGTTCTCTAACTGCAAGCACTCAGCTCTCTGATCACCATCGTCAGATACCTCTAAGCCATCCATGCTTCTATACCCTGGGACATCCAATCTGTTAGTCCTTCGCCCCTGACATTGAACTTCCTTGGCTTTAAAGCCATGATCAGATCATGGGGGCCCTAGCATTGCCTTCTCACTGTGCTTTCCTCAGCTGACGACAAAACCCAAGACTGGTAGATTCAACACTCAGCCTACGTCACATCACACTGCTCTGCACGTAGTTGGAGAAATACACAATTGCATGGGCTGAGATTGCTCTACAGCCGAGTCTATGAGTCTTCAATGGGTTCTCATTGATGCCCTCCATCACATTACAGGCCCAAGGTACTCCTCCCTCATTCCCCTACTGGGATCCCCAAACCTTCTCTTCCCTCCTTTCATCTCCATCCCTCCATTCCTCCTTCTTATTCACTCTCACTTAAAGACCTGGCTTCCTACTTCCCCAGGAAAATGGAACACAATGAGAACAGCCACATGCAACACCTGGACCCACACACAATTGGTTTCTGCACCTGTCTTCCTTCTTGTTGACTGCAAATGTGCTGTGCGCACTCTTACCTAAGGCCAAGCCCTGCACTCCCATGGAACAGCCCAGCCTTTCTCACTACCCAAAGGCCTCCCTGCGGCAACTTTGTTCCTCATATACTGCACACAGCAACAGTTCAGCCCTGGAATGGAAGGGAGTTGGGGGAGGAGAGGGTCTTTCTAACAGCTCACACATTCTAGAAATTTCACAAATCTGTTAGTAGAGGGCAGTGGCTCTGCAGTTAAGGCACTTCTTGTGACAACCTACCTCTTCTAACAGATTGCCTGGTTTGAGTCTTGGCTCTGCACCCAATCAGCTTCCTGCAAACACACATCCGGGAAGGCAGCAAGTGATGACTGGGTTGACCCAGCTTGAGTTCCAAGCTCCTGGTCTTGGCCCGTCCCAGTCCTGTCTGTCTAGCTTCCGATCTCACCAAGTGTCCTCTTCCTGTCATGGTGTCAGCCAGCACAACAGATGGGGCCACTCAATTTTGCACTTCCAGCCTCAAGCTGTGACTTGAATGAACCCTTCTCCTTAGGAAGTACCCAGCCTCAGGCACTTTGTTCTAGCAACAGACAAATGGGCTGATATTGAGTCTCGGTGCTGGTGTCTGCCCCTGGTTTGATCATGCCATCTTTCACTCCTTACCCAGCCCCTGAGCCCCTGAACCCCTGAACCCCATCCCCAATCTAGCTCACTAGAAGCCCTGGGCTTGCTATGCATCTTCTCCCTGATTCCAGCTGGCCCACCTCTGGAACTGATCACATTCCCTTAGCAGTGTGATATAATGATATACAACAGTACCGGGTATTGTGAGTAATCTCTCTAGATGGGAAAGTGTTCATAGATTGTATGCAAACACCAGAGCCTTGGACGTAAGCAGCACGAGCATCTGTAGATTCTGGTGTCCACGGTGATCCTGGCACTTATCCTCCATGGTTACTAACAAGATGACTGTGCCGTAGGCTCTTTGGGGAACATGTAACTTGGCAGAACTCCAATTATTTATGCCGTCACCACTGCACCCTGGGGTTTGCCGCAGCACGAAGCAGAAGACCAAACCCAGGCATCCCAACTTGGGAGGCAGGTATCTGAACCTGCCTCTTAACTACAAGGACAAATGCTGGACCCCACTTTTAAATACATAGATTAACAGCCTGATGCAGCTGAGGCTCTTCTTCAGTTACCCATTGGCACAGGCAGTGGCACAGTGAGACAGCCAAGAGACAAGGAGAGAGAACCAAGTGGGATTGTCTCCTCCAGGCTCAATGCACCCTTACTGGGCATCACCGGAACAAGTCTTCATTCCTTCTAATCCTCTAGCAAGCCTGCCATTGCCTGGCTAAGGAAACTGAGGCTTAACATTAAAGGTAAGCAGCCAAGGACAGGCACACGTACATGAAGTGCAGAGCTGGGAGCAAGCTGGTGGTGTATGACTCCATGCCCCTCCCAGGTACCCCGTCGCCTCCCAAACGAGATCATCTAAAACCAGCAGCAGCTGAGAGCTCTCACACTGGGTGGAATAAGTGGTCCCACTTTGAAGATTTCTGGGAACGTGCAGCTGCTAAACACTAAAAATATAATTTGGGGGAAAGGAGCTGGCTGGCTCACGTAGAATTCTCAACTGGCGTCGTAGAGTAATTTAATACTCAGAGTTCCATTTGCCTCCGCTGCACATACAAATACCAAAAGGCTAAGTACCTCTGCCTTTTTAAAAATCAAATGCCGTAGCCTACACACAAAAGATTTTGCAAGGAAATAGGACCCAGAGGCCAGTGCTTTGCTGTTAAACGGAGGTAGCACGCTCTCTCTCTGCTTTTGCCACTGAGAGCTGAAAAGATAATTCACAAGGAAACAGCAACTTCCTGTGGATTGGGGAGGGCACTGCGTGGGCATTCGGCTCTTTCCTTTTGGAGGATAAAGGAAATGCTCATCTCTCCTGGGTGTGATTTTTCACAGATGCAGAAATGCCAACAGGGACTGAAGTTGTCAGTCCCAGCCATGTTTCCCTGGCTGACGATGCTGCCTGGGCTTGCTGGAATAAAATAAAGACCATATCAGAGCTCTCTGAGTGAGATGTTTCCCATAAGCAATTTTCTCCATGTAACACTTTTGTTCTCTGCTAATCATATTTTCTTTTGGCTTTGAGGACTGATTTGCAAATAATCCTTTGAAAGGTATTTTGGTAAAAGCACAATGTTTCTTAAGAAGGAGTAATACATTAAGCCATTATCAGTTATCAACATTTTGCATACATATATAGTCAAACATGTGTGTGTGTGCATAAAGATAAAAGTGGTTAGCTATCTTTTTTCAAAAGATGTATTTATTCAGAAGACAGTACAGAAAAGAAGAGATGGGAGGGAGAAGGAGGGGAGGGAATGGAAGAGGAGAAAGAGATAGAGTGACAGAGAGAGAGAGAGAGAGAGAGAGAGAGAATCTTCCATTTGCTGGTTCATTCCCCAAATGGCTACAACGGCCAGATCCAGGCCAGGCTGCACTCCATCTGAGCCAGGAACTCCATCTGGTCTCCCATATGGATGACAACATTGCAAGCACTTTGACCATCATCCACTGCCTTCCCAGGTGTGTTAGTAGGGAACTGGATTAAAAGCAAGCAGGAGTGCTATTGCTGGATCATACGGTATGTTGATTTCGAGTTGTTTGAATATTCTCCATACTGATTTCCATTTATTTTTAACATATTGGCTACTCATTACTATGTCAGTTAATCCCATAATGATGTGAATTTTTACTGATGGTATGTTGGAGCTTTTAATTGATCAGGATGATACTCTGCTGGCTCTGTCTTCAGACCAGAGAGGGTATACCTAAGAAGCCGTTGAACTTGACTGGACAATAAGATGCTGGACTCTATGTTTGGTATATGCTTGCAATGAGGGAATCTCAACTGAACTTGAACTGTGGTTATGCAACAAGGTGGAGGAATCCACCATGGTGGGAGGGTTTGGGGAGGGGTGGGGAGAACCCAAGTACCTATGAAACTGTGTCACATAATACAATGTAATTAATGAATAAAAAAAAGAGAAAAAAAAAGCAAGCAGGTGGGACTTGAACCAACATTCTGCATGGAATGCCAGTTTCACACACAGTATGTTCAGCTGCTGTACCACAATACTGGCCCCTAGGTTAGCTATCTTGTAATCTGAGCCATAGATAGGTGAATATTTGGGGAAGAGAAAAATGAGGATCTTGCATGGATGTCAGTAGACCCTTACTGCCTGTTTTTGCCTAGCAAGAGAGCTAAGAATGATTTTTATACACAATAGTTATCATCAACATAATAACCAACCCCGAACCGTCATGAAGTGAAATGCTATCCCCACCTTCTAAAAGAAATCCAAGCCTTCTTATCAGTAGACCTGAATCACAAGAAACTGTGTGCATCGTTATCACATTTTAAATTATGTCCAAATGTGTTTGGAAATTAGTTTTAGCTCTTGTTTTTAAGCACCAGTACAATAGCCTTGATTTTTGTCTCTTGGCTCACAAAGCTTACAATATTAAACCTTCACCATTCATTCATGGACATGTCTGATAAAATTCCTTCTACGCTGTGATGGCCTGGGAGACTTCAGGGAAATGACAGCATAACGGGCAGCTGGCAGGAAGGGACTGCAAAAGGACAGAGGAGGGATGTAGGTAGAGAAAAAGACTTGGAACAGAGATCAGGTCCTTCACGTCTTCACAGGGAAATGGGAATTGCCCCCGACTCTGGGGCCTAAGGTCCCAAAGCCTATGATGAAGGCTTTGGGCTGTGCCTTTGAACATGGTATTCTATTAACAGAGGAAGAGTGCTGGGTTTGTACAGAGAAGGGAAGTTCTCTGACTGGGTTCTTCAACCTTCCAGGAACACATAGGTCCTCAACCACAAAATGACACTCAAAGTCAACAGTTAAGAGAGGACAAAGTGGCCTTTGGTCTAGCATGAAACATACTGGTTAAGGTGCTGGGATCCCATTTCAAAGCGCCTGGCTTCCAGTGCCAATGCCAGCTCCCCACTCTCGTTTGCTGCTAATGCTGACATGGACGTGACAACACGAAGGACTGAGGCAACTGGGTCCCTGGCACCCATGTGGGTGATCTGGCTTGAGTTACTAGCTCCTGGCTTGGTCTGTAACAGGCATTTGGGGAGTAGATCAGGGGAAGGAAGCTCAGGCAGCCTGTGTGTCTATCCATTTCTCTCTCTCTCTGTGTGTGTGTGTGTGTGTATGTGTCTCTCTCTCTGTCTCTGCCTCTCTCTCCCCCTATCCCATCAACTCTATCTCTTGCTCTCAAAGTATTTTTGAAAAAAGTATAAGATGAAGGCCTGGCATTGTGGCATAGCAAATTAAGCCTCTTTCTGCAATGCTAGCATCACATATGGGTGCTGATTTGAGTTCCGGCTGCTCCACTTTCAATCCAGCTCACTAATAATAAGCGACAGAAGATGGTCTCACTGCTTGGTCCCCCTGCACCTACACAAGAGACCCAGAAGAAGCCCTGGAATCCTGACTTCCGCCTCTCACAGTCCCGGCTACTGCAGCCATTTAGGAGGTGAACCGATGGAGATGGAAGATTTCACTCTCTCTTTCCCTTTTTCTCTCTGTTTCAAATAAACACAAAGATTTTTTTTTTAAGAATAGGATGACAAAAAAGCAGGAAGAATGATGTCAAAAGTAAGTTTAATGTAGAAAATGCAGACTTTGATATATTACAAATTTAACAAAGGTAGACCACAAACTCAATTCTAAGCTCTCTTATACTCACTGCAAACAAAACCATTGATCTTTAGAGCTTAAAGTTTTTAAAAAGTAAACTTACTTGACCACTAAGCCCTAAAAGAAATTTCTCTACAAAGCAAGTTGATGAACATTGTCCTTACAACAACCCTGCTTCAGTCAGTCCAGCCAGTCCACAGTCAATTCCCACAGACCTCTGCATAGGCCCAAGGTGCTTAACAAGGGCCAGTCAACTGACAGCATTTGTTTTCAGGACCCAACTGAGGCCCCCCCCTAAGAACCCAGCTCTCTGATAGCTCAGCTTTCCTAAGGACTCCATATGGAACAGAATAAGCTCCAAGAAATTAGCCACATAAAATAACAGAATATATGATTTTGAAATGAGTGAATAAGCTCTCCTCTTCCGGATGTCTCACTTTACCCAGAAGCAGCCGGAGCCTTGAGAAGGGTACAGAGGGTCGCAGCTGGGATGAAAAGAAGCAAGGTGGTGGAGGAATTTGCTGTTGTGATTATAAAACCCGACGGCCAAGGCTGACTTCCGAAACAGCTGTGTCTGGGCCCAGATCTCAGGGGCCTGAGACAAGACAGAGAGAAGAGAGGAGAGGAGAGAAGAGAAATTCCAAAGCCTCCCTTTACAGCTCAAGAATGAGCCAGATGATGGGGGGGGGGTGGGGCTGTGGCACAGCCATGGCTCTCCATGCTGCCTGTCTCGGGAGCTACCTTGCCTGGTGGCTGCCTCACCTGGAATTCACCTCACCTGAGGCTGACCTGAATTTTTTTTTAAGATTTCTTTTATTTTTATTGGATATACAGAGAGGAGGAGAGATAGAGAGGAAGATCTTTCATACGCTGATTCACTCTCCAGGTGGCCATAGTGGCCGGAGTTGTGCCGACTTGAAGCCAGGAGCCTCTTCTGGTTCTCCCATGTGGGTTCAGGGTCCCAAGCCTTTGGGCTGTCCTCCACTTCAGGGAGTTGGATGGGAAACGGGGCCACCGGGATTAGAACCGGCACATATATGGAATCCCAGCACGTACGTGCAAGGTGAGGAGTTTAGCCACTAGGCTAGCACACCGGGTCTGTGACCCGGGATGTTTGAATGATCTGTACCAAGACTCATGCCCAGACTCATGACTGGGCCACACTCAACCTTGCTTCTCAAGTGCAAACCAGCTAGAGAGCCTTTGCTACTTAGAAAGTTCCAAGACCCCGAAAAGGCAGATCCTTCCTGGCTTGGGAGCAAAGTCTGTGTAGAGAGACAGATACAGGGGATTCATAGCTTAGGTTACTGCTCCGGTGAGAATTCTAGGAGATGGGAGATTCTGCATACCAGTTAGGAAGGGGAAAGAGACCAAGTCGCTGTCTAGCCTCCTGCTGGAAAGAGGAGCTGGAAGCAAGGAGGATGAACGCCTTGCCTGGCGCCCCTTATGGTGAAGCCGAACTGTGGCAACCATTTAGTCAGAGACCATATCATAGCATCCTCACTGCTGGCGCCCCCAGGGAAATGGGTTGTAAAAGGTGGACCAGGTTAATTCAAGAAGAGCCAGGGTGGGCTGGTGTCTTGGCACATCAGGTTAAGCTGCCACCTGCAATGCCAGACTGAGGAATACAGCTGAAGATGGCCTGGAACCTGGAGTTCCTGCCAACCATGTGAGTTCCTGACTCATTGGCTTCTGTCTGGCTTCGGTTGTGGCCATTAGGGGTGTGATCCAATCGATGCTAGATTTCTCTCTGCGTGTCTCTTACTCTGCCTTTCAAATAAATGTTTATTGAAGAGTAGTGGTGAGAGTGGACATCCCTGTCTAGTTCCAGATTTTAGCAGGAAGGCTTCCAGTCTTTCCCCATTTAGTATGATACTGGCATTGGGTTTATCGTAAATTGCTTTGATTATGTTGTAGAATGTTCCTTCTATGCCTATCTTGTTTAGGGTTTTTAACATGAAGTAGTGTTGGATTTTATCGAATGCCTTCTCTGCATCTATTGAGAGGATCATATGGTTTTTATGAGTCAACTTGTTGATGTGATGTATCACATTTATTGTTTTGCGAATGTTGAACCATCCCTGCATGCCTGGGATGAATCCCACCTGGTCCGGGTGAATGACCTGCCTGATGTGTTGTTGGATCCTGTTGGCTAGTATTTTATTGAAGATCTTTGCATCTATGTTCATCAAGGATATCGGTCTGTAGTTCTCTTTTCTGTTGTTTCTCTCTCTGGCTTTGGTATTAAAGTGATATTAGCTTCATAGAACGAGTTTGGAAGAATTGCCTCTTTTTCTATTGTTTGAAAAAGCTTGTGTAAGATTGGGGTTAGTTCCTCCTTGAACGTTTGGTAGAATTCAGCAGTGAAGCCATCTGGTCCCGGGCTTTTCTTGGTTGGGAGGGCTTTAATTGTTGATTCAATCTCAGTGCATGTTATTGGGCTATTTAGATTGTCAATTGCTTCTTGATTCAATTTTGGTGGATTGTATATGTTCAAAAATCTGTCCATTTCCTCCAGGTTTTCTGATTTGTTCCCATATAGTTGCTTATAATAGTTCCTGATGATTCTTTGTATTTCTAAGGTATCTGTTGTTATATCTCCATTCTCATTTCTAATACTATTGATGTGTATTTTCTCCCTCCTTTTTTTAATTAGTCGAGCTAGTGGGGAGTCTATTTTGTTAATTTTCTCAAAGAACCAACTCTTTGATTGATTAATCTTGTGTATAGTCCTCTTGGTCTCTATTTGGTTTATTTCCTTAACACAAAGTGAAAAGGCCAAAATCTAGGAATGACAGAGTGTGTTCCTAGTTTGTTTGTTTGTTTGATTGTACTGCCTTTGTTTCAGGAAGAATTTAAGGTAATTTATGTTCCAGTCTTTTCATACTGGAGTGGTTAGAGATGAGACTCAAAGATGGCAGGAAGTATATTATCAAGAGTTTTGTAATTGATGCTTGAATATGAATTTTGTATAATGGAAAGCAAACCCAAGAGGACTGATAATCAGATTTGTTGTAAATTTTCTGAATATTGAATGAATGAAGGTAGAAATTGAAGATTAATATGTACATTTACATGATTTCATTTTTGTAAAAGGCAAAAGTGCATTTATGTGTGTTTATATATACTTGTATATACAAAGGAAAATGTTTCAAAGGATATACTTTAACTTGTTCACAGTGATAACCTCTGGGGAATGGGATTAGAGGGAAGGGGATTTATGTGGCTGTCTGTATACTGGGTGGGATATTGTGCTTTTATTGCTGTATTTGAATTTTTAATAAATATGTATTAAAAAAACAAATAAATGTTTAAAATTAATCTCTAAAGTAATTACACTTAAAAAAAATGAATCACGGGTGTCTCAATTCTTAGATTCCTAAACTATGGTTAAGTTCCATTTCCAAGATCTTTTTGAAGTAGCCTTGAACAGAAGGGACGAAAGTCTTCAGATATGAACCCAGTCAAAAAAAAAAAAAAAAAAAAGCCAAGAAGGCCCCAGAGGAGGGGGCAGAGCCAGACTCCTGGCCCATCACCCTGAGGCAGCAGCGGCTCCCCCTCGCTCCTGGGTGCAGGGATCTCCCGGAAGATGACCAGCCTCTTCCAGTGCCAAAATTGCTCACTGTCCTAGAAGAGATGAAACTTTCCATTGTAGACAACTGGTTTAGAAATGAAGAGGTGGGCTCTCTTGTGCCTGCTTAGTGAAGATGAGGGCCGACGAGCAAGCGGCATTCAAATGCAGAGAAATAAAGTCAGCCTTCTCTACATCCTGGTGACAATTAGAATGTAAAATATGCTCAGGTGTTGGACTTCAAAGAAAAACACTGAGTGATCTCTAATCGGCCAATAGAAAACTGGGAGGAAGGATGAGGGCATCAAGTACTGACATTAGGAAAAGAAACTTGCCTGGAGAGTCATTGGCCATCCATCCCTTGAGTTGTAAACATGTGCATGTTTTTACAGCCTGAAACGCCACTTCCAGGAATTTACCGTGAAGGGCAGTAATGACTTCTACCTCTGAGAATGTCCAAAACAAACACAGAAGCTGCATAGAATTTTTTTTTAAATCAACATTATATGGGGCCCGGCGGCGTGGCCTAGCGGCTAAAGTCCTGGCCTTAAATGCCCCGGGATCCCATATGGGCGCCGGTTCTAATCCCGGCAGCTCCACTTCCCATCCAGCTCCCTGCTTGTGGCCTGGGAAAGCAGTCGAGGACGGCCCAATGCATTGGGACCCTGCACCCGCGTGGGAGACCCGGAAGAGGTTCCAGGTTCCCGGCTTCGGATCAGCGCGCATCGGCCCGTTGCGACTCACTTGGGGAGTGAATCATCGGACGGAAGATCTTCCTCTCTGTCTCTCCTCCTCTGTGTATATCTGGCAGTAATAAAAATGAATAGATCTTTAAAAAAAATCAACATTATATGTCATGCATGATGTGCGCCAAGGAAGGTGAGAGGCTGACGTCTTTGCCGAGTTGCTGCCTGGGACTTTCACATCTCCCATGGAGTGCCTGGCTTTGAGACCTGACTCTGTTTCTGATTCCAGTTTCCTGCTAACACATGCAAGGAGGCAGCCAGTGATGGTACAAAGATCCTGCTCCAATTCTAGGCTCCTGGTGTGGGTCAGTTGTGGGAACTTAGCGAACCAGCAGATGGAAGAGGTTTCTCCCATCTCCTTCCCTCTGCAGTAAAAACAAAGCTGAGAGTCCAAAAAAAAAAAAAAAAATGAACATTATTGGGTTGATATCTGGTTGAGAATAGAACAGAGAGGCAGAAAGAAGCCAGCGCTGGGATTGTTTCTGCCCTGAGGTGTGTCCTAAGCTGGAGAGAGCAGTGGGCGATGAGTCATGTTTCTGCTCACTTCAAAACACAGGAGTCCAAAGTTGGACTTCCATGTCCACGACTGATTTGTAACCCGGTACACCACTCTCTGGTTTTTGGCTGGGATCTAAAGCAGGCCCCTTGTCCTTTGTGAATAACCACAGCCTGGAATCAACCTGACCTCCTAACAGCCTATAAGTCTGTATACAGCACCACACACCTCTGACCGCTGTGACCATTTCGGCAGGAAGTTAGAAAGGACAAAAGGGGACTCCACAAGTTTGTTCAAGGATGAAAAGTCCAGAATCAAAAAGTTCACTCTCTGTCTCTCCTTCTCTCCATAAATCTGCCTTTCAAATATGTATATATATATATATGAAAATATATGTGTATATATATATAATTTTAAGTTCAGTAATTAAAATGACTCAACGGATAGTTTAATGGTAGATTAGATACAATGGAATAGAGTAGTACCCAACTAAGGGATGTATTACCCGCCTCAGAAGGCAAAAGGGAGACACAAAAAGATGGAAAACCCACAGACGAAGGTCAAAACACAGAGAATACAGAAATAAGGTCTGACATTTGCTTGCCAAATTCCAGAGCAGAAGAAACAGAGCAGGGACAGTGTCTGATGAGATCATGGCTAAGAAAGCCCTCACATAGAGGCAGGGAAAAACCCCTCAAGCAGACTAGTTAGAACTGAATCCACACCTCCACAAATTACAATTAAACTTTTAAAAACTTAGACAAGTCTTATCATCAGACATTCAAAATGCGCTTCCATAGAAGAATTTCAATCAAAACATTATCATAATGAAAAAGTAAAAATCTGGAAAGTTTCCATCACCAGTAATATAGTGAAGTATATTTCAGCATATTCTTATCATAAAATGCCTCAGCTATAAAACGTTTTTATAAATACTGAGTGATGCAGGGAAATTTTTGTGTCTTAATGCTGACAAAAACGTCAAAATGCAGTTGCATACACATACAATCTTCAGTTTAAATAGATGAAGGATAATACAAGCCACTAGATGTAAAATGTAGCTCGTCATTATAGTTAGGTTGTGGGTTGTTTTTCTTTCAATCTTTTATTGCCTTTACTATGAACTTTGACTTTTATAATCTGGGAGAAAACATGCCTTTTGTTCTGTGTCATTTAAAGAAGTCACGATTAAAGTAGTTACGATTGATCTCAGGTTCAAATTGGGGCAAGACTCATCAGAGCCAGGAGTTCATCTGTGTGGATCACAGGTCGATCATTCTTTTGGGAAACTATGTAGGGTGTGCTCTGAAACACAGGCAGGAGATGAGACTACATTCAACCACAGCAGTTGAACCAGATCACGGACAACCAAGGACATCACACAGGAGGGGACTCCCAAAAAAGTGTGGATACATGCAATTACAAGACACATTTATTTCTCATTTAAAAATGAAATCTATGCTAGTTTTAATATATATATGAAAGACAGAGGACTGGGGAGAATCTTTTAGGATCACTCCCTAAAAGCTCATGACAGCTGTGACTGGGCCAAGCCGAAGCCACACGTCAGGGTCACCACCTGGTTCTCTGTGTGGGTTTCGGAAACTCAGGCACTTCAGCCCGCATCTGCTGTCTTCCCCGGACCATTAGCAAGAAGCTGAACTGGAACGCAGAAGCAGGACCTGATCCCAGCTACTTTGATACAGGACGGTGGCATCCCAAGGGGCAACTCAACCTTCTGTGCCACCACATTGACTCTGAGTGTATTTTGGTGCAAAAAAAAAAAAAAAAAAAAAAAAAAACACTTGAAATTCATGTATAGGTTGTTTTTTTGTTTTTTGTCTTTTTGTTTTGTTTTGTTTTTGTTTTTTTACATAATGTGAGATTTCCCTGACCTTTCTCTCTTAAGTTTCCATTTCTGTTCTCCCTGAAGGTCTTTGAATAGGCTGGGATTTGATTCTCCAAAGATATTTTCAGGGTCTTGGGCTTGTTCCCCTTCACTCCTGGGCATGACATACACCAGCCTATGATTGTTAAAAAGGTTGTTTTATTCTAATACAACTCAAGTAGAAAAAAGTAAATAGTGACTCTGGGTATAAGACCAAGTCTTATAAAGTTGTACATCAGGCTCTTTTCTATTTACCTGGAAGATGATTCCTTCTATCCCTTCCAGCTTCTGGAATTCCAAGCGCAGGTGTCCAGAAGGACTGGAGATCCAATAGACTTGCTGGGCTAATAACAGCAGCATCACTGGAAACAGGGACAGTACCACCAGTGCCTCCCTGGAGAGAATGAGATGCTGATGGGGCTGCTTCCAGAGGCCATGCGAACTCCAGGAGGCTTCAGAGGCTTGGAAGCTGAGCTCCTGCTCACACACACCCTGTCCCTGCCTTCCTGGCTGCATGCCACCACCTGCAAATGCAGCAGTCATTTTGCTAGGAGGCTGCTTCGCTGATAATTACAGATGTAACACGTAATTTAGCAATTCTCCACAGTAGCAAGCCTATTGTTACCTTTTCCCTTAATGACTATATTCCTTCCCAAAGTGCCTGTGCTGAGAAAGAGGAGCCGAGACATCTATTCTAAGTGCGGTGACCCCAGCTGGCTTTGCCTCCAATCACAATGCAATGTTCTCAATGCTTTCTCATAGCCGCACTCTAGCAGGACAACTCAAGTTCTCTGAAGGCCACTCATGTCCTCTACACCTGCCTGGTGGATTCCAGAATCCTGGGGTGATGCTCAAGATGCACCCAGATCCAACTCCTTCCTATTCCTTCCCATACCTCTTTTCCACAATCCTCCTCTGAGAACTCTCTGCTCAATTGCTTTTTAGGCTGCCCCCTGCTGTCTCCTTGCAAGTCCCTTGTGTATCATGAGACCAGCTTCAGTTCCGCTGTGTCCTCTCCATGAATCCTTTGCGAACAGTACACAAAAGTTCTCAGTGAAGTGAGTATCCATGGTCTGGCACTCTCCTTGGGCAGATGAATTGTTTTTCAATGTCTCCTGTCTCTCTCTCCCCTACCTGTCCATCCCAGCACCGGGGCAATGGTCATTGTGCCCAGTGATGGGCCATGGTTTTGGGGTTGGGGAGCTCTGGAGTCCCAGCAGCGGCAGATGTCTTTAGTTTGTTTATTGTCATAGAACTGTATCCCAGCTTTCATGTTCATTCAACCCTGGGAGCGAGCGGGGAGAGAGGGATGGGACACTAGGTTAACTTTGACCCATGACACACTGGGGACACCTGGGAAGGTTGGGGGAACTTTGCAGAGAGAGAGTCGGGGAGTCAGCGCAAAGCTTGACTTCCACAGGGTCCTAAACTCAGAGTTGAGAGAGGATGCATAGGTTATATGTGAATACTATAATATTTTATATAAAGGACTTGAGAACCCATGAATTTGGATACCCACAGAGAGTGCTCGAATCAATTCCACACAGACACTGAGGAGCGACCCTACCTAAGCCTCAGATCTAGTGACAACTCATGTCAGGGTGGCCTCGAGTTTTTCTCTTGGCTGGGCTTGATCATCCACTAACAGGAATCTGGGACTCAGCGTGTGTCCATCTTCACATATCCGATTAATTACAGTAGAGGTTGCAAGAAAAAAATCTGCAACGGGAATGCACACAGGGCAAGTCAGGGGCAAGCTTTGGATGATCTTCTCTGCGGAGTCACCTGTGAAACACTCACCCAGGAGGAACCTGCGACCATGTGAGATACTGCTCGCCAGGCAATCTCATTAGAGACTCTGTCTCCAGGACTTTTCTTGGGAAGATGACTGGGGGTAGGGGGAGGGCACCATCTACCTGGCATAGACCCACAGTCTAGCCTTTCAGAAAAATAAATGGTGCTTGTCATAAGCCATATATTATGTGTGCAAACATTGCGTCGTTACAAATCACTCTTTTCAGAAACCCAACTTGTGGTGGCAGGTGTTACAGCACAGCACGTTAAGCTACCCCTTCATATGCCTGCATCCTTTATCAGAGTACTGATTTCAGTCCCAGATCCTCCATTTTGTTCCAGCTTCCTGCTAATATAAGCCTACGAGGCAGCAGATAATGGCTCAATTACTTGAACCCCTGCTACCCATGTGGTAGGCCCAGATGCAGTTCTGGCATCCTGGCTGCAGCCAGGTCCAGATCTGGCTGTTGCAGCCATTTGGGCCTCTTTCTGTGTCTCTTCTTCACCTGACACTATGCTTTTCAAATACACAAACACATCTTTTCAAAAGAAACAAAGAAAGAAGCCTTGATTCCATCCAAGGACCCGACTCATATGCAGACTATTTAATTTCATGTTACGCTCTTAGTATAATAGAAAACCAAACCAAACCAAGACAACGTGAAGAGACACAAGGAAAGTCATGGTTGTTTTCAACTTGATTAATTGTTTCGGGAGTATGCCTATGTTCAGACCCATTAAATGAGATATATAAAACCTGTGCAGTTCATTATGGATCAAGTATAACTCAAGTAAGATTAGCTTTACTCTTTGAAAAGGGAAGTAGTTAGGCTTGCTGTCTAAAGTCTTTCCCGTAGACAGCACGATGCAGATTTTGCAATGGCTCTCAACATACATTTCCATTGGTGGCAGAGGAGTTCACTTTCAAAGCTGCTCTTTGTTAAGGTAACTGAGTAGAAGAGGCAGGCAGGAATCAGTTCCTCTGTGGATGAGGGATTCAGTGGTTGAGACGCTCTTTCCAACTTGCAGAGAAAATGACTGAGAAAACTGGACTGTGTAACACGAGGCCATTTCCTCCCTCTTCACAAACAAAAAAAAGGCAGCAGGGTCCATGGCAACAAGGCCAAGTCTACCCAACCGTTGTGCAAAAGGGTATAAGAAGAGATGGCCGCAGTTGTCGGAATGCGACAGGAATGAGTCTCAACCACTCAAGAAAACAAAAAGAGGAACAAGCATTCCTGGCCCCAGTCTCCTTGAATGTTTAACTCTCCCACCCTGCTCTCCACTAAATCAATTTACAGAATATTGGTGCTAGAAGTGTTCTTAAGAAATCACTGTGTACAACTCATTGCTTTATTTGAAAAATAGGCAAAACAATTAGCTTCAGCCCCCACCGCATATGGCTAATAACTGATTGTTAGAAAAGGCTGGAGAATGGGTAATGAAAGTCATTATGTGAGATGGCTTTTACTGTGCTTGATTGTTAGAAAATTGCTTTCATTATCAGTGAAAATAGTGACAGTTTCTCCTTGTTCAGACTGGGTTTCTCTTCTATTTTTTTTTCAGTTGATTTTGCCCCCAATATATTTATTTTTAAGATTATTTTTATTAGAAAGAAAGATATACACAGAGAAGGAGATACAGAGAGAAAGATCTTTTGTCTGCTGGTTCACTCCCCAAGTGGCTGCAATGGCTGGAGCTGAGCCAATCCAAAGCCAGTAGCCAGGAGATTCTTCCAGGTCTCCCACATGGGTGCAGGGTCCCAAGGCTTTGGGCCATCCTCTACTGCTTTCCCAGGCCACAAGCAGGGAGCTGGATGGGAAGCGGAGCAGGTGGGACAGGAACCAGGGCCCATATCGGATCCTGGCGGTGTCAAGGCAAGGATTTAGCCACTAGGCTACTGCTGTACCAGGCCCTTCCCAATTTATTTGAAAAGCAGAGACCCATGGAGAAAGAGGAGGAGATATAGTGAGAGAATAGCCAGGACTGAGCCCAGCCACAGCCAGGAGCCAGGAGCTCAATCCTGGGGTCTGAAATAAGAAGCAAGTACATGGGTCAGCATTCACAGGCATCAGAAGCAGAGACACGACTCGAAGCAGCGACTCCACTGCTGCACCAAATGCCCGCCCTGGATGCTGCAGGCTGAAGTCAGGGGACTGGATGTTAAGTGTGAGGAAGAATTTAAGACAAAAGACAAAGACAGAAGTAAACCCCTTAGCTCTTCCACTGTTCAAACATGGTCAAATTTCCCTGCATGGGAAGGAGTGGCTCCAAGTGGGTGGGGGGTGCCCAAGAGGAGACCGAAGGCCCACTCATGCTGGGAGGATGCTGCCTACACCAATGGCGCTGGGACCAAGATCGCTGGATCTCAGTGTCTGAAATGGAGAAACAGATGATGAACAACTCTTGTTCATAGACTGTTTCTTGGCCATGACTTTCCCCTATTTTTATGATCTGATTCTGCACCAAGGCTTTGTGGCTGCCTCTTGAGAGCTGAGAACCCTCAGCTCAGTTTCTTGTTCTTGAGCTTGGGCATAAGATTTCAGCGTATGCTAACAGCCTTAGTAAGCCTAGAGATACATGTGAAACACAGTGCTGCTGGATGACACCTGGCAATGATGACCCACAGCCAATGCAAAACCTCCCTGGAGAGACACACAACTAATCCAGGGCAGGTGTTTCCTTAATCTCAGGAGGTATCAAAATTCATGAACATACAACCACTAGCTACAACTCAACATCAAACACTATAGTTTGTCTCATCAGTATTAATTACAGCTACACTTTAACTGGCATCTCAATTTGTATGAACAAGCAGTATCAATTTTAACGGCATTTTCTTTAATGCAGCTGGAAATGGGTATCTATCTTCTTTCAATATTTATTCTGATGTCTTGGTCACAGGCAAATGGGAAAAATAGGCAGACAAAACTTCTCAAAATGAAAAATATAGTCTTTGGAACTTGAAACACCACCAAAGCGAATAGCAGATTACACCTGGCTCAAGACAGAGATGGAACACAGGGGGAGAATCAATGAAATCACACTTCATGCATGCAAAAAGAGATGGAAAATATGAAAGAGAGGTTAGAAGATAAGAAGGATGGATTCCACCACACAAAGCCCAGCCAGCAAGCTGAACCTTGCCTGCTTCTTCCTGTTGCTAACAATGCCGGAAATGAGGAAATGCTATTGAAATAAAGCTTTCTGATTGATAAGTAAAGGTTAATTCATTTAATTGCCTTGATCCTCAATCCACACGATGGGGTTGCGCAAGTATGAAACGACCCATCTTACAGATGATGACACGGAAGCTCAGAAAGATTTAGGAGACTTGCACAGAATCGTACGCTCATTGATGATGAACCTGAAAATCAGAAGGAATCTCTGAGTGCAGGAGCCTGGCCTCACTGCCTCCCCCCTTGATGGATGAAACAAAGATGCCAACTGTAGCGCTACCGGCAGAAATGCCTGGGATGTAACTGATGCTCCACAGTGTGCAGTAAATGACAGCCACGGGCCAGTTGTACCCTTGGCTTTGAAGAACTCCCTTTACGCGCTCAGCCTGACTGAGTCTGCAACTGCAAACAGGGAAGCACAGGATAGCAGCAGCTTCCAGAAGGAAAGGTGAACTGTTGGCCACAGCCAGTTCTCTGTGGCAGGTGCTTCTCCTGCCACAATGGATAAGAGGAGGGAGAAGCAAGCGCCTCATTCATTTCTTTCATTGCTATAAAGTGGGGAAGGAGGCAGGAACTCACATCAGGGTCAAGCTCACAAACAAGGCAAAGGGTGAATGCAGACAGGTTGAAACCGTAACTCAATTACCGATTGTCCAAACTGTTTGATCAAAGGACATGCTAAACCTTGCAACTCGCAGCTCAGGATTCTTGCTCCCTGTAAACTCTTCCTTGGCACAGAGTCTGGATTTTTGTTGTCTCAGAGCTCCGTTTTTTTTTTTTTTCTTTTTAAACTTATTGGGATTCAACTACATCATGCCAGGTGGGATCTTAAATCAGATGAGGCTCTGGATTCATTAACCTTGGCAGGCAGTCTGAGTGAATCTGCTTGCAAAATACCTGCTATATATTTTAATTCTCCAAAGGGCAAGGAAAGTAGAAGGCACATCTCCATAGACTACTCTATGCACAATGCTGATGATTTTAATAACAGTCTCAAGATGATCATCATCTTTTATTGAAGAAGAGTGACTTTCCCCAGAGTTACAGAGCAATCAACAGCAAAGGCAAAGGGGTCTCCCTCCTCCAGATCCCAGCAAGGGCGGGCACTGCCTGTGTTTTGCCCAGCGCTGCAGTTACCCACCTGCAAGGTCCAGTGCTCCTGCTCCACACACATGCACGGGTTTCCATCCCTTTGAGCGATGATCCCAGCATTTAGCCCAATGTATCAATATCTGTCGGGTGGTGAGTGAAATGAATGGACAGATCCCTCCATGGCATTCATCCTCCAAGATTTCTTCTCACAACAGGGTTCCCACGCACATTCATACGAGAGAAGCAGAACTCCAGAAACAGATGATGTGCAAGTAACTCATAGATTCTGTTTACAAACGGGCTGTCCTTTTCTTTCTCCTTGGGGATCTGTGGCGGGATCACATTGGGTTTTGGGGGAAACCTCACAGCAAGGTTCTCCAACATCTCCCCGCTTCTTCTCACCTTGTTGGGGATGCCAGGTGTTGGCAGAACATTGCATGATGCAGGTACAAGACTAATCTCTCAAGGGGATCTCAAAGGGGATTCTCTCCATATTCTTGGAAAGCTGTGGTCACTATTTCCTAAACTCAGCTCTTTGCTGTGGTCCAGAGCAGTCAGAATAGGCACGTGCAGAGCCCAGTTGGCCCTCTGTATCAAGGTTCCACATCCAAGAGTCCACCATGGATTGAAAATAGACCCTGAAATTTTCTAGAAAATTCTCCCCACCCCCTGAAAAAAAAAACCCACAAAATTTGAATTTGCCACACATCACATACTATAGCAAATCCATTTGTATGAAATGATGTGTAGGCATCATATAGATATTTACTTCAGTGATTTGAAGATGATTTAAAGTATGAAGAAGCTCTGCATGGGTTATATGCAATTGCTATACCATTTTACATAGCAGACTTTACAGGTGTAGGCTGTGATCCCTGCAGGGGTCCCAGGACCTCCACAGATAGCAAAGGACAACTGTATTGATAGAAAGCAGGGAGAGGCAGATGAAACTGTCAAGACCCAAACAGTTTTGTATTAACTGTGAATATGGTCCATTGGTGAGAGCTGTCTCCACAGGTCCCTCAACTCCCTGTCCTGGTCGATGAGTCACACCTAACATGTCATGCTCTGTGATGGGACAGAACACTTCTACTTTACTTCCAGAAGGTTTGCCTAGAAGTAGACTTGCATAATGAAATGCATACTTTAAAACTATCACCTGTTGCATTTAATGGGAAAGAAAGTAACGGAGAGTAGGAAAATTGTTGTTCCTTTTAAATGCCTGCAGGTTTGCACAGGCGTGCAGTTCTAAATAGCAGATAGACAAAACTGTGTTAGAAAGTATGTTTAGTTTATATAGTTCTCAACGGGTTGACATTTTTGCAATCAACATTTCTATCATTCAGAGACACTTGAAAAAGCTCAGTTTTAGGGCCAACACCATGTCTTAACAGACCAAGCCTCTGCGTAGTGCTAGCATCCCATAGGATTACCAATTCACATCCCAGTTGCTCCACTTCACATCCAGTTCCCTGCTAATGCACCTGGGAAGATAGTTCAATGCTTGGGTCCCTGCACTCACAAAGGAGAATTCAAAGAAACTCCTGGCTCCTGGATTTAGACTGGCCTGGTCCCAGTCATTGCCACAATTTGGGGAGTGAACTAGCAGATAAAAGTCCTTCTCTTTCTCTCTCTCTGTCTTTCAAATAAAATAAAAATGAATAGACATAATGTAAAAAGAACACAGAGCTAGTGATAAAGAATTAAAGAAGTTCTATGGACTTCCACAAGCTCCTCCCTGAGCTCAGAGAGACGGGGAAAGACAGTGTAGAAACCGAGTTTTAAACAAGGGTTAATTTGAGAGGAGAGAAGCTATTCCCACCACTGTGCTCCCAACACGTGCAGGTGGTAAAGGGCAATTGATCATTTTATTTCATCACTTCCAGGGACGAGCGAGATCATTCACAGCCACGGAGCATGCTCTCAAGTTTAAAGGCCTTTAAATCAATTTTATTAGGTTAATTGATGATATCTTCCACATTTCTGCAATCTTTCGTGTCCTGTCGGCCTGACTGAAGAGCGTGACGTGCTGTGCTCCGTCCCTGTCATAAACTAGCCTACTTGTGGTAGGAGGGCCAGGAAGACCACGAAGGTGTTGCATGCTTCTTGTTGGAGCAGGTGCCTGAAATCCGAGTACAGGTAAGCTCTGCTCCCCCAGCTTTCAAGGCAACTCACAGAGATGTGACTGGAGTAGAAGAGACCTTAAGAATTTTCTCTTCCACTTGAATATCTTCAAACACTTTCAACATTTTAAGTACCATTTGTCACTGTCCAGCTAGTTAACAGCTGAGGCCTGACTAGGTGCTGGTTGCTCTACATAACGATTTCCTAGGGTTGCCTTAACTATGCACTACAAACTGGGAAGCCCATATAGGAATGTGTCCACTCACAGTTCTGCAGAGCAGAAATTCAGATGGAGACATGTGTGAGCTCCACTCCCTCTAGCTGCTACAACGGGGAATGTGACTGGTACACTCAGGCATGCCTTTACACATAACGGTTTAACTCCAATCCCAGCCTGCATTCTCACCTGGCCCTTTCTCTTTTGCCTGTGTCTCCTCTTCCATTTCTCTAACGACTCTCACTGTCTGAGATAATACAGAATGTTCTATTCCTGACACCCTCAACTCAACCATACCTGCAAAGACCTCTTCTGCCCTCCCCCAAAAAATCACAGTCCAAGGTTCTGGGGGTCAAGATGTGAATAAGTCCTTTTGGGGACCACCTCTGATTTCACCACACTGTGAGATGCTAGGGATACAGGATCATACTTCTTTCCGTTGATGAGTTCATAATGTGTTACGTCCAGTAAACAAAGAAGGAGGACACAATGCAATGGGAAACAAAGAGCTAAAGAGGTGTCTGAAGCAATATTCCTGTGAGACTGATTTAGGAGGAAGCTGTAAAGAAGAGGCAGTGACTGAGTCAAGCTTTAAGGAATGAATAAACCATCACTCTATAGAAGCAGACGTAAGAATGGCATTCCAGGGAGCAAGAAGACATGGAGCATGGGAGAATGGATGCAGGTTTGGATGTGTGGGGCATGAAACTGTAAAGTAGCTCCCCAGGAGCCAGAAGCAAAGGATCCCCAAGTAAGGGACCAGAGGGCAAGACCATGTGCTACATGGATTTGGAAGATGAATTATCTTTTTATCCCAAACCCAAGTCCTGCTTGCCCAATCATTGCCTTATTATGCAAGGAGCACGGCTAGGCTGCAGACCCACCTGGGAGCCTTGAACAATGCCCAGGCTTTGTCCGTTTTCAGGACCTAGGGCTCTATGCCTCAAGACCCAGAGACAAGCACCTCTCCAAAGCAGGAGTTCATGAGAAACCTGCAATATTGACTTCTCACCAGTGATGGCCAGGCCTTGCATGCTCCTTAGGGAAAGAGCTTAAAGGAAGGAAAGCTAACTAAAGATAAACAATCTCCTTTGCTTGAAGCTGTCATTGATGTGTGGTCTTTAATCTTTGATAGCTAAATGCCCAAACAGACTGATTGTTAAGACAGCCAGTTGAATCATAAAATGAGCTGCTAGGCTGAATTCATTGATTTTTATGACTAAACAAGCGCTAATAATGGCCTGGCTGGGGCGTTCCAGAGACATGGATGACTTCAGGATTATGGAACATGGAGTCAACATTTCCAATTGTTGGAATTTAGATGCACATGTTTCTACAAATTAGACTGCCCAGAGGTGGTAGCCGGGAGAGGATTGTAGCCTCAAGTGTGGAACGACTTAAGATTTACCAACTAATATATTGTTAAGCAGCCTTGTTGTGTTCTGACAGTGGGTCTGAGAATGACACCTGCCATCTTAATACACAGATAAAGCAAACTCATGACTACACAACTAAGAATTCATGCTCACCCCTGCTTTCTAACATGCATCCTTGATGCCAACTCCAGGAATGAAGCCTGGGTAGGCATTTCAGGGCTGAGTTCTGGAAGGAAGCACAGCCTTATGTGTAGTATCGCTGTGTAGAAGGAAGAACTCAATAGTCCTCACACATGATTTTCAAGTACATTGAGTCTGCATGTGAAAATACCCAGAAAGAAAAAGGTCATACAGTGGATTCTACCCTGTCACCCTTCTTTGTTGTGCATATTCTCTGTGGATGTCCTCATATGCAGCAAGCATGGACTTAGGCAATTATTAAAACAGAGTCAGCAGAGTAGAACCAGCCCGTGCCAGATCCAGGTGTTAGCATCTGGCCAGCACGTCCCCATGCCACTTCTTCGTCTGCTGGTAACATACATTGGAGCATGCAAGAAAATAGAAGATTCTACTCATCCCAAAGCTTAGATTTGATTCTGGGTATCTATAGGCAACATGCCAGCAAAAGTGACTAATAAGTATAGATTCATGTAATAGGGTGGAGACATACAACCATGATCTCTCTTTGGACATATAGTATTCCTGTGTTCTGGAAGAACCACAGGGACACTACAAGGCTCTTATTTCCCAGGTTTCCATTGGCCAGAGGTCTTGGGGATTTGGGGGAATAAAAGCCAGACAGCTTGGGGGAGACATTGTGGTACAGTGAATCAAGCTACCATTAGGATGCCTGTTTCCCACATCAGAGTGCAGTTACAGTCCCAACCACTCTGCCAGCCATGTGGGAGATCAAGATGGAGTTCCTGGCTCCCAGCTGGCTTCAGCCTGGCCCAGCCCTGGTTGTTGTAGGTAACTGAAGAGCAAACCAAAAAGAGGTGCTCTCTCTCTCTCTTCTATGTGTGTGTGTGTATCTTTCTGTCACATGTCTTTCTGTCACTGTGCTTTTCAGGTAGATGGAAATAAACACAAACACACACACAGAGTTTGGGATTTGGCTCCTGTGGCTTTAGGGGCAAGGTTATAGTAGTTTCATTATTTATACAAAAAAAAAGGTGGGGGGAATTTCCAGCAAACAATAGGCTGGAAATACAGCAGGGAGGAACACACTGGGTCCGCAGAAGTGCAGCTCTCCTAAGTGTCCAAGAAAAGGAGAAGGCAACACGTAGTAGAAGCCAAGACTAGAACATTCAGTAAGCAAACACATCCAACACAGAAAGCAAAAGGCACACAAAGCAAATGATGAGAGCCTTCGAGAGCCCTGGAATGGGGTCTAGGCTGGGTACCCTCTTGCCCAGGGCGAATTCTCTGGGAGCACACCATGAGTGTTGACTGCTGCTTGGCTTCTCACCTGTCAAAGTGCAAAACTGGCTTTGGCCAGCAGCTCCAGCCTGAGATGATCACCCGGTGTGACCCAGCAGCTCCGCTGAGGGTGAGAGACTGTGGAAGAACATTGCAACTGCAAGGCAAATAATATCTCCCTGATGTCTCAAAGGAAGCCCAGAGCTTTGAAATTATTTGGTACAGAAATCAGATATTTAGGGAAAAAATGCCATCAGCTGCAAGATGCAATCTTATGATCTTCCCTCATCTTTTACCTAAGATATTGTGCCTCATACTTATTTTGTGGATTCTGGCAGGGAATGTAGACATGTTTTTATTCCCTGAAAGTTGAATATTCATAAGCTACTCACCTATCTTACTAACATGTTGGTTCCTATCTTCCTTAGCTTCACTTTTATGTGACTACTTTTAAGCCAGGTGATAAAGCTGAATTCTCTATCAGCCACATGTTTATTAAGAGATACGCAGGGGCCCAGTGCAGTAGCCTCGAGGCTAAAGTCCTCACCTTGCACATGCTGGGCTCCCGTATGGGCACCAGTTCTAATCCCGACGACTCCGCTTCCCATTGAGCTCCCTGCTTGTGGCCTGGAAAAGCAGTAGAGGAGGGCCCAAAGCCTTGGGACCCTGTATCCTCGTGGGAGACTCAAAAAAGGTTCCAGGCTCCCGGCTTGAGATCGGCTCAGCTCCAGCCGTTATGGCTGCTTGGGACTGAACCAGCAGATAGAAGATCTTCCTCTCTGTCTCTCCTCCTCTATATATATCTGACTTTACAATAAAAATAAATAAATCTTTTTTTTAAAAAAAAAGAGAAACACAGGACACTTTACAGTGTTCACAGAACATGAAATTAAAAGACAACTTTAATTTGCTGTAAAACGTTTTTGAAATCTGGGCCCGGCAGCGTGGCCTAGCGGCTAAAGTCCTCGCCTTGAATGCGCCGGGATCCCATTTTGGACGCCGGTTCTAGTCCCAGCAGCTCCACTTCCCATCCAGCTCCCTGCTTGTGGCCTGGGAAGGCAGTCGAGAATGGTCCAAAGGCTTTGGGACCCTGCACCCGTGTGGGAGTCCTGGAAGAGGTTCCAGGTTCCCGGCTTCGGATCGGCGCAGCACCAGCCGTTGCGGTCACTTAGGGAGTGAATCGTTGGACGGAAGATCTTCCTCTCTGTCTCTCCTCTCTGTATATCTGACTTTGTAATAAAAATAAATACATAAAAAATACTTTTTAAAATCTATATATAACTTTTTAATAATAAGAATTTGCATGCACTTGAAAAGATTCCAGCTCCGGCTCCTGACTGCAGCTCCCTGTTAATACACACCCTTGGAGGCAGCAAATAATGATTCAATTACTTGGGTCTTTGCTACCCACATGAGACTAGATTGAATATCTAGCTCCTGACTTCAACCTGATCCAGCCCTGGCTGTTGAGTATATCTGAGGAATTAATCAGTGCATGGGAGAGATCCATTTATTTTTCTTTTTTCTGTCTCTCTATGCCTTTCAAATTTTTAAAAATTCAAAATAAACTTCCGTAAATTCTAATTTTTACCAAAAGTTTAAGAGATTTATTTATTTATCCATTCTAATGACACCGAGAAAGACGTATCTTCCAAATGTTGATTCACTCCCCAAAGGCCACAATAGCTAGATCTTGACTAGACTGAAGCCAGGGAGTAGGAACTCTATTCTTGTCTCTCATGTGGGTGGTAAGGATGCAAGTACTTGAGCCATTCTCTGCTGACTTTTAAGACTCATTGGCAGGAAGCTGGCAGTCAAGTGTTGAACAGGCATTTTAATGTGGGATGCCAGGCCACAAGCGCCTATCTCAGCTGCCATAATTTTTCCCTGGAGTCTCTATCCTCTTATAACACTTCACAATGGGGATTAGATTCCAGAACAAGAATTCCTGGGGTCACACTCAACTCACACCCAAACCACAGCACTAGGGATGGCATCTGGGTGCAGACCCTTGCTGTTGATAACAGTGGAAACAGGTCCCAACTCGGTCATTCACACCCACACCATCACTGGGGATAATGTCCAGTGGTGCTATTAAGCTCATCAAATGATGACATCTCTAATACACTCAGCCATATTGACCTTGAAGATGGTGTTAATCAAAACACTCCATGCAGACGGCTTGTGTCCTCCCCTGCAGCCCCAAGCCCACTCTTCTGTGGCCTGCACTATCACACTGGGGGAACGGAGTCCCCAGAGAGCATACCCAGACCCCTGTGCCTGATTAGGATTCTGATTGGATTTCTGATTAGATTCTGATTAGACTGAGCTAGACAGATGCGATGTGCCATAAAATTAGAGCCTGCCAGTGAGAAACAATGTAAAGAGGTTCAAGGCTGGGAGAAGGAAATAGGACTCATTTCCTCTCTTAGGCTTGGCTCCCCGTTTCTTAAGAGGTGACGACAGCCAATAACTCCAACCTCCAGCTACTTCTGCATGTGAGGTCCTCGTACCAGCCACCCTACATCTCCAATGAGCAACTGGCATTGATGCCCCTTGATGACCCAGGTGCCTGCTGTGTTCCGCTCAGCCTAATCTGTCCACCTGAGGGATTATAACTACCTCTTGAACAGTATTATTAACCTGAGTTGCCCCAGCATTACTTTTCCTCCCTTTAGTCTTTTAACTTAAATTACCAATACCCTATACTAAAGCCCCTCTGTTTGAGAGGCCTAGCTTGACTTCTGTGTTCCTGACTGATCTGCTACCTCTAGGAAATATGTTATCCTAAGATTTTTATGAAGCTTTAGTGAGCTAAAACATAGAAAGTACTTAGAATAGTATCTGGCAGGTCTGGCATGGTAGCCTAGTGGCTAAAATCCTCTCCTTGAACATGCCAGGATCCTATATGGGCACCAGTTCAAGTCCAGGGGGCCCCACTTCCCATCCAGCTCCCTGCTTGTGGCATGGGAAAGCAGTCAAGGATGGCCCAAAGCCTTGGTACCCTGCACCCATGTGGGAGACCAGGAACAGGTCCTTGGCTCCTGTTTTTCGATCAGCTTTGCCATGGCCACTTGAGGAGCGAATCAGCAGATGGACCATCTTCCTCTTTCTCTCCTCCTGTCTGTATATCTGACCTTTCAATAAAAACAAATATATCTTTAAAAAAAGAATAATATCTGGCACACAGTAAATCTGAAAAACCCAAAACATTAGCCATATACAAATATTGGCTATTGTTATGACTACTAAGTCACTGTGACCACTAAGGACATATATCTATAACACTGCTGAATGATCATGCAATTCTGCACTGGCCAAAACAATAGCCACTAGCCATATGTAGCTACAGCACAGTTCCTAGAGCTATTAATGCTGTATTATATTAGCACTTTCTAAGAGCAGACAAGTTAAGTGCTTTTATCAACAAATTTTAACCATAATAAATTTTAAACTTGGGTAAACTTTTGGAGATGGTGGATATGTGGGTAGCATTGATCATGGTGTTGGTTTTACCAGCATATACTTCTCTCCAGACCTAACAAAGTCACCTATATCAAGAACGTATGGCTTGTCTATGTGTCAACCAGGCATCAATAAAGTAGTTTAGCGCAGGGAAGAGTTTAACATAATTAAAACGCAATGCAAAATTCAGTTAGTTGCACTGGCTACATTTTGGGTGCTCATGCAGCCACAATAGCCGCCACATCGGTGGGTGCAGATTTGGAGCTTTTCATCACCACAGAAAGTTCTGCTGGACAGTGCTGATCTAAATCATCACGTGCCCAAGCAGCGCCTGGAAAGCTGGCTAAAAATAAGAGCCCTCTGCTACTGCAAAAGACACCGATCTGGAAGGCTTGTGCAATCAGTGTCGGAATCCAGCGCTTAAGTGTTGCTGATGTGGGCACTCCTGGACGACAACGCAAGAGTAACTGAGAAGGGGGTTGGAGCGTTTATATCCCAATGTTCCTCCTCCAAAGTCTTTAAGAGATTAGCGTATGTGTGTGTGTTTTGTAGCGACATACACAACCGCTATTAACTCATGATTAACTAACATAGCAGAGATTAAAAAGAAAAAGGTGGAGGTGATCTCAACTCAGAATAAAGCCTCCATCAGCCCTGATGATGGGAAGCAAATGAACTGTGAGGGTGGGCCAGCAGGAGCCCAGAACTTGTCCTCATCAGAACTTAGTTTTGACATTAGGCAACAGCTAACCGGCTAAGCAGAACTGACGTGTAGACCAACAGTGCCCCAGACAACACCAGAGGGCTCATTGTATTGTCAGCTTTTCACCACTGTCATGAAATGCCTGAGCAAGCTAACTTTATGAAGAGAAAGACTTTCTTGAGCTCACAGGTTTGGAAAGTCAACTTCAAGCTCAGGTGGCCTCACTCATTTGGCTTATCATGAGGACAGCAATGGTAAGCACAGATCACACGATGAAACATGAGGCAAACTCCCATTCCTTGGTGTAAACTGTGTCCTGAAGACACATCTCCAATGTCCTGAGGACTCTGCTAGGTGTCAGCTGCAATCACTATAACTTCTGATTTTGCAGTTGAACAGCCTACATGAGTTCAGGCATCAAATCATGTTCAAACTATAGCAGTAATCAATTCATTAATTATGTGTTTGTTTGCCTTCCTAATCACGAAACTCATTGCTTAATTCAATGTTCTGCTTTGATGATTGCAATTAGTCTCAATTTTTAAACAAAGGTGTGTTCACATTTTCTAGGTATTTATATATCAACAGCTTTCCCTTCAAAAGCCCAGGAGTCAAACTTCAACAACATTTTTGTAACTGTGGATTCTTGATTAAGTAATCTAGCTTGCAAATACTAAAGTAAATAAAACTAATACTCACAAATTATTCATTGGTGCGCAATGATACAAGGTACCCACCCTCTTCTTATGGAGGAGATACACTGAAACATAATCTGGTACTGCTCTATCCCTCTGGGCAAAGAATTACAAAAAATGAAAGCTTCTTGAAGCCCAGAGCTGGAAAACAACATCTTCTCTTAATGAAATTGTCGCAACTCAGTACCACCAAATGAGGGCTACATACTCTGTTTCTCTCTTTGACCTGCCTGCTGGTGGAATACTTCCATCACTCATGACTTAGGTTCCCATCCTAGACGCAAACGTGCGTGCTATCATGCACTCAGACACATGTCTCATGCTTCAAGCCTCAGACCTCTGTGCCTTCATTATAAATCCAACCTGTTTTCTGAAACTAAATAATTTATAAATGTATCCATCTACTCATTTTTTCAGTCATCCACTCAAACTATTTGCCCTTGTTACATCCATGAGAGCTGAAATTGGGTAAATACTTTTCTTAGGTTTTCTAATCCCTCCTCTGAACATCCTGGAGTTATCATCAGAAATTTGTGTGAGCTGGGCACACTTACCCATCCTCTCATTGCTCTAATCAAGCTTTCTTGGTACTGCCCTTTGGCTCGATCATGTGACCTTCTTGGGTCGAGCGGATGTGATGGATACGATGCAGGTTATTTTCATATTAGATCTTCAAATGCACTTGTGTGGTTCATTCTAATTGATCTACCTTTTTCCCAAACAGACTAGAAAGTAGAGAGCAAGAGTTCTGTTGCCTCCTACAGATGACACATAACACGAGAGCCAATGGTTGCTCATCAGAGAAACCAGCAAGATCTGTGGTCACTGATTATGTAGCAAACCACAGAAAAAAGAAGGAAGGAAGGAAGGCAGGGAGAGGGGGAGAGAGAGAGAGAGACAGAGAGAAAGGAAGGAAGCACTCTAGCTAATATTGCTGTTCCTAATATAAAAGGATGGAATTGGAGTTGAAGTACTGGCCATTTATAATGGAAACATTCTGATGGGGACACCACCTCCAAAAGTACAGGCAGAGACCATAGTGTGTTGTGCCTTCTCCACAAAAAACAGAAGCAGCCGAAACACAAAAGCATTTCTGGCCCAGTTGATCTATTTTGCAGACAAAAACAAAATAAGATGATAACAACCATGGCAACAACGAATTCCAAGGGTTTCGCTAGTTCTGTGCCTGGGTTGCCAAGGTGTGCGTGTGTGCTCCAGTTCCAGAGTGGGTCATTTTCAGGCTCTCTGCTGAGAGGCCCTTGGTGCTAAGCACACTTGCCTTAATTATTTGGCCTACGCTTAAAGCCATGCTGGCAAAAATCGTGGTTCAGCTGTCATGCTTCCAAAATGAAGCCAGGAAGCATAAATAGAAGAGGGTTTTGGCAAGAAAAGTGTGTGTGTGTGTGTGTGTATGTGTGTGTGTGTGTGTGTGTGTGTGTGTTCATCCAAATGCACACGTGTGAGGACTTAAGGACATAATAAACGTCTCCTCTTGGGGAATAGCAGCCTCCTTATCTTGCTTTCTGTGTACAGATATTTTCAGCTCCTGTGACATCTGAAGTGTCATTGCAGATGGCAAATATTTATTAACAAGCCAACTCTAAAATGAGCACGGAGAGAAAAGACAGTTAAGAGTTTATATAAGTTTGCAAGCCCAGAGGAAAGTGAGCTCTGGTGTCAGCCTCAGGAAAGCAGGATGATAACCAGGCCAGAGAGGAGGGAAATTCATGCGGTCATGGCCTTGAGAAACCAGAAATCCCAGTGATGTTCTCAGAGGACACAGCTTTTTTCCTCCGAGGGGCATGGCAGCTCTTGACAACTAAATGACAGCATTCACTGTGTGAGGGCTTGGTCATGATTTTTGTCTTTGAATTTGAATTGCCCAAAAGTAAGCATAAGGGATCTCCCTCAGATTTGCCTCTTTGTGAAGCAGTGATAGAGAGGGAGAAGAGAGAGAGTTGGGTAGTGAAAGAGCTGCTCCTAATTCACTCCTCAGGTAGCACCTGAGTCGGGTTGAAGCCAGGAGCCAGGAACTCCATCCACACCTCCCACATAGGTGCCAAGGGCCCAAGCACTTGGGCCATCTTCCACTGCCTTCCCAGTGAACTAGCAGGACGCTGAAGTGAAAGTGGTATATCCGGGTCTTAAACCAGCACTCCAATATGGATGCCAATGGAACAAGCAGTGGCCTACCTTGGTGTGTCATAACACTAACCCTTTCAGGCGTCTCTTCATTTTCATGATGTTATGGCAGAAATGCTTTCATCTATGTGGATCTTTAATAAAGATCTACATTAATCAACATTAACTGTCAAGAAAACAATGGGCCAAAAGTCTTCTATGTGCAACACGGGCTGGACTTCAAAAGAAGACAAAATTATCACTTAACATTCCAATGGAGGAGTCTGACACAGCTCAGGGGTCAGGGGAAGGGATGGAGAGATTTTCGTATATGAGAAAGCAAAGAAAATTGCAATGGTTGTTAAGTGGGGTACAGATGGAGGTTCCTAGAGAAATTTTGGTGGGTGGAGATGATGGTGGGCTTCCTGAAGGAGGGGGCACTGCGAAGGGTGAGGCTTCTTCTTGGCTTCAGCAAACAAGGAAGACACTTTCAGCTGCTGTGACCACGTTGCAAAAACCACCAGAGGTTGGTGTTGTGGTACAACGCGTTACGCTGCAGCCCGCAGTGCCAGCATCCTATATACATTCCAGGTCCCATCCTGTACACATTCCAGGTCCAGTTTTGAATGTTCTGCCTTCCATTCAGCTCCCTGATAAGGTGCCTGAGAAGACAGCAGACGACAGCCTTGCCAACCACATGGGAGATTCAGATGGAGTCCCTAGCTCTTGGTTTCAACTTGGCCCAACCCTGGCTGCTGTGGCCATTTGGAAAGTGAACCAGTTGATAGAAGTGTTCCCCCCTCTGTCTCTCATCCTCTGTTTCTTCCCCTTTCTGTAACTCTGCCTTTCCAATAAATAAAAATCAGAAGAGAAGAGCCTCCATGGCAGAGAGGTGTCTGGAAGTGTAGAACACCAAGCGCAGCTGCATTCTGCAAGAGAAAGCCATTTTGCATTTCGGTGTGAAAAGTCTTGTCTGTTCCTGCATTTAGGCTCAACCTCTTTGTGAGCAGTTTCCGGAAAAGTAGTCAGTGTTTGGAAGTGAAAGGAAATTAAAAACCCCCCAGGTCTTGTTTCTATTCCTGGCCATGCCTACAAACAGCAATCAGATCTCCTCTGGGAGAACAAGCCAACCTCCCACCGGCAGGGGAGGCACAGGGAGGCACAGCAGGAACAATCTGGAATAACAGAAGCCAGGGCTGGCCTGAGAAACAGCCCAACAGATTTGTCTAATAAGCATTACGGATAAATGCCATAAGTGTGACGCTTCAAAACAGGGATGGCTATGCAAAAATTAATCATCAGCAGATAAAAACCTGTGTTATGGGGTGCAGCCTGTGATAGCCAGCACCCATTGACAAGCGGACAGATGAAATTTGGCTGGGTCCCCCAACCTCTGTCCTGAAGGTGGATCCTAACAGCAATGGAATAGTAATTGCATCCTCAACCACTTCCCCCACGTCCTAAATGAGCCAGGATACTGGAAGTCCAATTAGTCTAGGTATTTTTAGCTACCAGCCCTGTTCCTGTTCCTGTCCATCCTAACGAGCACTAATCAACTCCTTAGCCCACAACACTTAGGTATTCGCTCCTGCCCGCCTGTGACTCACCTATCAACTGAGAGGTGTTGTGTGTAACCACTCCCCTCACAAGCCCCTTTAAAAAGGCCCATGAAGCAGGGGCTCTCTCTCTCTCTTTCTGGCCAGGTGCTTCCGTTACTCTGGCACCCTGACTCTTGGCTGACCCAGGACAGGTAATCCCCTGAGCATGGTCCCTGTGTGCTGCTTAGATGAGGCAATGGTTATAATAATGTTGTTTCTGGTCTGTGTACTATCTGGCGTTCCAGGAGGAGTGAGGCCTAGCAGTAGTAGGATGTGGGCAGAGAAGCCAGGGAAAGGTGAATGTCTGCAGCTTTGTAAGTGTGTCCAGGTTCTTTGTGTGTCCAGGTTATTTGTTGCATGTCTCTTAGGATAACATATATTGTTGGGGAAGCTGGGACATAGGTTTTCAGCTTAATGGCTGGACTTAAGAATGATGACCATTTGTTTCTTTTGGGATTATGATTGGGTGGATTATGATTGGGTGGATTGTTGTATGGACTTGTGATTTGCTACTGTGCTCTATTGCTGTATGGACTTGTGATTTACTACTGTGCTCTATTACCACCAAGCTTGGTTAATAAAGACTCCTTAATAAGCCTTAGACATGTCTGGTGTGATCTCGCTCGCACCCTGCAACACCTGGATGAAAATCTTCAGATGTTATTCACAGAGAGCAGGAAAGACAGGAAGAGAAAGGATATGAGAACTGATGTTTAAAGTTTACTGTTTTTTTTTTGTAAGATTTATTTATTGGCAGATCAGATTATAGAGGGAAGGAGAGACAAAGATCTTCTATCCACTGATTCATTCCTGCAACTGAGCCCATCTGAACCCAGGAGCCAGAATCTTCTTCCAGCTCTCTCACATGGATGAAGGATCCCAAGGCTTTGGGCCGTTCTCCTCTGCCTTCCCAAGCAGGGATCTGGGTGGAAAGTAAAGTAGCTGGGATATGAACCAGTGCCCATGCGGGATCCCAGTGCTTGAAGGGCGGGGGGAGATTAGCCAATTAACTCACTGTGCTGAGCCCCTGTTGAATTATTTTCATCTACTTGAAAAGCAAAGTGAGAGGGATGGACTCAGAGAGGAAGGAGCTTTGATCTGCTGGTTCACCCCCTACTTGGCCTCAATAGCCAAGGGGAGGCCAGGTCAAAGCCAGAAGCCAGGAAGGAATTCCACCCTAGTTTCCCATCTGGGTAGCCAGGGCTCAAGTACTGCAGCTGTCATCTGATGCCTCCCAGGAGGTGTGGTAGCAGGAAGCTTGGTGTATGGGATGCAGGTGTTCCAAGGAGTATCTTAACCTACTGCACTACCATGTCTGCCCCCTTGACAGGAAAAACATAAACGAGTTAAAAAACCTGTGCTCATTCAAGAGAATTTTTTTTTCTTGACATCGATGACTGAAAAATACAGGCTTCCAGTGTTTCAGAAAACACAAATAGAACTAAAAGTAAAATGTAATTTCTAATCAACAGAAACAAAACCTATCAGAGGAAAAAGAAAAAAAAAACCCAGGAGGCACACCAACACACAGGGCAATGGTAGCGCATTAGTTCTAATGACGGATGCGTGTAGGTCAGACTCCTGTGCTACGGTAGAAAGATGCCAGCTTGGTGCTTAAACACAAAACCCCAGACCGATTGGTCCAGGCAGTGACTAAGATGCTTCTGGAGACCCCAGTGCCACTTTTCTGGTTTCACTTTCATTTCCACATTCATGCTCATTTGTACTCTGGCAAGCAGCAGTAATAGCTCCAGAACTTGGGTCCCTGTTGCTTACATAGGAGCCCATGACGGGAATTCTGAGATCCTTGTTTTTGTCTGGTTCCACCCCAGTTGTTGCAGGCTTTTAGGGAGTGAATGAGCAAATGGGAGATTTCTACCTTCTCTGTTTGTCTCTCTTTCAAATAAACAAAAATTAAAATTATGATCCATCCATGTACTTTTTTGAATAAAAGATGTATTTATTTGTAGGATGCAGGGAGGGAAGAAAGAGAGAGAAAAAAGTCTTAACACCTGCTGGTTCATTTCCCAAAATCCAGAACAGCCCAGGCTGGAGGCAGGAGCCAAGAGCTCCCTCCAGGACTCCCATGTTCATGGAAGGGGCTAAAGTCATGGGGTCATCACTCTCTGCTTTCCCGGGCACATTAATAGGGAACTGGGTTAGAAGCTGGGTAGTCAATACTTGAACTCTGGTATGAGCTATATGTTTCATTGCAAGCAGCAGCTTAACACACTGTACCACAAAGCCTGCCCCATCTATGTACTTCGTATAGCAACATACTCAAATCTAAGTGGCACTGCCTTTAAGAATTTGTGACTTTGGATTTAGAACATTTTTCTCTGTATTTATTTTCATTATTATTTTCATTTTATTTGGAATACTGGGAAACAAGCAGTGTGAGAGCTTCTATCCATTCGTTCATTTCCCAAATATCAACGACAATTAGGACTAGGACAGGTCAAAGGTAAGAGCCTGGAACTCAATCCAGGTCTCTCACATGAGTAGCAGGGACCCAAGCCTGATGTCTCCCAGCTCACACGGGTGGCAGGGACCCAAGCCTGATGTCTCCCAGAGTATGCATCAGTGGGAGCCTGGAATCCTCAGAGGCAGAGGCAGAACTTGGAGTAAGGCTTTCTGATATGTGACCCGGGCGTGTTAAACACCGAGCCTACAGCCAAACCCTGGTTTGGTGTTGCTGTTCTGATGCTGACAAGAATGTGCAGTGTTCGGAGAGTTCTGGAAGATATTATCAATGTTACCTTCATTGGAGATCATGTTTTTAAACTGTATCATTTTCAATAAAATGGAAACAACTGAAGAGGGTTAAAAACATGGGTAAAAGCAAACAAAAAGAAACCAAGGCAGCATTAATGTTAGAAGGAAACATAGCACCTGCTTCCCAGGTGTAAGTCAGAGACGAGTCTCTGTGTGTTACAACTTTGCAAGATAGGGAAGCAGCAAAGCTGTTCTCTCTAGAACACCATGACCTCAGTCACTTGCCCAGCTTTCCCCAAGGCAATGATAAGAGACAGGGGATACATCTGGCCCACTGAGGCTGCCTGCCCTGGCCCCTGCAGCCTTGAAGTAGGCACGGACTTGGATAGCGCATCATCGGAATTCCATCTACTGGGGATAGCCTGGCCTAGTGAGTCTCTCCAGAAAGGCCTAAAGGACAGACTAGGTCTCAGCCCTTAGAGTTGTTTACTCTAAGGCCTGAGAACCTGCATTGCTAGTACCATCCCAGGAGTAGTGAATCATGAATCTAAGAACTATGTTCCTATAAACCCAGAGATCCCCACATGGATCAACACAAACCAGGTAGGAGGCCCAAGGCTCCCTAGCCATGTAACTGGCCTGTGAAGCCAGCCCTGACTTGCGAGGCAGGTAGCTGTGCTCAGCCCACATGACCAGAGGACCTAAGAATCCAAAGCATGCCCTGCATTTCCCCAGAACGAACAGCCACGCTCAGGAGGGTTGGAAGACGATCTGTAGGAACAGCGGATGTTCCAAGGAACATTCTCAACCTGGGAGATTTTCCAGCATAGCCCACTGTATTTTCAAAGGGAAGAATCAGTAGGCTATATTATATTGTGCAAAGAATCCTGGACTAAATGTCAAGGGCCTCGGTGAGGTTCTCAGCACCATTGCTCATTAGCCCATGACCTCGGCCAACCCCTGAATCACACTATACTGTGGTTTTTGTCTGAGACATTTGGACAAGAAAGTGTCTAGGGGACTTTAGGATCTAATGTTCCATGCTTCTTTCTAGAATCAAAACTCGAAGGGGAGGAAAAAAAAAATCTCTGTGATCATGAGTGTACTCACTCAACAGTTACACTTCTAATCCAGGCCATCTGTTCCTGTTTCAGGCGTGTCATAAACACAACAATGCCATCAGCTGGTAAGCTGTGTCCTTCCCTCACGGTATGACTAATGATGTTCCACCTGCCACTGCATCTATCAGGAAGGAACCATTTTCTGAGCCAGTCAAGCTGATGAAAAATATTTGGCTCAGGGCCTGAGCAGAGAACTCAAAAAAAAAAAAAAAAAAAAAACAAGGGCAACTGGATGGCAGCAGCCAGCCACGAGCTGATTTGGCCTTCCTGCTGTGTTTTGGAGCTGCGGGCATCATCCAGGGCAGGGTATGGTAGCTGCTGGGCAGGGCAGGGCATAGGAACGGCTGGGCAGACACTGGTGCTCCTAAGACTTCCAAAGAAAAGATGTGGTGGGTACGGGTTTTTTTTTAACATATTTTGTTTTATGATATGGTTCCATACGTTCTGGGGTTGCCCGTGCCCTTCCCCAAGGTCCCTCCCCCACCACACTGTTTTCCCCTCTTGGTTTTACAATGGATGTCCTTCATGAACAGTCACAAGTCCATCGTGGTGTTGTTGAAGTGTTTCTCAACAATGTAGACACGGGCATCGTCTTTCTTTTTGCACTTCGTAGTTATCTGTATCTCTCATCTTTCCCAATAAGTTCTTGTGATTCATTAATTGATCATCCATAAGAGATGGATTGCTTGTAACACATGAGATTGCAAATGTCCACTTCAACAGCGTTTTGCTACATATGGTGAATAATGAAGTTCTAGTTATTGTAATTCCTCCAACGCAACAAGAGTCATGCACTGGCATTTATTCCAACAAGAAGGTTTTTGATTCCTGTTTTCACCACTCTTGTGATGCATTTTTATTTTAGTAGCATGGCTGTTAACTTCACATTGATGAAAATTTATTATTTTTCACCTCGATGTGGACTGTGCTCACTGATTCTGTGAGTTAGGGGATATATAATGGAAACGAAGTGGAGACTGATACGTTCAGATACAAAGACAAAGTGCTGTATATCTCTATGCATACAGACCAGAGATGGACTCCCAGTGCAAGAATTGAAACTGTTCTAACAGTAAGATGATGAACTCCCCTACAATGGGTGGGAAGTTAATACAAATTTGGCTGCAGCAGCCTGCAGCAAAGGCTAGTGCGACTCACAGAGCCTCTCCAGACACGGCAGCGGGAATGGTGGGGGTGGAGGGTACAAGAGCAGGAAGGGCCTCTTCCTGCTGGAAGAGGCAGCTGAGGGGAAGGTGGCCTGGGCATTAGGCAGATTGCTGTGATCCCTCCGGGGCTCAGCACCCCTGCTGGCCCTAGAATGTGACTTCAGAAGGAGCTGGCGTCAATGCCAGCATCCATAGTCACAGAGCTGCAGAGAGGTGTGAGCGACATTCTTGGGGTCCTGGCACCTGGTAGCACACATACACACGCGCGCACATATAAAAGCACATAGGCACTTTCACACACAAACACACGCGCTCAGAATCTTTAGCGGTTCCCAGTGGCTCTCAGGGATCTCCCACAGGCAGCGTCTGCAGGGGGTGACCCATGAGGGACTAGACCCTGAGTCGGCAAGGTCATTGGCGACTCAGCAACACTCAGACCACACTACCTACTGAACAAGGCTCCTGTCCCTCCATTCCTTGTCTCTCCCTGACAGCCCTTATGCTGCTTCTCTGCATCCCAGGACCCCATCCTTGTCTTCCCACGCTTGCTGCAGTCTCTTACTCCCACCTCCTGCTGAGTACTGTTTCCAGGGACCACACTGAATTCCCGCTAGCACCCAGAATTCCAGAGTGGGCCAGTGGGGATTCCCTCTCACTGCCTTTCTCACCACCTGGTCAACTCCACACATAAACCTCCTACTTTCCCTTTTGCATGTGGCTCCCATGAGAAAGTTCCCCTACCACAGAATTGTACCACCAGGAAGAGTTCTTGGAAGGGTTACAGAGGGTCAGAAGTCACCCAATGCCAGGCCCCCAAGGGACCCTGGGGAAAAACCGGTCACTGACCAACTACCATCTTATTCTTTTTTTTTTTTTTTGAAAAAGATTTATTTTATTTATTTCAATGGCAGAGTCACGGAGACTGGAGAAAAGATGAAAAGAGAGAGACATCTCCCAATTGCTAGATCACTCCCCAAATGGCTGCAATGACTGAGGGTACGCGAGGCTGAAAACAGGAGTCCAGAGATTGTTCCAGGTCTCCCACTGCCGATTCAGGAGCAGTAGCAGGGAGCTGGATCAGAAACAGAGCAGGGGTGGGACCAGAACCAGTCTCCAAGTGGTGGCACAGCCCACCGCAGCACAACACTGGTCCCATACTCACATTATTTTCTTCCCAATTTCCTTCTAGACAAAGGCTTCAATCTCATCTGGCAGTTAGCTTTTGACAATATTGCCAGATTTCTGAATTCTACTCCCAGCTGTTTTTAATTCCAGAATGTTCACCTTTTATAGAAACATATCCACAGGCCGGGAGCAATGGCTCAAGGGCCAAATCTTCATCCTTTACACACCAAGATCACATATGGGTGCCATTTTGTGTCCTGGCTGTTCCACTTCTCATCCACCTCCATGTCTGTGGCCTAAAGTCAGCCCAAAGTCTTGGGACCCTGCACCCACATGGGAGACCTGGAAGAAGCTCCTGGTTCCTGGCTTTGGATTGGCTTAGCTCCAGCCAGTTGTGGCCACTTGGAGAATGAATCAGTGGATGATCTTTCCCTTTGTCTCTCCGTCTCCCTGGAAATCTGCCTTTCTAGTAAAAATAAATAAAAAAAAATAAAAAACAAACAAACAAAAAAACCCAATATATGTTCACAATATCCACCCTTTCCCCCTGCCCGAGGAGAACAAAAAAATCTACACAGTGTTCCTTGAAGCTTCCTGGCGACACTCTGAGTTTCAAGACATCGTGGAACTCACAGTCTCAAGCCACATTGATTCCGGTCACACTTGCAGGGCTGGATGGCGGTTACATCTCACAATGTACCCTGGCTTTTAAGGAATGGGAAATTCAAAGCACAGCAAGTGACTGTGCAAATCTCCCACCCACAGTTCTCTGGATTAAGAACAAGGACCCCAAAGGAAAGCAGCAGACACAGTAGCCACGTGAAGATCACATCAACATCTTGCTTAGACATCCAGGGAAAACAAGCAATGAACAGATGCAGCAGAAAATGAGAACGACAAGACACAGGAAAGCATCTGCCCCGGGGGCCTCCAGACACAGTGTTTCTATTTTTACAAACTGGATCAGGTCGTGCCAGGCTGTCGTGCCCCTTAAAGCCCTCCAAAGGCTTCCACCAGGAGCCAAGAATAGAACGTGGCCTCCTTGTCCTGTCAGAGGAGGCTGTGTGACTGGCTCTGGTCTCTGCCTTCCTCTCCTCGCAGGCTCCAGCCTCCCTGGCTGGCATCTCATTCCCAGAAGGGACCAACCACTATCTGCTCCGGAGGTGAGAAAAACACCCCCTCCCTTTGTACCCCAAGGCTGGGCCCTTCTGTCACTCCCAGTGCACTTCAGATAGATTGATAGGTAGGTAGGCAGGTAGATAAATAGATTGATTGATAGATAGATAGATAGATAGATAGATAGAACAGATAGGTAAATGGTTAGGCAGATAGATCAATCAATCTTTTTTTTTAAGATTTATTTATTTTTATTGGAAAGGCAGATCAGATTTCAGAAAGAAGAGAAGACAAAGATCTTTCACCCTCTGGTTCACTTCCCAAATGACCAGTTAGTGCCACAGAAAGGTTTTGCCTGGATTGTCCACCACTGAATTCCCTAAGCTGGCAAAAGGCCCCTGGCATTGGACTTGATGGTCAGGGACTCTTGTTGATGAGATGGCTGTCCTTCTCCCACCTGTGTCCTGACGGCTTCTACAGGAAGGACGTCTAATCTCACAGAAAGACCAACCATCACAGGACTGAAAGCAGGTGCTTTGGTATAGTGGGTAAAACAGCCACACTAATCATGTCGCCATCCCATCTGGGCACCTGTTCCAGTCCCAGCTACTTCCCATTCCCCGCTGATATGCCTGGGAAAAGAAACAGAAGACGGTCCAAGCGTCAGGGCCCCTGCCATCCACATGGAAAACCTGGATGAAGCTCCAGGCTCCTGGCTTTTTAGAGTGGCGATTGTGGTCATCTGGAAAGTGAACTGTCAGATAGATCTTTCTCTCCCCTACCCCAACCATGACTTCAAAGTGGCTGGTGAAGGTCAGGGTGGAGGAAGGAGCGTTTGGGAAAGGAAGGCCACAGCTGGGGCTGGACCAGTGGAGTAAGCTCTCTCAATGTGACACAGCACACAGGACCTGTCACGGCAGGAACTGTGTCCTCTAAGACACAGAGGATTCAGTGGGAAGGTGGCTGTCTGCAAGCCAGGAGAGCCCTCACCAGCATCCGACCACACCGGCTCCTGATGCTGGCCTCCCCAGCCTCAGAACTGGGCTGTTCAACTCCTCGGTCAGGACAGTATTTTCCTTCTCACAGTCCAAGCCAAGCCATCAAATTCCTGACATCCCCAGACTGCTGTAAGAGCAACCCGGGTGACTTTCACGCTCTGATCGCCAGCACTCAGAAAGGGAATACAAATGTCGTCCAACAGTAGCAGTCACCCCAGGTGGCACGGGGACCACGTGCCTTAGTCATTACTGCACCCACGGGCCCAGGTATACAGCTGCCAAACACCTACTTTTCCTGTGCATCCATTGCTTTTCCTACAATCCTCTTGCATGGTTTTTATCTTGGGGAGAATTCACCATTAATTTAGAGGGACAAAACATGAGCCAAGGGGAGATGAGCCGTCAGAACATCCCTGCTGAAGTGGAGTAACAGGTGCAGGGAGATTTGTGGCACTGCTCTGTGTTTGTTCTCTATATATTTATTTGGAAAGGCAAGGTGAGAGAGAGACAGAGATCCTATATGCACTGGCTCATGCACCAAATGGCCACAACATTAAACCTGGGTCAGGCTAAGGCCGGGAGATAGAAACTTTACCCAGGTTTCCCACGTTTGAGTGGCAGGAGCCCAAGCAATGGGGTTGCGGTCTGTGCTTTTCCAGGAGCCTAATAGGGAGTTGGATTGGAAGTGGAGCGGCTAAGACTTGCACCAGCATCCTGATATGGGCTACCACTATCATGTTAGTGGCAACTTAATCCACAGTATAGACACACCAGCTTCTATTTTTATATATTCTTGAAATACACCATAAGAAGGAGTTAAGAAAAAAAAATCAAGAGAAATCACCAACGAAGGAGTAGAAGACTTGGAATTCAGGGTCCCTTGCCTCCTGTGGGAGGAAAAAAAAAAAAAGCTCAAGGCATAAAAAGCCGACTCAGCCTTTAGTTACAACAATCACCCTTGAACAACACCACAAACAGCTTAATCAACCCGGGAACACAGAGAAAGCTGTTTGCCAAACTTAATTGCCATTTTAATGTGTTTTAATTGCATAGAAATGCGATTTAATGTAGTGTTTCAGTTTCCATTTGCCAGTCTGGGAAATCACGGAGCTCAGAAAGAGGAGGTCGCGTTGCAGCTTAAGGAACCTTGGCCCATTTGACGACAATGAAATATTTCCTCTGAGAGCCAACCTGGGCCTTAGGCTTCTTCCCCTTTACCCTTCATCACTGTCTCCCTCCTTTCCCTCCCCACACAGCCAGCCAAGCTGGTGTCTGACTGTCAGAAGAGAGAGACAACAAGGCCTAAGGCAGAACCTGGGCACAGTTCATTACCAGAAGAAATGGGGCGCAGCCAAAGTGGGCCACTTCCCAGACAATGGAACAGAAAGTACTCAAAAACACTACAGACCCTTTGAGAAGTCAAACAGCACTGGAAGAGTCCTCTCTCTCTCTCTCAGCTCTCCCTGCAACACTGCTTATCAAATCAATAAATCTTAAAAAGAAAATTAAAAAACCCAAACAACCCTCACTCCTTTCCCCATGGTCTCCCATCTGATTCTTGCCACTGCTAAGCCCATCTCTGCTTCCCTGCCTGGGCACATGAACCTATTGCTTTGATGCTCCACACTTGGACGTGCTTAGCTCGTTCAACCTCTTTCAACTTAGGGAGGTCCTTCCTGACCACCCCACCAACATCACCTTCTGGGTTCATCTGTTTTCCGTTACTGCAACACAATTCCTGAACCTGGGTGTTGTATAAAGAGGTTTATTTAGCTCTGTTCTCAAGACAGCACGGTGCTCACTCTTCCCAGGGTCCTCTGGATTATGGCACATCATGGTGGATGGTGGCAGCTTGTGGGCAAGGGAGAGATCACATGATGGACAGGAAGTGGGGGTCAGGGGTCATGCGTCCTCTTTGATAACAACCCCCTCGTCAAAACTAACAAGGGTTCCACATGAGCTGTCAGTCAGAGTTCCTTCCCGGAGTAGCACCCCTCATCACTTATGACTTTCCATGTGGCCCCAGTTTTTAATCTACTACCTCTCAACCCTCCTACCACCACTGAGATCAAATTTTCAACAGAAATCTTCATGGGAAAAACTCCATCCAAACTTCTCCCACTGGGGAAAGGGTGCAATGGATAGAATGAACACGAGGATGGAGACCTTTTCCTAACAACCTTCCAAGATCTTAGGTGGAAAGTAGGGGGATTGAATGGAAGGAAGCAAAACACAACCTTGGAAGGAAGCAGGGTCAACAGAACCTGCCCAGGCCTGCAGATTCCCAGACCTCTGTGGGTGGATGTGGCCATGGACTTGGCCTGTGAGACTGCACCTTGGGAAGACTACAAACTTTTGTGAGATAGAACTCAGAAGAGACTTGGTGGACGGGGGACAGGGCTTGTGTGTGCCAGAGAAATTTAAAAAGACAGAGATAGTAGCTGAATGGTTTCTTTAGACCGGCAGGGTTTGGGGTGCTAGGAGACGATGGTTAAGAAAGAAGCAGGGACTTTTCCTTCTAGAGTAAAGAAAGCATCGCACAAAATCAAACCATTCATGAATTGCACATGGCCAAAGAATTCTACAGTCCATGAAACATATCTAAGTGAAACTTATTTAAAAAGCAAAAGATCTGGGGTCCCTCAGTACCACGGGCAGCCCACATCCCAAAACTGTGTGCCAGTGTCTCAGCTACCCAACTTCCTATTAATGCATCTGTGAAGGCAGTGGGAGATGGTCCAAGTATTTCAGCTACTGTCACTCATGTGGGAGACCTGGATGGAGCTTAGAGGGTGGCTCTGGCCTGGGTACAGTGGCTATGTGGGAAGAGAACCAGCAGAGAGAAGGTCACATTCTCTCTTGGGTATCTTTCACTCACTCTGCCTTTCAAGAATATTTAAAAAAAATTTTTTTAATGTGGTTTCTTGGGGATCCCAAATCCTAGCCTCAAAATTTTAAGAGAAGGAGGGGGAACCAGACCCTGGATTGCACCCTAATCCCTGCCACAAGCTGATTAGCATTGGGACTTAGGGTAAGTTAAAAGTCAGGAACTCAAGAACATTTTTCAGGCTCCATGAGAGAGATAACACCTACTGTGAGGGCTAAATCAGCTACCTAGAAAGCACTGAGAGATCTCTTTTTAAAGACGTATTTACGTGAAAGGCAAAGTTACAGAACAAAAGAGAGAGAGAGAGAGAGAGCAAGCAGAGGGAAAGAGATGAGAGAGAAAGCTCCTGGTTCATTTCCATAAGGGTTGCAAAGGCTGAAGTTAGCCAGGCTACAGCCAGGTGTCTGAAACTCACCTGAGTCTCCCACGTGGGAGGCAAGAGTCCAGGCACTTGAGCCATCTTTTGCTGCTCTCCCAGGAGCATTTATAGGGAACTGGATGAGAAGTGGAGCAACCAGGACTCTAACAAACACTGATATGGAATGCTGGCATCCCAGGTGAGAAGACTTAATCCACTCCACCCACGACAATGCTGGCTCCTGAGCAGATTTTATCAAAGGGTTAGAATGAATATACAGGCAAGGGGCCAGAAGTCCTGGCAGTTAGGGGTTAAACACCCACATACACATGAGCATGTGTGTGTGCACAGAAATGTATTCACGGTCTTTGCTTGGAATCTTCTAAGAGTCTAGAAGCAGGCAAAGGGTAGAACACAGAAAGAACCTGCTGTTCCCACAAGGTAACTCCTCTGTGATCATAAAATCCCCCTGAAGCACCGATCCAGCTCCAGCTGGGTGCTGACAGCTGGGGACCTGGAATCCCCAGGCTTATCTGGGCTGATGCAGACAGTAGTCTGGAGTAATCAGTGAAGCCAAGGGCTCCAACAAAGTATACTGTGTGCACTGCGTACGTTCACATCCCTGATGTCTGATGTCGGCTCTGGGATCAATGGCGCCAGAAAAGCAAGCTCGGGTTGTTCCCTGTTGAGGTGAACACGGCCAGGTTTCTGTCTCCAAAAGCCAGCTGGAAATGACACGGCCCTGCACCCACACGTGTGAGATCAAAAGCTTCCATATGGTCGAACGCTGAGGCCACTGGGTGACTGACTGTCACATCTCTGTGTCACCAAAGCCGAGACCCCAAGATTAGCTGGCTTAGCCTGATTCTAAGGGAGATATAAGAGACCCTTGCCAAGACACAAGCATCGACTTCACACCCCACTAGTCTTTCCTTAATCTCCACCTCCTTCTATCCTTGTCTAGAACTCAGGTCTCTGGTTGCACCAGTCACCACCAGGGACAGTGAGATTCAGGGAGGACCAGGCATCGACACCTGCCTTCTCAGGGCCCAGCCTCTGTGTCATCAGAATCCCATGTCCCACACAATTAGAAGGAGGTGGCTTAATTTCTTTGGGGGTGGACTAGCGCGGCTTAAAATAGTTAATATTTTGTTTTATCTCCATTGACTTGTCTAATAATGCAGAAAATCTCTTCCTCGGGCCTTGAACAAAGGAGATTACCCTGTCACACAGGCTTAACAAAGGCTGTGAGCTGCATGCTGATCCGAGGAGGCTGATGCTTGGGATCCCCTGCTTCCCACAATTAGGCTTATCAGGGAACCAGAAGCTTCCATTCCTGCCACCACACCTCATTCAAAGGCTTCCCAGCCCCACAGCTCTGCCAGGAAAGCGTGCAGTGTTCTAGCTTACTCTTTCACCTGACAGCTAATAAATAGGTCATCAGAAGATGCAAATTGGTGACTGGGTTAAAAGGACACACCCCACAGATGGAGCAAACAACCAGTGTTGGGCCCAGCCTGTGTCCATTTCCTGGGTTTCATTTTTGGGGTGCTCCCAAAGGTTCAGCTCCTGGGGTCCCAGGGGACTGCAGGTGAATGTTGCCTGCCAGGTAGTGGTTGTAGCAGAACCGATTCTGGACATGTGACAGCACTTGATGGCACTCGTAATTATCATAGGTTTTCTTCATTTCGGCTGCATTTAATTCTCATTGTAATAAAAAAATGAACTAACCAGTAACTTTAGGATCAAAACAGTGTGTCACGGCTGATGTTGCAAGGCAGCACGTTAAGTCACACTTGTGATGCAAACATCCCGTATCAAAGCACTGGTTCCAGGTGGTAGGTGGTTCCAGGTGGTAAGTGGTTCCAGGTGGTAGGTGGTTCCAGGAGGTAAGTGGTTCCAGGCGGTAGGTGGTTCCAGGTGGTAGGTGGTTCCAGGTGGTAAGTGGTTCCAGGTGGTAGGTGGTTCCAGGCGGTAAGTGGTTCCAGGTGGTAGGTGGTTCCAGGCGGTAGGTGCCTTGGTGTGGCAGGCTACACCTCCACCTGCAGTGCACTGCAATGCCATATGTACACCAGCTCAAGTCCCCGGCTGCTCTACCTCCAATCCAGCTTTCTGTTAGTGGCCTGGGAAAGCAGCCAAAGATGGCTCTCTTTCATGTGAGAGACCCAGAAGCTGCTGGATCTCAGCTTTGAATTGGCCCAACTCTGGCCTATGTGGCTATCTGGGGAATGAATCAGCAGATGCAAAACCTCTCTCTGTCTCTCCTTCTCTGTCTCTCCTTCTCTGTCTCTCCGATTCTGCTCTTTCAAATTCAAAACAAGTCTTTTAAAAATAGGTAAATGCAAGCACCGATTCCAATCCGGGCTGCTCCACTTCTGATCCAGCTCTCTGCTAATGCATTTGGGAAGGCCCCTGCTACCCATGTGGGAGACTCAGATGGAGTTCCTGGCTCTTGGCCATTTGGGGAGTAAACCAGTAGATGGAAAATCTCCCACTGCCTCCTCTTCTCTCTCTGTCACTCTGGCTTTTAGATAAAGAAAGAGATCATAACAGAAGAACTGTCCACATAGAAGAAGGGGGTGAAGGGAGGTGGGCGCACACATCACCTTGGGTTTTCCGGTGTCTTGAATGTGTTTTCCCTTTTCCCTCAGTGGGAGCCCTTCCTATTTGGTTTGATTCTGGGTTTTGCTGCTGCCAAGAGGCAGACAGTAAGAACCAACGCAGTGGAGCCGATGGTGTCTGTATGTCAGGTACACACGAGCCTTATGCGGAGCGAAGAAAAATGCCCCATTGGGCAATCACAGATACTAATGCTCAGCACCACCAAAACAAAAGTAATCACTCCCTTTTTCTGCCTCTGATCTCATCTTTTTATTTTCTAGATTACAAAAAAATTTTGCAGGGCCTGGCATGGTAGCCTAGCAGTTAAAGTCCTCACCTTGCATGCACCAGGATCCCATATGGGTGCCAGTTCTGGTCCCCAGGATCCCATATGGGTACCAGTTCTGGTCCCGGCAGCTTTGCTTCCCATCCAGCTCCCTGCTTGTGGCCTGGGAAATCAGTCGAGGATGGCCCAAAGTCTTGGGACTCTGAACCTGTGTGGGAGTCCTGGAAGACGCTCCGTGCTCCTGGATTTGAATTGGTTCAGCTCTGGCTACTGCGGGTGCTTGGGGAATGAATCAACGGACAGAAGATCTTCCTCGCTGTCTCTCCTCCTCTCTGTAGATCTGCCTTCTCAATAAAATAAATAAATAAATCTTTTTTTTTTTTAAAAAAAGGATTATTTGAGAGGAACAGAGACAGAGCTCCCATCTGCTGGGTCACTTCCCAAATGGCTGCATGATGAGGATTGGCCAAAGTTGGAGTCAGGGCCAGGAACCCATGTGGGTATGAGCCATCTCTGCTGCCTCCTAGAGATTTGCAAATATCCCTTAGGATCTCAACCTCAACTGTGTCCTTTTTGTGTTTTAAAGTGAAGACAGAGTGTGAGCATTCAGCTTAATGTTGAAGAGGCCAACATCAGATTCCCTGGCTCTTATTCACTTGGGGACGGAATGAACAGATGGAAGATTTTCTTCTCTGTCTCTTCTCCTCCCTCTATATATTTGAGTTTGCAATAAAAATAAATAAATCTTTAAAAAAAAAAAACCAAGTTTTCTGAGGATAGACACTCTAGAGACATCCAGGAATTTACGCTCATGGCAAATTACAATCACACAATGAGTACTGGATGCTGGAGGAGAAGCACAGGGCATTCTAAGAACACGCAATGGTGGAATCTGATCTTGTTGGGAAAGCAAAAACGTTCTGCAGAAAACCTGACTTCCGAAAGAAAAGAAGGGATTGATGGATGGGAGAGAGACAAGAAAATCTCCCAGCAGTAGGACTGGCATACACAGGGCAGATGCCCAGGAACAAGAAGTGAGAGTATACCATGCAAGGGGCTGAGACCAGTGACGCTGGGGCTGGGGAGGAGGGAAAGGCCAGAACACGCAGGGCTCTGTGAACCAAAGCTTAAACCCTTAATCTTAACAGCCCAGGGGAGCCCTTGAAATACCCAGAGACTGAGTGCTCAAGCTTATGGTGCAGGATCCAGTTTGCATTTTGAGCAAAGCCATGAGATTGGAGTTCGGGATATAAACTCAAGAATGTTAGCAGGAGGTGGAGGTAAGCCAATCAAAGGGCTATAGAACAGGCCCAAGGGACAGATGGCAGCAGCACAGCCAAAGGGCTGCAGCTGAGAGGCAGAGAAGCAGAGAGAGCTGAGTGATATTCACAACCCAGCAGTGATAGTTGATGTGTCAGAGAGGACGGGGGATGTGCATGAAGGTTCTGGCTGGTAACTGGCTGTGGCAGTGGGGAGCATTCACCTGCTGTCTGGCCAGGGGTCTCATCTCTGTCTCTTACTGTCTCTTACAACAGTGTTCCCTCTTTCCACTAAGTGCTCTGCATGGCTCCAGGGATTGAAGTATACCAACACTGAGCCCCCAATTCTCCAATGCCAGTCTCTACCAGCATGGATTTGCGAATATCCCCTAGGATCTCAGCATGAATGTAGCCAATCGTAAACTCAATATTCAGTTCTCTCACACCACCCAACTTACAAGTATTTGCTGCCTTGGAAAAACGGTACTACAACCTCCCATCCTATAGCTCAAGGGGTGGGCAGCAATCTCAATCCTTCCTTTATCTACATTCCCTACATGTAACGATGCAGCTTACACATTCTGCTCACAGCATCTCCAAGGGCACCCCCAATGCACCCAGTTCTTGCCCTCATTCCCACATTACTGCACTGATCACCACTGTGTGCTACTTGGTCTCCTGGCCTCCACTTGCTGAAAGCTCTTTTTAAACTAGTACATGCCTTGAACTTGCCTAAAGTCCATCATGCTGTGGTCCGAGCACCCATACTGGATTCCCATCGCGACCTTGTCCAGGCCTCCCTCTTTCTGCTTTCTTTGCTCAGCAGGTCCCTGCACCCTGGAACACACAGTGAACACCATCAGACTCCTTCTGTAATTTTGCTCCCACCGTGGGCTCTCCATTGCTTCACTCTCCATGACCAACGCTCTTGAATGCTCATCTCCAATTGCTCACTTGTTTTGATTTTGATAAAGGCTGTACTGAGATAAGATTCACACAGTTCAGCAGTCACCTCTGTGCATACAAATCATGTTTTTACATCATGTCCAGGAGTTCCAGAGCCACAGGTCTAGTTTCCCACTGGAAACTGGAAAAAGCCAAAGAACCACAAACTCAACACGCAGCACTGCATTGCGGAGCTTCTCCTCTCTCCACCTGTTCTGTCTGTGGCTCATGGGAGCCAGCCTTAAACAGGTTCTTGCCAATCTACCTGTTGTTTGAAATATTTATTTATTTGGAAAGTAGAGTGACAAAGAGAGAGAGAGATGGGGGGAGAGGGAGAGAGAGAGAGTGAGAGAAAAAGAGATAGAGAAACAGACTTTCCAACCACTGGTTCACTGCCCAAATGACTGCAATAACTAGGGTTGGCTTGGCTCAAGGCAGGAGCCCAGAGCACCATGCAGGTGGCCCACATGGGGACCAGCAGCCTGAGTCCTGTGGCCATCGTTCACTGCCTTCTCACTCAGATGCATCAGAGCACTAGAATGACCATAATCACCACCGTGGGGCTGAGTGGCGCTTGGTGTTGGTGATCAAGGCCCTAACTGCCCTGCTGTGTGATCCCCAGCACACATGGGTTTGGTTGGAGGGGGGAGAGTCAAGCTAATGGTGGCTTTGCCATCCGTGCACAATGAAAAGACGAAGGGACAAAGAATGCCTAGAGGAAAAGCCACAGCGTGAGCAAAGTGATGAGCCCTTGAATCCCAACCAGATAAGAGGAAAGTGAAAGAAAGAGGAGCCAACGTGTCCCCCATTCTGATGCCAACAAAGAATACATGGAGGAGGAGAGCAGATGAGTGAGGGTATAACCACTAGCCCTGGAAGAGTGGCATGAGTCTGGATGGTCCATGCCCAGTGGAGACGGTCATCAGAAGTGAAAGTATAGAGTCAGAGGCCAGAATGTCAGGGATGGCACGCATTCTTGTAGTTGCTGAAATCACCTGTGATGGTGGTAGGACCATAGTGAGCCACAATCAGGAATTGTCTCAACTCAGTTCAAAATCATTGTGCAAGGGCAGGCCTGTGTTACAATGGATAAGACACCACTTAGAATGCATCATATACATCACAAGGCTTGGGTCCAAGTCCTGATTCCAATCCCAATTGCTAGTTTCCTGCTAATGTTCAGAGAGGCAGCAGGACACGGTTCAAGCAATTGGGTTCCCACCACCTTTGTGAGAGATCTGCATTGAATTCATGGTTCTTGACTTCGACCTAGCCCATCCCTGATCATTGCAAGCATGTGCAGAGAGGGTGGATAGATGGAAGATCTGTCTTTGCCTCTCAAAGAAAAATAAAATTTTTAAAATATCATCATGCACTATACTTTTCCTGCTCAGAAAAAAAAAAAAAAAAAAACAACATCCATCCGAATGAATCAGAAAATCTTTACTGAGTGTCTGGTGTTTTCAGAGTGCTCTGCTAAACACGACGAGGGCACACAGATACACAAAGCAAGGTTTTGATAGACACATGCCATAATCACAGACAGTGTCAAGCAGTGCAATGAATTGTCAATAACTGCTCTAGGAAATTTACAGGAGAAAGCAATCAGTCTAGGAGATGAGGCCATCGGGTTTCTGCAGGAAGGGTGTGGATTTCAAAGGATGCTGGGTAGCGGAAGGGAAACAAAACACGCAGCTGAGGCAGGAGGTCAGAGACAATGGTCTTGTTCGTGGCATGTCTGACTGTGAGGATGCATTCCCCTGGACCTTTAGAGCACTCACCACGACACGGTTACAAAAGAAAGCACTGCTCTGCACAGTGACTTCTCGCGCTAGGGCCTGAACCTGCCCTCTACATGTGCCAAGTTCAAGTTGCACTGAATCTCCCCCTCAGACAAAGCAATCCATGTTATCAGCTCAGGCAAAACACCCATAGGTGATGGTGTCATCCCCAGGCCCCATCCAAACTGTAGCCTCAGTACACAGGAAAGGCAGAGATCTGAAGTGTGCCACGCCATCAATAACTTGAACATGAAGGATGGAGATGAAAGAATAATACTTAACTGTCTTTCTGACTTTGGCTGCACTTCTGCTGAGAGAGTTGCTATGGAGATCCATAAAGGATCCCGTGTCCTGCAGGTCATCTTTGCAGGTGGAGTTGGCGCAGTGCAGATTTCAAAGAAAATATCAACAGATGCTCTTAGCATCAAATGTCACCATGTCTTCAAAGATAGCTTGACTCGGAGCTTTCGCGTTTTTACAGATCCACAGTCTCAGAGTTCGGAGAAACTTTAAATGTCATCTGTTTCTAGCCTATTCGATCTGTCTGTTGTGGTGATGCAGCTCCTGCCGGAGCAAGCTATCCCCAGGGTTCTTGGAGGCTTCACTACCATGCCAGGGTCCTCATTCTCTGCCCCTTTCAGGACTGGCCTGTGGCTGCCTTGAGTCTGAGCAAATGTTTCTCTCCTCCTTATACATCCCACTCTCCTATGTGTCCCACATCCATCACTCTGACAGTTAAGTCCTGCCTCAGAATTCCAAATTCTAGGGGCAGGCACGGTCTGTATATCTGACCTTGCAATAAAAATAAATAAATCTTAAACAAACAAACAAACTTGGTGCTTTGCACACAGTGCTTTTTCTATAACAAGAGTACGCCGTGACTGTTCCGCTTCCCCCACATGTCAGCCATCTGCAGGGCAAACGCACTGAAAGTCCGTTTTCCCCAGGCTTCCTGTTCCCCTGAGAGCCCCTGCAGATGGTGCTCCCGGCCCTTCTGCCCATTCAGGATCAGCAAGGACAGCAGGAGTGGGCAGCGTGGACGTCATTAAGCCTGGCAGGCTGCACACAGCATGTGCTGCAGGAAATAGCACACTTCCCAATGGGCCGTGGCGAGTCCACATGCGATGGATGATTATGCTTCCTAAAAGCCCACGTGCTGAAGTCCAATACCTCAACATGGGGCTCAGAGAGGGTCTTCCCAGACATAATTCGGTTGAGATGAGAATCTAGGATGAGCTCTAATCTGACCATGATTAATGAGGACACACCCAGAGGGCCAACTGTTGGGGCATACTGAGAGGAGACTGCCTGTCTGCAGGCCTCGGGAACAACCAAGCCTGCAGACACCGTGCCTGGGTCTTCCAGACTCCATGCTTGTGAAAAGACCAATTGCTGTCATTTTCACCACCCAGTCTCTGCTCTGCATGTTGCAGTGCTCTGAGCAGACTCCAGCATGCAGCCAACGGAGCTCGCTGCAAAAAAACATCAAAAGACTTGGGCAGTCCAGGCCATGTGGATGGAGCCACGTTTTCCTCTTTGGACAAATTCCTTCGCTTTCAGGCCTGCGTGCGAGGACGGATGTTTGGGATCTCATTCCGCCTCAGCTCCTCACCCTTCCTCAGAGCAGCTGGGTGATAGGACAGAGGGGGTTTGATTCTGAAACACCTCTTCCCCCTCACCCTTCTTCTATACCTCCAAGGTCAGACCCAGGGGTGCCAAAGGGAAGGGAGAAAGATGAAGGGTGCAGGAGGAAGAGAATGGGGGGGGGGGTGAAAGTTCTGGGATACTGGCTGACATCAGGGCTGGGTGAGGTACCTGGCCTCATTTTGGCTCCAGTGGCTCATGCTGGCCACCAGATTGGTCACGTGCGATGTGGGCTTTCCAGGAAGATGCTCCTGGCCCCAGCAAAGCCTGCTCACACTGCACCCTGCACTGAACCAGCAAATGTTGCGGGTGAGACCTCCTGTTGCCCCCGCCCCCTTTAGTCTCCTGGGCTTCCTGTGAGCCCTGGCCCTGCCCACCTGGGGAACGATGCACCCTCCCATCCCAGGAAGTAGTTAAAAGCCCAAGGTTCCATGTATTTCAGAGACACGGAATCGAGGATATGGCTGTTGTTTTGTTTCCCTGGCACATGTTCGTGGCACCTCTGCCCAGGAATGCTCTCAGTCTGCGAGCTCCCCATCTATCTTTAAATCAAAAATAGACACTGCCAAAAACTTCTCCTCCTGACCCTGCAGCCTCCAGTCCACACGGAGAAAGAAGGAGGGAGGCGATCCTAACGAGCCAAGAGATATCCATGTTATTTCTACTTCACACAGGAAGTGACAGCCCCCACAAGTGATCACAGACCACACAGCCTCCACCTCCTGGGCTTGCCCCCTCTCCAGGCTTGCTCAAAGCCTCCATACTTGGCTTGGCTCCGGAGACTAGACCCTGGCTGTCTAGTGAGATCCAGATCTGCCACTTGCCAGATCTGAGAGGTGACTTAGTCTCTTTGTGTCTCATCTTCTAAATAATAATAATAGTGATTACTATTATTATAAATTATACTTCCTCCATGCCTTGTTTTGCAGGAATAACAAATTACTACTCCATGGAAGGAGGTTAGCAGAGTGCCCGGCTCACAGCAAGTGTCCAATCATGACAGCTGTTATTGTCACTGTTATATGATGGTTATCACAAGGGAGACGCAGTTCGGGGTTTGCTTGGCCTCTCTCCTCAGCTTCATCAGAAAGCTCATGGCTTTGCACAACTCTATGAAACAATAGAGATACACCCTGAGTAAACCTAATTCCAGGGAGTCATTTCTGCCAGGAGAACTACATTCCAGTGGCTCCCCTTTAGTGAATCGCTAGACCCAAACCTCTAACATGCCACAGCTGGATCAAGGCTGTAGTCAATATTGGCCTTGGAGTTTAAACGTCAATGCCAGGTCAGGAGCCAAATTCTGTTTATGTCAGAGTACAACGAGTGCTGGGGCCAAGGGGAGAACATTGCCATCATTCAAAGAGGAAAGGCAAGGAGATAGGGTCTTGTGAAGCGTTAGGAAAGGCAGAGGGAGAAGGCATGATGGAAGCTGATTCTATTCTGTACTAGTTGAGTACGGTTATTTAACAGGCAGGTGAACTAATGCCCAGACAGGAACATTCAGGCAGACTGGCCAGTGATGCCTGGCACTCTCCAGAGCCACGCTGTGCTGAGGGGACTGCCTATGCCCTGGAGATGTCCAGAAGGTACCAGCTGGACTGAAGCAATACATTGGGCTCCCTGAGTCAAGGCCATGCTTTCTCCTTCCATCTCTCCATCCCCAGCATGCAGCCCAGCTGTCTGGCATCTGGACACAAGCAGGAGCATAAGCTGAAACTATTTTCTCTTGGGATGGATCATTTAAACTACAGTTTTGTTTGTTTGTTTTATTTTGAAGAAAGAGATACAAAGAGTTAGAAAAATAGAGAAAAATCTTTCATTTGCTGATTCCATTCCCCAACTGCCCACAACAGCTGGAACTTGGCCAGGCTTAACCCATGACCCTGGAAACTCAAGCCAAGCCTCGCACATGCACGGCAGGGGCCCAAGTGCTTGAACCATCACCCGTCGCCTCTCACGGTGCCCATCATCATCAGGAGGCTGGAACAGGAAGCTGAGTTGGGACTCAAGTCCAGACACTCTCATAGGGTACAGCTATCCAAAGCAGCTCCCGAACCATTATGCCACCTGTCCATCCTATCATGCAATTCACTTAAACATGAAAATGAGGGTATACAGTTTAAGGAATACCAATAAGGGGATCCCAAGGACCCCAAAGCTTCCCACAACCATTCTTTTGGTTCATCATAAACCTTTGAATGGCTCCATCCGGGTCACTTCAAGATAAGGCTCCTAGTGAATTCTACTTTAGAAGGAGAAGGGGAAGAATGACAGAGAGCAGAAGTTGTGCATCCAGCACTCCGAGTTACCAGACTGAATCATCACAGCATTTCTATGAAACTGCACTGTGTTCTCCACATCACAGATGAATCAACAGAGGACCAAAGTGAGTGACCCAGCTTCACTCAGCAAGCACTTGGCAGACGTCCCTCCTGAGCTCAAGTCCTCTGCCCACGAAGCCTCCTCATTATCTGATGCCATAGTGAGACACATGATCAGGTGAGGACACTGCTTCCCCAAAAGGACTCAAGGATGACAGCCAAAGGTGACACACATGCCAGGCACTGAATGTTCCGACACATCTCAAGAAGATGAGTACATAGGAGAGGTTCCCAGCAGCAGGTGGACCAAGCATCTAACACACACCCAGACATCCTCAGAATGTGAACACAGCAATTGCAGCTCATGCTCTAGAAAGAAGACCTTGGAGTGTGTTTCTCCAGGCCAGCATCAACGTGAGTCCCCTAGCGAAGGGAACTTGGGAGAGGTGCACATTTCCAGATGATCTGGATAAGACCCTCTGGGACAGGGCTCAGCAATCCGCCACTGAGCAGACAGACACTCCAGGGGATCCCAGCACTTGCTCACGTGCTGGAAACCTGGCACAGTTGGTCTAGATCCTCTTGCACCAGGAGGGACTGGGGGTTGCCACGAAGACTGCTTCAACAATCCAGCATGCTGGGGCTGCTTTCCCTGTGGCACAGAGCGTAGATGGATTTACTGGAGTTCTGCAGCTGTCTTTAATCTCACAGGGAGCAAACAGGTTACCAACACATAACGAATGGTGTGGGCCTCACTGCCAGTCACCAGCCCGAAGACGCAAATGGTGGAGAGAACACATCTTGTCAAGTTCTTCTATTCTCCATCTATGAAAAAAAATACAGGGTTCCTGCACCACTGCTCATCACACCATGTTCAATTCAGGTGCTTCCTGACTTACAATGGCACATCATCCTGATAAACCTGTTGTATGCTGGGAAATACTGTAGACTGGACATGTATTGAGTCAACCTCCCCCAGCAAGCTCCTGGACCAGCAATACAGGGCATCAGATGCTTCCTCTTGTGTCCAAGGTGCTGACAGGGAGCTGCGCTTCCCATTGGTGCCTTGCAAAGTGAGAGAGGCTTTTGCTACACGCCACTAGCCCAAGGAAAGATCCAATTTTAAAGCCAAGGTACAGCTGCTATTGAATGCACTTCGCTTGCACATCAGTGTTAAATCAGAAAGTCGCCAAGGAAAGTCAGGGACCACCTACAGAAAAGTGAAAAGGAGATAGAGCCCAGGGCATTCGGGGGTAAAGTCAGAAAGGACTAGCTTCCCTCCTCCACCTGCCTTCCCTTCCACATGCTGGGAACAGACACCTTGTTCGAGCCATGCCCCTCTGCTTGGGTGCCCTCTCTCACAAACAACTCAGACATTCAAGGGAGCCTTAGAGCCTTGGCCGCTTCCTTCAAGTCTATCAGCAGCTCTATGCACAGCTGTGCGAGTCCCCTCTTCAAGGATAAACAGGCACAGAGCAGCTGTCACCCAACATAGCTCTGTCTGGTCCTAAAAGAGTGAGGAGGAAGGCCCGGCATAGTAGCCTAGCAGCTGAAGTCCTTGCCTTGCACACATCAGGATCCCATATGGGCACCGGTTCTAATCCTGACAGCTCTGCTTCCCATCCAGCTCCCTGCTTGTGGCCTGGGAAAGCAGGAGAGGACGGCCCAAAGCCTTGGTACCTTGCACCCGTGTGGAGGACCCGGAAGATTGGCTCAGCTCCAGCTGTTGCAGCCACTTAGGGAGTGAATCAACAGATGGAAAATCTTCCTCTCTGTCTCTCCTCCTCTTTGCATATCTGAACTTCCAATAAAAATTCAAAAAAAAAAAAAAAAAAACAAGTGGAAAGGAAAGAGGTGCCAGTAGTTCCTGGAACTCAGCAGCTGGGTTCACTAACCCCTGGCCTGCTGAATGAGAAAACCTGAGGATTGGGCCTGGCTCCCAGAGGCTCCTGATGGCAGCTCCCATGTCACATGATGAGCTCCAGGTTGTGTTGTCATCATGTGTTAATTATTATGGATCAGTTGAGGTTAAGAAAAATCTAATAGAGACTTAAAAAGAAGGAAAAAAATGAGGCATATGTCATACTCTGGAAGAATTCCCTTATGCCTGGACACACACACAGGTCTTGCTTCCTGCGAGGAGGCCCCATTTGCTTGCCTGCACCACTGGCCTCTGTCTTCTGCTGGGTCCAAATCCTTTGCTCTTACCTCATCCACTGCCTCTGGTTCACACTGCCTGAGTCTTGCTCCTGGTCTAGATGCATGCTGATGTTTAAGCCCTGGACTCTGGTGCAGTTTCCTGTACGCACCTGATTCTGACCCGTGTGCTTCCCTCTCCAGATTCTAGTACCTCCTGGTCTACTCTATATCAAAGACCAGTAAGGGGTACGGATGAACCAATTCACACTGCTCATCCTGCAGCAAACTTGGCGATGACGGGGAAGACACCAAAGGAGGAGACATGCTGTCATCCTGACAGAGGCCCCTGGACTATGTGGGGTCCTGAATGGAGATGGTCATCAGTGAGGTGAGTGAGGGCAGCTGGCAGGGCAGCAGAAGGGAGAAGGGAGGACGAAAGAGAGGGAGGGAAAGAGGAGGTGGGTAGGGCAAGATCTATTCACTGGTTCACACCCCAAATGGCTGCAATAACTGGGGCTTGGACAGACTGAAGCTAGGAGCCTGGAACTTCATCCAGGTCTCCCATATAGGATCAGGCCGTCTTCTGTTGCTTTCTGGCATACATTAGCAGGGGTGCAGATCAGGAGTGGAATAGCTAAAACTCAAACAAGAGCTCATGTGAGGTGCCAGCTGGTAGCTTAATCTATTGCACCTCAATGTCAGCACCCAAAATAAACTTTTAATTCCATTTCCACAAACTGTTTGAAGTACCCTGTGTGCGCATGAACACACACGTGCTTGCATTTATCTATCCATGATTCATATATGTACATTGGTGTATATACATGAATTATCACAGGGATTTAGGCTTACACAGCTGCAAAACTGGCTAAACAGTCTCTAGAACACTTCACACTTGGGGTCCACAGAGCAGACAGGAAGGGGAGATGATGGCTATGAAGCAGGCGAGGAGGAACAAGCTGAAGCCTACAAATGTTAAGTGGGAACCAGGAAGGCACACGATTCTTGCCTAAGTGATTGGTCCTGATTAGGGCCCTCCACTACGATGTAAAACACACCTTCCAAGAGGTGTGCAAGCTCAAGGAACACCAGCAGCAGGTGCAGCAGCAGAAGAGCAAGAACCTGTGGTATCCTGCCAGGTGGCTGTTGCTTCACTTCTACCCACACATGGTCCATAAAACCTCTCCTGTGCTCCACCCTCCCAGAAGACATGCAGAGCAAGGAATTCTGGGAAGTGTAGTTCAGCCTGGCCACAGGTCAGGTCTAGAACAACTAGCCTAAGACAAGGGATTGCAAAGTCCCTGCTGAAAAACAACAACAACAAAAAAAGCCTACGCCTGGCTTAGTGAGGAGGCCCAATCCAAGGCAGAGGGGTGACCTCCTACACAGGATGTGGTCCGTATGTCTGCAATGCTTCCCTCAGACTGAGACTCTGTGCTGTCCAGGGGGGCCAGGAAAGGTCTCATTCAGAGAAGTCTCTCTTGGGTTATGAGAGCCTAAGGTCCCCGCGGGACTGGCAGCAGCCACCTTGGCAAGGAAGAGGCACAAAGCCTGTGATATCAGGTATCAGTGGCTCCACCAACAGGCATCACATGCCCCCCAAGCACCTTTGGTGAATGTGGGCAGCTAATCCTACACTGGGCACTGTGCTACCCATGACATTGGCTGTTGGGGCATCCGTAGCCACAGGAAATGCTGCCCTGGAGTCGAGCAGGAAGATGAAGGACATCGTTCAGACGATCCCCAAGAGCCACCTGCCTGTTGGTACCCTCTATGGTGCACCCCATCAGCCCCATGGGTGTTGGTGAGGCCTGGGAAATACAAAGAAGACCTGCGCAAGAATCCAAACACACTAGGGTTCAAGCATCTTTTCCAAGGACAATGACATTGAACCGGGTCCTTGAAATCATTGCATAGGAGAAAGGCGACGGCTCCACGAGACTCCCGACGGAGGATGGCACACCATCCCACAGAAGCAGCTGTGCTACAGACACAGCTGGAGGGCCTGCGGAGAAAGCCAGCAGAGCCGTGGATCAGCACGCCTTCATTCAGCAGCCCTTTACACCCTGGCGCATTCTGATTTTCTTATTCCTGTGAGCAGGAGTCAGACATAGTTTTACAAACATAATCTGGCCACATCTATCTTTCTGCCTCTTCTGCGTTCTGTTGCAAACAAATTTCAGAATGAGGAGGAAGAGAAGTCACTCTCAGACTGCATGGGGAAGACCTCTTTCCCACTAACCAGCTGAGCGTAAAAGGTCTCCTCTGTTGACTGTGCCCAAATTCTCCTGCCTGAAGCAATTAACTACCAGAGTATAACCTGAAGCCACGCTGAGCTATAATCAAGGATGCTCTCTCAAATGGCCTCAGCTCCCGTCTCTCTGGCTCCTTCCAAGGATCTGTTAAGACAGAGCCCACCTGAGAACACACGCGCTCTAAGCAACACAGTAAGAAATGGAGTGAGAAACATGGAATTTTTATTTTCACTTGACATGCAGCTTTCTGAAGGCGGGGGGTGGGAGGATTGAAGCACACACAAGTTCATCATGAGGTTGGCCAAGCCACTCTCACAAAGTCGCCCGGTTTTAATCCCGCTGAAAGAGACAACTTGGGGTCTGTTTAAAGGTCACAGTTGTTAGTGAGGTCTTCCAAAACCTATCATTAGAATCTGGATACGGTTTCAGTGTGTCCACTAAGGCTTCCCAGGATGAAATGTAATCTCCTCGGTGAGTTATTTAAAACAGTGGAGACTATGGCAAGTATTTGGTATAGCAGCTAACAGGCCAGTTGGGAGGCCCTCCATCCAACAACAGAAGGCTCCACCTCTCTGCTAATGCTCTACATGGGAGGCACCGATGATAGTTCAAGTCTAGTTTCTCACCATCCGCATAGCAGGTGAGACCATCCACGCCTGCTGGGGTCCCAGTTACACCATCAAATGGGTGGCACAAGCATTGCCCACCTATTTCCCAACTGGTTAAGAGACCACCAATTGGGAACATCTTACCTGTAGGTTCCCGCCCAACAAGGAGGGGTCAGGGAAGGCTTAAAAGCCCAAGATCCTTCCTCAAACCTTTGGTGTCTCTCTCTCTCTCCCTCTTTCCTTTCAATAAGCACTCCACCTCCTGGCTCTCTTTCTCGAGGGGTGCTTTCCCCTTCCCTCTTCTTTCCCCTGCTCACCTGGTCCCTTCGCAAATATTTCTCTGTCTGCAACCAGTTTCTGGCTTTTTATTTCTATAATAAGCCAAGGCAAGAATCCACCGGGCTTTTCTGGTAAAAAGATCTAAATGGGGTTCCCGGCTCCTGGCTTCAGTGTGGCCAAGACCCGGCTATTCTGGACATTGGGTGAGTGAACCACAGGATGAGATTCTTTCTCTTTCTGCCTCTTCTGCGTTCTGTTGCTGTTTTTCAAAACACATAAATACATCTTAAAAAATCATTCCTATCTCTCAGTGGGAGGACCCTGGGAGTTGAAGTGGTCATGAGGGTGGAGATCTCATTTATGTGATTAGTGTCCATAATAATAATAATAACCCAGAGTCTAGAGAGCTCTGTCACCCTTATGCTATGTGGAGACACAGCTAGACTTTGGCTGTTAATGCATCAGGAGTGGGTCCTCTCCTGACGCTAAATCAGTCAGCACCTTGATCTTGGCCTTTGCAGAACCATGAGGAATCGTATCTCTGATTAATAAGGCACTTGGTCTGTGAGAGGTAGCAGCCCATCCTGAGATCCTAGCACATTGAACAGCATCAGAGATCTGGTGCTCTGAGGGTAGACAGTAGGGTGCACCTGCTACAAGGGAATTGGACTGTCTCCTGCTCCGGCGCACAGTTACGCAAGACAAATAGCAGGATGCAGCCAACCCACACATGCAAATAAACGGCTGCGACAGCAGAGATGGTATGGGTTGTTTCTAAACCCCCAGTGAAAACCAATGACATGGAAGGCTCCTCTGCTTGCTAAAAGGGATGTTGCATTTGAGAAGAGATCAGAAAAGCTCAGAGGTGATCTGCTTAGCATAAGAAAGGGTAGTGTATAGAAAGGTGCAGGGGGAGAAGAGTAGCATTCCGTATGGCGCAGCAGTCACCTTCCACTGCGGTGTGGGGCAAAGCCACCTCTGCAAGTCCCGCACCCATAGTAAAATCTGCCTCATACAGAACGTGCATTGGCCACTGCATTTTTTCCTCCCGGACACTTGCAAAAGGCCTCAGGATCAGAATGGAGGGTGCTCCTAGAAGCCCAATGACACTATCACACTGCATGAACATCCCCAAGACGTGCACAGCACCCACCGCAGCCCTGAAAGTCAGACGGGCAGGATTGCACCTCAAATGGAAAGAACCTGCACTCAAACAGAAAGTTTCCAAAAAAGAAACAGAAAAGACCAGTGATATCTCTCTCTCTCTCTCTCTCTCTATCTCTCTCACACACACACACACACACACACACACACACACACACACACACGGCATGAATTCCGTTATTATTCAAATTGCAAAGCAGTCACCCTCCTTCTCTGATATCGGAGAACCTGACAGCTGCCTTGGTTTATGAGCCTCAGCAACTTGTTTTCAGAACTGCAGCTTCCCCTGGGAGCCTCTGATGGGAGCGGGCTCTCTGGTGTGTTCGCTGACGCCTTCCGATTCTCTGCCTGGGCTGTGGTTTTGACACCCCATCGCCTTCCTCCTTCTGCCTGGATCAACCTCTTCACTTCTGAGCGTCAGCAGTGGGGAGAGTGTTTCCTTCCCAACGCTGTGTCTCACCTCCAGATGGAAATCCCTCCAGAAGAGGATGGACCAAGCCCCAGGGGCTTTCAGTTCCAAGGGCTCCTCCCACGTGGCACCCACAGTTGCTTCTCCCGGATCACCCATCACAACCGTCACCCTTCTATTATTTTTCCAGTATTTGGAATGCAGATTTCCCCCATAAACTTTCAACTATTTCTCTGGTTTTCTGTGTTTGCTGTTTGCTCTCTAGGGCAGAATTCCATGCACAACCCTTAGAGCCACAGAACACTAAACTTTTCTTGCAGCTACCAGCCTACGTTGGCCACCGGAAGGGGGCCAGCTACGTAATAGTCAAATGCAGTGAATCCCTCAAATGTCATTTTTCCTTTTCTTTGTGGTTTTTCTTTTTCAAAGTATTTATTTATTTGCAAATCAGTTATAGAGGGAGAGACTGAGAGTGAGTGACCGATTCTTTCAGCTGCTGGTTCACTTTCCCAATGGCTGGAAGAGTCAGAGCTGGGCCAGGCTGAAGCCAGGAGCCAAGGATCCAGGAGCTTCTTCCAGGTCCCCTGCAGTAGTTACACGCCACTTTTATTAAAAAGTGTATCTTATGTACAGTGACTTGTTTCTGAGTCTTGAGTGAAAAGCAGGGCTCCTTGTGCTTGCATTTCTTCATTACTAGCATTATCTTCCACAAATGACTTTGAACCTCGAAACCCCAAAGACAGACGAGAACTGAGCTTTGCTCAAACTCACATAAGTCACGTGTAAGGAGTGCTTCACATTCCTCAAGATCCCCTGCCATTTTTTTTTTTTTTTTTTGGAAAGTCAGATATAAAGACAGGAGGAGAGACAGAAAGAAAGATCTTCCACAAGCAGCCACAATGACTGGAGCTGAGCCAAACCGAAGCCAGGAGCCAGGAGCTTCTTCCAGCCTGTCCTTGACTGCTTTCCCAGGCCAAAGGCAGGGAGCTGGATGGGAAGCGGGGCCACCGACGACCATATGGGATCCCAGCACATGCAAGGTGAGGACCTTAATCACTCCGCTATCGCGCTGGGTCCAGACTCGGTACTATTTTAAATATCTGCTTTCCGTAGATCTCGGCTTCCTTAAGATTCACATGCACTTTAAGTTCAAATTTTGTTGCCTGCCAGACCGCTATAATTTCATAACAGTGCCATACCTGACTGCGCCGTGATGCCTATCCAGGCCATGAAGAGGCACACTCCCGGGCCTGGCATGGTGGACTAGGAGCTAAAGTCCTCATCTTACATGTGCCAGGATTCCATATGGGCACCAGTTCTTATTCCAGCTGCTCTGCTTCCCTTGCAGCATCTGCTTGTGGCCTGGGAAAGCAGTCAAGGATGGCCCAAAGCCTTGGGAACCTGCACCCACGTGGGAGACCCAGACAGAAAGGAAGATCTTCTATCAACAGATTTACTCCTCAAGTCTCCGCAACAGCTAGAGCTGAGCCGATGCAAAGCCAGGAGCCAGGAGTTTCTTCTGGGTCTCTCATGTGGGAGCAGGTTTCCAAGACTTTGGGTCATCCTCGAGTGCTTTCCCAGGCCACAAGCAGGGAGCTGGATGGGAAGTTGGGTCGCTGAGACATGAACCAGTACCCATATGGGATCCTGGCGTGTGCAAGGTGAGGACTTCAGCCACTAGGCTATCGTACTGGGCCCAGCACTTACTCTCTCTCTTCCTTTTTCTTTCTTTCTCTCTCACTCTGCCTTTCAAATAAATACCTATATAAATCTTTTTTTTTTTATTTTGAAGAAAGCAGTTTAATACGCTGCTCTGTGTTACATGGTTACATGGTATACTGAGTATTTGCAAATGGCTCTCAGGCCGACCCTGTCGTCTCTAATCACAGGGCTATCCCCGGGCTCTGGTATTACAGTCACAAGCCATTGCTTCTGTCCTCCCAGGAGCTATTCTGAGGCATAACTTGCGGTGGCATTCAGGAAGCAACACCCCAGCTTGCAACACTTGGACTTGCTAAGCTCTTTAGACTAGTCGCTATTGGAAGGACTTAGAGACTGCCTTAGTCCCTCTGGTCTTCCCTTGAGTCTCCATCTCCAATGCAGGCGGAGCTCTCACCGAAGGTCCCTTATCTGGCTTCAGCCTGGCATGTTTCAGATTCAGGACAACCTCTTCCGGAAGAAATGCAATCATGCAATCATCTTCAACTCCATCCAGAGAAATTTCATCAACTAGCAGGAAGGACCAACCACCAGAGAAGAGGGGAATTTCAAAGTCTTTCCATAGCAGGTAGACTCCAGAGCCGGTTTTCAGAGAGCAGGGATTACCTGGGGAGTTTTGTCTGCGTAAGGAGACACTTTGTCGGAGATGACGGCCCCTGCTTCCTCCTGCTACTTGCTGCTGACTACCCCAGGCCCTGTGCCCATTCCTCGGCTCACTCGTCTATTCTTCATTATGCATGACGGCAGGCACGTAAAACAGGTGGTTAGGTCTCCACTTTGGCCACCTACATCCAACAGGAGCATGCCTGTTCAAGTCCCAGCTCTGCTTCTGATCCAGTTTCCTGCAAATGCGTCATGGAGACAGGAAATGATAACTCAAGTATTTGGGTCCCTGTCATTCATGTAAGAGACCAAAATTGAGTTGTGGCTATTGCAGGTAAATAGAGTTCTCTCTCTCTCTCTCTCTCTCTCTCTCTCTCTCTCCGTGTGTGTGTGTGCCTCTCCAGGACAGCTGGACAGGAAAGCTCTGCTGAAGTCTCCTGTGGACTCTCTGGCACTTTTGTGGAGAGCCTAGAGCTACAGAAATTCACTTATGGAGCAGTGAATTTGGCAGTCTCTCCCAAGACAGCAAGGCAGAGGAAGCTAAATGAGGTTTCCCCTAAAGTGTTTTTTTGGTTTTTTGTTTGTTTGTTTTTTGCCTTTCAGTTATCTTCTAATTGGGGAACTGGAGTTTATTTAGGACACATGGGACCACAAGAGTGAGGAAAAGAAAGAAACAAACAACAAAAGACAATCTCTTATCTCTCTGTTTCTCTTCTCTCATTAGTCCCCTGGGACCGAGCTTAAAAAAAAAAAAGGCGAAGTTAGAGAGAGAGGAGCAGAGATTCAGAGAACAGAGATCTCTTCTATCTTTTATCCAGACTGGGCCAGGCTCTAGATGAGCAAGGAGCTTCATCTTAGTCTCCCACTTGGGCGCAGGGGCCGGCGGATGTGGGTCACCTGATGCTGCCTTTGTAGGTGCATCAGCAGGAAGCTGGGTCAGAAGTGGAACCAGGACTCACATACATGCATCTATATGGGATGCCAGTGTTCCTGGCATCAGCTTTTCAGCTACCATGGTAGCCTTGGCAACAGGTTTCTGGGGGTCCTGACAATATGCACAAAAATCAGGCACAAGTCAGACTGGCAAGAAGAATCAATCCATAAAGAAATGAAGAACCTCTGAATGCCAGTCTTTGTGAAATACGGGAAAGAATGAAAACATCATTTCCCCAGCAAATATTTGCAATTTGAAGGCTTTATGCTGGGAGCTGAGGTATGACAGAGACACTCAGCCCCTATCCAAGAGACCCACATGCAGAAGCAATATACTGATAGGGGGCTGGGGCTCTAACAGTGGGTAAAGCCATTGTTTGCTACGATGGCATCCTTTATGGATGCTGTTTCAAGACCAAGCTGCTCCACTTCCAATTCCGCACCCTGCTAATGTACTTGGGAAAGCAGCATAACATGGCCCAGGTCCTTGAACTCTGCCAATTCAGGTGTGACTCTGGAAAAGGCTCCCTATTTCAATGATACCTCTAAAAAATGCCCCAACCCTTGCCCTGGTTTGGAGGTTGTGTACTTAAAGGGTTCAAAGAAGAGGAGGACAAAGAGGGTATCCCTTGGCCAGAAAAAAAAAAGTTATCATTGACCAATCTTTGGTAGGCTCCTTAGAGCCCTCATCTCTGTTTAAGGACTTGACTTTGGCCTTTTGTGCCTGTCCTGACCAAGTCCAGTTGCAGCGAGACTCCTATGATTTGAGCTTAGAAAGAATCCCCACCTTGACTCTGTAGAGGGTGGCCCCAGGCCTTTGGTCATGTCCCTATGGGGAAGCAAATAAACTCTCAAGCTCCATGGAGAATGTAACTCGCCTACCTAGAACAACCTGCTGGACCCCATGAAACTCAGCCCTGGATTGTAGTGCTACTTTCCGACAAGCAAAGGCCACCAGTCACTCTAACCAAGAAGGGACTGTTGCTGCAAGCATGGCTCTCCAATTCCTGGGTCTGCTGCAGCTGGTGTCACCCTTGCCCATCCTGCTTCCCTGTTCTTCCTTAAGTCTTGTTCTGCTCATGCCATCTTACTTCCACCACTCAGAATACTGGCCTCAGTCAATCACTTCCTTCGATAGGTATTAAAAAAAAAACATTGAAGTGTTTATTTACTTAAGAGGCAGTAATAGAGATAGATCTTTCATCTGAAAGGAGAGAGAGACATGTTCTATCCACTGGGTGACTCTCCCAAATGACCACCGTAGTCAGGGTTGAGCCAGGCAAAAGCCAGAAGCCAAAACCTTTCTCCTACATAGGGGGCTAGGACCCAAACACTTGAGATATTGTCTGCTTTCATTCTTAGTACATTAGCAAGGAGCTAGCTGGGTAGGAAGCAGAGCAGCTGGGACTCAAAGTGTTCATTCCAATATGGGATGCCAGTGTTATAGGCAGCATCTTCGCACACTGAGCCACAGCACCAGTTCTCCAGATATTTGATCAACTCTCTCATCTTCCACTGTTGGCACTCATGACATAAACCCCCCCAAATATGCCTGTAGGCATCCAAAATATGGCAGAGCCAAAACAGGCCACTCCAAAATAAGCCTGTTTGACATACTGATTATTTTAAGCTGGTTATTCTGAAACACTGCAGATATCAAAGTAGTTCTTGAAAGTTCTTTTTATAAAATAAATTTACATCTATAGAGGAAATCTTCATTTGGAAATGGATCTATGTACCAAGAAGAGTCAGCTGACTGCAGGAGAATGTCTCACTTATTCCTGAATCACCAATCCTACCTGTGTTTTACTGGTTTGGGGGTTGCGTAGCAGTGTGTGGCACAGGGTAAAGACATCACTTGGGATGCCTACACACCCCATGTTAAACCGCCTGGGTTGCAGTCCCGTCCCCATTCCCCATTATTGCTATCTTCCATTGTGCATATTGGGAGGCAGCAGATAATGGGTTCAAGTGCTTGGGTTATTGCCACCATTTGGGAGAACGGACTGAATTCTGGCTCTCAGCTTAGGCCTAGTCCAGCCCTGGCTAGTGTGGGCATTTTGGATGGGAATCAGCAGATGAGAAACCACTGCCATTCATTTGCATATTTCTCTGTCTCTCTCTTTCTCTCTCTTCCTCTCTCTCCTTTTCAACTAAATTTAAAAAATAAATAATAAATTTATTTTAACATCCTTTTAACACTAATTCATTTCATTTTTGATATTGGTTACACAGTGGAGAGGGGTGCACGCACACGTGGACCGTTAATTGGGGTGGGGAGGGTCAAGGAACTGGGGGAAAATGGATGAGACAATTGCCTCAAATCTGATTTTTCTTCCTATATCTGAGGAAAGTAGAGAGAGAAGAGGAGAAGGATGTTTCCAGCAACCCAAATGCATCAGTACCTGGGAATAGGAAAAGGCTACCCAATGTCACTCCAGGGTCCCCAGTGTGGAGCGTGTTCTGAGGGTACTGCTCAAGTGATTTTGATAGTTCCGAGATGTTACTGATTTCGTTGCTCCAAGATTGAGAAGTCCTTCCAAGGTCCATTGGCTGATAGAGTCCACTTTAGAGTCTCCATTCACCCAGATACTTGTCCGGGAGACATGTCCAATTTTTTTTCTGCCCTCCATGGTACTACACATCGTCCGTGGCTTCAATGAACTGGTTGTCATGTCCCCCATGTGCATCTGGGCATGCTGTCCACTGTATAGGCTTCAACAACCAAGGAGACCCAGTTCTGACACATGCACTGCTTGATCAGACCACATTTGCTGTGATTTTCCCTACGGCTGGAGTTCTGAGTCCAGTGGTCCAGTTGGCGGGTCCCCAAAGAAACCTCACCAGACCTGACTTCTTTGTGTGTCCGCCAGTGTGGACACCCAATTTGGCCTACACACACTCTGGTAGATACAGTCTCCCAGTCAGTTCTGCCCCTAGTCCCATCTCATCCACAAACCAATGGATGCTGCAGCCCAACCTAACCCTGCCCACCACAAACTCAGCCCTCATGCACACCAGAAAGAATGAAAGCCTAGTTATGGCAACCCCTAAGAACCCCCACCAGGCCTGCCACTAGCCCTGGTTCCTATACACGCCAGTATGTGCAGCAGACTGGTCCAGTGTATTCCACATCCCACTCTGCTCTTGTATACATCACTGGGTGTTGGAGCCTAGCTCAACTCAACTGATCCCACTGTTCATCCCACATTCATACTGGCAGGTGCCACCACCTATTTAGCCAGGCCTGTCCCCAGCTCTGGCATGCACACTCACCAGTGGGAGTTGCAACCTGTCAGAGAGGTGCCAAAGTCTCCTTAGTCAGCACATTCCCAGTCCTGGATCTTGCACTTTCCAGGTAGTTCTATGGTCTAGTCTGACAGAGCTTGCCCCAGTCCCAGCACCTGCTAACCAATGCTGAGGCTAGCCCAACCAGCTGGTACTTACTCTGGCTAATATATGCACCAATGGATATGGTCGCTTAAACCAGCTCACATGCAGGACAATGTGCTTTGTAGTCCTGCCTAGCCTGGTCTGCCCCCAGTCCCAGCTTTCATGCTAACTAGCAGGAGCAGTGGTTCAGCAGGGCAATGCCACTGTGCTATGGTTTGGTCTGGCCCTGCCCATTCCACTCCATCCCCAGAGCCAATCTACACACCTGCCAAGAAGCGAAGTAGCCCTGCCTGGGCTGACCAACACCCATCCTTGACTTATGCGCTCACCAGCAGGAGTGACGGCATATCAGGGGAGTTCCCCAAGATTCCTGATCAGGCTCACTCTCAGAACCATGTCTCATGCATGCAAGTGGATGCTAGGTCCTTACCCGTGTTGGTCTTTGTGTGTGCTGGTGGATGTTGCGGCTCGCATCATCCCATCCCCAATTCTTGAATGTGTCTGTGGCTGCTACAACCTGAACCACCCCAAACTGTTCCCAAACCCAGTATCCATGGGTGTTGGCAAGTTCCATGGTCATGCCTAGCTCAGCCTGTCACCACCCCCAGCCTACAAGCAAACCAGCTGGCATGGCAATCCCACAGGGGTGAGCCCACAGTCCACCAAAGAATATGCTCTCAGATTCAGTTCTCTCATGAGCTGATTAGTGTCAAGGCTCAGCCCAACATGGTCCACACTCTGCCTTGATACACACTGGCAGGTACTATGGTCAAGCATGCCAGGCAGGCCCCCCAGCCATGGCTTTTGTGTACACTGGTAGGTGGTGATCAATACCAACCAGCCCAGTTCACGGCTCCCACATGGTTGGGTGTATTGATTTGGCCTCAAAAGGTCCTCTAATTTCCATCCTCTAAAACACCCAGTCTCAGCCCCCTTGTTTACCTATAAGCACAGTAGCCTGGTTGGCGGAAGTACCCCAGAAGTCACTCCTCACCTGTTACATTCTCCCTCAGCAGCCCTCCCTCATGTGTGGAGAAGTGTTCTCCACACTCTTTTCCTTGCACAATACACAGCCCCCCATGCCTAGGAGAGTGCAAATCCCCAAGTCCAATCCTCCGGCAGTGTGCTATGCCAGCCTGGGGCCCTACCTGCTTACCCAGGGCCCATGCACACTCGCACCTGGGTCCCCAGACCCTGTCCACTGGTGTGCAGGAATCTGCCCCCATATGTTAAAAAATTAATTGGCAATTAATTAAAAATCAATTAAATTTAAATAATTAAAAATTAATTGACAATTAGTTAATTTTGTGTTAACTTGTATAGCCTGCCAGCTATTAGCTGCTTTTCTCCCTACAGTGTAACACTTGCCTAGCTACAATGCAACCTAGGCTGTTGCCTACATCTGGGGATAAATAATAAATTTAAAAGGCTTTTTTAAAAATGTTCTGATCATCTCACCCAAACTAGTGTCTGTCACACACTGTTTTTATTTGTGTTTAAATTTTGTTTCAAAAAGATATACATTATTTATTTGAAAGGCATAGTTACAGAGGGAAAGGGAAGTAGAGAGAGAGGAAGATAAAGAGAGAGAAGAGAGATTCTATCCATTGGTTCACTAAATGGCAAGTACAGGCCAGGACTGGGCCAGGCTGAAGTCGGGAGCCAGGAATTTCATCAAGGTGTCCCATATGGGTGACAGCAGCCCAAATACTTGGACCAACTTCTGTTTCCTTTCCAATAGCAGCAGCACTAGCAGCAAGGAGCTACACAGGAAGCAGAGCAATCAGGACTCGAACCAGGGCTCTGATGCATATCCTGTCCACCAAACCTGATCCTTGTCCATCTACCCACCCTGTTCCTTGTCTGTCCTCTGACTCTACCCCTTGTCCATCCACTGACCCTGTTTCTTGACTACAAATCCCTGCTTGATCTTACTGCATTCAGGGATGAGCTGATGATCTTCCAATACTGCAACAGAGTCAACCTTTATTGCAACATTTTTTTAATGAAATCTCCCCCACCCTTTCAACACGTGTCAGAAGAATTGCTTAGCATTCTGTCAGTGGAGGGAACGACGGTTATGGAATGGTAGTGATGCACATGACCCAAACCCCACTCTTTCCATGCAGCTTGACTGGAAACATCTAACTTGATGGCAGGCTCTGCTCACCTATGTTCCGTAATGCCTCTGAGCTCCACTTCCCACCATGCATGTGATGCCTTGACACGTTCCTGAAGATGGCCCCGTGTGTTTACCAGCCCCACGTGTATCAGTCATCCAGGCATTTTCTAGGTATCCCTGCACTCCACCAAACAAGGTAAGTGGTACTCAAGACCAGTGGTACTCAAGTCAGTCTCCTTTGATTGTTCAATTGGGCCCTATCATGAGCACCACCTCCTAGCATCTAAAGGGACAACCCAACGTTGGTGGGGACAGCTGCCCTCCCTTCCTTGTGAAAAAAGGTTGCCTACATGCACAACTCAATGCCTACTGTTTGTGTCAATAAATCTTGCTTTGTGTTCCCTTAGGCGTGTCTCCTTCTTGAATTGTTTGTTCACCTGGAGACGAGAGCTTGGGATAAGCCAAGGCTGGGGTCCAACTGTCCACAACAGAAGGGTCAGGATTTCAGACTCTCCATGCTAGAAGACAGCCCTAACCTGAGTCTGCAACCACCCACCCCAAGGAACAGCAGCATGGGTGCCTCTGGATGGCTGGGCAACTTGGAGAACCCTCAGTCTCCACACAGGGGGCGTCTTTATAACCTTCTACCCTGACCACCACAAAGGGTAAAGGACCCCTTTGCCTTCCCAGCCCCTGTACTGTTAGTGAGAATGAAGGGGGCAGAGGAGGGGAGGGGAGCCCACTGATGGCACCACAGGACATGGGGCTAGAGAAGACAGTTTGGAACCGATCCTAAAACTAAAGACTCGCATCATGTCTTGTCCCAGTGGGCCACCCAGCAAGCTAGCTGCAGATATGAAATAAACAACTCTGACCTGGAAGAGGGCCTGCTGGGATTCACTTTCCCAGAATGGGATGGCAAGGGTTGGAGAGCAGGGAGGAGGCAAGAGGCTCTGCCAGGCAGCCCATCCCCTGGGAGAGGGGCAGCCCATAGAGGCAGCCAAGTGGGACTCAATTCTTCCTCCCCTGTGGATATGTTAATAGGGGTCTGGTTTCTGATTTTTTATGTAAATTTCAATGAGGTATGTTTATGCCTCACTGAATGAAAAAGACATTGAATTAATATACATATGAAAAGAAGCTACAACCTTGAGCAATCATTCTTCAAAAACTCTTCCAAGGCCTTTTGGACGAAGGATGGCTGATGGAAAGCCTTCTAAGATCACTTCCTTGATTTGAATTTCATCAAAGTCATGAAATAATCTCTTAATGAGCAGGCAGTGCAGTGGATCAAGGCGTGAAAGCTTCCTGCTTCAGAAGAATGAAAAGGTCCTTGTAAGTGTTGGTCTAAAAGCCGTGTGATAACATCTCCAGCCTCCAAACTCAAATGTGGATTCCCGGGACAAGTCCTGGGTGACACCAATGAGCCCCGGCAAAAACTGATGTGTGTTTCTACTGTTTAGGCCTCCCACTAATGTCCTCTTCCACAGCTGCGCTGGACTCCAAAGCACGAGGAATGTCAGGATTTGTGTCACTTTCATTTTTTTTCCCCCATGCTTTCGTTTTAGTCTGAAACCCAGTTTCTCAGAGCAAGACTTTTCCTCCACCAAAGTCTGGCCACATCCACCCATTTCTAAGGCCGCACACAAGAGAGGTTGGCTTGTTGATGGTGATCAGAAACATTCTGAGATGTCATAAATGTAATCACAAGGGCAAAATGGTGGATGGCAGAAGACATGGGAAGGGAGGGTTAGTTAGCCAACAAGCCCCAGACCAAAAAAACAGAAGCTCCTTCACATCCTTGACTGCACACTAAAACCTCAGTGCAGGCTGGAAAAGGGACTGGAAAAGTCCCAGAGCTAAGGGTGGTGCAGGCTTCCTAGTTCTGCCCAGAAATGCAAATCACCTGCCTGGGAACATCTGTTGCATCATGGGAGAAACCTGACCCTCAGTGTAAAGATACTGATGGAGCAAGAACTATAAGCTTAACTCAGCTTCAGTTTCTTCCCTAAAAACTAGGAGCAGTTTCTAAACTTCTTGCATTCTTCCTCAAAACCAATTCCACTGTTCCCTAACTCCGAAAGAGCTGGAGTATGCCTAACAGTTGCCCCTGCAAAGCCAAAAGCATACCTGATTATAAAAAACATCTCTAACAGCTCCATCTCAGCTTTGTCCAAATGAATCGGCTATGGCTTATGTGTTTGTGGTCTGTTTTGTTCCTATATTCTAACAGATACTGCAGTTATAAGAATGCCTCTTAGATTGCAGTTCCTCTGTCACCAGGAACAGGGACCTCAACTGGTCATTTCCAACGACAATGGCCCCACTGGGCACTGCCCTTCCCTTCTCACGATCCCAACCATACAGGAACAACAGCTGCTTCTGTTCTAGGCTGTCCTATCCCCGGTTACCCCTCTTTGAGTAAATCCATCCCTCTCATCTGTAACCAATGTCAGTCCCATGTAAACATCCTACGTTTCCCTTCCCCAACATCCTCGCTACAAATCGATGCTCCTGGTTCCTGTCAGCAAAAAATATTTCCAGCTGCTGGTGTTGTGGGAACCTGTACAGGTCCGATCCCCTGTTCCCCCCACCTTTTTTTTTTTTTCTGGCCAGCATCTGTGATGACTCAATAACTCCTTTCGATTTCAGAGCTTCTGCAGTCTGAAGACTTTTGGTTTTGCAATGGGACAGTGGTGATTTACCTTCTACTCATTTTCATCAGCCAGACGTGACCAAAAATCCTGTGTTAAGGAATAGGAAAGTCATGGTACTTTACCCCCTTGGCCTTGGGGTCTAGTAGTGGGGTCTTGGGTGCACTACTTCCCCAGTGCACCCATTCTACCTGGACTGGGAAGTCACGATGTCCATGGCCCTCACACTGAATTCTGCTTGTGGCACTCCCAAGCTGGGAAACAACAGAAGAGCTCTGAAGAGTGTACGGGTGGGCGGCTGTGTTCTCTGCCTTCTGTTGACACCTGCTGTTCTGCAGAAGATCTCATCAGCGCCCTGCTACTAAGAGCCTTATTTTAAAATGCAAATGCAGTGTCACAACCAATCCCTTCATTTCCAATCCCAGGACTCATACTCGATTTTTGGAAACGGGAGAAAAAAAAAATATCAATCTACTGGTTCACAGCATCTACGTTCATGGAAATTAGGTCTTACAACAAAACCTGTGCATGGATTTCAATTTTTTTATTTCATTTTGAATAGATTATTTTGTTTTCAATTTAATTGAAGAAACAAACAAACAAACAAAAAGAAATCAGAAAACGTCCATCTTCTGGTTCACCTCCCAAAGGGCTGCTGGGCTAGGCTGAAGCCAAGGGCCCGAGTTCAATTTAGGTTTCTTATGTGAGCGGCAGGGACCGAATTGAGTTGTTGCATCCACTTGACCGCTAAAACAAATGTTACATTCATCAGTGACAGTCACAATAACGTTTTATTATCAATTAGAGGCAAGGCAACTGATTGGCCAACCGGGTGGACTGGCCAGCCAGAACCAGCACCCCTTAGCACAGTGTGATCCCAAATAGCACATTCACAGGTTTTTATAAGGACAGTCCACAATAGCTTGAAAAGGGGCAATCCACACTAGCCTGCAAGGTGATGGGAGGAATACCACACATTCCCTGACTATCTTGGCTGGACAGTCCAAGCCAGGCTCTTCTCTGGTCCAGCAATTAAGGTAACCACCCACTTAATTACTCAGAGCCACCTGTGAGATAACAGACTTGGACCTTGCTTGATTCATGAGAATGGAGGCCCATCGATGTTGAAGGTCACACAGGCCATTTGGCCTGCAAGCTCACACAGTTTCTTAGTATCAATGAGCCATGTTTACTCCATTTTTAAAGGCGTATTTCTTTTTTTTTTTTTTTTTTTACAGATTTATTTATTTTATTACAAAGGCAGATATACAGACAGGAGGAGAGACAGAGAGGAAGATCTTCCTGTCTGATGATGCACGCCCCAAGTGAGCGCAATGGCCGGTGCTGTGCCGGTCTGGAGCCAGGAACCATGAACATCCTCCAGGTATCCCACATGGGTGCAGGATCCCAAAGCTTTGGGCCGTCCTTGACTGCTTTCCCAGGTCACAAGCAGGGAGCTGGACGGGAAGTGGAGCTGCCAGGATTAGAACCAGCGCCCATAAGGGATCCCGGCGCGTTCAAGGCGAGGACTTTAGCTGCTAGGCCATGCCGCTGGGCCCTCCACTTTGTTTTCAATACTACAGAGTCACCACCTGCTGCCACCCCAAATGCGCCTTCACAGGAAGCTGGACCTGAAGCAGGGCAGTAATGATTTGTACCAGGTACTCTCCTGTGGGTGGCAGATGTTCCACTGGTATACCAAATGTCTGCTCTGTATTTCAAAGATTTTTCTTTGCGATAAGATAAACGTCTGTCTTTTAATTCTTCACTGAACCTTCTGCCATAATGGGTATGCCGAGTGCTCATGTAAACGGCATCAAACATTCTACGGAAATGGATCTTTCCAGAAACCCCAAGGGGTACGTGCTGGCTCCTGAGGCTTCTCCTGGGAACCCAAGGCTCACTGAATCTTACCAGGTCCAACAACTGACAATGGCTGAGAATAACATTTGACCCAAGTCTCCTTGGTTTGAAGTCTGGCCAGCATTGTGGTGCACGGATTCAATGGTCAGTTACAATGCTGGCGTCTTGTATGAATACTGGTTTGAGTTCTAGTTCTTCCACTTCCATCCAGTTCCAGGAGGGGGCGGATGGAGGCAGAATGGAGGATGGTCCAAGAGCTTCAAGGATAGTGCTTGGGGCAGAGGCACCTCAGACAAGAATCATGGATTTGAGTTCTGGCTCTGCTCCTGGGGCATGTCCTGCCAAGGCATACTCTGGGGAGTCCAAGTGCTTGGGTCCCTGTCACTGACATGGAGGGTGGAGATGGAAGTCCCAGCTCCTGGCTCCAGCTTAGCCGAGCACCAGCTGCTGCAGGCATTCGGGCAGTGAGTCAGTGAGCTGTGAGGTGTCTGTCTGTTTCTCTCTGTTTATAAGCTTTTCAAACTAATAAAAAAAATAAATAAATAAAATATTTTCTGAAAAACAAGCTGAGACAGCCTGATGTTAAGAAGCTATTATTCTATTGTTCTGTCTTCCTTTCTACACCTTATGGAGAAACCAGCTTAGAAATGAGGCAGGCATAGTATACTCCTTGTTTCTCTTCATGCCAGCCCTTTTCTGCCTGCAAAACCAATCTCCTTAACTTGGCCCATGAGAATAACTACTCTATTGTATGGGATGAAGTGCTGCCTGATAATAGAATCACAAATAAAACCAATTACAGTCTTTAACACAAATTGTTGCCACTTTGGCTTTTGATGCCTAGAAAACATTGACAGCCTGGGGCATATTATGTGGCTAAATGAATTTCCAAAATTGTGGTGGCGGCAGTAACTGAGCAGGCCCCAGACTGTTGCAGGGAGTCCTTCCCAGGATCAGCGGCTGTGGACAGCTCAGCTGGGGCTAGAATGGCAGCAAGGAACAGCAGGTGCATCTTCTGAGGGCAGTGCAGGGAGGTGAACAAGATGCTGAGTGAGGACTTGGGGGCAGAGGGAGAGAAGGTACTGTTGGTACACGACACAGTCAAGAGGAGAAGAGGGACAGCATCATGGCACAGCACCTTAAGCCGCTGCTTGCAACACCAGCATCCCATAGGAATGACAGTTTGAGCTTGACTGCTCCACTTCCAATACAACAACCTGTGAATGGCTTGAGAAAAGTAACAGAAGATGGCCCAAGTACCTGGGTTTCTTCCATACACAGGAGACCAGAACGAAACTCCTAGCTCCTGGCTTTGGCCTGATAAAAGTGTAAGCCATTCATCTAGGGAGTGAACCAGCAGATGAAAGATCTGTCTTTCCCTTGCTCCTCCACAGCCACCTCACATGTGCAGGATTGGTATTAACAGACATCAGTGAGGGATGGGCATCTGGCACAACGGTTAGGATGTTGTGTGGGACTCCCACAGCTCAATGACTAACATTGAATCTGGCTCTACTTTCCTTTCCAGCTTCCAGTTAACACACACCAAGGAAGGTGGCCGGCAAGTGGCCCAAGTTCCTAGGTTCCTGCCACTCCTGTGGGAGACCTAGAGTCGGTTCTAAGTCCTCGGGTCCACCCTGGCCCAGACTCACCTGGTGTGGTCAGCTGTGGAGGAAACCCAGCATGTACACAACTCTCTCTGTATCTATCAGTCTTGAGGTAGAAACTTTCACACAGAAAATGAAAGGTTCTTCCAGATCAAAGAAAGGGTATCCTGATCCAACCAGGAACTATGTCCTCATGTGCAACTATCGTACAGGGATCTCACAGTCATAAAAAGCCTAATCTAAATGCATGTGAACATACAAGGGAGACAAAGGAAGAAAGATGGTATATAAAATGTTGTATATAAAGCAGTTCCTGATGTATTGGGGGCCTAGATTTTTTATATATGAACCCACTGGCCCTTATGCTGGCACAAAAAATATATATATATAAATATATATTCTGCTTTCACTAGAGCCTCTGTATCATGTTTCTCTGTCCAAGTATGCCACAACTCTGACTTTCAACATGTCAAGCAAGAATAATTTGGAAAGAAACCTTCCAGTGAACTAAGTTGTTTACTTTTTTTTATTGATTAATTTTTCTTGGAAAGGCAGATTTACAAAGAGAAGAAAAGAAAGATCTTCACTGGTTTATTCCCCCAAATGGTTGCAATGACTGCAGCTCAGCCAATCTGAAGTCAGGAGCTTCTCCTGGGTGTCCCATGTGGGTGCAGGGTCCCAAGACTCTGGGACATCCTCTGCTGCTTTTCTAGGCCATCATCAGGGTGCTGGATGGGAATTGAAACAGCTGGGACACAAGTCAGTGCCCACTGGAATCCTGGAGCTTGCAAGGGGAGGATTAGTCAATTGAGTCATTGCATCAGGCCAAGACACTAGGTTGCTATGTCATACAAAACAGGTGGAATATGTCTTTCAAAAATTATTCATTTATTTGAAAGGGAGAGTTACAGATAGAAGAAAAGACAAATCAAGAGAGGAAGAGAGAGAGAAAGAGAGCTCATCTCCTGGCTCTCTCCCTAACCAACTGCAAAGGTTAGGGCCAGGACCAAAGCCAGGAACCTGGAACTCCATCCAGGTCTCCCACAAGGGTGGCAGAGGCCCGAGAACTTGAATTATCCTTTGTTATTTCCTAGGTGCATTAGCAGGAAGCTGGATCAGAGGTGGAGCAGCCAGGGTTCCATTCAGCACTCATATGGAGTGTAGGCCTATTTAGTAATGGCTTCCTCAGCTGTGCTACAACACCAGCCCCTGGCATATAATTCGAATGATGGTAAAAACAAAACCCGTGGTAACCTGTCAATGTGAATTCATCCCAGTCACATGAGCTCCCAGGTTACAGGCAGGGTCTGGGGGCCTCAAGAAGGAACACTGAACAAGGTGAACCGGAATCTGACACTCCTTGGATTTCCAGCGTGGGGCTCACTGAAGAGAGCCAGTAACGCATGGGGCAAGCCAGATACTGATAGTTGGAGAACTGAGGCCAGGGTCTTGAAGGAATTGGCAGTTGTGTCAGGAAGATGGAACAACACTGAGAAAAAGCTACACAGGCTTCAGCATAAAGAAGACACTGACGACATATCACAGAATGTTCCAGAAAAAAAAAAGATGCAAGCACAAATTATTGTTAGAAATGAATATATTCTCTACTTAGTGGATCATACTGCTTTTTTCCCCACCAACCATATAAAAACTGATTATACGTTAGCTCCCCTAAGAACTATTTTAATACTCAAAAAACCCCACAATTCAATAAAAACAAAAAATTAAGGAGAAAAGCTTACATGATAAAAACCAAATCACTTTACATAAAAGTTCTTCTAAATAACTCTTAGATGAAAGAGGACATAAAACCTGGAATGGCAGACTATTTAGACAACAGGGACTTCTCCAACACTGCACATAAAAACTTATGGACTGAGGCAAGAGTCATACTAAGAGGCGAAAACATAACACTAAATGCTTTCACTATTAAGCAACACAAAAGAAAATAAATGGAGTTTTCCACTCAAAAAGGTAGAAACAGGGCAAGAAAACAGGAGGTGAAAAGAGCGATGGGATAAAATGGCTTTCTAGGGGTTGGATATTGGAGTAAGCAGGTTGTGCGGTCACTGGAATACATCTACATCTTATCTCAGGCTGCCGGCCAGAGCCTTGGCTCAGCTACTCTGCTTCTAAACCAGACTCCTGCCAGTGTATCCAGGAAGGCAGTGGACGGTGGCTCGATCACTCAAGTGAGAGGCTAAGACTGAATTCTGGGGTCCTTGCTTTGGCCTGGCTGAGGCCCGGGCATTAAGAAACTGGATTAGCAGACTCAAGATTTCTCTTTCTCAGTCTCTCTCTCTGTCACTGTGCCTTTCACAGAAGTAAGTTTGCAGAATTCAAAGATGGAGAAAAAGGGAAATGAGGTAAGTAGGTAGCTCTTGAAAAAGCAAATAATTTGGAATTCATAAGTAGAAAGGGGGAAAAACAGTGAGAGAGATCTTCCATCCACTAAATTACTCTCCAAGGGGCCACTACCACCAGAACTGAGCCAAACTGAAGCTAGGAACCAGGAGCTTCGTCTGGGTCTCCTCTGGTGGTAGAAGCCCAGATATTTGTTCTCCCAGCGGCATTATCAGGGAGCTGGGTTGAGAATGGAATAGTGTGAAGGCTGGGGGAAAGGGTTGGGAGGGGACTACAATGGCTCAACTGGCTAATCCTCCCCTTTAAGAGCAGGGAATCTCATTTGGGCGTCAATTCCTGTCTAGAATGCTCACTTCCCACTCTGCTCTCTGCTTGTGGTCTGGGAAAACAGTGAAAGATGTGGGAGACCTGAGCTCAGCTCAGCTTGTGGCCACTCGGAGAGTGAACTAGTGAATAAAAGATTTTTTCTGTCTCTCCTCTCTGTAAATATGCCTTTCCAATAAATAAGTAAAATCTTAAAAACAACAACAACAACAACAAAATGGAACCACCAGGACACAAACTGGCACTCATATGAGAAGCTGGGTTTACCTTCCATACCACAATGCCAGCCCCAGGAATTTAAAATTAACTGTTATTTTAAAAGGATAGAAGAAATCTTTATAAAAGCCAGTAGAGTTGAGAAGAGGGCTTTGACCGCAAAACAAAAAGGTTCAAAATTTTAAATAATGAACAGAAGACAGGTCTGTCCAGAACACTCTCAGAGTCCATGCCAACTTGTGAGGGAGCGTCTGGTGGTGGCACAGGTGCATCCTGTCAATTGGTGAAGAAGAGAACAGAACCGAACATGGGAAAGCTGATCATTTTCCATCATACAAACAGGTAGATAACTCTCTGCTAAGTGGAAAAACTCAGTCCTAAAAGGCCACCCACTCCCTTTTGATGAAATGTCCGGAACAAATTCGAAGAGGCAGAAAATAAATGGTGACTGTCCGTGTGCTGTGGGAAAGGGGAATGAGACAGGTAATGGACATGGACTAAAATTATGGTAATGATTGCAGGACCTCAGCAAGTACATTACAAACCACTGGTAAAATGTATGACACAAATAAGATCTCAATAGGGTTCTATTTATTTTTAAAAAAATTTATTATTTTTAGTACAAAGTCAGATACAGAGAGAGGAGGAGACACAGAGAGAAAGATCTTCCGTCCACTGATTCACTCCCCAAGCACCCGCAACTGCTGCAGCTGAGCCAATCCAAAGCCAGGAGCCAGGAGCTTCTTCCAGGTCTCCCATGTAGGTGCAGGGTCCCAAGGCTTTGGGCTGTCTTCAGTTACTTTCCCAGGCCACAAGCAGGGAGCTGGATGGGAAGTGGGGCCACTGGAATTAGAACTGGGACCCATATGAGATCCCAGCACGTTCAAGGCAAGGACTTAAGCCGCTAGGCCACAGAGCCGGGCCCAATAGGGTTTTATTTTCAGAAGGACAGCATAGACATACAAAAGAGAAAACTATATGTAAGATTACCTAATCAATGCAGGGTCAGTTTTAAGCACTACCGGTGACTATACTGGGGCCAAGTGATGCTTGTTTTAGAAATGAAAGCAGAGTACTATTTCAGATAATCCTTGAATAAAATTCATGACACGAAAGAAAGAAAAAAAAAAAGCATTGTTAGCTTTATAAATGCTGAAAAGGCACATGAAAACATTCAATATGTACTCCCAAGAACAAATCCTAGAGGATTAGAAGGATAATTTCCCCAGCCTGATCTCTATCAATTTAAAACCAACAGCCACTGGTAGTTTTAATAGTGAAATGTTGCAGACATCTCATTAAGTCAGGAATCAGATAAAGATCTGCTGTCCCCATTAATATTTAATATTGCTTTGCGGACTGAAGGCAAAAGAAAGATAACATAATGATAGGAAATAAAAAAAAAGACTAAATGATACTTATTTATACACAAAGTGATTATCAGAAGAAACGAAAGAAAATCAATAAAAATTAGCAGAACTCACAAGAGTTGAGATAAATAGCCAATTGTGATTTCTCATGAAAACGCTCTACTGAAGTAGCGCAAACCAACTAAAAAAATCTCAAGTGTTCAGATCAATCAATTTCCCCAAATTGAACATAACCACTAAGCCGTTATCCACATAAAGAAAAAAAAGACGATGGGGCAGCAGGTTCAAGTTGTGGCACCGTGGGTTAAGTCTGCATCCCATATTGGCGTGTCCGTTTAACACATCCAATGCAGCTGCCCATGTGCCTGGGAAGGCAGCGGGTGGTGGTCCAAGTACTTGGGTCCCTGCCACCCACATGGGAAGCCTGGATGTAGTTCCTGGCTTGCAGCTCAAGACGGACACAACACTGACTGCCAGCGCATCTGGGAGTGAATCAGTGGATGGAAACTTCCTCTTCTCTCTGTCGCTTGGCCTTTTCAATCAATCAATCAATCAATAATCAATCAATCTTTTAAAATGAAAGAACAAAAGATGATTAATCCCTTCAATAATCTCCCTTTACATTCTCTAAGTTGACCCTGAAGTTAATTGACTTTCAACACTGTAGCATTAACTGCCTCCTTTTAAAATTTATTTATTTTTAAAACCACTTCATTGAGATTGATCTATAAAAAGCTGTCCATATTTAACATATATAATCTGATGTTTTGGAATTGAAACGTATAAAATAAAAAATCAAATAGTATGCTCTATTTGCATACAACTGATTTGGCTTAATGTTTATGTTTGAAAACTACGCATGGTTTTAGCTTCAAAAAAATGGCATTAATGTCCTCAGATAATCAGTGAAGGAGATACAGCAATAATAAAACAAAACCTGAATGTTTTTGCATAAAAATTACTAGAGAACCACACACAATGCTTGAAAAGCAAACATTTTAACATCAGCGATGAAACATTCATAAAACACCGCTAAGGAAACGTCTCTAAGCACAACCAAAAATAAAAGATGAGAAACCAGACAAACGATAACAACATTGAAGGATGAGTCTGAAAGCAAAGGTTGGTACCTAAATAAGAAAAGGGTTACAAAAGCAGAGCTTACACACACACACAAACATCACTGTCCATGGTAACTGCACCAGCCTAACCTCTCACCAACAGTGGAGTAGGGAACCTTTCGCCCCCACATCCAAGCCAGCAGGTGTTAGTAAATTTTGAATTGAAGAGTGATTTACCATATGACCCAACTGTCCCCGTCTTGGAAATAGAGCCAAAGGAAATGGAATCTACATATAATAAAGTGACATGCAGCTCTATAGTTACAGCACAATCCTTAATAGCGAAAGCATAGAAGGAAGCAGCCCAAATGCCTGTGGAAAGAAGAATGGATAAAGGAACTGCAGAACAACTACTCCATGGAATATTACTCAGTCTTTAAAACGAATGAGATTCTGGGCCCCAGTGCGGTAGCCTAATGGCTAAAGTCTTCACCTTGAATGCACTGGCATCCCATATGGGCGCTGGTTCTAATCCCAGCAGTCCCACTTCCCATCCAGCTCCCTGCTTGTGGCCTGGGAAAGCAGTGGAGATGACATAAAAGCCTTGAGACCCAGAAGAGGTTCCTGGCTCCTGGCTTTGGATCAGCTCAGCTCTGGCCATTGCAGCCGCTTAGAGTTTAATCATTGGATGCAAGATCTTCCTCTCTGTCTCTCCTCCTCTCTGTATATCTGACTTAGCTTTAAAAAAATACATAGACCATTCAAGTATTATATGGAGATGCAAAGAGCCACAGAACAATCACTCAGAAGAGTGGGTAGAGGTGGGCATTGTGGCATAGATGATTGAGTCTCTGCTTGGGACACTAGCAACACATATTAGAATTATCATTCAAGTCCTATCACCTCTATTTCTGATCTGGCTTTTTGTTTATACAACTTGTAATGCAGAAAGCAGCCTACGAAACTGGGGTCCTACCACTCACACAGGAAACCTGGATAGAATCTGGCTCCTGACTTTGTAGCCTGGCCCAGCCTTGGCTGCTGTGAGTATTTAGGAAGTAAACCAGCAGAGAGAAGTGCTCTCTCTCTCTCTCTCTCTCTCTCTCTCTCTCTCTCTCTCTCTCTTTCTTCCCTTTTTTCTCTCTGCCATTGTGCCTTTCACACAAATCAGTAACTCATATTAAATAAAAGAGAATGGAGCGGGGGGCGTGGGGGTCTGAAGTTAGACTGCCCCTGCGATGCTAATATCTAGTGTGAGGGCTGGTTTAAACCCCTACTGCTCCATTTCTGAGCCAGCTCTCTTCTGATCTGTCAGGTAAAGCAGCGGAACATGGACCAAGCGTTTGGGCCCCAGTCACTGCTGTGAAAGCTCCACATGAAGTTCCAGGCTCCTGATCTCCAGCAAGCCCAGCCCTAGCAGCTGCTGCACCCATCTGGAGAGGAAATCAGCAGGTGGAAGACTGCATGCTCTGTCTTTCTCCCTCTCTCTCCAAATAAATAAATAAACCTTAAAAAGAATAATGGCGAGCAGTGCCTCTGGAGAATGAGGAGGGACTTGCAGAATGCAGATTTGACTTTTAAGGATGTATGTATGTATAAAATTTTTATGAAAGTAAAAAAACCATGTAAAATATGCAAAACACTCATGAAACATTCACAGTGGTTATCACTGGGTGGTGTGATTCTGAACGATCATGCAATATCCTTGTCCTTCTAATTCTTACAACGAATACTAAAGTTACCACGAACCTCATACAAGTCTCACAATGAATCTATTTTGTAAAGAAAAGTCATTTCACAGGCTCTGACTTTGGAAGTCTCTGGCCTCAGTGCTTCTGCCTTTTTTTCTTTTTCTCTGCTGGGCTGGAGCTGGACAACATCTGGATCTCCACAGCATCTGGAATAGTAGCAGGATGGACAACTGTTCTCAGCCCTTCTCTTCCTGAATGGTTATGGACAAATTATAGAGATCTCATTTCCTGGCTGTCAGCCTCGGCTCCTCCCTCCTCATATTCTTTAGGAGTTAAAGTCTCTGCAATTTCAAGTTCCTTCAAGCAAATATTTCAGTGACCCAGAGATGATTACAAGATATAGGGGATTTTTTTTTAACTTCCTGTGTCTAATTACTTTCCAGAAAGCACTATAGGCTCCAGTGGGGGAGGGACCAACGTCTGAGTGACATAAAGATGTACCATCTCTCAGCCAGCAGCTTTGCCCACTTCTGGGGACCCACAGAGACTGACGGGAACAGAGAAGATTAAGGTGGCAAATTAAACTCAAGGCATGCAGTGTGGCAGCCACAGATCACTTACAACCACAGCTCCCGTAGCTGAGCACCGGAGAGCTATGACCAGGGGGTTTCTTGGATAGATTTGGCTTAGTGGCTAAGATATCAGCTACTTAGGATGCCCTTGTCCCATGTCAGAATCCTTAGGCTCAATACCCAGCTCAAGCTCCTGACTCCAGCTTTCTCACTAACGCAGACTGGGAGGCAGCCAGGACAGCTCAAGTTCTGGGGTTCCTGTCACCCACAGGGCAGACTGAGACTGACTTCCAACTTTGGCTTCAGTTTAGTCCTAGCCATTGCGGGCACCTGGGGAAGCAACCAGCACATGGGAGCCCTTTGTTTCCCTCTCTTTAAAGATTTATTTATTGGAAAGGTTGATTTACAGAGAGAGGGAGAAATACAGAGAGAAGGTCTTCCACCCTCTGGCTCACTCCACAAATGGCCAAAATGCCTGGAGTAGAGTTGATCTGAAGCTAGGCGCCAAGAACCTCTTATGGATGTCCCATGTGAGCACCAGGCCCCAAGGCTCTGGAGCATCCTCCACTGATTTTCCAGGCCATAAGCAGGGAGCTAGATCGGAAGTGGAGCAGCTGGGACACGAACTGGCACCCATATAGGTGCCAGTGCTTGGAAGTGGAGGATTAACTAGTTGAGCCACCGCATTGGCTATTCCCTTCTTTTTGTCTCGCTGCCGCTCAATAAAAAACAATCCAGGAGCCTAGAACTCAGCACTGACAACTGGAGTGCCCTGAGAGAGACAGACAGGCAGCAGGGAGCAAGGGCTCTGGGTGCAAAATTCTTTGATGCTTCATATTCCAGGCTGGGGTTCTCCAGTTCCTTAAGGTCAGAGCAAATGTCCTACAGCCAGTGACCATCAGCCCGGCAAAGACTGGAGTGTGGAGGTCCACGCAGGTGGCTTAGGCTTCAAGATGCAAACATTGCTTCTCCACTCACAGCGCCAAGCCTGGAACTGCCCTGGTCACCTCCTGCCCAGCATCTGGAGTGGGGCTGCATATGCAGATTAGAATGTAGGGTGGGAGTGAGGATCTCAGTGGAAATGACAGAAGAAGGAATGAGTGAGACTTGGATCGAGGCTGAGGGAGGGCTGGTAGAACTCTGAATACTGGGGCTGCAGGGGTGCCTGGGGCCTGGGGAGGGGACAGCTGCAATAGGCTTTTCTCTTAGGCTGCATAACCTCTGGCTGTGGATTGCAATCTGGGTGACGGCCATGCTTCGCGAGTCTTTCCCTTGCTCAGTAAGAGACGCTGGGGGAAGCTTGCAGCACCCAGATCCTGCGGTTTTTCACTATGCCCCAGTCCTCCAAAATAAAAGCTTTATCTACTTCTTTATTTGAAAAGCAGAATATTAGTGAGAGAAAGACAGAAGAACAAAGAAATGTTCTATCCCCTGGTTCACTCATCAAGTGACCACAATGGCCTGGACTGGACCAGGCTGAAGACAGGAGCCTCAGCTTTTTGTACATTTTTTTTTTTTTTTAATTTTATTTCTTTTTTTTTTTTTTTTTTTTGAAATTTTTTTTTTATTATTATTAATTTCATTGCATTATGTGACACACATTTTTTTTTTTGCACTGGAATTCCCCCCGCCCCTCCCCAAACCCTCCCCCTCCCACAGTGGATTGCTCCACCCCGCTGTATTTCCATAGTTCAAACTCAGTTGAGATTCTTTCATTGGAGGTTTTGACCAATCGTAAAGTCCAGCATCTAATTGTCCTGGCAAATTCAACGGCTTCCTGGTGAGACCATTTCTGGTCCAAAGGCAGAACCAGCAGAGTATCATCCCAATCAAGTAAAAAACTCAACCCAATATTTACAACCATTTACAGCATTATGGCATTAATTGACATGGTATTGATTAACCAATATGTTACTAGGAAAATGCATGTTCTCGACCACAACCTGTGACTTCCCCATAGACATTTCAACTTTGGTTTACATTCAACCATGGTCTATATACCTTAAAATGGCTATAGATTGCTATTCAGCTGTCTCTTGTCTTTTTCAATGTTAGTATTTAGCATTTTATAGCATTGAAGCGTGATTTTGCTGAACCTGGCTGTTTTTCGGGTAGTCCAACTCTATAACTTTAACAGGACAAATGTCAACAGTTCAGGTGAATATTTTTGGGAGGGGTGTGCAGAGAAAGCCTCAACACCCCAGAGAGGAGTATCTGATCTTTGTGTCCCACCCAGTGAGTCACAAGTGCATCCCGGCTGGCCACTTCCTGTCTGCTTCCAAGCCTTCCCATCTGTTCTCTGTCTGTCTATTCTAACTTGTTTGTTCGTGTTTGTTATGAGAGGTTTCTGGAGCAATCCTGATGGTCCTTATAAAAGAGAGTGGGGACCAGCTTTGAGCCGTTGTTCTCGCACATGTTGGGAGCTGGACTGGAAGCGGAGCAGCCTGGACTCAAACCAGTGCTCATGCGGGATGTTGGCACCACAGCTGGTGGCTTCACCTGCTGTGCACAGTGTAGGCCCCGAGTAAAGCTGTGTCTAGAAGTGCGACGCACTGGAAACAAAAGCACTACCGCAGAGGTCAAAGAGAAGTGAAAGAGAGGCTGAGAGGTAAGCTCGATGTGACCCCCTGTTAACGTGGGAGGCTTGTGCCACCACTGTGCACTGGCGGGGTGTGGGGGTGCAAACACAAGTGGCCTGCTCATCCAAACGGACATGTGGCTGCGAGAAAGGAGGCCATGAGCCGTTGCCTGCATGTTCAGCTTCAATGGGAGGGAAAGAGCTGGAGAAGCAAGCCAGGAGCTCTCCCTTACAGCTGGGCTGGCCAGGGGGATACAGCCACGGCTCACACGTCTACAGGCAGCAAAAGCCACGGGGGACTCCAGAAGCTAACCAAGCTGGGAGATCAGAGAGCATGTTAGGACAACAAGAGCTGGTGTAGTGGCATAAGGGGTTAAGCTACTTGCAATACTGCCTCCCGTATTGGAGCCCTGGTTGGAGTCCTGGCTACTCTCTGCTGCCTATTCAGCTCCCTGAAAATGTTCCTGGGAAGGCAACAGAAAATGATCCTACCACCCTCGTGGGAGGATCTAGGCTCCTGGCTTCAGCCTGGTGCAGTCCTGGCTGTTATGGCCATTTGGGAGGTAAGCGAAAGGATGGAGGATTTCTCTCTTATTCTCTGTCTTTCGAACAAAGTAAAACAAAGAACGTTTCTTTCTTCTTTTAAAAAATCAGGCCAGCAGCTGATGGTGTCTACCAGAATGCTAGGTGAGCAGGGAGTGCCAGGGAGTGCCATCCTGCCAGGGAACCAGGAAGGCACCAGGCGAAGCGAAAGAACTGAGCAGCTTGAGATGGAGTGGCTTTTTTTTTTTTTGCCTGCAAGAGACTGAACATTACCAAAGAAACCATCTGAATTCTCTTACTGGAGTGAGCTGAATTGGAATGGAGAAGAAGCTGACCTCTAAAATTAAACAAGGGAACTTGAGCTCTGGGACACCCTCAGAGCCTGCCTCTGCCAACTCACTTGTGGCTCATGCCACCACCACACAAACTACCACCGGAAAGGCACTGTTCAGAAAAGCCACTTAAGGAACAGTGCTCTTGTCTTCCCTTGAAGCTGAACTTCTTAGGCACCTGGGGGTCCACTGAAGCTCAGGCATAGAAGTCAAACTCCAATATATGGATGCGAGCATCCCACCAAGTCCATGAAGGGCCTCCCCTGTGGTTAAGCCTTCCTGGGTCTCACACCTTGTGGGCTCTTGCAGGGCTTTGAAGAGAATGCTGCCAGAGCCAGCACACCTGGCAGCTGTATCGGCCCCGGCAGTTAAGCAAGCCCGCCGCGGCCTCTATGCTGCTTACAGCGCGTGCTCCCAGGCAGTGGCAGTTGACACAGAATTCCAGACTTGTAGGAGGAAACCAAGTCCACTGGCCCAACTGGCTGCCTGTTGGCCTGCTAACAGGAGCTATTTTTAGAGTCACGCTGACAGCAAAAAGAGCCAAGTCTCTGACCTAAAACTGCAAATCAAGACGGCAAAGTGTCAGCCCATATTTTGCTACTGCGGAGAAAATCTTAAAAAAAAAAAAGAATCTCCTTCGGCCTAAGAAAAAAACAAAAAAACCCTGTGCCAAAGGGGCCCTGAGCTAGGCTGCTGAGAGTTCCGACCAGAAGTTGGGCCAGCTGCACAAAGGATCATTTCAATCAAATAAATGGTCCAGGCACTTAACAGCTAGTGGTCACCTGGGTAGGCTGGACAATACCCTGTCATCAGTACTCTTGATTAACTTCCCAAGCTCTGAAATAAAATCCCAGTTGCTTTCTCTCCAATCTCACAGAGATGAAACGGCCACGTGTATTTCCATAAACGAGAGGGGAAAGTCCACAGAGTGAGGCTATAAACCCAGTTTCACGCATGACAGATGACATGCACGTGGGTGGCCCAATGTGGACTAACTGGCCTTGGAGGCAGAAAATCCATCAGAAAGAGTTCTGGCTAAATGGAAAAAGGCCATTTGGGTTTGAGGACAAGTTAGAACCTGTGTCTTCATTATTTCACCCATGGGACACCCTCTAAATTAAGAAGTCATAATGGATGGAGGACTACATAGACCAGGGGCTGAGAAGGGCTCTATGGGTGTCATGGAAGCAGAGCATCAGGACAGGCTGTTGGCACAATGGCTAAGACGCCTCTGCGATGCCCACATCCCCTGTCAGGGTGCACAGGTTTGAGTCCTAGCTCTGCTTCCAACTCCAGCTTCCTGCTAATGCACACCCTGCTAATGCACAACAGGTGGTGCCTTGAATACTTGGGTTCCTTCCACCCACACTGGAGTCCTGGATGGCATTCCTGGCTCCTGGCATTGTGGGCATCTGGGGAGCGAATCAGCGGATGGAAGCTCTCTCCTCAATCCGCACGCTCCCACACACCTTTCAATCTATGAAAAATATCATCACCAAGGAAAAACAAAGGAAGCTTGTTTTCTGAGGGGAACTCAAGCAGAGAGCCTTCTGAAGTTCCTGTCGGGGATCTGAAGATAGATTGGGAAAAGAAGAAAAAGCAGAAAGGGCAGCAGAAGAAACAAGTAAGGGAACAGCCAGCAAATGTCACATTCTGGAATCATCTAAAAGGGGAAATTACAGCTTTCAAAAGAAGAGCAGGAGCCTGGCCCTCTCCATCCACACAGGTGTAGGCGTCCAGTTTCAAGCCAAGCAGGAGCTGAAGCCTTTAGCTCGTCTCCCTCCCAGATCAAGTTGACTAAGTTCACAGCACCACTGCCAGCAGTAACTCAGGAGCTGGGCACTGAACACAAAGAAGTGACTTTCAATTCTTCAACTCCGTTCATGTAACATGCACACACCTTGTCGCCTCAACAGCAGCCCAGACACTGTATCTCTTCATCATCTGGAGGAGGACAACCTTCCCCACATTATTCAGTTGAATCTATTGGCTGCTGCAAGCTGTCACAATACTCCCCGGCTACTGGAGGTGGGACTCCACCTGTCATCTCAGAGAACTCTCTGGGAGAGGAATGCTGTTCTAGCTCCAGGGCACTGACTGGGACATTTGCTGCCAACGCAAAGGGATCCAGCAGCAATATCAGAGTGTCACACACAGAAAAAGCCTGCTCCACACAGAGAAAAAGCCTGGTGCTGAAGGCACCTAAGGGATGTTAAAAAATACTATGTATTTTACCCCAGAGCGGTATGTTCACCTTAGTTTGAGCATGCTTCCATCTGTTCATGAGCAGCTCCCTGAAGAGACTGACTGCTTAGCATTCGAAAGTGCCTAGGCAGGGCAGGCGTGTTGGTATAACTTTTTAAGCTGCCACCTGTGGTGCCGGCATCTCACATCCAATCCAGCTCCCTGTTAATTCAGTTGAAAAAAGCAGAAGATGGCCCAAGTGCTTAGGCATCCATGTGGGAGACCAGATAAAGCTCCTGATTCACAGCTTTGACCTTGCCCAGCCCTAGTTGTTGCAACCATCTGGGGAGTGAGCCAGTGATGAAACATCTCTCTCTATGATCCCTCTCTTTCTAACTCTGACTTTATAAACAAATAAATCTTTAAAAAATTTAAATGAAAAAAACACACACACAACTGCTTCTCCTTGGCTGGCACAGTGGATGAAGCTGTCACTTTGCAACACCAGCATTCCTTATCAGAGTACCAGCTTGAGGATCTGCTGCTCCATTTCTGATCCAGCTCCCTGCAAATGCAACTGGAAAAAAGAAGGAAGCTGGCCCAAGTGCTTGAGTCCCTCCCACCTACATGGGAGACCCAGATGGAGTTCCAGGTTCGTGGCTTCGGCTTAGCCCAATCCTGGCTGTTGTGGCCATTTGGAGAGTGAACCAGTGAATAGAAAACCCTTCTCTCTGTCTCTATTTCTCTTTCTCCCATTATCTGTCACTCTGCCTTTCAAGCATATTTTAAAGTAAATAAATGTCCCTCTGCCTTAGTAATACCCAGAGTTTTCTTTTCATCTGGAGGACCCTACATCAAAGATAACCTAATATTTATGTTCTCCATCATGGCCATTTAATTGTATGAACTAGATCAGATAGGGAGACATAGGTTATCAGAATCCTACTGCAAGGAGTAGGGATTGTCACTACAGATTACGGAAGAGTAATGAGAGCAACAAGAACTATGATATTTTTGGAGCATTTACTGTTATACCTTAGTCCATGTTAAACACATTGCATGGTTAGTTCATTTAACTCTGCACAGTACAATGACCCCAGTCTTCCTCCCTTATCAACAAGGAACACACTCCGAGTGCTACAACCCAGTGGCTGCCTGAAACCATGGGTAGCACTAAGCCTTTATAGATTATGCCTTTTCAGATGCATATATTATTATGACAAACGTATAAATCAGGCAGAGTAAGAAGTCAACTGTAACTAAATATAGGAAATCAGAGCAATATACCAAATAATAAAGACATGTGAACGTGGCATCACTCTGTCTTAAAGAAGTCATGATAAGCATTAGTTACTTGGCAGTTGCCATTAACCATGGGTAACTGCAAGCATGGAAGGTAGAATCAAGGAAGGCTGCCAGGGGACTCTTATAACACTGACAGCGACAAATGAAAAATAGGACACAGGACAGATCTGAAGACCATCTTCGATATTTTTCACTCTATGCACTGGTCAGAGCTGGCCTGTATAACACTCGTTGGTATTGCATCTGCCACCGACACATGGAGTCACTTGAGAGTCACCTGCTGCCAATTGTGAACTCAGGTGTTCTTCAAGCACCAGGAGCAGTTGGATCAATTGGGACGGGATGAGGTTGGCCCCTCGGGAGCACACCTGTACCTTTCTCAGAGTTCCCACGTTGCCCATGATGCTTTGCAAAGGCCCTGATACAGGATGCACTCTCCTAGGGATTCTTTCCAGCTACCTGTGCAAGCAGCCATGTGTGTCTAAGATATGGCTGGGTCTTCTCATGAGCCAAACACGTTCTTTGGTTTTCATGTGTTCATTTTCACTGAGTTTGCATTTGGAGTCTCAGAAATGTATATACATAGATATTTGAAGAGGACTGAATGACAAAGAGATGATCCTCCATCCTGCTTAGAGCAGGGGCTTATACATGATTGGAAGGGATAGCAAAGAGCAGAGAAAATGCCAGGGGACCCATTCCACTCCGGGGGAGATAAGAGGAGTGGGGAGAGAAAGAAAGAAAATCTTCTACCCACTAGTTCATTCTCCAAAAGGCCCCGAAAGCCAAATCTGAGTCAGGCTGAAGTCAGGAGCCAGGAACTCCATCCTAGTCTCCCACGAGGGTGGCAGGAGCCCAAGCATTTGGGGCATCTTCTGTTGTCTACCCAGTTACATTTGGCAGGAGGCTGGGTCGGAAATGGAATAATTAGGACTCAAACTGGCACTCCAACACATAGGCACCCAAGACGCAGCTTAACTCACTGTGCCACAACACCCACAACTCTCTTTCTCAAAAGACTCTTTCATTTTAATGTGCTTTAGTTTTAAAAGCTGTTTTTTAGAATTTCATTATTACTATTAATTTGATTGACAAATCCTAATTATTGCAACTTGGGATGCAATGTTTTGATACATGTATGCAATGGGCATAGTTAAACCAAGTTGATGAACATACTCATTGCCTCATTTACATATCATTATTTAGGGTGAGACATTTCCAATGTACTCTTCTTAAGTGGTAACACATTGTAATTGATTATCATCACCTTGCTGAGCAACAGATGCCCAAGCTTATTCTTCCCAACCATGTGAACCTTTGCATGTCTGGATCAGAGATTCACATCTTTTCATTGGTAAAATGAAAGTTAACTTTGTTCTACTTTCTACATCCGTGAGTTTCACTGTATTCGATTTTAAACACACGTGAGACCATGTGGTATTTATCTCTCAGTGCTTCAGTGACTTCCCTTAGCCTGATTTTTCTCTAGATTCATCTCAAAAGACAGAAGAGACAAAGAGACATCTTCCACCCGCTGGCTCAAGAATCAAGAGTCTGTAACAGCCGGGCACGGGTCAAACCAAAACCAAGAGCCTGGAAATGAAACCAGATCTCTCACCCAGGTGTCTGGAACCCAAGTGCATGTGTGGGAGCCATCACTCACTGATGCCCAGGGTGCACAGTAGAGGAAGTTGGATTGAAAGCAGAGTGCAGACTCAAACTCAGGCACTCTAATGAGATGCAGGTGAGGCACTTGATGCCCCAGTGTCTGTCCCAGATCTCCCCTTTATCAAAGATAGAACAGAGTTCATGGGATCTGCATCTCTGCTTGGGACTCAGTCATTCATTTGCAACACCTGTCTGTGCTGCTCTGCCACTCCCCTTCCACATGATGGGATCATTCGTGTTCCAGTCAGGGTGAAGTGGAGTGGCATGAGGTGTCATCACACCTCTTTCAACAACATGCTGTTTAAAACTTAGAAACTCTTATGGAGAGCACTCAAACAACTCAAAATCTGCATACCGTATGATCCAGCAATAGCACTCCTAGGAATATATCCAAAACACCTGTTTCATGAGAAACCAACATGCACCCCTATGTTCATAGCAGCACAATCAGTAATTGCAAAAACACAGAAGCAACCGAAATGCCCATCAGCGGAAGACTGGATAAGAAAGCTATGGTTCATCTACTCCATGGAATACTACTCAGCTATTAAAAAAAAAATGTAGTTCTTTGTGGCCCAATGGGCTCAACTGGAAACCATTATGCTAAGGGAAATGAGCCAATCGCAAAAGGTTAGATACCACATGTTTGCCTTAATTTAAGATGACATGAAGTCAATATGAAAAACTGTATGTAAAATGTAATAGTATAAAGAAAATAGACATGAAACAGCTGAGTGGTAGCCTATGGCCATTTTAAGGTGTATAGAACCTGGTCATGTATAAACCAAAGTTGAAGTGTTGGCGAAGGAGTCACAGTATGTGTAAAGAACTTGCATTTTTTAAACATGTTGATTACTCAATACTATGTCAATTAATTCCATGATGATGTAAATTGTTGCTGATGTTATGTCGGGGTTTTTAATTGACAGGGATGGTGCTGTGCCGGCTCTACCTTCAGACCAGAGATGGTCTCCCCAACTAGCCGCTGAATTTGTCTGGGCAATGAGATGCTGGACTCTATGCTTGGTATATGCTTGTAATGAAAGAATCTCAACTGATTTTGAACGGTGGTAATGCAGCAAGGTGGAGGAATCCACCATGGGGGGGGTTTGGGGAGGGGTGGGGGGAAATCCCAGTGCATATGGGATTGTGTCACATAATGCAATGTAATTAATAAAAAAAAAATCTGGCAAAAAGAAAACCTTAGAAACTCTTTACGCTTGGGACTCTTCATTTAATATTTTTTGGGCCTTGGTTGACCATATATATATAACAGAGAATGAGAGAAGCGAAACAGATGACAAGGGTGGATTGCTGAACCTAGCCCATGGAAATGTCTTTCTACTTCCAAGTTCTGTCTTCCAAGACAGCACTGCAGGAAGAGCACAGACTCTGGGCCCAAGATCAGATGTCCAGCTCCACCTCTCACTAGGAGCATGGCCTTGGGTAAGCTCCTTCCTTAACTGTGCCTATCCTGTAAAAGGATGATAATGATAATACTCCTCCCTTGGGACCAATATGAGCAACAAGTGGATTTGCACCGTGCAAAACACAAGAATGGTTGGGAGCAGTGTTTGGTGCAATGGATTAGGGCCTGTCCACATGAGAGTGCCAGTTAGTCTCTTGGCTGCTCCATTTTCTATCTAGCTCTCTGACAATGACCCTGAGAAGGCAGCCAAAGATGGCACAAGTATTTGGGCACTTGCTATCTACTTGGAAGACCTAGATGGAGTTTCTGGCTCCTGACTTGAGGTTGGCCCAGTCCTGCCGATTGTGACCATTTGGGGAGTGAACCAAAAGATGAAAGATTTCTCTCTCTCTCTCTCTCTATGTATCACTATACTTTTTTTTTTTAAAGATTTATTCATTTTTATTGGAAAGCCGGATATACAGAGAGGAGGAGAGACAGAGAGGAAGATCTTCCTTACTCCCCAAGTGAGCCGCAACGGCCGGTGCTGCGCCGATCCGAAGCCGGGAACCATGAACCTCTTCCAGGTCTCCCACGTAGGTGCAGGGTCCCAAGGATTTGGGCCGTCCTCTCCTGCTTTCCCAGGCCACAAGCAGGGAGCTGGATGGGAAGTGGAGCTGCTGGGATTAGAACCGGCGCCCATATGGGATCCCGGGGCATTCAAGGCGAGGACTTTAGCTGCTAGGCCACACCGCCGGGCCCCCCCAAATTTCTTTACTCCCATGAATCTGCACTCACTCAGACCAAAAATGTTACCACACGCATGAGGCCCTGTGTCTCCAGCCAGCCCATGAACTCCAGGACAGGAGAACTGTGCCACTTACCAACACCATTCTCCTAGCTGTATGCCTTCCTCACAGCTGAGCACACAGTTGCTTCCTAAAATATATCTGCTGATACATGGGGAAGATATGTCTATTTTAAAGTCTAAAAAAACTCTGATTCTTCACTTAAAGCTCTCCTCTTGTTTAAGCTGGCCGTATTTCTCTAGGGAAGGAAAAAAAATAAATAACTGTCTCCCCTTAGAGACATCTGTGCACAGAATCCGAGATCCCAGCAGCACCACACATCCAGGGCAGCCCTTTCAACTAAGTGTGTCTAGCAGGCCCTAATGAACCTGCACCTCATAATTTATCATTAAATTGCATGTTGGGTTAAGAATTGCTAATTGTTCACTACCAGCTCAAATTAGTTATTAATGCATAATGTCACTAATTACAGGGTCATGTAACTTGAGGAGAGAGGTGTCACTGTCTTCTTCATGAAGATGCCTGACTCAGCTCCCAGCCAGTGCCCTGGATTAGCAATGTGCCTGACGATACTATGGACCCTGCCCCTCCGTGGCAAACGTCCGGACATTTTATAGCCGGAGAGAACTGCACAGATCAGCAGTTCCCACGCTGTGAGCTACAGTCCTCTGAAAGCTTTCACAAGTTCATGGCACACCTCACTGAAGTACTTGGCTTCAGGCGACATGCAGACTGGGCACCTCGACTCTTCAAATCCTCAGTTCAAAACTCTCCAAACTCTGACATTCTTCCAGCACTGTCGTGATGCACCAAGTGGAAATTTCCACACCTGTACTCAGGAGATGGGTCACAGCCAAAAGGCAGGTGCACTTGACAATTCCAGTAGAGTTAGCACACAATTAACGTTAGGCTATGTGCATCCAGCGTATATGAAACATACAGACATTTTGTGCCTAGACCTGGCCCTCATTAACTAGATATTAACGCACAACCCACAGTCACTTCTTGGTCACAAAGTCTCGATGAAAATTTTCTTGAATTTATATCCCTGGGCCCTCACAAAAGCCAAAACAGCTGCCAGTTGTTTTTTTTTTTTGTTGTTGTTGTTGTTGTTGTTGTTGTTTTGGCATGCTCTTGCTTGGTTTGCCCAACCCCACTGCTCTCAGTGAAGACTCCAGATCTTTGCCACTTTGCCATAGCTTGCCATGGAAACCCAACTCTTTCTTCTTGGTCAATGACTCCAGTTCTTCATGCACAATGGACATGTGAGTCACTGAACCTGAACTCCCTCTTTCCACTTTGTCAGAGATAGTATCCTGTTCACATCCTTGAGCTCACCCTCTGCTGCCACAGGCTCCCTTTCCTTTCCGTGTCTGGAACTCCCCTCTCTCTCTGGTGCGAATCTATACATCCACAGTCTTTCCTCCATATTTGCAGAGGATCGCCTCCATGTTGGCAGATCCCAAAGAGTGTGCATGCTCAAGTCCCTTCTACAAAATGACACAGAATTTGCACTGGGCCCACACACATCTTCCTGCTTGTTGGGAATCCTCTCTGGATCACTTAGGAGACCTGAGACAATAGGAATGTTATGGAAATCACTGTTGGATGTAGCATCGTTGGCAGAATGACAAGAAGTCTATACGTGTGTTCAGTATAGATGCAATTAGAAAACACCTTCTGTGGTTGAATCCACAGAAGCCGAGCCCTGAGGTAGAACAGGTGAATGGGCTGTGTTGAAACAGAGACCCTTCCTGGGCGCATTTGGACAGCAGATGCTGTGCTGAGAAGGTTCAAGCTGTGAGTTCCATGGGTAAGTGGAACGGGTTGGCTGACTGCTGAGGAAGAGCGAGTAGGGTCTCAGAGAGCACAGCGCCAGAAGTGGGATGTACCCAATAGTGGGATCTGGGGTCCCACCATTGAACCTGAAGCCTGGCACTCACTGGACAAGCACATCGCCAGAACAGTGCTTCTGCTTAAAAGGGTAAAGGCTCACCCCTTCCCTGCCACAGGGCACAAAGGTGTGTGGATCCCTGAAACTAGCCATGGAACACAGAGAAGGCATGTGGAGCTTGGACCACTGCACAGAACCACTCTTCATGACTACCACGAGAGGTGCTTCCACATGGGAGAATCTTCTGAACTGTGTCAATCAAGAGACCATGGAGGAGCAGGTGCTGGGGTGAAGTGGGTTAAGCCACTGCCTGAGATGTCCATATCTGGTATTATAGCACTATTTGGAGTGTCAGTTACTTTGCTTCTGATTCAGTCCCCTGCTACTGTACATGGAAAGCAGCAAACAATGATTCAACTACTTGAGTCCCTGCCATCTATGTGGAAGAAAGGATGGAGTTCCCGACTTCTGACTTTGGCCTGGTCCAGCTATAGCTGGCATGAACCAGTGGATGAAAAATTCTTTCTTTTCCCAGTAAAGATATATCTTTAATAAAAAATTTAAACACAAAAAAGCAACTTCTTGTGTGATTCCACGTATATGAAATGTTCCAAATAGTTCAAAGATTCAGAAGGTAGCCTGGCCCTTAGCAGCTGTGGTGCAATACTTTTTAAATGAATGAAGAGTGCAATCTGCGGCTCAAATGGAGGTCAGATTAAGAGCATAGTTGAGTAGAAAGAGTGGGGCTTGGCCAGAGGCACCTCATTAGACAGGCAGAAGCACACAGATGTTTCTGGGATGGGGGAGACTTCACACTGGAGACCAGCAAGGAAAGGCAGGCTTTGATCTGGGGAGGAGGACAATAGCATCACAGAGCAGTTGAGAGACTGCAGCTGCAAAATAGCCTGCCAGGTCCTGGCTTCCTAAAGCAGACAGGTTAACAGGAGACGGGACGGGGTGTAACCAAGGATGAGGGGAGGGCGCTGCAGCCAGCAGAGCCCCCAGTGTTCACAGTACCAACCCTTGGGTTCCTGGGGAAACTGGCCTCAAGGCTCCTGCCTTATTCTGTTTTGTGTTGCTTTAAGGGACTACCACAGGCTAGGTTCATTTACAGAGGAAAATGATCATTCTGCCGACAGTTTCAAAGCGTGGAAGATACAAAGTTGAAACGCTGCATTTGCTGAGGTTCTTCTTGCTGGTGAGGACCCTGACAGGTCTTGGGGTGATACAGGGCATCCCATTATAAGGTGGAGCAAGTGACCCAGAGGGAATTTCATAAGACAGCTGTGTCCTGGATAAACTGGATAAACAATCCATTCTAATTACCTGGAAAGGTCCCACTTGGTCCCACGTGACAACATTTCAAGCTGCACTTGGGAGAGGCCAGTTAAACCATAGCAGCATTTGTAAGCCGCTATGAATTCACATGGAAAGTTCTACCCTTTTATTCATGGTTAGGGAAACACTGATCTCTGGCTTTCATCAAATCATCAGATAGATTCTTCACTCAAAGGATGTTTTAAAACCCTTCGATCTAACGATGGGTCTTTGATGTCACCTAGAAAATGAACCAATGATTTCTCTCTCCGTCTTACCCTCTAGGCTCTCTCACTCTGCTTTTCCAACACGTAAATAAATCACTCCGGAGACCAATGAGGGTGTAAAACACAAATCTGTGTCCCTTCTCTACATAGGGAAATGAGTGCTTCTCCAACATTCACGGAAGAACCTTGGTAGACAGTGCTGTGGACACACAACAGGGGCAGGAGGACAAGTTCTAGAAGCCTTTGCATTCTAATTCTGTCAATGCGTGGCAGTGTAACATCTGAGGCTTTGCACGATGCTTCTGTCAAATGCTCCAGCCCCATAATAACACCTCATGCTGTGGGTGCCCACGACTCCCACAGGGAGGTGCATGGACCAAGGCTATCGTGGGAATGACTGAGGGCTCCAGGAGCGCTAGTGTGGAGCAAGGATCCTATCCTGAGGGCCAAGGTTGTCACGTGCCACCTAACACACAGGTGTGAGCACTCGCTGCTGTGGAGAGGGACTGTCAGCATTACCAAGCCAGGAGATTTCCTGAAGGATCTGGATTTATTGATTTATTCCTCTAAGTCAGAGGACCCAACGCACGGATCCTGTGTCTCCCCAGCTCACCACACAGGACTGGTAGCAGGTGCCTCCTTGATGGGACGAGCATTTTTAGTCCTTCTGAAACAAAGCAGAAACCTGCCTCAAAAGCAAACCAGAGCACGGATGCATCTCTTGACCTGCACATGTGCCTGTCTCCACTCAGCTCCCAGCCAATCAGGAGCAAGGGGCATTCAAATCTTAACAGCCAACGACTCCTACTGTCCAATTAGGGGCCTCTCCAACCAATGCACATGTGCAGAACAGCCCACCTGGACCTCTATATGACCTTCTGGGGGTGGCAGAAGTTGGCAGCAACACCATCATTTTGAGGTGTCATGTGTGAAAGCAGCAGCTTCACCTACACAGAACACGTAGCTGGGGCCAAAGAGAAGTGTTATGTGTCCAGCAAGGTGAGAGGGAGGCCAAGAGGATGCAGTCATCTCTCCCCAACTCAATCCAAATCCCTGCTGAGCTACCATTGTGCCCCCACCAAGACCCAGAGGTGGAACTCCTCTCCATCATGTCGTACCCCTTATATTAGAGTAAATTAAGTGCTCAGTAAGCTTTTTCTCGGTTTATGTTGACTGCTTGTTAACTTCTGTTTGAGAAGGTTTATTTGAGAAGTAGAGGAATAGAGAGAGGGTGAGAAAAAACCTGAGAAAGATAGAGAGACAGAACTCCTCTATTTAACACATGTACCTCTCATATGGCCACAATGGTCAGGGTTAGGTCAGGCCAAGGCCAAGTGGATAGGAACCAGCAACTCCAGTTGGATTTCCCATGTGGGGTTGCAGGAACACAAGTTTTTGTGCCACCTCTGCTGCCAGCATGCTAGCAGGGAGCTGGATCTAAAGGAGAGCAGCTGGGGACTCCAACTAGTGCCCGACATGAGATCTGGGTCTCGCAGGCACACCGTGCCACAATGCCAGTCTCTGCTTGTTCATTTCTGCTATGAGGGAGCCAAGAAGTGCTGCCCAGTATCACTCCCACCTTTACACTTGAGCCTTTCTGAATGGCACCTGTCCACTTCCTATGTCTAAAATGCTGCTGACAAAAGGAGATGAGCAGAGGACCAATAGAAAATCTCGGAAAATAACTACTCATCAGGCAGGAGGGAAATAGGCAGGAAGGAACGGGGCAAGGACTAATACAGAAAAGGGACACAGGTTTCCTCTCTTACCTAAGCTAACGTTTTTTGGGGAATATGAGAATTTCTCCTCATCCCCACCTTTACCAAAGTTAAATCATAACCAGTAAAGATTTGATATTGTCGTGACAAGGAGAAAACTTCATGTCCTAATGGTTAAGACACCATATAAGCCATAAAGTGGCTTCCCTCCAATTAAACATCCCCATCCACCATTAACAAATTAAGCACTGAACAAGTTAAGATACATTAAAAGGAGATCACTGGGACTCAATTCCATTTTGTACATCGGAAATGCATGTAATATTAATGACTCATGATCACGACTTGAGTTTCTGCAGTCTTTTGAAAGTGCATATTAATCATCAGTTAATGTTGCCATAACTCGGGAAACAGAAGCTAGCTTTTCTTGCTCAGTGCCTTTAGAGAGGTTGGCTGGGCTTCCCCAGGCACCTGTATCTTTCCTTCTGCTGCTAATGCGTACAGTCACCTCCTTATTCTGTTACTGGCCGGGTGCCAGTCTCTACTGCATCATGGAGAAATACCAAAATATCAAACCCACTCTGTCTACCCCTAAGCTGAACTTCCTCCCAGATGAAGGCTCACGGCTCCTTGGGCACTTGTGACTATGGTCTCAGTATTCCTAAAAGCCACACTTAGGTTCTCAGGTAACATCTCAGCAATGACAGTGCCGTGTGCAGGCTGTCAGGGGGATAGTCTTGCAGGTTCACAGGGATGGCTGTGGGTGGGAACTCAGCCACGAGATGGCTCTGGCTGAGAAAGTCACAAGACTCAAAGATGACCTTCTCCAGTGCACAAATGTGTCTGTGGGCGGCTCTGCTCTGATGCAATTTTTCAGCTTGAGCAGGAAAAGAAAAGAGAGAGAGAATATCTCGAAATCTTATTTCTGTTTATCACAGATTTGTCAACGGAGGAGGCTCTTTACCATCACCTATAAGGAGCTCTCATGCTCAGTCCATGATTTCTTCTTGTCCCCCTTAATATCAATAAGCACATCCCCTAAAACCTAACAAAGGTCACAGGCTTCACCTCCTGTGACTTCAGACAGATCCTCCCTCACTACAGAGTCAGTTCAGCCCTCAAGAGGAACTCACAGGAGGTAGTGGACTGTCACTCACACGTCATCTTGGTTGAAACCCACAGCACTTCCGGTGAGCTGAATAACTGCCCTCCTCTCCACCCTCCCTCAACAGCCCAAACATCCACAACCTCACGTTTGGCACTGTGCATGTCGCATCACACAGTGAAAAGAACACTGCAGTTAAGATGAAGTTTCAGACCCGGAGAGATTATCCTGTGCTGCGTGTCTGGACCTTAGATGTGATCATGAGAGTCTTCACAATAAGAGACCAAAAGGCAAAGGACGGAGAAGGCCATGTGGCTGAGGAAGGCAGAGAGAAGGGGAGAAGTGAGGTGGCCAAGAGCCAAGGAAGCAGGAGGCCTCTGGACACTGCAGAGGGCAGAGGCAGGACATGCCTCTGCAGCCTTCCGAAGCACCCAGCCCACCAGGACACTCTGACTTTTGCTTCATGTAGAGCATGTCCAGGACTGCAGGAGAACACATCGACACTATTTTAAGTCACTGTATTGTTTGTGAGTTGACTAGCAACAGTAAGAATTCAATAGGACACAAAACCAACTTACGTCATTCGAAAGCCTTCAGTTTGACCTTTCTGATGGGTATATCATGAACTCCCAATCTCCTAGTCCAAAGGGGCAGACACGATATGGGGACAGAAGTACATGGAGCTTTCAAAAGGCCCCTAATCACCCAGGACACCTCACAACTATTTGGTGTGATATGAGTCTTGCTGCAATTATACAAGTTTTCAAGAATTAAATGCAATCCCACTTAGCCACAGAGGGAACATCCCAACATTCCTCATGGATGACTGACACTGGCTAGCACCAAGCCCTACATGTACTGTTTTTAACCTATGCACATACACCTATGATAAAGTCACATGAATATGTCAGGACCAGTAGGAGATTAACAATGGAAAGCAGCAACATACAATATTATACTATAATAAAAGTGTTTTTATAATGGACCATTCATTTTTAGAATTTTCCATGTAATGTTTTCCAAGCATGATTGATCACAGGTAACTAACATTGTGCAATAGACAGGCTGGGATATGTGACCTTTCAACTTCACGATTAAGAGCTCGCTACACAGTTCATCACACAGAGGAAATGTCCTTAAGAGCCACACATGGACTCTGTACATGAAAGAGCAAAACACAAGGTCCTCCTTCAGAAGAAAATCCATGCTCTAAGGTAGTCCAACTCCTAAGCAGCTGTCTGGATCCAGCTACCCAAGACCATGGCAGCGTGACCTGCTTGCAGGTGGCACCTCATTCCCCTTGGGTCTGGGGACATGTTGGCCACCAGAGCTGAACTGCTACTTACCTGATGGGGAGGGAGGGGTCTCCGGCATCCCACCAGTCCTTCGGGGGGCTGATGTACATGCACCATAGCTCCCAGCTGTACCCATGGGCCGAGTTCTCGTACCGCTGCACCTCAAAGTTGTCCTGCTTGATGTTGTCGATGGAGGGCAGGATCACCCTTTTCCGGTTTTCCTGGATACGAGACAGAACGGGCTCAGCCCTGCAAGATAGAGAAACAGGCATGGAATCTCTTTGCTCTGCCAAGACCAGGGGAATGGAGCGGAAGGAAGTTAGCCAAGAGGCTGGGCTTTGAGTGGGTTGGAACTCAGAGGGAAATTAACACCCTCCCCGGAAGTCCAGCAGTCTACCTATGTGGAACCAAGGCACTGCAGACGAGGGCAGGGAAGTGCATAAGACACAGGGCATGCCTGTGCCTATGCAGGCATCACCATCTCGACACTTGACATGGTCTCGGAAGCCTGGAGCAAGAATTCAGCACACAGAGTCCCTTCACCAGGCACAGTCATGCCCCATGTGTTGCATTGAGTTAAGCCACTGACTGCAGCACTGACATCTCCTATGAGCCTGGCTATTCCACTTTCCATCTAGCTAGCTCCCTGCTCATGCACCTGTGAAAGCGGTAGGTGGTAGGTCCCTGCCCAGTAGGTGATAGGTGGAGTTTGCTCAGCCCCAGTTGTAGCCGCCATTTGGGAGGCGAACCAGTGGACGGAAGATCGATTTCTGTCTCTGTCTCTCACCCTCTCTTTGTAACTCTGCTTTTCAAATAAACTTTTTAAAGCAAGTGCCACAGAGCTGTATAATTTGCATGGCTCTCGATCTTTATCAAGTCCCAAGTTTCCCTTCAGGGTGCCTGCTGCCACTTCTTGTTTTGTCACGCTGGCACTCAGTTCTCTTCGCCCAAATAGGTCACTTCTGCCCTGGCTGGCTTGGTTTTATTAAGTGTTTCATCAGCTTCTTTGTGTGTGACTATTTCAGCAGTTTTAATTGATTACTTAATTGATTTCTTAAAACGGATCTAATTGAATTGGTTAACAATGGAAAGCTGGGAACTAATTAAATGCAAAGGCAGGCAGAATCTTGCCATCCTGCTCAGCTCCCCGCTCAGCTCTGCAGCAGGCACACGCAGGCAACTGGCTCCAGGTTCAAGGTGTAGCTCGCTGGCTTAGGACAAAGCAGATGGTCAGAGAGCTCTGCCAACATGTTCCTCCGAGGCAGGCGTGGGAAGGGATCATTTCCCATCCTGGAGAAGAAGGAAGAGATGGCCCTCAGAAGCCAACACATTAATCTCCTGGTTTAGACCAAGAGTGCATGCCTTGGAATAGAGTCAAGTGAAAAATTCCATTCCTCTGCATTATTTGGAAGAATAATGAGAATCTGCAGTCTACAACCCATCTCTTTTCATTTGCAGCTATTGAATTACCTGTTGGCACAGCTCATCTTTCTATTTAAAATGAGCAATAAAACATACCTTGGGCCATTTACCCCCCCCAATGCGTTTGCATACACCATATAGGCTGCAGCCAAATGGGAATGACTCGCCGAATATTCTAGACCTGTTTCCAAGTCCACTGATGCTAGTCTGCCTTGGGAACGTCCTTTACAGTGACAGAAAGTCTGGTCCCTAAGAAGTTGTAGCCAAAATGCCACCTTTCCACTAGGAAGACTTTTTGCTCCTTTCCAACTTTCTTAAATTTATTATTATTGCTAATGACAATTGAAGGCAAAGAGATGGGAAGAGATCTTCCATCTGCTGGTCCACTTTTCAGCTGCCCACAATAGCAAAGGTAAGGGCACCCTGAATCCAGGAGCCAGGGTCTGTCTTTGGGTCTTTCATGTGAGTAGCAGAGACTCAGGTACTCCAGCCATCATGGACTGCCCCACCCCACCAGGCTGCATATTAGCAAGAAGTAGCCTTGGAAACAGAGGTGAGGCTCAAACCAGGCAGTCTGACATGGGATGCAGGCATCCCAGACAATGGCTTAACATGTTATACTGCAACCCTCCCTGCCTCTTCTCAACGCTTAAACCATTTCCTCCACCTTCTGTAAGGCACACCAAGTGCTCATGCTGCCTTTGCTAATCATAGCACACACGATCTTTCTCCTTAGCAGCCCGTGAGAATTGATTATTGAGCACTTGATCAATGCTACACAGGATTCTAAATGCTTTATAGGTGTTGCTCAGTGCATTCCCAGCAATAATCTGAAGAGTGGATTCTTTACCACTTGACAAATAAAGAAACAAATGAGGTCGAGACACTAGGTCCGTGGGTGGGAGAATCCAGTCTCTAACCTAGGAACTTTCATTTCAGTCCTAACCTTGCAGAGAGCTCCACTGCCTCCTACAAGAGGCCATGCCCCCTAGAATGGTCTGGTAGAAGCACTCCATTCACCCCCAACACAGTGTGGTAAAAGACACCTGAGCAAGGGGGCCGAACACCATGGTTCATGCCGCGTGGCTGAGGGCTGGATGCACCTGTCGCCAAGAGAAGCTATGATTCCTGCCATGCACTTGCTTCTCTCCCTGGGGATGCCCTGCGATACTTCACCAAAGGAATCCACTCCACTTGCACAGAGCTTGGCTCTGTGAATGGATTTGCCAACAGTCATGAGCAGGTGTGACGATGTCATGACTGAGCAGAAACTTCAGTGGTCTCTGGGAGGCTCGGCCGGTGTTCCTTAACTCTGAGCTCATATGCTCTTGATAGGTGCGTTGCTTGGATCCCAGAACACAGAGGACAGACAGACAAGGGAAGCCGTGGACAGACAGAAAATAAGATCTGACAAACTACAAGCCAAGTGCGAAAGGCACAGGCTGGCAAGTCATTGAGACTGGAGATGATTACTGCACTAGAACAAAGTGCATTTGACACATGTCATCCTGCAAGAATGAACTTGGAAATGTTTTTAGTTTGGAGAGGGTCTATGCCATTCTGGTAGAAGTGTGGGAAGAGAGTCTGACTCCCTAAGACTGGAGTCCCAGAGATGGTAGATTGGTGATGGATCAGAGTTGGACAGACTACAATTAGAGTGTAGTGTTGAGGGTAGATATCAGATCTTGACAGATTTTGAACTCCAGCTGGGTGGCCAGCCAACTTTTCCCAGGGCAGGTCAAGCATTACCTCTGCAAGTCTTGAGGAACCAACCCCTCAGAACCAAGCACATGGGGACAAGTTGGTTCCCCCCAGCCCAAGCCTCAAAGAGTACCAGCGTCATAGTTGGCATTTAGCAAATACCATCCTAGGAATGAATTCAGGCAGCATTTGCATCCAGGAGTGGGGACCCTTTTACCTGCCAAGGACCATTTGAATATTGACAACATCATTCATGGGCCATACAAAATCATCAGCTTGAAAATCAGTCTGCACCCCCAACCGGAGCTTCCGCTGGGGATGGAAGAAGTCCAAACACTACCGTACAGAAACCAACGTCATCGGAAAGACAACCAGAAGCCCTGAGCGGTCCGCAGAAACAGAAGAACAATAAACATCCTTCAGGACCAGGGAGGAGAGCTTTCTCTGGTCCGAGCCTGGCTCCACCTCTGGACCCCCACCCTCCCTTGCAATGACCATCAGGATCGCTCCGAAAACCCCTCATAGCAAACAAACAATCATACAAACTAAAAAAACCTAAAATAAATAGACAAACAACAAAAAGTAGAGCTTGGAATCTGACAGGAAAGAGCTGGCATGGATTTGCTCATGCCTCGCTGGGTGGGACACGAAGATTAGTCACTCTTCACCGTGGTGTTGGGGACTTTCCTGCACCCCCCCCCAAAAAAAAATGTTCTGCACCTTAATTGTTGACAAATGTCTTGTTAGAGTTACAAGCCAGTCTAGATTATCCTAAAATCTGCCAAGATCAGTAAAATTATACTTCAACACAACAAATGGCTAAATACTAAAATGAAATAGACACGAGACAGCTGAATGGTACCTTATAGCCATTTTAAGGTATATAGCAGCCGGTCCTGTATACAAACTAAAATTGAAATGTCAATGAGCAAATCATAGGTTGTGGTTAAGAACTTGTTTTTTGTTTTTTTTTTTAACATACTGGTTACGCAAAACCATGTCAATTCCATAATGTTACAAATTGCTGTTAATGTTATATTGGGACTCTTAATTGACTGGGATGATATTCTACCAGCTCTAACTTTGGACCAGAAATGGTCTCCCCAAGAAACTGTTCAACCCATCTGGACAATAAGTAGCTGGACTCTATGTTTGGTATATGTTTGCAAGGAAAGAATCTTGATTGAATTTGAACTGTAATACTGCACCAAGGTGGAAGAATCCACCAGGGGGGAGGGGCGTGGGAAGGGGTGGGGGGATTCCCAGAGCCTATGAAACTGTCACATAATGCATAATAATTAATAAAAAAAAAAAGTAAAAAAAAAAAAGAAAGAAAATCAGTCTGATATAGACGTCTTCAATTTCAGGTCCCATCTGCGGTTGCCTTGGCAGGACCAGACCATACAATCTGGAAGGCCTTCTATGACTCATGGGCTGGGCACTTCCCACCTTTGGCAGGTGAATAATAATGAAGGAATGAGCTGGGAAGATGGTGGTCAAGACCTCCAAGAAGACAGAGAAATGAGAAACAGGGAGATGACTCAGGGCAGTCATTTGGCCTAAGAGTTAAGACATCTGCATCCAATATAGGACTTCGTGGGTATGCCAGCTCTGCCTCTTGAGTCTAGCTTCCTGGCAAAGTAGATTCTAGGAGGTGGCAGTGATGGCTCAACTTGTCAGGGTCCTGCCACCCACATGGGACACCCTGCTTGAATTTTCAACTTCCAGCTTCAGCCCTGGCCTAGCCGTAGCCATTGCAGCCATGCAGGACATAAACCATCTATAAGAGTACAGTGCCTCTCTCTCTCATATAAACAAGAAGATAACACCAGTCAGAGGTAACACTGGTGAGCTGAATAATATGATGAAAAGGAGCAAATCCAATGAAATGACAATAGCAATACTGCCAGTTGAGGGCACAAGGAAATGAGGAGGGGATAATACGGAGGAAAGGCGTCCGAGATGGGATGTGGAGCCTGGGGCGGCAATGGAACATTTAAGTACATCTGTTCAGAAGACTCCTAGCTCATTGGTATTCAAACTCAAGTGTACATGAGGCGCTTGGAGGTGCTGCTTAGAGCACATTGCCAGACCCCACATCTGGCTATCATCTTTTGAGTTCACAGGTCTGGGTGAAGCCTGAGAATTTGCATTTCTAGCAAGTTCCCCAGGTTGCAGATGCCGTTGGTTTGGGCACCTCATTTTAAGTAACAGTTATAAGTGGAGATAAACAACTCAAGGAAGGGGCAGAGACAGGAGACAGGAGACAGGAGACAGACAGTTGAGAGTCAACAGGGGTACATGGCAGCAAAAGTCAAAGAGAAAACCGGCGTCTGATGTGACAGACAGCAACACGCAGTTTGACAGGCCAGCGTTAAGAGTCACCCCAGGTTTCTATGCATAGCCATTTCATCCACTCAAAAGGAATCCACCATTTGTCGCAAACAAAGAAGCACAGACCTGCTAATGTCCAATTAGTGATGGAATATTGGTTCTCCCGGTCTAGTACTATGAGCAACACTTACTCAAGGGGGTATCTTTGAATGTAAATAATCGTTATTTGTGAAATACAAGATTCTTCTTCTTACTAATTAAGCAATCCAGGGCACAGGTTATTTAACCCCTGCCACGATTTATGGTCGGTTGGTGAGCAATAATCATTTGACCATGCTTTTAAATGGTAAAGCTCTATTTGAATTTCAACAGGCTCATTGAGCTGGCCATTTTTTGGTGCTTTACTCTTTATGGATCTGGAATTGTCTGCTCCCTCTGTGCTTGCTACCAATTTTCTCCTATTGTTCTTTTCATCTGGAAAATCATCAGGGCCATACCTGCAGAACAAAAACTCTCTAGTCCTCCAAACGCTGCCAAAGGGAATCCTTGACAAAGAGATGATGGAGCATTTAAGAGGTGGAGTTTATGCTAGGTAACTGATGTCATGGGGACTCCATCCTCAGGAATATAACCTGGGGTGGGGCGGTGGCTCAGGAGAGGGTTATTGTAAAAGCCAGACCACTTCCTTTCAACTTTTCTGTTTCGTCACTCACGCACTGTCCCTTTTGCACAAGGCCTGGTTTTTTCCTGCTCCTCTACCTTGTGATACAGCCAGCAGACCCTCACCAGCGACCAGATGTTGGCTTTGCAGCCTCCAAACTCATGATTTGAATTCATGTCTTTTCTTTATGCATTGCGCAGCATCAGGCATCTTGCGATAACAATACAAAATAAACACAACTGTCTTACATCTGAAGCAAAAATTATCTTGAGCTCTAACCATGCCTAGCATTTGTACTGGGAGTTTTGATGAAGATGATGATGCAGTTGGTGATGATGATGGTGTTAATGACCGTGGCCGCAATGATGATGGGCTGCACAGACAGCAGCCAAGTTTCTCCCTGCTTCCTAGTTTCATCTCACCTTCTTCTTCAACTAATCCTTCTCCATGTTTTTTTGCTTAGGTTTATTTTCTAGTGGATCCAGAGGAAATGTGCAAGAACGTCCCACTTCCTGGACTCCAGCCCTACCTGAGAGCCCCTGGGTTGCTGCTCAAGACTTACCAGCCAGCAGTGAATTCCACGTGGGCATCAAAGAAGCCAGTGACTTGGCCAGTGGCTACCTTCCAGCCCTCGATGCGGGCACGGATCAGGCCTTCTCTCTTCTGATTGCGCACCACCTTCACCAGCCCAGGGTAGCGTTTGTGGACATATTCTTCCAAGGGGGCCTTCAGCTCCTCTGTAAATGACAGAAAGCAAGAAGGTCTGTACGTGGTCATTTCAAAATTGCATCCAACTCCTCCTCCCCATCATCATATGAGGTCTCCAGGTCTTCAGGAAGCTCAGAGAGCACAAAGACGTTTAAATGTTAGAAATTCTACTAGAAGAGCTCGGCGGGCGGTGCAGTAGCCTAGTGGCTTAAGTCCTTGCATTGCATATGCTGGGATTACATATGGGTGTTGGTTCATATCTCAGCTATTCTACTTCCCCTCCAGCTAGCTCCTTAGTTGTGGCCTGGGAAAGCAGTAGAGGATGGCCAAAAGCCTTGGGACCCTGCACTTGCATGGGAGACTAGAAAGAAGCTCCTGGCTCCTGGCTTCAGATCAGCTCAGCATCAGCCCACTATGGCCATTTGGGGAATGAACCAGCAGATGAAATCTGACTTTCCAACAAAAATAATTAAAACAAAAAAAGGAAAGAAATTCTGTTAGAAGAGATAGCCTCGCCACAGAAGTCCTGGTCAGAAGTCCTCTCAACAGACTCATCCAGGACAATGTGGACAGCCTAAGGTACATGCACTAGACACTGGACCCGGCTTTTGTATTGCAACTACTGCAGACCAGCAGGTGTCCTTTGAGACTTTTTTTCTCTTTTCCCACTCAGGTTCTTCTTCCTTCCTTGGCCAGACTACCTGTCCTTCCACTACTTGCTGGGTCCTGCCTACCGATTTCTATACAGACTTTGCTTTTTCACAGGCATTTTCTTACATTATGGGTCTCAGATGCAAACACAACCATAGTCCCGGAGTAGAAGTGTCACTGTGGTCAGAAGCAGCGGTCCCAGGAGGTTGAATGTTCTCCAGGCAACAAACAGATGGGGCAGTGCTTCATTGCTATGATGCAACTTGCTCTTTACAACAAACCTTTAAGGTTGCTAGATGAACAACATTTTATAAACGCAGACATGATAGAGCAAGGAGGCTAACCTGTCGCAATGGTCACACGCTCGGTAGAGAAGAGATGAAGCACAGTCTATGTACCTCTAACTTTGTACACGTAAGAGTCAATAGATACAAGGAGGATTGGGAAAGGCACAAATATAGAGAGGGGATCTACATTTTTCTCATCCTCAGTCTCTGTGTCTAGAGTTCTTTTGTGGGTCTCTCCTTAAGTCTAGGAGCATCCCATGTGGTCCTGATGCAAATGGGTCCCCATACTTCAAGAAGCATTGCTATCTCCGACTTTGGTGCAAAGATTTTTTAAAAGCACTGTATTAACAGATATAACTCAGATCCCTTGTTATCTTGGGTATACATGGAGTTTATTTGAAGCCTAAGTAGAGGTTGGCTTTTTGTGCTGTACCTAGAAAGATATGGCCATGTGACCTAGAAATCACAGAGGGAGTGAGGTGGCTGTGGTAAGAGAGTCTCCAAGGGTGTAGACACAAAATAGTTACTGTTAGTTAAAGGTGAAATGCAACGGGGCAGTTGGGGGTGTTAGGCACTAGACTGTGTCCCTCCAAAACCCATCTATTGGAGATCTAAGCCAACCAACTTCAAAATGTGACTGTACTTGGAGACAAGTCTGTAAAGAGATGGCTTAGAGAGTATTTGGCCCAGAGGATAAAGCACCCATTGAGACACCCCTGTCTCACATTGGAAAGCCCAGCTTCTAATACCCAGCATCACTTCCATCTCCAACTTCCTTCTAAAGGAGACCCTGGGAGGCAATAGTGGTGGTTCAAGTAGTGGGGTCCCTGCCATCTAAGCGGGATTTGTAAGTTGAATTCTCTCCACTTTTGGCACCTGCCGATTCAGCCAGCCATTGTGGGTATTTGGGGATTGAATGATTAGACTGCTCTCTCTCTCTCTCTCTCTCTCTCTCTCTCTCTCTCTCTCTCTCATACCTTAATGCCTTATAGAGTTACTGAGACTTTGAATGAGGCTATTAGGTGACCACTGAGCCAATCTGACTGATGTCCTTAGAAGGGGAAATATGGACATACAGAGATACTAGAGCCCTGTGTACACACAGGGAAGGCCACATGAAGAGGCACAAAGAAGGCAGTTGTCTACAAGCCAAGAAGAGAGGCTTCAGGGAAACCCATCCTGCCACAGCTTGTCCATGAACTTCCAGGCTTCAAAAGCCATTAGAAAATTGTTAAAGCAACCAAGTGCGTGGTGTTTCTGATGGCCACTGAGAAGAGTGAGACAGCGAGGTTGGAGGTAAAATACAATCAGAATCAAGGAGAAGAATGGAGCCAGGAGGTGAGGGTAGGAGTGTGGGGGGGAGAGCCTTGAACATCATGCAAGGTGCAGCAGGAGGTTGGGTGTTGAGAGCGCAGGGATACTGACTCCGGTTCAAACTCAGATGCTGCCACTGGTTGCCTTGGCAACCCTGGGAAAGTCAGCCAACCTGATGGTACCTCAATTTCCTCATCTACAGAAGCGCCGTGATAATAGCAGTGCCGAGCTCACAGGGCTACTGTGAGGATTAAATGAGTCAGTATAGGCAGGATGCCTGACATTATCCCTGGCATTGCGTAAATGCTTAACACTGAGCTGCCAGTTTGAGAAACGACTGTTTTTCCTCTTTTCTGCCACATAGGTGAGCAGAACCTGTACGGAGATTTCAGAGGAGGTCAGCGAATCTGAGGCAGCCAGGTTTGCATCAGCATCATCTGGAGGTGCTGGGAACCAGTTTGCTGGACACCTCCACCTCTGCTCCACTGCCAGCAGGTATAGGGTAAGGTCCAAGCATTGATGCACTTATCAAGAGCCTGGGGTGCCAAGGCTTTGGTATGGAGAATCACACTTTGCGAACCTTTGAGCTCCAGTTGTAGAGAGCAGGCTTAACCACATGCTGAGCAGACAGGATACCCTTAGTAAAAGTCATGTATGACTGTGGTTTTTAAAGCATTTTTCATTTACTTGTTTTCACATATTTGAAAGTCAAGAGAGACAAAGACAGACAGGCAGAGATCTTCCATTCATTGGGGTTCACTTCCCAAATATCCACAACTGCTGGGCTGGGCCAGGCTGAAGCCAGGAGCCCCAAGCTCAATCAAGGAACTCAAGTACTTGAACCTTCTCCGGCTGATGATCAGCAAGAATGAAGTACAAATCTGAAGCAGAGGTTGAAAAGGAAATCAGACACATGGAGGTAGGCATGCTATTGTGCCCAGTGCCTGCCCCTGTGATGTTACAACTGTACCACCCTCTCACAACCATCTTCCCAGAGCTATTGAAAGGCCATGGTGAAGTCAGGCTGTGCAGATTGCTTCTTCACTCTCGTTGAAAGATGGATAACCAAGCAATTGGCACTGCAGTGGCCCAATGAATTTCCAATTTCTAGGAGCCATGTGCTGTCTTAATGTTGAGTTTTCCTACTAGTTAAGTATGTTCCTTGAAGCAAACATGGCAGTACAAAGGTTGGGCTAGGATTTGGATATGGGTTGTCCCCAGTAAAATGTCCAGTGAGAGGTGATTAGGTGAGGGATGCTAAGGATGCTACCATCTTGACTGCATCAGTGTCTTTTGAAAAGCACTATGTTAGGCCTCTTAAGACCAGAGTATGTCTCATGGAAGTGATCTGGGACTTGAGGACTGAATTAGTGGCCCTCAGAGTGGGTTGATATAAAGACACACACACTTCCTACTTTCATATGCATTTTTTACATTATGATGCAGTGTGATGTCCTCTTTAGAGGTACCTGCTTCATTTTGAACTTCGCTACCTCCAATACCATGAGCTGAGCACATCTCTTCTTTATAACTTTCCCTTGCCTCAGGTATTTTGTTACAGCTACAGAAAATGGACAGAGACCGTTTGAAACCTCATGCCTGCTTGGTTTTTTCATTTATTTCCCAGGAGTGCCAAGTGGGTGGCAGCGGATGAAGGGATCTGTCATTGAAAATAATGGACCATGGCACACGTAGTGTAGCATGGGTTGTTACAGTGGGAAGCCTGTCCCAGGTTGGTGTGTGAAGGGCAAGAATCCATGTAACTTCAAGGAGGCTATTCTGAGCACTGAGCATGAGCCCTGCACCCAAGGAGTTGCAAGTGCTGTCAACTCTCAGTTGCAGAAGGACCCAGGACTTAGCTGTGGCTCTAACCAGTGACTAGATGTCAGCCCCTAGCTGTGTCAATCACCTTTTCTAGATATCTAGCAATTTCCCCACTGGCTAACTAGCTGTGATTGAAAATTCAAGGAGGAGGAAATAATACACATTTACAGGGATGGAGAAAGAAAGTATAGTTACTGCAGCTGCTCTTTCTATAACTCAACAATCCTGAGACATGAATATCAAAGGGCATGAAGAAGTATAAAGGAATAAAAGGGTAATGGCTAATCATTTGGTACCAGCCATGTGGCTGTTTAGAGGAAATGAGAAGCTGTGCATAAATCCTGAATATCCACTCACTCAGTGCTACTTCTAATCATGGCCTTATTAAAAATACAGCTCAATGTTATAACTTCCCATGAACAATAGCTTCTCTCTCTCTCTCTCTCTCTCTCTCTCTCTCTCTCTCTCTCTCTCGTCAGTTTCATTTAAAGTCTAAGGACTACTTTACCCCCAGACAGAAAATGACAGACACCAGTCACTTTTCCAAGATTCAGGGACACACTGATCCAAAAGTAACCAAGGAATAGCATTTCTAAGAACACTGATGCCAAGATCCCATGAGCAGAATCCAAGGACATGGAATGACGAACAAGCTGCTCTTTGCAGGTCCTGAAGTGGGAGTCTGAATTCGGAAAAGTATTGGGCTGTGCTTCCACCTGCACTAAACAGTAACTTCAACAGGGATGATGGCTTACTTACATCAATGAGATATGCTCAAAAATGACAATACATAGTATTGTAAGGTGGATGGAATCAGCGGACACAGAGAGAAAAAAAAAGTGTGCTAGGAGGAGACCCAGAGGTATGGATGATTTGCTGAGAAGTGCTCATAAGGAAGGTGTTTCAGTTAAGCGGAAGGTTTACGGTTCATGCCCTCACTCATCCAGAATTTGTGAATATAAATTAAAACATGTTAGCATAGAATCTATGTAGCCTGGGCCAGCGCTGTGGCACAAAATACCTTGAAACAGCACCGTCTGCACACAATTCTGGAATGGACAGACTTTCCAAGAGCATCTTACATGCACCTTACACTCACAAGAGCTTAAGCCACTCAACAGCCAGCCAGGTCATCTGTGTAAGAGGAAACAAGGGCTGAGGACAGACCAATAGAGGGTGTCTGATGGGATCGGTGACAAAAAGGAATTCTCTCTGCAGCCAAGTCCTGCAAAGACAGAATCAGCCCAGAGGCAACTGGAGTTGGGGTGAGATGGCAAAAGAGAGATTTCTAGAAAGGCTCGTGCTTTGGGAATTCCAGTGTGACAGTCTGGGTACATTGGGTTTTCAGTGTCCCTTTTTGGAAAAAGAGGAGAAAAACCAGATTGGGGAAGGAATCGGGGTGCCAAAGCCCATACTCTCCTTAAAGCTAGTACGTGCACATATGAACTTGACAGAACACGGCACCCAGGCTCCCCAAGGAAATAAATGGACATTCATCCTGAGAGCAGTTAGAAATGTCCCCCCTGTCACCCTGGACCCTTTATCACCTTTGACTGATGAAACTGGTCACTGGAAATGATAAGAAAAGCTTTTTATGTAATCTTTATTTCTCACCAAGGAACTCAGAGAGAAAAATAAAAAACTCATTTCCGCAAAAATAAATGTTTACCTTGCAGGGCTCTATGAAATCCAATACTAAATCAGCCCCACGCCATTTGGGAATCGTAGTGTTTCTTCAGATTTTGATAAACAACATTTGGGGAAGTCGAGAGAGGAACAGCAAACATTGCCGGCATCAGAGGAGGGGGCAGGCAAGAGAAATCTATCGGTTCTTTCATAATAAAGGAAAACTTCTGCCGTCTAGTTTTAAGGGGTGAGAATTTGCAATAAGAAAGGTGTCCACAGTGAGAACTCAAGCAAATGGATGATTGCACAGCTCCATCCAGACACCACACTCTGAATGACATGACAGAAGAAACCATCAATACAGTCCCTCATCAGTCAGCCCAGCTCAGGTCAAAGTATCCACCAAGCTGACTCTACTCCAGCTGCCTCCAGGTCCTGTGTGGCAACCTCAGCACCCCAGGGACATGGGCTTTAGAAGTGGCCATGTTGCCCAGGGTGAGCCAAGTGCATGTGTCTACAGTGGCAAGTCATCTGACTGCTCATCATCCCACACACAGGGATCAGGGTTTGCTGATGAGACCCACTGAATGCTCCCATACTCCCCAGTGACATGGAGATGCCTGGTTTTAAACCAGTGCAAGTTCAGAGACCAGAGCAATGGTTCAATGGCTAAATCGACAGCTTGCAAGTGCTGACATCCTAAAAGGGTCCTGGTTCGTGTCCCAGCTGCTCCACCCCCCATCCAGCTCCCTGCTTGTGGCCTGAGAAAGCAGTAGAGGATGACCCAAAGCCTTGGAACCCTGCATCCATCTGAGAGACCCAAAGGATGCTCCTGGCTTCTAGCTTCAGATTGGCGTCAGCCACTGTGGCCATTTGAGGAGTGAACCAGCAGATGAAAGATCTTTCTGTCTCTCCTCTCCATAAATCTGATTTGAATTGCCAACAGTAATACATAAATCTTTAAAAAAAAAACAGTAAAAATATTGCTAGTTCAGATAAGCATTTCTCAAACCTGAATGTGCATCAGTCACGAGCAGGTCTGAGGTCTGTCCCGAGCTGCTTCACCACTGACAAGCTCCAAGGGAGCTGTCGCCATTGTAGCTGTGCTGAATGGGCTTCTTGTGGCTCAGGCGTAGCATTTGCTCTTGGTCTGACTCCATATCTGTGATGAACCTGTGTGTGTGTGTGTGTGTGTGTGTGTCTGTGTACAGGAAGGCACATCCTAACCAACACTGAATTTCCAGAATCCCAGCATTGTCCTTTCCACGTCTGCTTTTCCCACTACCAGCAGTCTTCCTGTCCTGCCCAATGTAAAACACAAACAGACTCCTTGTTGGGGATTTTTTTTTTTTTTTTTTTTTTTTGTATTTGAGAGGTGGATTTTACAGAGAGAAGGAGAGACAGAGAGAAAACTTCCATCTGCTTGTTTATTCCCCAAATAACCCCAAGAGCCAGAGCTGAGCCTATCCAAAGCCAGGCGCCCCCTCCAGGATTCCCACATGCGTGCAGGGGTACAAGACCTGAACCATTCTCTATTTTTTCAAGCCACAAGCATGGAGCTGGGTCAGAAGTGGAGTATCTGGAACTAGAACTCTTATGGGATGCCAGTACCACAAGAGGATGTTTAACATGCTAAGCCACTGTATATGCCTTGCAAGGTGCAATCTCACCATTAAATTAGCCCCTTGATGAAGGCGCCATTTATCCCCGGCTTCTGCTCCCACAGCAGTGTCCTGCCATCTACAGAAGAAACTCCCAAGACCCAACGGCTACCCACAACCAGATAATTCCACATGCTATGCATTTGCATTTTGGTTCTTTTCTTCATCTGCACACTTAAGATATAGTTTAAATTTGTAAATCAGGGACAAAGATTAAGAATAATGAAGTAGAACAATGTTAGCATTATGTAATAAAGTTCATGCTTCGGGGCCATTATTTAATAAAACAACATGTATTTAACATGGTGTTAACAGGACAGTTAATCTGATCACCAAGACGGCAGCTAAGTGACTAAAGGGTGGGCAACACATACAGCATGGATCCACAAGGCAAAAAACTAATTCATGTCTTGCTGGTAGAGAGAATGGACCATGTGTGATTTCATTACATCACTTAGCAGGATGCACTATCTAAAACTTACGATTTGGTTGTTTTGGGGATTGTCCATTTAAAGTTTTTGGATCACAGTTGGCTAAGGGTAAATAAAACTTCAGAAAGCAAAACCATGGGTGAGGGATCCATGCTGTCTGTGCTGATGGTTCCCCAAAAGCCAGTCTCCTCCTGCCAGGTCCCTGCCCTGGTTTGTTCCAAGGCTATCCCAATCTTGAAGAAAATCTGAGTCATTTCACTCAATGTCTTTGCCCCATGAGACTCGTGTGGCCCAACTCCTCTGGACTCCCCAAGGGGAAGCTCAGGTTTCTGGATTGGGTGCACATCTTGAGGTCTCCCTGCCATCTTCTCTTCATTCCAACCCTGAGGGGAACTCCCAAGTCTGTACGCATGAGGCTTCATGGCAGTCAGGATGGGCAGGCAACACTAGCAGAGACAACAGGACACCCTACATTTCTGCAGCTTCTCCTTTTTTTTCTGGTATTGTAATATTTCCTATAGATAAGAATCATTTGATACCCTACGAAGAGCCAAAACGATGACATAAAATATCTGGATTTCCAGTTGTACCTGATAATATCTTCATGTCTGAGAACCTATAATGCAACTATGCAAATGCAGCCTATGAGGGTGGGGCCTGTGGTATAGTGGGCTACCCTGGCAATTGCAATGCCTGCATCCCACATGGATATCAATTTGAGTCCTGACTGTTATACTTCCAGGCCAGGTCTCTGCTAATGTGCTTGAGAAATCAGTGAAGGATGGCCTAAGTACTTGGACCCTGCCATCCACATAGGAGATCCAGAAGAAGCTTCTGATGCCTGGGTTCAGTCTGCTTCAGCCCTGGCCAAGACAACCATTTGGGGCAGCAACCAACAGATAGAAGGTCAATCTCTCGGTCGCTCGCTTGCTCTCTCTGCACCTCTGCCTTTCATATAAATAAATATATATTTTTTTAAAAAAAAGCAACCAAAGACCATTTCATGTTTAAATATTAACCTTAAAAATGGAAAAGCTAGGCATGGCGTGGTAGCCTAGTGGCTAAAGTCCTTGCTTTGCATGTACTAGGATCCCATGTGGATGCCAGTTCTAGTCCCGGCAGCCCCACTTCCCATCCAGCTCCCTGCCTGTGGCCTGGGAAAGCAATTGAGGACGGCCCAAAGCCTTGGGATCTGCACCTGTGTAGGAGACACAGAAGAGGCTCCTGGCCTTTAGCTTCAGATTGGCTCAGCTCCAGCCACTTGGGGAGTGAATCAGTGGACGGAAGATATTGCTCTGTCTCTCCTCCTCTCCGTATATCTGACTTTCCAATAAAAAATGAAGAAAAAAAAAAAAAGATGGAAAAGCTGGGAGGAGGAGGAATTTTTTTTTAAAAGAATTCTTATTCCATAGTCAAATCATGCAAAGTATGGGTTCCTCCTCTGTAAACTGAATACAAGGGTAAGACAGAAATCTTAACTTTGTGGAATCTGATTTTATAGAATTTGCAGGTCCTCTTCTTTCTACAGAAGATCAAATTTTGCTTTTGTAAATGTTACAAAAACACATGCACTTGAAAGCACACAGGCAGGGCCCCTCAGATAGGGGGCACCCGTAACAGTCAGGAGCCCTGAACTCTTCAGCTCCAAGATGCATACATACTTGCTAAGCTCAATCGCCCCCACACAAAGGCCCTCTTCTACTGACAATCGTGATTTCCAACCATGTGAAATAATATGCCTGTCTGCATCTATAAGGAAATGTTTTTAATCCCAAACTGCTAGCCACACCAGCAAAAGAAGCATGAATTGCTCCAAGACACACGACTCAGTCGGATTCGATCCCCCACAATCATTGAACAGGAGCACAAGCCGCTACCTTGCCTATGTGTGACACCCCACAAACTTGGCTTTGATAACGACCATGTGCTCTGGCACCTGCAAACACTTTACCTACATCAACTCCTTGTACTCTGCAGAGGCCTTTGAGAGGTCAGGGTATGATCATTGCCATTTTGTGGATGAGGAAAGAGAGGTGCAGATAGGGGGCTATGAGCTGAAAGTTTGCATCTGATAAAAATTCATATAATGAGGGGCCGGCACTGTGGGTAGAACCATTGCCTGGAGTGGGACCGTATGGGCACTGGATTGAGTCCTGGCTGCTCCACTTCTGATCCAGAGTGCTTTGGCCCAATTGCTTTGTCTTCTTCCACCCATGTGCAAGACGTGGAAGAAGCTCCTGGATGTTGGCTGAAGCTTGGCCCTGCCCTGGTTAATACAGCCATTTGGGAAATAAACCAGCAGATAGAAGATTTTCTCTCTCTCTCTCTCTCTCTTCCACTCTAATTTCTTTATAAAGTTTCATCCATCCATCTCGAGGCTGGTGGATGCAGTAGAAAGAAGAACGTGATTGGGGTCAGTGTCTGAAGGAGCTTCTTGGCCCCTCTGCTCTGTGGGATGCTGACGGGGCCCTGTTGATGAGAACAGGCCCTTTGCAAACAATACATCTGCCGGTTCTCTGATCCACAGCCTCCTGGCAGCAGACCCTTAGGTAGCACATTTATGGCTGTTCATAAGGGACTGAATGTAAAATGTTGGTTACAGGTATCCTGGTGCACCAAGATGGTGCCCTTCCCAAAGCAGCATTCTTGCCAGCACACGGGCAGGCACCTCCCATCCTGAAGACACGATGCTGTGAAATCTGAAATTGCTCCCCTGTTCCCCTAAACCTGTGAGGCCCCTGCCGTAGGCTTCTCCTGAAGCCTGGCTTGCCCCCTCTTCCATCGGGAGTCAGAAGCAGCTTCCCTGATGCCAACGGGCAAATTGTCTGGCACACACTTTTACTCTACTGCCCACTTCCCGGGGATGTGCCAAGACCAAAGGGAAGGGCAAGACACAGCAAAGGAAGAATCCCATTTGATTTGATTTGCAGTCTCTATCCTAACAGCAGCAGTCTTCCACGGGCTGGACCAGGCTCTGAACTTCGGATGAGCCTTGATCTTTCCTAGGTGGTCTTCCATGGTCATGGGTCCACACTGTCCAGGGAAGACTGATCAAGAGGACTCTGATAAGAGTGGAGCACCCAGGGGACCTGTTGGGCTGTGAGCTCTACCCGAGGAGTCACGGTGACACAGGCAACCTTGTGACTGTTTCTGCGATGATGACAAAGCACTGTGTCTCTGGAACCCTGGGCTCCCCAAAACGTGTGTAGTGAGGCCATCAGCATGTCAGAATGCAGGATGAAACAGCACAGAGAGCTCCTGGAATGCACGGCTCATGCTTCAATCGGTTCTTCCTGCTTTGCCGACTTCCGTAGTGCACTTGCTGACAACGGGGAGGAGGGCTCAAGCGAGAAACTTCAAGAAGAATGGGGGAGATGAAAAGCAGGTGGTTTTTGTTTTTGCTCTGTGTGTGAAAGCATTTTATGGGTGACTCCATAACAAGATCAAAGCGAGGACAAAAGAAAGCAAAAGACACGGGAAAAAAAAGGTGTGAAGTACAAAATACCGAAATGTTAAATCAAGGATGTCTCAAGAAGCTGTATGTCCACGGGAGGTGTTTGCAAAAGGAAAGCCAACGCCACTCCTGATTCCTTGGCTTAGAAAGTCCTCGGTCCTGATTCCTCCATTTACCTCGACCTCACCCTCCCCTGCCTTTAAGTCATCCAGACAAATGAGAGAAACAAGCAGGACATGCAAATTGCTTCCCAAAATTAAAGGTGCAGTCTCCTATTCTACCCTATCAAAAGGTGATGGACATTCTGGGATTTGCGGCATTCTAATAATAATGTGGTTTTAAGCGATACAACCTGCCTACAGACTGGAGTGTTTTTCTTTCACTGTCTTGCTTATTTGCTGCCATACTGATCCTAAAGGCTGGGACGCTGGCAAATCTCTCCCTTGAAAGAACAAAAGTCCGAGTTATTAAGGTGAGAGAAGGAGTGGAGGGCAGAGTCCTGGAGAGAACAGGGCCACAGCATGCTTTCCTGGGTCTTTCTGGAAACGCAATCGGCAGCCGGAAACGGAGTCAGTGAAGCCAGGCATTCCTCTGGCTCCTCTTTTTTGAGTACTGTAGAGTCATCTGGATTCACAGCCCTGAATTCTCCAAGGCCAAGGGCAACCTGGGCTCTACATACAGGTAACATGCCCAGGGGACCAGCCCTGTGGCCAGTTGCGAGATTTCCTGCAGCGTCAGCATTGCACATGGGTGCTGGTTCAAGTCCTGCCTGCTCCATTTCTGAACCAGAGCTATGCTAACGCACTTGAGAAAGCAGTGGAATTGGGCCCCTGCACCAACATGGGAGACGCAGCAGAAACTCCTGGCTCCTGCCTTCACAGCAGCCATTGCAGCCATCTGGTAAGTGAATGAGCAGATAGAAAATCTCTCCCTATCTATTTTTCCTTATCCTGTGTGACTCTGCCTTTCAAATAAATAAACCTTAAAAAAAAAGAAGAAAGAATAACACGTTCATGCATGCTTACAGGAAATGGCCATAAAAGATGCTCTAGCGCTGAGAAGGGTTCTGCAGAGAGCAGTCCTTACATGCATGCATCCAACAGGAGTGCAGGAGCCAGGATGTCTCTTCTAGCTGGAGGAGACAAAGGTCAGCTTCAACAGTGGGCACTGACCAATCGGAACAGATGTGGAAGGGCAGCCACAGCAGAACATTTTAGCTGGAAGGCAGACTGGCTAAAACCGATCCTCTGGTACCTTCTCATACTTCATAGCTACGTAGAAGAAAGAGTGCACCTGACAGGAAAGAGAAAACGGGAAAATCTCCAGGAAAGTAACCTGGGGCTGTAGCTTGTGCGTGTCTGGGAATACTGGGGGAAAGACAATCCCACCTGCTGATCAGCACAGTCAGAGTAATGAGTGATTTCCACCTGAAGAGACCATCTGGGGCATTAGAATCAGATAATTCATGCAAACGGCTTTGCTCAGGGTCTGGGACATAGCGCACACATCCACTAATCGCTGGCAGTTATGATTCATTCTTTACTATGTGCAGTGCCTCAGATGGGTGGAGAGAGAGAGAGAGAATGAATGACAGCAGAGATGGCTTGGGAAATAAAGAGATGAATCAGGAAGGGGTGCGGGAGGGATGGAGCCAGGAGAGTTGTGAACTGGACAGAGGGCTGAAACACAGGACAAGGGGCTACAGTTTGGGGGAACTGAGGTATTCTGGTACTCATGGTCAGGAAAGTGAAGCGGAGCCCCAGCTCTGTCAGCCACTGACATGCACTTGCTTGTCCTAAATTCAGCCTCGTTTCTATATATGCTTCTTACAGATTTTACTTATTTGAATGGCCGAGTGACACAGAGAGGGTGAGAGAGCTGTTCTCTCTGCTGCTTCATTACCCAAACAGTCGGGTCTGGGCCTAGAAAAACCCAGAAGCCAGGAACCCCATCCTTCTCTCCTACAGGGACACTAGAGGCCCAAGGACTTGGGCCATCTTCTGCTGTCTTCCCGGGTGCAATTGCAGGGAGACAGATCCAACATGGAACAGCCAAGATACAAACCGCTGCTGATATGAGCAACTTAAGTATCAGCTTAACCCACCACACTACGACACTGCTTTTCACTGCCATGGTCACCAAGCTGTTCAGAGACGGGGTCTTGGGGTCGAGATTGATTAGGATCAGATAAAGGGAATAGAGTCAGGCCCCCATAATTGATGAGTCCAAAGGAGAGCAACAGGGAGACACCCCCATGGGTGCAGCACACAGACATCTGCACAAGCATGCACATTTCCTATCTCTGCCCACGTGGTGCCCTGCACATCCCAGGATCCTGCCAGCACAACAGTTATCACTCAGTGCAACCCCTTGACCTTGAACCAGCAGAGCCATGAGTCAGAAGAGAAGTCCTTTCTTCTATAATTACCTGTGGTATTTCATCATCAGCCACAGAAAATGCTAGCACAGGAGCTTAAACACAACCTTCTCTCCACGAAGGCTGGACCAGAAGGTTAAAAATTAATAAAAGATCTTCTGGGGGGATGTCACATCAACAGAAAAAAATGACCCCTGAAGTCTTAATACGTGCATTTATCACAGGACACAACAACAGCCTTCAGGCATTTATCTCAGAGAGATGAAAATTCATTTGCATGCAAACACCCACATACAAATACTCACAGCAACTGTATGTGTGAAACTCCAAACAGAAACATCTCGACTGCCCTTCAAAAAGCAAATGGTTACACAAACTGTGACAGACCCATCCAAAGGAATACCTCTCACAAATGTAAAGGGACAGGCTCTGGTGCACCCAACACCTTGCAAAGTGAAACAAACAAACAAAACCCACAAAGGTTAAAGCCTATATACTCAGCTTATAGAACATTCCAGGAATGACAAGAGTTTAGAAGTGAGTGGAGACCAGGTACTGTAGTGGAAGTGGGCTTGCAGCCTGCTGTGTGATGGGGAGGATCTCTATCTTGATTCTGGTGGTGGTTGTGAAATTAACATATATGATAAAATCGCATAGAACTACCCATGCATACACAGCTTCATGTGCATAGATGCATACATGACTGGGGAAATCAGAATAAACCCTTTGGATGGTACCAAAGTCAACTTCCTCCTGATGAGAGTACATCAGTTCTGTAAGATGTCACTATTGAGTGAAACTGAGTGGAACGGAACAAGACTTCCTACACATTTTTGCAACTTCCTCTAAGTCTTTAATTATTCCACACTAACCAGGAGTTTGCTGTACGTACTGGAGGGTTTTATTTGGTGGGAGGGGGAGGGCAGTTTTCTCATATCTATTTTTTTAAACTGCTCTTCAATTCCTTTCACCTCACTTCAAAGGCTGAGACAGAGAGACAGACACATGAATGGCAGCCAAGGAAGACCTTGCAAATACTGCTCAATCACATCCAGTTAATGTTTATTTATTTCCATCCACTTGAAAGGCAGAGCAAGAGAGAAGCAAGGAGAGAGATGGCCTCCGTCTGTTACATTGTTTCACAAATGCCTGCAACAGTTAGTTCTGGACTAGATTGAAGCCAGAAGGCCAACACTCAACCTGGGCCTTCCGCATGGGTAGCAGAGAGGGACTCTACTAATTAAGCCTTCACTGGCTGCCTCCCAGGGTGTATATCAGCAAGAAGCTGCATCAGAGGCGGAGTAGCCAGGACTCCCACTCAGAAGCAGGCATCCAAGAAGGCATCTTAACCATTACTGTTTTGTAAAGCATTGGCCTAAAGAATCTTTAAGCTAGGGTTCTCCAGCTACCTCCCGTGCAAAGACATGCACCATCTCGCTCATCCTGTCCTCCCCAAAGATAGAAATGTAAATGCACAAGCCCGTCATGCTTACAGACTCAGAGTAAATGCTGTCATGCTGCAATGATTTGGTTTGGGGCAAAAACAATTCTTACTTTTTGATGGGGGCAGCTCTTTCCAGGCAAGGGGGAATGGCAGGTTGTGTTCACATCAGAAGAACCTGGCTGAGCATGGGACCCTAAGATAACAAGGTGTCTCTTGGCTATTACACCTAGAGCCTCAGGAACACAGGGTGTGTGTTATTTGCCTGAAACACAAGACTCCTTCTATCTCTGCAATTACAAACCAAGAAGAAAAGCAAACAATGCCAGTATGGCCTCTTCTCTTAAAATCCCTTTTGCAAGTCCACAGGGTTTCACCTGCTGTTCAGAAAAGTTTTCTAGCTGGAGCCATCTTGCCTGCAACCTACAAAGTCATTAGCCAACAACAAAGGTTCAACAGATGTGATTGCTCCTGAGGGAAATGTTAGTGACAGCGGGGTACAACCAACAGATCCCTGAAAAACTCCAAAGCTGATGACTCTGATAGAAACACCCAGAATGGGGCAGGTGCGATGGCTCAACTAACGAATCCTCCACCTGCAAGCATCCCATATGGGTGCCAGTTCGTTTCCTGGCTGCTCCACTTCCCATCTAGCTCTCTTGCTTGTGACCTGGGAAAGCAGTGGAGGATGATCATGCCTATGTGGGAGACAGAGAAGAGGCTCCTGGCTTCAGATTAGCTCAGCTCCGAACACTGCAGCCATTGGTGGAGTGAACCAGCAGGTGGAAGATCTTTCTGTCTCTCCTTCTCTGTGTAAACCTGCCTTTCCAACAAAAATAGATCTTTAAAAGAAATATCCAGAATGATGCCAGCAAAAAGAAAACCTTCGCACACTTGCAGTTGAACTTCGCCAAATATTTGTTGGCGTGATGGGCTCAGGGGGTTCCGCAGGGAAGGGACCGTCCTTGCTGTCACTGAATATGCTGCAGTTCAGAGATGTGCAAGGAAACGCATACGGGACAGCATGGCTGTGCTAGAGCACACACAGGACCCGGAGCCTGGCCCCACCTGGGAAAGCGGGGTCAGCATCTGAAGCAGGAGGGTGGAGAATGAGCCTGAGCTAGCCAGTGTAACAGCGTAACATGCCGTGTACTGTTGGGCCTTGTCCTATGAACTACGCAGGCGTGGGGAGACCTTCCATGAGTCCTATGGATGCCTGAAATCAAGGTGCACAAAACTCTATATGCTATGTGGGCTGTTTTTTTATTCTATTTGTGTATAACTCTGATAAACCTTAATGTATAAATCAGGCACAGTAAGAGATTGGCAATGATTACTTAATTAGACAATAAAACAATTACAATCACATATTATACTCAAATTTATATGAATCTGTTCTCTCCCCCACCATGTCTTACTGTACTGGAGGTATCAGTAACCTTAATATCTATTTTTTTTAACCACCTTTGCACTTCAAGACAGCACATTATGGCTCTTCTTCCACATATCCAAGTCTCTAATGTCATTACTCTTATGCTTTGGGGCCAATGTTAAGTAAGGGTGACAGGAACACCAACACAGTGCTACTGTGACAGCTGATCTGTTGGCTGAGATGGTTACCATGCGACCAGCACCTGGGCAGTGTATCTAGTGTGGGCTGATCATATTGCAGAGAGACAGAGCAGGACAGCAAGAGGTCCCATCACTAAGTAAAGAACACTTGCAACGCTTGCAGCTAAAAAATACGAATTATTTATCTCCAGAATTTTCCATGTGTCACTTTTGGGCAGTTGTTGATCATGGACAACCCAAACTGCGGAAAGCCAAATTATTGACAAAGGATGGGGGAGTGGCGTCGTTATCAAGTAAAAAGTCCAGGAAAGGTTTGCAAACGGGAGAGACGTCAGGGTCCTGATGGAGACCACTGTATGTCCCGTCTAACGATGACCATACACAACAGGGTGAAGGTCAAACCGCTGATGACACAATGAAGATTCCACAAGCACCCAGAAAACAGGGAAAAAAAATCAAAAGGTAAAGAATCAGGACATTTTTGGATCTTCTAAAAAAATACATAAGATAATGGAGAACAATTATCTGGCTGCTATGGCCAGAGGTTGGCTGGGTGGAAGTCAGCAGCCTGGAGTCTCTCCTCCTCTTCCAGGTGGGTTCAGGAGCCCAAGAACCTGGGCCACCTTTTGCTGTTTTCCCGGCACATAAGCTGGGGATTGCATTGGACATGGAGCAGCTGAGACTGACTGGCAGCCATGTGGAATGCTGGCACCGCAGGCTGGGGCTTAACTACTCATAAAGCACTGGCCTCTACTCTCTGCTTTCTTTTGGTGTTTGTTTGTTTCTGTTTTTGAATATCAGAGAAAAAGAAAGAGACAGAGATGGATCTGCTGCTGGTTCACTCCCCAAATGCCAACAACTGCCAAGGCTGGACCCAGCTGAACCCAGAAGCCAGGAACTCAATCCAGGACTCTCATATGAACAGCAGGAATGCAAACACTAGAGCCATTATGACAACCTCCTAGGCTCTGCATTCAGAGGAAGCTGAAGTCAGTATCTTAGGTGGCATTCTAATAAAGAAGACGGATGTCTTAACTTTGGTGTAAAACATTTGTCCAAAACATCAAAATCCTGAAAGAAGGCTGACCAGGCATCCTGCCACAGAAAGACTGGGATAAAGGCATCTTTAGACACAACAGATTTCAAAAGATTTTCTCCTCTTTGTGTTTTTCCTAATATTTCTTGATGATTTTTATTTGAAAGGCAGATTTACACACAAAAAGAGAGAGTTCTTTCATCTGTCGGTTTACTACCCAAATACCCACAATACTGAAGCAAAGCCACTAGCCAGAAACTTCCTCTGGAGCTCCCACATGGTTGCAGGGGACTATGGGCCTGAGCCATCCTACGCTGCTTTCCCAGGCCATAAGCAGAGAGCTGGATAGGAAGTGGAGCAGTCAGGACATGAACTGACATGAACCCCGACATGAACAGACACCATATGGAATGCCAGTGCTTATAGATGGAGGATTAGCCCATTAAGCCACTGCCTATGATGTTTCATCAAAAGCTTGGAATCGCTGCGTGTCATCTATGAAAAGGAGAGGCCCGGGATGCCACTCAGCAGAGGAGACAGAGAAGTCAGCTCCACAGAGCGGCCATGGGACTTGAGGGAGACACACTGAGACTGTCATTTCCACTATCACTCCTGCCAATTTTCTCATTTTCAGCTGCACGTGGACAGAATGCTTCCTGGTCTCCATGCTCACCTGCTCAGATAATTGGATGTTCCAACCGCAGGCTTTCTCCTCATACCTGCTTCCCGGGTCAGCTGAGGACATTCCTGCGATTCCAGACCTGCTCTGCTGCGTCCTACTCCTGAGATCAGGCACTTGGCGTGGCTGGGCTCAGAAGCAGATGGATCCACTGGTCCAGGTTTTCCCTTCTACCCAGTAGCTGGTTCACACAATCGCCCTGCCAGCTGCTTCCACTACAGTGAGTCCCACGGTTCACAGACTCACTAACAATTTAGCTGTTTTCTCCCCAAGGACAACCTATCTGCTCTTAGAAAAGCACAAAGGTCAAGGTTCTTGTTCTTGACCTGGTAGCGTAGCGGGTGCTTAGTAATAACACATTTTTAAGCACATAAAGAAGTGCAGGGAATGGAACAAGAACAAGAAGTAAAAGGCATGTAGATGAGAAAGAAAGAAAGGACTAGCGTTTAGATCAGCATCTAAGACGGCAACAGGGTATCCCCATCCTGGGTCCCAGTGGCTAGACAGAATTTCCCCCGCCCCACCTTGCCCGCGATTCCACCTCCTTGATAAACGCAGCCCTGCAAAGCAGCATTGATGGTTCAAGAACTCAGGTCCCTATCAAACACAGGGAGATCTCCCAGTTTCCATCCCAACCCAGCAGGGCCTAGCCCAACCTAGCCCAGCCCAGCCCAGTTCAGTCCAGCCCAGCACAGCCCAGCCCGGTTCAGTCCAGCCCAGCACAGCACAGCTCAGCTCAGCCCAGCCTAGCCTAGCACAGCACAGCACAGCCCAGCCTAACCCAGCCCAGCACAGCCAAACCCAGCCTAGCGCAGCCCAGCACAGCCCAGCCCAGCACAGCCTAGCCCAGCCCAGCACAGCCTAACCCAGTCCAGCGCAGCCCAACCCAGTCCATTTCAGTCCAGCCCAGCACAGCCCAGCCCAGACCAGCACAGCACAGCACAGCCCAGCCTAGCACAGCCCAGCCCAGCCCAGCACAGACCAGCACAGGTCACCACAGCCTAGCCCAGCCCAGCTCTGTCTAGCCCAGTGTAGTCCAGCCTAGCACAGCACAGCACAGCTCAGCTCAGCCCAGCCCAGCATAGCCAAACCCAGCTTAGCACAGCCCAGACCAGCGCAGCCCAACCTAGCACAGCGCAGCCCATCCCAGCCTAGCACAGCCCAGCCCAACACAGGCCAACACAGCCTAACCCAACCCAGCCTAGCCAACCCAGCCTAGACTAGCACAGCCTAGCCCAGCCCAGCACAGCCTAGCCCAGCCCAGCACAGCTCAGTCCAGCCCAGTGCAGTCCAGTCCAGCTCAGCCCAGCCCAGTCCAAGTATTGGAGGAATGAATGAATTAGTGGATGTGAGCTTACTCTCTCTCTTTTTAATATTCTACCTTTCAAAAAAAGAAACAATATGGGGAGAATCCAAGTACCTATGAAACTGTGTTACATAATACAGTGTAATTAATGAATTAAAAATAATAAATAAATTTTAAAAAGAAACAATAAAATGAGTACATAAAAATAGTTTAAAAAGAAAATAAGAAATAAAATGATCACTATTAGAAAACGATATATGATACTAGAACACTCACAGTCCACAGGACTCCTTTAGAACTAGAAAACATGGCCAGGAAAGTTAAAGCATGCAAGAGAAATAACCAAAGTCAGTTGTTCTTCTATACACTAGCAATGAACAGTCTGGAAATGGAATGAAGAAAACAATTCCACTGACAACAACATCAAAATGAATAAAATATTCAGGGATAGATTTAAGTAAAAAAGTATTAAGATGTATATCTTGAAAACTGTAAAGCATGATTGAAAGATTTAAGAATCCTAAGAGAATGTGTTCAAAGATGGGAAATGTTAACATGGTTAACACGACAATAAGTCCGAAATTGATTTCCAGATTCAACATAATCCCTACCAAAATTCTCACTGCTTTTTCTTGCAGAAATGATGCGTTGGTCCTAAAACTAACGCATAAATTGAAGAGATCCAGAATAAACAGGACAATCTTGGAGGTCTAGATATTGCTGTGACTACCTGCAGAAATCTGGGAGTTATTCACAGGACTCAATAAGCTGTACACAAACAAACAAAAAAAAATTGGAGGATCACACTACAACTTTAAAATTTATTACAAAGAAATGCCTCACCAAGACACTGTGATGGTGGCACAAGTATAGCCACATGAGGGGTTGGTGTTGAGGTTCAAGTAGGTGAAACCCCTGAAGCCACTTGTGAAGCCGTATCCCTTACTGGGGCACGAATTTGAGTCCTCCTTCTGAGGCAGCTTTCAGCTGATGCATCTGGGAATGTAGCAGAAGATGGCCCAACTACCTGGGCCTCCGCCACCCACGCGGGAGATGTGATGGGTTCACCACTCCTGGCTTTAGCCTGTCCCACACCCACCTGATAAAGCCATGTGGGGAGTGAACCAGTAGTTCAAAGATCTCTCTGTCTGTCTGTTTCTCTATCTCTCTCTCTCTACACACACACACGCTCTCTCTCTCTCTCTCTCTCTCTCACCCTGCTTTTCAAACAAATGAAGCTAAAAAAAAAAAAAAAAAAAAAGGAAGAACAGACATATTGGTTGATGGCAAAGAATTGAGAACATGGAACTATTCCCGCAGGTCAGTCGATTTTCAACAACCGTTCATGACCATCCCATGGCCATAAATCAGCCTCTTCTACAAATGAGGAGACAACTATGCAGAGCCTTCTTATGAAAGAACTAAAACTATATTTGGACCCTCCAAATCAAATGACAGATAAAATATAACTCATAATAAAAACGTGCAGATCTTTATGACCTTGGATTACTCCAAGCACTCAAAGGAAAATGAGATGATAAGGACTTTTTGGAAATTAAAAGGTTTGTGCATCAAAGGATATCAAGAACGCAGAGATGTCCCTAGGATTCGAGGAAATGTTTGCAAACTTATTTGTGAAAAAATATTTGTAGAGTGTAGTTGGTGAGAATGAGGACCCAGACAATTTCAAGTCAAAAACAAAAAAGATAAAAACAGCATTTTTTTAAGAGACTCAAACAATTCAATACATATTTCTCCCCAAAAGAGAAAAGTAATGAAGATGGACTATTGGACAATCAGCACATGAGAAGGTGCTGAAGAAAATTAGGCTTAGGAAAAATGCAAATTACAAGCAGAAGGCTACTACTTCACATCCACTAGATGAACCACAATGCAAGCAAGACAAGTGTTGTCAAGAGTGTGGAGAAATGGGAACTCTCAGGCATCGCTACGGATGGTGTACACTAAGACAACAGCTGTGACAGCTTCCTCTCAACAAGTTTTCAGAGCATTTTTCTATCAGCCAGCAGCTCTGCTTCTGGAAATGGACAAGAAAATCGAGCCTATGGCCACACAAAAAAAGGACACATGAATGTTCATAGCATGACTATTCACGGTAGACAGAAAGGAAAAAAAAACACCCGTTGAATAACAGATAAATGAAAGACTCCCTCTCCAGACATCAAACTACCCTGTAGGAATGAACAGGAATGAGGTACTCTAGACATCGCAACCTAGCTGAATCTAGCGAGTGAGTAAACGAAGCCAAACAACAAAAGGCGATTATGTTGCGGATATCATTTATTATTAAATGTCCGGCAACAGGCAAATACGTAGAGGTGGGAAGAACATTACTGCCTGGAAGAGGATGGTAGAGAGGATGGGAGTATATCGGGAGAGATACTCTTCGCGGCTTCAGGGTTTCTTTTAGGGATGTTAAGATCTGAACAATCTCCCTAAATTTCACTGTTGGAAACTGAGTCCCCAGGGCAGCAGTGTTGTAAGATGGGAAGGGAATGGGGTTGACAGAACGCTTGCTGGTGAGTGCATTCGTGCATTTATGGATTCCATGGGTCATCGAGGAGTGGGTGAGTAACCACACGAGCGGGCCTGCTGTATAGAAAGGCCAGGCCGGTCATCTCGGTGAGTCCCCTTGTCACATAAGGATGCACTAAGGACAGACCAGAACCCCAAAGGAGGTCCTCAAATGCAGTTCTTTGACCTTCAACTTCTCTACCTCTCAGAATCATAATATATATATATATATATATGTATATATGTGTGTATATATATATATATATATATATATATATATATATATATATATATATAGCTAGGCATTGTAGCCTAGCAGGTAAACGTACCACCTGCAATGCAAGCATCCCACACGGGCACGGGTTCGACTCCCAGCTGCTTCACTTCTCCCCGTAACAGCTGGGAATACAGTGGAAGACAATCCAAGTGTTAAGGTCCTTGAAAGCATGTGGGAGACCCACATGGAGCTCCTGGCTCCTGGCGTCAGCCATCTGGACCATGTCGTTGGCCATCTGGGACCATCTCTAGCTCTTTCTCAGTAATTATACCTTTCAAATAAATACATACGCATTTTTAAAAAGTTACTGCAGAAACACAAAATGCACATCTCATAAATCACTTGGTGTCAAGCATCTTGTTTTACAGAAAAGAACAGGTGAGACATAGAATGAATGTTCTCGAATTGGATAATACTGACAGGTCTGGGAAGAAACTGACATCCCCCTGAATTGTACGTTTGATAATAATGTACTTCTTCTGTTCTATGAATTATACGTCAACTAAAAATAAGAATAAAATGAGTAGAGGATGGCCATGCAGAGGCTAACAATGAGGTGTTTCGGTTATTATGCCTAATACGATTTTTTTTTTGCCTCCGGCGGAATTGCTGGTCTCCGTCAGACTGAAGCCAAACATGCTGAGGGTCCGAGCAAAGCTGCAGCAGCTGAGAGCACAGACGGGACAGGACAGGTGTATTCCCTCAACAGCTACTACCAGGTGTGGATGAGGTGATCATTTAACACAGGGGAAGCCCTGCACCAACGCAGGCAATGAAGCACAAGGAGCAGGTGTCCAGGGCTGAGAGAGGATAGGCAGGTGCATCCTGGGATCCATGGAGCCCGGGTCTCTGAGGGACCCGAAGTCACCATCTATGCCCAGATGGCCTACACTTTTGTTCTGGGCTAGAAGGATGCAGTTGGGAACCCTGACAATAGACATCGTGGAGGCGATTGCCCACTCCATCCTGATACCTACTGTGCCAAGTGTCCCCAAGCTGAGAAAAGAGCCAAGGAGAGGGAGAGCGGCTGCCACGGTAGGTCAGAAATGCCTGAGCCACCCAAGGGCCCAATACCAGCTGCCAGCTGCCAGCTGGGCAGAACAGCACCCCTTAGAGTCAGAATTACGTATGACAGCCTCACTATATACCAAAAGCAGCAGAAGAGTTACAATAAAACAATAATCAAAATGGACATCCTAACAGGGTACATACCACAGACCTCCCAGGCCTGTGCACATCCAGCTGCAGTCACCTGGTTGTGTTGACCCATTCCTGAGCCCCTCGTGGCCATGGCACAGTGCAGTCTGAGTACTGACCATTCAGCTCTCATTAAGCGCTATTTCCAGAGCCTTTTCTTTAAAAAGGAGAAAGAAAAACCAAGAAGGTCAATGATTATGCCGTATTCTTCAGGGGGTAAAGAGAGCATTAACTTGTTTATATTATGAGATCTTCAGTACGTAAAATGTGCCTTTAAAAGGAGGGTGAGAACAAAAATAAATGAGCAGTTGCCTCCGGTTAGTCCCTTCAGTATTTGTTTTTCCCAATTATATTTGCTTTTTGATATATTCAAATTCCCCCTACAAACAGCATGCATTACTTTTTAAGATCGGAAAACAAAATTGTTAGGCTGGAAAAAATGTTTTAATCAAACTCCAACAGAAGGTAAGCAGGCATAGCAATATTAATGTTAGAAAAAAATGTAAATTCAGGGCATAAAGAAGGCAGGCTTTTCAGATGGAGACAACATTACATAATGATAAACAACCATTGCTGATAATGAAGGCATGCAGATACAAATATACTCACCAAAGAAGATGACAACGAGACACAGATATCAAACATTATTAAGAACACAGGAAGGAATGCCATTGTAGGGGCTTTTAGAACACCATTATCCAAAAAAAAAAAAAAAAGGTTTAAGAAAACAACTCACTATCTAAATACTCAAAATTGATGTCAGGCAAGAAATTTTATTCTTTATACAGGATGCGGGGGGTGGTCTTTGCAAGGTGGATAAAGAACATTTACAAAACTCCAAAATACTGGTTACAAAGAACATATCTCTCTCTCTCTCTCTCTCTCTCTCTCTCTCTCCCTATATATATATATATATATATATATGTATATATATATATATACACACACACACACATATATATATATATATATATATATATAATTTCTCTTCCAGTATAAAGAGAAAGCATATATGGTCTAAAGAAGAAAAAATACATACAGAATAGAGTCAAGAAACGAAAAGAAGAAAGTAGGCTTAGGGTGGTGAATCCCTGGTCCCCTAGGTATTTGGGGGTCAGCTAGGAGGAGCAGGACTCAATGTTCTGATGGGACCAGACAACTCCCCCTCCGCTCCTCGTCACACAGCATCTCCATGTAAACTGGGAAGGTGAACCCTGGTGATGTATAGCAGAACAGGCTCAGTATGCTCCTTGCACCTGCAGGATCAGGTCCCCAGGAGCTGCTGAGAGCAGCAGATCCTCAGGCCAACCAAACCCTCCTGAGGCAGCACTTTCTCCAGGCTGGGGTTGCAGGGGTTGCAGGGGTTCTGACACTTGATGCATTTTGCCTAAACACCCTTGTTCCCTCGCCCTCCCAAGCAGGTGCACCCTGGGTGATGGGTTTCCCCTGGTTCTCGCAATGAATTCAGCTCCTGCTGCCTAGATTGGCTATCTTTTTTTAAGAGATGTCTACACTGCACTGTTATTCTAGCTACCTCCCAAATATGAGGCTTGCACACATGTCTTTATTCTAGGAGAATAAAAATTAAGACACCTAATGAATCCACCAAATGGCAAGTCCTGGGTTGCGGCACCCAGCTGTCTTGAGCAGGAACTAACTGGACTTTCTTTTTCCATTCTTTGGGACCAACACCCTGGGCTACAGGGCACTGAACTCTCACTGCTGCTTTCAGCCATGTCACAGCTGGCTGCTGCAGTCCAGGGTTTGGCATTTAATGGATTCATCTCACCCGATGAGGGCGGAAGAGCTAGCAGGAGGCTAGACAGAGGTTGCCATCCGCTTGTTCACTCCCAAAATAGCCACAGTGGTCACAACTAGGCTGGTCCGAAGCTGGGAGCCAGCAGTTTTTTCTTTAAGTCTCCCACATGAGTGCAAGAATCCAAGGGCTTGCGCCATCCTCTGCTGCTTGTCCAGGCCATTAGCAGGGAGCTGGATTGGAAGTGGAATGGCCGGGACTAGAACTGATACCCATATGGGATGTGAGCGCCACAATCAGAGGATCAGTGTGCTGCAGCATGTCAGCCCCATAAAATAAATCTTTAAAAGAGATCTATGCATGGCTTTCAAAAAAATTTACACCAAAAAGAAATTATTTTTAATAGCCTTATCCATGAAGTTTTCGAAGTGGGTTCCTCACCCAGGACCCACGGTCTTCTCCTTCTTCTCCTCCTCCTTGTCCTCATCTTGACTCAGGAGGCCTTGGCAGGAAAATCCTCCTCCAACTGTGCAGACTGAAAGCCCTGGGATTAGCCCACTCCTAACCCTGCCGCAGTGCAGGAGATGTGCCTCTTGCACCTGCAAGCAGGCTCCTTTACTGGCTTCCGCAGCTGTTGGGAGCTCCTGGGGGTTCTCCCCCACTGAGGCCACACAAAGGCACAGTGAGCAATACTGACCCTTTTCTCCAGTTAGTACAACTATCTCAGCAAGAACCGCACCCACCCCGGGAGTTGTGCTACTGTCATAAATATTCATTTGCCTCATATTTTTAATTGACCTGTGTCCTAGTACAGAAGAATTAAAAAAAAATCTGTAAACTCTGACCCACAATCATGCTTTGAAAATGTTCACTGATTTTCATCTATTTGCTCTTTCATTGTTTAGTCATTCTACTATTCCCTGGGTGGCAGGGACCTGCTGTTTCCCAGGGTGTTCATTAGCAGGAAGCTGGAACAGAAGCAGAGAAGCGGCGCGTGGAACCCACACTCCGACATGGGTTCTGAAGTCAGATGAAGAGATCACAGTGGATTTTTATCTTTGCCTTTTGGAGGAAAATGGAGACTTGGGCAGGGGAGGGGAGGAGGAAGAGGATGGGACAGGAATTCAGCCCTTTACCGTCATCTATTTTAGGTTAGTGCAGGAATGGAAGTTAATCTAGATTAATGAGCAGTAACGTATCATCAACAGGCATCGTATGCTTAGATCCCCTTCCTCAAAAACATCACCCTCCACCCACAGCACAGCCCACCCCCAGATTCAGTGCAGCAGGCGAGATGCAAGCCGTCCTGGCTGCCCTTGGGATGGCAGCAGCATCCTCCTGCTGTTGACATCACGTCCTCGCTGGCAGGTGTACTGCCTCCTACCTTCGTCACTGTTGTCATCCACCAGGATGATTTCCTTTAGCAGGTGCGTCGGCGTGTGATTGACGGCGCTGTGGACTGACCGCAGAATCACTGACAGGGCCTCGTTCACAAAGATAAAGATGATGGAGATCTGCGGCAGCTCCTTGGAGTACCTGAGCTCCTTGCACCTGGGGACAAGGAGGAGCCAGGGACAGGAGGGTTAGCGGAAGCACAAAGGTATGCACACAGCAGCTGGCCATGGCAAGGACGTTCGTCCAGGCCTCCCCCGCAAGCTGGGACTCTTCTCTTGGCTTCCTATGTGCTACAGAGTAAAAATGGAGGAGATTCAAGGGCCCAGACCCACTTCCCCCAAATTTACCTCTCCAGAGGAAATGCACAGTATTAATCTCGGGCAAACACATCAATTTGTGTCACCCACAGGTCCCTCCTATCTCCCTGGCCACTTCAGTGCACACCTGTCCAAAGCCCCATTTCTAGCACCTGCATTTGCCTGCCTGCAGCTTTTTTTTTTTAAGATTAATTTTTTTTTTTATTGGAAAGTCAGATACACAGAGAGGAGGAGAGACAGAGAGGAAAATTTTCCATCCATTGATTCACTCCCCAAGCAGCCGCAATGACCAAAGCTGAGCAGATCTGAAGCCAGGAGCTTCTTCTGGGTCTCCCACACACGTGCAGGGTCCCAAGGCTTTGGGCCATCCTCGACTGCTTTCCCAGGCCATAAGCAGGGTGCTGGATGGGAAGCAGGGCTGCCAAGATTAGAAGCAGTGCCCATATGGGTTCCTGGCACGTGCAAGCTGAGGATTTTAGCCGCAAGGCTGCCATGTTGGGCCCGCCTGCAGCTTTCTCTTCTGCCACCTGGGCAATTGCCTGACCTCTGGCAGCTCTTACCTAAGGACCACTGGAAGCAGATGTACCGCAGCTCCATCACCCCTTGACAAGTTAACTCTCACCCCTGACCCCAGGGGGAGTAAGCCTCCATCACCCATACTTGTAATCTGTACCACAGACCTTCCCTTCCTAGTCTTACTTCCCTTAAAATGGCTCTGGTCACCTTCCCAAAACACCACCTGCACCCAAGCCTTTGTTCTAGGATCCATCCCCGGGGTAACTCAAGTCAGAACATCCACCGAATCCACTAGGTGCTCAGTGCCTTACAAAACATCTCTGGTCTCAGGAAGATGCCCTCTAGAAGAAATGAAGCCACCTGCCAACCATCACAATAAAGGAAGTGGATTTTCCCACCTGCAGCTGTCACACCATAACCCTAGCATATTCCTAACCCTAAGCCTTAACTCTAACCCTAAGCCTAACTGATACATCCAGCCCTGCCTTCAGGTGTCCTCAACTCTCCCTCTGGCAAGAGCTTCCCTCCTGTAGACCCTCCCTAGAAGGGCACATCAGGGCTGGCTTCAGGGGCTGGCAGCAATGGTTCTTTGCCAGTGCTTCCAGTGATGGGCTGGGATAATTTAGTGCCTGGAGAACATACTGCATCCTTCAGTCACAGGAACACCTTGTACTCCAGGTAGCACCACTAAGTGTGTGTGTGTGTGTGTTGGTGGGGGGTGGTTATTGTATGCTTGTCCTAAGCCACTTTGGAAATAACAAACAGAAACAAAGTAGAAGGGAGCGCAGAGATACGCACATTTTGAATGTATTCTTCCCCCTCTTTGGGGGAGAATGCGCAATACAATGTTATGAGCCAACAAAACAAAGGAACACAGGACCAAGAGATGGAGCAAGAGAGATTACGATGCTGAGCAGGGAGCAAGAAATACGGCTGTTCTTTATGCTGAACAGCTTGGACTGTGTCGGGCTGTATGAATCATGCAGGCAATTTTCAGAAGAAAATAAAGTTTTGTTACAGTATACAGCGGTGTCTCTTGGAGGCGATCATCCAGGGACACATGGATCATGCAGGCTCATTTTTACCACGATGCTGTAAATCCACTTCTGGGGGCTGCCAGTGCTATCAAAGGGCTCCCGGGCAGTTGGTGAGAACTATCTTAGGGACCGCATGGTGATTTGAGTGATGAGGGCACCTAAGAAAACCCCTTGGAGCCCCAGGAGCCATCTGGAGCCTGCAGATCTGGCAGAGCTGACTCACTAGCCCACATGGGGAATGCAAACACTGTACGCACCTGAAGGCTGAGCCCGGCTCACCACAGCTACCAGCCCTTGAACAGTAGAAGAGGAAAGGCCAGACTACACAGGCCCTGCCTCTCTTCTCCATCCCCAGCTAGCGGGCTCATGCTGCAATCAGAGATCAAGTGGAAGTGTGCAAAGATGCTTTCAGGTCAAGGAGGCCTTCAAAGCTTGGGGGGTGGGATAGTATTGTGTAGCACAGTGTGGTAAACCACACTCTGTAATGCTTACATCTCACTTGAGTGCCTCATTGAGTCCTGCTTGTTCCACTTCAGATCTAGCTCCCTGCTAATGCTCTTGGAAAAGCAGCAAAAGAGGAAACCAAGTAGTTGAGTCCCTGCCACCCACGTGGGAGACCAGCATGGAGTGTCAGGCCCAGCCAGGAAATGAATTAGTACATAGAGGATTTCTCTCACGCGTGCACACTCTCTCTTTCACTCTCTGCCTTTCAAATAAACAACATTCCAAGATACCAGAAGAGAAAAATGCTCGACATGCATGGACCATTGCTCACCTCACCCACTGCACCTCAGTCTTGTCATGTGTCCATTAAAGTAGCCCATGCCAGTAAGGTTTCCTATAAGAATCAGTGAGATGCCACATCTGAGAGCCCCAGGAGCAGGGAATTAGCTGTCCATGAAGGGCCCATTCAGGAGCAGGTGACGTACCATCCATGAAGGACCCATCTAGGGGCAGGTGATGTGCCTTCCATGAAGGGCCCATCCAGAAGCAGGTGACATGCCATCCATGAAGGGCCCATCCAGGAGCAAGTGATGTGCCGTGTATGAAAGGCCCATCCAAGGGCAGGTAGTGTGCCATTCATGAAGGGCCCATCTGCCTGGTGGCTCCTCTGTGCTCCCTCCTAGACTCCCTGCTCCCTTCTGCACATGTCTCATGACTGAGGCTTCCAGAGCATCCTCTCAACCCAGATCCTTCCTACAGGACTGCTGGATATGGTCCAGTTCTCTCTACCTTGTCCAGCTGGCACTGATCACCCCTCCTCAGCAAGGTATCAGTTTTGCACAGTGATCTGAGGGCAAACAGCATAAAGACAACAATTGTTATGAACATCACCAATGTTCCTGCTGTCTCTTAAGTGATGGGATATCCTTTTGTTCTGTGAGGTTTTAATTATTGAAAGGCAGTAAGATGGGCAGTGGGAGAGAGAGAGATCTTCCATTCAGTGGTCACTTCTCAAATGGCAATAACAATCATGGCTAAGCCAGACTGAAATCAGCAGTCCAGAATTCCAGCCTGGTTTCCCACACAGGAGGCAAGGAATGTGATTCCTTATATCATTATCCATTGCCTTCCCAGGCACAGTAGCAGGAAGCCGAATGGGAAGCAGAGCAAGGAGTGCTTGGGAACTGTCACTCTGCTATGGGATACCAGCATCCCTAGATGTGGATGGCTTAACTTTTCCACATCATAATTCCAGTCCTTAAGCCTAGTCCATTGCCTGGCCCATGGGAAGATACTCAGAATATTCTGGAAAGAAGGAAAGATAGGCAACTGAAGATCCTTGTCTAAGGAATAGGCTTCAGTGTTGACTGGCACAAATATTACTTCCCATCAGACACACACTGGGCAGAAGGTGAGCAAACGAAGGATATGAAGGATGGTTGTGGGGGAAGGAGAGAAAGAAGGAGAAGGAAAAAGAGGGGGTGAGAGAGAAAGGGAGAGAGAGAGAAAGAAAGAGAGAGCTCCTTCCCCTCCTCTTCTCTCCACCAGCACAGGAATTCTAGAGGCTGCACAGAGCCCACACAGAGTCCAGAACAGCAGTAGCCCCTTGTCCTGGAAGACAATGCTGGCTGGATCCCTGCTGCGGCCCCTCAGTGCATCCTAGCTGCTGGCCTTCCAGATGGCCCACCCTCTGCACCCACAGCCCCTCCATCATCCCCACAGTTACCAAAGGCATTTGGGTACCCAGTGCCACAGTGGCAGGAGGCAGGCATGGTGCCCACTGGGTGGAAAGGCATCAGTCAAGTCTGGCTTGGAGCCCATTTTTATGAAATGGGATGTATGGGATTCGGTACGCTTCTTGCCTCCCCATTGGCTCTGCGGGGATGGAAGCCAGGTAAGGTAGGAACAGCATGGGAGGCCGTGCGGTTAAGAGGGGAGAGCTGAGACAGCAGGGACAGATACACCATGAGAACTGCAAAACTCAAAATGCATCACTGGGATGCCACCGGGAGGCTTTGGGCACTGCCTCCGTAGACCCAATATGGATGTGGGTCCCAGAAGTCACCCTTTCAGTAACTGGTCAGAAAGCCAAGAACAACCCTTGATAACAAGGAACACTTCTGGCAGGAAAGCGATCTAGGCGTTGGATCAGTTTTGATCAATACCAAGGCCCACTGGGGACCATGGAGAACCAGGGTAGGGGGCAGAACTGGTGGGCGTTATGGGGAGTCGCCCCAACTAGGCTGCAGCTCCGACTAGTTTGCGTGAGGACCGAGTATGAAGTGGGTAGGATCGAACTGGACTACAACACCCGTTGGTTCACGAGGAAGGCAGGGCTGGAAACAGAACGAACCCAGCAATCCCAATGACCAGCGTGAGCATAAGCTGATTGGTGTGACAGAAGGTGTCGGACTCTGTACTAGCAAACCCGCGCAAGAATCAGGCCTGGGATCATCTCAGATGAAGTTTCTTTGGAGATCCCTCCAACTGAACTGCTGATCTTAGGACCCCAACCATGAAGAGACTGTCAGCCAGTGGATTCTGAAAAGGATTCATTGCGATTGGAACTGAGACATTGGCAGCAATCCAGAACTGATGAACTATCAAAACTGTATGAGTAGGACCCTCAGAGCGCGCCTCCCGTTGGGGATCTGGGATGGGTGGAAGGTTGGGTGGGGCTTTTCCCTTTGTTTTTTTTCCCTGACCCCAGATACAGGGTAAAATGATATTGATGTGGAAACAATGGTATTACCCACTTTCACCCTGTAGCCCTTGACACTTTGTTCCCTAATCAACTAAGTAAGATTATTAAAAATTAATTAAAAAAAAGAAAAAAGAAATCCAAAACTGAATTCCCCTGGAAAGGCTCATTGGGAAAGGAGTTATTAGAGAAGCTGTGCTCAGAGGAAAGGCAGAGCCAAATGAGCCAACCCAGCATGGCCTCTAAGACCGTGAGGCCTTTACTGCCCGCCTGTGCATCAGTCCATCCATTTTCCATGTGGCCTGGAATGCTTCCTTGAACTTGAACATGAGGGCGACTGTTCCCATTCCTCCACCCTCTGCCCCAGAGCCACTGAGTTCATTTAGCTGTCATAGAGGCCGGGATCTTATTTCTTTGTTGTGGACCTCGGTGGCCATGTTGGCTCTGGGAGTCCAACAGGGAGGATCCTAGTTAAAACGTGGGACATGGGGCTAGCACGATAGCCTAGCGGCTTAGAAGTCCTCGCCTTGAACACGCTGGGATCCCTTATCGGTGCTGGTTCTAGTCCCAGCATCCCTGCTTCCCATCCAGCTCCCTGCTTTTGCCTGGAAAAGCAGCAGAGGACAGCCCAAAGCCTCGGGACCCTGTACCTGCATAGGAGACCCAGAAGAAGTTCCAGGTTCCTGCTTCGGATCTGCTCAGTTCCAGCCGTTGCGGCCCCTTGGGAAGTGAATCATCAGACGGAAGATCTTCCTTTCTCTGCCCTTCTCTGTATATCTGCCTTTCCAATTAAAAACAAAAAAGTCTTAAAAACAAACAAAAAACGAGGGGCAGGCATTGTGGCACTGAGGGTTAAGCCTCCATCAGCACTGCCTGCATTCCATTCTCGGAGCACTGGCTTGAGTCCAGACAAGTTCATTTCCCAATCAGCTCCCTACTAATGTGTCTGGGATGCCATAGATGGAGATCGCTTGGGTTCCTGCCTCACTTGCAGATCATCTGGACTGACTCCACTCCCAGTTTTAGCTCTGGCTCAACCCTGCACCCTAAGGGTGCTTGGGGAGTGACTCAGGAACAAAAGTGCTTTCTCTTCTCTCAACTTCATCCGTATAAATAAACTTTAATAGTTAAAGAGTGTACTTTATCACAATACAAAATTGACAATATGCCTTTTCCTCTCTTGCTTCTCTCTCTCTCTCTCTCTCTCTCTCACACACACACACACACACACACCTTTATTCTGCATCCCTTGGAATCCAAATTGTAGTTTAGAAGACAAGACTATAGGAGATCATGTGGTCACGCCTCCTCAGGACCTGGGACCTTGTTGTTGCAATCACTCATCCCCGTCACAGCTTGGGTACGTCACACCTGCAGTCCAACACTCCTAGACTTCCTCACTGCCCAGAGCTGCTGCACTTGGGCTGTGACCAACATCAACCACCATAATCCCCTTTCCTTCCATCCTCTGCTCCCAGGACCTCCTGTGCTGGGCACCCAGGGTAAGACCCAGTTCATCCCTCCAACTGGGTTTCCTCTTCCTATCTTCCCTGCAAGCCAATATAAATAGTCCACTGCCTCTCATCGCACACACACTTAGCTCTACCTAAAATGTCCTTAATCCCGCCTGATTCTTCCTCCTCCTTCACTGCCTAATGTCCGAGGCTTCTCATTGGTGGCTTTCTCACGCCGTACAAGTTAACATGACCACTCTTCTGTATTTTAACACTGCAGAACAGCTACTGCGGTTTGCTTCTTTTTTATTTCCTGGAGCTCACCATGCTTGGGAAGGAAATGGTTATGGAAGAGGAATCCTCCTCCTTTCTTGACGTATTCCTTCCACCTTTCTCACGATAAAAGACATCCCGTATTTCCTACCGCCGCGATAACATCGGTGATGACACTCAAACACTTAAAAGCCATCATCACAAACACCACTGTGCTTCTGTCTTTGTTGATTTACTAATCAGGGCTCAAATTCTCAAAGCCTCTTGAGCCAACTCCATTAAATAGCCCTTTTCGTTTCCTTCTTCCACAGGGCTCTCCTCCAAGCTTCAGAAAGATTGGTGTCATTTTTAGGAACAGCAGAGCTTGCAAGAAAAGACATGGGGTAGAGTGACTGAGATGTACGAGGTCCCTCTTTCGACGCACTCATTATTAGGAAAAATACACACTTTGCTGAGTGCTTTAATTTCCTCCAGGAAGGAGGAGCACACCTCATTAGCTGAGATCCCACACAGAGCTGTCTTTCGGACAAACTGCCTATTCTAGCATTTGAGTCCCTGGGTGCATGTCCTATTGGTTGAACTGGGGCAATTTTCATGAATCAAGATTCAGCCAGCTCTGTGGCGTGAGCCCTGATCTTGGAGTGTATGCAGCCCTAGGAAAACTCCCTGAAATTGAAGGTCAGATGTTGTGGGGGCATGCACAATGAAGTTGTTGTTGTTTCTCAGCAAAGAACACACAGCTTTCACCGGCTTCCCTTGGAAGGGCTGGACCCAGACCACGAGTACAAAGAACACTTTTGCCTGCAATTCCAGGTCATGGTAACAAACCAGCAACTAGCCAAGGCTCTGCAGTCAACTACCCAGGGGACAACAAACTCTATAGCTTCTTGGCCAACCTGGCTCCAACCAGCATTTATTTTGGAGTATTCTCCAGATATTTCTGATTCTTGGACTGACCACTTACTGGCTCCAGGGAAGTTCTTTCCTCTTGAGTCACATCGAGTTGCTTTGCCAAAGACAAGGCAATTATCCTTAGTTTAAAAATATATATATGTGTATATGTGTATATATATATGTATGTGTGTATATATATATACACATATATATTTTGAGGCAGTTTTGTGTTTCTTGACCAAGACCACGTGGAAGATATGGCAGGAGATGCTGGCATGGGCCGATTCTACCTGTCCTCTCTATTGGCAGAAGGGTACTTTAAGTGAAAGGAGCCCATTCTTTTTTACTGAGTTCAGTTGTGATCCTAATTCACTGCTTTGTAGCGCACAGCTTTACCTAAAAGCAAAGAGAACACACACACACACACACACACACACACACATATACACACACATCCCTCGGATTTTCAGTTCAGGAGATGAATCAGCCTAGATATGAGGCAGCTTAGCTCACTGTGCTCAACAGAGGCAAAAAGGAAAAAAGAAAAAGAAAATCCCCAGAGTTCTATTAAGCAATGGCTCAGGAATAGAATTTCTCAAAAAAATTAATGCAGACAGTTTGAGACCAGAACCAGGAAGTCCTCACGCTCTGAAGTTACAGGAAATACTCATGCCTAGTATTGATCCTGCAACCTTCCTAAGAGAAGTGGAACAAGAAGGGACAGCCCCAAGTGCTGCAGGAGGGGAGAGGCAAACAAATTAGGAGCCGATACAAATTGTAAATAATAAATAGCCTCACGCCAAGGCCAAGCAGACCCCCAGTTTGGCCAACAGGATGTTTCACAGAAGTCTACATACACTCTTGGCTAACAGTTCCAAGCTCCCCTCCACAGCTCCAAGTTGATCCTTAAGGTCGTGACCCTGTACCTCCAGCACCGCAGTGAGAAACATCGCCACTACTATTTTTCCTCTTCTCTCTTTCATTTGTTATAAAGGCAAAAGAGTTGTAGACACCATTTTTGAAAATTTTATTTATTTGAAAAAACAGAGAGATGGACTCTGAAACCTGTTCTCCCCACCTCTTAGAACCAGGCTTGGCCACGTGAATGGCTTTGATCAAACAAGCCCACTGCAAGCAAGACCCTCTCATGTGGGTCTCACACCTCTGACCATCGTCGGGAGAAGCCCGGGGCTGGCCCAGGCCCCAGAAGAAGATGTGTTATCGTGAGAATTAGGTGTCAGGCTCAGCTGGATGAAGGAAAACCTTTGGAGTGAGTCTGTGAGCTCAGCACATGATTCTGAGCACAGCAGGTGCAGAGGCTCTACTCTCTCTGTGGGTGGTCACATGCAGTGGTCTGAGGTCCACAGGAAACTAAGAGGGAGGAGAGGCAAGTGGGACTGTCTTTGGGAGGTGGGCTTCCTTCTCATGCTCCAGTCCTTGGACATAGAGCTCCAAGCTCCCCACCTCTGGACTCACGCACTTGAAACCAGTGGCCCCAGGGTTCTTGGGTCTTTGGCCTTGGATTGAGAATTAAACCGCTGGCTTCACTGATTCCAGACTTGGACTGAGCCACGCCACCAACTCCCAGAGTTTACAGCTTGCAGATCACTTGATGTAGGACTTCTCAACTGGTTCTCCTTAAAAGCAGTCTCTTGTGGGTCCATCTATCTACTCCTATCTCCCATTGGTTCTCTCTCTGGAGAGTCTAACTGATGCAGGATGGAAGCGAGTGGGGGGGAAAGTGACTCCAGCAGGAACACACGTCTGTTTGAGTTCAGGTATTACAGATGTACAGTCAGATTTTACAGAGCCTTTTTCGTGTCCCGATGAGCCTGGAATGCCAAAAGGCATCCCCATTTTGAGATGAAAACCAAAACAAAAACAAATAAACAACAACAGGAGAAAACCTGAGGCTTAGAAGTACTCCCTCAAAGCCAAGAGAGTGGTAAAGACAGCTTGACTTTTAGCCAAGATATTTCTAGCCACAAAGCTCCTAGTATTAAGAGGAGGGAGAATTTTATTGAGAAAGGTTTGAGTGCAGGAATGATCAATGGCTTCTGTATCTAACTTTTATTTCATTGTTGTCTGTTTTTTTTTCCCCCATATCAAACATGTGTTACTTTTCCACCTTACAAAACACAAGATGTGTTGCTTTCATAAAGACTCCTATGGAAATATTCTTAACATCTGACAAATGATTTCAACATTGAACATGAAAGAGAAATGAGAAAAAGCAAATAGCCAAAAAGTTGAGGGGGAAAGAGTATAAACGAAACCTAGAGGCCTGTATGATATTAAATACAAGCTGAAGCTCATGTAATTTAATCAGCATGGTCCTAGACCAAGCCAGCTGATAAATGAAATAGAACCAAGAAACAAAACAAAAATGAAAACAAATAAACAAACAAAAAAACAACAGAACTGACCTGAAAGAGTCTATTTCGTGAAGGTACTGCACTCTAAAGGTTGTGGGGAGGTTGGGAAGGGGAAATCAAACAATGACACTGGCTCCATTGCTTTTCCATGGGCTAAGCAGTGAGAGTCCTCTCTCCAAGCCCACTTCAAAAGGAAATTCAGATAGATCAAACTATTCAGTTTATAAATGTCAATGGCTGGCATTGTGGCACAGTGAGTTAAGCCACTGTTTGTGATGCAGGCATCCCACATTGGAGCACTAATTAGAGCCATGATCTCTCTTGCTTCCTGCTGTGAAAATGGTGGAAGATGGACCCAGTTCTCAGGCTCCTGCCCTGCACATGGAAGGCCAATGTGGGGTTTGGGGCTCTTGACTTCAGCTTGGATCACCCTGGGCTCTTACTGATATTAGGCGAGATGTACAATCTCTCCTATCCTCCCCCTAACTCCCACTTCCTCCTTCTTCTAAATAGAAGGAAAATAATAAAAGTTAAAGTGGCTATTCACATAAATTCTGGGTAGAGAACAATTTCCAAGTAGCTTAATAATAATTAAAAGCCTCTGCTCGTCAAAATAAGGCTAAAAGACAACTGCAAACTACAAAAACAAAGTAATTTGCAGCAACGACAAAAGAATACAAGATCTTACACTATTCAATCTTAAAAATCCAATGAACACAATCAGATAAACAAATGGAAAACAGGAACACACAAGTAAGAGAACAGAAGGACCAAATGACTAACAAATCCCTGGAAACAGGTAGAACTTAGTGCCAGTCATAAAAGTCATTCAAAGGAGAACAATGTCTCTTTGCTTCTAGGTGGTGAAATTATAAATCATTTTTATTGCTCCTTTATAGTTTTCCTATTCTTATTTTTTTTATAATGAGCAAACATAACACAGAAAAACACATCAGTTTAGGTGAATTCATGCATTGCCAAGTGAAAGGGAACTTCCATGTTTGACTCAAAGCCCTTGATTTTCACACGGCCCGTGACATCAAGAGACACAAATCAGCATCCCACTGTCTCATCCCACCAGCGTCCTCTTAGGCCACAGTTGGAAGCAGAGTACTGAGGCAAAACTGCAACTACGTTATCTTTTCAAAATGCAGATGTTGGAGGGAAGGATAGCCTGGCCTGACCTCCTATCACCCACTGTGGACAACAAACACAACTACTATTCTAACATGGACCAACTTTCTTGTCTCTCCTGCAGCTACTCCATGAAGGGCTTGTATAATAAACAAAATCAGTTTCTGCACATAGCCACTTCCTCTCTCAGTGAATACAGATGCCTGAAAAGGCATTGAAACTCAAACATAAAATGACTGTCCTTTTGTTGAAAAACTAAGTTAGCTGAAGCTCTATGCCAATTTCTTAAGGTAATAGGAACTGTCATTTGCAATGATGATGCCGCCTTGGATGTAAGCCCAAGGCTGGGCATTTTATAAAGAAGCTGACCTGTCCAACTGAACGTCGCTGGCATCTAATCTCATCCATTAATTCCCATTTATAAAATAACCTCTTGGCTTTTGTGACCAGTTCCTACCTCTAGGCTGTCCTGCTGCAGGATAAAATGATATGAAAAGAAAATCTCAATCCTCTTAAATCCTAGCTCCCAGTGGCTTTTCCACATCTTATAAATTCACTCTGCCGCATGTGCCATCCAGATTTTCCAAAATCTGAAATTCTGTGAGCACTAACCTAGTGTCACAGCGGAAATGTTACACTTGAGTTCATATGATGGTGTCACAGTCAAAACACACACACAAAAAGCATTAAAAATATTGTATACCGTTACCATTGGGCTATAGGAATAAAGCATATATGAAATGTTTTTAATGCTTCGATTTGAATATCAGGCCCAAGACAGCTCATTTTGTATATGCATATCATTCAAAAATCTGAAAAAGATTAATCCAAATCACTTCTGGATTTAAGCACTTTGGGTAAGGGATACTGGAATGTAACTTTCCTCCCTGTTAATCTTGTCCCACCTACTGCTTTCCCTTCTAAAACCCCACAAGTCAGACAGCACGTAAAGTCAGAATGTGACAGGTGGACTCAACCCAGTATGTCCAGGAGGTACAACAATACGACCAATGGGGTGGACATTGGTGGTAGTGGCTAACACGTTACTCAGAAGACCCTCAACCCATAGGGAGAACCTCGTGTAAGGCCCAGCTGTCTCCAATCTCAGCTTCCTGGTAATGCATATCTTGGGAGGTGGCAGGGGATGGTTCCAGTAACTGGGTACCTACCTGCCATGCACACGGCAGACCCAGATTGAACTCCTGGCTCCTGCATTAGGTCTAGGGCTAACCCCAGCTGCCCTGGGCAATTGGAAGTGAACCACTGGATGGATAATCCATATAATCTATCTATCCAACTTTCAAATGAATGAGTAAAACTTAAAAAAAGATACAAGAAGTAAGAAGCCAGGGTTCTCCACAGAAGGTAGATGTTGATTCAGAGGACTTGCCCTTCTCATCAGTAGCCTGTGGATTACACAGACACAGAGGCCACATCTTCTTGGTCAACATCATAAATATAATCCCAGCACAATCAAAACTCACCAAGACACTCATATATATATATATATATATATATATATGTATGTATGTGATATATATCTATCACATACATGAATAAGGAAGAGGTGAGAGGTGTTCTAGTTGCCTGGGGCCTAAGTAGGTGGTGTGGAGCCCACAGTCGTAGGGGTCCAAGCAGTTCCTGAGGACCAAGTCTCCTCCAGGATATTGCCTGAGCCTGGTGAAGATGCTGTGTCAGCTCAATGCAGAATAAAACATATCTTCCTAGGGATGGTGATTTCATATGTTTCCCATGCCATAGATGAAAGGAATGACAGAGAATTCCCATGAACCCGAGCAGCACAGGTTGGCCCCAGTGCCTGCTGCCAAGGGTGCACAGTGCTTACACCTTGACCTTAACTTCACATGGCTCTTGTATACATTTTAAAAATCTGTTTCTTCATTTTAACACACCAAAGACAAGTTCGCCTGTCTCCCAGCAATATGAACTAAACCATGACCATGCAGACATGACTGAGCATCCACAATGGGCCAGCAAAGTTTTGAAGACACAGAAAATTTAAAAAAAAAACCTTACTGATACCCTGGAAACACTCATATCTTGGGGTCAGTGTTGTGCTACAATGAGTTGAACCAGAGCTTATGATGCCAGCATCCCATTTAGCAGCCTGAGAGTTCCAGCTGTTCTGTTTCAGATTCAGCATTCCTGCTAATGTGTCTGGAAAGACAGCAGATGATTCCACTTGGGACTCCACGTGGGAGTCCTGGCTGTAGCTACAGGACCCTGCTTTCTACCTGGCACAGCCCTGGCTATTTCCATCGTTTGGGGAGTGAACCAGTAGATAGAAGATCCTCTCTCTCACACACACCCCTTTCCTACCCTTTTGCCTTTCAAATAAATAAATCTCCAAAAATATCTTTAAAATAAAAGGAAAAAGTTCACTGCTGCATAAGAGAAAGTAACATATTAACCCTAACTATGACTTAGAATGACAAATGTTATGGAGTGAGGGGTGTTCAAGGCACTCTGAGTTTATTTCTGCTTGCAGGAGAAGGATGAGGGCCCAGTGAAGGCTTTGTGAATGGGGATATAATTTGATCTGGGCTACAGGTTGCAAGTAGGCGAGGTTCTGCAAAGGGAAAGCCCAGAGGAAGGATGAGCCTCTCCAAGTGAAATGAACAGCAGGTGCAGAAGCAAGAGACAAAACATGTAGTATCCTGCCAAGGAACAGAATCGGGAACCAGTGCTTTAGAGACTAAGTGGGGCAAGGAGCAGAAAACAGCACCGCCTCGGGTGGATGAAATCCAGACTTGATCCTCCAGCAACAGGAAGCACAGGTGTCGACTACAGAGCTGGGAAGTTGCAAGTTGTACATGGTTGTACATGACATGTTTGCGCTTCAATGAACAGGGTCTACTTGAGTCAGAAAAGAGGCAGGACCTTAGGGGCAGTGGTGCAGACCCTCACAAAGCAGGCAGGTGCACACCCTCCCTGTCTAAGTTGTACTTTGATGTAGAGCTGCTGCCACGGCAGCCCCCACTCCCCCCTGTGTGTTCATCTCCTCTCCTGTCAGCCCCAACCATGTGGAATCTGTCAAGGCATGGCCGCCCTGAGTATTTACAGGGTCTCTTCCAGGAGCTCCCCGTGTGTCCAGATCTGCAGATGCTTAGGTTCCTTGTATCTTTGTACAGTATTTGCATGCAAAAGTACTTTTAAATGTTCATGGAAAATGAAATGGAAATATGTTTGATACAGCAGGTAAAACTCCTTCTGATGCCGGCATTCCATATGGGTGCCAGTTCAAATCATGGCTGCTCCACTTCTAATCCAGCTTTCTTCTCATGCCCTAGGAAAAGCAGTAGAGGACAGCCAAGCGCTTGGGTCCCTACCATTCATGTGGGAGAGCTGGAAGAAGTTCCTGGTTCATGGCTCCAGCCCTGATCATCATGGCCATTTGGGAAGTGAACCAGCAGATGAAAGAGTTCTGTCTCTCCCTCTCTCTGGGTAACTGTGACTTTCAAATACATGGAATAAATCTTTGGGGCTGGAGTTGTGATACAATGCCTGAGACGCTGGCATCTTGTATGGGTAAACATTTCCTATCTGGGTTGCTCCATTTCCAATAGAGCTCCCTGGAAATGTCTTGGGAAAAGCAATGAAGAGTAGTCCCACATGCTTTGGCTCCTGCAAGATCCCGGATTCTGGCTTTGGCTTGACCCATCCTTGGCTGTTGTGGCTAGCTGGAAAGTGAATCAGGGGATGCAAGATCTCTAGGCCTTTCCCTCACTCACCCTCTGTAACTCTGACTTTCAAATAAATAAATAACTCTTTTGAAAAATAAAATATTAGTTTAGTATGGGCATTTGGCCTAATGACTATAAGATAATGATTATGCCCACCATGTCCCACATCAAAGTGTCTGGGTTCAATACCTTCTTCCAGCTCCCAGCTTCTTGCTTCCTGCTAATGCAGATCCTGGAGTTGAGGGAATGAGTGGATTCCTGCCACTCATGTAGGAGACCTGGAAGAAGTTCCTCATTCTTGGCTTCAACTTGGCCCAGCCCTGCCTATCACTGGCATTTGGAAAGCAGAGGAAAGGAAGCCTCTCTCTCTCTCTCTCTCTCTCTCTCTCTCTCTCTCTCTCTCACTGGTTCTCAAATTTCTAAAAACCAAAGTTTTAAGAAAATCTAGGTTTATTTTGGTGAAAAAGTAATTTGGAAGTATACCTTTTTCATAACGTGCATTTTTCAAGATCCTTGAAGATTCTTCCTATGCATAAGTTTCAAAAATTATAAAGCCAAAACAAACTTCTCTTATCACTCTGTTCTTCACAAACTGTCTGAAGTATTCTCATCTCACCTATGCACATCCTCTGGATACTTTGAATTACTTCTATCCTACTCAACACTGCTAAGCAAGGTTAATGCTCTGTAAACAGTGAAAATCACGGCAAGAACAAATCCTGTGTATATTCATTGCACGCACGACATTTTAAACCATGTTTTCAACCCACAAATGCAGAACCCAGGAATATGGAGACCAACTGTACCACAAGTTATCTTCTAAGCACTGCTCCTCTGCATGAATCTCTGAAAAATTCCCTCTACTCAATCCTGAAGAAAGACCTTAATAAAAAGTAAATTCCTGAGCCCAGTGCAGTAGCCTAGTGACTAAAGCCCTCATCTTGAATACTCCGGGATAACATATGGGGGCTGGATCTAATCCCAGTGGCCCTGTTTTCCATTTAGCTCTCTGCTTGTGGCCTGGGAAAGCAGTTAAGGATGGCCAAAAGCCTTGGGACCCTGCACCCATGTGGGAGACTCAGAAAAGGCTCCTGGCTCCTGACTTTGGATCAGTTCAGCTCCGGCCATTGCGGTCGCTTGGGGAGTGAATCAATGGATGGAAGATCTTCCTATATGTCTCTCCTCCTCTCTGTATATCTGACTTTTCAATTAAAAAAAATAAATCTTAAAAAAAAAAAGTAAATTCCTGACCGCATGAAATTGCCTAGGATACGATGGCAGCTTGTTCTACACAGTTCATTGCATTATTGGCAGAAGATGGTGTTTTTCAGTTCAACTCATCAGAAATGATCAAGGCATTTTAACTCGCAAGCCAAGCTCCAAATGGACTGTAGCTGATGCTGCACTTAAATCTGGGAGGAGCAGGTAGATGCATCAATGGCGAGTAAGACCAGTGAAACAAATAGGCAACTGGCCACATGGGACTTTCCCAATTGCTGAAGAACCTCAAAGATTAGGGGACCCTATCCTGAACTAGTGCTACTCTTCAAAGGAAAATCAACATAACTTGGGAGGACCCATCCAGAAATAATCAACAAATGCATCCAATGGAAGAGCCCCTCTGCCTGTATCAAAGACTGTGAGACCACACATTATAATGGTAACAAGGAAGGGCCCTGCCCCTCTCCCTGCACAGCCATAAAGGAAAACCCACAACTTGCTGTTGGGACTTCTGCTTTCCAGCCAGACTCTTTTTGTATTAGCTTATCCTGGTGCCAACATCCAGGCTACAACCAAGTCAGCATTTTGGAAAGATAACTCTGAAGGGGATCAAGAAGAAGCTGTGACAAATACAATCAAGCAGAAAGATCCATCAGAAGATTACTGAAATCAACGTTGGCATGGTGGTTGCCATGTCTCTTGGGATGTCTGTATCCCAAGGGTGCCTGGGTTTGAGTCGCAGCTTTGCTCTCTGCTTCAGCTTCCTGCTAAGGCAACACCCTGAGGAGCAACACTGATGACTCGAGAGATGGTTCCTTGCCACCCAACATGGGACACCTCGGTTGAATTTCCAGCTCCTGATTTTGGCCTGGACCACTCCAGCTGCTGTAGATACTTGGGAATTGAACCAGAATATGAGGTCTCTCTATCTCTCTCTTTCTCATCGTTCAAACAAACAAATACAACTTTAAATTTAAAAGTTACTATAGTGTTTTCAGGTGTTCTGTGGAAAATAAGATGGATTTAAATGACACTATTTCAGACAACTGTACACATAGGTCCCCCAGTTACAATACAGTGAGGTCATGATCAAGTCTGGCAGGTTGGAAACACCATGAAGTGGAAGCTTCACTGAAAATGGCTAACCTACTGAGGTCCCAGCACGGTGGCCCAGTGGCTAAAGTCCTCACCTTGCATGCGCTGGGATCCCATGTGGGCACCGGTTCTAATCCCAGCAGCTCCGCTTCCCATCTAGCACCCTGCTTGTGGTCTGGGAAAGCAGTCAAGGATGGCCCAAAGTCTTGGAACCCTGCACCCACATGGGAGACCCGGAAGAAATTTCTGGCTCCTGGCTTCAGATCGGCTCATCTCCGACCATGGCAGTCACTTAGGGAGTGAATCATCGGACAGAGATCTTTCTCTCTGTCTCTCTTCCTCTCTGAATATCTGTATTTCCAATACAAATAATCAATAAATTTTAAAAAATCTAACCTACTGAACATCCAGTTCAGCAACATAGGGCACCCTGGAGCACTGGCTGTTTCCTCTCGTGCCTACGCCTGTGCCTGTGCCTGGGGTCTGCAGCCAGTGTTGTAATCCAGTACTGTGACAGCCTAGGGTGGCATGGATTCCTAGCCCACGAAAGATACAAATTCAAAATGGGACGCACGATTTTAGCTCATGCCTATCAATTTCATCCTACATAAATCAAGGCCAATCCACAGTCACGAATGCTTGCACTTAAGGCAGAGTTAGAAAATATGCTAAGCACATCTTGGACTGAAAAATCCAAAAGGCCAAAGACAAACTCACAATCACAGTGACACACATTAATACTTCCCTCCCAGATATCCCCCTGAAGAAGCCAAACCATGCAATAAATCCTGGCATGTGAAAAGACCATCAACCTCTGTATCAGTCAAAGCAAAGACCCAGCCACTCTAAAGACACATGCTGGCCCTTCATTTTGTCAAAATAAGTTACAGAATAGTCTCACGCGGTGTTGGCAGTAGAGAAAGATGGTTCTGTATTGTCGGTTGATATTTATTTAAGATTCTTGGGACAGCACATGAGAGAAGCTTTCACAACTAAAAGTGGGCATGGCTAACATATCAAAACATAAGAAAATGTCAGAAAGACACACATGAAACAGTTTTTACAGAAATTTTTTTAAGTCTATGTACATTACTTAATTCACAAACAGCACTTTGTGTGTAGAATCATTTTAAAAAAGATTTTAAGCACGGGGTCTGGCAGAGTGGTTTAGATACAAGGTTGAGATACAAGCATCCCATACATGAATGCTCTGGGTATGATTCCCAGATCATGATCCAATTCCAGCTCCCTGTCAATGCCCATTGGGAGATATTAGTGATATTTCAAAGAGTGGGGCTCCTACAACCCAGTGGAAGAACTCAATTGCGCTTTCAGCTCTTGATTTTGGCCTGGTCCAGCTCCAGTCATTTGTGGGTATTTGGAGAGTGAGCCAGCGTCTGAGAAATCTCTCTTGCTCTGTCTCTTTCTCTCTTTCTCCCACTCCCCTTGTCTCTTTTCTTCTCCCTTATCTTAAGCAAATGCTCAGAGTCTTAAAAATGTATTAGATTTGGCAAATAATCATAGGAAACAACTGCTCATATCTCTCTTTTTAAAAGCAGAGTTACAGAGAAAAAGAAATATATATAGAGAGAGGTCTTCTATTCACTAGTTCATTCCTCAAATGGTCACAATGGTCAAGGCTGGGCCAGGCCAAAGCCAGGAGCCAGGAACTTCTTCCGGGTCACCCTCCACTGCTTTCCTAGGTCCACTGACAAGGAGTGGAATCATCGGTGGAGCAGCATGGACTGGATGCCCATATGGGATGTCTTACCTGCTATACCACAACAACACCAGCCCACATCTGCGTATTGCTACAGTGTTTGGCAAAGATGAGTAGTAGGAGGGAGGAAAGATGCAATCATTTAGAGCTATTGCTTCCAGAAACCTTAGAGTGGAGGAATTGGGGGGTGGAGGTTATAAAGAGGGGGTTATAAAGAGGAATTCTCACTTGGTATCAGCTCTCAGCAAATGCCTCACTCTGGTCTGCGGGCCTATATCCTTAATGAACCCTGTTTCCTGTTCATCCAGTGGAGTCAGATTGCAGGCAGAAACAGGTTCAGCTCTAGGAGGCAAATGAACCACTTCTTCCAAATGGGTATCCTTTTTTCTTCTGAAGGTGGTTAACTTGAACCTGACCCTATGAGTGTGGTTAAAGATTGTCCTAGTGAGTAATGGTAAGCAGTTTTGGATACAGTATCTTTAGCCATATGTCTTCAACACTCTACAAAACAGTCCACTTTGGTCACTTTGGTCACAAGTCCAAAGGAATGTTTAGAAGAACATCATTATTTTGGCTTAAAAAAAAAGGAGGGTGAGATTGGACTTATTCTCCCCTGCACACACCCCTCACAGGAGTGGGACTGGGAGGGATCCAGGAGGGATACCAGCTGAGGGTATTCAGTCCTATGAAGACCAGGGATGGAATGAAAACCTTTACCCAAAGCACCCAGAGTAGAAAAGGGAAGCACAGTGCAAGAACTCGAAGACCCCAAAGGCCAGGAATCAAAGAAGGGAGATCAGTGAGTATTGGCTGAGGTCTGACACACTCGGTCCACCTCTTACATGCTGTGAACAAACTGACTTAACTGCTGGGAGGGGGGATACAGGGATACAGGGTTTAAAGCCATAGAATGAAGAAGTCAAAGAGTGGAGAATTCCGGCTGAAAGAAGAGAGGAGGGCACAGGAGGGTCTAGATCAGAGAGACCAGGGACGGGTTGGGTTGTCCTGAGAAAACTTGCGCAATGGCGGCCGACTCCGGTTGCTGGAATCCTGAGTGTGACCTGAGGAAGATTCTCATGCTCTGAGTACAAGCACGAGGTCCCACACTCACCACTCTTACGCCTCGTATATTTGAGCCACAGCATTTATGCTCCCAAAATTGTTGGCTACTGAGTAAATGAACACACTCAAAGCTAGAGACTCAGAGAGCAACTTGTTAACAAGTCCCTGTATGTGAGATTCAGCCAGGCCTGAACAACCAGGGAATGTTGGAGATCTGAACTGCCCTTTCAAAAATCACAGATTGGCCATGTTTCCTTGCCAGCCCATGGAGAAGGTTCTTAGTGGAGCAGAGGTGGGTCCAGCTCTTCCAGTTGAAGATACACATCCATGGATTTGTTCTTTTATGGTACTTTGCATCGAGGGAAATGCCACTCACTCAGCCTCCTGGCCATGAACAGCAACAACGGCAAGGCTCCCTCTGAATCACACAGCCACACGTCATGTACTCCCTCAGGCCCACGCACAAGAAGGCGAAACGGGGCTCAATGCGTTTCTTTGTTAATCTCGATATTTGCAGGAAGCAAGCGAACCAGGCGTTCTCCAAATCACTGCCTTTAATCTTCGGAATTGCTTACACTGCCGTTTAGGAGAGTTTTTTTTTTTGTTTTCTGCAGAGATTTGTACCCAGCAGGCAGCCAACATTCTAATTGCTGTTAAGTACATTTGGTGTAATATGTTGGGGGAAACATCGTCACGGAATCACTTAAGCATGAACACACACGCTCCCGGGCAGGAGGGCTCTGAGTCTGTATACATCCACTGTCACCAGAAGTCGCTTCATCACAGAGAGCAAAGATCATGCAGAAAACAGCCCTGTTCTTGCACACATGAATGGCACCTGGCCCCAGCCCTAGTTTAATCTCAACAACAAATTCCCGGACAAATTGTGTTCAACCTTTTATCTTCTTCCCTGCCGCCTCTTTCCCTGACTTCACTTGTCTGTCTAGATGCGGTGCTATTTATAACCTATATTGTGCTGCAGTCACCAGGATTTGCAACCTGAAATCAAAAGACATCCAATCTATGTAACGGCAGGGAAAAAAAAAAAAACACCTCAATGTCATGGCTATTTCATTCTGTCAAGTTATTAGAGCCGGATGTGCCTGCTTCTCTCGCTAGATTAAAAACCTCTTGCAGTCAGGTGGCACGTCTTGCTAATTCTCACATTCCTCAAGCACTTTGCTGCGGGTCTCTCTCACTGTAAATATACTGTGACCATTTGCTGAGTGGAACTGTAGGTACCGTCCCAAAAGTTTGCGACTAAGGAGAGAGGAGGCCAATAAAGACAGAAGGGAATTTGAGGACCATCTGATGGAACAGGAAACACTGTTAGTGGGTGCCAAAGTGCTCAAAATGACCAAAAGAGGTACATTAAGGTACCTCCTGATTCCCAAACCACAGCTAACAACGTAAGACTTTACACACAGTCCTGGGTTGGCTCTTAGAATACCTTGCAAAAGTGCACCGGTACAACCACCGGGTGTTGCACTTCCAGTTCAGTATTCGGTAAATTCAGTAAACACCCTCGGTAGCCCCTCATAAAATACTCCTCAGGTTATACGGTTCTGCCCACCTGAAGGCTAACATAAGCATTCCAGTTATGTTTATCGTACCTTAAGCTTGAACCTTGATGTCAGTTAATTAGGCGTATTTTCGTATTTCCCTCCCACACCTCTTTTTAAGATTTGTTTATTTGAAACACAGAGTTATATGGCACATGAGAGAAAATCTTTCATCTGTTGATCCACTATCCAGAAGCCACAACAGCCAGATCCAGACCAAGCTGCAGCCAAGAGCTCAGAATTCCATCCAGGAGTCCAGTGTGGCTGCAGGTCCCCAAGCACTTGGACCACCATCTGCTACCTTCCGGGGTGCGTGGACATTGAGCTGGATTGGAAGTGGAGGAGCCAGGCCTCAAACCAGCATTCATAAAGGATGCGGCACAGGCTTAACTCACTGCACCACAATGACAACTCCTATATGAATTTTCAACTTGCAGTGTTTTCAACTTACAATGGTTTTATTGGCATGAAATACCATCAAAACTCAAAAAACATCTGTATACAGCTGCATATGTAAAATTGTTCACATAATTCATTCAGTCCCGGGTATAGAGGAAGAACTTTCCAAACCTCCGACAAGCTGCAGTAAATAATTTATCCCTAATGAAGTTGCTCTTAGTGGGTCTTGTGATACATGGGAAGCTACTAGCTAAACCACTGCAGGGCCACATTTCAAAGAATTGACATTTCAATTGCACTGGCTGAAACTGTCACTTCTGGCCAGACAGCAGCAATTTCTTATGATGCAACTGAATAGAATGAACAACACCCAGTACTATAGGAAACCCATTGGGCACCATTAGACATCTTAGCCACTTGATAAGGACTATCAGCAAACTTTTGTTTTCCACATTAGTTTGTCTGATGATTAGGTCTTGAGATTACTACCAAGTCAGATAAGATGTTATCTCCACATTCATGACTGTTATCTAGCAGAACAACTTCTGTTTCAGGTGAGTCACTAAAGCAAGGAACCTGCCACTTGTTCTTATCTCCTAAGAGGAGAGAATGTTGAAACACTTCCTGCTGGTCATCCAATGGAGGGCCTGGCGTTGTGGTACAGTGGGTTGTTACACTGGCATCCCACACGGGCACCAATTTGGTTTTTTTTTTGTTTTGTTTTGTTTTAAACGTATTTTTATTGCATTTCATTTTTTTAAAATTAATTACATTGCATTATGTGATACATTTTTTATGCACTAGGATTCCCCCCGCCCCTCCCCACACCCTCCCCCCACGGCGGATTGCTCCACTTTGTTGCATTTCCATAATTCAAATTCAGTTGACATTCTTTCATTGGAGGTATTTACCAAGCATAAAGTCCAGCATCTTATTGTCCTGGTAAGTTCAATGGTTTCTTGGTGAGACCATCTCTGGTCTGAAGGTAGAGCCGGCAGAGTATCATCCCAATCAATTAAAAGCCCCAACATAATATTTACAACCATTTACAACATTGTGACATTAATTGACATGGTATTGATTAACTAATATGTTACTAGGAAAATGCAGGTTCCCAACCACAACCTGTGACTGCTTCATAGACATTTCAATTTTGGTTTATATTCAACCGTGTTCTATACACCTTAAAATGCCTATAGATTGCTATTCAGCTGTCTCATGCCTATTCTAATTTTAGTATTTAGAAGTTTATAGCATTGAAGCATGTTTTCGCTGAACCTGGCTGTTTTTCAGGTGGTCTAACTCTATAATTCTAACAGGATATATGTCAACTGTTTAGGTGAGCATGTTTAGGCGGGGTGTGCAGAGAAAATTTCCATACCCCAGTGAGGAGTAACTAATCTTTGTGTCCCACCCAGTGAGTTATAAGTGCATCCCCGCTGACCGTTTCCTGTCTTTTTCTAAGCTTTCCTTGTTGTTCTCTGTCTATCTATTCTAGTTTTGTTTGCTTGTTTGTTTTGAGGGGTTTCTGGAGCGCTCCTGATGGTTATTACGAGAGGGGGTGGGGACCCAAAATTGGAAGCAGACAAGGACCAGAGAAAGCTCCTCTCCCTAGTCCCGAAGGAAGTTTACTGTTCTTCTGTTTCTGCAGACCGCTCAGAGATCCTGGTTGTTGTTCCAATGACCTTGGATCCTGCAAGGCAGGATTTGGGCTTCTTCCATCCCATGTGGTAGATCCAAATGGGGGTGGGTGGGTGACCTCAGAGTTCTTGGTCTCCGAAGGCACTCCATTTCCCCGTGGTCTCCTTGGCAGTAGGGATGTAGTCCTCGGTGCTCATATTGATAGTCCTTGGTGAGGATCTAGGAGTCTTCAGGTTTGGGATAAAAGCCTCCTTCTGTCCTCCTGCTCTGCTCTGGGGACCCTTCCCTGCTCTATGCGCATGACCTCCTGTTAAGAGGTTGTTAGGAATACTCCTGATTCCCCCATTTGAGGGGCACCAATTTGAATCCTGGCTGCTTTACCATAGATTCCTCTCGATCCTAATACACCAGGGAAAGCAGTAGATAATGGTTCAAGTGCATGTGGGAAACCCCAAGAGAGTTCTGGGCTCCTGGTTTTGGCTTTCTCCAGTACTGGCTATTGTGGCCATTTGAGGAGTCAGAGTAAACCAGTGGATGGAAGGTCTCCCCAACCCCTTTTCTACAAATCTACCTTAAAAACATAAGTAAATAAGTCTTCTTACAAAAGGAGAAACATGGAAGTTATTGACTAGCTACTCACTGCTACTTTGTAAGTTCTTATTGAACATGTGTATAAAAGAATAACTTACTGCAGCCCAGAAACACTGTATGAATTACTCGGGTTCCAAACTCTGTGCTTTTTATTGCTGTAACCCATGGTGGTGATATTCCTGTACCTGACTGTACAGATTTTGCCCATTTCTGCTGTGACTTTCAAGCTTCCTATGCCATGGGACATCTAAGGAGTCGCCTCAAACACAACTCTCTCCCTGGGCCTCATTCCTAGAATCAGAAGAGCCCACATGAGGTGAAGCCAGGGCATCTGTACTGCAACAGGAACCTCACGGATGCTGTCACCATAGGCCTAAGGAGGGAGGTCCGTATTCCCATCAGCGTACGTCTTACAGCTAGTATCCTCCCACTGAAGAGCAACAACGAGAGGCAGAGGTTTGGCAGAGTGATTAAGGCAGCACCTGGGATGCCTGCATTCCATAACACAGTGCTTGGATTGGAGTTCTGGCTCAGTGGCCAACTCCAGCACCTTGCTAATGCACGCAATGGGGTGCGGGGCGCAGCAGGTGATGGCACAAGTAGGTGTGTCCCTGTCACCTATGTGGGACACTCCAGATGAAGTTTCTGGTGGCTCACGGTTTTGGTCTGGCTCAGCTCTAGCTCTTGCGGGCATTTGAAGAATGAATTCATGGGCATATCAGAGTGCCACACCACATCCCTGCTACTCTGTTTCTGATCCAGTGTCCTGCCGATGCACTTTTGAAGCAGCAACTGACAGCTCAAGTACATGAATTCCTGCTCTCCTGTGGGAAGTATTAGTGCAGTTCCTAGCTCTTGGTCCTGGCTCAGCAACACCCATTGTTGCAGCTATGTGTGGAGTAAACTAACAGGTAAGACATCTCTTTATCTGCCTCTCTCGAGCTCTTTCTCCCTCCCTCCACCCCACTCTGCCTCTCCCTGTATCACTCAGCCTTTCAAGCAAATAAATGAAAAGAATCTTAAGAAAGTAGTGTGACATCTAAAAGAACAAATAAAAATACAGCAATTAACATAAGAGAGAGAAAACTTCACTTTTAAGTGGAAATATAAACATAACTTGTCAGAAAACACACACTCTCTCTCTTTCCCAGTCATTCATGCCATGAAACAGAACAAGGCCAGCTGAGTGATAATTGTGGAACCAGAAAGAGGAGAGCTGACAATAAGCCTGGGAGGACTCTAAACGAGCACCCAGAAACACCAAGCTCAGCCAAAGAGTGCAGGGTATGGAAACGGTGCCCCAGGAGACAGGAGTGTTTGCAACAAAAAAATGAACTTGGGTATGCAAGATCCCAGGCATCACTTCACAGAGAGCAACTGACAGGACAGAAGAAGCATCCTGGGATGCTAAGTAACTGTACAGGAAAAACCATGCAGTCCTACACAAGTGAGAGCTTGGAAACCAAGACCACACAATGCCTCTCCCACCACACACATACTCACGCAATACACTCACTAGAGAAGCTGTCCTGAGGCACTGACAATGGTCCCTGTGAACTGTAAATCTTTTAAGTGACCCAGAATTGACAAAATTAATATGCAGGCAAATATATACAGAGGAAAAAAAAACAAGGGGCTAGCATTCCAGCACAGAGGGTGAAGATGCTGCCCGCAACACTGGCATCCCATAGGAGATGGTGGCCTGGCTCATGCCCTGGCTGCTCCAGTTTTGATCCCTGCTAATTAGCCTTGGAAAGCAGCAGAGAATAGCCCAAGAACTCGAGCCACTGCACCCACATGGGAGATTCAGATAAAGTTCCTGGCTCTTGGTTTCCACCTGGTCCCCGCACCCACAGGGTTAATCAACCAGCAGATTAAAGATCTCTCTCTCTCTCTCTCTGCCTCTCTTCCTCTCTTTATGTAACTTTACATTTCAAATAAATAAATATTTTTAACATAAAACAAAAGAGAGGAAGCAGAAAATCAGGAAACTCCTAAAAAAAAAAAAAGGAGGGGGGTTTCCTTCAGCAAGTATTAACCACAAAATAGAAAGAAAGCTATCAACATCCCAAAAGCCATTATTCATATTTGAAAACATAAAAAACTGCTTTATGTCAGGAAACTAAAAGTTAAGAGGAAAAAGAGGCAAAACAAGAAGCAATAAGTTGCTACAAATTTTTAAAAAGTGCAAGAAAAAAAAAATCTCAAAAATTCAGTGGGAGCCAAGAAAAGCAGTTTGTGATGGAAAGATCACCTTGGCTGAACTCCTGAAATGTTCTAGATGAATAAAAACCAAAGAAAATTTAACCACATCATTTCAAAAAACAGAGACACACCAGAAACAAAGAAAAAAGGAATGTATTCAGTGAAAAAGTGATTGAGACCTGAAACAACCACATTGCTGGGATTCCTGAGAAAGGAAAAACACAACGCAATAGGAAGGGACTGATGTTTAAAACTGTAAATTCAGCAAACTTTTCAGAGTTGGTTTTTGGATCTTTCGAAAAAGAAACCCCCTGGGTGCTTTAGAAAGTTGACTTAAAAGTTAAGGAAAAAGGTGTAGTGCAGGTAGCCTAGAGGCTAAAGTCCTTACCTTGAACAAGCCGGGATCCCCTATGGGTGTCAACTGCTCCACTTCCCATCCAGCTCCCTGCTTGTGGCCTGGGAAAGCAGTCGAGGATAGCCCAAAGCCTTGGGACCCTGCACCCATGTGGGAGACCTGGAAGAAGCTCCTGGTTTCAAATCGGCTTAGCTCCGGCCATTGCAGCCATCCACTTGGGGAGTGAATCATCGGACGGAAGATCTTCCTCTCTATCTCTCCTCCTCTCTGTATATCTCACTTTGCAATAAAATGTTTAAAAGAAATAAATTAAATTTTAAAAAGTTAAGGGAAGAATCCTCCAATGCACAAGGCATAGCCTCCCAACCACCAGGATGCAGATACACACTAAACTGATACCCAGCTTCTCAGCTACAACTCTCCACACACAGCAACAGGACCAGCAGTTTTGAGAAACCAAAATAAATGTGCACTAAAGACTTCGTGTCCAACGAAAGTGTCCTTCGAATATCCGGGCCAATAAAAACACGCCCCACAGGTAATTCAGGGAATTTCCAGTTTCACTGAACCGCACCGCAGGGGATGAACGAATGAGAAGATGAGCTTCTTACAGACAGGAGAAAAAAGTGAAATCAGAAGATGGAGCAATGTGAGTAACACACCAAAGCCCTGACCTGCCAGAAATGATGCAGCTAAAGAGAAGAGACAAAAGTAGAATAAGCTGATTTTGCTTGTGTATTTGTGTGCAAGTAACAAATCTGGAATGGGACTGTGGCCTGCTGGGTAAGCTGCCAACTGCGACTCTGTGTCTGAGTGCCTGGGTTCTAGCCTCAGCTCCACTCCTGCTGCCTGCTCCCTCCGAATGCACACCTGGACGCAACAATGATGGTTCAAGAGGTCAACATTATACCCCACAGGAAGTCCTGGATTGCATTTTCTGTTCCTGCCATGGGCCTGTTGGAGTCCAGCCCGTTGCAGGCATTTGGGAAATAGATCAATTTGTGGGATTAATTTTGCTCTCTGTCTCTCTTACTGCATCTTAAACAACATAATGGAAGGAGCAAGGACATTTTGAAAGAATAACTTCAAAACTAAAAGCGATTAAATATCATTAGAATGAATCAATTCCTCAAAAGGGGAAAATCTCACACAGGAAAAATAAACATAAGCAAATATAACACACATAGTTATCCTAGCAAACTACTAGAACAAAGCTGAGATCCAGTGCACCAACAATTTAGTAATAAGAATGGGCTTGATTCAGCTATTAAAAAGAGAACAAAAACTCAGTATGACTCACAAAGTAACAAAGTAATATATAACATGCTTTGCATACAAACAACTCATCTAAGAGAAGTGAATCAGAAAGATGAAACAAGCAGGAATACCAGGCAAAGGGAAATAGTAAGAGTGAGATCCTGATAGCAGCAATTCAAGGAGACAAGCCAATGCGACCAAGAAGAGCTTCTGTTAACACTAACAGTGACACACCCAAGTGAAATCTAGGCTGAGCAGTCCTACTCCAAGTCCCCAAATCCAAATGTCCCCCAGATTCCGTCCTATCTGAGCACTGTTGGAGAAGTTTGAGATGTTATAGTTTAGCGATGCTGAGTTGGTCAAGTGGACGCAAATATTCCCAAATCTGAAGAACTTCAAAATCAGAAACACTTCTGCTTCCAAGTATTTTGGATACAAATACTCAGCATGTAGAATAGTTTTCCTATCTATGCATGGTAGAATATTGCAAATGTTAGTATGAAGTGGTACATGAGCTGTAAGCTGAGACTGCAAGAATTTATAGTAATACGAGAAATAGCACTCAACGTCCATACAAATAACAATGATCAAAATGCGACTTAATGCCATCAGTAAGACACACAGAACCTGTGGCGACATTTAATGTTTACTTGGAGCAATGACACAATGTATTCTTCTCAACCCCAGGGGAAGCTTGTAAAACAGAACTACACAGTGAACAGTGGTAGCTTTCATAAAACAGAAATATCACAAACAACACTCTCTGACCACAGTACCGTAGGTTTTAACTTCATAACTGTCTTCTTTTAAAAAAAAAATCATTCAATCATCCGGACATCCAAAAAAACCTACTAGACAAATTGACAGGATAAATGCAAACTCAAATTTAAAAATGTCTTTAAAAATATATAATGCCACCGAAAACATCACCTATAAGAAACAAAGGAAAACTTGTAAGCAAAAAGAAGATATTCAAAGCCTCACAAACTTCAGCCAACAAAAACACCTGAATCACACCCCAAGTGGAGGTAAGTTCTTTCAGAAAGGAAAAGAACAGCAAAGAAAACCAAAACGAAGCAAAAGCAAGGCAAGTAAATTATAAAAATCAGAAACTGTGAGTTAGAGAAAGATTATACTTAATCCATTTTATTTTCAAATCAAAATTATTTTTAAGTAGTAATTAGCACAATAGGCAACCTGTAACTGAAAGAAGATAGAAAAGCAATCTACTGAAAGAGAAACCATTAAAACAAAAGATTTTTAAAAACAAACAAATGTTAGTCTGCAGAACTCTTGTGCAAATAAATTTGAACTGCTCAATGAAATGATTAATTTCTAACGAAAAGCAGTATATGATATTGGGTCTCTTTGGAGATTAAAACCTTAAACAGACTTGTTTCCCGAGGAAAAATAGAGAAAATGATCAATGAATTACTCCACAAAAAACATGAGGCTCAAATGATTTTACAGGTGAATTCTATCTACCCTTCAGGGATCAGAGAGCCACAATGCTTCAGATTGTTCCAGAACACCAAGAAGCCAGGGAAACTACCTCTTTTCTTCCTTTCTTTCTTTCTTTTTTTTTTTTTTTTTTTTGGTATAATGTATTAATAACAAAACCCTTCAAGAGTAGCACAAGGAGAGAGAAAACTACAAATATTGACGCAACAGTCCAACATAAAACATTAATGAACAGAATCCAACATCACGTTAAGGAAACAATATACATGACATAATGGAATGTATTCCAGGATAACCAATTTGGTTCAGTGTCAAGAAATCTAATAATATCATACACAACAGGTAGCAACGAAAAAAAAAAAAACCTCTGGAATTATGTAATGAATACTGCAAGTGTTAAGGGTTTGACACATCCAACATATATTCTACTAAAAAAAATCCCTAAGAAAACAAGAATTGATAGATAATTTTTGCAATGTGAGAAACAACTATGCCATATCATCGACTTAATGGAGGTATTTTCCTCAAGGACAGGACCTGGCCAGGATGTCCAGTCTCTGCTTGGACCCAGCACTGTCCTGAAGTCGCAAAGTACCATGCAGGCATCATTAATCCAGGGATCAAGACGACACCGCCAGCAGTGAGGCAGTGTGCGCCAGGTGGGATACCCTAAGACGCCCACAACATCATGCTTTCAGCATTCCCCTGCAAGTGCAAAACCCAAGTTTCATTCTGAGGATGTGTCTGCCAGATTTGGATTCAGAGACACTTGATGAAGTAACAGGACCACGGCCTTCAAAAACATCATTGTCGGGAGAGATAACGAGAGGCTGAACAGCTGTCCCAAATCAGAAATTCTTGAGAAACCCAAAACTTCCTCTTCTGTGAACAGGCCGTCACAAAGACAACTGGGGAATCTGAATTAAAGTCTGGACAAGTAACATTCTTGCTCTGTGACTGTGTAAGAGAATGTCCTTTTTTCTAGCAATACACAAATTTTAATATTCAGGTCAAAGGGGCATATCAAATGGGCCACTTATTCTCAAGTGACTCACTGGAAGAAAAGGTGTACCGAGGCACATGCAACTGAGAAATCTGAGCAATGGGTGTATGAAATGTTTTGATGACTCTGGCCATTTCTCTGTAGTTTGACAGTTACACCAATGAAAATCAGGAAAGAAACAAGCAAAAAGGGAGACCTTCAGTCTCCACCACCTGCAGCGACATCCGCACGCCCCTTCTCTCCTTTGGAAATAGTCTATCATAAGAAGTGAATTTGCTTTCTCGTTCACTCCTTCCTCGTTTTCTCTTTCACATTCACTCCTTTAGAAATAACAGTTTTCATTAATTTCTACCTACTTGAAAGACAAGAGATAGAAAGATGGACAGTGAGAGCTCATCACAAGCTTCACTCTGCGAATGACCACCATACGACCAAGGCCAACGTCAGTCAACCAAGGTAAAGGCAAGATCTGGGAACCGTATTCCAATCTCCCACGTGAGTGACTGGGACCCAAGAAACTGAGTCGTCACATGTTGCCACCCTCGATGTATATTAGCAGGAGGACAGAATCATCAGCACAGCTGGGACTTGAACTCAGGAGTTCTGATTTCAGATGTGTGTTTCCCAAGCAGTGTCTTCTCTGCTCTGTCAAAATGTCCCTTTCATGGATTCTTCAGCCAACACAACCAGGGTTGAATAGCTTCAAGACAGTCAATGGATACCAAATGTACTGGGCATTTCTGACATCTCAGGACCTCCCCTCCAGTAATCTCTGCTTCCTTCTAGAAACACACTCCTCCAAGACAGAAGTTCACTATCCGACAGCAATGGAATTGGTGCATGGACTACCAAGTGATGGTCAGTAAGTTTATTAAAAACATAAGACTTGTAAATACAGAGGGTCATGTTGGCAAAAAGGGGGTCTGAAACAAGATGCTGTTTACATGCAGGTATGCGGGGGGGGGAGGTTAGTCAGCAGGCAATGTAGTCTTCTAGCAGGCTACTAAATGATTAACAACATAGGAAGAAGAAGGATCTATATTGGTCTGCTTGTAAACTTGAGGATTTAAGGAGCTCCTAGCCCTTGCAGTCCCATGTCAACTGCTTCAGGATGTCTGCCCTGAATTCCTGGAGCTTTCTCAACAGAATAACAGCACGTTTATGGTCTTAAAATAACGAGGAATCCCGTGCTCTAAGTTTCTGTATTTCCACATCCTTTCTTCATTCGCTGTTCCTCCTCATGATGCTGAAATACCCTCCTTGTTCCAAAGTCTAAGTAACGGAGGGACGTGGCACTTCGTCGTGGGCCCATGCCACCTTTCCAACTCTTTCTTTTTAGTGATGGCACCTTTGATTGTCATTGCCAGGCTGTCACTCCCAAGGATACACTTCCAATCTTTCCTTCTCTCCTGAGCTTCAGACTCAAAAACTGGTCAATCACCCAGTTGGTATCTTCCATTGCCTGCTACAAGTCAACCCAAATGTAACATATCCAAAGTGGAGTGTTTCAATAAACTATTTACACAGTCTTCCCAGCTCAGTGTTACCAATGCTCACTTGAATATTTCAACCTTAAGGCATGAAATCTCTCTTAGTGACTCCAACATAAACCTCATCTCTTCTGCTCAGGACACTCACCTGACTCAGAGCAGTCCTTTCTCCTGCTTGGATGGCTTTTCTAAGTGGAACCCCTTCTTGCCTCCTGCTCTCCAGGAGCATTCTCCAAACAGGGTCTTTTTGCCTCCTGTTCTCAACCCAATCTCCAGTAGCATTCGGAACCATCCTCCATTGACATTCCCAGGATAATGACCTATGCTGGCCTTCATCTCTAGGGACTCACACCACCTTTAATATGAGTTTCCCTCAGGGTTTCCTTAAGAAAGCACCACAAACAAGGGAACAGCGAGGAAGTCTGAATCTCAAACTTGTAGAGCCTGAAGTCTGAGATCAAGGTGTCAGTGGGGCCCAGTTCTGAGATCTGGGGAAGACTTCAACCGTGCCTCTTTATCATCTCTAGAGGTTGCAGCAGCAACTCTGGCTTGGAGTTGCACCCCGCTTATCTCTGTCTTTCGCATCATCTTTCCTTGTCCCCTCTGTGTGTCTGTCTCTGCTTATTCTTCTTAGGAGAAACCCATCATCTTGGATTTAGGGCCCTCCCTTTTCCATAGGGTTCATCTGAACTCATGACATCCACAACCAAAAAGTTCCAGGTGGACCTGAAATAGTGTTGATTGGAGAACACTGTTCAATGTAAGATACTGTTTGCATTCCCATGAAATAAATATAGGTTCTTTAGTATTGTCTGTACTTCTTTCTGATCTGGTTCCCACCCACCCTTTCATCCCAGAAACTTCTATCAGCTTCTAAAGAAAGACATGCCATCCACTGTTTTTTATGGCAGGAGAACTTTTCTTTTTCTTCTACACATCTTTAATGAACAAATTAACTTTCAGCCACCTCAAAGGCAGAGAAAGAGAGAGATCTTTGATCCACTGGCTCACTACTCCCCAAACGCTGATAATGGCCAATGGCTTGGGCCAAGCTGAAGCCAAAAGCCTGGAACTCCATCAAAGTCTCCCACCAGGGTGCAGAAACCCAAGCACTTAAGGCATCCCTTGCTACCTCTCAAGATATATCAACAGAAGCTGGATCAGAAGTGGAGGTGTTGGTATCCAGGCATCCTAACCAGCTGGCCCACAACACCCAACCATGCCAGTCTCTTCTCTCCATCTCTTCTAGCTCCTCAGTGCACCTTCAGTAAGCTGAGTGCTCCAGTCATTCCATGTATTAGCACCCGTTTACTCCAAAGCTTCTACCAACATTTAAAATTATCCTGTATTTATTTCTTTTTTCCAGTTTACCATCTGTTTCCAATTACAACCTCAACATCCAACACAGTTCCTTGGACCTGGGAACTGATGAATGCATATTTATTGAGTGAATAAATAAAATCAACTCAGTACAAGGACTATAGCATAGACATCTGTCATGGCTCCTACAATATCTTTCCATAGCTCTCTACATAGTTCTAGAAAATGCGGCCATCCAGAGATAAATAAATTCCATCACTTTTCTCCATGTCACCATTTATAGTCATACAACCACCCCCTGGGCAGACTCGGTAAGACAGAAACAGTGGCTTTAATTCTGCCTCAAGGGTGCCACATATTTATTTAGAATCATGCATACAGCATAACACAGCCTGTGACTTTTCAAAGTTCAGATAATCAGATAGTCCCTAAGCAGAAGTGGGACTGCATTCATGACAATGCAGATAAGACATGGCTCATTGACTTTCTTCAAGGTCGTGGTGAGAACAGGACTATGCAACTAAAAATTCATTTGTGTCTGTAAAAGACTTGAGAACTGTAGAGAGTTCAATAGTATTGGCAGGGGTCAGGAGCACCATGGAGCCCATGGTGTGTCATCTCATTAGTTTATTATCATGACACGTACCATTAAGGGAATTTTCAAGGCATAAGAATCTGCAGTACGTCGACTTGAGGCAGGTTGGAATGCATTTATTCAATTGAATTATTTATGTTACTCAGAGTGAAATGAGACTGGGAACAGTGTTGGTTCCAACGTGTCCATCTCCACTTTCATTTGATTTGCTGCGTATGACGATTTTTATGCAAATGAGGTTATGATGACATTAAACATTTTCTACTGATTTTCCAAGAACAAATATGTTCTCTCCATATGCCACAGTCTTCTCTTTTCCCTGCATCCATCCTCAAAGCTCCATGGGCTGATCAGAATTTCTCCTAAATTAACTAAGAGGACATGCCATCTGTAATCCTGACGAGCCCAGCTCCCTCTGCAGTGCACACGTGACGCTTGCATCCGTACCTGAACCCTGTCCATGTTGCCCACTGCACCAGAAGGCTGTTTTACGGCCCCAAGCTCTCACAGCACTATAAATCTTACCTCATTACAAAGCACAGTGGCACTCTGCTGTTGCCACTTCGGGTAAGTTTCCATTACCCACAAACCCAAAGCCACGAACAGCTCCACACAGTGAAAGGAGCTGGGATTGCAAAACTGTGTGCCTCCATTGATGACTGAGCTAAGAAACAAATGTTCACAGGCAAGCAGCATTAGTAACTATTGAACAAATCAGAGCAGAATGCTCTGAACTGGGTTCTTCCGGACTAGCTCCAGCTGGCTTGTGGGATGTGCATCTGTGTATGGGTGACTGTGTGCCTACTTGGAGTTACGGGTGGGTTTGTTCTGAGAACACTGCTACAGTGAGGGCCATGGGACTAAACAGATGGAGAAATCTCCTTAGAAACACGTGGGTTGTGGGTTGCTAACCCTAGAATCCACAATAACAGGCATGTATGGGAATCTGAGTATTTAAAAGAAAAAAGCTAGTCTGAGCATCTTTACAGCAACTCTCAAACGCCTGGACAAAACCAATGTGAAGCATTGCAACAAATCCTAACACAGATTTGACTGCATCTGATAAATTTAAGACCTTCTCCATCTCCCAGGGGGAGAATGTGAAAACGTTTGTGGGCAATGTGACTTCAGGATTCAATGATTCCAGAGGTTACATGTCGGCTACATTTCAGGTCCACTTGCATATCCACTGATCCCAAATTTCTCATGCAAGACACTGAAACTTGTCCAGAGAACTCTCTCAAACAGAACTGGGAGGGAAACTTCTTGCAAGTCTCGTTGCAAAGCATTTAGGTGGGAATTCTTTCAGGGCACAAGAATGAGCTCACTTTGCCAGCTGATGAGCCTTTGGACAGGCAAGCTTGCACGGCTTCTAAAAGAAATGAGAATCCTCTCCTAAAATTAAGCAAGGTCCTGGCTTTCACCAGCTGTCTGTTACCATTCACTCCTAAGTCGATCAGTATCCATGCTTTGGAGCTCTGACTCTGTGTCTGTAGTATGATACTGCCCGAGACCTGCCAACCATGTCATGCGGCATCCTGCCATTCTGAACACAAAACATTTCCCCATGATGTTGATGCTATTCATTTTCATGTATAAGATAAAAGAATATTCTCTAGGAAAAGAGACAGGAAGGGATGAGTGGGGAAAGAGCAAAGTGATGGAAGTTGGATCAACCACCAGCTAGAGTTGTTCCTCAGTGCCCACCAGGGCTTATGGTTCCAGGAGCACCCGTGGCTATCAAAATGTGAGGATGTTCTTCCTCCTTATAGGCAATGGTGTAGGATTTGCACATCCCCTAAACTCCTCCTCCTCACCTAGACTTGAGATTGTCTCTAGGTGACACATAACACCCAATGCCATGTAAATACTATGGAAATAGTTGGTTGGGTTGTAAGAAGAGCAGGTCTAAACACGTTCAGTCCAGACACAGCTCTATGGGTCCAGTGACTTTGAGCTGCAGCCATTTGAATCCACAGAAGCACAAGCTGTAGACCTGACTGCAATTGATTTAACACCCACTGCAATTCTAGGGAGCAGGCATCATTGTAGCACCATTTCACAAATGAGTAAAAGAGAGGTCAAGTCATTTGCCCAACGTTACACAAGAGGCAAAGCTGGGCTTGGAATCCGGATTTCTGAGCCCAGTCTCTTTTTCTGCTTTACCTGTTTGTTTTTACTTATTTCTTTCTTTTTTTTTTTTTATTTTTTAATTTTCATTTTTTTTCTTTTTTTTATTTTATTATTATTTAACTTCATTAATTACATTGTATTATGTGACACAGTTACATAGATACTTGGGTTCTCCCACCCTTCCCCAAACCCTCCCACCATGGTGGATTCCTCCACCTTGTTGCATAACCACAGTTCAAGTTCAGTTGAGATTCCCCCATTGCAAGCATATACCAAACATAGAGTCCAGCATCTTATTGTCCAGTCAAGTTCAACGGCTTCTTAGGTATACCCTCTCTGGTCTGAAGACAGAGCTAGCAGAGTATTATCCCAGTCAATTGAACGCTCCATCATACCATCAGCAAAGATTTACATCATTATGGAATTAATTGACATAGTAATGAGTAACCAATATGTTAAAAGTAAATGCGAGTTCCCAGCCACCTTCTGTGACCACCTCACCACATGTTTGCCTTAATTTAAGATGATATGATGTTATGTATAACATGTTATGTTTTGAATGTTATATGTTGTGTATAAACTAAATTGAAGTATAGGTGTTTTTACTTATTTCAAAGGCACAGCAACAGACATAAGAGACAGACAGACCATACACATCATCCGTCCATTGGCTCATTCCTCAAATCTCTGCAACAACTAGGGATGGGCACTCTATCAGGATCTCCTGTGTGGCTAGCAGGGACCCAAATACTCGAGTCATCGCCTATGGTCACCTAGGACCACTTCAGCAGGGTAAGATGGATGAGAAGCAGAGTATCAGGTATTTGAACTAGGCACTTGGGATATGGATACGGGTATCCCAAGCAGCACTGGACCACTTTGCCACAATGCCAGCCCAGATCTACACGCTTGACCTCCATGTAAATCTTTCTTAGTGAGCTTTTCACATGACCCATGGACATTCTTTACATCTAGGGAACCCGTGAAGGTAGATCAGCAGTGACCTATAAATACCTGGGGAACACAGTATCCTCTCACACTCACAGAGAGAGCATACCACTTCTTTCTTCCCTCCACAGTGGGTGAGAAGCAGCTTTAGGAAAAAAATAGAGTCCTGCTCTTGGTTAAACAAACTCTGCTGTAAAACATTTCCTAAACTTAATGATCTTGCATAATTTATTGTCCCTGACTTAAAAAAATACTGCATCCCTTAAAGAGGATTTCAACTGCACATCACATTATATACTAGGTGACTGTAATGAGCAACAGTTAATCAATTCAACAAACAGCCTCTTTGGTGGTGAAATTCATTATACTTGGAAGAGTTACAAGGGTCCAAAAGGAGAAAACTACAGAAGTAGTCACACACACACACACACACACACACACACACACACACACACACATTCTCTTGAAGAAGTGTGCTTTCTCTAACATTCAGAATTTCTTTCCCTTCTGGCAACTCCAGATTGGAGTGAAAGGTTCCATTCTATATGCATGGAAGGTTAGCCATCTTGGCATCGGAACAGTGGGTAGAGAGCTGGCAGAAACCTTGAAAACATGCATCAAACTGGATTTGAATCCCACTTCTAGCACTTTCTAGCTATGCCACCTTAGGCGAGTTGCTTTACTTCTCACAGGCTCTCTTGCCTCATCTCTAAAACAGAGATGGGAACAGCTACTTCAGAGGGTGCTTAAATTTAAATGAGATCAATAACACATACAGCACACTGACAAAAACATAAAAGGCAGTCAATGGACGGGAAGAAAGATTGTGGCTGGTGATACCCGAACACTTTCAAGCATGCACCTATTTATTATTCCAACCAACAAGTTTTTAGTGGACAGCTACCCTCTGTGTCCAGTTCTGGGAAAGAGAAAGTCTACCCTGAGATTTCTGGTCTGTCTTAAGGCATTTTCACTTCTGCTGAAAACCCATGTAGGTAGCTCAAGCTAGGAAAATGACGCAGGTAAAAGAAGCTGTCATAGCTACAGTCATCAGACATGTCCCTTTCAAGGGGAGGGAGATCTGAGAGGAGTGTTGACCAACAAGCAGATTCATCCCATTCAATTTCAATGCCATCACTCATGTACTCACACAACTCGCAAATGCACCACCCCAGCCTAAACTATTCACAACCCTGGAATGATTTCCAAATCTTCAAAGTCAACCCAGATACCACAAGTGCCCCCCAGCCTGCATCTGTCAACAACTGCCTCATACCATTCGTATCCAAAGCAGAAATGGTGGGGACACAGTGGCTTAGAATCTGTAGCAACAGGGCCTGGCGGCACGGCCTAGTGGCTAAAGTCCTCGCCTTGAACGTGCCGGGATCCCATATGGGCGTTGGTTCTAGTCCTGGCAGCTCCACTTCCCATCCAGCTCCCTGCTTGTGACCTGGGAAAGCAGTCGAGGATGGCCCAAAGCCTTGGGACCCTGCACCCGTGTGGGAGACCTGGAGGAAGTTCCTGGCTCCTGGCTTCTGGCTCCAGATCAGCGCAGCACCAGCCGTTGCACTCACTTGGGGAGTGAATCATCGGACGGATCTTCCTCTCTATCTCTCCTCCTCTCTGTATATCTGACTTTGTAATAAAAATAAATAAATCTTAAAAAAAAAAAAGAATCTGTAGCAATAAGAAGAAAAAAAGCAGCTTTCTGAGCAAAGCAAAATGAATTCCAAAGAAAGCTGACATCTGGATTTATAAGCAGGAGGCCAAAGGAGAAATTGAAGATAACAGCAGTGAAAACATCCCATAAATTAACTACATGGTCTGAAAGGAGGAGGCATGATACAGAATGTGCACAGGGGATCTCACTGGTGGCATTCAGAACCGCAGCCAGACCTCTCTGCTCTAGGAGGCTCCTCCTTCCCACCATATAGTAAGTGGGCAAGCTGACAATTACTGTGCCACAAAATTATATATGAGATTGCAGCTCAACAAGGCAAAGGCATGCATGACTTCCAGTGGACCAAAGGTTACCTTCTCACTCTCATTCATGTGTGGGCCAATGCGGTCATCAGCTTGCCACAACTGTAATAAAACACCTGAAGCTGGCCACCCAGGAGGATGGGAGAAGCTTGCTTTGCTCCGTTTTGGAGTCCAAATGGCATAGCGCAGGCCCTATTCAGCCTTCCTTCCTTAATGACGCCTCTTTATAGCAGACACAATGGTGGGAGTGTGTGCAAAAGGCAGAGAAAAAGGCTAGGAACAAGAAGCCAGGGAGGTCCTGGGTGGAGCAGGGCCCAGGCTCTTACAAGGGCTGATCTCAAGACCTAAGCAGAGAGGCCAACACTGTGGCACAGCAAGCTAAGAAATCCCCTGTGACCCTGAATGCTCTGTTTCTGATACAGCACCCTACGCATGTTTCTGCAAAAGCAAGGCATGACAGCCTAAGTACCTAGGCCCTTGACATCTAAGTGGGAGACCTTTATGGAGTTCCACGCTTGTGGATTCCAGATATTATTGTGGTCGCTATCTGGGGGAGTGTGCCAGTTAATGGAAGTTTCTCTCTCTCTCTCATATCTTGCCTTCTCTCAAGAGGTAAAATTCCAACTCATTCTTCAAATCAAGGACACCTGTTCAACAAAGCTCTGCCTTTCCTAACTCCGCCTTTTCTCTTAGTTTCCAAGGCCCTCTGAAAGTGACCCAAAGCACCATTCTAGCCACTGGCCTCCCCAACTCTTCAATGTGAACCAAGACACTGCGTGCTTTTCTCTCTACTGCCATCATCATGCTTCACAGACTAGAGAATACAACCATCGCTGATGACTTTTTAAAAACTAGAAAGGGAGGGAAAAAAAGTAGGTCAATAAGAATAGCATGAAGTCTGGGGAAAAAAAAAACCCATTTTATACATAAATGGCACACAAAATGTAATATACTTAGCATCCTCCCTGAATCAGAAAGAGATTATTTACAAAATTATTTTGAAAAAAAAAACTGTTTGGAAAAAAAGATAGACAGACATTGGAAACACAACATACAAACATTCCAGATTCCAAAATGAACTCTAGATGGATGGCGGAGTGAAATACAAGAACATCAAATACAACAAACAAAGAAATATGAAACAGAAATGAATATGTATAAGTGCTCTGAAGGATGGTATCTTTCTCAGCTTTAAAGCAGTGAAGAAATGAAAATGGAAAGACTGACAAGTATTCATAAAGATTCTTTCCAGTAAAAAGAAAAAAGAATCACAAAGTTACAATAAAATAATAACAAAAGTTTTTGAAATTCATTCGAGATGGGACATGCAAGTAGTTAATCTTGCTACTACCTAAAAATTCATTCATATTTATAAGGAAAATATTCTCAAGTGTAATGTAGTAATAAAACCACAAGAATTGAAGTGACTTGAGGTTCTATTTAAAATCACAATGAAATTAGCCTATTTTAATCCTCTCAAACCAGTGTGAACTATAGGGCTTATCAAGGGCTCTGCTCATTGGGGAATAACTTCACCAGAAGCAGGAAAGCCACTCTGGCCCCAAGCAGCTGCCTTTCCTCCTATTTCCAGGCGTCAAACATCAGAGAGACAGCTTGGCCTTGCCGGTCTTTGATGACAAGGATTTATCTGCAATTAACAATGGTTACCTTGGTGCCTTTCGCTGGATGACTCAAATTTTACAATATGTCTTTGATGATCACATGTGACCTATAGGCAAACCCTCAAACTCATCTCAGATTCCACCTTCAAAGTCATCCGACATGCAGCTACCAGAACGATCGCAAAAGGCAGGCGTGATCATGGAACTATCGCCATCCAGCTTCTCCTTAGTCTTCCCATACGTGGGAGGGTGTCAGGTGTAGCAGTGAAGATATCACTTGGGATCCCCTGCAACCGAATATCCGAGTGCCTGGGTTCAAGTCCCAGCCCAGCTCCCAATTCCACCTTCCCACTAGCGTACATCTTGGGAGACATCAGGTGATAACCCTAGAATTAGCTCCTGATACCCAGATGGGGAGAAGGGTATGGGGGCCTAGGCACACTGCTTCAGCCTAGAACAGCTCCTGCTATTGTAGGCCTTTGGTTGTGAATCATTGCATGGGAAATCTCAGTCTATCTCTTTGATCTTTCCATATTAAGAAAAGCTTTTTTATATAATTTATACTCATTGGGACTAATTTTACTATTTAGTAAAGTAAAACACATTTCATATCACTTTTGCAATTTCCATGTTTCTAAATAAAGATATTCTTATTTCTTGATGTTTACATTTGAGCTATTTTCAATTATTTTTCTGTGATTGACGATGTAGATTTAATTTTCTTATATACTGATACCTTCTGTACACATTCTACCTCCCCCTTCTTCTAACATAATTTCTGTGTAAGTCAGTATGCAATACTTACATTTATATAATGACATCATTCAGAGTTGATCCACAGAGTATATAGATTTGAAATTACTCTCTTGGAATGCTTTTATTTCTTTCTGTAGTTGATGACTGCTTTGCCATTTCACAAGCTTAATTTTCAGTGACCATCAGTAAACAGCCACAAACTTTGTGGGGGAAAAAATGTTACAAAACATTCTAGTGCGGTTAAATATAGAAGATAATCCAACAGTTCCAATCCCACCCCATCCCCAACTTTTTCAGCCTTCCATCCTCCTGATCCAATATGGAATGACTGGTCTCCTGCTCTCTCTCCCAGCTGTCACCCCGGGTTGCCACCTTGGAATATCTTAGCTTGTTCCTGGGATCTGCCGCCAGGTCTGTCCTGTTTGAATCCTGTGTTCTCTAGAACCCACTGTTTCTCATTTTACTTTTTGTGTTCCTGGAGCCTATGCTTACACGGCTTCCCAAGAACAGATCCAAGGAAGGCGAAACACCTGTGTATACTTGCTTTGTCATTCCACCCGATCTAAGATACTCTTTAGTTCGTGAGGGAATTCTAAGCTAAGGCAGCATCGTTGTGGACAGCGAGTTTGTTTGCCTCATGCGTTTATAGCATCACATATGGGTCCCTGTTGGAGTCCTGGTAGCTCTCCTTCCAATCAAGCTCTATGCTACCACACAGAACATGGCCCATGTGCTTGGGTCTGTGCCACACATACAGAGAACCAACACAGAGTTCCAGCCCTGGCCATCGTGACCATTTGAGGAGTGAATCAGCTGGAATGTCTCTCTCTCTCTCTCTCTCGTTACAGCTTTCAGATGAATGAATATAAAAGAATTCCAACTTGAAGATGATTTTCTCACAATTATTTTGCCATCCCCCCCCCCTTGTGTGCTGGTGTTTTACACTGTACCAACCCATCCAACCCTCGTGTATTTGCTCGGCACATTCTCTTGGAAGCTTTTCGGGACTTTTCTTCATCCAAGCTGTTTTGGAATTTCACATTTACTCATGTAGGTTTAACAATTTTTCTTCTCATAAGTTAGGTAGACATTGGGCAGTATCCTCTAATGTAAAAACTCATATCCCACAGTTCTTGGAAACATCCTTGCATCGTTTGTTCCCTCTGATATTCTAATAAGTGATGCTGAGCCTTCTGGGTCAATTCTTTTTTGATCTTCTCTCTCTCCTCCCTTTTTAAAACTTTCTTTTTTCCTCTTCCTCTTCTTCTTCTTCTTTCTTTTTTTTTTTTTTTTTACTGTTTTTCAAAAGATTTACTCCAGGCCACCTTCTGAACATCTATTTATTTCACTCTAATTTTCAACCTCTACAATATTTTATTCTGTGATTAGTATATTAACACAGTCTTTGGGAACGAAGCAAAAACCTCTCATCTAAACCATGAGCCATCATTTTAGAGTGTGTAGCTTGTTTCTTCCAAACACCTTTTCCCGCAGTAGCTGCTTGTTGCTAAGTGCTTGATAACAGAGACTCTGAATGCTGGGATGCGTCTTCTTTCTCGGAATCAGGCAGGTGCGGTTCAACAGAAGCCTTACAGCAGGTGTACAGCAAGGTATGGCCCTTTCAGGATACTCCCAGCAGTCAGATCCATCACTTTTTTTTTTCCCTGAGAGTGAATAATTACCTTCAGGTGGCTTCTGCAAACTCTCCACTATCGGAATAGTGAGGACAGTAAGTCTCCCCATTTGATGGAGAGACTCTACAGCTCAGAATTGATTCTCACCACAAAGTAAACTTCCCATAACCTGCCAGGTAGGACAAGGTAGTCCCTGGCTGTTCAGAGCTGAAGGAGCTAAAGAAACTACTGCAGGTTTGTGTTTACTTCCTTTTAGGTCAGAAACACCTGGCACCTCTACCTCCCAAATCTCGGGAGATCCGACCATGTGGCATTCTTCTGCTCTGAACACCTCTGACTTCTTCCCAACTTCCAATATTTTTTAGGTGTCTGATCACTGCAGTCACCACCTAAGCTGCTCAGTTTGCTCTTACTTCCCCCTCTACTGACTGACTCTCACTGAACAGCATTTCAGGAGGAGCCAGATGTGAGCGGAAGGAGAAAGCCACCACGTCCACCACACAGCAACACTGAAAGGTACATTCCCCTCCACCTCTGGCCCAAGCAAGTCATCCCGAAGTGTTCTCCTGTTCCCTTGCCAGGTGCACCCTGAGCCCTCCACCTTCTTTAGCTTTCTGAGCCCTGATGGGTCTTTAAGATTTCACTTAAGCATCATTTCAAGCCAGAACCTTTCAGAGATTCCCTCTGGATATCCAGCATGTATCTCAAGGCTGCCCTACACCTATAGACTACGACATGTTGAACTAAGCTGTCTGTGGATCTGTCTCCCTCACCAGGCAAGGACTGGGGTTCCTCCAGTGTCCTGACTCTGGCATAGAAGAAAATTATCAGACATACAACACGTGATCACTAATACATATTCAACTGCCCCATTTCCAGTAGCTGCACACTGGATGGATTTTCCTTGTACTAGAAAAACAAGAAATATGGCTGGACTTATTTGCCAATGTCCCAATAAGAAAGGCTAATCAAAGAGCATCAGGAAATGAAAACAGTCAGATGTTTTTGAGAAAGTCCAGGAATGTTCCAGTAGGGGTGATGTATGTTTTCCAAGTGATTAAAAATTGAATTTATGCTTATTAGAGAGAGAAAGGAAAAAAAGAGAGAGAGGGAAAGGGAGAGAGACAGGCTTAACAGGCTTCTCAGCTAATGCTGCAATTTTAAATCCATTTAAGATAATTTTCTTTATCTTGAGTCTATTTTCCTCAGTAACCAGAATACTTAACTGATTTGTGGAAAATCCATTAAAAAAAAAAAAGAAATAGTAGACTCCACACAAGGGCAAACTGTGATGGAAAAAGAGACACTGCAAGTCTAACAGATGGGGGAAGAGTCGGCCTGAGAGGTCAAGGTCAAGGCCAGGCTAGAAAGCAGGGCCTTTGTCTCCAGATCCTTGACTGTTCAAGCTCATGTCTCTGTTTCACAAAGAGAAAATAAATCATTTCTAATCTGTGATCAGACAGGTCAAGATGCATTTAAAACTCTATTCTTTGTAAACTGCTTTAGTGGAATTGTTATTCACTTATTTGAAAGGCAGAAAGGCATAGAGATAAACCATCCACTGGCTCACTTCCTCAGATGCCTGCAACATTTGGGGCTGGGCCAGGCAAAAGACAGGAGCTCAAACTCTAGCTAGGTCTTCCTTGTGGGTGCAGGGGTCCAAGAACTTGCGGGATCACTACTGCCTCCCAGCAAGTCCATTTGCGGGAAGCTGAAATCGGAAGTGGAGTCAAGACGAACTCAGGCACTCTAACCTGGGATTCAGGCATCCCTGGAAGCAGTTAACCACTGCACTAAATACCTACCCCAGCAACCAAACCTCATAAAACGCAAGACAATCAAACCAAAAGGTATACATTGAAAAAACAAACAAACAAACAACAAAAACAGAATGCACTTTCTTATCTATCAACAAGGCAAAGTGTTTTTTGAAATGCTAGTAGCCAGAACTGGAAGGGTCTGGTAAAATTAAATGTTGTAGAGGAAAATAAAGCAATACAGATAAAGAACCTCCCAAAATACAACAGCATTTCCAAAAGCTCATGGGGGAAAACGGAATTAAAAGATAAGGATTTTAGAACAAAAAACTTTGAAATCCATGCATTGCTTTTTTAGAAATTGCATCTCCTTGAACTTTTTGAAGTCTGCCTTAAGCATGGATTTCAATTTTTTTTTGCACCAAAATAAACTGATCTTTTACTTTCATTTCCCATAAAACCTGGATGTTTTAATTTGCCCTGTCTTCCAACACTGTGTAAGGATTATACCTTTGGGTGGGTGGTTACGAAAATAAATACCAAATCAATGAACGGGAAAATATATGAGAAAATATTCATCAGAATATTATATACAACAATTAAAAACCTACATTTCTAACAATGGAATAAATATCACAGTTAATAACATCAAAAATCCTCATGACATAATGGTAAATAAAAAAAGATAAAAACAACATACCCTATGCCCATAATCTGCTTAGAAAAATAAGATTCGAAAATAATATACAAGAACTTTAACCACCTGTCTTTTTGTAATGATATTACGGCAATTTTTTTCTTTAACGTAAAACTTTTGTATTTATGACTCTAAGTGTCTAAACCACTCTGACTGGAAGTTCAACCATTTTATTTGGTTCATATATCATAAGCAACTGTAGCCCACCATTTCTTTATAAGTGGCAGGGATCAAGTGAGATTGACTCTCCTGTTGGTTATAAATGACATGAGAAAGTTTCCCAGACCGGAGTGTACACCATCCGCATAGCTGAGTGAAGAACTCTGCATGACACAAACAAGACTTACTTGGTGGGGCGATAATCCGGAATGGAACGATCCAGCGAGATTTTTTCACTGAGGTAGGAATTGTAGCCATACTTCTCATGGGGTCCCCTGGCTTTCTCTTCTTCAGCTGGGGAAAGGGTAGCAGGTAGGCCCCCTTTGCCTCGCCCACCGTAGCCCTCAATGAGTCCAAGGGATTTGGATAAGCCTAGAAAAATGAGGGCAAAATCACCATTATCAGGATGTGTCATTCACACTCAGATAGACTCAATGGAAACTTTACCATGACCTCTCCATGTTCCCAATGCATCAAACCCAATTCTGTACCCAGAAGCACTTGTATGGGAAAAAAAAAAGGTCAAGTCGATCGTGTTCTGGGGTTAAAGTCTGGTTAGGAATCAGGATCCTGGCACTTGCTTTAACGAACTAAGTTCCTGAAACAGAGCGCACCAGAAATGTGAGCAGTAAGCACCAAGAGGGACACAGGAAATGAGGCAGAACTGGGCAACGGTTCACACCTGTGTTCCTGTGTCTGTAAGGCAATGACAATGAGGTGAGCTCTTCCAGGAGGCCCCTGTGTTGTCACAGAACTGAGACAGCAAGCAGCAGGTACCCTGTAGGAATCTTTGCTTCACTTACACAGAGAATTGCAGACTGATTTTATCCTGAGTTTTAAACATGCAATGGTCTGACACAATCCTTTACCTAATGGTTTTATTTAAATTTCATCTAAATGGCAAAAGGAAATACAAGATGGTTGAGAATAAATCACAGAGAGCAAACCCCAGAAGGCTGATAATCATGCTTAGCGGAGTGGGAGGCCTCAGGAACAAGCCTCATTGAGCAATTTCAGGTTTCCAGGGTGGTGGCAGATATAAGCCTGTTGTTCCATAAGACGATAAATAGTGCAGATAAGAGATTTTTAAATTCTGAAGTCACGGGAGACTTTACTACATAGCTAGGAAAGTTTTTATTGTCAAGATTCTCACTGGCTTTTGCCATTTTGATTGTTTCAGCTACTCAGTGCACATACTCACACCTGTTCACACATATGCACACTTGATCCATTTGAACACTCTATCCAACATCCAGCACTTCATTGCCACCATTGGGAGAAGCAGAATAGACTGCAAGAGTTCACAGTTTCTTGGCTTTCCTGGTGGCAGCCAACAGAGCATGCTGGGACCCCGGACTCTCAGGAAACGATTCCTAAGAAATGTAAGGCCGTCCATCACATACTTGGCAAAGTTGGTGCTCTTGCTACATCTCTGAAGATACAGATGGGATTTCTGTGCTATCGAGAGACAGAGGAAGGTGAGGTGAGCAGCTCGGAGTCTCAGATGCACAACATTATTCTGTCTCCTGAGCATATGCCCACTGTCCAACATGCCCTTCAGGAAACCCGACCTCCTCTCTACAGATTCCACAAGCTGACCATCAGAGACCCTCTAGGCCGCCTACCTGCTTTCTTAATTTTTCCTTCAACATCAACCTGTAACAAACCCTCCCATCACATCACCTGTATCAAGGTCAGAGATCAACAAGAACTCTGCATCAGTCAAGCATATCCAACCGCGGTTAGGGTTGTTAGGGTTAGGGTTGTTAGGGTTAGGGTTGTTAGGGTTAGAGTTAAGGTGGTTAGGGATAGGGTTAAGGTTAGGTTGTTGAGGTTAGGGTTAAGCTTTTTAGGGTTAGGGTTAAGGTAATTAGGGTTAGGGTTGTTAGGGTTAGAGTTAAGGTTGTTAGGGTTAGGGTTATTAGGATTAGGGGTAAGTTGTTAGGGTCATGGTTAGAAGATCACTTTGATGGAGCATCACCAATGGAAATGCCTACTGGACAGACCTTTCGAAAGAATTTGCCAGTGCTTCAAGATGTCAACCACAGTCGTTGTTGGGTGGATACCCAGGTGAAATAAGAACACTGTTACTTTCAATACTTGTACACAGATAATCACAGTGGTATTACTCAGATTAGCAAAATTCTCATCAACTGATGAATACACAAACAAGAATGACAAAACACACAGGTCAGAACAAGGAACCGGTGATTTTTGTTGCTGACTGGATGAAGTTGAGAATGCTATCAAGTAAACAAAGCTGCTCGCAAATGACCATAATGTGTATGATTCCATTTATGTGAAATACACAAACTAGTTAACAGCACAGAGCCAGGTAATAGAGTAGTGGTTGCTCAGGAATGGGGGAGGCAGGGTACAGGGGTGTGGAAGGGACGAAAGGAGGAAGTGGAGTGTGACTGTTAATATGTGCAAGATTTCTTTTTGGAGTGATGAAAATATTATGCAATATGATTGTAATGCTGATTGCATCACTTTGTGACGATGCCCCAAGCCAGTCAGGTGTATACTTTTTAAACAGATGTGGTTTATTAAAATAAGTAACAAGTGCATCAATAAAATTGTAAAAAAAAAAAAAAAAAAAACTTTCTGTAAGAGGCAATTCTATTTCCAGGAATACACAGAACTAAACATCATACACTAGAATACAGAAATAAAAGGAAATGATTTTAAGATACCCAAGTTGAGCTTTCAAGAAAAAAAGGGGGGTATTTCAAAATCAGGACTGAGTCCTTGCTTGCTGCGAGCTTACTAACTACAGGCTACAAGTTTACAGCTCAAGCATACACAGGGTGTGGGAGTGTAGGGTCCCTGGAGAAAAATAATGGGAATCAAAATGTCTGCAGAAAGTCTGGTCTCGTTAAGAACATGCCTTGAAAGAAAGGCTGGAGGCAGCATTGTGGTATAGCAGGTGGTGCCAGCATCCCATATGGGCATTGGTTCAAATCCTAGCTGCTCCAATTCACATCCAGCACCCTGCCTATGGCCTGGGGAAGCAGCAGTGAATGGCTCAAGTGCTCGGGATCCTGCACCCACGTGGGAAATCTGGAGGAGGCTCCTGGCTCTGGAACACCCTGGTTCCAGGCTTTGTGGACATTTGGGATGTGAACAAAAAGCTTGTGTGTGACTATAATTCCATAATTGCACAACCTGCTAGACTGGTATTCAAGAGTAAAGGGGCATGAAGACAACTCAGACAGCATAGTAAATAAAAACAGAAGCCTTTTACTAGTCATGGAAAATGTTACCATGAAAGATCTTTCTTCGGTAAACCAGTCATGAAAGAACAAACTCTGCGTGTTCTGGAAGCTTGACAACAACCCAACCTGAACACAGAATAGTAATTACAAAGATGGGGAGGGGCTGAGAGAGCAGGGCTGGATAATAGATACCGAGTCAAAAGTAACTAGAAAATATGCTTCTAATTTGTAGAGCAGAGTGGGGTGATGACAGTTCACAATAACCTGTTATATATTTTATGAGCAAATAAGAGAAAGGAACTTCAAGACTCCAATCATACAGAAATGTCAAAGAGGGGGAGACGGGGATTACTCTGATTCGTGTATTTAAAGATTGCACTGGACCTCTATGAGCATGCATAATTTCATTAACATAATTGTTCTAAGATTATAAAAGAAATACAACAAAAAGATATTTCTGCATGAATAAAACCAAAGCCAGAAGAAAGGACTGAAATCCAAACCAGAATGTTTTTTAAAGCCAGCATGTCTAAATAAGCAGTGCATGCTTAATACATGATCAATGTAATTAATCTAAAGGCATATAAAACCCAACAAAAGTCATGTTCTGAACAATGGCAAGGAAGATGGGAGGAGACTGACTAGAGTTTTCAGCAGTCTAATTGAGATGGCCTACAAATAGTGTTTAAATTGAGATTTTGTTAAGTGTGTGTATTAAAATTCATCGACAACTAACGATATTACTTAAATTATAAACTCCAAGCCATTAGAGGGAACAGAGGAAATAATTAAAATCCAATCAATTAAACTGAAGGCAGGAATGTGGCAGGGAATGAAAATAATTAATGGCAAAGTATCATACATAACAAAAAAACCCCCCACAAAATAGCATATCCTATCTAAAGCCACATACATCATACACATAACTGGACAAGGACTCTACTTGAAGCACAAATTGGACTGGAAGAGAGTGTCTAGAAGGCATTGATTATAACAATGCAAAATGGTCTATTTTAAGGTTGTGCAGCTCTAGCAAGGGATAGCCGGGGAGATATAAATAAGCAACAACAGAGTGGGTGTCCCCTGTTTACAAGGCTCTCCTTATGAATCCGGGTGGTAATTATGAGATGATTCAGCGTATTCACATTACCTCTCGAGGGTCTTACACGTTTTATCACTTTTAAAGTGGAAGGTACTGGGTTGACTAGCATCCTCCCAACATTCCTGTCTACCATCACCCATGACTACAGTCTTATTTGGAAATTTGATCTCTGTTTATGTAGCCAAACTGAGACTGCTGGTATCCTTACAAGAGGAAAAATATTTGGACACCCAAGTAGAGAATGACATGGAGGGAAGAAGGCCATTAGCAGACACTCAAGAATACAGTCACAAGCCATGGAAATCTCAGCAACCCCTAGAAGCTGAGAAGGAGCAAGCAGTGTTTCCTTCCTCAATACACCCTGTCTTCGGCAGTCCAGCCCACAGAACCATAGAATAAATGTCAGTGATTTTAAGCCATCAAGTATGCAGTCATTTATTACAGCAATTACAGAAAACTTACCGACTCAAAGGACAGATAACCCCTAAGCATGGCCCCTGTGTGTCTGTATTCCTCATCCTCTGTTCATTGCTTGGGCAAGTCAATGAAGATGCAAGTGCTAAGATGCTTTGCATGTCTAATTTGTATACTTTCAAGAGTTCCAGGAGAGGTGAGGCCTAGCAGTAATGGAATGTGGGAAGAGAAGCCAGGGAAACATGAATGTCTGCAGCTTTCTAAGTGTGTCCAGGTTGTTTGCTGTATGTCTCTTAGGATAACTTCTATTACTGGGGAAGCTGGCACACAGATCTTCCGTTGAACGAATGGACTTCAGGGTGATGTTCATTTGTTCCTCTTGGGGTTTCAATTCAGCCTGCACTACCGGGTGGAACTGTCATTTGCTAATTTCTAGTGGGCCCCGGTAAATAAAGACTCCCTAACAAACCCTAGACTTGTCTGGTGTGGTCTCACACACACCCACAACAAGTTAAATAATCCATTAAAAAGGCACAAAACTGATAAGACTATGAAGAATTTAAGCTCAAAATTTGTGAGACAGTGCTGAGAACAAGATTTAGAGTTACACGGTCTTTTTTTTTCTAGTTTGCAAAGCAGAAGAAAAAAAAGGTTCCCAGCCTAGTGGTAGAAGGGGGCTGCAAAGGAGGAAAGACTTAAGGAGATCAAGAGAAAGACCTCCTGACATGGTGGTAGGAGAGGGACCAAACCGGCTGCTATAAACCTTACAATGGTTACAGGGTACTATTCAGCTGTCTCATGTCTATTTTCATTTTTATATTTAGCAGTTTATAGTATTCAAGCATGATGTTTACTGAACGCCGCGAGTTTTCGGATAGTCTAAACAGGCTTATAACTCTAACAAGCCATATGTTAATAATTGAACAGCATAACAGTTTTAGGAGAAGTGTGCAGAGAAATCTTCAATACCTTAGTGAGGAGTAACTGATCTTTGTGTCCTACCTATATATATGGTATAATATGGTAGTCCACGCTGACTTTATCCTGTCTGTTCTAAGCTTTCCTTATTGGTCTCTGTCTATCTGATCTAATTTTGGGGACTCTGGAACGACCCTGATGGTCATTGCAAGAGATGGTGGGGAGCCAAAGCTGGAACTAAGTAAGGACCAGGGAAAGCTCCTCTCCCGAGTCCCAAAGGAAGTTTACTGTTCTTCTGTTTCTGAGGACCACTCAGGGCTCCTGGGCTGATGTTCCAATGACATTACATCCTGTGAGGAAGGATCTGGGCTGCTTCCATCCCGTGTGGGAGATCCGACAGGGAATGGTTGATCTCAGAGTTCTCAGCCTATGAGGGCACTCCAATTCCCTGTGATCTCATTGTCAGTTAGGATATAGTCCTTGGTGCCATACTGATAGTCTCTGGTGAGGATCCGGGAGTCTCGGAGTTAGCATACAAGCCTCCTCCTGTCCTCTTGTTCCACTTCGGGGTCCCCTCCTGCTCTGTGCATATGACCTCCTGCTAAGAGGCTGTCAGGATCACTCTTGGATCCCACTGTGTATCTTTATAGTTTTTGCTAGTGTTTGTTTCTTAAAAAGATTATTTATTTGCAAGGCCGAGTTAGAGAGAGAGAGAATTCCATCATCTGTTGGCTCAAACCTCAAATAACCACAACAGCCAGGACTACGTCAGATTGAAACCAGGAGCCTGGAAGTCCATCCAGGTCTTCCATGTGAGGAGAGGGACCCAAAGATTTGGGATATCACCCACTGATTTCCCAGGAACATTAGCAAGAAACTAGGCTAGAAGTGAAGAACTCATAAGAAAAACCAAGCCCCATCTGGGATGCCATGTTGCATGTGGTAGCTTAACTTACTGCTCCCACAATGTCAGTTCCAATTTGTGTGACTTGTCATTAATGTTTTGTCAGTTCTATTTCCTTTTAATACTTCTGACACACGGTGGGTGAAACCCACAAGTGCGGAAACTGACCAATGTGGAGGGATGCTTGCGCTATTTCTACAGTAGGATTTGTACATTTTAAAACCTGTATCTTCTCTGTTCTGTATGCACGTCCTCTCACCTAACAGCTGAGTAATAGCCAGATGCTCAAACATCCCATTCGTCTTTGTAGATCTTCTGGTCCATTTTCTTTCACCACCTGCTGACAATCATTGCTTTACATACATATTTATAAAGAATTTGTATCCTTTTAGGCAGAAAAGATACTACCGTGATAACTTTAGAGATGATGAAGTAGAGGTATAGGAGTAATTACCTGACCATCCAAAAGTGAAGGAGACAGAAATATGAGAGGCAAAGAGAGAGATACGGCAAGAAAGATGAAGAGAGATTACTCATCCACTGGCTCACTTCCCAGATGCCATAACAGACAGATCTGGAGGTCTGGGCTACGCAGAAGCCAAGAGCCTGAAACTCCATCCGAATCTCGAACCCAGCAGGCAGGTCCTCAGGTACTCAGGCCATTCAATGTGCACTAGTAGGCGGCAGGACTTGGAATCACAGCTAACATGTGAGGCAGGAACCTGGGATGCAGGCATACCAAACAACGACTTAAACACTTCACAAAACTTCCACCTCATCCCCACTCTGTTTTAAATCACTTGATTCAGGATATTTTGAAGAAAAGAAGCACCAAGCATTCAACGAGGAAGATGAACAGACTGCGGACACATGAATCACTTGAAGGAATCTCACAACAGTCTTCATGGAAAGCAAAGAAATCATTAATGCATGAAGTTGCATTTACATAGATCTTCAGATAGCACAGTTGAGAAATACAAACTTATGCTACAAAACTGTAAAGGATGGTAGTATTATAACACTATTAAGGGAGTAGTTCTTTAATAATATTTTTGTTCAAAAAAGATCAATTTACATGTTTGAAAGAGTTACAGAGAGAAAGAAAGAGACAGATAAAAAGGAGAAAAAAAGAAAGAGAAAAAGGAGACAGAGATTTCAATCTACTGGTTCATTTCCCAAACAGTCATGATGTCCAGGGCTAGGTCAGTCTGAAGCCAGGAGCTTCTTCTATGTCTTCCAATGTGGTTTCAGGGACCAAAACACTTGGGTCATCCTCTGCGGCTTTCCCGGGTGCATTAGCAGGCAGCTGGATAGGAAGTGGAGTAGCTGGGGCTTGAACCTGGGGCTTAAACCTGCATGGGATGCAGGTACCGTAAGCAGTGGCTTTACCAAGCCACAGTGCCCACCCCAGGAGAACAGTTCTCAAACAGCAAAACAGATTATGATTGAAAAAGAAGCCACAAAGGATCTAAGTGATTGTAAGTCTAGGTGGCAGATAAAGCAGGCACTGCATAATTATAACCTAACACATACACAATAGGTCCCTTCAGAAAGTTCATGGAAAATCAGTCTCTCTCCCTCTCTCCCCCTTTCAAGCCTGAAAATGAATTTTAAAAGGTTTTAAAGAAAACTGAATTAAAAGATAGGTGTATTTCAGGGCAAAAAATTGAAATGCATTTATATGAAGGGTCTTCCAAAGCTCATGAAAAATTACATACTATAAACAGCTATGCAGGAATTTCAACATTTTTTTGTATCATAACCTTCAAACCAATTCTCCATGATCTTTTAATAAGGATCCTTTGGACGCGGTGTCAAATATCACATAACTTGAAAAGTGGTAGAACTACTAACAGTATTTCTTCCCGCTGAGTTTGTGTCTCCTTTTCCCTTTCCTTTTTCCTGGTGTTTGCTGACGGCTCCAAGCTGCAAACGAAGCTTCTGTGGCTCTCCTGCCAGCACAGAGCCCTACTGCAACGGTGCACATGGTGTGTGCCTTCCACAAAGTCATGTTGAAACAGAATTGTCATTACTATTAAGAGGTGGGAACAGGTGAGCTCTCTAAGAGGTAATTAGGACTTTGGCTTCAGGAACAAATCAATCTCTTTACGTGATTAATGGGTCCAAGGATTATCTCAAGGGTGGATCTGACATACAAGCCATCTGGCTGGGTATCTTGTATACGCTTCGGCTCTTCTGCCATGTGTTGCCCCACCTTGCTTGGGATTGCCAGCAACAAGGTCCTCCTCAGAAGTGGTCCTTTAACCTTGACGTTGACCCACAATCATAAGCCAAAATAAACCTCTTTTGTTCATGACTCATGCAGTTGCAGTCTTGTGTTTCTAGGATACAGAGGGGACAGGTAAGGTGCCTATCAGAACAGGGTAGAAGTGATCGTCCGTAAAAAAATCTGACTCTTTCTTCTATTCCCTCTATGTGGTTTGGCTTCCTCATGTGATGATACAGTTTTTCTTTTGTTCTATCTAAATAAACAGCTTGCTACCCCCCCTAAGTCTTTCATTCAAGCTCGGAGCTCATTTCCGTTTTGTTTGCCCAGCAGTCTTTCCAGTGCAGGCAGAGGACTTCAGCACACACACACACACACACACACACACACACAAAAGGCACCAAAATTAAGACCAGGACTGCACGTTAATCCTGCCATGGACCCATGGACAATGTGATTCCCACCCCGGCTGTTTTTCTCTTCATATGCCATTATGAAAGGCACCCAGTTAGCAACTTCAAAATAGATCATTCTTCACAGCACAATGGGACAACTATGAATTATATTTTCTGTGGTCCAGGTGCTCCCATTTCCCCCCAACTTAATCTGCCAGAAAGGTTCAACAAAGCAGCAAAAATTTCTTCTGGTATTTTAGTGTGCTTTCTTAACAGATACTAGAAATAGTTGGCGAAGATAAATTAGAGTTCCAATCCACCAACAAAGCTCAAGTTGGTCTGAGCCAGGGACGGTTGCCACTAGAGCAAGTGGGATAACTCCATGCACTCACTGAGCGTGCCCAGCCATGGCCAGCATGGGGGCACTGCAGCCTAAGCCACTGGTTGCAAAGCCAGCACACTATATGCGAAGAAGGGTTTGAGTCCTAGCAAATCTGTTTTGTTCCAGTCTTCTGCTAATGTGTTTGGAAAGCAATAGAACGTGGCCCAAGTACAAGAGCCTCTGTCATCCACTTAAGAGTCCTGGAGAGTGTTCCTGGACCCTCGTTTTGGTCTGGCTCAGCACCAGCTGTTGCACCATTTAGGGGAAGGAACCAACAGATGATATTCTCTCTCTCTTTCGCTCTCTTTCCCCCTCCCTCCATCCCTCTCTCTCTCTCTCAATATCTATCTTTGTGTGTGCATCTTCCAAATCAGTGAATCTTTCTAATTTCTTTCTTTATTTTATGAGACAGTTCCATAGGCTCAGGGATTCCTCCTCCCAGTCCCCAGTTTCCCCTCCCTGTACTGATATCCCCTATATTGTTATAATAGTACATTCCTTCAAAAACAGCTGTAAGTCCATCATTCTGCTACTTAAGTGTATCCTGACATTGTAAGTATAAACAAAGGCAGAAAGTTCACTATACTAGTGCCAAGATATATTTACCAGTTTCATTGGGAATCCATCTTTGATGCGGGAGTAGAGATGCTAGTACAACCACTATGTACGGAGAGCGCTAAGAGAACTGAAAATTGATCTGCCGAATGAGCCAGCTATCCCACTTCTGGGAATCTATCCAAAGGAAACGAAATCTGCATATGAGAAAGTCATCTGTAATCCTATATTTACAGCAGCATAACCTACAATAGCAAAGACATGGAAGCAACCCAGTGAATCTTTTTTAAAGTGCCCCTTGGTCATTGTGTAGAGGCAGGTGCAGTCTCTGATACGAACCTGAAGACATGGAAGGCACAAAGACAGAGGTAAGTGTAAAAGTTGACAAAAGTTCATGGAAAGATGTAATTAAAGGATAAGGTTTTTGGTACCAAAAAAAAACAAACAAACAAAAAAAACAAAACAAAAAACAAAAAAACTTGGAATCCATTGGAATCCATGCCGGTTTTTTCCACAGTACACATTTGTCATGAACATCTATGCATGGATTTCAAAAAATTTTGCACTGCAAGAAACCTACCTTTTCAGGATTTTTTTCCCTGAATATTTTAAATTCTCCTCACTGAAACAACAGAAAGGTAAAGGGAGAAAGGAATGACAAGGGTAACCGACACCAGGCCAAGACGGACTAAGCATTCCCATGATCTCCTGTGTTATATAGTAGATGCCGTCAGAAGATCTAAACACCATTCTGTGCCAGCAAGCTGAAGGTCAAGGAAAGAACAGTAGACTCCATGGACAGCATCAAGAGTTTCCATGCCCTCTGGCTCTGTGTTGGGTTTAACCAATTGAAAACAGATCAACGAAGCTAAAAATTGAGAAGAGAGTCAGGGATATGCACCCTCCCAGCCTGGAGTAGTTTGGCAGAGTCCACATTCGGCCAGTCCCCAACAGTCACCAGTCATTCCCGCCCTAGTGTCACAGCTATCCCTGCAATCCACTAACTGCTCTTTCCTTGCAAGGCCTTGGGGTTGCATCTGCTCCCTCCTCTGTTGTTACCCCCAGACAAATCCACCATCCATTACCATTCCTTTTTGATTTTCCTTAATTCTACCCAAACGCTTTGTGAATATTGCATTTATTCTGTTCAACTCCTCTTTAGAACGTGCTGTTTCATAGCAGAATTTTCACAGGTACAAATCTTATTTGGTACGACTGGAGGACTTCTCCTACGACACCCTCTATGAGAGTCAGGCAGAGGCCATCCCTAGTGCCCAAAACATGGGAAGCTTTTATTTAAAAAAAAATTTTAGAATTAATTTCATTTATTTGAAAGGCAGTGTGAGACAGAAGGAGAGATGCAGAAATAAAGACACCTTCTACCCACAAACCTGGAACTCCATATTGGGGGGTTGGGGCCTAAGCAATTAAGCTATCATGCACTGCTTTCCCAGGCACATTTGCAGAGCGTTACATCGGAAGAATAACGTCTGGGACTCAATCGGTGCACCAACATGGGATTCTTGGATTGCCAGCAGCAGTTTAACAGGCTGCATCACCAATAAAACATTCTTCAAAACTGTAGGGAATGTGAAGCTAGATAAGACCACCAGATTCAACGTGGAGCCATCTACTATAAGATGAAGAGTAGATCTGAAGAAAAAAGTAAATATCTATGAGAAAACCTCTAAATATTATGACATAAGGGCATTTCAAAAACATCATGAAAAACAGAATGAACCATCTATGTTTTTGGGAGCAGGTGTTTGGTACAGCAGTTAAAATGCCTCTTGGGATTCCCACACCTCATATGGGAATGCACAGGTTTGAGTCTTGGCTTTGCCCTCTGTTCCAGCATCCTGCTAATACACAGCCTGGGAGGAAGCAGGTAATGGCTTGAGTAGTTGGGTCCCTGCCACCCATATATAGTTCTCAAGATTTTGGCACCAAAATTAATTTAAATTTAAATTTCATTTCCCTGCAAGCATTCTGAAGCTCTCGCAGGTCCCATGCATCCTGTATTTATACCTTTAAGAAGAAGAGCATTTGGGACCAATGTTGCAGTGAATTGAATAAAGCCACAGCCTTTACACAGAATCCCTTAAGCTGCCTCCTGATCTAGCTCCCTACTACTACACCAATACTCCTGGGAAAGTAGCAGAAGAAGGCCCAGAACTTGGGCCCTTGTGTCCCCATGAGAAACCTAGATGAAGCTTCTGGCTCCCAGATTTGACCTGGCCCAGCCCTGGCCATTGTGGTCATTTGGAGACTGAATCAGCAGATGGAAGACCTCTCTCTCCCTCTCTCTCTCTCTCTCTCTCTCTCTCTCTCTCTCTCTCTCTCTCTCTCTCTCTCTCTCTCCCTCCCTCCCTCTCTCCCTTTCCCTCTCCCTCTCTGAAATTCTACCTTTCAAATTTAAATAAATCTTTAAAAGAGAACTCTCTGCCATTTCCTATACCTATAAAGTCATGACACATTTGAATTGCAGAATCATGAACTTAACAATTGTTTTTTGAAGGACTGTACTATTGTAAAAATGGAGGGGATACCAGTTGGGGAGGGGGAATGGGAAATCCTCGAGCCTATGGAACTGTACCATTAAATAAATAAATAAACCGATTTTTTTTTTCAAGTGAATCTACACCAGTGTCACAGGAAACTCAAGTCTGTAAAGAGGCCATTTGGTGTGACATTAAAAAGATCTGGTGTCCATCAAGACAGCCACATCACTACAGGAAGTGTTTCCAGGGTGATTAAATGAAGACGGCAACAGGGGGAGGCCATTGCTCAGTGAGGTGTCTAGGCCTGCCTGAGCAGAGATGCTGTACTAAGTGGTTTTCTATTCTGACAATAGCCAACTAGATTATAGAATGTTAAAAGTAACCTATTTATAAAAGCAGCAAATATTGCAGGATCCATAGAAATAATGTGGAGCCATAAGAAGCTTAGAAAATTTTACTCAATGCAATAACATCAGACCTATGTAGACTGACTCCCTTTCGCAGAATACGGCATGTGGAACACTGGGCAGCTCCATCTGTCCCACGAGGAGCTCAGATAGTCTGTGAGGTTCACTTGCTTGATAACAGCTCAGCAGGAGTAAATCACTCCGCCCACTCTGTCTTAGGTTCTAGCTACAAAGTCCTTAGTGATAGCAAAAAATAAAGAGCCACGGCTGTAAATCCTGCCTCCCTCCTTTCCAGTAAGGACATATTTTTCTCCAGGGTTACAGTTTAAACTTATGAGTTTACAGATAACCAGCATCACTCTTTCAGGAACAGGGATGGTACTCACAACACAGGGATAAACTCTAATACAGAGATTGCATCAGCCTGCCGTGTGTGGCCTTGGCAACTCTTACAGCTCCTGTTGAGCTCAACAGCCAAAGTCCAGCATGGGAAAATCACACCACACCCACACACACTCCAGAGACACATGATACACACACACCACACACACAATACACAGACATGCCACACACCACTCACATGCAAACGCATGCCACACACATGCAGATACATTACACACACCACACATACCCCCATGCCACACATGCTAAGCTCACACATGTATGCATATACACACATGCACACAGATACACACATGACACACACATACACAACACCCCACACCACACACATTCAATGTTCATGCATGTGCGCATATACAGACACACATGCACACACAGATACACATGACACACATATACACACACTCCACACATATCCCAATGCCACATACACATGCCACACATACCACACTGACACACACATGTACAAACACACATGCCACACACGAAGACACATATACAAGCACACACAGATACACACGACACATACACATGCCACACACACCACCAACACACATGCCACACACATACATGCACACAGAGACACACACGACACATACACACACCACACTGACACACACACCACACATGCTTTAACACATGCACATACACACACACACACACACACACACACACACACATGCAAAGAGCAAGGCATGTCCCATGGCTGTCTTCAGTTAAACAAGCAGGTGTCCAGGGGTTTTTGCAGAAACTCCAGCTCCTCCCGTAGGTCGGAGTCCTGAAGATCTCAAACCATGCCAAATCCTTTGGAAGCTGACAAAACTTGTGGGCAATGTGCAAGTCTCAAGCAAATCCTAGTGAGCAATGCTGTTTATTCCTGGCTAGTAACTTCTTGTGAGGGACCAGAACGATAATGTGGGTACCTGGGGAGGACACAGAGCAATGGGGCTTACCCCCAGCTATTAAAAGCACTGAGAACTCAAATAATAAAGAGGGTGAGAAAATGACACAGGAAATGACAGGCAGATTGGTAGAATAGAAAAAAAAACACAGTAAGGAAATACCATCAAAAGTGAGGGTAGCACCATTTTGGATCTACTTACAAATGACAGTTCTATTAGCTATGGAGCAGTATAATAAGCCTGTAATTCTTATATATCAAATATAAGCGTATTTTGATAGTTCATGGAAACTGGAACCGAAAGTTTAGTTTATTTAGGAGCAAGAATTTGAAATCCACACATAGTTTTCCATAATTTTGAATTTCCCATAAACTTTTGAAGACCCTCTCATAGTATGTGTTTTCAGAATCTCTGCACCCAAATTTGTCTTTTAATTTCATGTCTCGTGGACTTTTTGAAATGCTCTTATATATGTTAAATATAATTTGGTGATTTTTTTCAAAAAAGGTTTATCTGTATTTATTTGGTGAGATGCAGTGCCAAAGAAAGTGAAATAGAAAGAAATCTTCTGTCTTGTAATTCATTCTTCAAATGCCTTCAACAGCAAGGGCACGCAAGGAGTCAGAAAATCCAGTTGGGTTTCCCATGTAGATAGCAGGAAATCAAGTAGTTGGGACATCATCCACTACCTCCCAGGCATGTCAGCAGGAAGTGAGATCAAAAGAGTGAAGTGGCCAGTACTTGAAACTCAGGATTTGGACCAACATTCTGGTTTCGGATGTGAGCATTCCAAATAGTGGCTTAACACACTGCACAACAATACCTACCCCCAAGTATGCATGTTCAAAGTTCATTTAAGTCATGATGCATCATATTTGCATACAGACTAGTCAAATAACAATTGATGTCTAGTCATGCATATCTTACAGTTCTACTGACTGTTGCCTGAGCTCCATCTCTTGTGCAACCAACAGCTCCACGCTCAAGTCATCTCTTGCTTGGGTTATTGCAGTCAATCCCAAACCTTGTCGCCAGTGTGAGTTTAAATTCATTCATGCTTTACTGTTGCCTTTGGAAAAGAATCCAAACGTTTTTAAATAAATCTGAAGAGCCGCTCATTAACAAATTCCCTGCCTGGCCTAACCCTCCATCTTTCCTCCTTGCTGTATCTTCTAGTTGAGCTCTCCCACCCCTCTCCTGGCGCTCCTAAAATGTCACTGCCTCTCCGTGCTGCTGCCACCAACACAGACCTGCAAATCCCTTGTAAACACCACCCCAAAACAAAGTCAGATACGGCGCCCTGTAGAAACCTTACGCAGAATCACTGACACCGTGTTCTGCCCACCCTTGACTGTGACCCTCACGAGCACTGGGTTCTTGAGAACAAGAAGACGTCTGTGTGTCTCACACAATGTCTGAGACAGATGTACCTCAATGAGCGGATGGATGAGCAACGTAGGTGAATAAACGAATAAGGGAGCTATCAGCTAGGTGGGCCCAATGTATTGCTATGTTCTGGCGTCAATTCAGAAATCTGGTGACATGTCAGAAATAGACAAGCAACTTTTCATGAACACATGTGAAATCATAATGGATTCTTCAGTTCACATAATAGTCTGCTGGTCCTGACATCTGTTGGTATCTGCAGTATTATGCTGATTTTGACATTTTGCATCCTATATCCTCAGGGCTTCCCAGACAGGATATGCAAAGGTTATGTGAGTCTTCATATTTTCAATGAAGTTGTAAGAGTCTAACAGCATCAGTTGCTACTTGGGGAAAGAGAATTGAGTCCAAATGTCTTGTAAGTGCAAGGACACATGCTGGGCAATGTGGAATCTGAATGGGAAGGAAGCCGGAGACTGCCAGCTCCAAATCCCAGCTGGCTTAGGAAGTGCAATGCTGGGGCCACTTGGTTTACACTAAGTTCTCCCAGGAACACAAAGACAGCGCATTTCTAGCTCATGACTCAGAGAAAAATTGAAACGTGTGTAGCTTGGTTTCCTCCATCCAGACACAAGCACCTCTCTGGTCTTGATGTTATGCTTTGTGCTACACTGAGACCCTACCTGCAGACAACCCCATCACTAGAGGTCAAACCAATGGGATCTGCTCAGTGTTACCCTGTGAACCACTCAACCCACGAGCTAAAATAAACCCCCTTGTTTTATAAAAAGAGGCTGCAGTTGGTTTTTGTCATAGTTATGCAAAGTTGACTAATCCACCAGGGATCTTCTCTATAAAGCTCATGCAAAAATCTTAAGAGTTCCACATGATTTTCAAATATTCCAAGACATTATCATGATATGTTGTTCTACTTCCATATTTTAGGGTAAGCATATCCACTCCATCCAAGATCATGCCATGAGTGCTGTTTTTTTTTTTTTAACTATTTGTGTGGTTTGGGAGACAGAGAATAGATATACAGAGAGACCTCTCATCTGTTGGCTCCTTCCTCCTAATCCCAGGTACTGGGGACACAGGAAGTCAACTGTCACTTGTAAGTAGCAGACACTCCACAACTGGTGCCCATAACTGGCTGTTCCCCAGGTTCATACAGCAGGAAGCTGACATCAGAAGCACGGCTGGGAGGGACACAAACCCAGATATTCCAATATGGGACGTGAGTGTGCCGCACGCCATCTAAACCACTTCACTGGATGTTTGCCCCTTCCACAGCATCTTTCTTGGCTCAGGCAGCTGTACTAAAAGACCACAGATGGTGGGGCTTTTACACAATGGACATGTATTTCTCGCAGTTTTGGAGTCTGGGAAGTGTAAGTTCAAAGTGTCAGCAGTATTCATAGAAATCGGCCTGAGTTGGTCCCCAGTGAGGGCTCTCCTCCTGGCTTACAGACAGTGATCTTCCGGTGGTGCTCGCACATAACAAGAGGAAGCTCTTGTGTCTGTTCCACTTCATTATAATCACACAAATCCCACCCTGAGGTTCCACTTCCAGGAAACCTCATCAAACCCTAATCACCATCCAAAGCCCCTGCTCACTACCATCACACCAGTAGCAAGGACCCCAGTGTGAAATGTTGTGAGCACACAGCTCAGTTTGTGACACAGGGCTTCGCACAGTTGGCTGCTGTCCTGGAAGATACAACAGTGACTAATAGGTGTGCGGATGTGTGCATCCCCCAGAGCCCAGTACCGTGGAAGTACAATTTTTCCCATTAACCAAACTGTTCAGGCAGCATACACAGTTCTGAGAGACATGAATCATAGTTATGTGCTCGAACTGCCTTTGGAACAAACTGTCCATAAATTTCCAAACTGCAGTTTTATTCAAAATGACATGTCTTACATGTATTATGAACTTTCTCCTTCCTGGAATCTTTCAGCAAAGATTATTTCTCATCTGTCTGGAGAAGACCGCTAGCCACATTCAGGAGATAGGAACATGGAGACCCCACAAAAACGAGGGATGCTTCTGGGAGCACGCAAGCAACGAGAGGTGCATCTGGAACCTGAGATCTCCACGTTTCAGGCCGTCAAGTGTGTCTTTAGGGAATGTGTTCTCAGAGTTCCTGCCAAGGTGCTGAGCAGGACCGGGGAGACCTGAGCCTCACTCGACAAACGATCACTGGCACAAACAGTGCTCTGTGCAAGGAGGTGATAAGCGTAAGTCTCAGGCTTGCTCCAGCTTTGGTTGTGGACAGGCCTGAAGTGCAGGTGCAAAAAAAATACAGCAGAGTCTAGCAGCCATCAAAATGGGCTTGGAGCAGATGGACAAATGGGTTAATCGGATCATTTAGCCTCACATCAGTCATAAAGCACAAAAAGTAAGAAAGCTGACATCAGCATGGTTAGAAAATGGGCTGAACCGGCGAGGACCCCCTGCGATGATCTAAAAAATGTGTTGGAATCAAATACAGACATGACCCAACCAATTGCTGCCATCCGCTGCATTTGCTGAGCAACTGTCCATCCCAACAGCATGCATTGGCAATTCCCAGGTCACTGAATCTGATGACCCAAAGCCTCCCTGTGGGATTTTACTACTAATAGTAGAAGTTAGAAAGGAGAAAGAGAAGACTGGGAAATACTAACCTTCACCAATTCTGCCAAAAGCATATGAATTACTAGCGTCCAATATGTGCAACCTCAGATTTAATTGACAGTAATTCTAACGATACAGACTGAGGACCCCTAACACTTGAAACCCAAAATCTCAAATTCCATGTGTTCCAACAGGATACCACTAAAAGTGTCAGATACTGGAGCTTTTCAGATTAGGAACTTGCAACTAGTAACGTCTGTGCTAATATTCACAAATCCGGAAGTCTCTGAAATCTGGAACACTTTTGATCCCAAGCATTTCAGACAGGTGATACTCAGCCTGTATCATAAAGTGTTAAGCCATGAAATCAGAAGAGGGGTAAGGCAGAGTAAGGCAAAATAAAAATGAACCACCCGAGGAAAACATCGCTACTTCCCTCACTCCCAGATCATCAGTATCACTGTCTGACACACACTCACCACCATTGCCTTCTCTAAATAATGCATAGGACCCGGCAACAACAAGAACACTATTGTGATTGATTTTAAGGTGGAAAGCAGGAAAACACAAGAGAAACAGGTAAATAAAAAGCTCTCTCCTCCACTGGTTCACTCCCCAGATGTCTATAATATCCAGGGCTCAGAAAGGCAAAAACCAGGAACCAGGAAATAAATCCAGGTACAAATCCAACAGATGAGCCATCACCTACAGCCTCCAAGGTATCACTTTGGTAGAAGCTGCAGTCAGGGGCTGGAGCTGGACACAGGCATCTTAAACCAGCATCTTAACAGCCAGGCTGTTAAGCCAGGTGTCAACCCTCAAATGCCTATTCTAAAAGATGTGTTCAGAACTACCATGAATTTTGAAAAACTTACATCCAGTTCCTCATAAAGGCTCTTCTACCATTAGGAACTTTTCAGCCTTGAGCACTTCTCCAAGTGGGTCCCTTAGCTTTTTATTCACCTAATCATACTCTTTTCTCTTTATATACAGGAAAGAGTATACAGGCCCAGGACATTTAAGTTGGACCTGACTATTTGGCTGGACAGAGGACATGCCTTTTTTGACTTTGGGCTTGGCTGTGAGACTTGCTTTGGCCATCAAGATTCCACTAAATGTGACATCAGCAGGAGCTTGAACTGTGCTTGTGTTGTTTGGTTTGGGCCCCTCTATCCAAGTGTCTTCAGGACCATATGCTTTGGGAGACCTGCTGGCCCAAGCAGGATGAGACATATGGAGCTCTTGGAGCCAATCTGTGGTTTAGACACAGGCTTAGCTGACCTCAGCCAAATCTTCACCTTATCTGAAGGTGCACATGAGAAAGAAGCTTCCACTCACTCATCATGACTTTGTGGCCTGAGTAAAAAAATAATAGTGTGTGTTGGTGCCAATTACTAACACGGAGAAGCACAGTAGAGGTTTTTTTTGGGGGGGGAGGGGATTGGAGGGTTGTGACACACAGTTAAGAGCTTGGTTGGGACAGACTAAATGGGGCAGTATCCAGTAGACATCTAAACAGAGCTATGACGGCATCTGATGTAGAGTTCAGAAAAGAGAGAGGGTCTGAAGATGTAGATTGGGATTCACTTGTGTCTGACTGTAATTTAATGTCCCCTGAAGAAAGGACAGCAAGGCACTATAGAGAGATTATAAGAAATCCAAATACAGAGCCTTGAACTCTCAAACAAGTAGGGACCACAAAGAGGAAACAAATGAAGCCACAACAGGAAAGTGCATCCCTCTGAAAATAAGAGTTGTACCTCCACACTCAACAGATTTCCTGGGTATTCATTATAGAGGCTTTATGACTCTCATGTGACCCATGTCAATGGAAAATTATGAGGCCCTAACACCTGATTAAAACCTCAGGACACTGTGCCATTCTAAGCAACTGAAAGAAAGCTAAAAGCACAATTCTTTATTTGGGTGGGCCCAGATGCAATAACACAGACAGCACACGACTTCTCCACCAGATTTACAATCCAGCAGATTTATAAGTGGTAAAATCCAATTTCTTGGAGAATTGCTAAATTCAGCAGATCCAAAAGTAGCCTCTTGAATAAACATGAGATGACCAAATGCACAAAGCTTTAGACTCACAGGAGCCTGCTGCGTCAACACCCTCCACAGTTGGCCAGCACACAGCCCAGACTCAGGAATCAACACCTGGAGGTGTGCAAGCTGATGCCTGCTCCCCAGAAGCAGCCTTCTGCACTGGGTGCATTTTCTTTTTCTTCTTCTTTTTTTTCATTTTATTTCAAAGTGAGGGAGATAGATCATCCATGTACTGGCTCACTCCCTAAATACTTCCAACAGCCTTGGTTGAGGTGGGGCCGAAACAAAGGAAAAAGGACATCAGTCTGTGTCCCTCGCCTCTCACATGCGTCAGGAACCCACAGTTTGTATCTGTAACACCACCAGGAAGCTGAGCTCAAAGTGGAGGAGGCAGAATTCAAAGCCAGACATTCAGATATGGCTTGCAAGCTCACCAAGAGGCGTTAACTACAGTACCAAATGACTGTGCCAGCCAAGCTGATTTCTGAGTAAAGAATGAGTGTCCGCCTCATCATCACAGTTTCAACATTCTGATTCTCATTATGGCCCTGAGCAAAAGAAAGCTGATATCCTCAGAGCCCTGAGCAAAAGGTGGCCAATGACCGTACAAGACTTCTCCATCTCCACTCTTGCCCAGTTCATCCAACCTGTCACTGATTGTTGCAGGCAACTTTGGCTTCTTCCCTTGTACAATTCCCGGATAAGACAAACAAGTAGCAGACACATTAGAAATAGAGAAAAGGAATAGCGCCCACCAAATCCAAAGACAAATGCAAAGAACATTCCAGTAAAATAAGGACGGAAGACTAAATCAGTGAACAATCCATTGCTAAAATGACAGGACCAAATTACCACTTATTCATATTAACCCTGAATGTAAATGAATTAAACTCATCAATCAAATGTCATAGGTAAGTAGACGGGATTTAAAAACAAACCTACCTATTTGTTGCCTACAGGAGACATGTCTCACCAATAAAGCTCAGCGGAAGCTATATCTCATGGATTATGATGATTTGTTTTTAGTTTTATCCCTTCAAAACACATTCTTATTAAATTCTCCACTGACTCATAGATCATACAGTAGCATCATTTTCTTCAAGAAGATTCTTGATTTTTTTAAAGCTTTATTTTTATTGGAAAGTTAGATATACAGAGAGGAGGAAAGACAGAGAGGAAGATCTTCTGTCTGATGATTCACTTCCCAAGTGTCCACAACAGCTGGAGCTATGCAGATCCGAAGTTAGGAGACTGGAGCTTCTTCCAGATCTCCCACCCAGGGTCAGGATCCCAATGCTTTGGCCAGTCCTCAACTGCTTTCATAGGCCACAAGCAGGGAACTGGAAGGGAAGCAGGCCTGCTGGATTTAGAACCAGCACTCATATGGAATCCCGGCGCTAGCAAGGCAAGGACTTTAACCAGTGGGTTACTGTGCAGGTCCCAAGGTTCCTAATTTTCTTTTTCATTTCTTCACTGACACATTATTCATTCAGTAGCTTGTTACTTAACTTAATGGTGTTTTAATCTCTTCTTCCTGTTGTTGATTTTGTTGTATGGCTTTTCATTTAAGTGGATGCACAGTATCTGTGTAATGGAGACTATCATATACAGTAGCATATTATTTAACCTCATGGTATTGTAAATTTCCATTTTGTTCTTATTGTTGATTTTGTTATGTGACTTTTCATTCAGTAGCAATTGTGTAATGGAGACTATCATATCCAGACGTGAGGACACAATGCAGTATGCATCTCTACTTCCAGATCAAAGATGGACTTCCAATGAAGCTGGTTACTCTATCTTGACCATAGAATGCTGAACTCTCTGCCATGGTCTATGCCTGCAGCGATGGACATATGACTGCTTATGAAGAACTATACTATAATAATAATATATGAGAATTCAGTGTGGGAGATGGGGTTGTGGGGAGTGTGTAAGGGAAATGCCAGGGTCTATGGAACTGTATTATTAAATGATAATAATAATTTTTTAAATACCTTTATTTGCTTTAAAAACATTAGACTTCTTGTTGATAATAATAATTTAAAAAGAGGCAAAAAAATTAAGTAAATCAAATGTGAAGGGGTTGTTGAGTCATTGCTGTGGTTAGCTTTAGGAAGGGATTTAAAGGAATGTTTTTGTCACATGAAATGTCATGGAAATTCACGTGACACTCACTAGGCTGTCTTCTTACAGATAAAAATCTTACCTCTAATGGATCTTGAAAAAGCTGTTTTAATTTTTGCTGCCCATTCACTACCTGCTGTGGATAAGGGAAGGAGGCAGACGCTGCCTATGATGCTTATGAAGACAGTGAGTTGTATTCATTCTCTATGAAATCTCTCAACTGAAATCTGTGGGTTTTAGAGTCTGGAATGTATTACTCTCTAAATAATGGGATGGAATATTGTACTAATGAATGATTCCTGAGTAACAAAACTCTGTGTGTGTGTGTGTGTGTGTGTGTGTGTGTGTGTAACAGAGAAGGTATGACAAAATTACCCCTAATTTATTGGAATCAGGGTAAATCAACATGGTAGGTAACTGTGTAGTAAAAAGAATACACAGTCAAATTTTATGTACAAGTCATGTCAGGTGGTTAGGTGGGTGGTTGAACTGATGGACAAGAATTCAAGCTAGATATTTATAAGTATCCTTCATAAAGCAGGTTTGAAAGAGGCAAATTCCTTTAACTTTCCTTTACTGTGGAAGAATTTCATTTCATTTTCAAAGACAAAGAAAAGCTTTGCTGGATATGTTATCCTGGGCCGACAATTTTCTTTTTTTACTTTTAGAATCTGGAACATGTCGCTCCATTCTCTTCTGGCCTGTAGAGTTTCCTGTGACAGGTCTCCTGTGAGTTTAATTGGCATTCCTTTATATGTCAATTGATTTTTTTCATGTGCAAATTTAAGGATCTTTTCCTTATGTTCAATTAAGGAGAGCTTGATTATCATGTGTCTTGGTGAAGATTGCTTTTGGCCGACCCTGTTGGGAGGTCTATGCCCTTCCTGGATGTTGTTTCCCAATTCTTTCTCTATAATAGGGAAGTTTTCCCTTATTAATTCATTTAATATATTTTTAATCACAGCTTCTATTATTGAACCTTCAGGAACTTCCATAACTCTAATACTTCCCTTTTAATAGTGTCTCTTACTTCTTAAATACTTTTTTTAGCTTGACCCAGCTCTGCTTCCAGCTTTTTGTTTGTTTCCCCCTCGTGAGAGGAAACATCTTCTAATTTTGAGATTCTTTCTTCTGCCTCCTTTATTCTATTTTGGAGAATCTCTGTGCACCTTTAATTTGCTCCACTGTGTTCTTCATTTCTAATGTATCAGCTTTCATTTGATTCATTTCCAGTGTGACATATTCCTTGAATTCCTTGAATGCCTGCTTTACGTGCTTCTCATTGTTGATGAGAAGTTTTATAACAAGTGTTTTGAATTCTGTATCTCTCATTTTCTCCATGTCTTCCTCAGTTAATTCTGAGGTTGGAAAAGGGCTTTATTCCTTTGCAGGGGAGTCTTCAGTAATAGACATTGTGCCTCTGTCTCTTTTTTTGCTCTTGGTAATTGCACTTCTGGTTAGCAGAGTCTTCTCCTTTGGGCAGGTTTCTAAGCTGTGTCACCCACAGGTCTACAATTTGATTTTACTTATTGTGGTTGGTACACGGCCCTTTGTTTGCAGTCACTTGTGTCACTCCCTCCAGCGAGTTCCAGGTCTGGGTTCTTGTGTTAGAATTCCACCATGATCTCTGTACCCCAGCTCCTGGCTCACCCATCTCCACCTCCTGTGATACCATGCTGAGGCTGCACCGTTGTCTGTACAACCTTTCTCCCACTTCTGGTTGGAGCAGGTCCCAGGATTAGGGAAACACTACGTGTCCTATATAGCTAGGTTGTTGGTGGTGCTGATCTTGCCAAAACCTGTTTGCCGTTAGGTCTGAGGGCCACACGGATCTATTTTTATCTGTATGATGGCAAAGTCAGGATTATTTTCCCTATGGGACCAGTGTACTGCACTGAGCTCTGAGTTATTGCCCAGCTCAGCGCATGCGCAGCTCACTGTTGTCCCTGCAGTATTAAATTCTTTGCCACACTGTACAAAATGACACCTGATGTGCCACTACTAGAGTTCTCAATCTGCTGGCCATCAAGTCTGAGAGTCTGAGGGCTACCCAGACCTGTCTTGAGTGGAACCTGTAGGATGCCACATTGTTGTGGTTCACTGAGCCAGAAATGAGTTCACTTCCAGCTCAGTGTATGCACAGTACTGTCTATAGCCTTTGCCTCCCTACGCAAGATGGTGCTTGATTAGGCTCTAGGGAGCGGACTGGGCTGTAAAATCTACCTTGTTCCTGCACTGCCCATCTGGGACCTTTCACTCTGTTTCTGCTCCTAGTCAAATCAAACAGACAGCAGGAGGGGCAGTTCTTTAAAGTTCCTTCCACCTTGTTGCTGGTGTAGTTCCGGCTGCTAGTGCATTTCAGATCGCCACTCGCTGAACGCCACTGGTGTAGGGGTCACTGCAATACCACACTGGTATGTCCACTGCTTTCCCATGTCTGTCAATCTCCAGGTGCCCTTCTGCCATCCTTCTGTCCTCTCCTATTTCCTGGAATGTGTCCACCTTGCTTCACACTGGATAATATTTCTCTGTCTGTCTAAACATGTCCTTACCTTATTCTGCCATCTTGATTCTATTGATTTTAAGTCCAGGTTTCTAAGGGAGTGGAGAAAAGGGGCTTGGTATCCACCACAATAGCAAAAATGGAATGTATTCAATGTACAATATAGGCTTGAAACCCAGTATGCAAACATTGTTATAAAAATTCCCTCTATGGGGAGAATTCTGAGGCCATATACACTTTTCTCTGTGGACTGCCTTGATCTTTCCACTAATGAGCTTTTGCTGAGCTAGGGCTCATCGTTTATTTAGGGTCAAAATCTGATTTATAGGATATTACTTGCTGCATTAGGAGGATCCCACACACACCCCCACCACCACCACCACCACAGGGGCTGCTTTCATTCTTGATCATTATAGTTTCCTAAAGAGAAAAAAGGACAATACATGCAGCATCCGGTCTATTGCACAAGACAAGTTGGCCACAACGCCCGAAGATCCCTGCTTCCTGGGTTCTTACCCTGTTCCATCTGCTGTTGCATATTTCAGTGTCCATTGTGCAATGGCATCAGAAAGACACCTGGGAGGGAATCACTTTGGGACTGTGCATCCCCACCTTTCTGGGAGGTGCAGTCCAAACAGAGCGAGGAGGTTCTCCTTACATTGATGGTCAACGCTCATCCTCCCGAGAATGGTCTGCACGGTGATCCAGAGAACAGGATGATCAACATCGGCGAAGAAGTAAACACTAATATTCTTTGCATCTGCGGATGATAGGCAGCAGTGTCCTGGTTCAACCAACAGAAAAGCGCTTGTGCTTCTCCACTGTGTGGACTCTGAGCTTTTGTTTGTTTTTTGTGTGTTTTTCCCTATTTAATTTTTTTGGCAGGATGTTTAGTTATTTATTGGCATTCATTTTTTTATGATACCATTCCCTAGGCTCAGGAATTTTCCCTTTGACTGTTCCTATTCCGTCCCACTCCTCACTGATTACTCCTAGGTTTTTACCATAGTACAGCCCTTCAGCAACAGTCACAAGGCTGTCATTCTGCTATTTAAGTGTATGAAGACATTGTAGGTATAGACAACGAAAGTCCAGCATCCTACTGTCAAGATACATTTAATAATTGCACTGGAGTCCATCTTTTATTCAGGAATAGAGATGCATATATATATACATGTTTATCTATATATCTATTAACCTTATATTTTGCAGGAAGGTTGCCTTATATCAGAGAGAATATATGATATTTGTCCTTTTGGGATTTGCTCATTTCATTGAGCATAACGGTCTCTAATTAGGACCTTCTTTTTCTTTTTGCAAACAGTAAAATTTCATTCTTTTTAATCGCTGAATAGTATTCTAAGAAGTAGATGTACCAGTTTATGTATCCATCTTTCTATGAGCAACTGTATTATTTCCACATCTTCGCTATTGTGGAGGGTACTGTTATAAACACACAGTTGCCAGTCACTTTCTCATATGCAGATTTCATTTCCTTTGGATCCATTCCCAGAAGCGGGATAGCTGCGTCATATGGCAGATCAATTTTCAGTTGTCTTAGTACTCTGGGTACTGACTTGGATAGTATTTGTGCTAGCCTACACTCCCACCAACAGTGAAAGAGGGTACCTTTTCCCTCACATCCATGCCAGCAGGTGGTGTTAGTAGAATTTCAAATGTAGGCCAATCTCACTGGAGTTAGGTGGAACCTCGATGTATTTTTTATTCATATTTTTCTGATAGCTAGAGAGCCTGTTTTCATTTTATGTCAGGGCAGAGAGACAGGCTTGGGGCCAGTTCTGTGATGCAGTGGATTCAGTGAGGCTGGTGGTGACACTTGTCCAAGTCCCAGAGAGAATCCAACAACCAGATCACGCATCTGAAAAGGCAGGCAGTAAAGGCTCAAGTGCTTGCACTCCTGTCACCCATGTGCGAGATCTGGATGGAGTCCCCAGCTCTGGCTCAAACGTGGCTGTTACAGCCATTGTGCAATTGATCCAGCTGAAAGATCTCTCTCACCTTTCTTTCCCTCTCTGTTGCTCTGTCTTTCCAATAAATAAACATCTTTTTCAAACGAAAGGCAGACAGACAGAGATCTTCCATCCGATGGTTCACTCCTTAAATGACCATAACAGCCAGGAATGGACCAACAAGCCCAAGTCAGGAGCCAGGAACAGAAGTTGAGTCCTCATGTGGGTAGCAGGTGCCTAAGATGTGAGGCATAACCTGCTTCATCCAAGGACAGATTAGTGGATCAGAAATGCAAGACCCAGCACCTGAAACAGGCGCTCAGGTATGGAATGGGGGAGTCTCAAGTGGCAACTTCATTGATGCACAGCTGCCTTCAAGTTGGGATTGTTAAAATCTGAATTTGGGAAGGTCCTCACCTGCCAAGGCCACCCAGTACAGCCACCGTGCCCTCCACAAGTGAGCATGCTGCTAAGGGAGTTAAGAGTGAGGGATCAGGAGTCATGAGACAAGTACATAGCAAAGGAAACTAGAAAGAAGCAATCATTCCCAGCCTCTACTAGGACAGATTTATTGGGCAGCAGGTTGTGACCCAGAACTCGGGATGCAGCTACACAGAAGACAGACACCATTCCTAGCTTGGTGCCTATTACACCCTAAAGGGGATTGATGCAACCATGTCCATGAGTTCTGCACCTGTGACTTCAACCAATTCCAGACAGAATGGCTTTCTTAAAACACTACATCTGCACTGAACAGATAAACACTTTTTCTTGTCATTATTCTCTAAACAATATGAAACAGCTATTTACACAGCATTTACATCATACGAGTTGTTATAAGTCATGTAGACATGATATAAAGCATTCAGGAAGGGCGGGCCTTTAGCACAGCAATTAAAATTCTGCTTAGGATGCCCACATCCCATATTGAAGTGCCTGAGTTTGGGTGCCAGTTCAGGCCCCTGACTCATGCTTATTGTTGATGCAGTCCCTGAAGGCAGCAGGAGATGGCTCAAGTCATCGGGTTCCTGCCAACCACTTGGGAAACCCAGATGGAGTTCTTGGACTTCAGCCTTGGTCTACCCTGAACACCGCAGGCATTTGGGGAGCTGACCAGCAGATGGGAGCCCTCTGTCTCTCCATCACTCAATCAAATACACGAAAGATACCTTTAGTAGGAACTATGATGCGTCGAGGGCGGGTGTTCCCCGTGGGGTCCCCAGGGGTGGAATGCAAGAACGTTATTGAGGGCCCGGCAGCGTGGCCTAGCGGCTAAAGTCCTCGCCTTGAAAGTCCTGGGATCCCATATGGGCGCCGGTTCTAATCCCAGTGGCCCTGCTTCCCATCCAGCTCCCTGCTTGTGGCCTAGGAACGCAGTTGAGGACGGACCAAGACTTTGGGACCCTGCACCTGTGTGGGAGACCTGGAAGAGGTTCCTGGTTCCTGGCTTCGGATCGGCGCAGCACCGGCCGTTGCGGCTCACTTGGGGAGTGAATCATCGGATGGAAGATCTTCCTCTCTGTCTCTCCTCCTCTCTTTATATCTGACTTTGTAATAAAAATAAATACATCTTTTTTGAAAAAAAAAAAAAAGAACGTTATTGAAAGAAAAGTGTGATGAAATGTGCTGAAAGCATGAGGGGAAAACTTAAACACCTCCCCTCAAGCGCAGGACCAGGTGCAGGGTGGACTTCTTCTGGATGTTGTAGTCAGACAAGGTGTGGCCATCTTCCAGCTGCTTGCCGGCAAAGATCAGCCTCTGCTGGTCAGGAGGGCTGCCTTCCTTATCTTGGATCGTGGCCTTGACATTCTCGATGGTGTCGCTGGGTTCCACCTCCAGGGTTATGGACTGCAGCTTGCAGCCCCTTCTCACCCATGTCAGCGTCCTCATTCGTAAAATGCAGAGACCACAGGCTCCCACCTGCACAAGCTGCCATCAATCACTCTCAGTTCTTTTTCATTTTAAAACGGCTACTCCTATTTTTATTTAAAAAAATCTTCCCTGCTTCAATCTTTGTTTCTTACGTGCATAAATATTTCTTATAAAAAAATTACTTTTTATCCCTTGAAAAAGCATTCTTCCCTTAAGGACCTCTTTTTAATGCTTATCTCTTGTCCCTTTTGTTTGTATTCTTAGATTTTAATGCTGCAAGTTTTTTTCTTCTTTTTCATCTCCTTTATCCAAAACCCCCCATAGTTTTGTCTACTTGTTTTATTTCCTCTAAACCTTGTTTTTCTTGATTTTCAATGTTCCTTCTTAGCTTCTTTTTTAAAATGATTTGTTCATTTACTTGAAAAAGCAAAGTGATAGAAAAAGATCTTCCAATCACAGGCTCGCTCCCCCAAACAGCCACAATGGCCAGAGCTGAGCCAACCCAAAGTCAGAAATTTGGAACAACATCCAGGTCTCCTATGCGGAGACCTGGACAAGGATAATTTCCTAGAGGGTCTGCACAGTCTTTTTAGAGCTCAGGTCATTACCGTAATATCTGCAACTCATAAGATTCAGTTCCCTATTAATACATGTGCCTCTTGGTTTACCAAACAGCAACCAATTTAAGGGCATTTGCTCCTCTACCCTGTCCTTTTTTTTTTTTTTTTTTAACTGTACAACCTTTCTTACTGTGGTTGCCAGTAGCTTCAACAACAATACCTAACTACTCACTCACCGCCTTGGGTCTTGTTCAGGATCCCTGCAACCATAAACCTTTCTCATCTGGTTGGGTCATCAGACTCCCATCTCAGCATGGCTCAGCCAGAAGACCCAAGCAAAGGAGCTGGCCCACACATGAGTCTGCTGTTCCTCCAGGAGCTACCCCCAGGCACACCTCAGAACCATGCAACCTTGTCAGTGGTTGCGAATAAAAGTCATGGTGGCTTGGTCACACAGCAAGCCCTGTCCCCAGACAGTATCAGGGAGCTTGATAATCATGCTCCCTGCAATGCAGGTAGTACATGAGGTCAGTGGAAAGAAAAATAATACCCACAGCGGCTTGCTGAAATGAAATATAGAGCAGCCAACCCTCTCAAGACTCAAAAGTTATTTAGGGAATAAATCTAATCAACAGTGAGTTGTGTGTAGGTCCTGCCTCCTGCACAAACAGGATTTACTGGACAGGTGCTGAGTTAAAGGCCCACCACGGCAGTCATTCTTGTTTTAATATTTATTTTATTTATTTGAAAGGCAGAGTTGTACAGAGATGGAGATTTAAAAGAAAGAGATCGATACTCCATCCACAGAAAGTATCTGGGCTGGACCAGGCCAAAGCCAGGAGCCTGGAATTCCATCCAGATCTCCCTTGTGGATGGCAGGTGACAGCTTTCTCGGGCACTTTAGCAGGAAGCTGGATTGGAACAGCAGTTGGGGTTCCAACTGGCGTCGTAAGCAGTTTGACTTCTGTGCAAGCAGTGACTTCACCCAACTCCAAGGCAGTCACTCTCAGCTGACTTCCCAAGGGCCCTTTCTCCTCGTCTTTGCCTCCTTTGCAAGAAGACATTGACTCTGTGGCTTTCTGTCCAGCTCTCAGAAGAATTAGGGGGCCAGGACGAGCCAATCACCCCCTTGTGTCTGATAGGTTTCCCAGCCCCACCCCCTACTGCCAGGGGTGCCCATGTGATTTTTGCCCATTAAAAAAAAAGTCACCTAAAGGATTCTGGAAGGATTGTTCCACGCTAATAAAGAGGTAACCCTTTTCCATCTGCTTGAGATGCTGGCGTCTGGATAGAACAGATGTATCAACCACAAAGGAGAGAATGCAGCTGATTAGAGAGAAGCACCCACTTGACTTGGGAAGCCAGCTGCTAGATAAGCCAGAGGCCTGGAACCCCAGGCACCCCTGGTAGATGAATGACAATGTCTGCTTTGTTTCACAGGGGGCAACGTGTTGTCATATTTTCAAGCAGGTGTGCAGAATGCGAGGTTAGATCTACTCAGACAACACCACTGAAGACAGAGGGCATGGTTCAAGCTGTATTTAAAGCTTCAAGGTAGACAGGCTTTGGGGAGAAGGAGTCTAAAAGGAGAAAATGCACCCCTTCAACAAAATTCTATTCCAGGCTGCATCTTCCCACCACTCAAGAAAGGTAAGAGATGTTATAACATCAGACTCAGTAGCTCTTCTAACAGTTCTGTAAAAGGTAGTGTCAACAGGGTCCGGTGTGATAGTGTAGTGGTTAAAGTCCTCGCCTTGCACGTCCGGGATCCCATATGGGCGCCGGTTCTAATCCTGGAAGCTCCACTTCCCATCCAGCTCCCTGCTTGTGGCCTGGGAAAGCAGTCAAGGATGGCCCAAGGCCTTGGGACCCTGCACCCACGTTGGGAGACCCAGAAGAAGCTCTTGGTTCCTGGCTTTGGATTGGGTCAGCTCCAGCCGTTGCGATCACTTTGGGAGTGAGTCATCAGATAGAAGATCTTCCTCTCTGTCTCTCCTCCTCCCTGCATATCTGACTTTCCAATAAAAATAAATACATCTTAAAAAAAAAAAAGGTAGTGTCAACAGGGGCTGGCATTGAGGCATAGCACGCTAAGCCACTGTCTGTGACATTGCCATCCTATTGAAGCAAGTGTTCAAGTCTGGCTGTTTCACTTCTGATCCAACTCCCTGCCAATGCACCTGGGGAAGCAGCAGGAGATGGCCCAAGTGCTTGGGCCTGACACCTCTGTGGGACACCTGGATGGAGCTGCAGGATCCTGGCTTTGGTCTGACCTTTATAGCCATCTGGGGAGTGAACCAGTGGATGGAAGATCTGTCTCTCCTCTTTCTCTGTAACTCTACCTTACAAATAATAATAATATTGAGAAAAAGACAGAGCCAAGAAATGAGAACAGATGCTAGAATGACCACGGGTGAGCTGCTGACGGTGTTGGTTCCAATCCTGGATGTCAGACTGTGCTCACTGGCAAGCAACCAGCCTGTATCTTTTTCCTCTTCTGCAAATGTCTTCAGCAGGCTAACAAATGTGAGTCACCAGGTTAAGAATAGTGCTGTTCTTAACTAGTAGGTCATTATAACCCCATCTCTCTGTTCATGTACACCACCTGCCACTACATTGTCCAGACACCTGTCCCTCCAAACACCTTCCAGCTTCCAGCAGCAAGCTCCCCCACCACCCTGCCCCTGCTAACCTTGTAGCCTTCAGCCTTTCCCACTCTGGATGAAACAGCAAGCACATACCACACCTGCAGCAGACAATCTCTCCGGGTCACAGAAGCATACAAATGGAAAGCAAAAATGCTTCCAAAAATAAACCCTGTTCTAGTCTACAAATACTGTGCTAGGAGCCAGCATCAGTGAGCAGTGGGTTCAAAAACCACCTTTTGAGACCCTGGCATTCCATATCAGACTGCTGACTGGAGTCCACATCGCCCAACTTCTGACCCAGTTCTCGGCTTAATGCACCTTGGAAATCACAAGATGGCCCTAGTATTTGGACCATGACACAGGATACCCAGATAGAGTTGGGGTGGGGGCGGGCTGGCAGGTGGGGTGGGGTGGGGCAAGGAGTCCTGGAGTCCTGGCTTCAGACTGGACTAGCCTGGGCTGGTGCAGCCATTTGAAAAGAGAACTAGAGGATGGAAGACTCTCTCCTCTTTCTCTCTCTCTCCCTCTCTCTCTCTCTCTCTCGCGAGCGCGCGCTCTCTCTCTCTCCCCATCTCTCTCCCTTTCTTGTTCTCCTTTTCAAAAACATGAAATAAATCTTTCAAAAATTTAAAAAACATATTGCTCCAACCCAAACCTACCAACCTCTGATTTCCCATTTTTCAGTTTTTTCTACCAAATGGAGTGTTCCCACCTCCAAGAATTCCTTAATTGCAGCCATGCTCTGCTCTCTTATGATCTTCAGCTGGGCGTGATACTTGCTAAGTCATGTGACACCTTTAGGTCAAGCTGCCTGCCTTTTCCAAAAGACTGTGAGTTCTCCCCTTTTGCGATAGGAACTGGACTTATTTTGGTTCATCAGCACCTAAAGAGATAATGCCAAGGTAGCAGCCCTTTAAAGATCTAGCATAAACCACAATGACATAGCATCTTCATCTATCAAAATGGCCACTGTCAGAAAGCAGAACACAACAAGTGTGGATCAGGGTGTGAAATTGTTACACTTCTGTGCTGTTGATAAACACAGAAACAGTGCAGCCTCTATAGGCAACAGTACAAGGAGGCCTCAAATTAAAACTATGATTATCATGTGGCCCCAGCGATTCTGCTTCTGAATGTATACTACCCCAAAGAACTGGCAGCCCAAATTGAACAGCCCATGTGCACAGCAACACAATATATCCTAAGCAAGAAATGGAAGCAATCCCCAGCATTCATCAACAGATGAATGGAGAATAAAATGTGGTCTACACATAACATGGATCACCATTCAAGTTTTCAAAGGAAGGAAGGTGCCTGCATTTTGGTACAGCAGGTTAAGTGACCATTTGTAAAGCCAGGATCCCTGGTTGGAGTTCTGGTTCAAGTTGGGGCTGCTCTCCTTCAATCAAGCTTTCTCTTAACGTGCCAGGGAAGGCAGCTGGAAAAGGTCCAAGAGTTTGGGCTCCTACACCCATATAGAGGACCAAGATGGAGCTCCAGGCTCCTGGGCTGGGCCTAACCCAGGCATGGTTGGCTGTTACAGTCATCAGGGAAATGAACTAGTAGACAGAAGAGTCTCCTCTTTTCCCCTTTGCTCTCTGACGTGCTGACTTTACAATAAATAAAAGTAGAACTCTTATTTTCAAAACAGATAGATGAGCCATGAGGACCCTATATAAAGTGAAGTCAGTTACTATATATATATAGTAGCAGAGGCCGCATGAAGGTGGAAGGGAGCTATTGTTAATGGCAACAGGGCATCAGCTCTTGGTAATATAAACAAATAATGAATTCTCAGTGAGTGTAGGCATTAAGATGTCACTTTCTGTATCAGGATGCCGCATCAGGTTGCTGGGTTCAAGCCCTACCTCTACTTCCAGTGACAGGTGCCTACTAACACGTCCAAGAAAGTAGAAGTTGATGGTTCAAGCTCTGAGGACTCATATGTGATTGTATTCACAGATCTGGGCTTGGCCAACCCAGATCCAGCTGTGCAAACATAGGTGGGGTGAATCAACGGATGGAAGGTTTACAGTTGTCTATTTCTTTGTCCTTCGGGTACACAGAAACATTTAAAAGTACATTATATTTTTTAAAAAATAAAAAGAATTTGCAGTCTTCTCCGTGGAATTCGGCAATGGAAAAGAAGAAATGAAGGTGTGTGTTGCATTGTCTCAGGGGAGGAGTTCTCCGAAGTCATCCTGTTTGGTGGATAGCCATGACCTCTGCTGCAGCCCAGCTAGCCTGCTGGACTACAGCTGGAACTTCTCCAGCCGTGCACGGTATCACGTGGCCAGTGCTTCACTGCTGGCCACACTCAGCGGCATGAACACAGCAACCAGCGGGACCCTCCCCTCACCCTACAATAAGTTCCACACAACACATGGGTTTGGCAGGAGGAGGGGCTGCGGGTTTCCTGCTCTCAACACAATCAATCACAGAGGCATCTTCACAAAAGCATTAGATTTTAAGCAATCACAAGAACATTTTTTTCTGGGAATCTTCAGGCCACAAGCCGCCATCCCAAGAGGCAGAAAAATGTGTTCTAGTCATGAATTAACACTTTAAGTTTGCAGCCCTTATTTGATCCACAACTTAAGGAGAGCCAGCCCAGGAATAAAAAGTATGCGAAAGCTGTTGATGTCAGAGGTTTGTATTAACATTAACTCCTAGTTGTACGAGCAAGAGCAGAGACACCAATCAGTGCCTGCTGATACGGGACTGCTTGCATTGCAGGAAGTGGCATAACTAGCTTCACTACAACCCCAGCCCCATTGTGGTTGTTTGTAAAAAAGCTTGCTTCACCGCTGCTTCCTGGGAGTGTAGCAGTTAGTTGGGTTCTGCAGGGGAAAATGCACCAGGGTTTGCTGTCACAGTTGTAGAAAGCGAAATTCAAAGGGTCCATCTCACACATTTGGGGTCAGTTCCTGCAGAGAATGTGGCTCTCTCGCACTTTTCAGGGCCTTGCCTTTGCAAGGGAGTCCAATTTACGCTGAATAGCCAAGAAACATAGGCAGTAATTCCCCCACAGGAAGAACAAGGGAATCCCGCCCAAGTCACACAACAGCATGACAAGTGTCAGTCATCACAGCATCAAACATGATCAGAGTTCAACATCCTTGTAACACCTGTCAGGAAAATGGTATTTGACTCTGCATCTTCCATGCCCGAGTGTACCTCAGCAGCCTCCTGCCTGCCAGCTCCACACTTCTGTCCAGGAAGTCCACTCTGCGTGGAGTGACATGGACTAGGCTTCGGATCCATGAACTCCCTTTGGTTAGCTTCCCATTGAACACACACACACACACACACACACACACGGGTGTGAGGCTGGTGCAGTGGCATAGCAAGTTAAGCATCCTCTATGGGTAGTGGTTTGTGTCCTGGCGGCTCCACTTTCAATCCAGCTCCCTGCTAATGGCCTGGGAAAACAGTAGAGGATTGTTCATATATGTGCTTAGACCCCTGCACCCATCCATGTAGGGGACCCAGAGGAAGCTCATGGCTCCTGAGTTTGGGTTGGCAAAACTCCAGCCATTGTGGCCATTTGGGGAATGAATCAGCAGTTGGAAGATCTTCCTCTCTGTGACTCTTCTCTATGTAACTCTGCCTTTCCAATAAAACCAAAATGAATTACTAAAAGAAAAAAGAAGAGTTGCTAACACCATGGACATATGTATGGATGGGGGTGTGCCTGCATGGACACAGCCAACAGAGGAGGTATCCTCCACACAGGGGAGAACAACCTGCTTTCATTTGCTAGCCTGTCCGAGTCCATGGATGTCCCAAAGTCAGTGACTTGGAAAAGATAAGCCACTGCAGCTCCAGCAGACAGCACTCCCCTCTCGTTGCACCTGTCATGCAGGTCTTTAAACTCCAGGAGCCACCTCCTCCTCGTGGGAGAGCTTCAAGCCTGCAGCACAAATCTATCTCCTTTCTGGAATGAATGCACACAGTCGTTCCTCTACATGCTTAAACAGAACCTCAATCCCCAGTGGGTGTTATCACAGTCATTTCAATCATCTCCCTCAAAAGTTGAATTGAAATGCTGCAGCCGTTTTGGCCACCAGTGTGGGGATGCTGTGATGATGGGGTGGTTATCCACCGCCCCCCTCCCAGGGAGCTGAAAGTACAGGTGTACGAACCACACCTCGCTCAGCCTGACCCCTGGCATCCGCCTCTTCCAGGCTTCTCTGCGCTAAACCCCGTCCACTCTGAGCAAACAGCAGAACGGATGGCACAGGAGAAGGGCAGCCCACCACCTCTACAAGGACCAGGACCATGTTGCAGCTCCCGGCACACAGCAGACAACTGAGTCCATTCCTACAGGGCATATCCTGAGGTTGTTAATCTTGCAGGATGTTTAGGGACTGGGGAGAAGAAAAAAAAATCAACAGCACAGCAAATCTGAATACTGGCTTAGCCTCAGTTTCCTTCTTCGTACGACGCGAACAGAATTCTCCCATCCCAGGTCTACTATAAGGATTTCATAGGGTGAGGACTTGGCACACTGGCGATAACTTCACCATCAATAGTTCCCACACTCCGCTCCATGCAAAGACACTCCATGCAAGACGGATGGCAGAATCATTTCAAGCAGACGTATGAATACCTTGACCAGAAGGCAAGTCAACAATAGGGCAAGAGTGCTGGAACTTAACACCAATTATAGCAGGGTCAAGGGGTCTCATTGGTAGAATGGGTGGTGGGCAGGCAGGTGACCTGGGTCCCTGCAGACAGACTTCACCTTTTTGTGCAGGTGCATGGTTGCAAGACTCTGTCCTCTCGCAGTTGGACTCCCATTGGTCAGTCAGTCAGGTGGGGATTCAGCAAGTCTCTGCTGTGACAACCCTGCAAGTCTATCACAGAGCAGTGAGAACACATGTCCCCTTCCAGTGTCCTCAGCACCTACAGGGGGTTGGGAGGGAGGAGGGGTTGTTTTGTTTTGTTTCTTTTTTTTTTTCTGAGGGGCAGAGACATGTGAACAGAGACCTTCCATTCATTGGTTCTCCTTCTAAATGTTCACCACAGCTAAAGCTAGACTGCAACAAAGACTAAAAAAAAACATTTAAAAAGGGTGGGGGTGGAACTTGAGTTAGATTTCCCACATGCAATGCAGAGTTCAAGTATTTGGAACCATCACCGGCTGCCTCCTCCTGAGGTATACATTAGCAGGAAGCTGAAATCAGGAGTGGAGCGCCAACTGAAACCCAAGCATTCTTGGGTTTTCTCTGGCATCCCAAGCAGCATCTTTAAGATAAAAATACCAATTTTAGCAGATGTATTTGAAAGGGTTACAGAGAAAGGAAGAAACAGAAATCTGCCATCTGCCGGTTCACTCCCTAAAAGGCTGCAAAGGCCAGAGCTGGACCAAAAGGAAGCCAGGAGTCAGGAACTTCATTAGGAGCTCCCATGGAGCTGACAAGGACCCAAGGACTTGGGTCATCTGCTGCTGCTTTCCTAGGTTCATTAGCAGAGTACCAGATCGGAAGTGGAGAATCCAGGACTCAAATCAGCATCCTTTACGGAATGCTCGTACTGCAGATAGCAGCTTAGACCACTACAGCACAATGCTAGTCCCCTAGGTGGCATTTTCACCACTGTGTCATTTGCCCAGTCCAGTTATACTTTTTAAAACTTATATTCCATATTTGGGATTCAATTAATCTTGGCCTTCCAAGTTCTGAAGCAGGTTCCTGCACCACTTACACCCTCCCCCAAATAATTTTCTATCAGTGCTCTACAGGATGCAGGAGCTACTCTGTACACACATACACATACTGAAATTGACGGCAAGAAAAAAAAAGTATGGACAAATCCAACAGCACTAGATTGAAAAATACAAACAATGACCTGAACGCACCTTGACCTCTGGAAATAGAAAAATCCAGCCACCCGGAAAGAAGACAGAACAGTTTGACTCCTGCTGTCCTTCGAGCTCAGCTTAGAGGTGAACATAGGATCTGGATCAGAAACCAACAAAAGCAGCCTGGACTTGCAGCCCGCTAGTTCCTTAGGGTCAGTGTCTTAGCCTCAGCACCCCTTGTTGGTTTGCAGAGCATTTGGAATGATGCTGTGACCACACATGGCAGACAGGATGGAATTGGCAAGGGCGAATGTCCTTCAATCTCCAGCCTTTGGCAAGGATGCTAAATCCTAGGGGTCAGTGCTGTGGTGTATACAGGTAAAGCTTACTATTGTGCGCAAAGCAGGCATCCCAAATAAGTGCCAGTTCAAGTCTCAGCTCCTCCACTTCCAATCAAGTTACCTGCAAATAGCCCAGGAAAACAATGGAAGATGGCCCAAATACCCACCATAGGAGACCCAGATGAAGCTCCTAACTCCTGGCTTTGGTTTTGCTTAGTACTGGCTGTTGCAGCCACACGGTGAGTGAACCAACAAAGACAAGATTCTCTCACTCTTTCATCAAGAAAAGAAAGAAAAAGACTTTGACTATTCATGGGGCAAAGCCAGCCCTAATCAGACTCAGTCACCTCCCACAATAACACCTTTAGCAGTTTCACCTGGGAGATTACATTTCAATATAGATTTCAGAAGGGAAAACACCATTCAAATTACAAGAGAGGCAGAGAACCAAGTACCCGAGCTGTCTCCCACGGTGCACATTAGCAGGAAGCCGGACTCCAACGTGTAGCCAGTGCTCCAATTCAAGCACTCTGACACCATGTTTCACATAGTGCAGCAGAATGTCCAACCAACATGCTTTTCAAATTCATTCAGTCTGTCATACACTTCATTCCTTCCCATTGCTGAGTAATACTGCACATCATGACTATACCTATTCATTCCTCCACCTGTTGATGGACCACCTGTTGATGGACATTGGCCACATTAATGCTTCTGTGCAAAAGGCTGCTGTGCCTTTAGGGAGCTAAGTCTCACTTACTGTACGAGATGATTCAGCTCGAAGGGCAGAGGCTATAGCATCGTGCTGTGCCAACAGCAGCAGATCTCACAGGGAAAAGAAGAGCCCTGAGCATGGCTGTCACTCATCCCATCTAGAGAAAGTGATGGAGGAGCACACACTGGAGGTTGGAAAAGCTCCTGAGCCCACCAGAGTCAGGACACAAGAATGGCAACACATAGGTGTCAACTGGACTCAAAGTTGGGTTCCGATCTTTGCTGGCTCTTGCAGCCCTGAGAGGAGGACTCCGTAGTGATACATGCATCTTGATGGGGACCAAGACTGACCAACAGGACAACTATGTATGTGTGTGTGGAGGGGTGTTGGTGTGTGTGTGTGTGTGTGTGTGTGTGTGTATGAGAGAGAGAGAGACGAACATCCACACTCAATATAGGAAACTATGCATGACTTCCAATTATTTACATCAAAATACACTTGCCTTTGAGGTCTCTTGTACACACACAAGTATCAACTCAAAATAGTGTATGCAGTATGCATTATATTTACGGAAGATATGTGTAGTATACGTTCGATACACGACAGGATGTAATAAGGTGTGATGGACAAACACCCAAACATACACACATGCCCTAGGCTCCACATACCAAGGATACATTCATCAAAAGTGTGTCTAGGAGGGCAAGAGTAAGGAATACTAAGGCATCTCTTACAAGGAATCAAAAGAAACAGCTTAATTCTTGTCTCAGAAAAGCAAGCACAGATACATAGGATCAAGAATTGCTTTTGACATTCAGCAGAGAATCATTCATAAAAATGATAAAGACAGACAAAACATCATCCAGAAAGTCAGAGATGGGGAACACGAGAGGACAGGCACACATCAGGGGTCAGAGAATCACTCCAGCGACTTAAAACAAGTCATACACACTAAAAAGGACGTTGGCATCCTCAGGACTGAAAAAAAAAACAAAACAAAACAGAATTCCATTGTGTGTCTGCGTCTCTCACCTTTGCATCCCTACAACAAAATGCCTAACACAGGTATCTTTTTGAAGAAAAGCGGTTGACTGTGTTCGCACTGCTGTAGCTTCAAGGACACGACACCTGCTCCATGTCACTTTTGTTGAATTCCTCCTGGGGTATGGTGGATGGCAGAGTCAGGAGCAGGTGTCAAGGCACTGGTCACATCTCCAGCTGGAGCAGAGAAAGGAAGGAGGGGTCAAACTTGCTGTTTTATGAAAATCCACTACGAAGAACTCAAGGGGTCAAGTAAGAACTGCTTTACAAGAGCTCAGGTCCATGGACCTACATGCCTTGCAACAGGCTCTGCAATAGCGCCACCCTGGGGCCGAAGCTCCCAACACAGAAAATCATGGGAGGACACTGCACATTGAAACCACAGTAGTGACGAAGAAACATAATAAATTGGGTCACAGGCTAGAAAAAAAAAGAAGGAAGGAAGGAAGGAAGGAAGGAAGGGAGGGAGGGAAGGAGGGAGGGAGGGAGGGAGGAAAGCATACAGCCAGGAGGCAGGAAAGGAGGGAGCAAGAAAGGAAGCACCAGAGAGATTGTGTGCTCCGCCTCCTCCTCTTAGATAACTGCCGGGTGGGAGGCAGGCTGCAGTTCCTGGAGGTAGGCAAGTTGCAGAAGAGCCACCTACAACTGCCAAGTGAAGTCCAAGGACATGTGCTAGATATGTCAGAGGCTGAAGTTAGACTCAAAGGAGCTAATCAAGGCAGCAAATCCAGGACACAGACCGTCTGGAGGAGAAAGCTGGGGCTGAGAAGGCTGATGAAACAGAAGCAGCAGAGCTCCCAGAATAGAAAGAGGGGGATACAGAGAGCGTGTCCTTGGCTAGTCTACAGGGGACAAGGAGACAAGGGTGTGTGGAGGGATTGTTCACTTGGCCCAAAACATTCACGGAAGAAAAAGGAGAAGTATTATGGGCAGATCACAGGTGCACTTCATGCACCTTGTGAAACAACTGGGGATGTATTTTTGGTGCCAAAATACTCATGGGTTCATGCCATTTTCTACAGATATCTAAAAGTGTCGTCATGTCATGGTATCAGAGAGAGGGAGAAGAAAGTACCCTACTAGCAAAAAACACAACATCAAGCTGCTGGGAAATCAGACCAGGATAGTTCTTTCCAATGACCCCCATCTCTTTAAATCGGATAGATGAAGTTTAAAAACATAGAAAACACAATGCACTTAAATAGAAATACCTGAACTCACACAGGCATATATGAGATATGACTACCGGATCCTACAACACTACAAGTCTTTAAATAAAAAGATCTATTTATTTTTATTGCAAAGTCAGATATACAGAGAGGAGGAGAGATAGAGAGGAAGATCTTTAGTCCAATGACTCACTCTTCAAGTGACCACAACAGCCAGAGCTGTGCGATACCGAAGCCAGGAGCCAGGATCTCTTCTGGGTCTCCCATGTGGGTGCAGGGTCCCAAGGCTTTGGGCAGTGCTGAACTGCTTTCCCAGGCCACAAAGCAGGGAGCTGGATGGGAAGCATGGCTGCCAGGATTAGAACCGGCACGCTTATGGGATCCCGGTGCATGCAAGGATTTAGCCTCTATGCCACCATGCTGGGCCCAACACTACAAGTCTTTATCCCAACTGTCCACAGAAATGTATTACATTTCTTATAACACAAGCAATAACCTTAATCAGTTCAAAACCCAGAGAGCAGATGTTTTTTGTAGCAGTTAAACGTCCTTTGATATCCATCTACATCAACGTGCCTGGGTTCAAGTCCCTGCTCCACTTCCAATCCCAGCTTCCTGCTGAAAAGCACCCTGAGAGGCAGCAGGTGATGATCCATGTGCTTGGGTCCCTGTCCACTGTGTTGAGACCTGGCTTGAGCTCTGGGCTCCTGCCTTCCGCCTGGATCACCAACAATTGCTGCAAGCACTTGTGGAATGAACCAACAGATGCAAAGTATCTTAGTCTTTGTCTTTAGATCTGCGTCCCTCTGCCTTTCAAGCAAATAAAATACACAGCCACACATACAACAATGACATTTTTTAACGTAAAATATCTAGGAGGGTGACATCAGAAAAATGGTGGAGTAGAAGCTTCCAATTCTTATTTCCCCCCACCCACCACCGACAACAACATAATTAAACAGCTTCCCAACAACAATAATAGCTTTGGCAGAGCTCCAGAAACCAATTATCACTGATTATAAGAAGCCATAACCACAGAGTGAAGGAAAAACCCAGAAATCACTGAATAGGCAGAGCAGAAGCAGCAGCTTCATTCTGCCCACGCCATCTCAGCCCCCAGACCTGCACAGCTCAATGAAGAGAGGGACTAGTTGGCCCATGAGTTTCCTCCAGGGTGCAGAGCGAGGAAACAAAGGCCAGGAGGAGCAGTTGCCTTCCCCCGCCTTCCATAGGCCTGACCTGAAGACATCACTCTCCACCTAGATTTGTGGGAAGCAAGACACAGCCAAGATGCCCGGATGTGGCTAGGAACATACAAAAGGCGATCAGTATCAACCACCTGGCAAGTGCCCCTGCCATCTCCAGTAACTCCCCCTCCAGGATATCAGGGCACCCCTGCAGCCTCTGACAATGAGGACCTCAGCAGCACTCACAGCCGCCAAAGCCCTCAGGAAGCAACTACCACCAAAGACTTTATAACCATTTGGCATCCTCAATGCTTGCTTTTGCAACTGAGCATCCCAACAACCATCACAGAAGCCATGGATCCCCTGCAGTTCTCATCACTTAGGGTCCTGGAATGCTCATTCCAGGGGATCGCAGCTGCCTAACCTGCCACCCAATCCTCATACCCACCTCCTGATCCATTCCAGACATCACTGTGTAGGTCTCTGGACCCTAGGACATTTAAGCACAGTCACATCTACACCCTGCATTGGACCTGCTGACAGCCCTGCCTCCTACTGCCATGCACCTGCTATTTATGATCAGCCACGTCCACTGCCATCTACTCTGCGCTATGATGCTACCCACACATACACCTGCAACCAACCTCCAATGTAACGTGTGTTTGCAATGCCACCAGCTCCGTTCCCAACCTGGCTTTCACAAGTGATTGCCCTGGCCCACATTCACATTCAATCAGGTGTACCTGTCACTGGACCCAGAGATATCAGTCACATAGCATCCCACAACCTCCGGCTTCCTGAGCTGCCACACCACTGTATTTGCTTGGATTCAAATCCCTCACACACACTCAAACTTTGAGGTTTGTACACTAACCGGCCAGTTGCAACAGCACAGTCCTGCACACCCTCCAATCGATGTCCCCAGGCCCCACCGTCCCTACAGGTAACAATCTTTCCTTACCAGAGTGAGTCCAGGACTTCCTTCCCACATTCCCGGACATCAGCACAGGGAAACATGGAACACAAAATATCAAGGAAACATGACATAACAAAAGGAATGCACACTTCCCGTAACCACTCTCAAAGAAAGAGATCCATAAAGTGCCTGGCATAAACTCAAAATAATTATCCCGAAGATGATCAGCAGGCTACACGAAAACACAAACAACACAGTGAAACTAGGAAATCAATTACAGAACAAACCTGGTTTCATACTTTAAGCCTTCAAAGTTATAGTAATCAAAACAGTATCATAGTGACATAAAATCAAATCTGCAAACCAATGGAATAGGATAGAAAACTCAACCTCCACATTAGTGTTGGATTTTATAGTCATCCTTGAACAGGCATACCAAAAATCACACAATGTGGAAAGGATGACCTCTTCAAGCAAACGACACCAAGCATCCGCAAGCCAAAGAAAGATATTGGACATTTCACACTGTATGTAAAAATCAACTCAACTTGGATGTAAAAATCTGAATCCATGAGAAATGTAGAAGACATAGGCGGACTTATCATCATTGGTGTTTGCAATAAATTTTTGAACAAGATTTTAAAAAGCACAATCAAAAAAATCAATAAGTAGAACTACATCAGACTGAAAGACTTCTGCCCAGCATTGCAAGTAATCAACAAAAGGAAAAGGCAACTCATGGAAAGGGGAAAAAAATATTTGCAAACCATATGTTCAATAAAGGGATTGTATCCAAAATATATGGAACTTACACAACTCAATACCAAAGATAGAGTTAAGTCTATTCAAAAATGGGCAGCTCCATTCCAAAGATAGAACTACGCCTGTTCAAAATCGGAACAGCCACTTCTCAGAAGATGAAACTCAAATGACTAACAGATCAGTGAAAAGGCACTCAACATCTTTCATCATCAGAGCAATGCAAACCAAAACTACCACGAACTACAACTTTACACCGAAAGACGAACGGTAACAAGTATCGGTGAGGACGTGAAGAAAAGGGAGCCTTCGAACACAGCTGGTAGAAACACAATTAGTACAACCACTATGAAGACAGAATGCCCCAAAATTGAGAAAGTAGAGTTACCCTATGATCTAACTAGCCCATGTCTGGGTCTATATCTAAAGGAATTTAAATCAGCATTTCAAGCAGACATCTCCACACTCGTATTTGCTGCTGCATTATTCACGAAGGTCAATATATGGGAACAACTGACATGTCTTTGGACAAATGAATGAACTTCAAAAAGGTGATTCAGGGGTACAATGCACTGGAGATTATTCAGCTTTAAACAAGAAGGGATTCCGATCACTGTGACAACAGTGATGGCACTGGAGGACACTATGCTAAACACAGGTAAGACAGAAAGAGTACTGCTATCACTGACCAGTGACATCTAAAACCGCTGAATTGGGGATTGGTTGTGCTACAGCAAACGAAGCCACCGCTTGCAACGCCAGCATCTGCTGTCAGACTGCCGACTTGGGTCCTGGCTGCTCTGCTTCTCATCCAGGCTCCTGTTAACACACCTGGGAAGGCATCAGGTGATGGACCGAATACTTGAGTTACCAGCACTGCAGGCAGCAGCTTCACCTACTGTATCACAGCACCACCCCTACACCCATGTGGGAGGGGCACTAGGCACTCATGTGACATGCTGGCACTGCAGGTGGTGGTGGGTTATCCTGCACCAGCTGTACACCCACGTGGGAGGGGCATCGGGGGTCTGTATGAGACCCTGGCATTTCAGGCTGTGGTTTATCCTGCACCAGCCCCTATACCCACGTGGGAGGGGCACCAGGCACCCATGTGACATTCTGGCACTGCAGCTGGTGGTGGGTTATCCTGCACCAGCTGTACACCCACATGAGAGGGGCATCAGGGGTCTGTATGAGACCCTGGCATTGCAGGCTATGGTTCATCCCGCACCAGCCCCTCCACCCACCTGGGAAGGGAACCAGGCACCCGTGTAACATGCTGGCACTGGCTTAACTTTGACCCACATGGGAGGGGCACCAGGTGGCTCAACTCGCTATACCACAGTGCTGGCCCAGGCCCCAGGTCTTTGCCTTTCAACCAGGAAATTTTGCATATCTATGATTCTGACCCTTCCAAACACCACCTGTGAGAGGCACCGGACACAACTTCCTACCTGCTGGTGTTCACTTCTTTATGGGAATACCTTTCCTTAGAAAAAGACAAAGTTAAAGTCCCGGCTGCTCCACTTCTGATCCAGCTCCCTATTAATGTGTCTGGGAAAGCACCGGAACATAGCCCAACTCTTTGGACCCCTGCACCCATGTGGGAGACTCAGAATAAGCTCCTGGCTCCCGGTTTTGGTCTGGCCCAGCCACAGTCACTGTAGCCATTTTGGGGAGTGAATCACTGGTTGGAAGACCTCCTTCTCTCTCCCTCCCTCCTTGTCTCTCTCTGGAAACCTGCCTTTCAAATAAATAAATAAATCTTTTTAAAAAACAGTAACTGCATTATTCACTTGCAATTTTCAAAGGATAGATATCACACACACACACACACACACACACACACTTACACGATAGGAAGTTCCATGCAACCAATGTGGGGTGATCATTTCACAATGCATTTCAAAACATCAAGTGGCACATCTTAAATTGTATATATCACAGCTATCTCAGCAAAGCTATTTTTAAAGTACCAAATCCATGTTCAAGCTACTAGCCAACAAAACAAGAATATTTTAAATAAAACAAACCATGAAGCACATGACTATTGGAAAGCAGCTCCTTCGTGGACACTAACTACGCGGACTTGAAACCTTACCAGGATTTCCCAGGTCACCTCTCAGAGCACCTCTCCCAGAGGTGCCGAACAGCTGCTCACCAAAACCTGTGTCCTCTGGTGTGTCAGTGCTTAGCTCCCTGCTTCCCCGTAAGCCACTTCCTGGTGCTCAGCCTGGCATCTTCACCAGTGACTCATTTTAGACTTTTCAGTTGAATGACTTCACTCTCTAAGAACCACCTGGTACAGGAATGGAGCTGGGAAAACCACTCACACCGTTCAAAAAAAATGAAAACCAAATCTATAGGAAGCAAGTCTGGAAACACCCAAAATGCAAAGAATCCCTACCAGAATACAATCCACAGCATTAATTATCTTAATAATAAACCACACATTGAAAATAAACGAACCAAGCAGGCACTGTATAGAAGAACAAGCGAAGGAAACAGAGAGCAGGAACTGAAGCAAACACTATTGAATCAGAAAGCAAGGAGGAAAAAAAAATGACCAGGCTGCTAAATAAATACAAGATGTGTTCTAAAATAACCAAAAAGACAAAGTTCTGGTTTAGCAAGCTTATATGGCAGATAAGCTTACTATTTGCATAATTAACCGTACCATGATGCTAGTTCTCTTCACCTGTAGGGGACACATTCCAAGACTCCCAGGGGACGATCAACACTACAGGGTAGCAAACCTTCTATGCACTGCTTTTCCTGTGCACACATACAGGCATTTAATTCCTTTCCCATATCTTTTATTTGAAAGGCAGAGTGACAAAGAGAGAGAGGGAGAGACAAAGGACAGAAAATTCTTCCATCTGCTAGTTACTTCCCAAATGGCAGCATCTGGGGAGGGTGGGCTCAGCCAAAGCCAACACTCCAGAACTCCATCATGATCTCCTAAGTGGGTGGCAAGGGGCCAAGCACATGGGCCATCGCCCCGTGCCTTCCCAGGTGCATTAGCAGGAAGCTGGATGGGAAGCCTCGGGGGCCAGGACCTGAATCAACACTGCTATGTGGGATGCGGGCACCCAACGTGGTGTCCTCACCTGTGGCACCACAATGCCCGGCCCTTCTTTTCCATTTAAGTTCCGTAACTGTTCCACAAAGGTCCACAGCCTTTGCCTTCCGAAGTGTGAAAGCCACACCAGCATTAATTCTTTTTTAATTTAAACACAAAGCTCCATGAGATCAGGGCAGACGATTTGACAACTGAGACGGCAGTAAGCTCCATTTACACGTGAGTGAAACACGTAGCATGGACACGTGGATACACTGGACAAAGTGCTGAGTCCAGGTTCCAGCATAAGAAAGTGGGTGATGTGAGGTTTCATCACATTACTCAGAAACGTGTCAATTACTTACTTCTGGAAGTGTCCATTTATTATTTGTCCAGGCACTGAAACCTCAACAAGCAAAACCAAAGGAAAAGAAAGACCATTGTATATAGCTCATAATAATGAGATAATCAAAATAATAACTCAAAAACTAGTACAGAGATCTAGTTATACGGTTGCATATAAGGTGCATGTAACATAAAAATAAAACTTCAATAGCTTCCCTAAAGCAAAATCCAACTAAAACACATAGTGGTGAAAATATTAGTAAAAATATTAACAAATAAATAGCTTTCTAGAAATAATGTCGAAAACAATGTCCATAAACACACAGAAATGGGTGTATGGTGTCTCCCCAGATGGTCAACTGAATACTGTTTACGCAGCCAGTTCTCAGAACACAAATGTATGCAATATAATTGGATTCTAATCATAACACTAGGCAGGTTCCAGGGCAAGTCAGTGAAATAAGTCTTAAGAGTGACAAGAGACTAGGAAGATAGGAAAAAAATAGAATTTTTTTTATTGAAACCATACAATATGGAAACAACAATATGCCCAATAATATGAAAAAAAAAGTATTAGAAAATGTACTTGTCTTTTGTCCTTACTGTTTAGCTTCTAGCTGGCTGTTTTGATGACCATTCTAATGGATATGGAGATAAAAAAATATTTTTTAAACTGTATGGAAAGTGGAATTATAACATATGTAAGTTCACTTTGGCGCAAAAAAAAAACAGGAAAAAAAGTGAAGCCACCATAATAATAATCTCATTCTAATAAGACAAAAGACCAAGAGAAGAAAAATGTGTCCAATAGCAGACCAAAGGATGTATAAGAACTTAACATTGGACAAAGAAGGTGTCGCAAATCCAGGTCTCGGTTAATGATCCGATCATGCGGAGCAAGTTGGCCTCTGGGTATCTCTCTGACATCCAGTGCACTTGTGCTTGCCCAGTGCTAAGCCCTGAGCCGCCCTGCTTCATTCTGGAAGTGGTGCCTCCCAGAGGCATTCAAGCACCCCGAGTCTACCCCAGGTAATCTTGCTGTGCTGCAAGGGGCCCAGCGCTGGTGCAGTAGCCTTGCACTTGAACTGGCTCCCGGGTAGTGAGTCTGCTCTCTCATTTCCCATTTTGGTGCACCCATTTGTCCTGAAATTTCAGGGGATCTCAAGATTTCAGAACTGCAGTAGGGCAACACCAATTGATCTGAAGCTAGAATCCAGGAGCTTTTTCCAGGTCCCCTGTGTAGGTGGAGGAGCCCAAGGACTTGAGTCATCCTCAGCTGTATTCCCAGGCCGTAAGTAGGGAGCTGAAGCAGAAGTGGAACAGCCAGGACACAAGCTAGAGCATAGATAAGATGCCAGTACTACTGGCACAAGCTTAGCTTCCTATGCCATGGCACCAGCCACAGAGCTCTCTCTTTCTTCCTCTCCTCCTCTCTCTGTACTTCTGCCTTTCAAATAATGTATAGTGTTTTTTTTTAACAACAACAACAAATAATCAATGGACCCTTCAAGATCACCTCTAAAGGCAGAGTTTGGGCACTGTGGTTAAATGGGCATTTAAGATGCCTGTCTTCTCACATCCCACTGTCTGGCTGGAGGTCCAGACCCTCCACCTCTGAGGCCAGTTTCCTGGGAAGCAGCAGTGGCAGCCCCAGCTCTTGGGTTGCCGTCACTCACACGGGAGACATGGCCAGAGTTCCTAGCTGTTGACTTTAGCCTGCCCCAGCCTCTCCTCCTGCAGGCATCTGAGAAGTGGACAAGTCCATGGAAGCTCTCTGACTCTCTTCCTTTCAAATGAAATAAGAAAAATCAACTTTTAAAAAGTTCATCTCCTGGAGATCATTCCTGCTTTACAAATGAGAAAACTGAAGCTCAGCAAGGCTTAAGATAAGACTCAGTCAACTCATGTCAGGGCTGGCCAGGTCACTACGGTCTCCAGATCAGTGCCATGTGCTCCCAAAATCACATTTCAGTGCCTCCCGCTGCAAATCCTTTTCCTAAGAGGCAGATGGAAAAAGCCCTGGCAACCCCAGCACATGTTTCCCTGGCTGTGAACACGAAGAATTCTGACCCTGTCTCGCTCACAGGGCTGGAGTGCAGATGGAACAAAGTAAAATACTGTGAATGCCTACAAAGGGTAAACTCCTGCACAGATGTAAGGCAATGCCATTACCAGAAGGTCTGTCTCAGTGAAATCCGGGGGGAAAAATTACAGTCTGAGAAACCAGAGAGACTACCCAGCGTGTGTGATCCCAGCTCCTTCACCTAGGGGATTCAATAAGTCATCACTGTCAGATGCAAACAGCAACAGCAGAGCTGGGTCTGTCTCGAAGCTCCTGGAACTCCGGCTCCCTGGCTCCTCACAGAATCTTTGGGCATGTGTGCACATGGTACACCTTGCAAAAGCAAGATGCTTTTAATGCAGTCAGCTAACTGTCCGGTGTTTTGTTTTATTGTCCACTGCCTTCCACACAGCAAGGGCCCAAATGGCTAGAGATGTGGCCTTGGGCATTGTGCTGAGTATACAATTCATTTAGCTTTCTAGAGGGATGTCTGGGATGGTGGCTTCCAGTCTCTAGAGGTCCAGGGAAGAGGAAGGGCTTCCAGGAATACTCATTATTTTATCAATGCATACAGCATGTATTTAAGTCCACTCAAGCACTCTAACACAAATGCCACAGACAAGAAGCCTCAACAGCACGCATCTCCTTTTCATCAACCTGCAGGGTGGTAAGACCAAGATCAAGGTCTGCACAGATCTGATGTCTGATAAGGACCCGCTTGACCACTTAAATGCAACCAGCCTTCTTCTCATGGGGTCATGCCATGGCAGAGAAAGGTGAGAGGATGCTCTCTGTTTCTCCTTTATATAAGGGCCCAAGGGTGGGCATTTGTCCTAGCCTTTAGGACACTGTTTGGGATACCTGTATCCACATTGGGGTGTCTGCTCTGAGTCCTGGTCCTGCTCCTAATTCCAGCTTTCTGCTAATCCCATTCTGGGAGACAAGGGTGATGATGCAAGGATTAGGATTCCTGTTACCCTTACGGGAGACCTGGATTGCGTTGCATAGCTCCTGGATACATGGAATATATCTCCATCCAATTTTACAACAATCCTACCCATTCACAACATATTAACAGCACCGAGTTAAAAAAGCTAGTTCATTTCCTTTTCAAAATTTGCATTTATTAATTTTGGAGAAAGAGGATGAGACAGAGTTCCCATTCACTGGTCCACTCCCCACATGCCCAGGAGCTAAGAACTCAAGCCAAGTCTCCCACACATAGATACAGGAACTCAGCCACTTGGCCATCCCTGTTGGTCTTACAGTTGGTCTGCATTTGTGGAAGCCACAGTCAGCAGCCAGAGCAAGGATGCTCTGCATCAGGTGTCCCGATGCAACACACAAGGTTCCTAACCAACATCGCAATCTCCAGGCCAAATGCCTGCCCCTAAAAATGATTTTCTAAATGACCAACTCTTAAAAACAAGCAAGTATCTGTCACGCGTCCCGGAAGAAGAACCAGATTAACTTCCTATTCGTTGAACAAGAAAAGATATTCCAAATGACTCTTATAGGACCAAGGTAGTCAACTTACATATGGTTGGAAAACAGTTGGGGAAAAGGATCATGAAGATGTGTTGGGTGGTGAACAAAAAATACTATGTTTAAAGACTTTGGGGTAGTGTCAGCTTTTTTACTTCAAAATTTGTTAGGATTTCTTTTCTCACTCTAGGTAACACTAACTTTTACACCCAAGACCATATTATTGGTATTGTAACATTTTTCTTTTGCTCAAGAAGAAGCCAAAATCATGTTTTAGACTCCAAGCCTGGGAAGTTCTCTTCCCCATGAGCTTCTGGGTTCTTCACATTGATCAATGAGCTCAGGGAAAAAAAAGAAAAAAGAACCTCCTATCCTTAAAACAAATACAGCAACTATAAGGCCTCAGCCTTGAACAGCAGGAACAACAGCAGGTAGAACAATTCCGTACAAGTGGCTGTTGGAAAGTTCACAGAAAAATAAAATTAAATAGGGCCCAGCCCGGTGGCCTAGCAGCTAAAGTCCTCGCCTTGAATGTGCCGGGATCTCCTATGGGGGCCAGTTCTAATCCCAGCAGCCCCACTTCCCATCCAGCTCCCTGCTTGTGGCCTGGGAAAGCAGTCAAGAACGGCCCAAAGCTGTTCTTTAAAGTATTTTTTTAAGAATTAAAGATGTATTTATTTTGATGCAAAAAATTTGAATCCATGCATAGTTTTTTTCCATAATACACATTTTCCATGAACTCTTTGAAGTACCCAGTAGCAATGGGAAAGAATCTTTTAACCATGAATGCTCATAGAACCCTTCTCTAAAACTCTTCTGAGATTTATTTCATTACTTTGAAAGAGGCAGAAAGAGAGAAAGATCTTCCATCCGCTGGTTCACTCCCCAAATTGTCACAAGAGCCAAGCCTGGGACAGGCTGAAGCAGAGTCCCTGAAATCCGTCCATGTCTCCGATGTGGGTGTCAAGGCCCCAAGCACTCAAGCCATCTTCTTCTGTGCGTCTTCTCCAGGCACACTAGCAAGAAGCAGGATCAGAAACAGAACAGCCAGTCAAGACTTGAACCAGTCCTCCAACACTGGATGCTGTGTTTTGGACGGCAGTTTAACATGCTGCACTACAACTCCTGGAACTCTTTAAGGAAATATCTTGCCTGGATTGGCTGCTGTGTGCCTGCTGGGGCTGCCTCCCCGGGAGAGAGTGGAGCTGGGCTTTTCAAGCTCAGTAGAGAACCTACTACTTTGTAACTAAGTGATTCGTGTGTCAGTGCTGATACATGAGAATAATTTAAAGGCGGCTTATGGTACAATAAAATTAATGTAATTAATCCAAGACAAAAATTGGAACCGCAAATGACAAAGGAAGGAGGGAGGGGAGATGTGTTCAGGAAACCATGTGTCCAAGAAGCATCACAGCTTCTGTTCCTACTGTGGCTGTGAGCAGACTCCCCCGTGAATGCCATCACTCTGGGCGCTCCAGTCTTTCTCAGTCATTCTTGAGTGCTCTGACCTGCCAGCCACCCCGTCACCTCTGTCCTGCAAGCCAGCACTGCCCAGGCAGTTTCTACTAACCAGTCCCACAGCAGGTGCCTCTCCTGTGGGCTCTTGCCCGGAAGCTTCCCCTCCTTTCTGGCTTGGAATGAAACCTGACCTGCTTCATCGAGGTAGACCCTCTTCCTGCACTAGACTCACCCCATCACCTAAGCCTGAGCCGTGCAGAGCAAGGTTCCTCCCTCCCAGGTCCTGGCACACAATCTTTCAGCACCTTAAGATGCTCCAGACTACAGACTGGCGAGAGTCCTCCATCCATCCTCTCATTCAACAAATACAGAATAAATCTCCACTAGCCACCTGGGACAATGCTAAACGCTGGCCCTTTAATGGAAAGCAAAGAATAGCAGGGCCTTTTTTTTTTTTTTTCTTTTCCATTCTCTCAACCACTGCTCTTTTTCCTTCCTGCTGTGTGAGTTTGATGATCATCTTTCCCATGGGGCTTCAGAGGTCCCCATCTAGCTGTTGCCTTAAAGCCCAAATGTTTGCTAAATTGAACTGAACCAAGGCAGCTCTTGTAGGTATCCCTCTCGCTGTCAGGGGTCCCAAGCCTGCCAGGCGTCATTAGGATGTACAAGCTTTTGCCTGAGTTTTAACTCACAAAAACAAGCAGATGTGAGGCAGTGTCCTTAACCCATGTGTGCGGTGCTTGGAGGCAACCAGATGAAAATGTGGTCCAAATGTTCCAAAAAGGCATAGAGAGCCCACATGGGTGGTGAGGCTCTCACTGATTGCTGGGGTGGGAAGAAAGACTGAAGAAGCTTGGCACAGAAAGAGTTAACAAGTGTTGGGGTGAGGCAGGATGGGCTGGGCGGGGTGGTCCCTACCAGAGATGAGAAAGAAACCAATTTGTTCCAGAATGAAATGGGCTCTGTCTGGCAGTTCTCTACTTCATCCCAGGAAACTAACCTGAAATCCACAGGTCACTTTTATTATTTTTTTTTTATTCCCAACGAATTTTCAAAACATCAAGTAGAAAATCACAAATTGTTCCCACCCTGGGAGGTGGTTAGGTCAAAATGGATTTTTTTTCTGATATCAGAAAATATATATAATCTTCTCCCAAATTCAAAACTGCTGACACAATTTCCAGCCTGAGGAAACGGCGATGGCCGACTTCAGAAAGCGCTCGTCTCAGTGATAAGATCACAAAGGAGAGAGTGAGAGGTGTCAGGGGCTTACAAATAAAAAAAGAGACATTGCATTTCTCAGGGATGCTCATTAGAGTTCAATTGAGACGCTATCTCACGGGCCCTGCAATCGTCTCTGGGCAGTCGGGTTGCACAGGAGCCAAATCCAATCAGAGTTGTAGTGAGCCTTCCAGATCCTGTTCCCTCTACACCATGCATCCGGGCATCTGTAAATTCCAGAAAATGGACTACTTCCCCATCTGCACCTGAGCTGGCGCTAAAGTGAGCTAACCCTTTCCTGCAAAAAAAAAAAGGCATTCTTTGCTTCCTCCCTGCCCATGAAGATGGTCTCATGTGGCAGATAGGACAATGGCCAAAGCTCAGGAAGAAGACCTGTGTCTTTGGAATCCGTGCACTGACTGTGTGTAGACTGCTAGGATGGAGTGAAGAGCAGGGACAGCCAGAACCTAGCAAGATGCCTCTGGTCAACGCATAGAGAGAGATTTCTCACGAGACTATCTCCTGAGGATGGTTAGGAAGGCCTCGAGATCCTGCCAGGAGAAGACCATAGACCTGACAGAGCACAGCACTAGCCGAAGAGTGGACAGAGAAGTACGGATTCTCAGATGTAAAGAGTCACGTGACACCAGATAAAAAGAAAAGACGACCATATTTAGACTTGCATCACCATGCAAGCTTCTGAGATGAAAGAATTAGAACGTCTGTGCACAGAACCTGTCTGTGGGTCCATCTAAGAATAGGCCCTCTTTTTTGGCCTAACCATCATTTGCTTTCTGCAGTATGTTCAAAAGTGCTAGGCTGGGGACAGGGTCTTTGGGAAGAAATTGGGCAAGAGGGTTGAGTTCCGTGTTGGGAGAGGAAGAAGAGAGCTACTGCCCTCCCACACCATGCTTCCCACCACATGAGAACATGGAACAGACAGCTGTGTGTGAACCAGTAAGACGACCCTCCCAGCATTGCCATCACAGGGACACCTGACCTTGTACTCTTCTACCTCCACAGCTTGCACAACTGTGAGAAATTAGTGCCTGCCATTTGAGCCATCCTCGCCATCGTATTTCTGCCTCAGCAGCCCAGGCACCACCTTGACCACACTCTTGGACCACAGCCCTGACTTTCCTGATGGTGTTCAACATCTGGGAATGACACTACATTGACGTCAGCCAGGCCTCCTCCCTCTGCATCCTTGGCATTGTCCACAGCTGGTCCCATGGCCTCTGTTTGTCCTTCTCTATGCTCACATTCTGGATGACCATTGCCCCTGGACATCCGTGGTTTGGATTCAGCCCTTGCTCATGGGATGTGCCCTTCTCTGATCCCACGGCTCCTCCAGGGCACATGTGAACAGGTGAGGCAGACCAGCCCAGGCACCATCCCCAGACTCCTCCAACTCCTGAGATGATCTCAGACAGGCACATATCACAGATCAGACCAGTCTTTCTAAGTCATCTCTGACGGAACTTTCCAGAGAGACAGGGAGACCATCCATGAGATGCGCAACACGGCACAATTTCTTAGTGCCTTATCTGAACCCACGTGTAAGCCTAGACTTCTATCTGCCTCCTCCTTTTAAAACTTCAGCCAATTCAAATCTGGGTCTCTTGCAGCCAGGAGGGTCTTGAAAAACACTACATATGCTGTGACCTCAGTGTTCCAATGCTGATCCTTCTCAGGCCCACTCTCACCTGAAGGGTTCTTTTTGGGTAGAAGTGGAAAGCAGAGTCAGGCTCCATCCAGTGCCACGGACGAGCCACTGGGTCACCACAGAGGGAGAGTCCAGTTAACATTCCTCGGAGCTCTAGCTGAGACTCACCTCCCAGGTCACCTGACATGACAACCTGGAAGGGCAAAGGTCAAATACGTGCAAAAGGCGGCCCACAGTGAGACTCCCTTGTGCCTATCTGGCTCTCCTGGGCCTTGAACCCTAGCATCCCCTATCAGTAAGCCACCCCCAAATCATTCCCCATAATAATCCATAAAGCTCCCCTCCTTCTCCCTCACCCTTCCATAGGAGAAAAACTCAATGCAACAGAAAATGCTATTCTAGACACCTGAACAAAACCAAATAACCCAGGCCAATTAAAGGGATGACCTAACATGCATCACACACATACAAAATCAGAGAAAGAATTCCAGGAGGATATATAGATATATAGAAATATAGATATAAAGATATATAGATATAAAGATATATAGATATATAGAAATATAGATATATAGACATATAGATATAGAAATATAAATATAAAGATATATAGATATATAGAAATATAGATATATAAATATATGGAAATATAGATATATAAATATATAGAAATATATAGATAAAGATACATAGATATATTTTTAAAAAAAAACAGAGGACATGACCCAAAACCACTCAGTGAGCCAGGAAACAAACTTTGATCAAAAGTGCAACCCCTCCCCACGCCATGAAGGTAAGAGTGTTTGTCATTAGGCAAGCACAAAGCCAAGTGGGAGCTCTTCTCCCACTTGCACAGCCAGGTCATCCTGTCTGCCTTTGTTCTGGAACACCTTCCCCCGAAGGCCTTCCATGCTGAGTGAAATGGTGCTCTGACACCTGATACAACAGAGATGTAGGGGATGCGGGTGAACAGGGAGCACCCAGGTCTTGTCCACACACAGCCTCACAATGTGATGGGATTGGATGGAAGACCCTTGCAGATGTAAGGGAATTAAGATGAGGTCACCCTGGATTAGGATAGGTTCAAAACCCAATTCCTGGTGTTTGTATAATAGAAGAAGAGCGAACATTCGGGAACAGAGAAGACTAAACAAGGGTAGAGTCAGGCAGCCGGAAGGCAAAGAGCAGTCCCCCTGTGGCCATCTCCCTCCAATGGCCAGCAGCTAGAATCCAGAAGAGGGAAGGAAGGATTCTTCAGAGTTTTAATTTTTACTTACTTATTTGAGAGGCAGAGAGACAAGCGGACAGTGAGTTCCTTCCTAACCACTAGTTCACTTCCCAAATACCCAGCAGGCCAAGCCAGAACTGAAGGTCTCCCACATAGGTGCCAGGGGCCCAGATACTTGGCCATCCCCTTGTTGAAGCCCGGGGTGTGCATTCACACTGAGCTGGAATTGGGAGTAGAGCTTATCCTCAAACCTAGGCACTCTGACAAGGGATGCAGGCATCTAAGTGATGTCTTCCCGCTCCGCTCCACGCACGCCCTAAGGAAGGAATTTTAAGAAGAATCACAGCCCGGCTGACAGCTTAGTTTCGACTCTGGCCTTTGGAAATCTAAGAGAATAAACTGCCACTGCTTATGCCACCAGTTGGTGGTGATTTGTTACAGCAGTGCTAGGAAACCCATGCTAAAGTGCAGGTAACCTGGGGCAAGTCAATAAACCCCTGAACCCTCAATTTGCTCATCTGTAAATAGAGACACTGCTAAAAGGACGCCTCACAGCATGCGGATGAGGGGGAAAGACCAGCACCTCCAGAGCTATGGTTCCTGGTGCTGGTGGTACCAACACACTCTGCCTCATGCCACACCCTTCCTCCCCAAGGCACAGCTCAGAGACCAAGGCCTTGCAGAGAGAAGTGAGGGGAGCATGCTCAGTTCTTTTTGCCTCCAAGCTCTAATCCCAAAGTAATTGTTCAACCTGAAGAAAAACAATGCATTTCAAGTTTGTTCCCCCTTTGGGTAACTGGAATGTTTTCCTTCCCGGGTGACCGACCACCCATGGTGCTAAAGCAGCTAAGGAGCAAACAGGGGGAGAGCCCCAGATGGGCAGCCCCAGATGGAGGTCATCACTGTTCCTGCAGAAGGAAATGGTTTCCGGAGCCTGTGGGCAGCTAGCTGTGTGCTCTCGACTGGCTCCTGCTTTGCGGTCACCAAGGACACGACATACTGTCTCCCTGCCCCCACACTGTCTTCCTCCCTGTACCACACTGGGGTTGCACACTAGCTGTCTCCGGTGATCCTCACTCCCAGTCACCCTGACCCACCCCACTCATCCCACAGATATTCACAGAAACATTGATCACCTGCTGCCCTCACGTCTAAGGTGCTGGAGAGAAGCAGCAAATAGAACAGGTTTCTGTTCTCAGGATGCTAATGCGCTGGTGGGTGAGAGGGACCACAGGCAAGTTCATATGGTGGAATGAAGGACTGGGATGGAAATTTGTCACAGGTGGCTAACGTGTGGCGCAGGATGCCCACAGCCCCCGTCACAGTGCCTGGTTCTTGTCTCAGCTACCCTGCTTGAGTCTAGCTTCCTGCTAACGCACATCCTGAGAAGCAGCAGCTGATGGCTCAAGTACTTGGGTCCCTGCCGCTCATGTGAGGAACCTAGACGGAATTCCAGGATCCCGGTTTTGGTCTGGACTAGCTCGGCTATTTGCACATTTGGGGGAATGAATCAGGAGATGGAAGATTCACCCCAGGTCTGCCAAATAACACGAAAATAAATTTTAAAATGTCAAAAATGATGATAAAAAAGGGGGTAAATGCAAAGAGTAATACCCCCAACTTTGGATCCATGAATTCCATATCCCTACATCCTCTGCCACAGGACAGAAATATATGTAAAAAGTGCACCTGTTTTGAATATGTAAAGCGTCCCCCCATGATTATTTCCTAAACAATACAGTACAGAAATGATTTGCATAGCATTTACATTGTATTACATATCACAAGTCACCTAGAGGTGACACAGACAGAAGATGTGCAGAGGTTAAATGCAAATATGATACCATTTATAGAAAGGAGCTCAGCAGGCCAAGATTTGGGCATCCACTATAGGTCCTGGAACCAGTCTGCTACAGACATCAAGGGGCCACAATGTGAGGACTGTGGGCTGTGGGCTACACAAAGCGGAATCCATCAACACTGTCCATTTCTACCTATTCAGACTCAAGTTCTCCCCAGACTCTGCATCAGGACAGAGAACTAGGTCCCATCTTATAGAAGGAATCTTTGGAAGTGGAGCAGCATCCAAGGCAGGCAGCAGCAGCAGCTCCCGGCCCTGGAGCACCAAAGCTGTGCCCTTCTCCACCCGGAAGCTGGCAGCATGCAGGTCCCCTTCCCCAAACCACAGAAACCTCGGAATGGTGTCTTCCTCCTGCCACCAAAGCAGTCCCTGCACCTGCCAGGCACAAAAAGCAGTTCCCACAGACCCATCATGGCCATCAGCATCCCTGTGACTCAGCAGGTTACCACCCAGGAGCTGGCACATCAACAGCACCCATGAGGATTTGCTAAACAGAAGCTCGCTGCTGAGCCTAACCCAGAGCTGCAGAACCTTGGGGGCTAAGGTGGGGCCTGGGAATGTGCATTTCTGACAAGTTCCCAAGCACTGCCATTGCCGCTGCTGATCCGGGGAGCCTGGGTCTGAGAACCCCATCGTAAGGAAGGGATGATCAAATCTATTTAACTGAAGAGCAAATGAAGCCTCTGGAGAAGAAACCACAGGAGGAAAGATAATTCCTTACAGCACTTTCTAGAAGTAAAATCACTCGGAAGATTTGCTTAGGAGTGTAACTCCCAAGAGAAGCCCTCTCCCCCTGTGTGGGCCCCCTGGGTCAAGAAGGCAGAAGAGGTCAGTTGGGCCCCCGAGATCAAGCCCCCCATCCCCACCCTCAGCCCATCACTACCAACACACAAGGATAAGGAAGTGAAGGAGCTGCCAGTCACAGCACAGTTGACATCCTGTAAAGAGTTACAACTTAGTGCTACCTGCACAGGCATGGATGCCACACCTGTTCCCAGTATTTTATAAAGGTATCTGTGGGGGAAGCAACAGAAAGTCCTTAGATATAAGGGGTGCGTTGGAGCTGTCTCTGCGAGGCAGGCGTCCAACACCCACCAAGAAGGACGAAATTGGTAAAAGCTACAAATCTAGCTGGGAATGAAGAATGAGCACTCTCCAGGGTGGCACTGGTCATGACTTGGAAGCTTAGCATTTTCCTGTAGGTGTCCATTTAGGACACAGACCGCTGGTACTAAGATGGAGGTCTTGGGCTGGCACGGCAGCACAGTCGGTCAAATCACCACCATCGTATATGGGCACCAGCTTGAGTCCTGGCTGCTCCTCTTCCATAACAGTTCTTTGCAAATGTGCCTGGGAAAGCAGAAGATGGCTCAAGTACTTGGGCCCCTTCACTCATGTGGGAGACCTGGAGGTGATTCTTATCTTCTGGCTTTGGCCTGTACTAATCCTGGCCATTGCAACCACTTGGGAAGTGAGCCAAACAACTTTTTAAAAAACTTACAAAAGAAGTGTTTATCCTCCAATGTCTTCTCTCCTACATTCATCACCTCATCAGAGAAAAACTCCCATAAATGCCGCTATTGTATTTGACCATCAGTCACAAACTCTTCATGACTGGTGGAAGGAATGATAAGCCAAAAGCCCTTCACGCCACTCCCTCTTCCTCCTGCCTCCATCCCCCGCCAGGGAAACATTGGTTGGCTCCTAGTGCAGATGAGAATTCAGCCACCAAGAAATTCTGCTTCACACAGACTCCAAGTAGCACCTCCTAACAACTGTAGGCTGGGCACCCTGGACTCCATAAAGGAATGTTGTGACTATCCACCTCCAGCTCACCGCTGCATTGACTCTGCATACAGAGGACAGCAGAGAGCAGGATATAACTCAAAACCCCAGACAGCCCTCAAACTACATTTTCTCCCAACTTTCGCTGCAGCTGTCATCAGGGAAAAAACAGTTGGGCCTGCGTTTCACTGTTTCCCATTTCTCCTGTTGAGACCAACCGGCAATGGCATTGAGCAGTAAAACAAACAGCCCAAGAAAGACAAGAGAGAACCCACAAACTATAAACAGCTCCTTTTACGAGCGAAGAGTTGACAGTATCTGAAACGGGAGAGGACTCCACAATCACGTTCCCAGCGTTCCTGAGGACCTGCATCTGGCAAGTGCAATGAGGGCTGCTGAGACGCGGCTCCATCCATCGAGGGTTTTGCATGAGAAATCGCACAGTGGCAAGCAGCTTTCACTGCAAGCCGTGATTGCACCTGCTCCTGGAATCATATGTGCAGCAAATGGTTTGAACACAGCCATGTGGCTGAGAAGCAGCCCCGTCCACCTTCACGACTAACACCACAACACCTTCCGTAGGTCCTGAGGTTTCAAGTAGCAGTAACTCAATCAGCACACCCTCTGTGGCACACTTCGCCACATTCAAGGCTCCTCTTGGCTCTCTAGTGTAATGGACTGCTGTCATGATTCTCTGCTTCCCACAGAAGAAAACAGGCAGGTGTGGGCTTTTGGGGGACTCGCCAAATGTTAAGCAAGCGATGTGGTCCTTTGCTCTCTAGATCACATCCCTCCCACAGCCCCAGGTTGGCCCTCAACCACCCTGGCTACCACATCCACTTCTCTCCAAAACATATGAGGCCTTCAGGTGCAAAATCTACACCTGGGAAGTGGAACAAACAGAGTGAACATATCCTCCACAGAATCCTACTGACCCCTCTTGGAGCTACAGGCTCAAGGGCTGCAGTGTCTCCACCAGAATGTCCTGGTCCAGAGTGTCTAAAAATGTCCCCAAATGTACCCAACGCACACCTCCTAGGAGAGATTTTAAAAAAAAAAATGCTGAGAATATCACGTGCCCTTAAACTCAACTCTGCTACACGGCTGGTGAGAATACAGCATGACACAGCCACCATCACAAGAAGGCTCAGTGGTTTCTTACAAACCAGCAAAGGGTTCCCCCATCCATCCCTGGGACTGGATGCACATTCATATAGTCATCGCATATATTCCTGATTGTATCAGACACTCAGCCATACACTGAGAACTACTTAGCAATTAAAAGGGATAAGCTCCTGAGACACAAAACAGCCTGATAAGTGAAATCAACCAGACCCAAAGGCTGCACACAGCATGGCTCCGATTATAGGCCATGTGGAGAAGCAAAGCGACAGGGCTAAGAAGCAGCCCAGGAGTTGAAGGAGGGACACAGACCAAGGAGGGGGACACAGAGGACCTTGTTGAAGTGCAGGAGCTATTCTGTATCTTGGCTGTGCTGCTAGGTGTGTGGCTGTGTATACTGTTGAAATGTACCCCACATGGCTGGTGTCATGGCATAGTGGACTAAGACTCCTCCTGAGGTGCCCGCATCCCATATGGGTGACAGTTCATGTCCCAGATGTCCCACTTCTGATCTAGCTCCCTGCTTATGACCTGGGAAAGCAGTGGAGGATGGCTCAGGTCCTTGGGCCCCTGCATCCATGTGGGAGACCTGAAAGAAGCTCCTGGCTCCCAAGTTCAGATGGGCCCAGTTCCAGCATGACAGCCATCTGAGTAGTGAACCAGTGGATGGAAGATCAGTCTTTCCTTCTCTCTGTAAGTCTGCCTTTCAAATGAGATTCAAATAATTTTTTAAAAATTACATTGCGCACCTGAAAATGTTAGGGTGGTTGTATGTTGCATATACATTGTACTTCAATGAATGTTGTTGAAAGAAAAATAAATCGAGGGGCTGGCATCATGGCACAGCAAATTGAGCTGCTACTTGTACCACCAGCATGCAACAGCTAGGACTCAGTCTGATCCAGTCTGACTTCTGATCCAGCTCGCTGCGAATGTGCCTGGAAAAGCAGCAGAACCAGGCCCAATTACTTGGGCCCCAGACATCCACATCAACAACCCAGCTAAAGTTCTAACCTCGTAGCTTCAACGCGGCCCAGCCCTGGCCATTGCAGCCATTTGGACAGCGAATTGTTAAGTGGAAGATTTCTTTCTCTACCTCTTTCTCTGTCACTGTCTTTCAAATAAGAAAATCTCAAAGAACAAAACATGTACATGAGGACCAGAGAACTTTGAAGTTCAGTTCTGTGAAATCATACTCTTTCAAAACTTGCTCCATGGCCTTGACCCAAGCCTGTTTCCTGGTCAAGCTGCTCCAGGTCCTTGTCAGCACTTGGAATTGTTGGTAGAATTTTAACCACTCTACCAGTTAAGAAAAATCTTAACGCAGATTGTCTCTGACTTAAACCAAACACACAGGACAGGGACCCACTGCAGGTCTCAGCCAGTATGGCCCCTTTGGGTGTGGGTCCCTCTGAAGTGCCTATAAGTCACTGCGGGGACATTGCTGGAGATTGGTGGAACCTGGGACGGTTATTTGGGGTCAGAGTGCAGTTTTTGCTGCAATTATGGGCTTTTGTAGAGTAAAAGTGTGGCGTCCTCAGGCAGAGAATTCTGAAAGGAAATGAACCAACACCCGACTGTTATCCCCAGCTGCTCTCACACTTTCAAATGAGTGAGTCTTTACAGAGCTTTGTGGCTTCGCTTTAGAAATGAAATTGGATAGTATTAAGACCATCCAGTAAAAAACAATTAACACAAGCATAGAGGAAAATTTTGTTTAAAGGGTCAGCAAGAAATCCCTAGAAAACCTGTTCCTCACTTGTGTGTGTGTGTGTGTGTGTCTAACCCAATAAGGTCAGATAAGATGAGGACAGCACTAAGTCAGCGCACAGAATTTGAATGATCTCGACAACTTTTTTTTGTATGCTGCAGCTGAACCTCAACATGTGGGAGGGGAAGGAACAGCTTACACCGGAGCTGGGGCTTCTGTGCTTTATCACAGGGCAATTCCTCTTCAACTCTTCCTCCTTAATCCGTTCGCTCAGCAAACATTCAGCAGCCTCAACCAAATATGCTAGAAGCAGCAGAAGAGCGTGGGGGGATGGGTTTCAGCAGATGCCTGCATTAAATCCATTACACTAGTCTCTCCCGATCTGTTTAGAAAATTCCAGAATTAAACCAAAAAAAAAAAAAAAAAAAGAAGAAGAAGAAAAGAAGAAAAGAGGTGACATTGGCTGGAGTAGAGAGAAGAAAGACAGAGAAGAGAGAAGGGGGCAAGGCTTGTGGCCTCCACATTCTCATAGTGGAATAGTGGAGTGTCGGGGGTCGGGGGTCCCTGACTCTGCCCGGGGGCCCAGCTGGGATACACTCTGGGAATCAGCGGGTGATCTGGGAGACCTGGAATGAGCTCTAAGCTCTTGGATTGACCAGCCCTGGCTGCTGCCAGAATCTGGGTTGTGAATCTATAAAGAAGAGTTTTCCAGCTCTGTGTCTGTCTTTCCAATAAAACGAACACAAATAGCTTTTGTTTTTGTTTTTGTTTTTTTTTTAAAGAGGAAAATAAAAAGCCAAGGAGTCAGAAGCCCTGAATATGCATTGGTACACTTCCCCACCAGCTGTGTGCCCTGAGGCAAGTGTCTGACCCTCTCTGTGCTTATATTTCCCCTGTGAAATAGTGAAGGCTAGTGTCCGCTCACACCGTTGCTGTGAGGATTAAACGCATTAGAAACCAAAATTATTAAATATGCAGGAAGCAGGGAGAGCCATGTACAAGTACCTACTATGTGCTGGACACAAGAGACACATCACGTACACATGCTCATACACACATTTTTCAGGTCCTCTCAATCACAGGTTCTGACCTCAGCTGCCTGTGTCCCCGTCAGGTTTCACAGTGCATTTACGTGCAAGGAACAAAGCCCTGGGCTTCATTTTCTCCCCTCGCTGCCCTCAGCTGCGCTCGGCCAGGCCTCCGCTTCCCTGCCCCATGATAATCCCTTGGCTTTACAGTCACTTTCAGTTACAAGAACAAAATACGGGAGGAAATTACAGCTCAATTTGTGGATTTAGAAAGCGTGGGGCAGCCTACTGTGAACACTTCAGTACACATCTCACTCCCAGCCCCGGCCCCGCCCCGCCATGGAAGACAGACGGGCAACAGAGAGAGGTTGCTGCACCTGTCTCCAGCCCCCACCAGCATTGGTTCCTCCCACACCCAGGCAGAGAGACAGTGGCCTGGAAGGAACGAGAGAGGACATGGCCCACCAAGGCCTTTTGTTAGTGCAGGGCAGGTGCTCACAGGAGTGGTCCCTGCAGGGTGCAGCAGAGCGTTCCTTCCAGACCCCTTCTTAGGAACAGGAGCGCTCTGCAAGGCTTCTTGGTCCTCCAGCTGGGTTCACTAGCCCTGATTTGTCCCTGCTCAGTACTCTTCTAAGGAAATGCCTGGAGCTGGGCGATAACTGACGAAGCAAAGGAACTTGGTTCCTGATTCTGCCGGCTGGAAATTCCCAACAGCATGGCGCTGGCCTCTGGCTGTGTCCTGTAAGTGGCCCAGGAACCAGACCCGTGCAAAGAGAACATTTTTGCGAGTGAGAAAGCAAGACAGCAACCCTTGGAACAACCTGTTTTTGTGCAAATGAATCCATTCCTGTGAAACTTAGCCTCGGAGACCAGCATTAGCCCCTTCATGCAGGTGGAGACTCCATGGCCTTTGATCCTCCTAGGCCCCACTCCCATACCATGATACAAGGGACCAAGTGTCCAACGTGTGAGCCTTCTGGGGACAGACCGCATCTGCGCCCCCTTTGTGGCAGGACTTCTACTTCCCACTGACCCTGAGTGATCCCTATTCATGACGCTGCTGTCAGACTGGCTTCCTGACTCCTGAAATCCCCAGCTAGGAGACATGCATCCCTGCATGAAGGACCCTGGTCCAGAGATGTCCCATCAGTGTCTCCCATACAGCAGGTACATCCACTAAGCTGCGCCCCCTCCACGCTCCCCAGATGGAGGCAGGTCTGTGACAGCTCCATGCTATCAAGTGTCCAGCCAGGAAAGGAGACATCAGCCTCCTCTACCAGCAGGTGTCTCCAATCGCTCCAGGTGGCTTGCTTCGGTTTCCCCATATGACCCTGGCAAGAGCTGCTGCTTTTGGAAGGAACAGAGGGAAAAAAAAAAAAAGAAAGAAAGAAAGAAATCTCTCCTCCATGAATTCATCTTTTCCCTACACAGAAACAGCAGTCACTGTTCCTGTTGAGGCCCTGGCAGGTCCCCATGGAGACATCACCATCCTCCAGTATTCCAGAACACTTCAAGGCCAGCATTGTGGCATGGTGGGTAGAGCCACTGCCTCTGATACCAGCATCCCAGATGGGCACTGGTTCAAGTCCTGGGTGCTCCGCTTCCAATCCAGCTCCCTGATAATGGCCTGGGAAAAGCAGAGGAAGATGATTCAAGAGCTTGGGCTAGAAGAAACCCCTGGCTCCTGGTTTCAGACTGGCCTGAGCCCAGCCATAGTGGTCAACTGGGGAGTGAACCAGTGGTTGAAAGATCTCTCTCACTCTCACTCTCGCTCTTCGTCTCTCTTTCTGTAGCTCTTTCAAAATAAATAAATCTTTGGTATATGAACTAGAATCCCCAAGCCAAAGCAGATATGTATTTCAACATCCCATGCCCTGTTTTTAGGTTTTATGTATTCGAAAGGCAGAGAGACACAGACAGGCAGAGACCTGTACTCACCGGTACATTCCCCAAATGGCCACAACATCCAGAGCTGGGTCAGACCAAAGCCAGAAGCCTAGCATTCAGGATGCATTTTCCAGGTAGCTGGCAGGACTCCAAGGACCTGAGGCACCACTTGTTACATGCCAGGATGCACATTAGCAGGGAGCTGGACACAAGAATCAAACCCTGGACTAGAAGTCAGACACTCTGATATGAGATGAGAGCATCTCAACCAGTGTCTCAATCACTGATCCAAACAAGGGCACCCCCAGGCCCTGTCCTAAATTGTGGCCAGCATTGTGGAATAGCAGGCTAAGCCACCTCCTGAGCCACCAGGAGCCTCCTACATAGGCTTCGCTTCTACTCCCGGTTGATCCACCTCCTATCCAGTTCCCTGTTAACACACCTGGAGAAAGCAGCAGATGATGGCACAAATCCTCGGGCCCTTGTAGCCATGTGGCAGACCTGGATGAAGCCCTGGGCTTCTGCCTTTGTACCGGACCAGCCCAGGCTGTTAAAGTCATTTGCAGAATGAACCAGTGAATGGAAGATCTCTCTCTCTTTCTCTCTCTCTCTCTCTCTCTCTCTCTCTGTCTCTTTACTTCTGGGTCTCAAACAAATTACAAAAATCTTCTAAAACATTTGCATAACATTTTTGAAAGTCCTATTATTCCTCATGGCTTTAAGGAATTAACAGCATAAAGGGGATTTAAAAAAAAAAAAAAGAGGCAAAGGCAAAGAAAATAGGTTGAAAATCCATTAGGCAATGAAGAGAACAGCTACTTGCTGAAACAGATGCAAGAAATGCTGTCTCCAGGGAGAGTGCATTTCCAGAAAGGCACAAGCGAGAAGCCTTGGAAATTGTCTTCTGATACTTCAGGCTGAATTATCTCCATCTCTGATAAATTATTTTTAAGTCATTTCCTGGTCTTTGGTGTATGTACACCCATTTTAAACGCTCCATGACCTTCCTGAAAGAGGAAAAAAAAAAAAAGCCCATCTTCAGGAGTATCAAGGTTAACAGCCCAGCCGGCATCATCATTCCAGGAAGGTGTGGAGCATGAGAAAGGTGTCCTAGCAACAGCCAATCTCGCTAGTCACCGGCTGCGTAGCTGCTCATGGGTGTCAGGAGCCTCACATACAGATAGATAAGCACCATGCCACCAGCGCTGATGACTGGCAGACACCTTGCTCCGTGTTCCAGAAACTCACAGCCTCCAGACTAAGGACACAAGCCAAGTGACAGCTGTTGCACAAGAAGACAACCTGCTGCCTCCTCTGGGGTTAGCAGCACAGCCAGGTGTCCATGAAGGATCCAGCAAAAGTCCCAAGAATCAACAGCAGCCATCCAGGTAGCAAGAGCCTACAGGAGCTGTCCTCCTCTTGGCTGGTAACACAACCGAAACTGGCATCAGCCATGGATTTCTGGCAGTTAATCCCACTTCAGCACCACCCAGGCTCAGCTACTCTGGGCACCTGGGGAGCGAAGCAGTGGTGGAAGACTTCTCTGTGTGTGCATTTTAAATAAAGTTAATACATTTTTTAAGAAGACCTCATCTGGAGCTGGCATTGTGGCACAGTGGATCCAGCAGCCATCACGTGCAACAGCAGCATCCCATTATGAGTGCCAATCTGCATTCCGGGCAATTCCCTTCTGATTTGGCTTCCCGTTGATGCCCATGGGAAGGCAGCAGAAGGTGGCTCAAGTGCTTGAGCCCTTGCTTCCTGATCCAGGCAGTTTGTAAAAAAGGAACAGTGTGACTTGATAAGGGTAGGACAGGTTGTGTCTGGAATCTTGAATTCACAGACTGTTGCTGCCAGGGACTGAGGTCAAAGTCCATGGGCAATGGTCCATGGGTGGGCAAAAGTCCAAACCCAAGGCCAAGGCCTATAGATGAGGGTCTGCGGATGAGTCATGCCCCAAGGCCACTGTGTACTTTAGGATATCCTTGAGGCAGTCACATATTGACTTCTGTACTTACGTCACACTGTTGTTTCCCAATGCTCAAGCTTGAGCTGGTCAACATCAACATGGAACACAATAGCCAGCATTTATGCCACATCAACTCTTGTCATTTGACTCCCCAAACAATTCAATAAAAGATAAAGGCAAGGCCTGGTACAGCAGCTATATGGGATCCCATATGGGCACCAGTTCAATAAATGAAAGACACAGTAGATGAAAGATTTCTCTCTCTCTCTCTCTCTCTCTCTCTTTCTCTCTCATTATTTCAATCTCTTCCTCTCTGTCATTTCACCTTTCAAATGCACAAAGATTTACAAAGAGTCAGACTTCACCCACAAATGTACGCATAGGAGAGACATGCCTGCATGAGTCAAGAAGACGGCCTCAATCACACCTGTCTCTCTCCTCAGACCCAATTCCCACTGACTCACAGACCTGCACCCTTCTTCCCTGCCTCTGACACTTCTGCACAGGAAATCTACTTTACATTCAGAGGCAGTAACCCCTCCTGCATATAGGAGACCCAGGTCCCAGCCGTAGCTCAGGAATCCATCCGGGGGAACTGTGTGCCCAGCTCAGAGTTAAGGTGAGTACAGTATCATTAGATGCACATAGCAAGGTGTGTTCACTCAGTATCATCTCAGGAGTCACCCTTCAAAGTGGGTGTATCGCATGCACCCTGTCTATTTCAAGTGCCTTCCCATTTACTCACTTTGCTGTCTAGGTGGAAAGCACCTGCAAACATGTCAAGTTCTGGTATACCTGCCATTCCCTGCTTTACTTGGGGACTCTCGGCACCTGCTCCTGAGACCTCTCTCATAGCACCTACCACCGCATTTGCAATTTCTCTGCACACACATGCCCACAGAATCACATGCTCTCGGAGACCTGGTCCCTTGCTCTACACCCAAGGACAACAACATCTCCTCAAAAAGCTTGAATGATTGAGTTCAAGGGCAACTCCCAAAGAAGTCACACTCAGGTTTACAGGCACAAAGGACCAACATGCAGGTCTCAAGTTCACAGAGGCTCCCAGGAGACAGTCTGTCTATATCCCAAATTGTACAGCAAACACTGACACAGAGTTCAGGCTGCTCACACAGGTCATCCTCTTGCAACATAATACATCCTTGGCCGAACTCCAAGTGTCCCTAAAACTCACTGTGGGACCCACACTAGACAGGCAAAAGCTCCTAACCCTGCCCTGCTTGGTTCTACACAGCTTCCCTGCCCTGAGCTAACCAGGGTTGATTCTCAGCACCATTGGAACTACAGTCATCCTCCTGCAGCCAGTGTCAAGTACTACAGATGTAAGGAGGGGAGTCTAGCACAGAAGCCTACACAAACCACATCAAACCTGCAGCTTTTGCACTCGGGTAAATTATTTTGGCAAGCTGTTTCTATTTTTCATTTCTACTTTTCCCCCCTTTGATGAATGGGTGCTGGAAGTCCTGGCTGTATTGGGAAAAAAAAAATGCCACATCTTTGGAGAAGAAAAATTCATTAGTAAATCCACCTACTCAGAGAATTTATTTTCAAGGCTGAACTTTGGGGAGGTTTTAGCGTGAATGCCCTGACTAATGGGAAGCATGAATCTATTCCAGATGGTTAATTACTTTTTATCATTCCTTTTAATAATAGTTAAGAATAAGACGACAATAGGTGTGAAAAATGAGAACGCAGAATGAATTAAATGCCAGTATCCTGTACCCATTTCCCAAAAAGGAACAAGCTGGAATTATGGCTGAAAATCTTCGTACCAGGCTCTAAAACCAGCAGAGCTTACAATTTATGGGCTCTGTAAAAACAACGGATTTCTATATTAACTTTAAAAGGTTCCCAAGACATGGTCGGGAAGAGGCTGCTATCCAGCGGGAGAGTGGGGCTGCAGAAGGGGCCTGCAAGATGTGAGAGGAAAGGGATGCATCTTAGCAGAGTCATTTGACTGCTTGAAAAGCTAAGTTACAGAGAAAGGGAGATCAAGAGAGAGGGAGGAGAGATCTTCCATCTTTGATTCATCCCCCAAATGGCTGTAGCTGCCAAGCACAAGCCAGGTGAAGCCAGGAACCGATTTCCCCCTCTGGATCTCCCAAGTGGGTGGCAGGGACCCAGATTCTTAGCCCATCTTCCTCTGCTCCCCAAGGTGCATTTTGCAAAAAAGCTCAATAAAAAAAGTGATGCGACCAAGACGCGAACTGGTGCTCATATGGGACGCTAGCCTCACAGGTGAGAGCTAAACTAACTGAACCACAGCACGAGCCCCAGGGAATGTGATTTTAGACAAGCTCACCCTTCACCTGCTCAAAGGTCTCACTGAAACCTCTACCCTAGAAATGGGCATCTGTCAGGACAGCATCGGCCCACCAGGCTCATCTCATTTCCTTGGGCTCCTGTGCTATCCTGGGATGCACAGACAGAACCTGTCTCCTCTTGCAGGTGCCCCATCCCAGGGGCTCTGTGCCTTTCCTCCCAGCGAGCCTGTCTTCACCGAAGGAAGGCCCAGGCACAAGCTGCAGATCCCCACTGGGAAGCAGCTTGCCCTAGGAGCTCCCTGCCCCCTCACTCTGCTGGGAAATCAGTCCTTCTGAGCCCAAAGCACTCTGGCTGGGCTTGAGTGGTACCCACAAAATCCACCTGTCTGCCCCAGCAAACTGTGAGGAGCCTCAGGACAGGCAGAAGCGAGTCAGGCGCAGCCGCATTCAAGGCACAGCATCCCGAAAGGTTTCCGAATGGGTGAGTAAGTGCACAGGGACCCGCACTAGGCGTGTTCAGATTCACCTGCCCGAGCCTGTGGATGCAGCTCTCTCCGGAACATCATCTTACAGTGACTGAAGTCTCTCCTGGCAGAAGATCCCTGGAAGTCACATTCTCTTTGGAAATCTCCAGATTTAAATGAAACCAAGTCTAGGAAACGTTTTCTTTCCCTGTCATGTGCCATTCGGAATTTATAACAGCATTTTGTGGGCATACAAAATGATCAGCGTGTTGTAGCTGTATTGGATTTCGAGTCCCACCCGTGATTACCTTGGCAAAAGCAGATCTTAGACAGTCAGCGGCTCAGATGTCCCTCACTCTGTATGCTGAAAAGTGGGGTGCACATGCCACACACTGGGGAATGCCACAGCCCGAGGAACAGCATATAGGATGACAGTATTGTATCCAAAACACTGGACTGCAGAATAAAATTTGGAGGGGAGTGGTGTTGGTTAGCAAAGTCTGAACCAGCACCCCAAATTCACACATGACTAAACTTGAAGGGATCAGTACCTTCAGTAGCCTCATACCCAGTTAGGCTTAGGTTTAGTAAATTTGTTTGAATTTCAGGCTAACAGGTTAGCTATTGTAAGCCTATGCTATAATTTCTCCTTTTTTAAAAAAAATACCATTTGCTTATTTATCTCAAAGGCAGAGTGACAGAGAGGGGAAAAGGATCTTCCATGCACTGCTTCAGTCCTCCAGTGCCCGCAGCGGGTCAGGGCTGAGCCAGGCTGAAGCAGGGCTCAGGACCGCTATGCTAGTCCACGTTCAAGTGCTTGGGCCATCAGCTGTGGCCTCCCAGGCAGCTTAGCCAGAGAGGAAGCAGAGTAGCCGGGACTTGATGAGACACGGCGAGGCAGCTGTCCCAAGCAGTGGGACACGTACCCTTCCTATGAATGTTCTGAAGATCTGTCATACAAGACAAAACAGGAACCATCTGATGCCAATCCAATGAGATAAGAAGGGCTGGCGAGGATAATAGGTGGGTACAGGAGCAGCTCAAATGCCACGCACAGCAGCATTTACCTGAGCAACAACACCTGTGCCTGCAACACCTGCTAAGCATGGGGGCCGGCACACCAAGGATGCTTTACAGTGAAAGATATGGAGCTGAAAGATGACACTCAGCACTGTGCTGTATACCGGGTACCAGCACCTTCCATGTTGTCCCCTGCCTAAATGACACACATTTTGATTCTCTTTTAAGGCTCTTTACTCAACAGCAAAAAAAAAGAAAAAGTAGGAACCAGAGTGGTGGCACAGAGGGTTACGGTTCCACCTGCAAAGCTGGCATCTCATACTGGAGCACTGGTTCAAATCCTCGGTGCTGCAAATACAACTGGAAAACCAGCTGAGTACTTACTTAAGCCTCTACCACCCACATGGGAGACCCAATTAGAGTTTCAGACTCAGCCCAGTTGTAGCCACTGTGGTCATTTGGGTAATGAACTAGCAGATGGACTCTCTCTCTCTCTCTCTCCTTTTCCTATAAATACATAAATCTGTTTTTAAAAATACACCAAAAGATAAGCAACCAACTGAAGACTTTTTGACTAGGGCAAAGACAGCCTAACTGTTACACAGAGAACAAACTGGTAACCAATTAAATGTTTCTCTGTGTTATCAAATACCTTTAGAAAACGTACTGAAAACCTGAGTGACAATCCGAAGAGAGAGAAGAGAAAGAGCCCACAGGCGTCAGAGTGTTTTGCTGTGCTTGGGGACAAATTTTTTTTTTCTCAGCGTTTCAGTTTCTGGAATTTGCCACTTACAGTGTCCCTCAAGACACACAACACAAAGTACTGGGTTTTGTGAGTCAATTAATGAAAGATTTCCAGTAGGTCTTTCTTCTGAATGGATGACTTCTAAAAGGGAAATCTTGTTCCAGGAGGAGCTGTCTATGGCTCAGAACTCAATGACCGCTTTTTCTAAAATAACAGCAATGGTTGGGGACAAAGTGACAAGAACACCAGCACAGCAGAACTCACTCCTTCATCCTCGCCAGATGATCATAGCGAGGCGTGCAGAAGGCTGACGCATACTGATCAGAAAGACATAGGTGATTTGTTTCCTGTTGGTGTGCACCTGTGGCGAAGGGCAGCAGGGAGCAGGGAGGGCTTGGTTCAAGTACTTGGTTCACTGTCATTCAAAGTAGGAGACCTGGCCTGAGTTCCCAGCGCCTGGCTTTGGTGCAGCCCCTGCTGTTGCAGGCATCTCAGGAGCGAACCAGTAGGTGAACCATCTCTGTCTCTGTCTCTCCGCCTTTCAATTAAAGTAAATTTAGACGAAGTCAGATTTTTTAACACTGGTTTCATAAAATGGGCAGATGCCTGAAAATTTTGGAAACAGATACAAATTTAAAAAATAAACGATGCATCACTTGTTGTAGGTCTTTAACTCAAGATGTAATGACTTATTCTTAAATGATAGGTGGCTATCAAGGGCAGAGGGGCTCTCACAGATATTTTCAGAAAAAAAATATATATATATATTTAATGTGTCCCCTCAAGGTAAAGGTGACATTTGCACAATGAATGAGAAAGTAATGCTTTCCAAAAAAGTACTCATGGTATTGGGAGAGGCATTTGGAAAATGTATGTTTGGAAACGCTTCTGTGATTAATGATTTGTGGCTGAAAATGCTATAATTTGATTTATAAAAACTACTAGCTGCACGCTCGAAAAAACTTGGAAAGGGATTTCTGTAGCCTTTTAAGCATCTTCTAAATGAAGGGTTTCAGCGGGTTTCGAACCCATTTGCTAAAAGTATTGAAATTCAGCACCTTCCTGTTAGTTGGCAAGAACAGTGACGAGTGTCATAAGAAACAAAAATGTACTAGCGGGATTTGAACGAAAACGTTTGCATATCACGTAGGTAGGTTTGAAAAATGAGTAGCAACATGGAACAAGCAACACCAACTAGGAATTTCTTCCACTTGGATCTACATTATCTTTTGGTGGTTAATCTTTGCAGGTACTGAAACCAGAAGTAAGTGAATTAAAACCAGACATGTGAATTACTGTATCACAAAGTATTAAATCAAGACAGGGGAAATAATAAAGCATATGTCCTAACACTGGCGTCATGGCGAAGAGACGTGTAATGTCATTGGAAGGAGAACAAACAGATCTTCTGCACTATTAAATTAAAACTTTTCAAACACAGTTTAATGCCCCTAATTTTTTTTTTTTACTTTTTTTTTTTTTGCCAAGGGAGAGTCTTGGCATTGACTATCGAAACACCAGCATCCCACATTGGAGTGCCTGAGCTTCCTAACACACACCCTGGCAAGCAGCAGATCATGCTGTCAAACACTTGACAGTCTTGGATTGAGTTCTGGGCTTTTGGCTTCAGCTGGACCCAACCCTGGCTGCTGCACCATTTCGGTAGTTAATCAGTGGATGGAAGTTACCTTTAATCATCAATAGGAGTCAAACAGAGGTGAGAAATCACAAATCTATAAAAGGGAGAGACCATCCACAGGCATCTCCAAGGTAATGAGGAAAAAACACACAGGACATTTTTTTTTAACAAAGGACAGAGAACTAAACAGAGGCAAGGCACTGTGGACATCTTTGCAGGAAACGTGCCAAACTCAGGTAAGAATGAACACTTGGGACAGCCATTGCTATTTCAAGTGAGACCTTAAGAACTTATTAAAATCAGACACACAGCTGAAAATATTAACTGTAATTTTTTTTCCTATCCTTTACTTGAATATCAAGGTGCTGACTCTTTGTTACTATTTTTTTTCATGACGATATATTTATTTGAAAGGCAGAGTGACAGAGACAGAAAAAGCAGGAGAGAACTTCCTTCTGCTGCTTCACTCTCCAGATGGCCACAACAGCCAGGCACCAGGAAGCCCATGTAGAGCTTTCATGTGGGTAGCAATGTGGGTAGTAAGTACACGGGCCACCTTCCACTGCTCACAGGCACATATGCAAGGGGCTGGACCAGAAGCAGAGCAGCCAGCACTCACACTGCCACTCTCATAGGAGATCCCAGCACTGCAAGCAGGTAAACCATGCATGCCCCAATGCCAGCTTCTATGATTTATTCCGATGGCTTTGTTATACAAATATTATAATGATGATGTTAATTATCAGCTGGTGTTTACTGAATTCCTATGAAATGCCAGTCCCAAAGGGAGCATATATTAACTCCAGTTCCCACAACACATCTAGAGACAGCCAGAAAAGCAGGAGAACAGGAAGCTCACTGAGTTGGACACAGGTGTCTTCGCCTTTGGGGTCGGGTCCCCTCGGATCTGGAAACCCCATTCTGCCTCACATCGCTAACCTATACCATGCTGAGTCCTCCAGCCCTGTCTGCTAGCACCTGATAGAGTAAAGGAACTGATAGAAAGACTAAGAACAGACTCTGAAAAAGAGGAAATGAACTGCGTTTTGGTTGTTTTTGTTTTGTAGAAAGTATCACAGTACGAGAGCACTTCAAAAAACAGCTGCAATAGAATCAAAAAGATATGCTTCTTTTTATGCAAAAAAAAAAAGAAATCCATGTATATGAGCGATCGTCAAAACTGTTGTGGAAAACATATTTAATACAAAAACAATGCATGAATTTCAGATGTCTGGAGCACCACATTAGCATCTTTTATTATGATTCTCCATGAGCATTTTGAAGTCACCTCATCTCCTTTGACAGATGACAAAACTGAAGCGTTTTAGGGATGAAATGAGGATGGACTTGGAGAAACAGTCTAGAACATAAAGAACAGTGTTTGCAATACCTGACTGCATCCATCCCTCTCAATGTCCACATGCTTTTCCTAGGCCGTGTCCACGTGTATATTTCCTTATTTTCTATATAAGCCATAGACAGATAAAAACATGCATAATGCTTATTTTCATACATATATTACAAAAGGCAGATATTTGGGGCTAACACTGTGGTTTACTGGAGTAAGCCGCTGCCTGTGTGGCCAAGCAGGACTGGTCCTCTTCTGATGCTCTTCCCTGCTGTGCACTGGGGAAAGCAGCAGGAGATGGCCCAAGCACTTGGACCACTTGGACCACGACACTTACATCAGACACCAGATGATGTGTGTGTAACACTGCCTTTCAAATAAACAAGTCTTTACCAAAATAATAAAATAAAAAGAAAGGCAGTATAGAGAGATCTGTGCTTGGATGTAGAGTCTTTCATTTTTTAACAATTTTGTGTTGTTGTTGTTGAAAAGGCAGATTTATAGAGAGAAGGAGAGAAATCTGGTTCATTCTCCAAATGACAGTTATGACCAGAGCTGAGCTGATCCATAGCCAAGAAGCTTCTGGCCAAGAAGCTCCATAGCCAAGAAGCCAGAAGCTTCTTCTGAGTCTCCTATGCAGAGGCCCAAGGCTTTGGACCATCCTCCGCTGCTTTCCCAGCCATAAGCCAGGAGTTGGATCAGGAGCAACCGGACATGACCTGGCACCCTTATCAGATGCCAGGACTTTTAGATAGAGGATTAGCCAATGAGCCATCGCTGTACAGGCCCCTGGATGTAGATTCTGAATTACGATCTTGGTGAATACATACTCATCCGCTAAGTCAATTGTGTCAGACTTTCCATGACCTTGTTTGCCTCCTGGTCTCACGGATGGCTTCTAATCACTCAGTAATAAAATTGGGGGGTTATTGGGACTTTCATGAATATGGCACCATTTCCCGCTGCAGACTGATTTCCCCAGGACAGAGTTGCAGAGGGGAGATGGCCACTTCGGAGCTATGAGTTATGGGTATGCCTCACGTGACACACTTCCAAATGGCTCCCAAAAGTGTAATTCTAATTCTTCCAGGGCCACCAGCTAGCTGAAGTTTCATGAGCCCAGGTAAAGCTCTTGACCTTTCTGGGCAAGAAAGCAAATGTATATTTGCAAAACAATTCTGCTCTTTGTCCATTCCTCAGAAGTCACACCAGCCCCTCACCCCCCCACCCCTTGGATTTTCCTGTTTTGACGGAGTGACCTCTGTATTCTGTTTTACAGTATCAATAATAGAAGAATAGTAGTAGTAGTAGTAGTAGCAATAATAAAACCCTCCATCTCTGAAAACTAATTTGAAATACTAATTTACACACTGACCTCACTTGAATTATCTCTGCCCATTAGAGAAAACCTAGACAATCAACCAGCTCGGTTCCCCCAGTGTCTACAGAATTGCTGACCATCACAAACTCAGAACTGGACCTTGCACAAAAGCCTGGGGTTCCGCCAAAGCCCCCATATTTCTGTTGGCAAAGCAGGGTCTCCCTCCCTGCACTCAGCCTGGTGCTGTCCCTCCTTCCACCTGCCTCTCTCTCCCCACACAGCCCTGGACAGTGATTGGCTGGGAGAGTCACAACAGGCATAAGGACTTTGTGCCCTCCTTCACTCCATGGATGACAGGCAGTGCCAAGCAAAAATGGCAACCAAAGTTGGCCTCACAAAAGCAAGGTTTTTAAATAGGCTGTCTTTTCAGCACATATTCTTAGCACAGCCCCCACAGAATCTTCCCACTTAGTATACATCATCAGTTGGGCTAGAAAAACCCACAGATTCCGGTCATATTATTTGTCGACAGTGACAAAGGTTACACAGAGTAAGTGGGGAGAAGACGTGGGTGCCAAACAAATGAAGACACAATTACTGGATTGTTTGTGATCTGGGAGCCATTAGGGAAGACAAATGCCATGGAACACTGAGAATGTCTAGGGTGGGGGCATATGACCCAGTTGAATTGAACTAAGCATACTTCCAAAGTTCATGGGCAAAAGTAGGATTAATGGACAATCTGATTTTGGTATCAAAGAAACTAAAGTCCATGCTTAGTTTGTCATAATGTACATATTCTGTATACTTTTCAAAAATACATTTATGTGATTCACTGGCAGAGTGACAGAATGAGAGGGAATAGGAAAGACAGAAAGAGTGTGTGTGTTTTAGCCTTTGATTCACGCCCTCCAATGGCTACAACACCCAGAGCTGATCCAGGCTGAAGCCAGGAACCAGGAGCTCCCCCACATCTCCAACATGGGTGGCAGAACACTCAGGCACCTTGCACCATCCTCTGATGATTTTTCCAGGCACATTATCACGGGCTTGGACCTGAACTTGGACCTGGACCATATGCAGAGCAGCCTAGAATATTACACCTCACTCCAATAGGGGATGTCAGCATTACAAGATGGGGTTATTATCCCAATGCACCATGATGTTAGCCCTTTCATGAACTTTTGGAACACACTCTGTATGCATGGATTCCAGAAATCTTTGCACTAAGGCAAACTTGTCTTTTAACTCCATCTTTCACAAGCTCACTGAGATATTCTCATATCACTGATGGACTTTGGCTGGGTTTCTAAGTCTTCACAAAATGAAGGATCTTGAGCTCAACATTCATTCCATGAGCTTCCTGCTCACAAATTTGTCCTGTAATCTCATTTACTCTTTCCCACAAACCTAAGAGAGTGGCATTTTTATTACCCCATTTTACAGACAAGGCCAGGGAGCACTGCTTAACTTGCTCAAAGGCATACAGCTATCACCTGATAACAGGAGGAGGTGAGGTTCAAACGTAAGCCTCTGTGATGCCAAATTCTCAACTCCTCACTGCACACTCTTCTCCTGTCTTAGAAGAACGTACCCAGAATAGGCCCAATTGCAACGGTGTTGGAAATAAATGCTGGGAACTAGATAAAGCTCCTTAGTGCTCAAACCTGAGTGACTCATAATGAGCTTTCTCTACCCTAACAGCAGATCCAGGCTACATCTGAGTGAATGGGAGCCAAGAAGTATGCATTGAACGCGAGCTGTTAAGATGTTTGCATAACGGAGCAGAGATCTGAACCAAGCAGGAGTGCGCATGTCATAGTGGCGGCTGGACTCCACAGCAAGATTCTTCTTGTATTAATTCTCTTAGCTACCAAACCTACTCAAAGCCTTCCCTCCTAAAAGAAAGGCAGAACAAACACTTCCTTGTTGCCCTGCTCCTCCACCTCTCTCCCTCCAATTCCCAACAAAGTTTTCTTGAAATAATCATCCCCTTCTCTCCATTTGCCCAGTATCACCTCCAATATCACACTCCTTCACTGTGGCTTCTGAGAACCCTTCCTGCTTATCCCAGGCAGCAACACCCATGATCCCTTGCCAAATCTAACAGAAACTTGCCAGTCCTCACATGAATGGCCATTTTTCATTTCTTTAAAAGTTCAGACATTGCTGATCATGACACCCTGAGAAATGTGACCCTGAACGTACTATTTTGAGAGAACTCAAAGGAGAAAATAATGAAATTCAAGGGTAGAAGATTTCTGCTTGGTTGGGAAGAAGGCCTTTGGCACAACAAAGACCTTGTATGTGATAACACAGGAAGAGTCATACTGGACAAGAATGACTGGTGGAAACTGAAGTTAGTGCAAGATGGACTAGATGTGTTATCTAGAAAATTCTTTCCAGCTCTAAGCTTCTAATGGTCAAACCAAAAAAGACACAGAAAAATCATCTTCCACAATTGTTTTCACCAGGGTGGGGACTTGCTCAACACATCAACTCCAGGAGCACTGGGTACTCTGCCAGGGTCAGGGATCCTGAGCATATAAAGGGGTAGAAGTTAAAAAAAACAAGATCTGCTGTTTGTGCCAAAGACCTAAAATGACACGGAGGCTTAAACCGAGGAAGATAACATCTAGCTTGTCCAAGTCCTCAGGGTCCCAGGCTCTTCCCATTATTTCTTCCTTGGGATCCAAACTGGCTCAAGACCACATCTGCTTTCCAGCCAGGAGCAAGAGGAAAAGGGAAGGGGAGACGATGTTGCTCACATTGGAGGACAGGAATTGGGAACAGCAGCCTCTACATCTGTTCAAACCCCTGTTCATTAGTTTATATCTCAACACTGCAGCTCGCTGTAACCATACTGCAAAGGAGAATAGGAAATGCAGTTCTCAGTTGGGTGATCAGATACCCAGTTAAAAAGAGCCTCTCTGTAGGAAAATGAAGAGATCAGAAGTGGTGAGAGAATCAACAGCTGAAATTTTTAATTAGTCTTAAATCTACTGGTCCATTCCCCAAAAGACCACAACACGCAGATCCTGGTCAGGCCCAAGTGAGGACCCCAGAACTCAATCGGGTCTCCCACATGGGTGGCAGGGGCCCAAGCACTTGGGCAATTATCTGCTGCCTTCCCAGGCGCACTATTAAGAAGCAAACTAGAACTGGTGCTCCAACACAAGATGCAAGGATCACATGTGGTGGCTTAAACTGCTGTACCCAACATCAGCCCCCACAAAAAACGAAGGATACCAAGATCCTGACACCTGCCCACAAAAATATTCACCCAATGCCACCCATGAGAGCCTTTACCAGATCAACCAAACCAAGAAGAGTCAAGACATTAACAAGACGCCCAAGGGTGTTAAGTCTCCAGGGAAATGTTTGACTTTTGAAATGTGCAAAGTATGGTGGGCACAAGAAGACACCCTCAAAGAACCCATGAAGACCAGTGCTATGAAGTCAGCAGGCTCAGAGCCAGGAGCACTGCCATAAGAAAACATGTTAGATACATGAGAGTAGCGTCTTGTCTAAACACAACTGAGAAGTCCTCTGGTCTCAGCCGAGGTGGCCGGGGCAGCTCACGGAGCTCTACTTCCATCACTCTCCCATTGCACAGTAGCTGTGCTTGGGCAGCATCCAAGAGTTCAGTGTACTAAATGTTCCATTGTCCAAGGGGAAAAGAAGGAAATGTCACTTTTGTGTAACGGGGAAGCAGTCTTCCATTTCCATCCATCCGAGGTCTCTGAAAACACCCAAATGTAAGAAAACTGAGTTCTAACCCCCGATGACTCCAATGTAATACAAGGCCAAGATGACAGCTTATTTTTAATACACTCTGCAAACAACCACTTCTGCTGCTCACTCCAGAGTCACTTACCACTTTGTTCTCGAAGAGTAATCATGTAAAAAATCGCTTTTCCAGCGACACTCTGTATTTCCTAAATGGATGGCTTCAATTTTAAAGTGTGAGTTCCAAAAGTTATTTGTAAAACCGTTTCCAGAATTTCATCAGATGTCCCAGCTGGTCTGTGTCCCTAGCTTGGAGCCTGGGGTAAATAAAATAAAATATCCCTAGGCTTTGTTTAGCTATACTGCTTCAGAGAGGCAGTTCAGCTTCTTGGAACACAAGGCCACAGCTTAAGATATCACTGGACCTTCTTGGTACTGCTGCCTTCTCTATGTGTCATCTCTTACTGTGAAACAAATGGCTTTTAACTTAAGAGTTAATGCAACATTGATGATGTGTCAGAAATCTTGGCATGGCATGGGCTGGTGTCTATGTCTCAAAATGCTTCACTGGATGGTATTAAACCATTAGTTGGAGCTGCAGCCTCATCTGAGGGCTCAAGGAGGAAAGGAATTCTCTTTCAGCCTCACACACACACAGATGCTCCCATGGGTCCCTCTGCAGAACACAGCAACTGTGTTATTCCACATGAGTGGCAGGACAGCAAGATGGAAGCCAAGATGGCAGCCATGATATTTTTATAATCTCATTCCCAAAGGACCACACGTTCTTTCTGCTGCAATGCATTCATTAGGACTCAGAAAGTCATCACCGTATTTCACAGGAGGGCACTGGGCAGGGAGGGTGTTACAGTCAGGGACAAGGGCCACACTGGCCCCCTTGGAGCTGCCTGCCACAACTTCCCTGCAATGGTCTTAGTGGGCCTATACCAGAATCTAGAGAGAGGCCTCATTCCATTATCGTAGTAATGGGCTTTGTAGTACCAAAATGAGATCCCTAAAAACAACTTCACTGGTTTGAGCAGTTGATGAGGCTGGAAAAGAGCAAGTGGCGATTGCACACAGGAGGGGTCACAGGGCAGGCCAGGAGGCAGAAAGAGCCACTGGGCACACCATCACCAACCTTCTCCTAAGAGTTACTTTCCAATGACGCCTCTTGCCAGCCTCCATCCTCAACCTAAGGACTTCCCACCAAAGCCACCTCCCAAATACCATCTGAATGAAGTTTCTACTCCTTTAGTAACACCAGCAAATGACTCTGAACTCCACCCACCTGGCATCAGCTCAAGACCATCAAAGGCAGCAGCAAGCGATTCACAGAGCTGGAGGAAGAGGTATGGCCCTGCTCTTGATTGTTGAACCCATTGATTTAATAAACACTGAAAGCACTTGATGCAGGTGCAGCTCAGGCCCTGTGGGGTTCCCTCCTGCAACCCTGCCTGCCCAAGGTTTGTCTGGTGCCACGTGGGGAGTGCTCCGTGACATATGGGAACTGTCCAGTTCTGGTTGTGCTTGGTGGGATACACTGACTCACTGGGTGACTTGGTAGGGAACATTCTGTGACCACAGATCTAAGCCACACCCTTCAACACAACTTCTGGTAATAGTGGACTGAAAACTTCTTACACTATTAGCTTTATCGTTAATGCTGGTGTATCGAGCAATTTCAAGCTCAGGCACAGGAAGTTCCAGCCCCACTACTGGCACAGCATGCCCAACCCTTCTATTTAGCCTCCAACCAATTCTCAAACACCTGCTACATACTAAGCTCTGTGCAGCAAGTGGCTCCATTCAGACACATCCGCGTTCTTCCCCAGGCTGATGACTTAATGCCTCTGACGCTCAACTCTCTCATCTTGAAAATGGGATCCAAATACACAAATGCACATGACACTGGCACATTCAAAAAACAATAAATGTTGCCTATTAGTGGGGTGGCAGTCTACTGGGGTACATACAGGGACAAGAAGGCTACTTTCAAAGGGGAAGTTTACAAACAGATGCTTAACCTAGCCTGAACCCAACACTGGAGTTCCTGGCTTCAACACCCAGCTCCAGCTCCTGACTATTTCTCCACTCTGGGAGGCAACAGAGATGGTTCAAAGTACTTGGAACCCTGTCACCTACAAGAGAGGGAACACAAGGTGAGTCCCCAGATTCTGGTACAGCCCAACCACTATGGACGTTTAAGAAGCAAACCAGAAAAGTGGAGTGCACTTTCTCTCTTCTCTTCTCTCTCTCTCTCTCTCATTGATATACTGTGGGCATTTCTGTCCCAATCCCATGATGTATGGCCCTACTGCCTACTGTCCAGTTTCCCCAGAAGGGCAGGGCAGTGTGTTTGTGACTTGTTCGGATACACACGACCTCGATGAGTTCTAACCAACAACACAGAACATTTTTGCAGTAACAGACCGAGACCAGGAACTTGGGTAGCTCCGTCAAGGACACTCAGGAACATGCTGCAAAGACAGAAATAGAACAGAGGGTGGACCATTTCCTCTTGGGCTCTGGCTTTCTTTACCTCTCTTTCTTAACAGTACCGATGGCTGTTTTCTTGAAGTAGAACCATTAGCTCCTGTAGTAGGTGCTGCTTTCATAAACATCCCACAGAAGCACCAAGAGGGAGGTCAAAGCTACATGCTCCTATTGAGGTCCTGCCAGCACCCATGTTGCTTCCAATTGTTTCCATTGCTACCCATCTGTAGTAGAGCCTGCAGTTTTTGCTTGGATTCAGCAGTGCCGGATCGCACGGGCAACACCAACGCAACCCTCCCAGAAGGGATGGCAGAGAACAGAGGTAAAGTGATGCCCAAGCATGTGCAGCCGCCCTGGCTGTGTGCCTGGCACAGTACTGAAAGGTGAGGGAACAAGGAACTGAGGCCCAGCCCACAGTAAGGCTGCAAATTCAGCCCCTCTCAGCACCACTCGCAGTCACTAGTGCTGAAAAAATTCAGCTTGAATCCTGCAGCAGGAGGTTCCAATTTTCTTAATGTAGTCCTTGGTGTCTCAGTTTTATGTCATTCAAAATAGTAGGAAAAAAAAATGAGGGGTGCAGTGAAGTCCTTGAAACATCAGCATGAATGAGACTGTCAGCTCCTTTCCAGAGAGAGCACATTTGGAGAGGGAAACAGGAAGTGAGAGGTTGGAACTTTAGGGAAAAGCAGGGTCACTTGAAAGCAGAGAAGACATGGAGTACAGCAATGCCCCTTTATAAGGCTGCCAGAGGTGGGCTATGGACACGGGACACAGGCTGTGCTGTGCAAATATGATTCCTTTGATGCAAGACCCTCTTTTTCTAAAGATTTGTTTATTTGAAATTCAGTTACAATGGAAAAGAAGTCGTCCATCCACTGGTTAACTGCCCAAGTGACTGCCACAGCCAAGGATGAGGTGGGCCATGACCATGAGACAAGAGCATTATCCGGGTCTCCCATGTGGGTGGCAGGGGCTCTGGCACTTGGGCCATCCTCTGCTGCCTTCCCAGGTGCATCAGTAGAGAAATGGATCAGAAGTGGAGCAGTCGGGACTCCAACCGACAACCATATGAAATGCCTGCAACACAGATAGTGGCTTTTACCTGCTACACCACAAGACCAGCCCTAAGACCCTCTTACTAAACTGCCAGGAACCCAGATGCGGTGATGAACAGCTGACGAGAGCTTAACTTTTCAATAAACACAAAGAAAAATGTTGGGTGATTCTCCATCTTACTCTTCTGTGTTTTGTGCATTCTCCACCATGGCTCTGTCAAGGGCTTCCTTTGCCCCTCTCCCTCCCCGCTGCAGTCTGGACACAAAGATTTCTCATTTCATACACCATTTATTCCAGCAGTCATTCTCTCCAAGTCACTTAGGGTTCCTAGCAAGCAACCATGTCACAGTGAGATGCTGCAGTGACAGGAAGACGGGAGACACCAGGCATGCCCACGGGCTGTAGTGTGGCCCAATCACAAATGCTGAACCGACTGTCAACTGAGGGCAAAACCTCAAATGAGCAGATTGTGTCTGTATCCTTAAGGTCCAAACCAATTCTCCAGTGGCCTCTAGGCAGGCAGGAGACCCCAAAGTCCAGGAGTCAATGTGCAGAAGAAAGCAAGACCCAAGTGGCCAAGGCCCAGAGAACAGCAGCACAGTGTGTCTTAAGCTGCAGCATGCGATGTCAACATCCCATGTTGGATTACTGGTTCCAGTCTTGGCAGCTCTGCTTCCGATCCAGCTTCCTGTCAATGCACCTGGGAAGCAATGGGGGATGGTCCATGTATTTAGGTCTCTGCACCCACTTGGAAGACCAAGATAGAGTTTCTAGTTTCTGATTTCAGCCTGGCCCAATCCTAGCTTTCTAGTCATTTGGAAAGTGAACCAGAGGACAGATCTTTTTCTCTGTCTCTCCCTCTCTCTCTCTGTTTTTCATACACAATAAATCTTTAATAATAATAAAAATATATATGCAAGTGATATAGAACTGCCCAGGCCACCTACTAGGCACAAAACAAAGTTCCTAGCCCCTGAATTCAGTGTCAGCACCAATCAGACTGAAAAACAAGCGTGGCCCAACAACTGTGGTTTATCACAGAAGAAAGCTCCATAGAAACAAGGGAATTACTATCACGGATAGAACCAAGATCTGCTCCCCTGCACAATCAGGCCTTGTGGGCGGTTCAGTACAGCTCTCATCTTTCACACTGCCTCTGCCCCTCCCCACTCAGCTTGGTCCTTAAGATGAAGCATCTGACAGCTCAGACCTTCGTTACACAAAATCACCAAAGACAGACAGACTGGCTCCCAGACTGTAACCTACGCTAAATCCTAGAAGCAAGGGCCAGGCACAGCATAGCAGTTTAGTCTCCACTGTAGGATGTCTGCATCCTATAGATGCCTGACTCAAGTCCAGGCCCCTGTGCTTCCTGCTAATGCACATTCTGGGAGGCAACAGATGATGGCTCTAGCATCCAGATCCCTGCCAGCCATGGGACTGGCCTGGATTGAGCCTACTTCAGCCTGGTCCAGCCCTGGCTGTTAATGGCATTTAGAGAGTGAACCAATAGAGGAGATCTCTGTTCCTCCACGTTTCAAACAAAATGTAAACATGTATTAAATATAAAGACATGGATAATGTGTAATTTAGTATATGTAATGTATTGATATAAGTATATACTATTTAAATATATTTGTGCCACAGATGTGTGCTACCAGATACCTTGGGTGAATACAGAGGCTGAGAATGAGCACCCCAAAGGCAGGAGCACCCCATCACAAGGCAGCACAGGTGCTCATGGCCCTAGACTCATCCATCACACAGCTTTTTCATCTGCCAACAACCCCACTTCATGCTGAGTTCAGGCTCCCCCAGGAACTTCCTGAGTGTTCTGGTCAACCAGAAGCTCTTGTGGCTGGGCAGTGTCCCGGCTTTGAAGCAGTGACATCAGTCAGTCCTCGGGCTCTACAGCGTTCACAGATTCACCCAACCATGGATGGAAAAAACCTTGCGTTTCAATTGCATCTGTACTGAACATTCACAGACATTTTTCTTGTCCTTATTCCCTGAAAATATACTATAATCACTGTTTAGACCGTCTGCTTTGTTGTAACTAATCCAGAGATGATTTAAGACACACAGGAGGATATGCAGGGGCTTTATGCAAATATGACACCATTTTGTATGAAATCAGTGGAATCAATGCCCTGGGGATAACAAGGAACAACAACGTATCTCTTTGCAATTAAATTCTTCGGCATCCCAAAGCCTATTTCTATTGGAAATGCCTCTCCACTAATATAACTCTGGAGATTTCAAACTTCAGGACAGGAATCAGTGGGCAGGTGTTCGGTCCAGGAATTAAGACGCTGCTTGGGATGCTGGCATCTCATATCATACTGTCTGGACACAAGTCCATCTCTGCTCCCAAGTCCACATTCCTGCCAATGCAGTCCCTTAGGAAGCCATAGTCATGGCCCAAGCAGTCAAGTCCCTTCTGTTCCCATGGGGAGACCTGGAGTGGATGCTTTGCTCTTGATTTTGGATTGACTCAGTCCGGGCTATTCTGTTGTGAGTATTTTGGGGAGTGAACCAGTCGGCAGGATCTGTCTCTTTCTCACAAATAAAATCATGTTACAAAATCGAAGATCAGAGGCTAGGAAGCTGACACAAGACAAGCCAGGCCCTGCTCCAGCCTTCTCTGACATCTTATCCCAATCTTGTGCAAGCAGACGTGAAATCACGGTATGGAGACTAGGCCCTGACTCTTGCCTCTGGTCTTCACCCCAGGCCCACAGGTAGCTCGGTCCCGTACAGCTGCCACACATATAAGGAAGCTGTGTGGAAGCTGGAGGAAGGAGTCTGTGGGAAGCAGAACACAGTCCTCTTAAAACCCGGCTTTCTTCCTCACTGGCTCAGGAGTCTTTGTTTACCTCCCAGTTCCTCCAGGACCCGCCTCCCCCCCCCCCCCCCCGTAACACAGAGGGTGTAAGCATATTTCACAAGGCCATCAAAAGGCTGCAGGGGTACTGTGTGTGTGTGAGAGAGAACCTGGAGCTCACTATGCCCACTGCCCACAGCACTTGCTCAAAGACCAGTGACCTGGCAGTGGCCAGGGGTCTTGCTCTAAATGGCTGTACTACCTCCACTGCTTCCAGGAGGAGCCTTCAGCCTTATAAAACCTAGATGGATGGTGCAGTAGGAGCTAAAATTTAAGCAGAAGTCTCAGGGTTTACCAGTTGACCCACAGAGGCAGGCTCCATCAGCCACATACTTTGATTACAGCTCAAGGTTCACAGGACACACTCTTTCTCACCACCCCCACCACTACCACCCTTATCCCCACAGAATCTCCCAATGGTCATTGGCCTATCCAGCAAGTCTGGAACTCTCCAATGCAACTGGAGACATTGAATGGACCACCTTCATATAGTCCCAAATGAGTGCAACCCGGACTCCATTCCCATCAGAACCTTCTGCCCCGTGGTCAAGCACTGAACGGTTGTTTACCTCAAAATCTCATATACGTAAACCCTAATGCCAGTGTGATCACGCTTGTGGGAGGGAAGCCTCTGAGCAGTCATAGAGTTTGCATGAGGTCCTGGGTGCAGAACCCAGGACCCATGGGAGTCCATGGCATTATAGGAAGAGATTAGAGGGATAAATGTTATGGTACAGCAAGTTTAGCCACCGCTTGCAATGTCTGCGTGGTTCAAGTATCAGCAACTTCACTTTGGATCTAGCTTTCTGTTAGTGTGACCATGGGAGGCAGTCGGTGATGACACCAGTGACTGAGCCCTTGCACCCACCTCGGACACCCACAGTCCCAGTTTCCCAGCTTCCAACTGGCCCATCCCCAGCTGGTGTAAGCCTCTGGGGAGTGAGCCAGTGCTTGGAACTTTAAAAAAGAATACCAATCAGAGACAGAGACACTAGAGGGCTCTCTCCCGCCCCTTGCTCACTTGTTCTGACATGGATGGGCACATAGAGACCATTTGGCATCCCGGTATCAGACCAATCAGCCTCCAGAACCCTGGGAAAAAAGTCCAGTGGGCTTTCTGTTTCTTGTTGTGTTTTTTTTTTTTAATAAATTTATTTGAAAGGCAAAGTTACAGACATATCTGGTCCATGCCCCAAATGATCACAACAGCCAGGGCTGTGCCAAGCTGAAGTCGGAAACCAGGAAGTTCATTAAGGTCTCCCACGAGGGTTCAGAGACCCAAGCATCCACACCATCTTCTGCTGCTTTGCTGGGTACATTAGCAGGGGGGTGAATTGGACTTGAGCCAACTCCCATACAGGATGCCAGTGTCACAGGCAACGACTTAGCCTGCTACACCACAACAGCTACACTGGCCCTGGGACTCCTGTTTAACCCATCCAGTCCGTAGGGTTTTATTCCAGCAGCCCAAACTGACAGAAAACACCCCTCTGCTCTTTTAAGGAACCCTCCACAGCAAGGCCTGTCCCTGTACTTCTCCAAGTGTGGTTTACAGAACCTCTGTGGTGACCTCACAAATACATGTGCCTGAATTACTCCTAGATCTGCTGAATCTAGAAACTTCTAGGGGAAGCTCAGACATCTGTCTGTAAAGGTACCTCATAAACAAGCTCCCAGGGCATTCCTATGCACGTTCAAGTTTGAGGTCAATCATCCTAGGGTCTACCCGATGAGACAGGAAAGAAATCATTCAGTTCAGTGCGAGCCACAGATGGAAGAATTTCCACATCTCTCCTCATGAATGTTGCTAATTGTCTCTAAGGGAAAACACATTTAAAGCTGCGACCACTGTAGAGGAAAAGAGGAGTGATTTACAAATGTGATGGAATTTCTTCCTATCTTTTTTCACTTCCCCTGCCATGTCTGGCTTCAAAATTTGTACGCTCAGAAGCTTCAAAGTTCTTGCTTCAAAATTCGGAGTTCGAAAGTCAGAGGCGTTGCAACCCGAATGTGTATCAGGATCATCTGGAGACACAGCTGGACCCCAGGCCAGAGTTTGTGAATCAACAGGTGTCTTCGTCCATTTGTGTGACTGGAACAAAATGCTTCAAGGACGGTCACTTCATAAACAAGAGACTTACTCAACTCACAGCTGCCAGGTTCAAGAGCACGGTGTCAGAATCTACTTGGTTCTGGTGACGGTCTCATGACAAGAGCAGGAATGTGTAGGACAGTAGGGCGCAGAGAGATGTCCCATGGCAAGACAGAAAATGAACCCGCAGTGAGGAACAGCATTTGCTCTTTGCACAACATCCCACTCTTACAGGAGCTAACCCAGTTCCACAAGACCCAACCCTCCCCCAGATGGGCCATCCCCATTCCTCCTCCAACCCAGTGACCTCCTACCAAGCCATTTAAAGGTTCCACCCCCTCAATGGCCCCATCCTGGGGATCAAGTCACACAAACCTTGGGGTTTTCATTCATAACATATCCAAACCACAGACAGTGATAGGTCTGAGGTGGAGTTCCTCCAGGCGTAGGCATTAGTGCAGACAGCATTAGGAATGCTGACATTCCATACTGGAGGGCTTGGGCTCTGAAATCAGCTTCCTGCTAATGGGAAGCTGATACACTCACTCACACACACACACACACACACAGAGGCAAGGTCCTCCTGATCCTCTGTTGAGCTATATTCTGAAGATGGGCCACCGAACAAAAAATCAGGCTGCGATCCATGGGGGTGTCAGTGTCCCTTTCTCTATAGAGCTGAATCATTTCTATCTGTGACAGTGAAAGACCACCTTAGGAACAAGGCATGGGATAAGCCACAGGCCCAGGAGCAAAGGGCCAGTCAAGGGGAGCACACAGCCTGAGCATCCTCCTCAACTCAGAATCCTACACGAAGATGCTCTCAAACTCCCCCGGAAAAGGCTGTTAGCGCTCTGTGTACCCCTCAGCGCTGCACTCATCAAAAATTCATGGCTGCAGCTGACCCTCATTAGAATGTGCTTCATTAAATTAAAGCATGCATTGCAGAAATATATGTTTGCTTAACAGGCAGAAATGACTGGAGGACCTTACCCAGCCCACCAGCAAATCACATCAAACAGTGGGGAGCAAATGACATGCAGCTAACAGGGCCCACGGGTGGGGCCGGAGGACAAAGACCTCCTGCCACAAACACACAGCCACAGCTTAGGCAGAGGGCACAGAGTAGCAGGTCTGTGTGTCCATGGAAAGCAGCAGGATGGGTGAGAATACAGTCAGGTAGGATGCCCCAGGGAAGTGTCTACACAGGCCAGACTCCATAGAATTTCATTGTCCTTGTTGCTCAGCTGGGGACCTGCAATCCAACTTCCAGCAGACTCTCTCTGCCTTTTTTTTTTTTTTTTTTTTGAAAGACAGAGTTGGAGAGGGAGAGAGCGCTTCCATCCACAGTTGTCAAGGCCAAAACTGAGACAGACTAACGCCTGCATCTTGTAACTCTATCTGCGTCTCCCAGGTAGAGACACAGGGGCACAGGACTTGAATAATCTCCTGTAACTTTCCTGGATGCATTAGCAAGGAGCCGGACTGCAAATGGAGCAGGTGAGTCCTAAACCCATCCATAGAGATGCCAACCCCGCAGGTAGCAGCTTAATTTGCCATGCCACCATGCCAAGCCCATAGGTTCTCTTCTGAAGATTCCAAAATCAGACTCCAAGAAAAGCTCCCGGACTGGAGGGAGCAGAGGTGAGGTCCCTAGCTTCCTTCCATTCCAAAGGCACAGGATGGGGTCAGACTGTCCCCTAGGAGAGTGGAACTGCATGCAAATGCTGCATTCCTTCTCCAAGGAGACCTGAAGGGACCACAGCGCCTGCTGAAGGATGTTTTCTTTTTTGTTTTTAATGCTCTCTTGGGTGTGTCTCCTCACTTTCTACAATACCGCTATGATGTGGGGAAAGCTGGTTTTACCACGCCTGAACCCAATGAAACCACTGAACCCGGACAGCAAGGATGGGAAGGAGAGCCCCAAATGCAAATCCAAGTCCAGGTGCTGCTGTGACAATTACAGCAGGCTACACTGGCATCCATCCCAGCTGCGGAGTCAGTTCAAGTCCCAGCCTCCCCACTTCATATCCAGCTCCCTGCTGATGCTCCTGGGAAAGCAGCTGCAGAAGATGGTCCAAATACTTGGGCCCCCGCCACCCACATGTGAGATTCAGATGGAATTTCTGGCTCTTGGATTCAGCCTGGCTCATACCTAGCTGTTGTAGCCAACTGGGGAGTGAACCAGCACATGGAAGATCCAAGGGGCTAGCATTGTGGCATAGCAGGCAAGGCAGGACCTGTGACACCAGCATCCCATATGGCCACTGGTTCAAGTCCCAGATGCTCAACTTCATAACCATCTCCCTGCTAACATGCCTGGGAAAGCAGCAGAGATTGGTCCAAGTGCTTGGGCTGCACAGCCAAGGGCGAAGCTCTTGGCTCTTGGTTTCAGACCAACCCATCTCTGACTATTGTGGCTATTTGAAAAGTGAACCAGCAGAGGAACATCCCCTTCTCTGTATCCCCATCTCTCTGTTGCTTTGCCTCTCAAATACATAAAATAAACCTTTTGTGAAAAAAGGAGCTATTTTTTCCCCAAATTCTTCATGACTGAAAAAGCAACTCACACCCCCTTCACTTAAGTTCCCAAGAAGTCTCCTGCTGCCACACAGCTGATGTTTGGTTTTAACTCACCTTCTTCATGTGCTATACAGAAGTAATATTTGACTGGGAAAAAAAAGAGGGAATAAATAATAAGACCAAAACACCTGCAATAAAGTTCTCAACATTTCACACATGATGTATACACGTACAAATAATTTTGTACAAAATGCAACCGTATTTTAGTTACTATGATTGGACTAGCTTCCTGTATAATGTAATGGTGCACCATAAACATCTTTTCATGACAAATAGCCACATGGACATCATTGCTAATGTCTGCATGGTATGCCAATGCATGACTGTATCATAATTTTACTTAATCAATTGCTCCTTATTGGCCATTTATGTCATGACCAATATTCTTGGATAATAACACTGCAATAACCCTCTGGCACATTCCCTCCAAGTTTATTTTCTTTAGATAAATCCCTGAGATGGAATTTTTCAGTCAGCCAAGGGTAGGCTGAACTAGCCATGGCAATAAGACATTCCAGAAGGTTCCTTGGATAACAGGATGCAGGACGTCTCTAGATAGCAGTGGGAACACGAGTCCCTATTTGCTCAGAGGACTTAATTGGCATCTGTGAGAGAAGGCTGAGGCAGCAGTTCACAGCCTCAGACATTTCAGATATCAGAATGGCAGCTTCCAGCATAATTGCCACCGTCATTAAGAGAAAAAAAAGCTCTCACCAGCCTGGAAGCAGAAAACAAGACGCGCTCACTCCAAAATATTCGCAGATCGATTTGGATCTCATAATCTCAATGGCATGTCTGCCTGCAGTTTTAAACAAGTACAGTACAATTTCTGGAAGAACCAAGCAGCATCAGCTGGGAATGCAAGTGCCAAGGGAATGGGTAGTCCATTGGCTGCAGTCACAAACAGACTGATTTGATTCATACGCCGATGCCCAAAGAAGGGGCTCAGTGAGGCTGCCCAAAGCAATAGTTCAAACAAAGCCCCAAGGTGGTTCCTCAGATGTCCAGTTCCTGCTGCCTTTGGTTTCACTTCGGGCTCCCAGCAGCCCCAGGCTTGCAACTCATGGTGCTAAAAGGGCTGCAGCCACTCTACACTTGATGTTGCAGAACACATCATCGCCCAATGAAAGGAGCACAATTCTTGCAGCGGCCTCTGTGAACAAACAGAAAGCTGTCCTTTTCCAGAAGTCACAGTTCTCTCATTTTCTCACTCCAGCTCCTATTGCCTGAGACAGTGACAGAGATTCCACAGTTCCGGAGGCCGGCAAGTCTATGAGCACGGTGCCAGTGAGGGCCCACATGCTGCTTCAACTCAGGAAAGGCACGCATGTGGCCCTGGAAGAGATGCGAATATCTTGCTTTGGCAATCCCCTGTCATGGTGACTAATCCAGTCCTGCGGGAGCCAGAGCCACAGTTCACTCCCTCAACCTAATCACATCCTGTCTTGTGAGATTAACAAGAACATACTTATTTTACTACCTTGCGAAGAAGAGGAAAAGACAGATGCAGAGAGATCTCTTTCCTGCCCACTTGCCACATTCCCACAACACCCAGAGCCATGCCAGTTCATCACCAAGAGCCTGGACTTCACTCCAGTTCTCACACACAGACGGCAGAAACCCAGGAGCCATCCTCTGCTGCCTCCCAGGGTGCACATCAGCAGGAAGCAGACACATCAAACCCCTCCCCCACCTCCTCACCCATTGAAGGGCCCACATGACACCACTACCACAGCAGTGACGTTTCAAAGTGAGATCTCAAGAAAGCCTCGGCGGCAGGCTGTCGCCGGGATGCAACACATCAAATGGCTTCAACCTGGATGCAACGCCAGCTTCAAGCTCACCAGATCAGGCACAGGGAGAACATCCGTTTCTATTTCACTGACACTGGACGGACGGCAACTAGAAGCACTTGTTCAAACAGATGTCTGCAGTCAAGATTAGCTGCACAGGTGGCCGAGAATCTAAATTAACTCAACAAAACCATCACAGGAGACAAAGACGCTCTCCACAAGCAAAGGAGCTTAAGGAGAATGTGAATCTGAAATACCCTTCTTGGAGTCTTCATAAAATCTCATCAAAAGAGAGGTATAGGAATTTAAAAATGCGTGAGCTATACAAGAAGAGCTTGGAGCATCTTGTGATGCCAGAAAATAAGCACTGACAAAAACAAGTAAATTAAAACATGGAGGGCTGAAAACCCCCAAGAACCCACGTGCAAGACCCTCCAGTGGCCAAAGCTGGAACAACCTGGACGACAAAAGAAATCAATGTACTATCCGAACCCGAAGAATACAATAAACATCCAAGAGCTATACTGGGGGAAAAAACAGATGAATTAATGACTGGTAAACAAAGAAATGCAAAAAGGCAGCTCTTCCTTACAGGAGCATTCCAGTTAATAAATCTGGGAAAAATAAAAGAAATAGAAAAGTCAAGCTTAGCAACCACAGTCCTCAATATTACAGGCAATATCCTTCCATAAATACCAACCACGAGGGGCTGGTATTGTGGCACAGATTTTCAGCTACACTTTGCAACTCTGGCACCCCATCTAAGGGCACCAATCTGAGTCTCAGCTGCTCTGCTTTCAATCTTACCTCTGAGAAGGAAGCTGAAGACGGCCCTAGTTCTTGGTCGCCTGCCACCCATGTGAGAAACCCCAATTAGAGTTCCAAGCTCCTCACTTCAGCATGACCCAGAGCCAACTGTGGCAGCTGCTTAGGGGAATAAACCACTGCATGGAAGTTCTCCCTGTCTCCGTTCCCACCCCCCTTACTCACTCTTTCAAACGAATAATCTTTTTATTAAAAAAAAAAAAGCCAACCATAGGGGTCCAAGTTTCAAACATCAGCAGAATATTTGCACATCCTGCAAATACCCGCCTTCCAAATATGTTTCAGTTGCAAAGCAGAAATCTCCACTGGTATGTCACTGGGGAGAGCCTGGCAGAAAACATCTTCAGTAAGTAGTGTAGACATCCCCAATAGCAAGACACACAAACATCAGGTCCACTCGACATGACGCACAGAGAAGGGCACCCCTCTAGTGTCTGAACTCGGAAGTCCTAAGTTAATGGTACTGTGTAGGGAGAGACCTATCCAATTATGGTGCTTGGGATATGGTCCCAGTGGGAGGTGTATGGAAGGTCATTCTCAGGCAGAGGTTGATTATAAAAGTTGGAGTTGGGCCCAGCATGTCTCTCTCTCTCTCCTTGGCCTATCAAACGAGCTTCCTATTGCCACCTGCCACTCTCATCAGATGAGGCTGCCTGATCCAGGGCTTGAATGTCTAAGCCCAGAAGCTAGAGTAACCTTTTTTCTTTATAATATCACTTCCCTCAGCTAATTTGTAGTAGTAACAACAAGCGAATACAGTGTCTTGTCTCCAAATAGAAATCAAATAATGAGAAAACAGCAGACAAATCCCCCATGAAAAGAGAGCCAACAACAGAGTAGATGGACCCTTGTGAGAAGTGTCTGAGGCGTGAGACCCGGGAAGACTGAGAAAATCTGACAGATGAGAAGAGAATGAGAGAAGCTAGCGACTGAACTCAATGCAGGATCCTGGGTCGGGCTTGGGGACAGAAAAAGAACATGACACCAGAGTCTGGGAACATCTAAAGATTGCCTAAAGTTAGTGAGCAGAATTGTACCAGTGTTAATTTCCTAGCTTTGACAATCATGCCACAGTTATATAAGATGTTACCATCAGGGAGCTCTCTGAGCTATCTTTGCAACTCTTCTGAAAAAAAAAATCTATAACTATCTTGAAATACAAAATTAAAAATAAGGTTTACAAAAACCAGTAGCAGTAGGGTAAGATGCAAAAAGAATAGGTAGTGGGTAACATTTCTCCAGGTCTGCCACATGCTGGATTCCACCTGACCACTGTGCACTCTCTGTTATATTCTCCTTGTCTTCCAATAAGGGCAGATGTAGAGATCTACAAAGACCAGATCGTGGGGGGAAAAAAAAACAGCTGAAAGGCAATGAAACATTAGAAGAAATAAAGGTGAAGCCGGCAGAGTGGACCACCAACTGATATCAGAGGAAATGCCAGTGCAATTCCAGAATCCCCAGAAGGGGACCCTGAAGCTGAAGGGAAACTGCAGCTTGGACAGGCATTCCGTAATTCTCTGCCAGGGGCTGCCGGGCCTCCCACCCTCCAGCACCCAGCTCCTCGACAAGTCTGCTCAAGACACCTGATCGTATCCCCGCAGGCTCCCGTGCTGGGGTACTGGGATATGGGATCTCAGGAAGGTCGCAATAAAACATCTGCATGCCTGGTGCAGAGCTCCGGGCCACTCCTAAAAGTCAGTCCCCAAGGATGTACACAGGCACGGCTAGGACCCAGCAGGAGCCTGGACGTCTCTCTGCTAGGGAAACATCAGAAATGTGTGTTCTTGTTGTGAGGCTGCAAGTCTAAGATCAGGTCCCAGCAGGGTCGGCTTCGCTCAAGGGCCTCCCTCCTGGGCATGTGGATGGCTGCATGTGCCCAGTGTGCTCACACAGTCTGCCTATGGGGTATCTTATCCGGACACTAGTCAGCCCGGATTAGGGGCCACTCTATGGCTCACGTTTACTCCTCTAAATGCCCCATCTCTAAACAGTTACCACGTGCTGTGCTGGGGGTATGCACCTCAGTGTAATGATTTTTAGAGGGGAACAGAATTCAGCTCCCCACACCCAGTAAGCCTGTCTGGGCTTCCAACAGCAGGGATCACTGAGTGTCCAATCCCCAGTCCCAGTGCACAGAAAACTCTTGAGCCCAAGATCTCAGGGCCTTGCTCCCATACAGGGAAGAACAGGGCATCATGAGGCATTGGTAGAGATAATGGTGAGAGCAGAAAACAATTACAAAGAAGCCAAACACTATGTTTCAGCCATCAAAACAGCTGAAGTGTGCCGAGATGCTGGAAACAGAAAACACTGCCAAGAGAAGGAGGGGCGGGGGGGGGGGGGGCGGTGCTGATGCTCGGTATAGTGGCTAACAGATTGCTCAGAAAGCAACTGCAGCAGTGGCTCCTGGCTTCCGGCTAATGTACACCTGGGAGGCAGGAGATGATGGCTCCAGGACCTGGGTCCCTGCCGCTGACAAGAGAGGGCCTGATGGAGTTCCACACTCCCGGCTTCAGTCCGCTCTGGCTGTTATCGGCATCTGGTTGAGCCAATCGGTAGATGAACAAGCTCCTGCACTCTCTCTCTCATTCTGCCTTTCAAATACAAATAAATAAGCCATTTTAAAAGGATACCAAGAAATGTGTTTGCAAAAAAAAAAAAAAAAAAACAGTGACAAAGCTGAACAGTGGGCAAAGCCTTGGAAGCAAACATCTGCCATAACAATAAATACAGTGAAGGAATAATGTCGAGGATACACGGTGTCAGCAAACAACCCAGGGGGAAGAAAATGGACAGGAGGTGTGAACACAGAGCTGACTGCTTGGTGCAGCTGCTGGGAGAAGGACTTGGTGGCAGCCAACACAATGCCAGGCAGATACAACTTTCAGTGGAGTCTTCCTGTTTCAGAGATCTGTGTGGAGAACCCCTACATACATCCCAAAGGGATTGCCATGGGACATGAACTGCAGACCACTTCCAACATGAGAGCGGCCAAGGTCCAGCAACTGCAAGCTGGTGATGTCAGATGTCCAGTGCTGACACTGGCGCAGGTGATGGAGGCAGGCACAGAAATGCCAATGGCACACACGGCTCCCCGCGCCACAGTCAGCCTCAAACACAAAACAGGCTACAGACGAAGACAAACCACACGCACTCATTCATCGTTTCTAAAAAGCCTAAAATGGACTTTCTCTGGATGACAATTTTTTGCATAAATACCGACTTCTAGGTTTTCAAAGAGGTACACGCTACATTGGAGATGGTGTTAATTAGCATGGGACAGCAAGTAGCTTGAAGGAGGCCTCGTTCCTCTCCCCCTCCCTACTATAGGACTTTTTAATAAGAAGAACATATACACATATGACTTCGGTGTTTTTTTTAAAATAAGGAAAACTGAAGGCATGACTTCCAATGATCAGATTAAGAAGGAGGGAGAACGAGACAAATACAAGAGATTTCAAATCTAAACAATCACAGTCCCAGATATAAACAATTTAATTGGGCTGATAAAAAGAAGGAAATTTTCCATCTCAGGAAATGCAACAATATGCTGATTACTGACGGCTCATGAAAACTAAGCACAGCTAAGATGGAACTGGGTTAATCACATGCAAGTGTAGCATCCTTCATACACATGAAAAGGGAGGCCAAAAATGTGAAGTAAAATAATAGTAACAAACCAATGCATGTGCAAGCATGCACACACACACACACACACCAAGTAGTCTTATATAATAAGGACAAAATAAGTAACCAAAATATTAAAGTTGCATCTCTAAACAATACAGCAGTAATTGTGTGTATGTGTGTGTGTGTGTGTAAAATTGACACAAACTGCAGAAAGAAATTTCTGGTGGAGATGGTATCCTACTGTGATAATTATATGGAAAATAAAATGCTTCAAATCAAGAAACTAGAATGTAGACTAAATTAGCTATAGGCACGCAACAGAAGACTAGAATGGATACGTACCACGACGTAGGTGAGATATTCAAAAATTCAGGCTCCAGAGCTGCAGCGTGCCCTGCAGCTGTGGGTTACCTGAGCCTCACTCCCAGGCCCACCAGACAGCGTGTGTCCTTCGCATGGGCAGAGGGAGGCACACAGGACCACCAATGCATCAAACACAAGAACCCCAATGTTTCTGAGCCCTCCGATTGCACTGGTTCTCAAGGGTGGCCTGGGCCCTCAGTGAGCTTCCCAGGACCGCATCAGAGGGCCAAGAAAATCAACACGATTTTCTTTGTAATATCAACACTTATCTGCCACAGCAGGAAAAGTACTATAGTGGACACCAGCATGGCAGATCACGGCGCTGGTTCAAATCCCAGCTACTCTGCTGCTCATCATGCAGCTTGCTGCTACTGCACCCTGGGAGAGAACAGACGGTGGTTCTACACGTGGATCCTAGCCACCCACATCAGAGACCAGGAGAGAGTTCTGGATTTTGAGCTTTGGCCTAGTCCAACCCTTGACTACCGCAGGCTTTGGGGGAGTGAGCCAAACGGATAGAAAATCTCCACATGTTTCTATTTCTGTTACTATGTCTTTCTAGAAAATGACCATAAACATCTAAGCACTTTTCACAAGACTTATTTGCTCTTATCACACTTGTTCTCTACCAAATTTCAGAAAGTATATGACATGTGATAACATCACCTCTGTCAGCAGAGAAAGGGTAAGTCTACATCTACTTGTGAGCCATTCCCAGCTTGGGATTTTAATATGTTAAATATTAAAAGGAACAACCTCCAAAACTAAAAGCAGCTAAGGGATCCCCCATAATCTGTAAGATAGCAAAGGGGTCCTGAGGTCAGACTGTTTCAGAATCCTGCTGCCCTTGATCGAATCGGCAATTTGTAGGAGGCCTGGGTCTTGAGGAAACATCGGTCCGGCACAGAAATCTCCTATTTGTAAGTGAAATGGCATACAAGAGGTCTCAAAAAGTTCATAAACAATGCATAGTACGTAAAAGCTGTGCACAGATTTTGACATTTTTCTGCGTCAGCATAAGCAGGATCTCAAGGCTTTGGGCCATCCTGGGCTGCTTTCCCAGGCCACAAGCAGGAAGCTAGATGGGAAGCGGAGCTGTCAGGATTAGAACCGGTGCCCACAGGGGATCCTAGCAAGTTCAAGGAAAGGACTTTAGCCGCTAGACTACCGTGCTGGGCCCTATTCAAACACTTTTATCATATTTCAATGATGGAGCAGAACTGTCTTGAAATTCACTGGGCATTTGCGTAAACATTATTTCGTTTACACAAATTCTCATTAAGAAGGCAACTTGGCAATTTATATACACCTGAACATGTAACCTCAGTGAGCCCACAGTAGTGACACCCTATAAAACAGTGCTTGAGTTCAAGCTCCACTTGTTCCAGTCTCCTGCCTAGAGAACCAGTGAAGGAAGCAGGTAATGGCCCAAGTGTTTGTTGCCCTGAAACTCCTACAGGAAACCTAGAGTCAGTCCTGTGACCATGGCTCTGCCTTGGCCCAGTCCCAGCTGGTACAAGCTTTGGAGAAGTGAACCAATGGAGGAGTGCTCCGCTTGGATGGGAAGTGGCACAGCCAGGACACGAACCAGTGCCCATATAGGATCCAAGAGTACACAACGCAGTGTCTAAGCCATGCACCTGTCCCCAATTCTCAAATTTCTATCTGTCTCTCTGCCTTTTAAATAACAAAACATTCAAAAAATTTTTCAAAATCATTCTCTGCAAGAGATTCACCTATATTGCAGTTTGTTATCGGATTATCTGTAACAGCAAAATGTCGGAAACGAGCTACTTACTAAGCCAAATGAACTAGTTAAGTAGATTAATAAACACTAACTTAAGGGAATAGCTGTGTGAAATACTATTTAAAACATAGCAATATGGAGAAGGCACTGAATTCGGCATTTCCATACACCGACAAGGAAGTCATTGAAAAAGAAATCAAGAAAATAATCCAAAGTACAGTGGCATAAAAATAAAATAGTTAGGAAAAATTCAAACAAAGGTAAAAATTGCCACAGCAAAACTATAAGCCATGAGAAAAATTATGTATACATTACTATCTAAAATATCAGATACTATGTAATACAGAAAAAAATTAAAGGGGACACACAAAAACAGAAAACTATCCACTGTGCATGAACTAAACAAGTGAAAGTTGTTGAAGCATTCATGCCACCCAAAACTATTTACATAGTTAGTGCAATCCCAGTCAAAATAGGAATGATATTTTCTTTAAAAAAAAGGATAAAAAAATCAATTCTCAAACTTTTTTCAAAGATTTATTTTCTTTTTTTTTTTTTAAAGATTTATTCATTTTTATTACAGCCAGATATACAGAGAGGAGGAGAGACAGAGAGGAAGATCTTCCGTTCAATGATTCACTCCCCAAGCGAGCCGCAACGGGCCGATGCGCGCCTATCCGAAGCCGGGAACCTGGAATCTCTTCCGGGTCTCCCACGCGGGTGCAGGGTCCCAATGCATTGGGCCGTCCTCAACTGCTTTCCCAGGCCACAAGCAGGGAGCTGGATGGGAAGTGCAGCTGCCGGGATTAGAACCGGCGCCCATATGGGATCCCGGGGCGTTCAAGGCGAGGACTTTAGCCGCTAGGCCACGGCCGCCGGGCCCGATTTATTTTCTTTTATTGGAAACTTAGATTTACAGAGAGAAGGCAAGACAGAAATATCTCTCACCTGCTGGTTCACTCCCCAAGTGGCTACAATGGCCGGAACTGAGCCAATCTGAAGCCAGGAGCCAGAAGCTTCTTACAGGCCTCCAACGTGGGTGCAGGGTCTCAAGGCCTTGGACCATCCTCTCCTGCTTTCCCAGGCCACAAGCAGGGAGCTTGATGGAGAGTGGAGCAGCTGGGACATGAACCAACACTCATATGGGATCCAGGTGCATGTAAGGCAAGGATTTAGTTCCTAGGCTATTACACTGGACCCCAATTCTCTAATTTTTATGGAACCACGAAAGGCACCAAGTAGTGAGAATAGGACTGGAGGCATCACATTATCCGATCATGCATATCTAAAGGACCTGACTTCAACAAACAGAAGAGATACCGCATTCATCGTGTCATTATTCACGACAGCCAGGACACACAATCCACGTGAACAGATGAAAGAAAACATAGCATTTACACCCAGCAGCATATTCTCAGCCAGTCACCAAAAAGAAGGAAATTCTGCCATTATGGATGATGGGGACATTGCGGGACATTATGGTAAATGAATTTTTTTTTTTTTTTTTTTTTTTAAAGTTTTTTTATTTTATTTTCATTACAAAGTCAGATATACTGAGAGGAGGAGAGATAGAGAGGAAGTGGAGCTGCCGGGATTAGAACCAGCGGCCATATGGGATCAAGGCGAGGACCTTAGCCACTAGGCCATGCTGCCAAGCCCATGGTAAATGAATTTACCCAGGCACATAAAGACCTTCTATGACGTCATTTACAGTCACATGTGGAACCTAGAGGACAGTGGCATAGTGACCACCAAGGAGGGCCTGGAAAGTAGGAGGCCATTCGCAAAGGATCCTTTAACACGGGAGGAACAGCTTGGAGACGCATCACACAAACTGACCAAGGTCATGTTCATGTACAAGCACTGTATCTTCGAAAAAAAAAAAAAATGAATGTGATAGAAAGCCGAATGGAGAAGTTACAATATGAAACTCTAAACTTCACATGTGACTTAAAAGAAACTGTCATTGCTGACTCCGGGTTAATCTTTCACAGAACTTTTACTATTGTAATGTTTAATCTGTGATACATTTTAAGAACATAGGTAATATAGAGGAAAACAGTGGGAAGGAGGAGAAATAGTGAGGAGAAGGAGGAAGTCCCTGAACATACAGAATGATATCATAAACATAAATAAACAATATATATATATATATTATATTCACACACACATACATATGCAATCACCGGAAATTTAGAGTGGAAAGCTATTTTTTTAATTTTGCAAAGCTATTCTTAAAACTTTCTTCTGATGCTTTTCATGACTTATTTGTATCATTAAACAAAACCCATCTATTTGTTGCCTACAGGAGACATAGCTCACCAACAAAGATCAGCGGAAACTGTATCTCACGGTTTCTGGATTTTTTGTGACTGTCACCTCTTCAAAAACACTTTCTTGTGATTACATGCTTCAGTGACTCACAGATCATACAGAAGCATCCTTTTCTTCAAGAAGGTTGATTTTCTTTTTCATTTCTGCAGCAACACATTAGTCATTCAGTAGTATAGTATTTGACAGCATGGTGGTGTTAATTTCTTTTTTCTTCCTGTTATTGATTTTGTTTTGTGGCTTTTCATTTAAGGGAATGTATAGTAACTATGTAATGCAGACTATCATGTCTAGTAACATGTTATTTAATTTCAAGGCATTATAAATTTCTATTTTTCTTCCTGTTGATCCTGTTTTGTGGCTTTTCATTTAAGAGGATGTATAGTAACTGTGTAATGGAGACTATCATACCCAGATGCGAGGATACAATGCAGTATGCATCTCTACTTCCAGACAAAGATGGACTCCCAATGAAGCTGGTTACTCTATCTTGACAATAGGATGCTGAACTCTCTGCCATTGTTCATACCTGCAGCAACGGACATACAACTGCTCAGGGAGAACTATACTACAGTAAGAACAGAGGGGAACCTAGTGACGGGGAGAGAATTGCAGAGAGGGTAAGGGAAATCCCAGGACCTATGGAACTGTGTCATAAAATGATAATGATAATAATAATAAGAAGAAGAAATAGTAAAATAAAAACAATAGTACGAATAGCACAGGTGTTTGGCCAGGCGGTTAAGCTGTTGCTTATGATACCCATATCCCATATTGCAGTGCCTGGTTGAAGTCCCAACTCTGTTTCAGATTTTAGATTCTACCCTATAGAAGCAGTAGGTGATGGCTCCAATACTTTAGTGCTGAGTACTTTACTCTGGCTGCTGGCTTCCACGTGGCTTGACCCTGGCTGGTGTCAGCATTTGGAGGAGGCGGTCACTCCCTCCTTCTCTCTCTCCAGACCCCTCCTTCTCCCTTTGTCTCTGTGTCTTTCAGAATTAAAAAAAAAATCAGTGCATAAATAAATAGTAACACAAACTCTCACTATTTGGAAGGGAAAGATGCTCGCCACTAAGCACTTGAATTTGTTTAAAACAAACATCTCCTAACCAGTAATAATGGCACTCAAACCAAGCCACAGATTACTGAGACAAAGTAGTCATCTCAGAGATAGGCCCAATTAACCAAAAATGAAATAACTACAAAAGTGAAAGAAAAGACAACTTCACACATTATAACAGAATCAAAGTAAAAAAAAAAAATCGAGAAAAATTATCTTAGATCCACACCCAGTCTAAACTCAGTGATCCAAAAATGCTAACTACAATAAATAGAAAAGACTAGCATAACACAAAAGAACAGTCTTTTTCTAAGATTTTTGCAAATTATTATAGTAGAAGAGATTTAAAGGGAAGATAAACATTCGTTTGTTAAAGAAATCTGAGTTCTACCAAAGCAGCAGGCATTATTACACATAATTTTAGAAAAATTGCCAAGTTTCGTGAAGCAATAAAAAAAAAAAAACGCATGAAAAGGAAATAACAACCTTGGGAAATCCAGACACATACATTATTAATACCCAGAGATGCACACACAAATGATAAATGTGCAAATACATTATATTTAAAAAATCCTACAAACCCTTAGACACTCAGGAACTTTTAAGAAGAATCCCTTTACTTAACCCATCGCTCAAAATGGATTTGGTGGTGTTAGTGACTGAAGAAATGCAAGTTAAGAGTGGCGAATCCTTTTAAAATGTACGAAATAATGAAAGTCAAGAAAAATGCTTCAATCCAAATTTGAGGGAGAAATAACTAAATTGGCTCAACTAGGAGGACATGGGGGGAGGGTTGGAAATACGACTAGCTGTGTCAAGAGTAATGAAAACTGGGTTGGCACGATGGCTCATCTGGCTAATCCTCCCACTTCAAGTGCCAGCATCCTAAACAGTGCCAGATCATGTCCAGGCTGTTCCACTCCCCAAACAGCTCCCTGCTTGTGGCCTGGGATGGCACAGGCTCTTGGGACCCTGCACCTGCGTGGAAAACACTGAAGAGGTTCTTGGCTCCTGACTTCTGATCAGTTCAGCTCCAGCCATAGTGTACATTTGGGGACTGCACTAGAAGATGGAAGATATTTCTGTCTTTCCTTCTCTGCGTAAAATATGCCTTTCCAATAACAAAAAAAATCTTAAGAACAAACAAAAAAAGGGGGGGTGGGAATGAACACTTGGGATGGCAGTGTGCTGTAACAAGTAAAGCTACTGGCTATGATACTGGCATCCCATATGAGTGCAGGTTCAAATCCTGGCTTCTCCACTTCCAACGCAGCTCCCTGCTAATGCACCTGGTAAAGTAGCAAAGGATGGCCCAAGTCCTTGGGCCCCTGCACCCGGGTAAGAGACCAGAAAGAAGCGCCTAATTTCTGGGATTCTCAGGTGAATGAGTCAGCAAGTGGAGGATCTCTCTTGTCCGTCCCTTTCTCTCTGTGAGTCTGACTTCCAACAAATACATCTTTTAATAAGGAATAATTAAAACTAGAACAAGAGCAGAAGAGGGCGTTTTGAACATTTCATGAGAAAATAAGACTTAGAGGCTAGGTTTACTTTGGTGGGAAAAAAGGACATCCATGCACATTTTTTTCATAATATACATTTCTAGGAACGTTCCGAAGGCCACCTATATAAATAACACTATATAAATGAAACTTTTTGATGACTGTATATATGAATGACATTATGTAAGTGTGTGTTAGTAATTCGTAAGAAAGAAAAGATTTGCTTGCGTTGTTCTATATTATAGATGTTGGATAGAGGAGCTATTCATGATTTTTTAAAAATAGAAATAACCCAATACCCAGCAACACGAAGTGGAACAGCAATGAAAGTGTATTAAACCACGGAGTGTCACAAAGTCATCACAGGCTTACAGGAGCAAGAAAGAACGTTTACCAAATAATCTGAAATGAGACAGGCAAGGAAAATTGAATATCCATAATCAATGCAATCTTGTAAATGGCTCCACGTGCTTAAGTAAGGAGGAAAAGAATTCAGATAGTTTCACATTTAAATAAAATCAAATCTATTTTTATATAAAGTCAAATCTTCATAAGCACTTGCACACGTTGAAGGAACACAAAGAACATTTACAACCTAGCCTTGGAAAACTAACCAAGTAGCTGCCACCAGCAGCCACGCCGTCACCTGCATGACGACCCCACCTGGCAGTAAATGCCAACACGTGTCTGCTTAAACGATCCTAAGGAAGATGCTAGAATTATATACCAGGGCTAGAATTATATACCGGGGCTCACATGAATGTTTGAGAGTACACAGAGTCAACAGATTCGCTCCCATCATGGCCAAAGTCATTCACCAACATCTGGCTCAGTGCTGTGGCCCAGGATAGAAGCCAACATGGGCCCATTACAAGCAAACCTGGACTCATGGCAGATCTTTCTGGAACAGAGGAACCCTTCCTGTCATCAGCACCGGGAGACCACAGAAAGCTTCTGTGAAAGGAATTGATTTTTAGCAAAAGGTGGTGGGTTAAAGACATTCAGACCTTTACTTCCACAAGTCAGCACATTTCTCGAAACATTTACTGGGATGTGTGTTTACAAGAACAGTCAATATTAATCTAATGGATTCAACTATTATCTCAACTCCCTAAAAAACAAGGAAAGCACATTGTGCTCTAACGAAGCCCAGAAAAAAGGAACTTTTATCTCAGTGCCATAAACCCTCTGAAGAAAGGAGCTTGGCCATCATTTTCTTTAAAGCAGGGCACTTCAAAAAATTCATGGCTAAGCCCAAACAACCCTCACCCACTATAATTTTGTTTGCACCAGTAGGAATAATCAGCCCAGCCTGGCTTTTCCCTGATCTAGTCCACATGAGGCCCATTGGTGTTGTATCCCTGCTTAGACTGGTCTGCTCCCATCCCAGCTCACACTCTGCAATGGGAGTAGCTGTCCAGCAAGGGAACCCCCCCCCCCGTATTCCTCCTGCTGGCTCTGCCCCCTCACGCGTGCTGGTTGGGCGCTGTGGTCAAGTCCGGTACAGGTAACCTCACCTTGGCATTCCGTATTATGCATTGGTTTTTGTCGCGACCGAACCTGGCCCGACCCTCACTCTGTTCTGATGTTCGGATTTGCCAGTGGATGACGTGACTGATTCAGCCTGGTCTGCCCCCGACCCATGCCAAATATATGCGCGTGGGAAACTTTCCGTGGCCTATTCTGGGCTGTTTCCTATCATGCTTCTTGCACTTACCGGCCGGGTCTGTGTCCTGCCAGAGGAGTTGTCCAGGCTCCTCCATCAGAACCCCTTCCAGTGCCAGATTTTGCACATACCAGGGGGTCCATGAGCCAGTCCTACTCAGTTCACCTCCTGTCCTAGCAGGAACAGTGCCTTTTCCTGACTGGCCTTCAACCCAAGCTGGTTCTTGCTGTTGGATGTTTCAGCCCAGCCACGGCTCGTCCATTCCCACATATGGCTCACACATGGCTCAGAAGGGGTTGAGACCTAGCCTAGTCCATCCCACATCTAACCTGGTCCTCCAGGACACTAGACGATGTTGGTGTCTGGTCCAGCTTGGTGCATCCAGTCCCAGTCCACACTTGTGCCAAGGGAGACTGCAACCACATCCTGATCAGAACACAACTCCCATTCCAGCCCACACGCCCCGGGGTGGGAACCTCAACCCAATTAGGGTGTCCCCTTAGCTCCCCAACCGGGCCTGTTCCCAGCCATAGATCACGCGCATGCCAGTGGTTGTTCTGACTCAGCTTAGCTCAGCCCCTCACCTGTCCCGGCCTCTGCCTTAGACACTGTGGTTTAGAGTCCCTGACTCACGCAGACCAGTAGGTGCAAGAGCCTAGCTTGGCATGACCTGTGCTCCATCCTGATTTCTAGTTTCGCTCATAGGCTAAGGTTTGCTCAGTCCTGCCCAGTACATCCTGTTCCATTACCAATTCACACATTAGCCATATGTTCACCAGCGGGAGCTATGACTAGCCAGGGGAGTTTCCCAAGTTCCTCCACTTGTTCCACTCCCAGACCCAGTTCTCATACATGCCATTGGGTTTTAGGCCAGTGCCCAGCACAGTCTGGCCTTCCATTTGGCCTTGTATGGGGTGGTGAATGTTACAGCCCGGCCCACCCCGCACCCTATCTAAGATGCACATTCGGGTGCTGCTGCCTTGACCAGTCCAGACTCTTGCGGGTTCCTTTACCTGTGATTGATGGCAAGCTCCTTGGTCACACCTAGCTGGTCTGGGAATACCTCAAAGTCTCTTTGGGGATCTCCCCAATCGAACTGCTGGACTCAGAACCCTAACCAAGAAAAGACAGAAGACAGAACAAGTCAATCAACCACCTCAGCTAAATGTTGGCAGCAAAATACTGGGCAAATGGAGACTCTATGATGGACTACGTCAATCAGTGGATTCTTCAACGACCTCATCATGTTTGGAGTGGCGAGATTGGCAGCGAATCATAACTGGTGAACTATCAAAACCACTTGAGCAAGGATCTCGGAGCATGCCCCACATCCAGGGCCTGGGGTGGGTGGGAAACTGGGTGGGGCTTCTCCCTCAAAATATCCCCCTTTACCTCATGTGCATGAAGGAAACAATATGGAAATAATAGTCTTACCCACTTTCCTTTAGCCCTTGAACCTTTTTACCCTAATTAACTATGTAAAGATTGTCAAAAATATAATAAAAAATGAAAAAAAATCCATGGAAAATGGGACTAGAAAATGAACTTTTCGTGTGAACATTGTTGAAATTCGCATGTGAGTTTTTTGTTTATAACACACACTGGCCATGAATTTCAACAATTTGTGGCATCCAAATAAATTCATCCCTTAATTAATTCCTTATTCCAAGAACTTACTTCTGCAGTCCACCAACATAATGGCATTGAGAGATAGTTGAAGGGATGGATGGAAACCGGAAGCAGATGAGTGGCTGGGAAAGGGTGGTTGGGTATACGTGTGAATGGACAGATGGATGGGCTTTCAGCGAGCTGATAGATAGATGGGTCAGATGAGTGAGTAACTGATGAGACTTCCCCAAGCATTTCATTTGCCATTTTAGGTAACTGTCTCCCATCCCACGAAGCTGGAGTGTGGCTAATTAGCAGGTTCCTTGTTCTTGGAGTCCTGGGTTGGCATCGTTCCTTTATTGCAGCCATCTGCCACTTACTACTCATGCAGACCAGTGGTCGTCAGAAAACTCTGAAAGGTCAGTCTCCTGGCTTCCTCACAATTTTTATTAGATTTATTTTATTTTTATTGGAAAGTCAGATATACAGAGAGAAGGAGACACAGAGAGGAAGATCTTCCGTCCGATGATTCACAACGGCCAGAGCTAAACCAATCCAAAGTTAAGAGCCTCTTCCGGGTTTTCCATGTGGGTGCAGAGTCCCAAGGCTTTGGGCCGTCCTCGACTGCTTTCCCATGCCACAAGCAGGGAGTTGGATGGGAAGTAGGGTCGCCAGGATATGAACCGGCGCCCATATGGGATCCCGGTGCATGCAAGGCAAGGACTTTAGCTACTAGACTACCACACTGGGCCCTCACAATTTCAAACTTAGTTGGTAGACTCAAGGTCAACAGAGAGCACAGAACTTGCCACAGTGTCAAGAGGCTTTGGTTTCTGGGTATTACTCAATGATAGCTAATCATGGTTAAGATCACAGGCTCCAAAATTTAGACAAACGCAGATTCAAACCACATCTCATCACATCTTCAAAGGTTTTTAGCAGCTTTCGTCTATAAAATGGAGTGAATCTGGAACCCACCCTCTTCAAGTTTTTATGAGATTATAAGAAGCTAAAGTATACAAAATTCTGAGCAGATGCTAAGCCAAGAATGTGAAGGGAGCTTCAAAAAGTCATGGGAAGAGGGGACAGGGGTTTGAACTAGAGGTTAAGGTGCCAGTATCCCCAGCAGAATGCCTAAATTTGAGTCTCAGCCTCACTCCTGATTCCAGCTCCCTGCTAATGCAGACCCTGGCAGGCAGCAGATGGCTCAAGGCAATAGGACTCTGTCACCTACATGAGGCACTTCTGATTGTGTTCCCAGCTCCTGTCCTCATCCGGACCCAATCTGTGTAGGCAACTGGAAAGTAAAACACCAACTGGGAGCATTTCTCTCTCTCCCTCTTCCTCTTCTCTCTGCCTCTTAAATAATTTTTAAGTTTGTGTAAAGTTTACCTTCGCTTTTAATTCCATTTTCCAAGAACTTTTTGAAACACTCTCCTATGTCCCCATATATATGAAGGGCCTTCAAAAAAGTTCATGGAAAATGGAATTAAAGAATCTGCTTATCTTGGAGTTAAAAAAAATTGACATCAATTATAACTATATTATAGTGTGTTTTTTATGTGAATTCTTGGAAGCCCCCTCATATTAGCTACAGCTACTTCCCATTTGCCTTCTCAACCTCAAACCAGATACAGGCAAACCCATTTCTATATCAATTACATTGCGGACCCAGAAGAGGGGTGCAGTGGTCAGAAGCTGCGGCTGAAGGTGATTACAGGGTTCCCACGCCCTGGGATGGCAGCCTTTGCCTTCATGTTAATCTGGAAGGTAGAATAACAGGTACAGAAGAAATCACCCACTCACTGGTTCACTCCCCAAATTCCCATATCATCCAAACTTCCAAATTATTCATAATATTCAAAGCTAGCCTCCACCTGGTTCTCCCATGTGAGGGGCAGAGTACCAAGTTCCCGAGCTATTACCTGCTGCCTCCTGGGTTGTGTGTTAACAGGAAGCTGGATCGAAAGTTGAGATGGAACTGAAACCCAGACACTTCAATATGCCATGCAGGTGTCTCAAGCACTTCTCAACTATGGCGCCAAACACCCAATCCAAATTTTGTATGCTATTTTTAAGATCCCACATTTTCTTTTCTCAGGCAAAGGGGAAAATAAATTCACTGAAATATTTTGAAACAAAGACATCTTCATTTAGCCAAAGCCCACTGTCTAAGCTTAGTGACTATCAGTCCCCTCTGAGAGACCCTCAGACTCTTCACTTACAAAACAGGCATCTCATCTTCCCGAGGGGCTTGGGGTTGTGGGGAGGAGACTACAGATAAGGAGCCAGTGTGAACTGTCAATACAGACCGAAAGAGATGAAAATATCATTCCCTTTTTAACATTACACAGAGCAACATCACATTATTATTCACTTGCAATTTCTGTAGCTAATTTCTCAGATTCCATTTAGCCCTTTTATGAAAACAGCAAAAAAAGGACATCAATGAAATCAGAATATTGTTATTTCTGTACACAAATTGAACTCCACATCCAGACACAAACACAATAGCTGAGAGTGTTCAGGCACATTTTTTTTTTTTTTCCATCTCCCCATCTCCATCAGACCAGTGCAACCACTTAGGAAGTAAACCAGAAGACAGAAGCTTTTTTTTTTCTCTCTCTCTCCACCCCTAACTGTGCCTTTCAAATAAATAAATCTTTTTTTTTTTTTAAGGAAAAGAAAAAGACTATAGACCCTTAACAAATGCAGAAGACTTCCGAATGCAGCAAAATGTAAAACACAGAACCCAAGGAGTTTCTAAAGAAAGGTACTGCATACCTTTAGAAAGTGCAAAAGAATGGTTAAAAATACCAGGATCAGTGTCTGTTTCTGGCGGATCCAAAGGGTTGATGAGACCCTCTGAAGCATCGGGACAGTTCTATGTGCATTGATACACACATGTGTTTGTCAAAACAGGCCAAGTCGTTTTAAAGCCTGATTATTTGCTTGTTTGAAATGCACAGTTACAAAGAAACAGATGGAAAGACAGAGACCTTCCACCTGCTGATTTACTCCCCAAATAACTGCAATGGCTGGGGCTGAGCCAGGCGAGAGCCAGGAGCTTGGAACTCCATCCTTGTCTCTCACATGGGCACAGGAACCCAAGCACTTGGGCCATTCTCCACTGCCTTTCCAGGCACATCAATGGGAAGCTGAATCAGAAGTAGAGGAGAACCAGGACCATATGGGATGCTGGCATCAGAGGCAGCAACTTAACATGCTATGTTAGAAGGCTGGCTTCCCAAACAGATCCAACTATACATTTAGGTTCTGTGTATTTCACCTTGCCCATAACTTATAGCTCAGTAGCAACGGGCCCCTAGCTTTCAGCTGGGCTCACTATCTCTTTTCTTTGCACTCTGTGCTTTCTTTAGCGTCACATTTAAAATTCAATCTCGAGCCCATCTGTGCAATTGCTTTCTCTTTAATGATCATGCACTCCTCATGACCAAGCCTTGGGTCTCTTGAGATTCCTCAGAAGCAGTGGTTTGTCCCTGCAGGATGTGCCCAGAGCATAGAAACCTCCAACCCAGGATGTTCTGGCAGAAGCGAGAACCTTCACCTGAACTGCTACCTAGGATGACACTCGAGGGGCCTTCCCTGGACATGCCCCTCATGACCTTACAGTCTCGCTGCCCTGCGCTAACCACCAGACCACACTGACACCAACACTGTCCGTGCTCTTCTTTCTCTCCAACTGCCCTTTCTCTCCAGTGACCCAGGCCTGCAGGCCACCCAGTTCCCATGTCGTATCATTCATTTGCATACCATGCAGGTTAGACTTCTATCCCTACACCTTCGACACGCACAGCAACTTCGCACTGAAGGACCGTGCCAAAGGCAGCCTTCTAATGAGCAACAAACCCTTGCACTTCTTTGAAAACTTCATTTTGTCTTCAAGTGCTTAGAGAATGAACCAAACCACACGTCCTGATGTCTTACTGTCTTGCTATTGTGAAATAGCTGTGATTGGGTATTGTATAAAGCAAAGCTAGTGGCCGCTGGGGAAGGCACACTAGCGGGCAGTACTGTGTGAGCAAGTCTTGTGGTGAACAGTGTGGCAGGAGCAAGCTCCATCACAGTACCAGCTGACTCTCGCCAGCTAACTGGGGTCCTGGGAGAGCTACACCAAGTCCTTCCTAGATCAAGGCTCTCAGTGACCTAATTTCTTCCCTCCAAACCCCACCACCTCCCATTGTTATCAAAGCAGGCTTCCAACACAGGAGCTCTAGGAAGACGCAATGAAGCCACAGCACTTCATCTACTAAGGTCTGCACCTGTTTCCATAAGGTGCCCACATATATCAGGCCTGCCCATCTTCCCACACACTGTCTCCCCGTGGCCCCATTCCTATCAACATGTACTTCTGCGGTCCACCTGATGACATGTCGAAACCATCGCTGTGGGTATTTCTACATGGCATGTGACTTGGCCCTCAGCAGGGAATACCGTCCTCAGCCATCTTCCAACGCACAGAAACAATCACAGCCTACTGTAAGTTAGTATGTACTGCAGTTGAAGCACAAATCATCCTTTCAAAACAATCTGACGGGGGCCAAAATGTGGCACAGAGAGTAAAGCTACCACCTGCAACACTAGCATTCCATACAGGTACCAGTTCAAGTCGCAGCTGCTCCACTTCTAAACCAATTCGCTGTTAATGCGCTTGGGGAAAAAAAAGCCCAAGTGTTTGGTATCCTGCTACCCATATGGAAGACCTGGAAAAAGCTCCTGGCTTCTGGCTCCTGACTGCAGCCTAGGCCAGTCTGGGCATAATCCAGTGAATGGAAGGGAGACAGAGAGAGAGAGAGAGAGAGAGAGAGAGAGAGAGAGAGAGAGAGAGAGATACCCTCTTTCTGTAACTCTGCCTTGCAAATAAACAAATAAATATTTGTTTAAGGACCCAGTGCAATGGCTCAATTGCCTAAATGTCCCCTTGCAAACACCAGCATCCCATAAGGGCATCAGTTCATGTCCAAGCTGCTCCACTTCTTTCTAGCACCCTGCTGTGGCCTGGGAAAGCAGGAGAGGATGGTCCAAGGCCTTGAGACCCTGCACCCATGTGGGAGGCCTGTAAGAAGCTACTAGCTCCTGGCTTTGGATTGGTTCAGCTCCAGCTGCTGTGGCCATTTGGGGAGTGAACCAGAGGATGGAAGATCTTTCTTTCTGTCTTGCCTTCTCTCTGTAAATCTGCCTTTCCAATATCCATCCATACACACATACATAAATCTTTTTGTTTGTTTTTAAAAAAGGATCCCACAATGGAAAACTGGACCAGGAGTGGTAGGAAAACATGCTATTTTTGTGCTATTTTAAAGGCAAAACCACCAGCCAAGCTAATAACGATGACATACAGTAGACAAACCGTCTCATGTTTCTTAATGCCTTTATCCCAGCTCTTCTTACCGAGTGAACAAGTTCAAGGGATCTCCTAATACTTAGAGGCTGCTTCCCTTTTTGGCAGCAAGCGCCTTCTCATGCCACAGCCAAATGCATCTGTCAGAGCCTTAAGCTTTACTTTCAAACATAAAATCCAGAGAAGACAGGAAGAGGAAGGTCGGAGAAACTGCCCGCCTGCTTGTTTCACCTTCGGGGAGAGAGAAAAGAGAAAAGGAGAGGAACGCAGGGTCTCTCCCTGGAGAATGAGTTGCCAGGCTGCTGCAAGCCCAGCCTTTCTTGCCTGGGGGAAAATATCTATTTTCCCAGGATAGCATCAGTCTTGAATATATGACCAAGTAGCTCTGTGTATGTGTACAGTCCCATGGTCCTGGCTGGGGAAATAAACAGCTGTCAACACCTCGATTAGGGACTTGAGCTTGGAGTTCACACTTCCATTGCTCCACTTTCCATCATCTCTAAAGTTGATCAGCCTTCAAGGGAAAGGGTAAATGGGAAAAGAAATCAGCTTGGGGCCTGCAGCTTACAGGACCAAGTTCCTAGGGCCTCTTCTACCTGCTGAATCCGAACCGAGAATGCATGCTCTTTGGTTCCCCAGCTACAATATGGGGTGGCAGGAGAGCTGGGTCTCCCAAGCAGGAGGTGCCTCATTCAGCCTGGAGTTACAGCAGGGTGAGAGGAATGCGAGGGGCCTTGACTCCTATGTACAAGGTTTTCAAAAGCAGCAACTCCATTCACCGTGACATTAGCCCATGAGATCCTAATTAGTGACCCAAATGAGCAATGTGCCCCTCCTCCTGGAGAAAAACAAGGGGGAAAAGATAATGCAAATTTGCCAGGAACTCTAAAACTAAGGATTTAAAGACTCACAGTAAAGCATATTTCTTTTTGTTCAAAAATCGTTTTGTTTTGTTTTGTTTTGTTTTGTTTTGTTTTGTTTTGTTTTGTTTTGTTTTGGAGGGTGGGTTGTGATACAGTACATAGCAGCATCAGCATCCCATACTAAGAAGCCAGCTCAAGTCCTGGCTGTTCCACCTGCAATCCAGCTTCCTGCTAATCAACGTGGGAGGCAATAGGTGTTGCCCCAAGTATCTGGGTCCCTGCCACTCGCGTGAGAGACTTGGATGGAGGTCTGACTCAGCCCTGGATGTTGTAGGTATTTGGGGAGTGAATCAGTGGCTAAAAGGGCTTGCTCTCTCTCACCATGCCTTCCAAACAAGTAGAAAAGTCCTTAAAACATAAGAATGTGGATCCAAAGATTATGATCTTTGGAGAATATTACATGTATATCTAACATGAAGACTACAAGCACCATCATTTAATATTTCTGCTGACTCAGCAGGCGTCCAGGTGTCTTGAGTTACCACGAACATGTCTACCGTGAAAGCAATCATAGTCACAAGTAGCCAGTGTTTCTGGAGCCTTCATGAGGCACAGCCTCTCTTTGTCACTGTGAGCTCCACAGGATTCTACAAACGCTAGCCCCGTCTTGCGAAGGTAGAATCGAGGTCCTCGGGACCGGTGCCATGGCATAGCAAGTTAAGCCACCTGAGATACCAGCATCCCCTATGGGTATCAGTTGGAGATCTGGCTGCTCCACTACTGGCCCAACTCCCTGTGAATGCACCTAGGAAAGCAGTGGACTGCATCTATTTAGGAAGCCTGGAAGCAGCTCTGGGCTCCCAGATTTGGCCAGGCCCAGTCCAGGCCAATGCAGTCATTTGGGAGTGAACTAACAGATGGGAGATCTTGCGCTCTGTCTCTCCTCTTTTCTCTGCCTTCCAAGTAAATAAAAATAAATCTTGAAGAATCTGGATTTTCAAAAAGCAGACAATACCTTCAGTGTCTTGCCATTTTTCAACTTTGTAGCCGGATGAATGCCGATCCAGAACTCTCATGACCGGACCTACCCGCTCTACACCACTCCCCATCCTATTTTTAGTGCTATTGTAACAGTTCATTTGAGATTCCAGCTAATGCTCACTGACTCAGCACTTGCAAGGTGTGGCTATGCACAGGCTCATGTAAAACAGGTCTTTACCAATGCCCATGATACACTAAAGAGAAGGAGGACAAATTGTACATGAGCCTTTTAAAGCAGCCAGTTGCTTTTTTGAGAAAGGAAAAGGAGGTGTGACCCCTGGGCTGGGGTATTGGTGACTTTGGTCTCCATCCTAAGAGGATGAGGCTGTGAGATGGTACGGCTAAAACTGGGGAAGCTTCACCCTGAGCTAAACAGGATGTCAGTGAGGACAACAGCCACATCGGAATGGCTTCCAGCCAAAAGTCTGCAAAACAGAACCAGAAAAGTCAGTGCAGTTGGTCCCCAGCAACCACACTAACACAGAGCAAGTCATCTACAAGTGAAGGCTCACAAATACTTCATTGCCACAACACTGTATGCTCAACTGCTGGGCTGCCATAAAAAGCACCATGTTCCCCATCAATAGCAAGTTGCTTACTCCCAGTCCTGGAGGCTGGGAAGGCGGTCAAAGTGCCAGCAGCGATGGGGTCCTCCGAGTTCCCATCTCCCCGGTCCTTCTCTGTGCTTGTCGGTGTCCTAGTCTCTTCCTGTAAGGACATTGTCATTTTCAGCTCATTACTCTTTTAAGATACTATGTCCAATTATGTGTGGACTCCAAAAAGCGCATCAACATGAGAGCAGGTGTTAATAACGGTGGTTAACTTGCCACTTGGACATCTGATCCCCTCTTGGACTACCTGGCCCAAGTTTCTGAATTTATCTCCCTTCCACTGTACATCCTGGGGGGATAGCAGGTGATGGCTCACACAGCTGGCTTCTTTCCCAGCTGGGAGACCTGGATTGAGTTTCCAGCTCCTGGCTGCGGCCGGATCCATCCTCAGCTGTTGTAAACATTTGGAGAGTGAATCAGCAAATGGGTACTTCCTCCCTCCCTTTCTCACCCTCTCCAATAAGTAAAACAAAGAAATATTTTTATACATAATGGAAAATTGAATGGGAAGACAAAGTTGAGCCCCCAAAATTTCAAAGTGCGTGCTTCTGTGAGGTTCTTCAAAAAGTTCAAGAAAAATGTATTATGAAGCAATGATGCACGGATATCAGAATTTTTCCTCCAAAAGATATTTACCTTCTAAGACCATTTTTCTGTGAAACTATTCTGCATTTCATTTCGCCTGTTTGACAGAGACCTCCCATCTCCCACTTCATTCCTCAAATACTCAACATCTCTGGGGTTGAGCCAGTCTGTCACTGTCCTGCAGCAATGGACCTGGTGCACGGAGCCGATAATAACACCTGTGGATTCTGATTGATGGTCAGAAACTGAAGTTTATTAGCGGCATCAGACTTCATACACTGAGAGTCATATAGGATAAAGGAGGAGGTATACAGCTTATCAACAAAACCCATCAACTGTTTCTATACTTTTATTTGGAACTCTTTTGTTCTATATATTCCACCATTCACATGCTGTCCACTCAACTCTTCTCATGCAACTATTATCCAATCTGTGCTCACTGACCTTCTAGGGTCACAATGCCCTTCTATACCAGTCCAAAGCTTTGAGCTGGGAATTCAATCCAGGAACCCCACAGTAGGGGAGAGAGAACATGAGCACCTTTAACCACTAGGGGAAACACTCACTCCCCATGAACTTCAGGCAGTAGGTATCTTACACATTACATTTTGAAGTACTAGAGGTCCACACTTCAAAATGAGTTTTAGAGGACCTAATTCAGTCTATGGTTTACTACATTCTTAGCAAAGATGTGGTTGGTGGTTGCCCAAACAGTTTTGCTGGTTTTACAAAAAGTCAGCAGGCATTAGACTCTGGCCTGGGGGAGCTCCAGGAGGAATTCTCAAAGGCAGGAGACCTCAGGTTGTTGGCAAGAGGTGCCGGGAATAAATACTCACCTGGGAGAATGAGCTTAAAAGGAAAATTCCTCGGGAAGACATCAATAACACTGAGAAGTGCCCAGATTTCAAAATGTGATTGTGCTGCCTTTGGAAAAAAAAACTGCATGCCATCTTAATGGAGGACCAGGATCTGGGGGAAAACAGCAACGTCTGGAGGGACATCAAGTCTTGGCCAGTGGTCTTCTCTAGGCTGATGGCTCCTGCTTTCAGGAGCTATCCTGGGAAGAACTGTAAGAAGAAAGAGAACAAAGCCCACAGGTGCTGGGACCATGTGTGTGGCAGACAGGGTTAAACAGCAGCTAGAGAGTGGACACCAGGCTCAGACTTGGCTCCTAGAGAAAGGAGGAAGGCAGCTGGGTCACTGGCATCTTGTCTGGTACAGACACTAAATGGAAAAAAAAAATTCCCACCTCTCCCCGACTCTGCACATCTGAGTCATAAAAGCATAAAAGGAAATTCGACAAGGTCCACAAGGCCCCAACAGCTCCGTGGTTCACCGGCCAGAAATGCTCACAGTCTGTTCTAAGAAGCAATTATCCTCTGCATGCCAAGGCCCAGCGTGCAAGGCCTGAAAACATGCAGCGGCTCATTGGCAGGGCAATGTTTCCTTCTTCTGAGTCCAAACCGCAAGCCAAGGAGACCCCTGACAGATGGGCTGCAGGATGAGGATGCCCACTTGATGGTACGTGAAGCAGCAATTCTGCCCTTAGCACAGAATCCCAGGCGTGTCTGGCCCAATCGGTCAGCTGCCAGGAAGAGGTCAGCCAGCTCTGATCTGTCTGGGACACTGGGTCTGCTGGGATGTTTCAAAAGCCTTCTGGATTGCTCATGAACAATTTGTGGCAGAATACGTAGTGCTGTCCAAATGCTGCCCGAGAGGCCCCCGAAACAAGGCTCTGAGTTCTGCAGTTTTAAGAGATGTCATAAAGTAGATTTCCTATAAATGTTCCATCATGATTAATGATCCCAGGACAACCCTTTGTCCACTCCATGAGACAAGGCTGGGAGGAAAGTGTTCCTCCCCAGATGCTTCGAAAACGTGCAAGACACAGAAGGTTCTCTTGGCTCAGTGCAGTTGGGTCCCAAAATGTGGGTCCCGAGGCAGCATCAGCAGCATGACGCATTTGCTGTCAATCAAAAGGCAGATCTGAGGGCCCAAGGCCAACTTACAGAATGAGAAATTCAAGGGGGAATCCAACAATCACCTTCCCGGTGACTCCTGATGCGCACACGCAGAGGCAAGTGCTAGTGCAGTGGTTCATACACAAGTATCACCCTCTACTCCTTCTCCTTTTAGGTCATTCCTTTCTGGTTTGTTTTTTTTTTTAATTGTTCACCTCATTCATTTCATCCAATATTGAACGCTGCCTTAGTCTGTCTAAGGACTGTTGTAATTAAATGTAGGAGGCCAGGTATTTCATGCACAATGAACTTTATAAATTTTAAGCTCATAATTTCTGACGCTGAAATTCCAAGCTTGGGCAGCCCCCATCTGTCTGGCTTCTGGTGAGGGGCTCCTAGCTGTATCACGGGATGGCCAATGACACCACACGCAGAAGAACACGTCAGACACGTGGCAAGAGAGGAAGCAAGAGGAGACCAGGTTCCCATCTACCCAACAACTTGCTTTTGCAGAAGCTAATCCACTTTTGCAAGAACTCCCCTCCGCCCGAGAAGATCATTAATCCCATTCACAAAGGCAATCAGGCCGAATCATATTTCAGGAGACTCCAACTATTGAGGTCCCACCCACCATTCCACACCACCATCCTGGGAACCAAGCTTCCAGTACCATGCCATTTGAAAGATGAAGAACACCAAGCCACAGCAAGCACTGTGGCAGGGGCTCAGCTCTAACACCCAAGGATCAGGAATGAAATATAGAGGCTACTTCTGATATCCCCTTGCATTTCTTCCATCCGGTCTGTTTCTTTGCACTCCTTCCTTTGCACAGTTTTGATATCTGTTTTCTATCTCCGCAACCACATTACAACAACCTCATTACCAAGCTGAGCTCCTCGGCGCTGTTCCTCCCCAGCCCTTCCTTTCTCAGAGCCCAAAAGGCCTCCCCTTGGCTTTCAACGTCTCTCTTTCCTCCACTCCACACCTCTCTGTCCTCACTCCAAACAGTTCTCCTGGCACAGCTGAAAGGGAAATATAACTCCTAAAGGGAAGAGCCACAGTTTCTGCATGTCCTGGATATGGAGCGGTGTAAGGAAACATGGCAGGTGTCAGGGAAAGGGCAAGCCACTTAACACACTTCAGTTTTTCATCTGCAGAGGATGGTGTTAAAAAGCACTCTGCATTCGCCAGGGTATTGTGAAGATCAAAATGACATATTGCATTTGAAAGTAATCCATAAAAATATAAAGCAGTGGGTCAACATGAAAAGGCCCTCTTTCTCACCATCCATCTTCCCATGATTTTTTAAGAAAACTCAAAATCTCATTGTCAGTTTGACAGTAGATTGTAGGTCTCAAGATCTAAACCTATGCCCAAACTCACCAAATTACAGACTTAACATGGACACATTTGAGCAGATATCAACTATAGTGCCGATTAATTTTAAATAAAATTTCACTGGTTTTAAATAGAATCTCACATTGGAATCCAAGCATATCAATGATATCCATCCTGTAGGTTACAACAATCAAGTTCAGAAAACAATTAATTAGAATTTAAAATGTAAAGATACCAAAGAGTGAGGGACAGAAGCATCCTTGAGACAACTACTGGAAGTTAAGATCTGTGCACGTGCAATGGCCTTTTGTCTGAAAATGCCCCCCAATTTTTTTTAAAGATTTATTTATTTTTATTGAAAAGTCAGATTTATAGAAACAAGGACAGAGACAAAGATCTTCCATTGCTGGCTCATTTCCCAAGTGACCACAACAGCTGCAGCTGAGCTGAGCTGATCCGAAGCCAAGGTCCAGGAGCTTCCTCCAAGTCTCCTGCATGGTTGCAGGGTTCCAAGGCTTTGGGCCATCCTTCACCAGGCAGGGAGCTGGAAGGGAAGTGGAGCAGCAGGGATGCAAACCGGTGCCCATATGGGATCCCATCTCAGGCAAGGCGAGGACTTTAGCCACTAGGATACCATAGTAGGTCCTAAAACATCCCCCCCGCCCGATTTATCCACTCTGGGGTGCTCACTTCGGCAGCACGTGTACTAAATCTACTTTAGAGTGACAGAAACCTAAATTCACTTTGGGTTGGCTGAAAGTACCATGGGAAAGCTGATGGACTAGAAGAACTAACTACAGAAAGCAAGGACTGAAATCATGAGAAAGCGGTGGTTCTCAAATTCCACAGATAAAAGTCCTCCTACATCCTTGCTGATCTCCAACTATACCTGCACGTGAGCAACCACAGGGGATACAATGGAAAAGCAGGAACTGGAAGCAGAGTAAATAGAGATCTCAGCACAGGGACCACGTTTGAAGTCTGAATACAACCATGTTAACCATCTTGAAACAAAATTTCTGTCGCAAAAAACATACAACAAGATCCAGAATCTCTATAGCATATATTCAATCATATCTAGGAGTTGATCAGAAATCATTAGACATATAAAGAAACATAGACACATGTTTTTAAAAACTCAAATCCAGAGTGGCCCAGATGCTGAAATGGATGGATAAAGATGTTGAAGCCGCTGTTATACAGACATTCAAGCAGTTTCACTGAAAATACAAAGGAGCTTCGAGTTTGCAGAAAACTAAAGATTACACAGGGTGGGTGTTACGCACCACAGACTATGCCACCACCAGGAATGCCTACACCCCGTGCCCCAGTGCCAGCTTAAGTTCCAGCTACTTTGTTTCTGAGCAACCTTCCTGCTAACAAGCCCAGGAGATAGAACATGATGGCCCAAGAAGTATTTGGATCCACCTGAAACACACTTGACTGCTTTGAGAGCCCAGCATACAGCAGGCGTCTCATAAATGCCTGTTGGATGAATTCCACCAAGGTGGATCCTGCCAGCTTGCTCTTGAACCCACACAGGAAAAACAATGATGACACACCCTTTCCAGCAGGCTGGGGGACACTCCAGGGGCTGGCTGCCTCCCCATGGGCTCAGGAGGTACAGCAGCACCCCCCCATCGGGGATCCAGGGAAGACAGCACACCCTATTCAGCTGAAAGCTCCTAGCAAATATACTTCTCTGTTCCTAGAACGAGCCACCTCTGTGAGTCTGCAGTTTCTGCTGCTTTGACGGCCTTTGCAAACAAACTCTCTCATCTTCTATCCTAATACACATGTTGTGCTCTCTGGGCATAACACCCTCATCTGGGAGACACCAGGCAGAATTCTGGTGCCATATCAGCTTTATACAAGCTCGTTTCCCCCCCTCCTATCCTATAACGCCGGAAGCTGCAAACTTTATAAAGCAAAGGTTCAAGGACATGGCGCCAGCTTTTCTTGGGCTCTGGAGCAGGTGTCATGATGGACAGCATCCTGGAGGGAGCATGCATAATGAGAGGAGACAGGGAGTCAGTGCCAGGCTGGGAGGTGGGCTTGGTCACTCCACAGTAAACCCATCAGCAACAACTCGCTCGGGGTCCCACAAGAACCAACTGAAGCCACTTAGAACCCTGTGACCTCTTTAGGAGGGTCCTCCTCTTAAAGATCCCACCACCACCCCTTTCTTTTTTTCTTTAGCACTTTATTTCAATGCAATTTTAAATGTACAAAGAGAAAATGATGAGGTGGCAATCCAAACAGTTCCACAGGTCCCTCGCCCCACTTCCCTATTATTAACATCTCATGTTAGCATAATTGTCACAATTAATGACCACACTTAACTTCCCCTGATTTTTTTAACCCATGCTCCCTCTACACCTCCCACCAATCCCAGCCCATAGTGATCAACATTCTGTGTTCATTTGAGTTTTTTTTTCCTTTTTTAGCTCCCACGTAGGAGGAAGAATGTGACATCTGTCTCCCTGCGTCCTCCAGTTCTATCCTCCAAAGGATAGGATTTCATTCTTTCTTAAGGGTGAGTAGTGTTCCACACTGTCTTTCTCTGCTCATCTTGACGGCAGGCATCACGTTGGATCCTACATTTTGGCTCAGGTGAACAATACTGCTAATAAACCTAAGACCATGAGTGCAGGTCATTCAACATCAGCACTGAGGACCAAGCCTCAAGCACAACAATCCATCAGGGGATACTCTGAGATCACATCGGTACCACAGCACTTGGCATTCCTGCCTCTGGACAGCCTGCATTGTCCAAAAGTGGCCAACAGCAGTATTTCCAGATCCACATACTCTTCCAGGACCTTAGCACACTCCATCAGGCGGTAGAGAGAGACTCCATCCCACCTCTAGCCTGCCTTGATGAACAAAATGAGGTGGTGACACTGAAGGTTCAGAACCATGCTTACATCAAAAAAAAAAAAATCAATACTGTTCCACTGAAAATATCCTTTGTTCCCTCTGGCGCTTTGCCTATCCATCCTTATAACTCAGATGCTGTGTTGTGAAAATTCCCATCCACAGGAGGGTTTGCAAATTTGCTGTTGGCCAACAGCAGCATTAACCAGCCAGAGGTGAGTACATGGAACTCACTTGATTCCAGAGCGCCACTCTGGAGCCCCCAGAGGTGGCCCCATCTGACCAGAATCAAGGCAGTCTTGCCAAGCCTAACCAAAATTACCTGTCTGCGAGCCAAATGAATACTGTCATTATTTTAAACCACCAATCTGGCAGCAATCTGTTAGAGAGTAGTAATTGCAGAAATAGCCCTAATAAATATCCCTGAGTCCTCCGTCTTCCAACCCAATTGACACGAATTTAGTTCACTTCACCTCAACAATTTCAACACTCTCATCACAACCTCCATTCCCTTCCCTATGTAACCCTCCAATCTCCTCACAGAGGGACCCTCTGAAATGCTGCCCATTTTCCTGCATGGGTTTTTACATAGAAAACTTAGGTGGGTGGGTGGGTGGATGGATGGATGGATGGATGGATGGATTTGAGACACTTAGGCAAAAAGCCAGCCTAGCGGTCCACTCTGCAAATGCCTACAACAGCCAGGAGTGGACTAGACCAAAGCCAGGAGCTGAGAATTCAATCCAGGCTTCCCATATGGGTGGCAGGGATACAATTCCATAAACCACCTTTGCTGACTCCTAGGGTATGCATCAGCAGAAAGCTGGAATTTCTAGTACAGTCAGGACTCAAACCCATTACTCAAAATGCACTGTTGGCACCCTTACTCAACCACCGGGCCAAACACCAGCCACTCGTGGCAAAATATTAATTGCAGAATCCAGGCTTTTAGTTGGTGGATATTTTGTGCTGTCTTTTCAACTATTATGCATGTTTGAACTTTTCCCACTTAAAATATTTTCAAAGGCTCGCACCTCTGGGCCAATTCTTAGAGGCCATGCGCTCCTAGCTGTTTCCTTGGTCAACCTGCAGCAGGATCAGCACTCCATGCAGAGGTCCCTTCTCCACAGGGGCCTCCCTGGTCCTGCAGTTCCTACCAGAATGCCTTGAGCCCAAAGCAGATCCCAAGGCAGCTCTCTAAGCAGCTTTGGCTTATTCACCTCCATCACTGTTCTCTGCCTGCACATGAGCCCTGAGTAGGATTTCCCCCTGTCACTTCATGAGATCCCTTGCATTGTGCTGGGACACAGCAGAGGCAGAAAACCTCTTGCCACCTTGGAAAAAGGAACGCACTGCACAGAAAGGGGTTCCGGCACAATGCACTTAGTCCTTCACTGTCTTGACCCCTGACTCACTGCACTTCAGTGCGCGGCAAAAACTTACACATTCAATTCCACCTACTGTGTGCCCACTGTGTGCCAAGTAAGTTATATGATAGGTATTGAGAATACGAAGCAATAACATAAAAGAAGAAACCTGAACTCAAGGGCGCTCATTGTTAGTTAAAAAGCTAGCAATGTTGAAAGACAATCAGGGAACTGGCATTGTGGTGTTATGGGTTATGCTGATTCTTTGATGCCAGCATGCCATATCAGAGCACTCGTTCAAGCCCCAGGCTCTTTGCTCCCAATGCAGCTCCCTGCTGATGACCTGCAGAACGCACCAGATGGCTTCCCCCTCTACATGGGAGACCAGGACAGAGCTCCTGGCTCCTTTGGCCTAGCCTAGCCTAGCCCCAGACACTGCAATCCTTTGAGGAATAGACCAGTAGGGGCAAACTCACTCTCTCTTTCTCTTGGTCTACCTTTCAAATAAAGAGATTATGGTTTTAAAGTCCAGATAAGTGAGCAGGAGAGGGAAACTCTGGAAAGTAAGTGCAAAATGAACGGAAAATCAGAAACACAGAAAACATTCTAAAAACATCCACTCCAATTGCTCCAGCTGTAAAATTCCCACAAACCCACCTGTTCCACAATATTGCCTGCCTGTCTCTCTGCAAATGAGATTGTAAAAGTTACTTACAGAAAGCCGTTACCCAGCCCCACAGCAGTTCTAGGTCTCATTTCCAACACTTACAGCTGTGCTGCCATGTTCGGCTGTGCCGTGTGCATTTCTAAGGCACTCACAAGTAATTCCAAGTTGTGCTTGGCAACATCCCAGAATGTTTTAACATTTAAAAAAGTAAATAATATTGAACTTCAGAAGGATAAGAACCCTTCAGCTCCACATAGCCAAATTGCATATCCTGTGGGACACACATCTCCCCCGAGTGTTCAAAAACCCAGGCCCTGTGTTTTGTTTTGTTTTGTTTTGTTTACGTTTTATGTTCTGTGATGGATACAAGTAGAAATCACAGAGAACTGACCAAGTACGATACACCAGGAGTCAGTAAACTTTCCTTCTCCTGGTGTAACCTGCAATCAAACATTTCTAATGAAGGAGCCAGCAGTGTGGTACAGCCGGTTTAGCACTCACCTGCAACACTGGGAGCCCTTCTGAGCAACAGCTGAAGTTCGGGCTGACCCAACTTCAATCCAGCTCCCTACTGACACTGCTGGAAAAGCAGCAGAAGCTGGCCCACATACTTGAGCCCCTGCCACCTACAAGGGATTCTCAAATGGAGTTCCAGGCTCCTGTTTTGGGAGCTATACCAACCCTAATTGTTGTGGCCATTTGAGGAATAAACCAATGGATGGAAAATTCTCCCTGTCTCCTTCTCTCTTTGTAACTCTGCCTGTCAAACAAATACATTTTATATATAAATCCATATGCATATGTGTATATATAACATATGTATGTTAAAGTAATTATACAATGCATACCATTTAAGATAGCTATAAACCATAAAGGAATTTATTTAATGACCTTTCACTAAAAAACAATATCATATGGTCCCAGACCATTAGCTCCTAGAAGGAAACTGACTTTAGGTGCTACTTAACTCCCACCTAGTTCTTCCTATACCAAAACCAAGACATCAATCACTCCACCATTATCAGACGAATGCAGACACCCACACACAAAAGTCAAAACAATTTTTTTAAAAGTTCCCATGTTCAAATACAATCTATCCCTTTTTGATCTGCATTTCTGTTTGAGGGGGAAGAGAGAAGACAGCGTCTCTAACATATTCTTAAAGACACAGAAAATTGTCACTAGATTTCCTTGTTTACACATTCAGAACTCTACTACACCCTCTAGCTTGGATGTGGGGGAAAAGGTACACTATTTCACTGTTGCAGGGAGTGTAGATTAGTACAACCACGATGGAAGTTGGTATGGAAAGTGCACAGACAACTGAAAATTGACCAGCTATCCCACTACTTCTGGGAATATATCCAAAGGAAGTGAAATACACATATGACAAAGTGACCTGAACCCCTGTATTTACAGCAGCACAATAGCAAAACAGGAAAACAACATGTATGTTTGTTGAAAGAATAATAGATCAAGAGTTCTACTCTGTGGAATACTACTCAGTCATTAAAAAGCATGAAATCTACCATTTGCAACCAAATGGTCACAACCGAAGACCATTACGCTCAATGAAACAAGCCAATCCCAAAAGGACAAATACCAGATGTTCTTTCTGACATAAGGGAATATGGGGTGCCAGCGTTGCAGGCAGCAATTTTATCTGCTATGCCACAACACCAGCTCCTGAAATAATTATTAAATAAATATTACTAAATTATCAATTATTAACTAAATATATATTAAATATATATTCTGGAACAATTAGATATCCTTATACAAAAATTGTAAAATGTACTTCTTTCTATCACAAAAATTAACTCAAAATGGATCATAGTTATAGAGGAAACTACCAAGAAACCCTCTATAACAATGGCACCCAAAGCACGACCAATAAAAGCATGAGCAGAAAAAATGCAGCTCATCAAAGTTCAAGATTCCTGCTCTTTGAAAGACAAACCCAGGAGAATGAAAATATGAAGCAGGTGTTTAGCCCAGGCGCTAAGACACACATATCATACATCCAAGAGCCTGGATACAACCCTCAGATCCAGCTCCTCACTCCAGCTTCCTGCTAACGCATATCCAGTGGTATTGACCCAAGGAATTAGATTCCCGTCAATCACATTTGCTGCCCTCTAACCTTCTCTCCTCTCTTTCAGCTTATCTATTTCTCAACTTCTCAGATAAAAAAGAGAATGAAAACATAAGCTACAAACTGGAAGAAATTTTTTTTTAAGATTTACTTATTTGTATTGGAAAGTCAGACATACAGAGAGGAGGAGAGACAGGGAGGAAGATCTTCTGTTCATTGATTCACTCCCCAAATGGCCTTTCAAATAATTAGCTCAAAAAATAAATATTTTAAATAAGAAAATAGTAACAACAGCTACAATAAACACTTATAAGGGGTTACACAGCATGAGAAAGCCATGTATATCAAATGTCAAATGAACATATAGGATAAAACTGTTAACAGTATGATATTAAGGACATGTTTATAGGAAGAAAAGCAAACGCCCCTCATTTTTTATTGATTTATTTATTTTTATTGCCAAGTCAGATATACAGAGAGGAGGAGACACAGAGAGGAAGGTCTTTCATCCTTTAAATCATTCCCCAAGTGGCCACAATGGCCGGAGCTGCGCCAAACCGAAACCAAGAGCCAGGAGCCTCTTCCAGATTCCCCACTTAGGTGCAGGGTCCCAAGGCTGTGGGCTATCTTTAACTGCTTTCCCAGGCCACAGGCAGGGAGCTAGATGGGAAGAGGGGCCTCCAGGACACAAATAGATGCCCATATGGGATCCTGGCGTGTGCAAGGCAAGGATCCCAGCAGCTAGGCTACCGCCTTGGGTCCTGGAATAAAACACTTTGAAGTCATACAATTGATAAGGTTTCCTACTGAATTCGTAAAGAACTCTGAAAATGGGCCCAGCAAAATTGGTTCAACAGCTAAATCCTTGCCTTGCATGTACGGGGATTCCATATGGGTGCTGGTTCACATCCCACTGCTCTAGTTTCCATCCAGCTCCCTGCTTGTGGCCTTGGAGGCAGTAGAGGACGGCCCAAAGCTTTGGGACCCTGCACCTATGTGAGATTCTCTCTCTCTCTCTCTTTCCTTCTCTCTGTAAATCTGCCTTTCCAACAAAAATATAATATATCTTTACAAATGGGCCCAGCATGATAGCGTAGTGGTTAAAGTCCTTGCCTTGCATGCCCAGGATCCCATATGGTCACAGATTCTAATCCCCATGGCCCCAACTCCCATCCAGCTCCCTGCTTGTGGCCTGGGAAAGCAGTCAAGGACAGCCCAAAGCTTTGGGACCCTGCAGCCGCGTGGGAGACCCGGAAGAGCTCCTGGTTCCAGGCTCCTGGCTCCTGCCTTCAGATTGGCTCAGCTACAGCTGTTGCGCTCACTTGGGGAGTGAACCATCAGACGGAAGATCTTCCTCTCTGTCTCTCCTCCTCTCTGTATATCCACCTTTCCAACAAAAATAAATGAATCGTTAAAAAAAATACATCTTTACAAACAAAACTCTGAAAATGAAGTCATAAAAAGCAAAAAATAAAAACAGGCAACACTTAACAGGAATACCACAAAGATATATAATGGAAAATCAGCTCAGGAAAAGACGATCAATATCATTAGTCAGCAGGAACATGAAAATCGATGCCTACAGCACACATACACATATGAGATACACAAATGCATTGAAACGGCTACACGTAAAAGTGTAAGCTAAGACTGGAAGGAACTGGGATTCCATATATTGCTGCTGGTAGCAGAAAACAACATGCTAGTTGGCTGGGGATACATGTATTGTCTGTTGTAGCCACTTCACACCCAAGTGCATATGTAAAAGAACATGTATGTTCACATACAAATTTTTGCATGAAGGCTCACAGCTATGCCAACAGTCCGCAGGGAGTGCCGGCTCAAGTCCTAGCTGTTTCACTTCCAATTCAGCCCCCCACTAAATGCACCTAGGAAAGTAATGGAAGATGGCCAAAGTGCCTGAGCTCTGGTCACATTTGTGGGAGAACCGAGTAGAATTCCAGTCTCCAGCCTTCTGCCTAGCCCCGCCCCAACCATTGCGATGACTTGGGGAGTGAACCAGCAGACTTCTCTCTCCCCCACTCCTTTCTCTCTAAAACTCTGCCTTCCAACTAAGTAAATCTTTAAAAAGTGACAAAAACGGAGAAATCAACGATGCTAGATCCATAGTAACAGGGCATGTCCTCAGTAATAAAAAAGAATGCATTAATGATGTTCGTTACATGGGCAAATGTCAAAGGAAGTCAGGCAGACAACCACCTACAACAGGATCCCGTTCATGTGAAAGAGAGATAACAGGCTGCCTCGCAGTGGAGGGGAGGGAGGATGGACCAAGGAGCACACGGAAACTGAGGGATGCTGCAACTGCTCCTTAACGCAATTAGCGTTAAACACAGTTACTGAAGATCAATTACACTTCCAGAAACCTGGTTCTTCGATCCAAGAAAGTATCAAGAAATACAGATTGCCGAGCCAAACAGATGGCCATTATCTCCACCTTATTCATGAGCAAATTCAGATTTACAAGTTGAGGATCTGTAATCCGAACACAGCAAAAATCCAAAATGCAGACTACGCGAAAGTCAGGAGCTTCCAAAAATTCAGTTTGAAGCAGTTCAGATTGAAGATCAGGAATCTTTAACTACTGAAGTCTAGCCACTATTCCATAATTTTTACAGGAGCCCCAAATCTGAACTTCTCCTGGTCCCAACGCTAAATAAGGGGGACACTCAATTTGTAGGAAAGTTCCCAAAAGCTCATAGAAAATGCATGCTAAAAAAAAAAAAAGGACAGATTTCAAAATTTGGGGCACCAAAACAAACTCATCTTGGAATTCTATTTTGCTCCAAACTTTCTGAAGTCCCCTTGTACTTCCCCAAGGGCAAACAGCGACCTTCCCATGGCTGTGCAAGGTAACTTGACTTTCAGGACCAACATTCCTCCTTTAAACGAACACCTGACGCCGTGCAGGTTGCACTGAGAGAAGGCAGGACAACTGCAAGAAGAACAACCCTCCAGAAGGACATGCAAAAAGGTTCTCTCAGGATATTTCCAATAGCAAGGTGCAGGGTCCTATTTACAGAAGGCTTCATGGGCAAGAGGTAGGAGAGGAGAGTGTCTCTTCACAGACGTCCTTAAATGCCAAGTCCAGCGAGGGGACAGCCATGTACAGTCAAGGGGGAGCCATGAGCCACCCTTGCTCAGAGTCACACACTCGGCTTCTTGACTCTTGGACCCCGTCTATCCTGGGCACGACAGTGCTTGGTTTGTTTTTTTACATCCAAAGACAAGAAAGAGGGATTGGCCAATGATTCCAGCGGCATAGTCAGGTTTGACCTGCAGCTGTGGCTCCGGACCTTAGAGTCCTATGGATGCTGGCGCAGGAAGGCGTCAGTGCTCAGGCAGCTGGATCCCCCCCACACACACACAGGAAACCTGGAATGCATCCCTTTCACCGGACTTCCACGTCGCCCAGCTCCATGAGCACCTGGGAAGTGACCCAGTGGATCACAGCTCTCTCTGTGTCTCTACCTCTGAATGGATGAATACAAAGAGATTGAGGCTTCATTTTTACCATTAGTACCAAGTAAAACACATTATCTTTCTAATACCAAGGAAAACAGTGGTTATGAGTCAAAACCAAAACATACACTCGAAATACAAAACGTACAGTGTCAGAACTCGAACCCAGACCCCCAGGCTCCCTGCCAAGTGTCCAGTACTGCCCCCTACCCAGTGCCAGCCCTGCCCCTGGCCATCCCTAAACACCTATACCTCAGCTTTCCTGTAATTTTGAGCTTTGGTCCATGAATGTACGGTGCATTATTTTTAAAGCTTTTCCTACTTTAAATATTCATCATCTTGAAGTAGGTCACTCCTTTATGATTCTCAGATTCTCTTTGAACTGAATCCCTGTTCCCCCCAACCCATCTCCCCTAATAGGAACATGTAATGCCTTCAAAGTGTGAAACCCAATTCTAGTTAATTTTATTGATTCCTTTCACGGGCTCCCTAGTTCTTATGCAAATTCAGTGTTTACCTCAAAAAGAGAAAACAAAACAGCCTTTTTGGAGAGAATGCATTCCACAATCTGTGACGAGCCACCACCATTTTTCCGTTCAATTATAAATGAGCTATACAATATTTAAATCACTCATTGGAAGTGAGGCGACTTTTAATCCAATTCAGAACACAGCCAGCACCTTTAGATAACTTAACCCCTTCTTTAGGTGAATGAATGAAATGACCAAGAGGCTGACAAAATTAGCATCTTGTATCTCATACCCACTCGCACCCAATGGGTCACCAAACTGTTTAAAATAGGCTCAACGTAATGTCCCCTCTCTGTTCCCTTTTCACAGGGAAAACATAGAATATTAAATTCCACTGAAGTGCACACATTCCCCCATTCTGCAAAAGTTCCCCTTACTTCTTTTAGGGGACAAGAGGATGATTTTCCCCCTTTGCAAACTGTCCTGTTTCAGGTCCAAATCCACTGGTTCTAAAACAGTAGGGTTTCTCAACACCATACCCAGTGGATGGTCTCAGGATCTCTAGCACCTTCTGATTGCTGCAAAACAGCTGCTGAAAAGTAACGGGATTAATGGATGCTACAAGTACAGATGAAATTTTAAGTGCATCGAGAGTTGTAAACAAATTGATCCCAGGCCGCAGAAGGCAATCCGTGTCTCCCTTTGATTTGCATCAAGCTTTCGGGGCTGTCACTGGTGAGGTCATTTACTTCCTGGCCTCTATCTAATGGGTCTTCAGAGCAGGTGTTTCTGAAAAAAAAAAAAAGCCATTTCCTCCTAGGCCATTAATAATTCAACATTTCAGCAGCAGCGTACTCTCTTTTCATTATAAATAAATATCAAGAAATTACCTTCCCCATCACTCACAGGAATTTGAACAAGGCTAGCTCTTGTTGATGATTCCAATGACCAAAACCTCTGTGGAGTCATGCCTGGAAGGCATGGAGGGAAGAGAGACCTAAGATACTGGCCGGTTCCATTTCCTTGTTCATATCACTCACCAAGAACATTTTGCCCTGTGTCCACCTACCACACACACTTTACAACAGCATCTTTCTTAGCCTCTACTAGCCAAGGGTCTGGCTGGCCAATCTGCTTCCCCTCTCTCCTCTTCTAGACCAAGCCCTTATCCCACCAAGGAGTCTACTCAGCATACCCACTTGCTGAAGAAGCATTTCACACTCCACCCATCCAATATAAAATTTCATTTCTCCCAAAACCCACCCTCCTATAAGCCTTGCACCTCAGTGAATGTGCAGATCCACTCTTGCAACTAGCGGGCCATTTTCTAAGTGCCTCTATTGAGCGCTATCTGAACAATGATACCCTTTAAATCCTCATAGTCATCATGAATGGGTCTTTCTCGTATGCCTCGGATCTACTTCATCACCACATCTCAGCAGTGCTATCTTCAAATACATTCAGGATCTGGCCATTTCTCATCACCTCCACAGCCACCACCCAAGAGATCCAAATCATCAGCTTCACCTTGCCCGGCCTTGGATGACTGCATCCACCTCCCAACTATTTCCATCAATGCTCCTTACAGCAGGGGCTGTATCCATGCCACAGGATAACTACTGCAAAGCAGAGGAATGGGTGTGTGGCTTTGAGCTCACAACCCTCCCAAGGCTACCATATCCCTCTCAGAGCATAAACAAGCACTGTGTTCTCCAGGAAAGCCTCTCTGGGAGCTGGATCTGGTGAAGGGCTCTGTCCCCTGAACGACCACGCACCCTGCATGCACCTGCAACACGGCAGACTCACCACTGTCCTCATTCACTCTGGGTATCTACAGGGCTCTCTCCCCCAAAGCACACCACACACAGGGATGCCCAATCGTAAGCATCCATGGATTGTGTGTGTATCCAGGATGTACGTGGCTTTGTGCTCTGTTTTTATCATCTTAAAATTGCTACCGATTTCTGAACCAGGGGCTTTCCATCTTCACCCGTCACTGGACCCTTTAGATTCTGTATCTGGTCTGTGACGGGCAGATGGATTTCACTTCAGCTACATGCTGCCGGATGCCAATACTATGGTAGAGACGCTAGGAAGCAGATTTTGACAATGGGAGCCTACCGTCATCAGAATGCATATAGGCTAAAAACAAAGGAAAATGTAAAACAAACTCTCTGAAAAAAAAAACTATTATCAGGGACTGGCACTGAGGTGTAGAGTGAAGAGTCACTGCTTTCAACCCAACCATTCCATATCACCATGTCAGCTCAAGTCCTTTCTGCTCTGATTCTCATTCAGCTCCAGGCTAATATGCCTGAGAAAACAGCAGTAGAAGGCTCCTGCCACCGACGTGGTAGACCCCTGGGAGCTCCAGGCTCCTGGCTTTAGCTTGCAGCAGTCCTCGCTGTTACGGCCATGTCGGCAGTGACCCACAGGATGAAAAGTAAGTCCCCTCTGTCCCCCTGTCTGCCCCATCCCACGGCTCTGCCTTTTAAATAAATACAATCCTCTTTTTTTAAAAAGCTAACATCTATGTCCCTTCCCTTTAGGAATGCCACTAGTCTCTGGTAGACAAAAATATTCCACGCAGCGGAAGTAATGACCATGAGGAGATACAGCAACAAGCACCTTGCAAAAATGAAAAGAAGATAAATGATGAGGTGATGAGGACTAATAGGACCATATATATAACACAACACAGCAGTGATTCAAATTTAGGTAGGATACTGGAACAGAATAGACAACACAGAAAAATCATCCTTCTTTGTGTAAATTGAAAGCAAGATAAAGAATCGCAAATCAGCTCGGGAAGACAGAACTAACCAACTGGGCTGAAGTAACTGAAGCAAGTGGGAAAGCTCAAGTTAGAACCTTCATTCCTACACATCGAGAAGGCTGCAGGCTCAAATTCAACTGTAGTCTGAGTCAATTCTCAGACACTCAGCATAACAGACAACTTTGTAAGCTTCAATGATCTATGAAAATGTGGCAGCTACACAGAGTGCACCCCTCAAATTACCCATATTAAAAGGTAAGCAAAGAGTGTGGAAAGGATATTCATCATAAATATTGAAGACACACATGATTTCTCTTTTACATAAAAACGCATGCAAATCAACAATTGAATTAATCAACAGATACGGATAAATTCTGTTTTTTTTAACAGACAAATCAGAATTAAAAATTTTACCCCCAAAAATGCATATGCAAATAAACGGCATTTAGGAAAATATTCAAGCTTATCACCAATCAAGAAAATAAAAAATGTGATTGTAATCTATCAAATTAGTGAGGCTTTAAAATTTATAACATCTATTCATTGTGGAAGAAAATGAGATTTTATACATTGCTGGTGAACCAAAACCAAATGGAAAGGAGTTAGGCAAAATACATCAGAAGCCTTTAAAGGGGCCATATCTTATAGTACATAATAATTCCACATCCTACTTCTCTGAAACTGAACACAAAGCTCTCTATATAAAGATGCCTATCACATGATTGTGTATAATAAAAACTCAAACCTACCTACAGCCAAGTGGGAAAAATAACTTACCAAGTAAAATAACTGAATAAAATTATATATAACGACTAGGGTCCCACAGGATGGCATCACAGGTAAGATAGCCCTAGGACACCGGCATCCCATAGGAGAGCACCATTTAAAGCCCCTACTCTGTTTCTGATCCAGTTCCCTGCTGGGACACCTCAGAAGGCAGCAGAATACGGCTCCAGCACGTGGGGCCTGCCACCCTTGTGGGAAACCCAAATGGAGTTGCAGGCTCCTAATTTCAGCCTGGCCCAGACCTGGCTGTTGTGGCCATTTTTGGGATTGAATCAGCAGATAAGAGGTTTCTTGCTCTTTCAATCTCTGCCTTTCAAATAACTAGGTCAATAAATAAATATTTGTAACAAGAAAATAATAACAACAATCACAACTAATACTTATAAGGGTTTTACATAGCATGGGAAAGCCATTCATATCAAATGTCAAATGAAGATACAGGATAAAAATGCTAATATAACAGCATGAACTTAAGGATATGTGTATAGGAAGAAACAGTAAATGGCCATCATTTTATTTTTAATTGGAAAGTCAAATATATAGAGAGGAGGAGAGACAGAGAGGAAGATCTTCAATCTGATGATTCTCTCCCTAAGTGACCACAATGGCCAGAGCTGAGCTGATCCGAAGCCAGGAGCCAGGAGCCTCTTCAGGTCTCCCATGTGGGTGCAGTGTCCCAAGGCTTTGGGCCATCCTCAACTGCTTTTCCAGGCCACAAGCAGGGAGCTAGTTGGGAAAGGAAGCAGCCAGGACATGAGCCGGCACCCATATGGGATCCTGGCATGAGCAAGGCGAGGATTTTAGCCACTAGGCTACAATGCCAGGCCAGGTCATCATTTTAATGCTACCGCATTATAACAATTTTATTTTCATGTTTCTAGTTTGCCCTCTTTCCCCAATGTGTAGCAATGGCCATGCTGACCGAATACAGTAAACGCTCTTAACTGACTCTGCACATGACTGTCACTCTCCATCTTCGTACACCAGTGACAGCAGGTGCCTGGGGCATGCTTGCGGCTGGCAAAGCCCACGTCTATCCATCAGGCCCGGCCATCTCTGGCTGTTACCAGCTGAATTGTCTACCTGCCAGCAATTTGCTGTTTTTTTTTTTTTTCTGCCCCAAACCTCTTCATGCCAGCTGTGCATGTTATTCTAATTATGTAATTCGATTAAATTACATGAATTGATGGCAAGACGAGTGAGAAAAGAATGAAGGTTACCATTTCAGTGAAAAACAAGTGGAATGCTTAGGAAAGACTGAAAACACACACACACACACACACGAGAGAGAGGAAGATACACAGTCAGATTGGGGCAAAACAATGACAAAAGCTTTGGACGAACTCATAAAATACAGATTTCTGCCACAGTATCACAATGCTGCCTTCTTTTTTTTTGAAGTCTCATTGATTTGTTTGTGTGTTTGAAAGGCACAACAATAGAGAAGAAAGAGGTCTTCCATCCATTGATTCAACCCCACAGAGACCCAGAACCACAACATGGTTAAGAGCAAGGAATTACTCCATCTGGGTCTCTCCCATGTGAGTTGCGGGACCCAAGTACTTAGGCCTTCATCTGCTGCCTCCCAAGGTGCACGTCAGCAGGAAGCTGGACTGGAAGTGGACATGGGAGTCCATCCCAAGCAATTCAAATGGTGGGAACATCCGACATGACAGTTGAACCCACTGGATCATAATGCCTGTCCCAACTCTGCCTTCCTTACTAACGAGGACACCGTATCCAACAAGCCGCCCATTACTTTTGGAAGCTGTGCTATGACATCACCCTCCCAAGAAAAGGCACTCCTGAGCCACGGGATAAGAAACATTTTCAGAGATGTAGGACAAAATCCAGGCCAAGGAACAGCAGGGGCAGGGGAGGGAGCGAAATGATCCAAACTGCATTTGGGGAGCAGAACAGGCTGGCGAAGGAAGCCAGGCTGGAAAAGGCAGAGCCAGGGGCATGGTCTCTTCCCCAAGTCCAGGGCAGACAGGAGGTGGAACCAGGAAGAGGGCAGAGGACATGTGAGGTAGCAAGAGCCAGCTCTGGGTGTGAGGAGACACCCCGAGTGTCTGCAAAACCAGAAAGCAGTGTCATACAAACCTGGAAGGAAACACCAGAGGAAGAGAGATTGCACATTTAAAGAAGGCGGAGCAGGGGGGGAGATTGTACTCATACCAAACAGAACATTACATATTCCCCAAGATCCATCTTAGCAAACAGACACCCCGAACAGAGCAAGGCCAGGATACAACGCAGACAACACAGCCAGAGGCAAGACAGTGTTCACAGTTGGCACTAGCGGCCCCACAAGGGATACCAACGACTTCGCCTCCAAAAACACCTGCCATGGACCTGCAATCCGCCACAAGCCAGGAATTTCTCAAACATCCCACGTAGATATATTCTTCTAACCCTCATGAGCACTTTCAAGAAAACCCAAAGTGGCAACGGCACATTTTCCATGGTTTTTATTTATTTCCTTCTTCTTGAGAGAGAGATCTTCCATCTCCTGATTCACTCCCCCAGATGCCTTCAACAACCAAGACTGGGCCAGGCCAGAAATTCCAGCCGAGTCTCTTACCTGGGTGGCAGGAATCCAAGCACTTGGGGCATCATCCACCACCTCTTAGGATGCAACCAGAGGAAGCTGGACCAGAAGTAGAGCAGCAGGAACTCGAGCCAGTACTCTGACAGAGGATGCTATATAGCCAGAGGAGGTACAGGTAATGTTTTACATTAAATAACCAATGGCATATAGCATGGATATGTGAGACAAATGAATAGCATGATATGTCATCGTGCTACTCAAAACTGAGTGCAACTTCACATGTACGAATTGCTTAGTTCTGGAAGTTTCCATTTATTCTGTTGGCACCATAATTGACTGCATCATGGCTAACGAGGCCCCACTGTACTTCGAAAGATGGGTGTCAACCATTTTAGGGGACTCATTGCAGTCACCCACTGAGCACCTGAAAAAAATAAAATATTCTTAAATCAGGTTCCATTTCCTGCATGTGAGACAGGTACCTCTGTATTGAGAGATCTGGGAATTGGTCGTTTTTGCCAAAATGTCCAACAAGAAGCTCAGCCTGAAACGGTGAGCACTGGTCCACTGAATTCGCTTTAATATGAGTCGTCGCCAGAGTTCCTAGAAAAATGCTCATTAGGGGAAAAGTAGACACAGATTTATTTATTTTTAACTTTTTATTGAAAATGTAAATTTACAGAAAGAAGGAAGGATACAGAGAGAAAGATCTTCCATCCACTGGTTTACTCCCCCAAGTGGCCTCCAAAGCCAAAGCTGAGCCAATTCAAAGCAGGAGCCAGGAGCCTCCTCCGGGTCTCCCACATGGGTGCAGAGTCCAAGTAGCCTCACTGGCTGGAGCTGAGCTAACTGAAAGCCAAGAGCCAGGAGACTCTTCCAGGTCTCCCACATGGGTGCAGGGTCCCAAGGCCCTGGGTCACTCTTGACTGCCTTCTCAGGCCACAAACAGGGACCTGGAAGGGCAATGGAGCAGCTGAGACATGAGCTGGCACCCATATGGGACCCAGGCATATGCAAGGCTCCTAGTAGCCACTAGGCTACTGTGCTGGGCCCCAGACAAGTAAAGCTTAGAAAAAAAGAACTATTAGAGTATAATGTAGAAACAGTGGGGACAGAGTGTGATCTGACACCCACTGGAAGGGAACCACTAGAGGACAGGCACCCTTCCTTCTCCTTTCATTACACACCAGCAGTGCCCAGTGGCCCAGACCAACTACCAGACTTGGCTGAAAGGCATCTGAAATGCTTGGCCAAGGTATATTTCCTTCCCACTCTCCTCTCTCCTACAACTGCTATCCGTAGTTTACTAGTGGCAGTGTAAGCCCAACATGGACCCAATAAATCCTGGTACGCACTTTTACATCCAAGTCTTTAGCACCACATCCAACGCGCAAAAACATTAGGTCATAGCACATCACTCGCTGATCACATCACTGTCATCATTTATGCAGCCTATTATTTACCAGGCTTAGAAGAAAGAAAACATCGAGTCAGCAGTCAGAATCCTGCCCTAATGTTCTAACCACTTACGGCTTCCTAACAAACCACCCACAAGGTTAACAGCGTAAAGCAACTGCGTGTACTTCCTCATGAATTTGAGATTTAGGCCGGTGTTGGGGTTTGGTCTGGGATCACAACTTAGTTCTGGGCCACCTGGAATCAGCTGGAAGACTCAAAGGCCAGAGGCTGAGGTTCCTGAAGGCTCACTCCTTCATGGGTGTGGCACTGGCACTGGGCAGACACAAATGGCTGGGAACCTGGACAATCAGAAGTTCTCGGATGTATCTCTGCATCTGTCTCCATGTGATCATCCAGAACAGTGGCGCCAAGGTAGCCACCCTTTTTATTTAAAGGCTCCAGAGCAGGCATGAGCTCTCACTTCCACTGAATCCTGCCCACCAGAAGCAAGGTACTGAGGCCAGCCCCTGAATCGGCAACAAGTGGATGAAACTCCACCTGCTGCTAGCAGAAGGATGGAGAACCTGCAGACTCATGGCCAAACCAGTACACAGTGGAAAATTCTCCCCAATTCCTCTGGGATGAAGTCTTCCTGGCTGCTAAAGACACAAGCTCTCAAGTGCTGGTTACTCACCACTGACATGAAAACACTTCGTATCACTATCTTTCTGATCTACAAAATGACAGAACCCCAACCACATTAGATCCAGCTAGATTTGCTGTGTTTTAAAAAATATTTGTATCTATTTCAACAGAATCAAGATGGTGGATTAGGGTTTAAACAGGCAGAGAATCATTAGGCAGGGTGAAGCAGAAAAGTCAGATTCCAGGAAACAGGAGAAGACAGGCTGATGGCAGAGGGACACCTCCAGACTGATGGACATGCAGAAGCAGTGGAGATAACGGAGTCGTGTTGCAGTGACCAGACACCCCAGCGGCAGTCAGCGAGTGGCAATCTGAGCTCCACCAGCATTCAGAGCCCCACTGGCAGCCAAGTGGGAAGGGAAGGGAGCTTAGAACGTGAACCCAGGCCAAGAAAAAAAACCTGCCCATCCTGCAGATTTGTTTGCTCCCACCAGGAACATAGACAGTGCAGAAGACCTCAAACAGGAAGTGCAGGAACAGGGTAGATTTCACAGCCCAGGCCCACACCAGAGTCACATCATGTGCCATTTTTTTATAGCAAGGCAAAGGCTGAGGGACTAGAAAGACACAGAATCTGTACATGCACTAAGCCGGGAGCAAACTCATTTCCGGTTCAGTGCATTGCACTGGTCCCATAAACAAAAGAGTATTGACATGGCATCCTACAGGTTCCCACCAAAATAGATTCAGGTAGTCCCCAGATCTAATTTTGCCACATCAGTGTGACAGAGACTGTGGGGCTGGAGGGACAACAGAGAGCTGTATATGTGCTAAGCTGGGAGTAAACTCACTTTCAGTTCAGTATATTGCACTGGTCCCACAGGGAAAAGAATACCGACCTTAGCATCCTACAGGTTCCACCAAAAATAGCTACGGGTGGTGCTCAGTTCTAAAGGCCAGTATGTTCCAGTAAGAGCAGCACCACCAACAACCTAGTGATTTAGGACACCTGGTGTCTCCCTAATCCTGGGGACTGCTTGAACAGCAAGTGGCAGAAAGGTAATACAGGCAGCAGTGCAGCCACAGCACGGGATCACAGGAGATGAAGAGTGGTGAACCAGGAGCTGAGGTTACAGAGACCGTAGGGGAAGCCTAACACAGACCTGAAACTCACTGGAAGGAATGGCACAAGTAATACAAGTGAAGAACTGGATACCAAACGCAATCAGTATAATCGAACCGCAGCTTGTAAACCAGCCCCAAGGAAAATAATCTATTAACCAGCAGTGCAATGACCAAGAGCAAAAGAAGAGACAGAGGCACAATGAATATTACTGAAGATTCCCCTGCAAAGGAGCAAAACCCTTTGCCAACCTCAGAATTAACTGAGGAATAAATCAAGGAAATGGTGGACAGAGAACTTTAAAAACTTATTATAAAGCTTCCTATCAACAAGAGACTCAAACAGGAATTTAAGGAATACATCACACGAGAAATAGCAACACAGACAAAATCAAGCAGAATAGTAGACATGAAATACGCGGGCCTGGCACTGTAGCCTTCTGGCTAAAGTCCTTGCCTTACATGCTCCGCGATCCTATATGGGTGCCCAGTTCACATCCATGCTGTTCCATTTCCCATCCAGCTCCCTGCTTGTGGCCTGGCGAAGCAGTTGAGGATGGACCCAAAGCCTTGGGACCCTGAACCTGCATGAGAGTCCCAGAAGAGGCTCCTAGCTCCTGGCTTGGCTCAGCTCTGGCCGTTGTAGCCGCTTGGGGAATGAATCAGCAGATGGAGGATCTCTCTGTCTCTCTTTCTCTCTGTAAATCTGATTTTCCAATAATAATAAATAAACCTTTTAAAAGAAATGAAGGACTCAATGAATTAAAAATTCAGTGGAAAGTTTCAACAATAGAATGAAGGAGGCAGAAGAAAGAATCCCAGAATTGGAAGACATTGCTTGCCATAACGAGGAAACAATCAAAAAACTGGATGTGGAGCTGGGTCAAGCAAAAAAAAAAAAAAGTATTCAATAATTAAAAGACACTATTGAAATATTAAAAGGCCAAATGTAAGAGTTATAGGAGTTCCAGAGACACAGAAAGAGAAGCTGGTGTTAAAGGAATATTCAATAAAATAATAAATAAAACTTTCCTTAATACGAAGAAAGAATTGGACACAACGTCCAGGAGGAGCACAGAACTCCCAACAGGGTTGACCAAAAGCGATCTTCACCACGACACATGATCATCAAGCTCTCTTTAATCAAACATAGAAAAAATCCTTAGATGTGCACATGAAAAAAATCAACTGACATATAGAGGAACCCCAATCAGACTCACAGCTGGCCTCTCAGAGAAAACTCTACAGGCCAGAAGAGAATGGAGCAACATACTCCAGATTCTAAAAGGAAAAAATAACGTACCAGCAAAGCTTTCTTTTGTCTTTGAAAATGAATATTCTTCCAAAGAAAAGAAAAGCTCAAAGAAAAGCCTCTTCTAGACCTGCCCTATAAAAGATACTTAAAGATGTTCTCTTAACAGAGAAAAGGAATAGCATTTATCAAAACCAAAGGCAAATGTGGAGAACATCCCAGTAAAATAACAGCAGAAGACTAAATGAAATAATGAAAAAAAAATCATTGCCAAAATGACAGGACCAAATTACCACATATCCATAATAAGCCTGAATGCAAATGGCTTAAATTCATCAATCAAACATCACAGATTAGTGGGCTGGATTGAAAAACAAAACCCATTTATCTGCTGCCTATGGATTTATACCTCACCAACAAAGATCAGCAGCAACTATACCTCACGGATTTTGCTGTTTTTCGTTTTTAATTTATTCAAAACAGTTTTTTTTCTCATAGCAAATTCTTCACTGATTCATAGGTCATACAGTAGCATCATTTTCTTCAAGGAGATTCTTAATTTTATTTTTCATTCTTCAGCGACATATTAGTCATTCAGTAGCATGTTCTTTAACTGCATGGTGTTGTAACTTTCTATTTTTCTTCCTATCTTGATTTTGTTTTGTGGATTTTTATTTGAGGGGATGTATAGTAACTGTGTAATGGAGACTATCACATCCAGATGTGAGGATGCAACAACAGTATGCATCTCTACTTCCAGAAAAAAGATGGATTCCCAACGAAACGGCTAAACATATCTTGAGAATAGGATGCTGGATCCTCTACCATTGGCCATGCCTGCAAAGTCAGGATACATTTAAATAGCAGAATGATGAACTCAGACTCTTTATGCAGAACTAGTCTATTGTAATAACAGAAGCGAATTTGTGGGCAGAGGGGGAAGGAACTCGAGGAATGGTTAAGGAAAATCCCAGAGCCTATGGAACTGTATCATAAAATAATTTAAAAAATGAAAAAAAAAAAAGGATGTATTTCATCTATTTGAAACGCAAAGTTACACAGAGGGAGGGGAAAGAGAGAGAAAGAGAGCGATCTTCCATCCACAAATGTACTCCTCAAATACACTCACTGGTCAGGGTTGTACCAAGCCAAACTCAGGAGCCACGATCTCCACTGGAGTCTGGAGTGCATGGACCTGAGTGTTTGGGTCATCTTCTGCTACTTCCCAGGCACATGAACAGGGAGCAGGACCAGAAGTAGTACAATTGGGTCTCAAGCCAGTGCCCATATGAGATGCCAGCATTGCAGGCAGTAGGTTAATCCGTTACACCACCACATCAACCCCTAGGTTTGTTTTTAACTGAGACTGGCTCAATTTTATTATTACTATTTATTTGAGAAAGAGGGAGAGAGACCACTTGTTTGCTGTTGATTTACTAACCAAATGCCCACAGTGTGGATGGAGGCTGGTCTGAGGTCAAAGCCAGGAGCCAACAATGCAAACCCAGAGCCATCACCGCTGTTTCTCAGAAAGCCAGAGGCAGGAGCTGGAGTCAGAACCAGAAGCCAGGACACAACGCGGGACACGGCCGTGCTAGCTGGCATCACACCACCAGACTAAATGCTCACCCAGAGCTTATCTAAATTTTATGGTGGCAGACATCTGAGTTCTGAGGGGATGACTGACTTCTTCTAAGGAGCAATTATGGTCATTACTGCCATCCTCAAAATACAAATCGCTTTCCAACGTACAGACACTTTCCGAGGCACGCCACAGACATCACCCGGTCATACGTACAGGAGCCGCTACTGACTCCCCTCAACCAGTGAGGCTCATCACACAAAGTCCAGGCTCTGGCTTGGCTCTGCTAAGTCACCAGAAACCAGTGTGAGATTCCACCTGTCCAATTCCCAGTCCAGCGTTTAGACTGTCATTCGAGGAGCATGTGAGGAGAGGCAGTCATAAGGCCAGGCTCACATCTCGGGCTCCAGTCTGTAACCTCCTCTGCTGGAAAGATAAGGTTTCCAGTACACTCACACCTGCCCAGTCTCGACAAACTCGCCCCTGCCACAAAAACATGCATCGCTGGCACGAGTGAGAGGAACAAAGGAGGACAGATCGGGGTCTCCTGGGGTCCTTGCATTTTCTGAACTGTGGAGAAGGAACTGGAGCAAGAAGGAATGATGCTGGGGTGCAGGGTAGGGATACAGGTGATGCCCCTCCTGCAGTGATGCCAAGCTGAGGAGGACGGCAGGGAGAAGCCAGAGGCTTCCAGTAACGGAAGAGCCAAAAGGGAGCATTTTATGCAAGCACCCCTTAGAAAGTATGGCTCAGCCTTCGTTTTCTCCCCAGATGCTTCACACAAGTAAACAGAACCCTAGAGTCTTTCCATCTCCCTGCGTGCTCACCCTCAGCTCACCAAGGCAAAGGGAACGCTCCCGAAACGACACATCAGGAGACGTGTGCATCTTAACAGTAGCTTCAGTCCCTTTCCCGCAATCTTCTGGAACCAGTTCTGTGGTGGGATGACAGGTAAGCCAAGGGGAGAACTTAAAAAGGGATTTTAGAATCTGGCAAATTAACCAAGTTTTTCACCTCATTAAAGAGCTCTTCAATATTCTTCCCTCAACTCCATTTTTATCTTCTGAATGCGTTTCAGTAATTGCTCTAAAGGAAATTGTGAAACTCTGGCACAAACATAAATGTTTGCATGATTTAAAGCGCCGTGGCAGAAAGACCATGATTTTTTTAATTGCTAATTCTTAAACTAACCTTTTCAGTTCGTCTCATCCTGAAAAATGCCAATTCCTATCAGCAGAAGCTGTAATAAAGACAATGCATATATTATTTAGTTGTTTATAATTGCAAACAACTTAGCTATATTTCAATACTGATCCCTGGGCTCCAACAAGGAGCATAAGTAGGGGATGATTATAATCATTCCATCATTCTGTAAATAGAACCCCGGGACACCGAGAAGCGAGACTGTTTTCAACAGTTGATCAAACACAGAGGCTAGCCCAGTCAAGCCACGTGAGCTCCCTCTCCCATCCCACATCCGTGGATGATGCTCACCAAGAACAGAGGCTAGGAGGAGAGGCAGCGACCTGTCACTTGAGCAGACCGGTGCTGCTGGTCAACTCAATCCACATCAGCTACACGCCGACATCTTAAGAGCTTCACGTGATATGGTCGATGCCCAAGGCAAGCCAACAAGAGCTGAAGAGCTTGGAGCTCTGCTCCACGTGTACACCCAGGCACTCAGGTTCCTTCTCTCTCGTAGGCTACCAACAAGAGGGTTCCCAGGCCTCCAGGGAAAGGGAAAGGAAATTGCTATTATTCGGACATGGTTTCAATGTGTGTCGTTCTGCCCTCCTGGAAGGTTGATCCGCCGTGTGGACAAGTTGTGGCCCTTTAAGAAGTGGGACCCAGTGAGAGGTCTTCGTTCCTATGGGTGCGAGAGGGGGTTGTAGAAGGAATTAAGGTGGCTCTCATGAGATTCCTGAGTTTCTTACAGGCATGAGTTGCTACAAAAACCTGGGCCTGACCTTGGAATCACTCCCTGGCTTCTTATTTCCAGCAAGGATCTCTGCCTCCTAAGTGCACTCCTCCCAGGCCATGGGGTCCTCACCAAAGCTGAGCCAACGCTGGCACCATGACCTTGAACCTTGAGAACTATAAACTAAACGAACCTCTTTTCTTCAGAAATAGCCTGTCTGGGCTATTTGGTGATAGTCACACAAAACAGACCAGAACCAATGGCACAGAAGACCCCACACGAGCTTTTGTAAACAGGCCTGAGGTCAGCAAACACCACTTCTTCCCAAAGACTGTGTCCACCCACTTTCTAGCCATCACTTGCCTAACTGAGTTGCCTCAATGAGTTCTGTGTCCAAGAGAAGGAGAAACTCCTCGGTGAACATAGCATCTAGAAAAACAAGAGGCAGTTCTACGTTGCCTAATATCAGCTACCCTAATGCAGATCTGATCTGTGTACGCATATGGGGTGCCTGGCAACACATAGCGAACAGAAATGAGACCAAGGCAGCATTGCAGCCAAAGCACTTACTGCTGGACAAAGGGGCCTATATATCAGGCACTTGCTTCCTGAGCGGCAGGTATCTAACACAGTGACATGCAGCCTGTGAAGCCTTCCACTGGACCAAGCAGCTCTGACCAGCGCTTGGTAACCATCAGGAACAGATCGTAGCAAGAGGACAAGCTAGATCATACTCAATGAACGCCACCAGGTATCCAAAATAAGGGGCTTGGGCCCGGTGTGGTAGCCTAATGTCTAGAGTCCTCGCCTTGAATGCGCCATGATCCCATATGGGCACCGGTTCTAATCCCAGATGCTCCACTTCCCATCCAGCTCCCTGCTTGTGGTCTGGGAAAGCAGTCGAGGACAGCCCAAAGCCTTGGGACCCTGCACCCACGTGGGAGACCCAGAAAAAGCTCCAGGCTCCTGGCTTTGGGTCGGCTCAGCTCCACCTGTGGCAGCCCCCTGGGGAGTGAATCAGTGGGTGGAAGATCTTTCCATCTCTCCTTCTCCTCTCTGTATATCTGATTTGCCAATTAAAAAAAAAATTTAAAAAAGAGTGAATAAAGATTAAAAAAGAGAGAGAGAGAGGCTCGTGTTGTAGTGCCAAAGCACCAGTTCTAGTCCTGACTGCCCGGCTTCTGATCCAGCTCCCTGGAAATGCTCCTGGGAAAACAGCGGATGAAGGCTCAAATATCTGGACCCCTTCCACCCATGAGGGCAACCCAGAGGGCATTCAGGCTACTGGCCTTCAGTCAGTTTGGGAGTGAAACACAGGATGGAATATCTCTCTTTTTCCATCTGTCTCTTTTTCTCTTCCCCCCCTCCACAGTCAAATACATAAATAAAGATAAAAATATACATATTATCATAAGATGGAGAAGCAATTGCCTGGAGGGCAGAAGCCAATTCGCTAAGCTTGCCTGGGGCCAGCTGAGAATCACCAGGACGAAGAAGAAATTAACAATGCCCCCTCGCCAGCACTCTTGTTTTGTTGTGTTAATTTCCTTGCAGATATAAACCGAGCCTTTTAATTAACGTAATATCAATTTCACTTTTCTCACATTTTGTTCTAATTATGGACTGGATTTAAAGCTCACGCAGCATAATTCCAAGCCCTGGAATTAACAGCCTTGTAACTTTGCCCACTAGTGTCCGCCGACCAGGGGAGAAGGAAGGCTCCTGCCACCAGCCAAGCACAGGCGGCCATGTCCCTGCACCGACTCCGCTCCCCCACCCCCACTGATGACTTCTGTCCAGGACTGGACCCCACACCCAGGGATCAGCAAATGTCAGAGTCACAAAGGGAGACACTGAGGGAGGCTGCTGGTAAGTGTTGGGCCAGGCTGAAGCCAGGAGCCAGGAGCGTCAAGGCCTTGGGCCATCATCAGCTGCCTTCCCAAGGTACACACTTACAGGAAGCTGGAACTGAAAGCAGAACTTGAACTTCAGGTCGTCTGAAAGGGAATGAAGGCATCCCAAGCCACGCGTCAACCTCTATGCAAAACTCCAGCCCCGACAAGTAGCTGTGGTATCAATTAAAGTCACGCAAAATTCTTTGCCAGCATGTACTAACAGCTCAATAAAAATAGATGTGTGTGGTAAACTGCACACATCAGGCTACTTGGAAAAGTCTGTGGAAATATACAGTATCTTTTCTTTTCATGCTTATTTTTTTTTTAATTATTTATTGTTTAACTTCAGTAATTACATTGTATTATGTGACACAATTACATAGATACTTGGGTTCTCCCCACCCCTCCCCAAACCCTCCCACCATGGTGGATTCCTCCACCTTGTTGCATAACCACAGCTCAAGTTCAGTTGAGATTTCCCCATTGCAAGCGTATACCAAACATAGAGTCCAGCATCTTATTGTCCCGTCAAGTTCAACGGCTTCTTAGGTATACCCTCTCTGGTCTGATGACAGAGCCAGCAGAGCATCATCCCAGTCAATTGAAAGCTCGAACATACCATCAGCAAAAATTTACATCATTATGGAATGCTTATTATCTTTATTGCATTCCAAATGATTGTCTTTTTTGTTTTCAAAAGATTTATTTATCTTATTACAAAGTCAGATATACAGAGAGGAGGAGAGACAGAGAGGAAGATCCTCCATCCGATGATTCACTCTCCAAGTGACTGCAACGGCCAATGCTGAGCTGATCTGAAGCCAGGAGCCTCTTCCGGGTCTCCCATGTGGGTGCAGGATCCCAAGGCTTTGGGCCATCCTCAACTGCTTTCCCAGACCACAAGCAGGGAGCTAGATGGGAAATGAAGCAGCCAGGACATGAACCAGCACCCATATGGGATCATGGCGCATTCAAGGCGAGGACTCTAGCTGCTAGGCTACCGCATCGGGCCCTGCATTATCTTTTCATTTCATTTTTGGAATGACGTATGGACAAACACCATCTATTGCATTTCATCCAATTTAAGATGCTGTCAACCAGGTACCTACAGAGGAACAAATGATACCAGTTAATAATGACACACCACTGACATTGACCTGTATCCCAATGTCAGGGGTGTGACATGGACAGAATGTAGTTATCGGACAGCCTCCCATGGGACTCTGACCCGGCCCACATGTGGAAGTCTTCTAGCAAAGATTTTTCTTTTCTGATCAAGCAGCAGGCACAGATGTTCTCACAGGTACAGTTCTTCCTACCTTGTATGGAGTTGCAATGGCTGGTATGACAGCAGCCATCCTGCAACCATGAGGTAAAGACCAAGAGAAACATGTTAAGGTGAGCGTTGACATAGTAATGCCAAAACAATGCTTGCCACCACTACTTCTGAACTTGTTACTGGAGAATAAGTGACTCACTATGGAATTAGTTGCTAAATGACGCAGAGACATTTTCAACATTGAAGAAGGCCTATAGTCTTTCCAACTACCGGGTCTGGCCGTGTCGACCACTCATTATAAAGAAAGGCAGAGATGAACAAGGGCTAAAAGCTGCCCCCTAACAACGGCCTCAAACTCCAGAAGCAAGGAGAATTCATGGTACTCAGGCAGCATGCCAAGGAACGATGCCTTCCGCTGTGCTCCCTTGGTGAGTGCAGGAGATGTTTTTAATTTTTGTGGAGTTAGTTTTCATGTATGTGAGAGGCAGAGGGACAGACAGAACTCCCATCTCCCTAAATGTCCACATTGGCCAAGGCTTGGGCAGGAGCCAGCAGTTCAATCCAAGTCTCCCACCACATGGGCAGCAGGGACCCAGTCACTCGAGCCATCAACACAACCTCCCAGTCGGGAGTGAGGCTGGGACTTGGATCCAGGGCACTGGGCTGTGTGAATTGAGGTACCCAACATGCACTGCACAGCCACACAGGCCAACCCTCCATACACACCAATCGCACCATGAGCTGCTATGTCCAGGCTCTGAAGGCAGAGGTCTCAAGGCAAACCTGCTCCCGATCAGCTTCCAACCTCACCTCCCCATGTGGACACGGCCTCTTGGGATGCTGGCACCGGACAAGGCCATGGCACTGGCTGCCATCGGCATTATTGGAAGTCAAAATCCCTCTATCAGCATTGAGCCAATTGTCGTTCACATGTCAGAGGGTTTTAAAGACCCGGGAGGAACTGCTCCTAAGGCAGCCAGGGAGTCCTCTCCACCTTGGGAGTCCTACACTCAGTGTGGGAGCCACGGAAGGAAAGCATGGAGGAAGGGGAGCTGAGCAGCAGAAGGGGGCCAAGGCACCAAGGGCCAAGTCCTCCGATTCACTGAACTTCCTCGCTGGATGGCACTGGGCACCTCAGACTGATCTGCTCCACCAACCCTACCACAGGCCCCTGCAACCCTAACCCTGGCCACAAGACTCACTGCATCCCTAAGTTTCATCTTCTGGTCCCTGAAGCTGCTGCTGAGGAAGCCATGTCCTTCCCAGAGGAACATGGCCTCCCTCCACCTCCAGAAACAGCGGGAAGCCCCAGGGGCTTGGTGCGGCCTCTGACGGGCCACCTGTGCGTACCTGATGACAGCCACAACCACAGCTGGGACAAGACCAGCAGATCACCAGCTGCTATTGCGTCTGCTGAGGCAGGACAAGGTTCTGCATCTCCTTTGGGGAGGCGGAGTCAGAGCCAGGGACAGGTGTACAGACCAAGGAGTCAACCCTCTCCTCCCCATATCCTGGCCTCCTGCAGAACTCACTCCCACTCGCCACAACTCCTCTCTGACTCCGGGGAACAGAAAGGAGACCCCGTTCTGTACCTGCCGCACACCCAGCTACAATGACAGCATGTAGCACAAAGGCAAGACCCTCAGTGGACCTCTGAAACTCCCAGATGGTGCCACACCCTATGAGCTTAATGTAGACACGACAAGAAGTGAACAATAAAAATAACCACATAGTATAATAAAATGTATATGAATGTAGTCTGTCTCCCTGTCACTGCCTCTCTCCCCTAATCCCTTTTTGGCCGTGGTCAGCTGAAGGCACAGGAAGTGAAGTTGTGGGTAAGACGGCGTAGCCAGGCACAGGCTGCGATGTGTTCCCCCAAACCTCCCAGCCATCACCTGACGGCACCATCGTTCTGCAAAGGAGGCAGGGAGACGGAGAGGAGGAGGAAGAAGCCAACCCATGCGTGGAACAGTGGTGACAGCTCATGCAAGACACTGAGACAGCAGGACCTCCTCCTCACTGCAAATTCACATCGCACAGCTCAAAGGGTTGGCATCCCTGCTACCCGTGTTGGGGACCCGCACTGAGTTGCCAGGTGCTTGCTCTGGCTTAGTCAGCCCTGGCTGCTACTAACATGTAGGGGAGTAAACCAGTGACTAGAAGCAGCTCCTTCCCCTGAGTCCGCCTTTCAGATTAAAGCACACACAGTGTCCAATAAAGAAACTCCCATTAGAGATGACACAGAACATGCTCTGTGACATCACCAAGCTGCCCATGCATCACACTCGGAAAAAGTTTGTCAGAGCCCCTGTTGGGAGCCCGGGCAGCCCCTGGCTTGAGGGTCCTCCAGGAACAAGCAAGCAGGGTCCCCCACTGGGGAGCTACTGCTGCTGTTGCCACAGCAACCCCGTGTGAGCCCCAGGCTGCTGCTCCACATTTCCCAGCTCCGTCCATCCTGACATCCGAAGACCCCATGGTGTAGCGGTAGAGTGAAGACAAGTTTTCAAGGTTATGGAGCTGACGAGCGACAGAGCCAAAAGCCAAAGGCAGCCACCACCATACCCAGGTTCCTTCTGCCCTTGACCTGGGCCTCTCAGGGTCCCTTCCTCCCCGTGTCATCCTCAGTTTCTCTTCCTGTCCCCATGTGGCCACTAGCAAAGGTCAAGGGGTCGAATTTCTTTTGTGAGAGTTGACACTGGCCGCCTGCCCTGCTACCTCTGGGCTAGCTTGGTGGCAGCTGCCCTGGCTGGCAGGGTGCCTGTCACACACACACACACACACACACACACACACACACCACAGTGGTCAGCACAGATGTGCCATGAGCACCTCATGGGGCTTCCCAGTTCCTCCAGGAGGGGTCAGCTGTGACCCGATGCCCAGGGCCTCCCGCCAGCGCCTGAGCTGTAGCTCTAGCAACAGAACCTTCCAGTTCCTCCCACCCACCCCTTTCCACACCCCCACCAGGGCACTGCCCTGGCTTCCCTCTGATGTTCACCACTGCGTTTTACTTTTTTAAAGTTTTTTTTTTAATTATTATTATTTGAAAGGCAAAGTGTCAGATAGGAAGAGACACACAGACACAGAGAGAGAAGACAGAAAGAAAAGGAGAAATCTTTCATCGGCTGGCTCATTCCCCAGAGGTCACAACCACCACCAGGCATGCGTCAGACCAGAGCTAAGAGCCAGGACCTTCTCTGGGGCTCCCACACGGGTGGCAGGGGCCTAAGCACTTGAGAGCTGTCTTCCGGTGCCTTCCCCTGCCTGTGCTGAGCAGGGAGTTGCAGCAGAGTAGCTGGACCCAACTTAGCGCTGCTTTTAAACTAGGCTGATCTTCATTTTCACATTGGCCCTTCCCTGCTTCCCTCTGACCTCCTGCCCATAGCAAATGTTGCAGCATCCAGCGCCTGTGGTTTGTAGGGGCACATCTATATCCCAGCAGGAAACTCTGCCAGGCCGGCTCTGCCATCCTTGAAGAGCTGTTCCGCAAAGGCCATTCCCCCTCGGACCCCACAGTGCATCTCCTGCACTGCCACTCCCCCATCCTCACTGACCGCTGGCCTTGCTGAGGGCAGGGGTCGGGAGTCATGAGGATCCCAGGGACCTCCCTGTGAGTTAGACTCCGCATTCATGTGCCCGTGTGACTTGGTGGGGAACGGGGCTGGGTAAGGTCATTTGGACTCCTCTCCATTTCTACAAAGATTTTTCAATTTCTTTAAGCCACTCTGCTCCTATTCAATATCCTTCTGAAATCTAAATTTGGATCCTAACTCAAATCAATTGCATTTCCTCTTACGACAGCACTGCCCTGGGCTCACTGACCTGCACCACTCAGACTCACTGCGCAAGCGGTTCTGCAAAGGCCCTTGGTCACGATCACCAGCTAGGGCCTGGAACATGGGCAGGGGAGGGGAGGAGACAAGCAAAGCCCCCTGCCCCTGACCTGCTGCTCCTCCCCGCATCCCCACCAGCAGGTGCTGAGCTGTGGAGCATCGCAGCAGAATCTGAGAACCCTGGCTTTCCACCCTTCCCCAGCTGTGTCATCCTGGATCCATCCCACAGCCTCTCTGTTTCTGATCTTTACGATGAGGGACAGAAACAACTTTCTCAGACACTGATGCAAAGGCAAGCAGAGACGCCAAAACCCACGTGCAAGGTGATGTGGCGGAATTCTAACAGGAAATCTGCCCCTGGTCCATGTTCCTAAGGCTGGGGGAAAAGAAATTCCCACGTCACCGCCATTTTAAACAAATATTTCAACATAGTATTCTTTCCTTCCTTAAAATTTTTTTTAGATCTTTTCACTTTTCTACAATGAATATCAATCCAGTTCCTGCTACCCACAAGTTAAACCCATATTCATGTTATAAAATCATTCATTCACAGGAAACACTCTGACATTTGGCCAGTTCCTAGGGTGTGGAGCAGACCGGCCTCAAGACGGCATAGACAGGATGGTGGAGGCAAAATGGCAAAAGATGTGATACTACAGGGCCAAGACACCGTCCTCGTACTCAGCCTCACCAGCTGAGTCAGCATACCCCACTCTCCCTCCCACATCCGCCCCCTCCAATCCAGGCCTGGAGGCTACTTCCTCCTGCTTTTCATTGATGTCCTAAAACTAGCTCCCCTCCAATGAAATCTACCCAACAAACCTGAATCCACCTACATCACGGTGTTGGACGGAGATGCTATTTAAAAAGTTGGAAACCACAATGCCAGTCCCTAGAAAGCCCATCATTCAGGCGTGGATTAAGAAGCCACAAGACAGCAGGCCAGGAGTGCCAATGGCTATGGGCACCAAAGCTTCAAGAAAACAGTGCTGTCCAGAGGAGTGTGGACCGTGTGACCTGTCACAGTGCCTCCTCCCAGGAGGACACCTGGAAGGATGGACACCCCAAAGATGGAGGCAGAGCAAAGACAAGAAAGCAAGACACTCAGCGCTTCCCAGGTGGGAGCTAAAATATGGAGGCCAAATAGCACAAGGCCAAGTGCAAGAAATGTCAGTGGAGGAGGCAGAGGCTCCAAGCGAGATACGGAGCACCTGAGAGGCCCACTGGAGCTGAACTCCGATGCTTTAGGACACAGGAGGCCACTGTGAGATGGTGGGGCCCCTCGTGGGTGGTGTACCCCTCTCAGACAGCTGGAGTTATCATGGGCTCAGAGGCAGGATGTGAGGGAACAGATGACAGTTCAGGGCTAGGGACGGAGAGGCCAGGGGCAGCCAGGGACAGGTCCAGCGGAGAGAGTAGATGACAGAATCCAGAAGTCATTGTTTCTGTTTGCTCCTGTGCTTTCTTCTGCACATTAGCAAGTAAGTCCACCTGCTCCGGAAAGCGTAACCAGCACTAAGAAAATCAAAATGTCAACAGCAATAATTTTCCACGGTCTTGCAAAAGGCAAGACGCAGGAAACCTAACACCAATTCTTGGCCAAAAAGAAAAAAACTCTGGGAACCTCTGGGTCACCTCTTGGTCCTCCATGGGCCACTCCCAGGCCACCCAACGAAACCTGCTCCCTCAGCAAGAGAACAGGGGTGGTGATGTTCAACAACCAGGGCACGGGGCTTTCCATAACCAGGTTTGGGAGACCCGAGCAGCCTTTAAAAATGCCTGCTGGGCCGTATGGTCAGGGCTCAGTTCTAGCTGAAGAACCAGCAACGCTGAGGTCAAGTTTCCTTCCCATTCCACAAAAACAGAGACAGAATCAGAGCAGGAGCAACCACAATGTCCAGGTTCCAGGTCCCCCCAGCACTGGGGACACCTCAGCTCCCTTCTGCAGCCTCCCTGAGAACAGCAGGCGGCCTAAGCAGGCAAGCCCATTGCAGGAACAGATGGAACCTGTGTTAGCAAAACAAGTCCAGACGAAGGACGGATGGGGATGGATGGGATGCTGCAGGAGGGCGGAGCTCTCCCAGCTCTTCCACCCCCCACCCCCACCCCAGGCATCCAGTCCTTACAAATTACCCTGGATAGTCAAGGAGATAACTTCTACTGGCATCCCAGCCTGAACGCCTGAACACCTCTGCCTGCCCAGGGAGGCTCTCCACTGGGTCTTCCTGCCAGCGCCTCCTCCCAGGTTCCAAATCAAGAAAACTCAGCCCTTCCAGCACAGGGTCCAGGGAATTGTTTACAGAGAGAAGCAAGCAGGCAGTGTCTCGGGAGTCGACCTGGGGTGGGTTTCCTGCCTACCCGGGCTGGGCTCCATGCAGGCCGTGCCAATCCTAGTCCCAGCCCCAAGTGCATTAGAGAGGCCAATCCCCAGGCGGCCAGGCGGTACCTCTTCAATCCTACTTTGACAGGTGGGACGCAGAACTCTCTGTCTCTGCAGGTCCTCTTAGTGTTCCTGCTGCCCACAAAAGATCAAGCCACGCCGTTACAGCAGCTCAGCACCCCCATTCTGGAGCCAGATGGCTCAGCAAGCATTTCCAGCTGTGACAATTACCAGCCGCTGCTTATGAGTGAAGTTTCGGGCACAGAACCACAGAGGTGGGCGGACACCAGAAAGTCCAAACGGGATTCACGCGTATCTGCAGCACTTAAAAACTGTACTCTTCTTTCTAGAATGCCCAAGGAAGGTGACCAGATCATGCATAACTGACATGAAAATGAACTGTGCCATGGGCATACAGCCTGAGAGGGTCGACCTTTTGGGTCTCATGGGTACGACTCAGGAACATATTTGTGTAGAACTTTGAGACCCTTCCCCCACATGCTTCTAACCCCTCTAGCAAAGGACAGTGGGTTTTTGGTTTCATGTGCACGACCTCCATGGGCCATGCTGAGCCACGTTACCCACTGCAGCAGAAACAAGTTCAAGGCAACTAACAATGAGAAATCACCATGTCCTTTAAGTGTCGCAAGATCCGACCACAGCCTCCCTGGAACTGGAGAGTAGGAACAGCCCTGCCTCTTTCTCCGCCCTGCCCCTGCCACCTGCCCATCAAGGCTCAGGTCTTGATCCCACAGCAGTAGCACGACTGAGCTGGTCTTCGCCAGTTCACACTGGCTGTAGGTGCAGCCTCACCCCTCTTCCCCTCCCCCAATTCTTTGCTCCACAAACTAATACTCCTTATCATCAGGAAGAGGCCACTGACTGAAGTTCGTGTCTAGTGGCCAGAGGTTTTGTGGGCAGAGCCAGGGAGCCGCGGCCACCTGGTCAATCTCCCCTAGCTGTGTTTGTCTTGTAAAGAGGTAGACCTTCCCCACCACCGGGTGTGGGGTGGAGAGGAGAAGGAGGGATATGAATATTCAATGAGATTATACACTTGTAACCCGTGCGGTACCTGACGCCTGGCAAGAATGTCCATCAGTTGCTGTTGCCTCCCCTAATGATGACCTGCACAACAAGTGAGAACCCAAGCTGGACGCTCAGCATACGAGGAGGCAGCATGGCATGTGTCCGCCTTGGGTGTCCCTGGGAGCACCCCGGACAGCCACCGGTACTCCAGCCATTCCCAGCACCGTCAGTCCCTCAGGCAGCTGGGGATGCAGTAAACGCTTTCTTTTTCTCCCGAAGCTCTGGGAAAACACTTTAAGACGGGGCACATCTTGACTAAATCAAACACCAGCTCTGGCTTTGCTATTCTGCATAAACACCTGTTTCCCTCGGGCCTCTGGGAAGTTGGAAGAGCTGCTGCCCCACTCCAGCAGCCCTAGAGGAGTCCTCCTTCAGAATGAAGATCCTGGGGGGCTTGCGCAGAGCACCGACACAGGCACCCCCTACTCGCAGAAGTGAATTAACCTGGCCTGACCCTGCCAGCCGTTTCCTTCCCTCTCCTTTCCAGCCGCAGAATGCTAAGGGCTGACAGCAATCCCCTCCCTACAAGTCGTGGGACCGCGCCACTTCTTTCTGGAGTCGCCCAGGGAACGAGTTCCTGCCTGGCATGCCAGGGCCTGGGAGAAAACTCTGCCGACCGGCTTCCGGAATATAAAACCAAACTTAGGAGGGCGGGGACAAGAAAAAGAACAGGCAGTTATTCCTCCCTACGTCCCTTATCCGTTCCCCCACATCCCAGCCTCGAACCCTAGACTGGGCAGGGAGGAAGGGAAGATCCGGCTCCCGAGCAGAGTGCGCGTAGGTCCCTGGGGTTCGCCCAGTGCTCAAGTTGCCCGGCGCGCCGAGTCTTCCGTGGGCGCCCGAAACGCGTCCTTACCATTCAGCTGCCGGTAAACGATGTCCTCGAGAAGCGACAGGCGCTTCAGGACCGCCTCTTGGATGGGGCTGGAGCTGTGCACGCTGAGGTTGGCCGCCTCGGCGCGCGGCCGAAACTCGTGGAAGGCGTCTCCGTTGCGCACCGAGATGGGCCGGCACTTGGCCAGAAAGAGCACGAAGCCGGCCACAGCAATCAAGTTCAACACCAGCAACACTTTCACTCTTCTCAGTGAAGCCATCAAACAGCCCGGCCGGCCCTTGCCCCGGACCCCGCGCCCCCTTGGACTCCGGCTAGGCGCGGGGGAGAGCCGGAGACCGTGAGAGCCTCACACTGCCGGGGACGCTTGGGTAGCAAATGCGGCTCGCGTAGGACGGGGCAGTCAAAGGACGAGATCTTTCGTTGGTGTCTCAGAAAGGCCGGGCCGGGGTGGGGGCTATAGGAAAGGAGACGGAAGGGGGTCTCCCTTGCACCTCTGGACCTCGCGCTGCCGACCTCTCGAATCCTAGGGTCCGTGCCGGCTGGCAGGCGGGTCTGCCCGGGAGCGGCGCGCAGGTGTCTGACACAGAGTGGCGGAGCGCACCGCGCCTCGGCCGTACACTGTCACCACCCTGGTCCGCAGCCGGCCGTCTCGGGGCGCGGGGCGCGCTCTTCAGCCGAGGATCGGTTCCCCCGGGGCGGGCGTCTTTGTTCGCTCACCAGCCGGCTACATCACGCCCGGTAGAAGCAAAGCTTGCACCGAGCGACCGCATCCTCCCGACTCCGCAGTCACGCTCAAGTCTCAATTACTCTCAAAGTGAAGACGGCACTCAGGCAGGGTGCGGAGCGGGCGCAGAGGCCAAACGCGACGTCCTCTCCGTTCCCAGCCCCCGGCGCCGGGGGAGCCACCTCACTCCTCCGGGTAAACTCACCAGAGCGCACCAGCGCCGCCGGCTCCAGGTCGCGTTCCAAGTCCTAACACCCCTCAGGGAAGCCTCCGGGGCCTGCCGCGCACTGGCCTGGCGCGTCAGAAAGCGGGCGGGAAGGAGGCGCGCGGACCTCAAAAGTCACAGCAGTTCTCTTTCCCCCTCGCGGAACGTGGCGGGGAGCGCTGCGGTAAGGGACGCGTGCCGGGCGCACCCTCGGCTTGGCCAGCGCCGGCGGCGCAGCTCGTCCCGCGCGCCCTGAGGAGCCAAACGCCGCTTCCCAATTGGCGGACGTAGTGACACCGCCGCTGCGGCACCGAGCGCCCGCACAGCCCCGGGTTGAGGAGCCCTGAGGGGACGCGCAGGTGGCGGCGGAGGGCGGGGCGCGGCCCCGAGGGGAGCGGCTGCAGCGCCAGCTCCTCCTCCTTCTCCTCCTCCTCAGGCTCAGCCGCCGCCGCCCGGGCCACCCTCCTCCCAGCGAGCCTGTCGGCCGCCGCCGCCACCGCCGCCCTCAGGCTGCCGGGCACACGGCTCTCCGGGGCTCGCCGACTCGTGCGCGCGCACCGGAGGTTGGGGTGGAGATGGGTGGTGGGGGAGCGCCTGGAAAGCGGGGAGCGCGCTGGCCGGGGGCGGTCAAGGCATGCCGGCTGCGGCAGGCGCTGGAGGGGACGCGTCGTCTCTCAGCACTGGCTGTGCGGGCGGGTCGCTTCCATCCCGGCTGGCGATGAAGACGTCCCTTTCTGTGTGTGCTCGCTGCTTCGCTCTGCGTGGCCGGGATGGCTAGAGGGAAAATCTGGCCTGGAGACTCGGATTCTGTCACTTTTCGGAGCCAGGCCGGGGCCCGTTCATAGGTCGGTAGGGTCTCTGGGAGGGAGGATTCTGCGGATCCCACGCGTTGTCTCTGCGTCCGCCCACGCCGTGGTCCGCCGGGCACTGTCAGAGCCGCTGCGTACTTAGCTGCTGCGATTTTCACGACCTCTTCCTCTTCGAACCCAGGAACTCCAACCACCGGAATCCAAACCCTCTGTCTGATCCATTTAATTCCTTGGTCCTAAAAAGAAAGGAGGGAGGGGGGGCGCAACAAACAAAAAACGACAACAAACAAAAGCCCAAGCTCCCAACTATTAAAAACGAGGCGGTAAAGACCAAAGAGTCTGGTATTATCGTTTCTATTTCAAAGTTCTTTTTTTCTTTGGGACTGTTTGACTTGGGGTGAGTTTTGTTTGAGCTTTAGTTGGGTTTGGCTTTTTTTTTTTTTCAGTTTAGATTTCTAATATACAAAGCACTTAAGATAAGGAATAGCCCTGTTCCTTTATTCTCCAGGAACTCTGTGCTTAGGTTGGGTGGGTGCCTTGTGTGTGTGGGGGGGGAGGGGGAGTGCTTTGTAATCCACAAGAAAGTAGATGCAAAACAGCTCAGTGGAAAAGCCCATCCAATGCCTCCAGGAAAAGATGACAATTTCTAAACACAGGTTTAGCCATAGGAACAGGGGGAGGAAAGAAGTGGGTCACTGGGCATTTCTGGAATGGCAGGCACTGGGTCAGATGACATGGACTCGTTATATCGTCGAATGCTTGGGTCAGTTAGGTGTCGTTACCACCCTGCTACCCAGGAGGGAGACGTGGATAAAGTTCCTTCCCACATCACTTTCTGCCATTTCCATCATTGACGAGTGAACAAGATCTAAGTGTGTGTGAGAGAGAGTGTGTCCCTCTCTCTTTAACTGACTTTCAAATAAATCTAAAAAATAAATAAAAGGGTGCAGTATTTAGGTATAACCTGTGCACAGCCTCCTGTATACCTGTCAGGAATGAAGAATAGGAAAATGTAGCCCCATGGCCACACAAGGCAGGCAAGTCTGGCCCTGCCAAGGCAACAGCAGCTGGAACTCGAAATTCAATGCATCTATAGCAGGCTAATGTGTAAGTGGGTAATCTCATATGGTCCACAAATGATGCTATAAATATCCAAATAGCCTTGGCAGAGAAAAGGTTCCTGACCCTACTTCCTTATAATACTAACACAATGCAAGTGCTGTGTAAATAGCTGTGGTGCTGCGTTATGGAGACAGAAATGACCAGAAAACACCTGCTCCTGTTCAGTACAGGGCCTGTTTTCCCCTTTCCAGGCACTTTCGTCTGAGATGGGTGGGGTCATGCTGGCTGCTCAGGAAAGCAGCCGTGACAGGGTCCTCGCTGCTGGTGGAACACAGGTTTCTCCAAGATTCAAGATCACGCAGAAGAAGCTCCACCCTTAAAGAACCACGCACTGGGACTGGCACCATGCATGGGGATTAAGCCAACACCTGCATCCCCAATATCCCATATGAACACTGAATCAAGACTCACTGTTGTACTTCCAATCTGGCTCCCTGCTAGTGTACCTGGAAAAGGCAGGCAAAAGAGGATGGCCCAAATTGCTTGAGTCTCTGCTACCCATGCAAGAAACCCAGATGGAGTTGCTGGCTCCTGCTTCAGATTGGTATAGTCCTAACCATCTACGAAGTAAATCAGTGAATGGAAGATTCTCATTCATTCACTCTCTCTGTGTCTTACGCCCCAACTCCAAACACACACCTTGGTTTTCAAATAAATAAATCTTTTTAAAAAATAATAATAAAAGGAGCCCTATTCCAAAATGAGTGAGGTTTGAATTTTCAAGAAGGAATAGCATTACACAGATTCTACTACTGCATAAATTCTCGGGCCCAGGAAGAACACTCCTAACTCCTAAACCACACACACCAACATCAAGAAACACGTTTGCAGAGTAATCCCTTGTATCATTTCCAGAAGCTCCCTATGTGGTGGGCAATCCACCCTCACCTGGTGATAGCCAACTGCCCCTCTCCAGCTGATAAAACCAACAAAACTATAGCAAGGCACTTCAAGAAGTTTATGGACAAGTAGAGTTAAAGAAGTTATTTTGGTGCCAACAAAGGTCGAAATCCATGCATATAATGCAGTGTCCGTGAACTTTTTGAAAGTGCTGCATATGTGTGTATCTCCAAACTTTTGCACTCTGATAGACATCTCTTAATTTTATTTTCTGTGAACTTTTCGAAGTCCCCACATGCTTCCAGGGCTGTAGAGCCTGCCCACAGGAGGTCTGGGCTTTAAGCCTACTCCTGTCATCAAGGAGCAAAATCAGTTGTTGAATCAAATGTCTTCAAAAACATTTTCCAATCAAAAAGTCTAGTTAAACAACCAAAGCTACTTTAAAAAAAAGAAATCTACTTATTTACTTGGAGACAGGAAGCTCCTTACCTGGTAATTCACTCCACAAATATGCACAATAGCCCAGGCCAAGGCCAAAGTCAGGAGGCAGAAACACAGCCCAGGTCTCCCACATGAGTCAGTAGCCATGACCTCCCACAGCCTGTGACCACAGCCAGGAATGGAGTGAGCACTTTAGCTGCAAGGTTACCAATGCTGGGCCCCCAAAAGCTTTTTTAAAAAAATGCTTGGTTGGTTGGTTGGCTGATTGGTTGACTTGAAAGAGTTGGAGAGAAATTTTCTATCCACTGGGTTCACTCCTGGATGGTCCCAACAGCCAGGACTGGTAAAGACCAAAGCCAAAAGCCAGGAGTTTCTATTGGTCTCCCCTGGGAGTCAAAGGGACCCAATCTCGTGGCCCATCCTCCACTGCTTGACCCAGGCAGGTTAGCAGGGAGCTGCACCAGAAATGGAGCAGCCAGGATGCCAACACTTGGACCATTATGCTACACACTGGCCCCAATAGAAGCTTTCTAAAGAGGGTTTTATTTACTTAATTATTTATTTATTCATTCATTCATCTTTGGTCATATGGCCTATTTGAAAGAGGTGAGATTGATATATCTGCCCACAAGCCAGTAAAGATTTTTATTCCAAATGTGTACGTTACTCAGACACAAATCATGTGATCCATACCTCTGGCACGATTCTATTGCCTTTATTTGCCTGTTTAACATGCCCTGCATCTCCCAGGGCAGGTGGCAGTCTGGTGGTTAAGACCCCATGTCCCAAGTCAGAAGAACCACTTCCGTAGTTGCTTCTCAGGCGATTGGTTAGGGGAACACATTAGACTTTGGAGCATTGGCACTAAAATGGAAGTTAGCAAAAATTGGAGAAGCTGGTGGTTAATTTTTTAGATTTTTATTTATTTTCATTTTATTTGAAAGACAGAGAGAAAGGGAAATGGTGGGTCTTCTATCCATTTGTTCATTCTCCAAGTGAATTCAACAGCCAGGGGGGAAATAGGAGCCCAGAATCCCATCCCAGGTGGGTGAAAGCGACCCAAGTACAGAACCATCCCTTGCTGATGCTGAATCAAGCCCTAGTCAGCTTGGTCCAATCCTGACAGATGCTGTGTTTGGGTCCCTTGGCTAATGGCTGCCAAACTACAGGTCCAACTTCCATTGTGACATTAGGCCTGGTTTTGTCTGTTTCTGTACCATCTTCTCAGCACTCAATAAATAGCACTTACTAACACTGTTACTAATAAAATCATTATAACTGATAAATGCCAGCAGTTGTTGGAAATGAACATCACAACCTACTCAAGGGTCAAGTGTTTGGCTTCTAGGTTAGGGTGCTGGTTCAGATACCTCCTTCTCACATTGGAATGCCTCAGTTTGTTACCCAGACCTGGACCCCAACTCCAGCTCCCTGCCTGGGAGGCAGCAGTGATGACTCCAGTAATCGGATCTCCACCACCCATGTGGGGTTGACTTCCTATCTCCCAGCTTCAGCACTGGGAACACTCCCAGTGCCCAGTACTGGCCACCATAGTGGGCACTTGGGGATTAAATCAGCACATGGGACCATATGTACTCTCCTTCTCAACAAACTAAACAAACATTTCAAGAGCAAAGCCTAATCCATCGGTCTTAGAAACAGTTCTCACCACCCTCACTCCAAGGCCTTGTCCTATGCCCAAAATCTCATCAGCCCACATCAGTGGTTCCCAGAGTGTGGCACAAGACAGCCCACCAGAAAGCCACTAAAAAGACACTGAAACATCTACATTCTAATCTATGCAATCAGTGCCCATGGTCATGTATGTGCATAACTTCTGAGGATATATATGCATATCACAGGAATGCACATTTCTCATCTTTTCCTGATCAAGTCCACAAGGAAAAAGCCATCGAAGGCCACTGGCAGTGTTCCACAGAGATCCTCAGGTTGTTGTCTTACCACTTCCTTTCTGCTGCTGGATCCCTCTACAACTCAGTTCAGCAACCTGTGCTCAGTGGAGTCCTATCAAAGAGCTCCTCGACTGGGCAGCTTTCCGTCTCTGAATCTTCCACAAGTTTATCTTACAAACTCCACAAATGCCCTGCTTGTTCACTGGTTCACTCATTGAAGATGGATGGAGTGCTTGTGATGTGCCATTCTGTATACCATAGATGGGCATTCCTGGTCCACTTGGGACTTAGGATCCAGCAGGAAAGGCAAACAGAACATAAATCATAACAGTGAAATTGTTAGAGTAAACATAGGAGAAACGAGGGCGCCTGGGCCAGTTCAGCCTCCTCCTGTTTATCCGCAAAGTCATGGTGTTTCAAAGGGTCCAGACTAACAAGCTGCCTGGAAATGCTCCCTACACCTGCACCTCCTCATTTTCATTCATCACTACCCCTCTTCACCCATTCCTCCTAAGAATGACACCTCTGCCAATATCCGGGCCTGAAAACATTCTTCTGAAACGTAGACAAAGCTCACGCCCATCCTCATTTTTAATTTATGTCTTGATTTTATTTATGGATGCATCTTTTGTCCATTCAGCAAATATTTGCAGAACCACAATATTTTCTGTCCTGGGGTACCAGAAGTGAACCAAAGAGAATGGTTTGAAGGAAGAGCATTGGAACTGATTTCCCAGTAATTGTCCACTGCCTGAGGTTTACTCCGAACAAATCTGTTTCCAGGGTCAGGGCTGGCTTTGGGGTGTGTTGAGAAGTTACAGCACTGGACAGCCCCGGTCACAGCCACAGAGAGACTGTGGAAGACGCAGCTGGGAAAGGCTGCATGGAATGGGCATCCAGGGACTCAATCCAGGAAGGAACTTCATTCAAAACAAGGTCTGCAGCAGGGAGTCCCTCGCACTAATCCTCACCCTCTGATGCACCCCAGTCTACTTCAGCAGCTTGACTCTAGTCCTGACTGATCACTCCTGTTTCCAGGTAGCTCATGGGGCAGAGGAGTACAAGCTTGAACAGCTGCTAAGCCACTGACTCCACCCTCTGTAACTCTGTTTCTGCATGTCCCTGACATAGTTGTGTTCACCAGCAACCTCATATCCTTTAACCTGTGCACCAGAACCCAATTAAGCCCATATTCCCCAGGATGCCTTTCTCATGACATGAGAAGTCTTCGAAACATCATGGTAGAACATTGTGAGAGGAAGTTATGCATCGTTTTCAATAATTTCCTCACCAAAATCAATTCATCTTTCAATTTTGTTTTCCCATGTCGTTTTTGAAATGCTCTGGGATTTGCTGGTTCGAAAGGAGCTACCACTGTCTGAAGTGTGGCGACTTAGGCTCAGATTGACGCTCTAGGTCAGCTACCTGGGAACTCTCCTGAAGTCCCCAGAGGCGGCCTGCGGTATTACAGCTTCTCAGGAGGTTTAGCTGAAGGAGAAATCTCTTTGGAGAAGATGCCCAGGAAAACATGATTTGAGTGGTTCTCCTGGAATAGCCCCCCAAGAACTCAGTCAGTTCTTTAGAAATGAGCAAGACTGCTGAGGTTTTCAGAGCACAGGTTCAATTTCCAGATCATGAATAGCAGTTGATAAGTTTTTCTCTTTGCCATCATTAAATCATTTCAAAGGCTAAGGGCATATAAACTGTGTCCCAGTTCCCTGCATCTTACGACATCTTTCACTTCTGCTGCTGCAGGAAGTGCAATACCTGCCCAGGTACGTCGGAAAGCAGAGGTCTCTGAGCACGCTCCCCTTCACCTGGGATCCTTGTCTCCTATGACCTTATTGCTATTTGTCTATGTCTCCACTCCACCTCTTCTCAAGGGAGCATTAAGCATATCAGTTAGCGTTCTACTACTGCTAAGAAAGCTGAATACCACGTTAGTGGCTTAACACAGAGCCAGTTTGTTATCTCCTGGAGGTCAGGAAGTCTGACACGGATGAAGGTGTCAAAGGGACTGCACTTCTTCCTGGAGATCCGTCAAGCCACCTCACGTTGCTGAGTGCATGTCTGCTTCCTCCATTTTCACAGCCAACAGCCTCGAACTGAGATCATCTCCCTGTTCTGGTTCTCTGACCACAGCAAGAAAAACTCTGTTTACACAGACTCCTGTGAGCAGAGCAGCCAGACCTGGATATTTTATGGAAGAGCAGATCACACTGTAGGAACTGCAATACAGCAAGCAGAAGGGTAAAGCTCCACAGTAAGCATTATAATGTGGGCTTCACATCCATTAGGCTTCCCTTTGATGGAAGAATCTTTAATTCCCATTTGGCGCCTTGACCTGTAGTTCCAAAAACAATCTTAACACCTGTTCCAAATGCAGTGTTGGCCAAACTCTGGTTGTTGACATTCAGAGCCAGCCAGATTTCATCACAATACAAGATGTGTGAGACTCCTTTCTCTCTTGCAATGACATGTGTATGCAGGGTTAAGCTTTAGTTGAACAGGAGCTGCAGTGACATGTGCTGGGACTTCAGACAGCTAAGAGCCTCTCTGTTCTCTTCCTTTAGTTTTTTTTTTTTTTAATTTTTAGTTTTATTGGAAGTCAGATTTACAGAGAGGAGGAGAGACAGAGAGAAAGATCTTCTGGCCTCTGGTTCACTCCGCAAGTGGCCACAACAACCAGAGCTGGGCCAATCAGGAGCCAGGGGTTTCTTCCAGGTCTGCCATGCAGGTACAGTGTAAGGCTTTGGGTCGTCCGCTACTGCCTTCCCAGGCCACAAGCAAGGAGCTGGATGGGAAATGGAGCAGCCAGAACACAAACCGGCGCCCAAATGGCATCCTGGCAGGTGCAAAGTGAGGCCTTCAACCACTAGGTTACCGTGCTGGGCCCTCTTCCTCTTTCCCTCTATGTGCTGGAACCTGAAGGCAACATCCATCCTTCAGCATGCATGTGATGATGGCAGGGAACAGGGTCCTGGATTTCTCAAGACTACCTGATCACGAGAAACTCCACCTATGCTGCTTAGAAATAATGGATGCTTGCATTTTTATTTTCAGTCATGCTGCTTATTTGAGAGGGAGAGATCTTCAATCTCCTGGTTCCTTCTCCCCACCCCAAATACCTGCAATAGTTGTGCCGGGACCAGGCTAAAGCCAGAAATTCCATCCTGGTCTCCCACATGGATGGCATGGATCCCACTACCTGCACCAGCACCTCTGCCTTCCAGGCTGAGTACTGACAGAAAGCTGAAGCTAGAAGAAGACCTGGGATTCAAATCTAGGCGGTCTGATGTGGGATGTGGGTGCCTTGAGTAACACCTTCACCACTGTGCAAACATCCGCTCTTCTGGTTCTTTAAATCATTGCATTGGTTGGTTGGGGAGTTATCTGTTATCGCAGCTTAGTCTTGCAAGCTGGATATAGTAACATTTTCCTCATTAACTCAGTATCAACTGCATTATCTTCTTTAGGGGGTTTGTTTGTTTGCTTAAACAAGCTCACTTCTCTTTTTTATTGTATACAATAATATACACAAAGTAATACAGCACATTTTACTAGGTGCTTTCAACATACGTGTTTCAACTGTCTAAAGCTTTGTGTGCACTAGCTTGCTGTAGTCCTCATGTGAATCCTGTAAGAAAGGTACGAATAGTATCTCTCCCCTGTAACAAATAGCAAACCTGAGGCACAGAGATGTCTCATAGCTGGTGAATGGAGAAGCCAGCTTTGGAACCATGTAATCTGACTCTAGAATTCACTCGAGAATTCACTTTTCTCATGAGCTTGTTCTAAAAATCTATATTAGCTTTTTACAAAATATACCCACCCAAAGGGTACTTCTTCCATTTTGTTATGCGTATCACACTGGCAAGCAATGCCCTAGGGAAAGCTGGAAAAAAAATCTTTTGAATGGATTATCTTTTCCCTAAATGAGAGTTCCAACTACAGGGAGAAGAGACAGACTAAGGTGGCCTACTTGGTGGAAGGTGGGTGCTATCTAGGAGATGGTATCCATGAGATGGAAGGCAATGATAGTAGGCATGACCGTAGGAGTCAAAGCAAATGATGAAGGATGCACAGGAAGACAGGTGAAGTGAGAGACTCCACAGCAAGCAACAAGTTCAGATCACCTGGGGGAATGGAAACAGGCAGAAGTGTGATGCCCTTTCTTGTCATCAGGCCACAAAGGGGACTATAGGTACAGGGTGCCAGATCTGACTACCTACCTAGGGGAGGACACGGACCAGGTAAAAGATGACCTAATTAATGAATATCGGGTCAAACACTGAGGGAGGGACTCTGGTATGGGGAACCAGGGTGCAAGGGCAGGCCCTGACCTTGGCCATGTGGTCAGATCCAGATCAGCATCCTACTACACCCGAGTAAGCTCAAAGTTAGGCCAACTCCCAGATGAGCGGGCTGGGTTAAGCCTGGGAATGGCTTGATGCAGGGTTGACAATAAGCATCTACAAGCGGAAGCAAATGGAATGTGCAGAAAGCAGGTGGCAGAACCCGACACCCAGGCTTCTTAGAACATCATGACTTAACAGACGTCAATTTGCTTTGGACTGAAATCAGAGAGTAAGAAATCAAGGCATCCGCTTCCTGTCCCATTGTACAGTCAGCCAGAGTATTGTGTTATGCAACTGCGGTTTTCGGAATGTCATGGCAGAATTCACACGCAGCATTTTCTTATCATCTTTTTATGTAAGGGGACGAGGAGGTTGAAGGCATCTCAAAGTACAAAAGGAAAAAAGGAAAATCAGAGTAAAGAATGGAGATTAGGAGTGATGCAAGCAAATCTATGTGTCCCGTGAATCCGTAGAGATGCGTCTGCATAATTGCACTAATAGCAATCGATGAATACATCCACACACATTAATAAATGAGATGAATAAATAAATTATGCCAGAGTGCTATTTTCGTCTTCACATCCAGGAGATGGCTTATGTTTTAGTAGGATGAAAGAAATAAGGTTTCCCTTCACCACCTCCTAGCTCTACTTTTCATGTCATTACCATCTTCTTCATCCTAATTCTGGAGTTGAACCAGAACATCTTCCTCTCTCTTATTTTCTTCTACTTTGGCCTTACATAAGTAAAAAAAAAAAAAATACAAGAGTGCTTCAAAAAAATTTCATGGAGACATGAAATGAAAAGAGAAGTTGATTAGAGTGCCGAAGGTATTTGAAATGCACACAATTTTTTCACAAGATACATATTTCATGAACTTTTCGAAGACCGCTTAGATGCACGACTTTCAAAAACTTTGGCTCCAGATTTTACTCATCTTTCAGTTCTGTTTTCCATGAACTTTCTGAAGCATGTTCTTGTTCGTTATGTGCTGTTGAAGAACATACTGAGTCCTTGACAACTCTGTAATGTGAGTGTCGTGTGCCAATGTGTATATGCAAGTGTGTGCGTTTAAAAATCTCTTTCCTAGGGACCAGAGCTTTAGAACAGGGTATTAAGTTGCCAACTGTGATATCGGCATCCCACAGCAAAGTGTGGGTTCAAGTCCTGGCTACTCCACTTCCGCCCCAGCTTTCTGCTAACGCATTTGGAAGAGCGAGGGAGGATGACTCAAGTGCTCAGATCCTCGTGGGGCACGTGGGAGATCAGGGTAGTTTCTGCCTCCTGGTTCAGTTTGCTCTATAACTGTTTGATGCAGCCTTAGGAGTAATGAACCAGAAAGTGGCAGATCTCTCTTTCTCTCCTCCTCCCCTCACCCCACAGTGCTACTTTTCAAATAAATAATATTAAAAAAAAAAACTTTCCACATTTCCCAGATTGATTTAATTTCCACATTTGCATACTCATAGTTCATCCCAATCGTCAACGTTGCACCATGAATATTTTCCTTTTCTGTCACCCAGTGGATGGTAAGGATCCAGGGTAAAAATCAGAAATCATATTCTACAGCTCCAAAAATAATCATGCTGTCACTTCATTGTGAGCATGTGCAAAAATCAGCAAGCAAGTTCACGAGCCGAAGAAAGGAATGAACAAGTTCACAAACTGAAGAAATGAGTGAATGGTCCCCAATCCAGAAGGGTCCTGGACTAGAATATCAAGCATTTCCACCGAGATTCGGTTCATGTTTGCTGTTGTACATGCAGACTGTTATTCCTAGAGAAAGAAAGTAAGGAGAGCTCTGAATCTGATGTGAGGAGAAAGCCCATTTGTGCACAGTCCACTGGAGCTTTCCTTATGGGATCTCATAAAACCGACATCAAAACATCTGCCCTGTGTCTTCCAGACCATAGGAGCATCACCAAACTTAGAATATTCATGTCTCAGTGCAGACCCATAAAAGCCTGGGAGCTGACATTTTCAGAGTACAGAAATCCCTGATTCTCCATTATCGCCTGCCACTTACAAGTTGCTTTGTTTTACTCTTTGCATGATAAATGTGATTTTTCTACAGCAGCATCTAACAATATCCTCGCTGTAGGCTTCACCGGTCAGACAATGGTTGTGGCTGAAGAAACACTGGCCACGGCTGTGTGGTTGAGGAAGCTTTACTGTGGACAGGCAATTTCCCCCCGGGGGCGGGGGGTATCTTCCTGATGGATCACAGACATGTTGATTTGATGTTACTGACAGCCTTCCTGCCTTGAGTTTTAATCACAATTCTGACACCATGAAGAAGCCATAGGAATGTTTTGGGGTTGTGTTTATTGGCTCAAATTTAGAATTATACTTTTCTTTTTAAAAGGTATTTATTTATATGAGAACAGAATTATATAAACAGAGATTGAGAACGAGAGAGGGACTCTTCCATCCACTGGCGCGTTCCCCAAATAGCCACAACAGCCAGACTGGACCAGGCCTAAAGCCAGAAGCTTCATCCAGGTCTCCTACATGTGTGGCAGGGGTGCAAATGCTTGGATCATCTTCTGCTGCTTTTCCTTGGCCATTGGGTGGATCAGAAGTGGAGCAGCCTAGACTTGAACCAGTATTCACATGGGACGTTGGCATTCCAAATCGTAGTGTTTTTGTGCTATGCCACAATGTGGGACCATCCTCTTCCTTTTTCAAGCCCATTTTATTGAAGGATCATTTACACAGAATAAAATATTCCTGGCTTATGTGCATAGTTCAATGAATTTTTGCAAGCATATTCATTCTGGTAAGCGCCAAGCTAACCATGCCTTTCAAGACAGAGAATAAAATTTCATCTCTCCAAATTGTCCCCTGATGTCACAGCTCCAATCCTAGGAAAACACTGATTTTCTCTCTATATATAAAAAAGTGGCCCATCTCCTGTTGCTCTTCTTTCACTCAGCATAGTTATTTTGAAATTCCTTCATGTTGTAACACAAATCAGTTGTTCATTCATTCTACCATTTTAAATAATACTTCTTCCAGGCTGTTTGCTTACACACATGTTGGTGGACATTAAATTGTCTCCATTTTTCGCTGATATGAACATGGCTGCTGTGGACAGACACGGGGCTTTGTGTAGCTGTGCATGTTGTTTGTCTTGAGTTCATGCCTAGGAGAGGAATTGCTGGAAGACATGATAAGTGGATAAGTCACTTGACTATACAGACACTTGACTATACAGACACTTGACTATACAGACACTTGAGTAATGCATTAAACATAGCTTGTCTTGGGCCAGCTTTCTGTCTTTTGAGCACTACTGATTCCAGAAAAAAGAAGTGCCTGTCCCTGGTGTGTAGAAAGGGGATCATGCCTTATTCTTTCATGACTTTCTCCATCTTCATCAAATAGCAGGTACAACAACTGAAGGTGTGGCTGACCTCCTAAGTAACCACTCCCCATCTGGTTCCCAAATGGCTCTACCATTTTGTATTCCCGTCAGCAACATAAAAGTTCTCACGTGTGCTCACCAGTACTGGCTATAGTCAGCCGTTCTCATTCTCACTCTCCACCCACACGAGTGGGTAGAAAACAGGACCTCCTCCTGGAATACTATGCTCTTCTGCTGAAGACCAGCATGATGAGCCATTTCTCTTGTGTCTGGGTCACACTCATGGGTCTTGGGTAAAGAAGTGTTCTTTCAAATCTCCTTCCTCTGCTTAACGTATTTCATTATTGCATTGTATGAGTTCTGTGCATATGCTAGGTGTGAGTCCTGCTCTCATTATTGCATTGTATGAGTTCTGTGCATATGCTAGGTGTGAGTCCTGCTCTCATATGCAATTGGCAGGAGGGAATCACTCGGCCTGGTATCAGAATTAACTCTCCTCTGTCTGCAGTAGTTCCATGCACCAGGTTGGGTTTTTGTATGAGGCAGACAGCTGCTGCATTTAGTTAATGCCTTTTCTTTTTTTTTTTTTTTTGCCTGGAGGAAAAGAGGTATAATCTAGAGATCTTCTTCCTATTCTTAAATCTGACTTCTGAACACAAAATGAAGAAAGAAAGGAATATTTTAGGGCTTTATGAGCTACCCACAAGTCCCACGGTGCCTAGACCCGGTTATTACAGTCACTCAAGTGATGAATTAAACATCCTTGACCTGGCCCAACTTTCTGTCTTTGAAATCCTACTGTGTCCAGAAAAAGAGTGTTCTGTTACCCGCTGACATATAAGGCAGGAGACGATGCCTCCCTCTTCCTTAATTGTCTCCCTGTGTCTCATCCATTCCGCTTAGTGAAATGGCAGGTGTGATAACTGAGAGCTGAGAACTACAGTTTGCAGGTGGGGGTCAGCTGTCAGATTCTCTTCTTCTTATCCAGGGGAACAGCCTTGGTGCCAGTGTGTTAGGGCTCTCAAGTTAGAGCAGCAGGAGGAAGCTGTTCCTCTTTCCTAGCAGCTGTACATGGTTCCCTGCACGCAGCAGAGCTATGAAGGACACTGTGCTGTAGAAACATGCACCACTGAGAGGGGGATTAGCACATTTAGAGACTTCCAGTTTATCCTAATTAAATTAATCCCCAGGATCAACTTAGGATGAGATGGGGACCAGAGAGGAGATGTGGGGACAGTGAGAGTACATCGTTGAGGCAGCAGGAGGCCATGAGAAAACGAGAAGGCATGGTGCATGGCTGAGATGGAACTGTTTTGGAGAAAACTGGCATCCTCCCACCCCGAAGAATGCAGAGGGAGGAGTAGACAGGGAGGTCCACATGACGTCATGCATGAAGTGGAATGACAGTGTGGCTTCAAGGTCGCTATGTCACACATTAGCAGCTTCCAGGTTCCAAACCATTAAGTCTGAAGTGTCCCATTGCCTTCCAGCAGGACCCCTTGCTCCATCTTGCTCCAAGCATCAATGCTCTTCCAGCCAAGTGTGTTTGTGCTGCAGAACTTAGACTCTAGGGAGAGGATGTCCTGGACAACACAGTGCCCTAATGAAGAAACTACATGTGGATATCTAGGTGAGGGAGAAGAGGTTGCATCAAAATACATACATTTTTAATTCTACTTCCATGATTTATAATTTTTTCTTAATTTGAAAAGGAAAGAGCGAGACTTCCGTCTGCTGGCTCATACTCCCAAATGCCCTCACTGATGTGATCAAGGTGGGAAACATCATCAAAGACCAGGGCTGGGACACAGTCCACAGCCTCCATGTACGTGATATCCAAACCAGCATCTAGACCACTAGGCTAAGTGCATGTCCCTCACAGGGTTTTGAAATAGTCCCAACTCATCATCGTCTTTCCACTGAGTTCTTGGCCTCCTCTGTGAGCAGGGGCATGTTTGAAAACTCACAGATAATGATTGCTAACATTCAATGTACCGTGATAGGCTCCTGAAATCCTCCAAGGAAGGCTTAGCATTTTACAGATCAGGAAACTAAGGCTCAAAGAGGTTATGTGCTTTACCCAAGGTCATCCAACAAGGGACAGCATCAGGGATGAATGTGGAGTGCCAAGTACACAGACTAAGAAACCAGTTACTTGCTTGCTTAATGGATGGAAAGATTGGTGGGTAGGTGGGCTGACGGTTGGGTGTACAAACAACTGGATGATGGATGGATGGATGGATAGATGAATAGTTGGGTGGATGGATGGTTCAATAGATGGGCACACATCTGCCTTATTCCACAAATAAATAATAAACATGTAAAAAGAATTGAGAAACAGAATGTAAGGGGTGGCATGGTAGGTTAATCCTTCACCATATGGGTGCCAATTTGAGCCCCAGCTGCTCCACTTCTGATCCAGCTCCCAGCTTGTGGCCTGTAAACCAGCAGGTAGCTCAAGTCCTTGGGTTCCTGTACCCACATGGGAGACCCAGAGCTCCTGGCTTTAGATGAGCTCAGCTCTGGCCATTGTGTTCATCTGGAGGGTAAACCACAGATGGAAACCTCTCTGTCTCTCTCTGGCTCTGTCTCTCTTTGTAACAAAGCACCTAAGGAACAAGTAGTTAACCTACTTCTTGTTCTCTAATTTGAGAAATTCTTCGAGTGTTTCTGCCTCAAATTGAATAATTTTCCAGTTTCCTCCTTAAGCTAATTTTTTAAACTACTGATTTTTATAGGCTCGAGCATGTAAAAAGATGACTACTGTATGTCTTTTTAATTTGATCCTTTACATGATAATTAAAATCTCTCTCAGCATCACAGCTATTCTTAAACTCTGCAATAATGCTCCTCTGGCTGGAAGTTAGCTGACCATCTGGAAGCAATAAAATATCTTAACCTTAAAATGCAAACTATCAGTAAGAGATGCCACAAATTAGACCAACTCGTCATTGCTTTAATGGGTGGGAGCCGGGGTTCCATTCTTCATTCTGTCTAATCAGCAGACTGCAGAATCTCACAGTTGGAACAGGGCTTTTGAAAGTCAAACAGGCCTTCTTCCTTCATCTGTGCAGAACCAAGCGGGCCTTCCCTCTTGTGGCCCCAAGCCATGATGCATCCCAAAAGGAAGTAACAAGACTGTTCTTGGAAACCTCTTCTGAATTTTTTATTCCTTGTTTGGAACTGAGGACCAAGACTGGCCTTGGGAGCCAGAGAAGAGGGGAAGTGAATGCAGGATGGAGGCCTGAACGGAAGTAAAATGCCAAAAGAGAGAAACGCATCAAAGAGATGCCAGAGTCTGGGAGAAGGTTGAGTGAAGCAGGATGGCCTGGCTGTGATAGCGCAGACACAATTTATCACGGTAATTAAACTCGAGGACAGACTTGTAGAAACAATCAGATAATGGCTGGGATCACGTGTCCAGAGAGTTCGTGACTCAGGAAAGTATTCCAAGTACTTGAATACTGGCCATTTCCATTTAAATACAGAACTTCTAGCTTTTACAGGTCAGGCTACTGTTGCCATTTAAGGAAGTAAACGAATACGATCCAAATGAAAACGTTTCATTTTCAAAACTTGCCCAAACAAGAGTACTGGCTACTGTCACTGGAGTCTTTGGCAGAGATTCTAAGGCAGACCTTGGAGTGGGAAAACTTTAGAATGTAAAACAAAAAAGGAAGGGTTTGGAAGAGACTGACCTGGGAAGGCTGCAAAGGATGAATTAAAAACCAGGCGTTCTATGCGAATTTGGCCTATTTTCAACTTAGGACCAGCAAGAGAAAGCATTAAAGGAGCCTAATTTGCTTTCTCTTAGTGGTGTTAAGCTGGAAATAAAAACAAAACTTATGGAGGGTGTCAGTCATTAACCAGCTCCTGGCCACCTGGTACTAATTGTTACAGATTGTCTTCTGGCTTCCTGGACAAGTTGCCTATGTGAACAGAGGTTTCATCTTGCAGCTGCCTACTGTCCCTGAAGGTTTGGATCTCTTGGGGTGATCGCTGCAGACTGTTCTGGTTGTATACATGATCTGTCCACTGTTCATCTGTAGACACATTGCTCACATCTGCTTTAATTCTATAGGTGTGTAAATGACACAACTTGTTGCCATACGCAAATGACACACTTCATATTCGCAAAGCAGCATAACATGCTGTCTAAAAATATGACTTTCATAGTCAGACCACATGATCTTGGGCTGATAGCCTAACCTTTCTGGACCTGTTTCTTTGTCTAGGACAAAGAGACAAACATGATATCCACTTTATAGGCTTATTTTTAGGATTAAGTGAGTTCATATATGGTATGGCCTGGGTGTTTGCCCCCATAAAAAGACTCGTGATGAAGCTTAATCCCCAAAATTACACGTTAATGGAATTTGGTAGGTGATTGGGATTGGGTGAGCTCATGAATGTGGTGCCCTGTGATTGCATTAGTAGTTTTATAAAAGAGAGAGAGAGAGAGAGAAAGAGAAAGAGAGAGAGCCTGAGTTCATGTACTTGTTGGCCATGTATGGCTCTGTACCCCTCCAAGTTCTGAGAGAGCCCACTACCAGCAAGAAGATCCTTGACCTTGAACCTCCCAAACCATGAGCTGAATGGGCATCCATTCTCTACAAATTACCATTCAGTTACAGCAACAGAAAAATGGATGAAGACAGCATAGACGTAAACCTCTTGGGCCTGGCACAGAAGCACTCTGTAAAGTGCTTGGTTTTATTGCAGCTGAGAAAAAAAAAAAAAACAACAACAAAAACACAACATCCAGACAGACCATCCTTCAAACCCCTTGATTTACCAGAATGCTACTCCCTAGCAGTTTCTGCTGCCACAAGGCGCAGACTTTAGGAAAGGCAAAGAAGCCATTAGGTATACAGAAATATTCAATATGTAAGGCTTAACATCTAATCTAAGTGGCTTCTCCAAAAGGCACGAATACGTCCGTGTTCTTTGTATGATGAATCCTATCAGCAATACCCAAGTCTGCATAGTTCTTACCCTGAAGCCAACCACGAGTGGTGCTTTCTGTTCACATTCTTAGAATGCAGTGGGTTGAGTGCAGCACTTTCGGGGTTGAGGATGGGGTAGGAACCAAACTGATTATCCTCTGTTTTAAATACGTTCCAAACATGAAACAGTAAAAACATTTGGCATGCTGTGCGATGAAAACACCGCCAGGAATGCTCACCTGCCCTATCAGAGTGCCTGGATTTGAGTTCTGGCTCAATGCCTGTGTCCAGCTCAAGGTGCTGAGAGACTAGAATTTGGTCCATGGGAGACTTTGTCAGTGACAAGCACTTCCTTGCTTCTCCTTATGGGTTTATTACCTGAGTGTGCACCCTGTGGGTGTGACACAAATGATGTCACACATTATGCTTCATTTGACTGGTTGGATGCAGCACTGGCTTGTGAATTTAGCTGGTTTAGCAGATTCCACCGAATGAATATGTCACCATTATTTATCTATGGTTTTGAGTTATCTCATTTCACTTGTCACATTTTATTTAGCTCTATTTCTTTCAGGTATATGCCCTGCCAGTAAGATTCCTTGTTCACAGTTCAGTTGCGCTTAACTTTAGGGGAAACTGCCAAATCATTTTGTCCAAGTTTCATTTCCACCAGCCAGGTTGGCTTCATATCTTCACGAACCGCTTGACTGGTCAGTATTTCCTGGCTTCCTTTGAACTTTTCAGTTGGTTACATAGGTTTATTGGATCATGACTTTAGCTTGAAGTTCCATGAACGTTCAAGAGACGAGCATTTTTTTTTTCAAAGAATTGTATTTATTGGCCATTTGGGTGTCTTCTCTAACAAAGATTAACTATGACTTATGTCTGTATTCCTGTTGATTATTTTCCTTTTTCGTTTCTAAAAGTTTTTTCATAGTTTGGCCATGATGCCTTTATTGGTGACATATGTTCTGAGTCATGCTGTCAAGAATATCCATTTTCACATCTTTCAGCACAAGGATGCATTTATCTTGGATGAAAATTTGGGGATTGAAATTTTTTGGTCATGGGATAAGTGTGTCTCTAATTTTAATATGTTAAAATATGTAAACTATTTTCCGAAGCAGTTTTAAACAAGTCATAGTCCCACAATATAGGAGAATTCCACTTGATCGCATCTTTCTTAGCCATCTTGTGACTGGGAGTGGGCACTGAGCCCAGTAGTAAGACAATCGGTGCCCTATCACAGTACCTAGGTTAGATTCCTGCTCCCAGTTCCTGATACCAGCCTCCTGCCTAGAGGCAATGACAATGGCTCAACGAATTGAGTCCAAACACCCACGTGGGAGACCTACATCGAGTTCAGGCTCCTTGATTTTGGCCTGACTGGGTCCTGCCCTAAATGTTGCAGGCATTCAGGCAGTGAGCTAGCAGACAGAAACTATATATGTGTTTTTATCCCTGTATCTCACTGCCAAATAAAAAATTTTGGTTAGCCATGCTATAGGAATGTGCAGTGGTAAAACTTTATGGTTTTAATTCTAACTTCATGATTATTAATGAAATCTAATACTTTTTAATAAGAGAGCTCTGCTCTCTATTCTGCAGCGTTGTTTCAGTTTCCTGTCCAGTCTTCCCGCTGCTTCTCCAGCCCCGGGTGATTTGTAGCCCTTTTCTTCGGGTCACACACATCTGCTTCCACTCTGTTCAAGGCCTTTGCATTCTCTCCATAGCGTTTCTTTCTGTTGAGCAGAAGTTCCTGTTTGTTTTTTGTTTTTTTTATGTTGAAGCTCTTTTGTCGTAGTGATTTTTTTATAGCCTTTTAAAAGAAATTTTATCCTACCCCAAGATGAGAAAACCCTCCTGCACTGATTTCCAGAACCTGTGTCGTTCTGGAACGACACAGGTTAGTTCCACAACCAAAGGAGGACTGAGTTATGTTTGCAATGATTGCACTTCGTGGCTTTGGTAGCCCACTCACCAAACCTGACACTTGGCCTCGAGGGTTCTCACCGTGGATACCTCTCTCTCTCTCTCTCTCTCTCTCTCCTCTCTCTCTCTAAGATTTTTTTTTAAGTTGGAAAGACAGATTTACAGAGAGAAGGAAAGACAAAGAGAAAGATCTTCAGTCTGCTGGTTCACTCCCCAAATGGCCACAACAGCCAGAGTTGAACTGATCCAAAGACAGGAGCTTCTTCTGGGTCTTCCACACAAATGCAGGGTCCCAAGGCCTTAGCCATCCTCCTTCACTTCCCCAGGCCACGAGCAGGGAGCTGGATGGGAAGTGGAGCAGCTGGGACAGGAGCCAGCACCCATGTGACTCCTTGGCTCTTGAAGGAGGAGGATTACTCAATTAAACCACGGTGCTGGGCCCAGCGCGTATCTCTCTGCTCTACCCCATTGCATGGTTTCAGGACCGGAATACCTAGGAAAGCGAGAGAAGAGAAAATAAGAAAATAATTGAAAAGGGAAGAGAAGAAAGGAGGAGAAGAAAAGGAAAACGAAAAGCTTGTCTTTATAAATAAACCCTTTTAGTTCTCTTGTAATATTTTAATAAGACATTAAAAATATAGTAGGGTAGTCACATCATATGTTTAAATGTATTCTAACCATAAGGAACTATTTGATAGGGAACTTACAGTAATAAGACTGTAATGATACAAGTAAATAAGTGGGTTGTTTTATTTTTTTCTTTTAGCAGTAACCATTCCTTCTCTTTTGGGGAAGAAAAACTGTTCTCTTAAAATTTCAAGCATTGGAGGCCTGGTGCAGTAGACTAGTAAGTAGCTAAAGTCCTCACCTTGCATGCACTGGAATCCCATATGAGTGGGGCCAGTTCGTGATTCGGCTGCTCCACTTCCGTTCCAGCTCCCTGCCTGTGGCCTGAGAAAGCAGTCCAGGATAGCCCAAATCCTTGGGACCCTGTACCCTCACGGGAGACCCATAAGAAGCTCCTGGCTTCAGATCAGCACAAGTCTGGCAGTTGCAGCCACTTGGGGAGTGTACCAGAGGCCAGAAGATCTGTCTCTCTCTCTCTTCTTCTCTCTGGGAAATCTGACTTTCCAATAAAATAAATAAATAAATACATCTCTTTTTTTTAAGCTTCAAGCATTGGATCACTTCTGCGCTCCCTCATTATTGCCATCACTTGATAAGTGTTCTAAGAAATCACAGTTGGTGATTTTTAAGTGGCTGGCCATGGTGTCATGTCCCTTGAAACCAGTGAAGCCATGTACATACTTGGCAAGATCTTCCTGTGGCCCGAGAACACCAATGCTTGGCGATCAGACTAAGATGATCAAAAATAAGTCACCAACTAGGATGAGCTATTTGCAACTCACATATTTGATACAGGACCTTCGTCTATAACACATAGAGAACTTTCAGAATGGAAGAAGAGAAAAGAAGTCCTTTAATTAAAAAGAGACCCAATCAAGAAATAGTCGAAAGATGTATAAAAGTAGTTGACCGTAGTTGATATAGAACTGGTTCAGAGGGACAGAGAAAGGCACTCAACATCAGTGTACAAAGCTGCTTTATTTCATTCATGCTACTGTTATATTCTTATTTCCTTCAGTTTCTCTTCGGAATACCGTGTTTTTTTTTTTTTTTCATTTAAAAGCAGTTCAAATATTTAAAATTATTTCATAAGAATCATATTTGGGGAACCAGAGTTTAACTTGTCGGGATTCCAGTTGGAATGCCAGTTTGCTATATTGCAGCGTTAGAGTTTGAGTCCCATCTTATCTCCTGATTCTTGCTTCCTGCCAGTGTGGACGTTGGGAGGTAGCTCCCAGTTCATAGCATCGGCCTGACCCCATCCTGGCCCCTGCAGGCATTTGCAGAGCAAATCAACAGATGAGAGCCCTCTCTGTGTGTTTATCTCTTGCATACTCTTCCATCCTTTCAAATAAATCAAAATTTTAAAAATAAGGTATTATATGTACAGGCACTCTTATTCCTAGGTTGCAAGGATTTCTCTTAAGTTTTTATGAAGCTTTATAATTTTACTTCTTACATTTAGATCTGTAGTCTGTTTTGAAGTATAAGCCTTTTATTTTTTAGTTTATGAATACCTAATGTCTCAGAACCATTTGTTGAAGTAGCTTTAAAATCTTTATCAAAATCAATTGACCATAATAAGTGAGGATTATTTCTGGACATTCCGCTACCATGCTCTCTTGATTACCTTATAATAAGGTTTGAAATCAAAGTTTGAAAGTCCTCAAACTTTGTTCTTGTTTAAAGCAGCCTCAGCGATTCTAAGTTTCTTACTTTTCTATATGAATTTTAGTGGTAGTGTGCTAGCTTCTGAGAAAAAAATGAAAGTCTAGTTGGGTTTCAAGAGGGATTACATTCCTTCTATAGCTCGATTTGGGATGATTACATTTTAAATATGCTGAGCTTCCAATACAAGAACATGGCCTTCTCTTTCCTGATTGAGATCTCCGATTTCTCTCGCTTTGAAGTAACTAGTACTGAATTTCTTTGTATTGGTAGTGCTTTGAGTTTGCTGAGTTTCTTGGATGTATGCATTTCATGAAATTTGGGATTTTTCCCCTTCCCCCACCCCTTCTCTTCTCTGATTCAAAAGTTTCATGTGAGTTATTATTCCCTTTTCTTTATTCTTTTTTCTACCTGTACTTCAAATCGAGTACTTTCTGCTGATCTATCTTCCAGATCACTGACTCTTCTACGTATTCACCTTGGATGCTCTTCTGATCCTACTGACAAACTCATTTCAGTACTAGTCAAAGCCAGCATTTTCCGGCTCTCATTACTTAGTTTTGTTGTATATTTTGCTTAACTTATAATGTCCTTACTTTTGTTGATATTTTCCTTGATGAAAACATATCAGCATATTTTATTGTAATCTCACGGTGAAGCTTCCACTGTGTTTAACTCTGCCAACTTGTGACAGCCTCTCCTGTTAGCACAGGCTGTTTCCATTGCTGTCTTCACTTACTGGGTATTGATCACACTCTTCTGTTTTTCTCCATGCCTTTGTTGTTGTTATTATTATTGAGAAGGAAATGTTTTACCTAACATGTTGTAACAACTCTGGATTCTGATGCCCTCCCTTTGGTACCTCCATTCTTACTGGTTTGTTTCTTTTTTGGCTTGCCCGCTTTAACTCTACAGACCATATGCCCAAGGACGTTCATTCCTTGAAAGTGTCTGCCTATGCCAATCTGATATCTTGAAAAACACACAGAACTGTGTGCGTTGGATTCCTGGTCATTATGGATAGAACAGTCATATTCAGGCATTGCACCTAATGACAGCGGGACTCAGTGCTATCCATTTAAAAGCATGGTGGGTTTTCTGGCTGTGGTTTGTTAAAATTCAACTGCAATATCTGCCTGGGTTTTATAGTGGAAACTTTTTAAGGAATTCATATCATGCTTAATGTTTGTGTATGTTTCAGGAACCAATAAAAATACTATGAAGCTGTCCTAAAGGTTTGAGAGCAGTTTTTATTTTCTTTAAAGGAGATTTTTTACTTAAAACTGAAAAACGCTAGGCTACACTAAGCTGTCTATTTACTGCTCAAACCTGTCACAAAAATTATTTCAAAGTGGTTTTATAATAACATTGGACCTGGTCCGCTGGCAGGTTACTGTGTCTGACCAGGAGCTGAATTCAGATAGCTAAAAAATGAAGCCTCTGGGCTGAGACAAAGACATTTCAGTACATTTCTAGAAGAAAATTCCTGATGAATGTCAGAAATGTGTAACTCAAAGGTGTTTATAGCCGTCGGTGACACGAAAGAAATTCTAGGAAGCTGACAGTCTCTGGATCAAGGCTGTGTGCATTCCTAGGTAAAGTTACCTTTTAGTTCTGAGAGTCAGAATATTATTACCCAAGGCAGTTTGTACAAACTTCATGATTTTTAGAGGAAGTGCATAATGGGTTGGAATTTAGTTGATTGGAGCCAGGGGAAAAATATCTCAATTATGTACAATTAACCTTCAAATTTTCACCCTGTTTACATTCCTGTGTTTTGTTTATTTGAAAGGGAGAGGTACAGAAAGACAGAAAGACAAAGAGACAGCTTTCATTCACTGGTCCACTCTCCCAAATGCCCATAATGGTCAGAGCTGGGCAAAGCCAAAAGCAAGAGACCAAACTCCATCTTGATCTCCCACATGAATAACAGGTGCCCAACCACTTGGATAATATTCCACTGCTTTCCTAGGCACATTAGCAGGGTGGTGGATCAGAAGTGGGGCAGAAAGGACTAAAACCCACACTTACATGGGATGCCAACAATGCAGGTGGCAGCTTAACCACGGTGCTACCTTGCCAGCCCCAAGTGTTCGTCTTGTATAATGGCATTTTTTACAGCTCTTGGGAAATGGAATCTAAAGATAAGTTTACTTTGGTGCCAAAAGAAGTTCATGTCTAGTTATTTTCATTATACACATTTTTTTTCACGAACTCTTTTGAATATCCCTTGTAGGCATATATTTCTATTTTTTCACACCAAAATAAACTTATCTTTCAGCTCCGTTTCACACAACCCTTTTGAAATTCCCTTGCATTGCAAAGTTGCTTCTTGACGTTTATTTTGGGTTGCCTGTGTTTAATTTTAGGTAGTTGGGAGAAGCACACAGGAAGTTTTGCCTCACCAAACTCTCTCAAGATGGACCCAGGTCCCACAGGCACAAGGATTTGGGTGCCAAGCTGTATTCTGTCCAGAATCTCTCTAGCCCCAGTTTCCTCTCTTTGATTGAAGACCACTTTTTCCTCCAGCTACCCGAGACAAAACTCTGGAAGTTTCCTAGCCTACCCCTGCCCACCCCCTGCATCTCCATCAAGCCTGATATCGAACTGATCGCAAGTCCTTCCAACTTCTACTTCTTGAATCTATGCAACTGTGTCCTTGCTGTCCATCTCTACCATCATCATCCCCTCCACACCCATGATAACACAAGTTTATGTCTGTGGGTCTCTTTGCCTCTACTTGAAGCTGCACCAATTGTTCACACAGAAGTCATCACTAGCTGCCTGAGAGGCATACAGCGAACACACTTGGCTCTTGCATCACAACCACCATTTGTCCTCCGTTCCTTTAGAACAAGGTCCAAACCCCGGCACCTAATCTTGCACCCTCAACACTCTTCCACCTGCTATGTTTCCGCGTCACACTCCTGCAGCAAGGATGTGCACTCTTCCTTGGAGTCTGCAGACGGGCTCTTGTCTTTGCTGTGTGGCTCAGATAGCCTCCCTCTTGGGAATGTCATCTCTTCCCTGCCTGCAAGCGCTAAACCTGCCCACCAGGTTCAGCTCGAGTAGCATCAGACACAGAAAAGGTATCCAGTCCAGCCTCCACTTCATCCCTGGTTCTCTGCTCCCACCAGCCTTGGAGCATCTCTGGCATTTCATGCAGCGACTTCTACGATGACTGCTGACGGAGTGTGAGTATCTTTCACTGTGGACTCTTGGACAGCAAAAAGCCTCCATTTTGCAGGTGGGCATTGAGCACAGGAGTCCGGATGCCTCCCGGAATGCACATATCTGGGTGCCCGTGTTCAACTCCCCGATCTGCTTCCTGCTCACTCCAAGCTCTTGCACACATTTGGAAGCAGCCTAATGGCTTAAGTCATCGAGTCCCGTCTACCCACCTAGAAGACCTGGATGGAGTTTCAGGCTCCCGGCTTCAGCCTGGCCCAGCCCCAAGCTGGTGACAGGTACTTAAAGAATGAACTCTTTCAAGTAAATAAATTCCAAAACCATCCTTATTGTCTAATTCTGTGCTTAGTGTCAGTGTGTTCCTTGGTTAGTGTACTGCTGGCACTTCAGCAGGTCTTTGGTGAGTCAATAGCTTCTGAAAGTGACTGATTATCAACGTTTCATATGAAGCCTTTTTAAATTCTGCTTTAGAACAAAGTCTGAGTTCATGGATACATGACATTTCTTGTTTGCTATATATGCCTATGTATCTGTGCACAGATCGCGCACATATACTTGCATGGAATACATGCGATACATACTCATTTACCTGTGTGTACTCATTAGCAATTATTACATATTTATTATATTGTTTTGTTACACAAACACATATATATTCTTTAAAAAATCAATAGCACTAAAATAAAGCAGCTTTTAGACCTAAAATATCACTGTTTCCTTTGCTCTGTTTCACCAGAGCTGGTTTCTTCTGACATCTGCATGTTCTCCTTGAGTCTCGATAGCAGGTGCTGATCTCATTTGGTTCATCCCGTTTAGGTCTCACCTATCTGCTTGCTCTTTTGATGTGGTGTGATGTACACTTACAATACCACCTATTCCTTAGATATTGGATCATCAGTATTTGTTTTTTGGTTTTGTTCTCTTTTCTTTTTTGGGAAGAATTCTTTTCCTTTTGCTCCCATCTATTTTTTGCCCTGTCTTCTGGGGGTATGTCTTTCATCTTTTTTTTTCAAACTCATTGAATTTTTTTTCACCTCTCATGTCGTGCTTTTAAAAAGGAAAGGAAGAAATGAAGGGAAAGAGAGAGAGAGGAAGAGAAAGAAAGAGGAAAAAAAAGAGGGTTAAGATTAATTTATTTTTTTAAAGATTTATTTATTGATTATTGGGAAGGCAAACAGAGGGAAGGAGATACAAAGATTAAGATCTTCCGTGCCCTGGTTCACTCCTCCAAGTGGCCGCAGCTGAGCTGATCTGAAATCGGGAGCCAAGAGTCTCTCCCCAGTCTCCCATGCAGGTGCAGGATCCAAAGGCTTTGGGCCGTCCTCAGTTGCTTTCCCAGGTCATAAAGCAGGGAAGCAGAGCAGCTGGAGCACAAACTAGTGCCCATATGGGATCCTGGTGCACGCAACGCAAGGATTTCAGCTACTAGGCTACCGCACCAGGCCCTGAGACTCATTTATTTTTATTTGAAAAGCATGTTTACTGATAGAAGGAGAGACAGAGATAAAGAGAGGTTTTCAATCTGCTGGTTCACTGCCCAAATAATGGCAACCACTGGAGCTGAGCCAATCTGAAGCCAGGAGTTTCTTCTGGGTCCCCCATGTGGGTGCAGGAACCCAAGGACTTGAGTCATCCTCTGCTGCTTTCCCAGACCACAAGCAGGAAACTAGATCAGAAGTGGAGCAGCCAGGAATAGGCACCCAAATGGGATGCTGACACTGTGGGCAGAGGATTTGCTTGCTATGCCACCAAGACAGGCCCCTCTTGTCATGCTTTTTATTTTTAAAATCATTGCATTTGATCTCTAAATTTTTTGTTTAATTTTTGACTTATATTTCATGAATGCAGTATTTTGCCTTTTACCTTTCTAAAACTGTGAATGACGTAGTGTTAAAAACAGTATTTTTCTGCCTGGCTCACTTGTGTTTGGCTTCAAAATGGCTTGCTGGTTGGTTGGGGCTTTGATACCTACTCTCCACATTAGCAGCTTTCCTGAGGATGTCGGGCCATTCTCAACTGTGTGCTTACCACCAGGAAGTGGGAATAAAAACACACCCGGAGTCCCTGGCCCCGGGATGGGCCCCTGGAGCTCACCACCCGGCCCCCAGGTGGGCCTTGGCTGCTTGCGACAGGAGCTCACCACTCCACAAGCCCCTGGTAGGCCTCCGCTGCTTGGAATGGCAGCTCACCCATGTGAGTTGTTTGCTCCCATTGTCCCTAAGTGCTGTTGCCTCTAGGTCTTCCCTGTTGAACGGGTTGGGTTTGTCACAGAATGCATACACTCCCTCAGAGTCCCCTGGTAATAAAACTTAACATCATGCATTGAGACAAAGAGCCCTGGGAGTTTCAGAGTCCAACATTTAATACAAAATTACTGTGTCTAGGGGCTGGGGCTCTGGTGTAGTAAGCTGATCCTCCACCTGTGGCCCTGGCATTCCATATGGGTGTCGGTTCATGTCTCAGCTGCTTTAGTTCCAATTTCAGTTCCCTGCTTGTGGCCTGGGAAAGCAGTCAGGATGGTCCAAAGCTCTGGGACCCTACACCTGTGTGGGAGACCTGGAACCTGGGAGAGGCTCCTGGTTCCTCATTTGGTTTCTACTCAGCTCTGGCTCCTAAGGCCATTTGCAGAGTAAATCAGCAAATGAAAGATATTTCTCTCTCTCTCTCTCTCTCTTTCAACAAAGAAAAATAAATAGTAATGAAAAGTATGTACAGTTTCCATGTGACAATTTAGACCAAAATCCATATTAAGTGGTTTATAGGGAAGTGACACTAAGTGTGCACATTCAGTCCACACATTGCCCTAGAGACCTCGAAAAGTTCTGAAATGTGGCTTGCCAACACTCCTTTGTAGCAAGCTGCCCTGTGGTTCTAAAGTGGGTAATGCTGTTGCTCTCTGAGGGGTAACACTCTCACCTTGGGGAATTTTGAACATTATCTCTCCCTTGCTGATCACTGTCAAGCTAGAACCATTCCTAATGGGACCCCTGTTACAGGGACAATGTCAGGGTAAAGGCACTTGACACAGGCATTGGGTTCCCCTAGCGTGGTTTAGCATAGGCCATGATTTTGCAGCAAGCCATAAACTCTGACACTTATTGGGAGGTGGTTTTGCAAGGATGCAGTTGCTGTGCAGTGCCTGGGATTGGGGTGGACTCAGTGTGAAAAGCTGCTTTATGAGAGAGGTTTGAACTAGTTGAGCCATGATTTAATAGCTCTCCCTTCAAGTTTTTAATAGGATCCAGAAACTTGGAGGCTAAGTTTTCTTCCTATAATTAGAAAAAGCTTTACAAAAACGCACATGCACACACTCTAAAATGTCTGGAAAAATGAAATGAAAGCTATGTGGGATTTGGTGCCACAGCATAATGCATTAAACTGCTACCTACAACTCTGGAAAACCATACGCTAGTGCTACTTTGAGTCCCGGATGTTCCACTTCCTGCTGGCTCTCTGTTTGTGTACTTGGGAAAGCACAAGATGCCTCAGGTCCTTGGCTTTCCGCACCCATGGAGGAAAAAACCATGATGAACTTCCAGGCTTCTGGCTTTTGCCTGGGCTTGTCCCAGCTATTGTCGGCATTGGGGAGTGAACCAGCAGATGAGAAATCTCTCGCTGTCTCTTCACTCTGCCTTTGTAATAAGCAAAATGTTTTTCCTCCCCCCAAGTCAGACTAGCAAAGCTCCAGGGCCAGCTCAGCTTTCAGTCCCAACTTTCTGCTGGTGTGCACACCAGGAGGTAGCAGAGGATGTTCGGGTAGCTGGGTCTCTGCCATGCACATGTGGAGACCTGCAATAAATTCTCAGCTTCCAGCTTCAGCCTGACCAAGTCCTGGATGTTGCGGGCATTCACGGAAAGAACCAATGCATGGAAGGATAGAAAATATCTCTATTTGTTTATCGTTGACCCATTTCTGTTTCTGTCTACCTATCAAATACAAGGAAATAAATAAGAAATATCCAAACATCTGGTAAGCATCTAGTGTCAGAAACTATGTAGAGACCTAGCAAGTCTCCCGGAGATCAGATTCACTAGCCTGAGCCCATGCGTTTGTGGGCAGGCTTGCTCTGGTTGGCGGGTGGGCTCAGCCTGACAGCTCATGGCCCAAGTGACTAAGGTCCATGCTTTCTTTTCCCTTCTCCCTTCAGCTCGGCAATCCTCCGCAGCACACTGAGGCTCGCTCTTGTTCTCTGTGTTCTATTTTGGCTTTCTCTACATCTTGGTTGATTTTAAGTGTTCATTTCTTCAGAAGGTGTAAGAAATAGCACTACTGTGTAAATTAACACGTGCAAGAGAAATCCCACCCTTCCCCATCCTCACTTCCTTTTCTCTCTCTAAGGTTCATTCTTCCTCCCTCATAGACATTCAACTTGCTTAGATGGGGGCTTGTCCTCCCTCTCTTCCTTCCTTCCTTCTTTCCTTCATTTCCTTATTTATTTATTTATGCAAAAACCGGCAGGATATAGATTTTTTTTAAAGATCATTTTACATAGTCACGTACCACCTTCCAGAAAAGCTGCTTGAAAGAACACTCTCTTAAACAGAATCTAGCAGTTACTACTTTACAGTAACTTTTGCCTAATGAATAGTTCATCTTTTGAAGTTGCGGTGAGGATTCAGGTGAACAAAAGGGAACCTGAATGCACTGTTGATGGCACTGGCAAGCAGCACCATCATTATGGAAGACAGTATGGAAATTCCTTAGAAAAGCAAAGCTAGATCTACCGAATGACCGAGCTAGCCCATCCTGGGAACCTCCCAAAGGAAACAGAAGCAGCATTCAAAAGGAGCACCTACAGCTCAAGTCAGAATGGCTAACATACAAACACAATCCGGATGACCATCAACTGATGACTAAAGAAAAAAATATATACACATACTGGAGCATTACTTAGTCATAAAAAAGAATGAAATTTTGACATTCCCAACAAAATGGCTATGGCTGGAAATTACTACACTCGATGAAATAAGCCAGACCCCAAAGTGAAACTATCACATATTTTCTCGTATTTGTAGTTAATAAAGACAGAATTAAACTGGTGTGGGTGTGAGATCTTTTGGTATATAGTTATTAACAGTGCTTCACTAAATCATACTATGTAAGTAAATTTCACTCTCATTTCGCACTTTAAGAGGAATGGAATAGTGAGGACTGTTCGGGTACTTATAATTGAAGTACCCGAAGTATTTATAATGAACTTCAGGTTCTTCATTTGGATGTTGAGTATGAGTGTGATCATGGAGTGGAAAAAAAAAAAAAAAAAAAAAACCCTGACCGATCCACATACTTAAATGCATGCCTTGGTGTATAAACCAGATTTCACTGAAATCTTTAGAAAAGAAAATAAAAGCAGTTAAAAATAAATGCGATAGGCAAAACTCAAGTTTCTTTTTTTCTGACTTCCAGGAAAGTTTCAACTGTTTCTGAGTTGATTATTTTTCTTCTTTTCCAGTTCCCTGTTCTCAACGCATTCATCTTGTGGGGACTCCGAGCATTCCAGATAGATTTTCAGAGCGCCTCACACAAGGAGAGTAATAACTCCTTGTGCTTCAACACTGCTCGTGCCTGCCTTCCAAGACTCCACAAATCCTCCCGCCTGTGTCCCCAGAACGCTTTCCTAATGAGCTACCAAGCTGATCCTTTTCAACCAAAGCAGCCCAAGTCTAACTTGCAAGCGTTTGGGTGGAAAAAATAACTGCTTTAAAACCCAGGGGTCACTTCATATCCAGGGCAGAGATTATATTCTCTCTGTTATTTGCACCCTGGACATCAGTGGCAGCCCCATCTTGAGGTGCCATCTTGGTCCCTCTGATCCTCACCCAGCTTCATGCTGTGTATAACCTGGGGAGCAGCAGAGGGTCATTCCAGTTCTTGGGGTCCCACCACCCTTGTGGGAGACCGAGACTGTTCAGTCTGACCCAGCCCTGGCTGCTCTGAACGTCTGGGGAATGACCTAGCAGATGGAAGATCATTTCTCTCAATAGTAATCATCATAATATTAAGATTCGTGATTTTGAGTCTGATTTGAGTCTGAAGATATGTGAAGACAGAGAACAGGGGGGCTGCTTAGTTTCAACTACATGTGTTTTAATTTATCCCGAGAAGCTGGTTTGGGGAAGATTTGAGTTTGTTGCATCTATGCTTGGTTTAATATCAACTCTTTCATTATGTATTCATTATTCATGGTAAGTAGGAAGTTTTCTTTGAGTGCAACATGCGATTTTGAGTATAATTTCACGTAAATTGCTTAGTATTAACTGAACTGTCTGACTCCAAATAAAAAAAAGTTTTAAAAAGAAGGATCCATTTCAAACTTGCTGGTTTTATCTAACATTTGCTCTAGTTCACACTTCATTTTTTTTAAATTATTTATTATTTAACTTCAGTAATTACATTGTATTATGTGACACAGTTACATAGATACTTGGGTTCTCCCCACCCCTCCCCAAACCCTCCCACCATGGTGGATTCCTCCACCTTGTTGCATAACCACAGCTCAAGTTCAGTTGAGATTTCCCCATTGCAAGCGTATACCAAACATAGAGTCCAGTATCTTATTGTCCCGTCAAGTTCAACGGCTTCTTAGGTATACCCTCTCTGGTCTGAAGACAGAGCCAGCAGAGTATCATCCCAGTCAATTGAAAGCTCCAACATACCATCAGCAAAATTTTACATCATTATGGAATTAATTGACATAGTAATGAGTAACCAATATGTTAAAAGTAAACGCGAGTTCCCAGCCACCTTCTGTGACCACCTCACCTATACTTCAATTTTAGTTTATACACAACATATAACATTCAAAAAACATAACATGTTATACATAACATCATATCATCTTAAATTAAGGCAAACATGTGGTATTTAACCTTTTGGGATTGGCTCATTTCCCTTAGCATTATGGTTTCCAGTTTGGCCCATTTGGCCACAAAGAACTGCATTTTGTTATTTTTAATAGCTGAGTAGTATTCCATGGAGTAGATGAACCATAGCTTTCTTATCCAATCCTCTGTTGATGGGCATTTTGGTTGTTTCCATGTTTTTGCAATTATTGATTGTGCTGCTATGAACATAGGAGTACATGTTGGTTTCTCATAGAACAAGTGTTCTGGATATATTCCTAGGAGTGCTATTGCTGGATCATACGGTATGTTGAATTTGAGTTGTTTGAATATTCTCCATACTGATTTCCATAGAGGCTGTACCAGCCTGCAGCCCCACCAGCAGTGGAGTAGGGTTCCCTTTTCCCCGCAACCTCGCCAACAAGTGTTGTTGGTGCTTTTATTCATGTGGGCCAGTCTTACTGGCGTTAGGTGGTACCTCATTGATGTTTTAATTTGGATTTCCCTTATTGCCAGGGAACTTGAGCATTTTTTCATATGCTTATTTGCCATTTGGGTTTGTTCCTTTGTGAAGTGTTTGCCCATTTCCCGTGCCCATTTCTTGAGTGGCTTGTTTGTTTTGACATTTTGGTTGTTTTGTAGCTCTTTGTATATTCTGGAGATCAGCCCTCTATCACCTATGTCGTGTGCGAAGATCTTCTCCCATTCTGTGGGTTGCCTTTTTACTTTGTTGATTGTTTCTCTAGCTGTACAGAAGCTTCTTAGTTTGATGAGGTCCCAATTGTTTATTTTGGTCTTGATTTCTACTGCATCTGGAGTCTTTTTTAGGAAGTGAGGGCCTACCCCTAAGTGTTCCAGTGTGTTTCCAACATTTTCTTCCAAAAGTTTGAAGGTTTCTGGATGTAGGTTTAGATCTGTTATCCATTTAGATCTGATCTTAGTGTATGGTGAGAGATGTGGATCTATTTTTTTGTTTCTGCAGGCTATCAACCACTTGTCCCAACAGCATTTATTGAACAGACCTTCCCATTTGCCTGGATTGTCGTTTGTCTTTTTAAAACGTCGTTTCCTGTTGGTTATCAACTGCTCTGAGTACGGCCCTTTAGCTACATCCCTTGAAAAAGTAGTGTTATCATCGTGGCACAGTGGGTTAAACAACTGCTCTTTAGATGATCCGTATTAGAAGACATGGGTTTGTGTCTCACTCTCACTTGAGATCCAGCTTTTGCTCCTGGCAAATGTGCCTGGCAGGCAGTAGATGACAGCCCAAGGACTTGAGTTTCTGCCACCCACATGGAAGACTGCTTAAGTTCCTAGACCCTGCCCGGTTAAACCCTAGCAGGTGCAGGCATGTGAGAAGAAAACCAGTAGATGACAGTCTCTCTTTCTTTTTCTCTCTCTTCTTTCTCTGTCTCTCTCTCTCCATCTCTCTCCCTTTCAAATAAAACAAAACTGAATACACATTAAAAATGAAGTTACCGGGCTTGGCAGCGTGGCCTAGTGGCTAAGGTCCTCGCCTTGATCCCATATGGCCGCTGGTTCTAATCCCGGCAGCTCCACTTCCTCTCTATCTCTCCTCCTCTCAGTATATCTGACTTTGTAATAAAAATAAAATAAATCTTAAAAAAAAAAAAAAAAAAATGAAGTTACCTTAGTTAGCAATGTGTGATTTTGACACTTAGCTAGCTTAGATTCATCTTCAGTTGGTCTAACTTGAGTTAAAATGGTACTTAAAAGATGTCTGCGCAGATTCAAGTCTGTTTGCATACTTAAAGCCGAGGCGATGCATCACTTAGGAAGCTTTCGGGAGGAACATAACACCTGCTGTGTTAATTTCTGCTAGGCCTATGAAGACAGCTCAGCTGCCTCCTCCACTGTACCCTGGCTAGTGTTGGCAAGACACTTCCGGAAGCCATGGAGGTAAAAACGGGAAGAAAATGGTGTGTGATGTGGAATTTAGGAAACCAGACCACCAGTATTTGGTCCTGCGGAGTGTATGGGTAGACTGAACCCATCATTTTATCTCAACTGGTGGTTCTGGTGTATTGTTTTCCTACCGCTACAACCAGCCATGAAACATATTCCTGAAAATAAATTGTTTTATTAGAACTTTGATCACTTGCTGTGGGTAAATTCCTAGAATTTATCAATGCAAAAATCGTGGTTTTGGTAGGTGCTTGGTGCAGCACTTCAGATGGTACTTGGCGGACTCACATCCGATATCAGAGTGCTTGAGTTCAAACTCTGGCTCTACCCCTGCGAATGCATTTCTGGAAAGCAAACACATGGCTCAAGACCTTGGCTCCCGCTCAGCTTCGTGGGAGACCAGCTTTGGCCCTGGCTGTTCTGAACTTTTTCAGAGTAAATCGATAGACAGAAGATCTTTTTCTGTCTATCTGTCTCTTCTCTCTCTCTCTTCCCCTCTCCACCCTCCTTTACTCCTCTCTACACTTTCTCCATTGATCTCTTCTCTGTCTTTCAAGTAAATAATACTTCTTTTCCAAACATTGCATTTCGCTGCCATTTTGATCTGCATTTTTTTATTAAAGATTTTTCTATTTATTACAAAGTCAGATACACAGAGGGGAGGAGAGACAGAGAGGAAGATCTTCCGTCCGATGATTCACTCCCCAAGTGACCCGCAACGGGTGGTGCGCACCGATCCGATGCGAGGAACCAGGAACCTCTTCCGGGTCTCCCACGCGGGTGCAGGGTCCCAAGGCTTTGGACTGTCCTCAACTGCTTTCCCAGGCCACAAGCAGGGAGCTGGATGGGAAGTGGAGCTGCCGGATTAGAACCGGCGCCCATATGGGATCCCGGGGCGTTCAAGGCGAGGACTTTAGCCGCTACGCCACGCCGCCGGGCCCTTGATCTGCATTTTTTGCAGTAATGTTGAACTTTCTTTCACGAGGAAGTTCATAACTTGTTTTTTATTTCTTCTTATAAATGTCCTGTTAATGCTGATGCCCAGCCTTCACTGGGGATGCTCATTTCCGTTGTGTGATAAGAGCAATTAATGTACTAGGGCCCTCAAATACTCACCTGATACTTGCTGCAACCTTCTTTTTTCCAATCTGTATCCCAAGGAGTATTTATATTTTTAATATTTTACATGAAACATACAAAATATTTTCACCATGATTCCATAGCTTAATTTTAGAAAAACGAAATATTGCAGGTAAACCTAGATCTGCAATGTCCCCTCCCCAGTACAAAATCCTTCTCTAGTTTTCTCATTTAGTGAACCACTATTGGGAACCTGGTAATCTCATTCCAGATGTTTTTCTATGCTTTAAATATACATTATACATACATATATGTATATATATGTTATATGTATATATATGTTATATATACATATATGTACATATAATGTGCATTTGGCATTTACCACTCTGCAAATATAATTTGCATAAAAACTGCTCTTTCCAGTCAACATTTTTTTCCAACATACATGTAGTTGTGGTATAGGTTATGATGTAAGCATGCCAAAACATTATCCATTTGTTGTGAATGAATGTTCTCACCTTTTGCTATTGCAACTTTGCAATTAATATTCATAACATACACCTTTAGTCTTTGTATGAGAGCATATTTCCTAAAAAGCAAAATATTAAAATCTTTTACTATTACACCAACTTGCACTCCCACTAATTGAGTAACAAAGTCAAATTTTAATTTTGATAACAAAACAGATATGAATTGATGTTGTTGCAGTTCATACTGTCATAACAAGTTGGACTTGGAAATCATTCTGAGGGCTTTTTTTTAAGATTTATTTATTTGAAAGCCAGAGTAGCAGAGAGAGAGAGAGAGAGAGAGAGAGAGAGAGAGATCTTCACTCCCCAAAGGGCTGCAACAGTGGGAGCTGGTCCAGGCTGACGCCAAAAGCCAGAAACTTCATCCAAGTTTTCAGTATATGTGTCAGGGGTCCAAGTACTTGGGCTCTCTTCCACTGCTTTTCCAGCCGCACAGGCAGGGAGCTGGATTAGAAGCAGAGCAGCCAGAACTAAAGCCAGCACTCCAGCATGGAAGTCCAGTCTTATTGAGTAATGGCTTAACCTGCTGGGCCACAACTCCCCTCCCATCCTATTCATAGTATTTGCCTGTATTTTAGTCTTTCTTTTTGTTACTATAACAAAGTGATGAGGACTGACTAACTTATAACATAAAGAGATTCTTACCATTCTGAAAGCTGGAAAAAACAAGGTTTGGGTTCATATGGGGTCAGGGCCTTTTGCTGGAAGGGACTTGCTGCAAAGCTAGAGCCCTCATGACACAGTCAACCCCTGAAGATCCCACTTTTTTTTCAGCCTCACCAACACTGAGCTTGGGGACTGTGTTTCCATCGCAGGATGCTTGAGAAACGCACTCAGGCCATAGAGCAGTCTATTTTCTACTGGATTATCTGTTGAGCACTATTTGTAGAAACTCCCTAAAGACCCGAATACGATTGTCTATTTTGTACACTGCATACAACTTCTTGCAGCGTGTGGCCTGCCTTTTAAGCTTCTTTTGTTTCAATGTCTTCATTGTGAGGAGGCTTTCCATATTCATGCAGCCCAATGTATTGATCCTTTTCTCTGTGAAAAAATGCATTCTTTCTTTGAAAGAAAGTGTTCCCATGAATAGAGCTCACCGATGCTCTTCTGTATTTTGTCTAAAAGCTCTACCTTTGAAATGTTCACTTTCAGATCATTGAAAATTTATTTGGGAGATGGTTATTTAGTCTAGTGGTTAAGACTTCCTACTTTGGAGTACCCGGCCTGCGGCTCCTGCTCCAGTTTCCTGCTAATACAGAGCCTGGGAGACAGAAGCGATGACTTTGATCGGGCTGTTCCACCCATGTGAGGGACCTACACTGGGTTCCTGATTTCAAGCTCAGTCCTTGACCTTGGCCAGAGCCGTCAGGGCCACTTGGAGAGTGAATCAACAGAAGTGTGTTCCTCTTCCTCTCCCAACAAATACGCAAAAATCCATTTGAAAGCATAAAATGGCTTTACTTACAGAGTGACCAAGAACACGTTTTCCTCCGGCTCCTCAGTACTTCATTTCCCATTCATTTGGGATACTATATCCTTCACAGGTCGTATTTCTTACACACTCAAGGATATGGTGCTGCGTTTTCTGTGCAGTTTCATCCTGTTTGTTTAGTATTTGGAGCACATTTCCAAACTGAAGACCAGGAATTCTATGAATTCGTAATCATACTCTTCATCACTCACACCATTGCTTTGTTCTGGAACTCTGAGAATTGCTACCAGTTGACGTTTATCCTCTTACCTATTAACTGCTAGCTTGTGCTTTGCATTTCTTTGCCTTTCTTGGAAATATAGAGTGAGAATTTCACTAATGTCTTCCAATTCACTTATTTATTTCCTTTTTTATAAGAATCCAATAATGATGATTATTCTTTTCTGGGAGTGGGTTGTTTTAATTATATCTTTTTTACACATACTTGAATTTTTTCCAGCTTTGTCTTTTCCTTTTGTGGTTTCTTATGTTCAAATGAAAAATGTTGTCATTTGTCTCTTTAATTACTCCCAATAAATATATCTTAAAGTCTTAGATCAGCATAAAGATTTTGTATCCTACTGTGTTCTGTTTTAAATCTATGTTCTATTCTAAATGTTGATTTAACTGGTCATCTTCCAGTTTTTTCCTTGCATTTTGATATTCCAGTTTACAATCTAATTTTCTTGGGGTCTTGCTTTTGTTTCGTGTCCACTCTGTCTAGTGATTCTTGGTGGCCTCCATTGGTTCTTTAGGACTTCAATCCAAAATCACACCTTAGTGGACTTTGAGACCATGTACAAGAACTGGTCAGGCAGGCTCCAAGTGTGCAAGTCAAGTCTATGTTCTTTCTCCTGGGCCATAAGCTTATCAGAAGCAATAGCCGGGGCTGACATGATGGCTCACCTGGCTAATCCTTTCCCTGCAAGTGTTAATATTCCATGTGGGCACCAGTTTACATTTGATTTGTTCCACTTCTCTTCCAGCTTCCTGCCTGTGGCCTGGGAAAGCAGCAGAGGATGGCCCAAAGCCTTGGGCCCCTGCACCCACATATGATACCCAAAAGGGCCTCCAAGCTCCTGGCTTCTGATCAGCTCAGCTACAGCCATTGCAGCCATTTGGAGAGTGAACCTGCAAATGCAAAATCTTTCTGTGTTTACTTCTCTCTGTAAATCTGCCTTTCCAATAAAAAAATTAATCTTTAAAAAAATTTTTAAAAAGATTTATCACCCTAGATATTCTTTTTTAAGGAAGCATTTGATTAAGTTAAAGTCATGGCCCATTCAATTTGTACTTATAAGATATACAGTGCAATGGTGTTTAAAAGCAAAGTTCAGTGACCAACATCTTATTCTAGAACAATTTTGTCAATTCAAAAAGAAATTTTGTATTCGTCAATAGTCATTCGTCATTCCTACCTATTCCCCTATCTTCAAAACAGCTCATCTCCCCCTCTGTATCTATAAATTTGTCTGTTCTGGAAACTTCACACAAATGGAATTGTACACTCTAAGGGCTTTTTTTGCCTGGCTTTTTAAAATTTGGCATATTTTCAAGATTCATTGGTGTTGTAGCATGTATTGTGACTTTGAGCCTTTTGGGGGCCGATGCTAGTCAGTTGTATGGGGGAACTGCCTTCCCTTCATCTATCCTCAAGTTACAGACATTTGGGCTATTTCCACTTTGATAGTCATTATGAACAATCCTACTGTCTTAGGAGGCAGCTCAAGCTACCATAAAAAATATCATTGATTAGGTGGGTTCATTAACAGAAATTCATTTCACATACATATGAAATCTGAGGTAAGGATGCCAACATAACTAATTTTTGGTGCAGGCACTCATCATGGCTTCCCAGTGCCCTTCCTCTTCCTGTGCCCTTAAGTGGTGGAGAGGGGAGGGAGAGTAAGCTGACTCTTCTTACAGGGCCCTTATCCCATCATGAGGTTACCGCCTTCTTGACCCCTTTAAACCTGCTCACTTCACCAAGATCCTATCCCCAAAGGCCATCATATTTTGGGAGATTCATGATTTTGTCCACAGAACCAGACCTGAACCATGCTGCATAGATTTTCATGTAATCCATTTTCTATTCTCCTGGGTATGTGTTAAAGAGTGGAAGGACTTGGTCGTATAGCAATTCTATGCCTAACGTTTTGAGAAACTGCCAAATTGTTTTTCCTAGGAGCTGCATCGTTTTACATTCCCAAAGCAAGGTAGGAGGATTCTGTGTTCTTCATATCCTTTCCAACATTTGTCATTGTCCAGCTTGTCACCACGTGAGTGACAAGTGGTGTCCCATTGTAGTTTTGATTTGCATTTCCCTAAGAACCAACAATGTTAAACACATATTCATGTTCTTATGTGGCACTTGTACATTTTCTCTTGATGTAAATGATTTGTCTTTTTATCATTGCATTTTGAGTTTCTGATATGTGTACGTTCTAGGTAAAAACCTATCAGATGCGTTTTTCCTCAGGCAGGATTTGGCAGCACGGTTAAGTCTCTTTGCAGGAGCATGCTCAGTAAGGCTCACTCCAGCCTCTGTCTTAAAACAGAGCAATGATTTATCTCAGATCTCCCCATCCAGCCTGATTCTGGATCCAGGGTCCAAAAAGCACTGGCTTGAGTTTGTGTTTCTGCTGTGTCCAATCCGTGAAGATGTTAATCTTGTACTTGAGCCTCAATCTATCTTTTGGTTTCCTGTTTATGTTTTATCCATCATTGCTGAGTGTCTAGCAAACAGCATCATTCAACTGCAAACCCACAGTACCACTTTGTCCTCCAAGACCTCTATCAATATTGTTTATGGTGCTTTTCTTTGTGTGTACATTTTGTTAAACTGTGAGGTTAGAGCTATCAATATTTTTGATATGATTTCCTCCCTTGCTTTTAAGCTTGGAAGGATCCCTTCCAGGCTAAAAGCAGAGAGATGTAGATCAAAATTTCTTCTTATAATTTCCCTTCTTCTTAATATTTTGCTCCTTAATCCATCTGGAATCTATTTATTGTGTATTTGAAGATCTAAATTTAAAGCCTTCTGAACTGCTTAGTAGTAACATCATTCAAAGATTTAAAATTTTTTAAAAAATAATTTTTGTGCTTGTTTGAAAGAGGGGTGACAGAGATCTCTCATCTACTACTTTACTCCCTAAAGGCTCACAACAGCCCAGGCTGTGCCAGGGCGGAGTCAGGAGCCTAAAAGGCTGTCTGGGTTTCCCACACGGTTATCAGGAGCCCATCACCTGCTGCACCCCAAGATACGTGTTAGCAGGAATCCTGAATTGGAAGCCGAGTCAGCACTCAAACCTGGGCACCCTGACATGGATGCAGGAGACCCAGGCAGTATCTTCACTGCTGTGCCAACAGCCCATTCTGTATCTAAATGCTTTGCACGACACCCCAGTTACTTGTAAAAGTTGAGTATTGACTTTGATTCTGTTTCCATTTTAATTCTATCTCATTATTTAATTTTGTTTTTCAGTCTTTTTCCAGAAGCTAGAGGCATATGCCGTGTGTGTTTCATCTAACCCCAGCCTATGGCCAGGTGTTCAACCAAGATATGCTGAGTGAATTTATGACTGAAGACAGAACAGTAGAAGAACTCAGAGGGAAAGTATTCTAACATGTTGGTGAGGATATTGTTGAAACAACTGACTGTGGCATTACAAAAGAAAATCTATAATCTGGGATGGTGTCTATCACTCTGACACCCGATATATTTTTAAAATGTGGGAAGAGTTTCAAGGTGGTAAGTTCTGCATGAATTCACTTCCTCTGTGTTTCCCTCATTCCACTATTGTTCCGATCTGTCTCAAAACGCAGCCAGTGGTGAAGCCTTCACTTTCAATGTATTTGCTGCCCTATTTGCCCTCGGCAGCTCCCCACAGAAACCCATGGATCAATGCCGAGTCAGGTGACCCGGCAAAAAGTGTTGGGGACAACTCAAGAAAATGGAAGTTTTGATGATAAATGGTGATAACCTTTGTGAGTCTAGTCTCAGCTCTTGCTCCCTGAAGGCCGGCCAATCATTTACAACCCATCTCAGCCAGCTTTCAGAGCATGACAGAGTGGCAGGTACCACTGGCTTATTCGCAGAAGCTGTGGATTTCTGTCTACTGATTTTGCTTTCTTAGCTCTGTGACTGTTGGCAAGATGCTGAACTCCTGCATCTCACATCCGCTCCATCTGTAAAACTGACATAATAAGACCAGTTGCGAGGGACAGTCTGAGAATGGAAGTGATAACGCAGAGTCGTTTGATGAGCAAAGTGCCGGATGTGTCTGATTAGATTTGCCCCTGCTGCATTGCTTAGCCCTCGTTGCAACACGCTGTCTCTGCTTCAGGCAGTGCAGGATTTTCCTTAGCACCCAAAGATTCTCCCTCCTCTTCCTTCTGAGCTTCTTCCTACCTATCCTGATTCTACCCATCCTCTCTCCCATTTTTCTCCCAACAACTTCTTGCCATTTTTGTTCATGTGCGTCTGCCCTTTCTTCTTTTATTCACATAATGTCATTCCCACACATTAACACACAACGATTCCTTCCTTATTTTGTGAAGGCTGAACCCGATTCAGTGACCCTTCAGCTGTGTCAGCTGTGGTCTCACCATACGGCCCACATTGCCTTTAGGTTCACCCTCCATGGTACCCTAGTGTCAAACTAGGTCCAACGGGGAAGTACAAAGCTCACTACCATATAAACAGTAAAGAGAATGCGATGGTTCTAATTCTACTAGGTTGACATTTTTTGTACATGTGTGCTGGCCCGTGTTACATCACTGAAACCACAAGGTATGTCTTCAGTAGCGGTCTGCCTTCGATACCTTCATCAAACATTCAGGGTTCTGAACTAGAGTGGACCTGGTTAGAAAGGAATGAGGGGGCAGAGACAGGGAATTCTGGGAAATCGATTTAGAAAGAGAATCATAGGACCAGGCAATTGGTCTAGCAACTAAGATGCTGTTAAGATGTCTAAGTCCAAATCAAGAGTACTCATGTTCAAGTTCTGGTTCTAACTCTTGATTTTCCACCAGCCACATGAGAGACCTGGGTTGAATTTCTGACTCCTGGCTTTTAACACTGTCCCAGCTGTTACAGATGTTTGTGGACTGAACTCATGGACGGACTCTGGCAAGGGTAGTGGAGGAAGATGAATGTGTCTATTCTCTCTCTCAAGTAAATAATACAAATTTTAAAAATAAGTTGAATCACAAAATACTGGCCCTTGAAAGAACAAATACTATAAATCATTTGCTCCAACCTTATTATTTGACAAGAAAGGAGACCAGGGAATAACTATTGCTTTCCCAAGGTCAACTGTTAAAACTGGGACCCAGTCCCCTTGGCTCCCATGCAGAATTCTTTCCTGTACAGTCAGTTCAGCTCCTTATACATGTTTTTCCCAGTCCAGGATCACAACTTGGACCAGGGATGATAATGGACTCAAAGACAATCTCAGGCATTGTCCAAAAGTCTGGGAGTCACAATTATCACTATGTATTGTCTTTCTGTTGAAGCTACTTTGGGAGGCAGAGAGAACTGTCATCTAGTTGACCTTATAACAAAGTCCAAAAACATGAGGTTTGTGATTATCCATCCATCTCATTGGGAAGGAAAGCCTTTGACCAGAAAATGACTCGACAAGCGTTGGACCACATGAAGCACACGTTTCCCCATTCATTTTTTCACTCTGCCATTCCTGTTGCCAGAGGTAACACCTTCAAAGAGATGACAAACAAGGCTGTGCTCTCTTCAGGGTCACTTCTGACACCCCAAAACATGAGGGTTGTAAATTGTTCTACAGGAAAGTATGTGCATAAGACTAGATTGCACCCTTCACTCTCATTAAGCTGGGCCAGAGCAGCACCTGCTGACTCATACCAACAATACTGTCAAAAGCTTTCCCTGCAGTGTTCTGAACACCAGGCTTTGGGGCTGCAGAGCAAGGCTGCCTGGTCCAATGACAAACTCTTATCTTCTCTTGCAGGCACTAATAAAGAACAAAAAACCAACATACCTAGGAGAATACATAGAGGAAGCCAGGCTCAGGCAAGGGCACAGCAACTACTATTGAGAGTGACCAGGCCTCTCATTAACAGAAGACGGGAAAGGGACCAGGGTCAGAGTCAGTAAGTCACTCTGTACAATGGAGTCTAAATGGAGCTGACTCTGGAAAGAGCAGATGCTCCAGTTCATTTATCATTTTGCAAGAACCAAAGTGTGGAGTGGCTAATTCCCAGGTCACCGAATTCTCTAGCATGGTTACTTTAGATGCCAACTTGACTGAGTTGAGGAATGTCCAGCTGGCTGGTAAAACTTCGTTTCTTGATGTGTCTGTGAGGGTCTTCCTCAAGGAGATTAGCATTTTCATACGTAGACTAAACAATAATCTGCCATGTTCAACATGAGTGATCATTTCTTCATCCACTGAGTACTCAAAAATGCTGAAGAAGGGCCAAGCCACTCTGTCATCTTCTATCTGTTTGTCTTTCTTACTCTCATCTATCAACCTGCTATCAGTCATTTCTCATCCCTTAAGTTGGGGCATCCATTTTCTGCCCCAAACTTGTTCTTGGTTCCCTGGACTCCAGCTGGATTACGCAACCCACTTCCCTGCTTCTCAAGCTGCAATAACTGCTTCTCGCTGGTTCTGTTTCTCTCAAGAAAATTGACCCATAGATTACTCATACAAAACTCCTTTTTCCTGTGGTAAGCTCAACACCTTAGATATTTTTCCAAGTGCTGGTTCCCATTAAGGGCTAAAGGCAGAAGGAACATGGGAAGCTCATCTTTGTTTCATACAGCTATCATGGGGGCCCTGGGTTAGGGGTAATTCATTCTCTCTCTCTCTCTTTCTCTCTCTCCCCATTCTTGAGTTGGTATGTCCATCTTCTCCCCTTGGACATCAGAACGTACCTAGTAGGTGGACTGAATCCATTATCCATGCTTTGCCACCCACCCTCCCATGAAAAATTGTGTTTTGATTTTTTCAGATCTCAGTATTGATACTGCGATTTTTCAATATCTTTGGTTGTGAAATGAGTTCCATGAGATCTGGGCAAGAATACTATTTCTTACCCACACAGAGGGACCCAGAGCACTGCCTGGAAAAAATTATCCAGGTCAGTACATGAGGGCTTACTTCTCTGTTTATTATGATCGTTATTATTACTGTTTGGGTGCGAGTCAGGGAGGGAGAATAATAGCCACAATATCATAAGCCTCAGTCTAAAATCCTCGAGAATCAGAGGCAGAAGTCACGTGTTCATTTATTCAAGGAATATTTACTGAACTTCTATTGTGTGCCCATAACCGTACCAGAGCTATAATAAGAAGCCAGATGAACCCCAGCTGCTTCCTTTCAGAATCTACAACCTGAGATGCTTTTCAAACAGTAAACAAATGTCACATTTCCCTAGAAAGCAAAACACTGTGGAAGAAAAGAGAAGGAAACTTTTTTCAAGCTTCTCTCATCAAAACTACATTTTACGTTAGTAGAACTTTGTCCCAACAGTGCAGCGACATACAAAATTGGTTTTGCCTGTGACTTTGAGACTTCCATGCCAATGCGTTCATGGCAGAACCATATCTGTCTTTTTACTGTTCTTCATGTTGACCCCACTATTTATGATGCCCCAATTCCTGAATAAGTAGTTGTAAGATGACATGGCAGGAGATTATCTCTTGACTCGTGGTGAAATTCATGGAACACAGAGTTCATTTTAGAGTGTAGAATTCCAAGGCATTTAGTACATTCACAATATTGTGATAACATCCCTTCCTTTTCTTTAGGATATTTTTTGTCATCCCCAACCCTCCTTCTCTCAGAATCTCCAATCTGATTTCTTTCTCCAAGGATTCCCCTCCTCTGCACACGTCACACACACAGAATCATGTATATGTGGCCTTGGTCACAGACTCCCTTCTCTTAGCACCATATCTTGGAGGTTCATCCATGTTACAGCATGGATCTGTCCTTTCATTGTTTTTTATGTCATTACATTTAACAACAGCATAACAATTCATTGTGTGAATGTAACATAATCTAGCTCACCACCTCTTACTGGTGGACATTCAAATACATTTTCTTACCAAGCACATTTCATGTTTCTAATAATTTGTATGTGTCTGTGAAAATAATTTTACAGTCTTCTAAGGTCAGTTTTTGTTAAACACACCAAGAATTTCTTTATTTTACTAAGAAACAATTTCATTAACTTTATTATTATTCTTACTTCATCGATTAGTGGTATACATGATGTAAAACATATTTTGAAATATTTGCATGTTGTAAAAATGGCTAACCCAAGCTAATAGACACATGCACTACTTCACACACTTACATATTTATAGTAGAAATACCTGAAATTTGCTGTTAGGAATTTTTAAGGATATAACACACATTTGACTGTACTTGTCATACTGTGCCAGCGAGCTCCTGACTTTATCTCTCCTGTCTAATGGATTCTTAACTTCTCCAATTCTCCCTCTCCTCCTGCCCTCCAACTCATCGCCTGGTAACCCTAGCCTGCTCTCTGTTCCCATGAGACCAACTTTTTTGATCCCACGTATCGGTGGTTACAAACAATTTATTTCTCTCTGTCTGGATTATTTCATTTCATGTATGTCGGTTGACTGTGATCCCACTTTGTGTCTCTGCCCTGTTTTACCTGTTCTTCTATGGATGGTTATTTTAGTGGGTTCCGTATCTTGGCTACTATGACCAGCACTGCAGTGAGCATGGAAATTCAGGTAACTGCTTGATAGTGATTTTATTTCCATTGTGTGCAATTCCAGTAAGGGGATGGCTAAGCCGTATGGTAGTTCTATCTTTAACTTTTTAAGGAAACTCAATGCTGTTTTCCATATTGTCTGCACTAACTCACATTCCCACCAGCAGGGAGCCAGGATTCCCTTGCATCCATAGCTTCATCGGTACGTTGATAAAAGCCATTCCAGCTGTTGTGAGGTGATGCTTCATTGTAGTCTAAACGTGCATCTTTTAAAGTTTCTAAAATCCTATTTCTTTATTTGAAAGGCAGAGCAATGGAAAGAGAAATGAATGTGCGCTTTTGTGATGGTGTCATTAAGAAGCTTTTTACGCCATTTTTGACCATTTCTATACCCTCTTTTGAGAACTATTTATTCAGGAACTTGGCCTGTTTTTAATTGGAGTTCTGCTTTGTTGGTAGATGAGTTTATCACATGTTTAGATAGCAAGCCCTTGTCAGACGCATGGTTTGCAAATATTTTCTCTCACCTTCATGCAAAAGTTTTCAGTTTAGGGGCCCACATAGTAGCACATCAGGCTAATCCTCCACCCTGTGACTCCAGCATCTCATTTGGGCATCAGGTCATGTCCTGGCTACTTCACTTCCAATCCAGCTCCCTTTTTATGGCATGGAAAAGAAGTTGAGGAAAGCCCAAGTCCTTGGAGCCCTACATCCATGTGTGAGACCTGGAACAAACTCTTGGCTCCCAGCTTCAGTTCAGCTCTGGCCATTTGAGGAATGAACCAACCCATGGAAGACCGTCTATCCCTCCTCTCCCTGTTAAGTCTGTGTTTCAAACAACAATAAATACATCTTTTTTTAAAAAAAGCTTTAGTTTGATATAATCTCATTCAGTCATTTTTACTTTTGTGGTCTGTGCTTTTGAATTCGTATCCGCCCCCGCATAAATCACTGCCCAGACATATGTCATAGAACTTCTTCCCTGTGTTTTCTTCCAGGAGTTTATCTTTTCAAATCTTGTATTTAAATCTTGAGCTAATTTTTAGCCGTTTTTTTTGATGTAATGTGAGGTGTTTAATTTCATTCTTCTACTCATAGATATCCAGCTTTCCCAATACTGTTTATTAAAGAGACTTTTCCCAATTGTTGCTTTTGTCATCTGTTGGAAATTAGTTCACAGTATATGTGGGGTTCATTTCCAGCATCTCTGTTCTGTCTCATTGATCCATCTGTCTCTTTCTTTGCTAGTGACACACTATTTTGATTAGTACAACTTTGTCTTATGTATTGAAATCAGGTAGTAAGATTCCTTCGGCTCTGTTTTTTTTTTTTTTTTGGATTTAACATCATTTTACTATGTGAGCTCTGATGGAGTTTCATTTGAATTTTTACATTGTTTTATCTAGTTCTGCCAAAAAAATGTCACTGAGATTTTTGTAGATAATTCATTGAATTATTAACTATTATCATCTTAACCATATTAATTCTTCTAATTCATAAATGTTAAGATAACTTCTTTCATTTCTTTATTTCTTATAGTTTCCAGTGTATGGATACCTCATTTCCCAGTCTAATTATTCCAAAATACTTCTTGGTGCTATTTGAAAATCATTTTTAAATGTTTCTCTTTTTGTTTTTGAAGGGTTTCTGGTGAGTGTATGGACAATCTCATTGATTTTTTTTTTAAAGATTTTTTATTATTACTGGAAAGCCGGATATACAGAGAGGAAGATCTGCCGTCCGATGATTCACTCCCCAAGTGAGCTGCAACGGGCCAGTGCGCGCCGATCCGAAGCCGGGAACCTGGAACCTCTTCCGGGTCTCCCACGCGGGTGCAGGGTCCCAAAGCTTTGGGCCGTCCTCTCCTGCTTTCCCAGGCCACAAGCAGGGAGCTGGATGGGAAGTGGAGCTGCCGGGATTAGAACTGGCGCCCATATGGGATCCCGGGGCGTTCAAGGCGAGGACTTTAGCCGCTAGGCCACACCGCCGGGCCCAATCTCATTGATTTTTAAAGATTTTTTCTGCTTACTTGAAATGCAGAATTAGAATGAGAGAGAGAGAGATCTCCCATCTGTTTGTTCACTTCGCAAATGGCTACAATGGCCAGAGCAAGGCCAGAATGAAACCAGAGACCAGGAGCTTCTTTTAAGTCTCCCAAGTGCTTGCAGGCATTGAGCACTTGGGCCATCCTCTGATGCTTTCCCAGGCAGGGGCTGGGTCACAAGTGAAGCAGCTGGGACGCAAACCAGCGCTTATATGAGATGTCAGTGCCTCGGATGGCAGCTTTACCTACTATGCCACTTTGCCAGCCCCAATGCTGTTGATTTTGTATCCTCCAACTTTACTGGTCTGCTAATTCTAGCCTTTTTGTGTGTGTGTGATGGGTTTTGGGTTTTCTGTGTGTAAGAGCATATTGTCACCCAGATTAAGACCTGGCTTCTGAATTTGGCCTGACTCAGCAACAGTTGTGGTGGTCATTTGGGGAATAAAACAATGGATGAGAGATCTTCTTCTCTGTCTCTCCTTATCTGTAACTTAGCCTTTCAAATAAAAAATTTTAAGTCAGATTTACAAAGAGAAAGATCTTTCATCCACTGTTCACTCCCAAAGTGGCCCCAATAGCCAGAACTGAGCTGATCTGAAGCAAGGAGCCAGGAGCTTCTTCTGGGTCTCCCACGAGGATGCAGGGTCTCAAGGCTTTAGGCCGTCCTTGACTGCTTTCCCAGGCCACAAGCAGGGAGCTGGATAGGAAGTGGGTCCACTTGGACGTGAACCAGCACCTACATGGGATCCCATCAGCTACAAAGTAAGGACTAAGCTACCACTAAGCTACCACGCTAAATAAATAAATTTAAAAAGCATCTGGCTTCTGCTGGCATGGGTAGGCCTGGTTGGACAGGCAATGGCACCCACTGGCTTAAGTGTGGGCTGGATAGTGGGGTCAGTTGGGCTAAGCTAGGCTGCAGCACCCATTAGTATATACAAAAACCGAATGGAATGTGGGACAGACTGTACAGGTCTACTGTACATACCTGCACACGCAGGAACCAGGACTGGGGGCAAGCCTGATGGAGATTATTGGGGATTGCTCCAACTAGGCTGAAGTTCCTGCTGGTGTTCATGAGGACTCAGTCTGTGGTGAACAGGGTTAGACTGGGCTGCAACATCCATTGGTTTGAGTAAGAGAAAGGCCTGGAGTCACTGACCCCACAGCTGCAACCACCACCGTGTGTGTAGGCTGATGTGGGTAACGGAACGAGCTGGACCCTGTACTAAGCAAGCACACACAGAAGTCAGATCTGGGGTCACCTCCAACCCTGGGGGGTATCATAGTATCTGTGTTCTGACTGTGGAGTGCATGTGTCAGAACTGGGCTTATCCAGTGGCTCAGATGGAGCAGGGGGGATGTGGAAGTTCACTGGGGCCTGCAGACGACATCTAGTACCATGGCAGAGGATGGAGGGCTGAACAAATTGGACAATCCTCCCAGCCAAGTGTTGACAGAATTTATCTGGGAAAAATGGATTCTCTAAGGCGGGCTCTGTCAGCCAATGGACCTTGGAAGGATTTCTTCATCCTTGGAGTGATGAAATCAACAGCATTTCAGAACTATTGAAAACATTTGAGCAACACCCTCGGAGCCTACTCTACATCGGGAACCCTGGGATAACACTGGGTGGTCGTCCCTCATCCTTGGGTCCTGATGTGTTTAGGATGCTGGGTGCGGCCTCTCCTCTTCTCTCCCTATTTCTGCCAGATACAGCAAAGAGAAAACGAAAATTGGAAACAATGGTCTCATCTGCTTTCCCCTGTTCCTCAGCCCTTCCCACCCTGATCAGTTGTCCACATGGGCATGCACTTTTTTTCAACAAAATTTTTAAAAACAGAGCATGTTATCAGCAGAGATACTTTCGTCGTCTCCCTTCATATTTAGGTGGTTTTAATGTTTTTCTTTCCTAATTGCTCTGGCAGGACTTTTCATACTTTTTATTTCTGATTTTAGAAAAAAATGACCCTCTTGTTTTTTTTTAAGTTGAATAGAATGTTAGCTGTACACTTGTCATCCATATGACCACTGTTACTGAGAGGTTTGATCCTTCTTCTCCTGAAAACTTTGATATTTTTCCAAGAATTTTTATCATGAAAAAGGTTCAATTTTGTCAAATTGAACCTTTCCTGTGTCTATTGAGATGATCATCGAGGTTCGTTTTTATTCTGTTAATATGATGGATCATATTTACCAATTTGTGTATGTTGACTCGCACGTGCACCCCAGGAATAAATGCCACTGGATGATGGTGTGTGACCCTCTCGTTTTGTTTGCTAGCGTTTAGTTGAGGATTTTTGCATCCACACTCATCAGGAATATTGGCCTGCAATTCTCTGTTCTTGTTTAATGAGTTTCTTCGGTCTTACTATCAGGATAATGTTGGATTCAGAAAACGGATGTGAAAGTATTCCCCGGTGTTTTAACAATTTGAAAAGAATTGCAGTTAGTTCTTTTTCCAATGATTGATATAATTCAGTGTTGAAGCCATCAGGGTTTTCTCTGCTGGGAAATATTTCTTTACTGATACAGGATGCTTACTCATTGTTTGCCTGTTCAGGTCTTTATTTCCTTATAATTCAACCTTTGTAGCCTGTGTGAGTCTGGGAATTTATTTGTTCCTTCAACATGATCCAACGTGTTGGTAAATAACTGTTCATAGTCATCTCTTAGGATTCTTTGTGTTTGGAACGCCTCTTCCTTAATTTCTGATGTTCTTTTTCTGAGTCCTCTTTTGATGCTAGTCAAGCTAAATTGTTCGTGGTCTTTCAGAAACCAACTCTTGGTTTTACTGATCTTTTCCGTTATTCTTCGAAACTCCATTTATTTTTGCTCTGATCATTATTATTTCCTTTTTCTACTGACTTGAACTTGTTTTTATTTCTACTTACGTGGATTTTAATGCTCAGATGTTTGAGACCTTTCCTTTTTTTTTTTTTCCAACATAGGTATTTAATGCTATAAACTTTTGTCTTAGAAATGCTTTGGAGGAATCTCACACATCTTGGTATGCTTCCTTTTTCACTTATCTAAGTATGTTTTTTAATATCTTTGTAAATGTTTTCTTTAATTAACTGGTTGTTCCAAACCTATACTTTTTTAAAAATTTATTTATTTATTTATTTATTTATTTATTTATTTATTTATTTATATTGGAAAAACAGATATATGGAGAGGAGAGACAGAAAGCTCTTCCATCCACTGGTTCACTCTGCAAGTGGCCGCAACAACTGAAGATAAGTCAATCTGAAGCCAGGAACCTGGGGCTTCTTCCACACGGGTTCAGGTTCCCAAGGCTTTGGACCATCCTCCACTGCTTCTCCAGGCCAGAAGCAAGGAGCTGGATGGGAACTAGGGCAGCCAGGATTAGAACCAACACCTTTATGGGATCCCAGCGTGTGCAAGACAAGGACTTCAGCCTGTAGGCTACTGGGAGGGGCCCAAAAGCCTGTTACTTTAAACTCCACATATTTGTACGTTTCTTCCAGTTTTTCTTGTTGCTAATTTCTGGTTGTATACCACTGTATTTGGAAAACATACACTTAATATAACTTACCGAGATTTGCTTTGTTGCCTGATACATGGTTCTTTCCTGGAGACTGTTTTGGGAGCATTTGAGAAGAGTGTGTATATTACTATTGTTGAGTGGGTTGTTCTATATATGCCTGTTAGGGCCATTTGTCCTAAAGCATAGCTCAAATCCAGTGTTTCCTCATTGATTTTCTGTCTGGATGATCTCTTCTTGTTGAAAGTGAGGTATTGAAGTCTCCTGTTACTATTATATTATAGTCTATTTCTTCCTTTTGATCTACTGATATTTCTTTTTAATAATTTAGGTGCCCCAGTGTTGCTTGAATACATATTTGCAATCACATTATTTTGTTGAATCAGCACCTTTGTCACTGCATAATAATCTTTATCACCTTTTAAGGCTTGATATGTGAAGTCTGCTTCGTGGGTTGTAAGTGCAGTTCTCTTTTGGTTTCTGTTGTATTGGGCTATGGTTTTTCCATCATTTTATTTTCAATTCCACGTTGATCTTTACAGATAAGTTGGATATCTTAGGCAGTTGGGGTATGTTTTCATTATACAGTTAGTTGCTCTATATCTTATGATTGGAGAGCTTAAGCCACTTGATTGGTAGGTAAGGACTTAACTAGTGTGAGTTTGTTCATGACTTTCTAGTGGTTTCATCGACATTCTGATCTTTTCTCAGTCTGCTTCTGAGCTTCTTTTGTTATTTTCAGTAGTAATAGAAAAATATTTTCATTGTCTATTTTTTATTTTTCTTTTTTTAAAAAAGATGCATTTTATCCTTCTTGGAAAGTCAGATATACAAAGAGGAAGATCCTCCATCCATTGATTCACTCCCCAAATGACTGCAATGGCTATAGCTGTACCAATCCAAAACTAGGAGCCCGGAGCTGCTTCTGGGTCTCCCATGTGGGTGCAGGGTCCCAAGGCTCAGCTTGGGCCATCCTCAACTACTTTCCCAGGCCATAGACAGGGAGCTGTATAGGAAATGGGGCTGCCAGGATCAGAATAGGTGCCCACCTGGGATCCCGGCATGTACAAGGCAAGGACTCCAGCTGCTAGGCTACCATGCCAGGCCCTATTTTTTTTTTTTTTTTAGTTTTCATGTACTAATTGTAAATTTCTGCTTTATAGTTACATAAAATTTAGATGAAACGTCTTCAGTTGGTTATCTTAAGCTGATAACCCCAGTCACATGAAAATACCATACCTCTGGGGCAGGCTTGGTGGCACATTCAACTAACCCTCCACCCTGTTGCATCGGCATCCTGAATGGATACCGGTTTGTGTCCTGGCTGCTTCACTCTGAACCAGCTTCTTCTATGGCCTGGGAAAATAGCAGAGGGTGGCCCAAGTATTTTCAGGCCCTGCGACCATGTGGGAGACCTAGAAGAAACTCCAGGCTCCTGACTTCAGATTTACTCAACTCTGATACTGCCATTTAGGGAGTGAACCAGTCAATAGAAGACCTTCTCTTTGTCTCTCCTCTCTTTTTAAAATCTGTCTTTCACATAAAAATAAATAAATCTTCCTTTAAAAACACACATTCCCTTTCACACACATTTTATATCTTTACATCATGATTTATATTTTAGATTACTTATCCCTTAACCACTTACTCAGCCATTGTTTTTCAGTAATTTCATCTTTAAGCCTACATACTAAGGATATAGGCATTTACAAACTGCTATCAATATAGTGTTCATTCGAGGCAGAGAGACACACGGGGGAAAATGGTAAGACAAGCAGAGATGCCACCAGTCTGTTCATTCACTGCCCCCAAACCCACAAAGGTGGGGATCGGATCAAGCTCAACTCAGGGCTAGGAACTCAACCCACATCCTTCACATGAGTGACAGGAATGACTTGTGCCATTATCGCTTGCTTCCAGAAACCTTTTGGGATTGGCTCATTTCCCTTAGCATTATGGTTTCCAGTTGGGCCCATTTGGCCACAAAGAACTGCATTTTGGTTTTTTTTAATAGCTGAGTAGTATTCCATGGAGTAGATGAACCATAGCTTTCTTATCCAATCCTCTGTTGATGGGCATTTTGGTTGCTTCCATGTTTTTGCAATTATTGATTGTGCTGCTATGAGCATAAGGGTGCACTTGTTTCTCATGAAACAAGTGTTTTGGATATATTCCTCGCTTTAGCATTTCTTTAAGACAAGTCTTGTCTGTCTAGAAAGGTCCTTTCAGTTCTGAAACATAGACTTGCTGGGTATAGCATTCTTGTCTAGCAATATTTTTGTGCTCAAAGCCTGCACTTTGACTCTTCTATTCCATTCCCTCTTGACCAATACTGCTTCTATGCAACCCACGAAAAATCTTACAGATACCTTGTATGAGACACACTGCTTTTCTTTTCCAGGTTTCAAAATTCCCTTTGACCAAAGGTCATTTGATTATAATGTCTTGGTGAAGCTTTTTTGTTCAAACGATGTATAGTGCTTTTGGTGTTCACAGACCTGAATGTTCTTTCCCACTTTTGGATATGAATACTCTTGTGTTATGTTTTCATGCTTACTTATTTTCATCTACACGAAAGCCAGAGTGACGGAGAGGAGAGAGAGAGATCTTTTAGCCACTGGTTCACTACCCAAACATCCATGCAACTAGAGTTGAGCCAAAGCCAGCAACCTAACACTGCATCTGGATCTCCCATAGGGGTGCCATTAAATTCAGCCTCTCCCAGGATGCCTTAGCAGGAGGCTGGATCAGAAGCAGAGTAGCTGGGTGGATGTGGGCGTCCCGAGGGACACTGTATCACAACAGTTAGCCCTGTCATTATTTCTTTAAGTACGATTTCTTCCCTTTTCTCTTTCTCTGTTCTTTGTAGTACACTTACGGGATGGCTGTTGCTCACTTGTTAGTGTCACATACTCCCTAGACTCTTTCTTCAATCTTTTTCTTTCTTTTTTTTTCTTTGTGTTCCTCTGATTGGGCAATTTCAAATGACTTATTGAACTCAGTAACTCTTCTATTTGATGTAGTTGGCTGTTGAAGTTCTCTATGGAATTTTAAAATATATATATTTTCTTTGAAAAGCAGAGTTAGAGGAAGAAGGAGAGAGAGAGAGGTTTTCCAGCCTCTGTTTTACTCTCCAACTGGCCACAATATCCAGAGCTGAGCTGATCTGAAGCCGGGAGCCGGGAGCTTCTTCTTGGGTCTCCAATGTGGATGTAGGGGCCCAAGGACTTGAATGATTTTCTGGTGTTTTCTCAAGCCATAGGAAGTGGAGCAGCTGGGACATGAGCCAGCTCCCAAATAGAATGGCAGTACCCTAGGTACAGGCTTAGCATATATTTCCACAGAGCTAGGCTGCTTCTATGATTTTTTTTTTTAAAAAAAGCACTATGTTATTTAGCTCCATAATCCCCCCCCCCCTCTCTCTCTCTCTCTCTCTCTCTCTTTTTCTCTCTCTCTCTGTCTGTCTCTCTCTTTTCATAGTTCACTGTTGAAGTTTTCTTTTTAGTGTATGGTTTTATCAATTTTATTGAGTTTTTTGAGTCTGTAATGGAAGACAAATCTTTACTGTGTATCACTCTGGAGTCTGGGTAGTTCTGTACTCTCAGACTACTAGAATTAGTCCAGTATCTAGATCTACTGAGGTGCAGTTAAACTTTGGAGCCTTTTGAACTTGGGTCCCTGCTGGCCCTCCTTGGGATGAGCATGTAAGCACTGGCCTGAAGGCTAAGTCCATGAATGTCCACGAATGTCATTGTGAATTGAAGGATCACAGGGTTTTATTTGGCCCTGCAGTGGAGCACCTGGGGTTGGTCCATCTTGACTAGTCAGTCCAATGTTTGTGTCTACTTAGATGGGCCTGTTGGAGCTTTGGGACACAAGTACCACCTAGAGCCTGTACCCTTTGGAGCCAAATTTGGAGTAGAGTTTCCGGATTTCCACCTGGCATGGGAACAGGCTTAGCAATTGGACCTTGTTGTGCCAACCTGGAGTGTGGGGTTCTAAGGGTTGGTCTGCTGCCAGGTGTGGGATGGAGTTGCTGAGGTTAGAGTGAGCATGGAGCCTGAGACTTTGGACTTGCATTGGGCTACAGTGAGTTCAGAAGCCGAGTCCCAGGCCAACTCAGTGCCTAAGGCATGGGGATGTAACCCAGCATGGAAACTGGCTTGAGGCTAGGTCTTTGTGTGCTGGCCTGAAGTCGAAGGTTTAACGGGCTGGTCAGGAAGTGGAGCAGACCTAGAAACTAAGTCCATCCCATCTTCCTGTAACCTGGGACCTGTGGGGCCAAACATGGTGCTGGGGTTGACCTGGTGCTTGAGGCTGTACAAGGAAGGCTGGGCACTGGAGCAGGCCTGGAAGCTTAGTCTACAGCTATAACCCTGCTTGGGGCTATGGAGGCCTGTCTGGGTCTGAGTTATTGGAGGATCCCCGTGTTGGGGTTGGGAGATAAGGAGTGAGAAATACTTCACTCTCCCTCACCAACGTGGAGGGCATAACGCTCTGTGTGATACACTGCTTAGCCTTAGGGAACGGCTTATATGAGTGACATAAAACTGTCCTTCCTACTCTCTTCAAAGCATCTCTTTACATTTCTGTGCTATATCCAAGGACTGTCATCTCTCAACCGGTTTCCTTAGCTCTTGCAGAGGCACTCTCATGCATGAACAGTTCATCAAATTGATGCTAGATGAGAGCTACAAAGCCCTTTCCCAACATTTTGCTAATATCACTGGTTTAATTAACTTTTTAAACCAAATTGACCATTTTCAATTGTCCATTTCAATGAGATTGCTGAACTGGGAGTCCCATGTAGACTCAAACATAACATAGTGGGAAGAGGAACATTGTAAAAAGAGAGGAATGAATCCAGTAGAGACTCTAACATGCCTTTCTTCCTAGCCACAGGAGAACGCACTTACATCTTCCCAAACATAATTACCTTCCTGGTGCTTAATGAATACCACTTTAATACATGTGATACAATGGAAATCTACTAAAACTCAAGAAGAGAGTTTCCTTGTATTTGCTGAACTAGTATATACACATGATGCTTTCAATATCTGGAAATTATCGATTTGGCTATTTACTTGGGGCAATCTAGCAGAGTGTTCCTGCAGTCAACTAATGTATCACAACCTGTTTAGCAAATCTAAACAGAAACCCTGGAGCAGGATGCCAGGTGATGGACCCGGAGACACAGCAAGACTCATCGCCTGGGACCAGAACAAACCAGTGGTTTTCAGTCTTTCGCAGGTGCAAGGATCACTGGGGAGATTGTTAAAAACACAGATGCCTAAACCAATTCTCTGACTCTGATTGCGTGGCAACAGGCCTAAGCCTCTATATTGCTAACAAGTTCCCAGGATACTTATGATCCACACCACAGCTAGAGAACTATTAGACCCAACCATTGGAGAGCTCCCCAATGTTTAGCTCTTGCAACAGAAGAGATTTTTCCCGAATGATCCCATCACTCACACTGAAGAATACTGCAGGAAACTGCTGTGCAAACCCATTCCTACAGTGCTGCTTACTTGATGTTAACGCTGTGACCTTGGGCTTTCTATGGAGCCTTGTGTGGAAAAAAAAAATCCAGACTCCATAGTCCAGAAAATTCTTGTCTGCCTGGAAGAATTATTATACCTTAACAAAGCAAGCATTATTACAATGAGGATTTTTAATAAATCACATTTCTGATTTATCCTAATGGATAAGATCCTCCTTTTAAAATAATTTCTAAAATCGTATTTTGTTTTTATTTGAAAGGCAGGGTTACAGAGAGAGAAGAGAAAGAGAAGTCTTTCATCTATCAGTTCACTCTCTAGATGGCCACAATAGCTGGAGCTGGGCCTGTCCAAAGCTGGGAGCCAGAAGTCTCTCTCGCAGGTGCAGGGACCCAAGGAGCTGGGCCCTTCTCTGCTGTTTTCCCAGGCCATTAGCAGGGAGCGGGATTGGAAATGGAGCATCCAGGACTCAAATCAGCACCCATATGGGATGCCGGCATTGCAGTCAGAGACTTAGTCTAGCATGCTGTGGCAGCAGCCTATAAAATGTGTTTTTATTGCCATCTTTTTGCTTGATTGAACCATATTAAACTCTGAACGCTTTGTCTCAGTCTATTGTGTGTTGTTTGCTAGATATCTGTGGCTAAGTATTTTGCTCAGAAAAGATGTTTACTTAGTTTACAGCCTTGGAGAACCAAAGGAATGGCACAGCATCTGCTTATCCTGGTGAGGGCTTCTGGTTACTCCAAAGCATGAAGGATGACATTATAGCAGATCCACATGTTACAGAGAGAGCCCACAGTGTACAGGCTGGCAATAGGTTGGCTTGCTGTTTTAAATAACAGCCCACTCTCCAGGGAACCAGCACAACTCCTACAACACACTCATCCCTTCCAAGTGTCACCCTCGATGACCTAATGACTTGCGGCTAACCTACACCTCTTACAGCCTCTGTCATCTCAACATTACCACACTGAGGCCAGGTTTCTGGCACACAATGCTTGGGGAGACAAATCAATCCAAATTGTAGCAAGTTTCTATCCGATACATTCCTCCAGAATGCATTTTTCTATGCTATCGATTAAAATTTCTCTTTTGGATCAGGGCATGACCTTTTCAGGGACTATGTAGAAGAGGACATGTTAAGGGACCTGTGCTGTGGAATAACAGTTGAAGTCACTTCCTGCAGGTCAAGCATCTCATGTGGACTCTGATTTGAGTCCTGCTGCTTCACTTTCAATCCAGCTCCCTGATATATGGGAAAATGGTGGTGGATGGCCCAAGTGTTTGGACCCCTGTATCCACATGGAAGACCCACATGAACCTCATGGATCCTGGCTTCAGCCTGGCCCAGGCCTGGCTGTTGCAGCCATTTGGAAAGTGAACCAGCAAATAGAAAACACTAAGGAATCTCTTCAATGGAAGGATGGTGCCAATATGTGAAAGCCTGGGAAATTACGATGCATGGCTGTGAGGGTTTCCTAAGAAAGTAGATGCAGGCAGTCAGTCCTGAAGGACCTTTCCCTTCTCCCAAGCTGACCTCCACCTCTGGGGATTTCATGAGCCCAACCGGCTCCAGGGCTCATGGTATCACATCTTTCCATACCAGTTTACACAGTCTCCGTCTCCTGACCTTGGCAAGTTGCCTGACAATTATTGCAGAAGCAGCAGACCAGAACATGTGGCTAGAGCAAGGATCAGTTCCTCTCCACTCCTGGGGAAAGAGCTGCTCGTTTACATGCTGGTAGCTACAGCTTAGTCGTGTCATCCTTAAAACGCGGGCATTAGATGGTTTCCATAGGGGAAGAGATTCATTCTACCACTTACCCCTTTAACCTGCTCTGGCATGGAGTGCAGGTCTGAAACAGGAGATCACAGTTGGAGACTTTTGGCAAAAAAAAACCCTGTAGAACGGATTACACAAGCCAGCAGCAGCAGAGTGGACTGCGAATGACCTTTGCACGCAGCGCAAATCACAGGATACTCACAAAACCATGACCTCCTCCGAAACAGTCCTAAATTGAGTCCCTCAGAATGCACCACTTTCCTACAGAAAAAAGCTCCAAATAATAAGACAGCAATTTTCTCCTGTTTCCTGGTCTGGTGTCGCTGTCTGGGTTTAGAACGTGACAGTGTCCATCTTTACTCTCAGACATGACTGAGCCAGCTCAGCGTCCTCCACTTCCTTTTGGTGTCTCACTGGCATAGGCAACCCTTCCTCCCATTTTGATGAGTGATTTTTTTTTGTTTGTTTCTCCTGGAAAGCAAGTGTGCTACAATGTCCACATAACAAGCCATGAATAGAAACGACAGGAAGGCCAACACTCTAAGGAGAAACAGTGAGTCACTGTGGGCCATTTATGGATTTTTAGGCAGTGACCTTTCTCCGTGGGGGAATAAAGACTGTCCCCGTTGGTCACGAAGGCATGCATGGGCCAAAGGATTAAGCCTAGCAGGTAATGCCTTCCATAAGATCAGGATGCCTTCCATAAGCCAAGACTCTTCTAGCCTTCTGTGTTATTTAGTGACAGGTGAGGTATCGCCCAGCTGACGAGTACACTAAGGATCTGGAATGAATTGGTGGGGGTGGGTTTATCTCAGATCCAGTCCCAGTACACTTGGAATGCTACATGTCTTCAGCTCACTTTGCTTTTCCATAGATACAGAAAAAGAATATTTTCAAATAACCTGGGTGGGTTTCTTTTTTCATTTAGTGATATGCGGCCAGTGTGGGCACAAACCAATGGGGAGAGAGCACCACCTATACCAGTCAGGACACGTGAATTACACCAGTGCCTTCCTGCCCAAGGGAAACAGCATGTGGGCCTTCCAATGCTTGGCTGAGTGGAGTCTATCGCAGGCCTGGACCCATGCAGAGACTCTGGCTCTGCGGCCCTTGACTATAGGCCCGGTTCCTGTCTCCGTTGACCATCTCATAACCCTCGTGGCCAGAGGCTGATGTCTTGGGGAACTCTGTCATGTGATCTCATTTTCAACAGGTGGAACCTGAGTCTCTGGTTGCTGCAAGTGCTTGTCTCCTCGCTATCCTCTCCTTGCATCCCTGTGGCAGAGTCGGAGGCATGGAGCCCTTCTGCTTCTCTGAGACTCCAACTGAGGCTACATAATAGGTCTACAGAGAAAGAAAGGGAGGTAAAGAGAGAGAAACACAATTTGGTATCATACTTACAAGCAAGGCTTCTCAGCCTCTCCTACGCACCTAAATGTGGATGATCACTTCATCTTTCTGCCTGTCAGTTTTCTCATCTATAAACTGAACTATTATATAGAGGAGGATAGTTCAAAAGGTGGGTGGATAATGTGGATGATTTTAAAAAGAAAAAAGGCCTCACATGAGTCTGGTGTGATGGCTCAACAGTTAAGTCTTCACCTTGTGAGCACCGGGGTCCCATACGGGCATCAGTTCATGTTCCAACAACCCCACTTCCCATCCAGTTCTGCTTGTGGTCTGAGAAAGCAGTAGAGGATGGCCCAAAGCCTTGGGATAGTGCACCCACGTGGGAGACCTGGAAAATGCTTCTGGATCCTGGCTTCAGATTGGCTCAACTCTGGCTGTTGCAGCCATTTGGGGAGTGAGCCAACAAATGAAAGATCTTTTTCCCTCTGTAAATCTAGTTTGCCTTTCCATTTAAAAAAATTACAAAGAAAAAAATCACACATAAATTTCAAAAGTGTTTTGCACCAGGTTAGATATTTGACCTAGTAGTTAACACAGGGATTGGATGGTTAGTGTTCAAGTCCCAGGTCAGTATCTGATTCCAGTTTCCTGCTCACGAGCACACTGGAAGAAGGCAGATAATGGCTCAGGTGGTTGGAACCCTATGGTCACTTGAGGAGATCTGCACTGAGCTCTCTATTCTGGCTTTAACTTGACCCGGCCCCAGCTGCTGTCCACACTGGAGGAAGTGAAGCAAAGGATGGATGATCTCTCTCTCTCTCTCTCTCTCTCCCTCTCCATCTGCCTATCTCTTAAAGAGATTTTAAAAATTCTTTTAATTTTGCATCAAAATTAATTTACCTATACGTGCATTCTTTCTGTGAACTTGTTGAAGTATTTGTGTATGGTATCCATCAATCATGTGAGCTATAGATAAGTAGATAGACTCGTGCTCAAAAAGTTGCTGTGGCGTGTGGAGAAAGAAAATGAGAATCCTTGTTTAGCCTAAAGGAAAGAGTCATTGTCATGATCATGAGAACGCAATCTTTGTGTTTAACCTTTCTGGGAAAACGGGAGATTTCCAAGTGTCTGGATTTATGGAAATCTCTGCAGAAGCACACACACACACACACACACACACACACACACACACACACACACAAATCTTCACCTTCAGGGAGAGCGCTTCTACAGATTGAATAATCCGAAAGCCCTGCGGGTTTGTGAGCAACTGTGAGGTCCCAGAATCATCTCTTCTGAAAACCACAGAATAAAGACATTAGCAATCACCTTCTGGGCTAACATAGAAAATATCTAAAATGTCAGGCCAGACTGATCAGAGAAGCAGCAGTTAGAAACACCTGCTGTTTCTGTAATGGACGGAGCGCGTTTGTAGACTCTGATCATAACACACGACGCGGTGTCAGCATTGCATTCTATTTGCAGTGCCAACACTCCCGTTTAGGCAGTGAGGTGCTCTCCTCGGGAGTTAATAAAACCGTAATGGCCAAGGCATCAGGGTTTCTTAATTTCCCTCAGTAGTGAAGGCATTTTCTCTTTGAGAAAGTCTATAAAGCTTTTTATTAAATCCATTGCCCACTCCTTCCCTAGTAGAGCGATCATTGCCATCCCTTTTGGCTGCCTAGCCTCTGACCTCTCAACGTTTTCAGAGAAATGGCCCACCTGCAATTTAGAAGCTAAAAGTGCAAGATACTCATTTCCTCAGCCTCCCTTGCAGCTAGATGCATGATGCATGATCATACACCCTCTGCCTAGAAATCAAGACAGAAGTCAGAGGTGTGAATATGCCAGGGTCTCGTGGGTCAATTTGCAGCTGGTGTAGCAGCTGTCTAGCCCTGACTCCTGAGTCATAAGCATCCCACGGGGGCAACGATGCTATACATCCTACGCTGTACATCCTTATTCACTGTTTCTGTTTGCATCAGACCCTCTGGGCACGATTTCCAGATTCTTCCAGAACTTCTGTCAGCTTCTTCCTGTGTAGCTGGTACTCCTTCTCTTTTGCGCCGTGTTCTTCCTTCCCTTTATCTGATGGATTCCTGCTCATTCTTGTAGAGGTAAGACCTGGCTGGCCTTGCTTTCAGCCCGGTACAAAGTGCTCCCTCTCCCGAGAAATCTTCCTTGACATAACCATCTTAGACGCAGAGAGCAGCCCTTACTGGAATCCAAGCCTGGTGACACTTTGGCCAGGAACTCCCATCCTCCACCATTCTTAAGCATTCTGTCATAGCAGCAAATGTGGGACCAAGACCAGCCATATCTTATCTATTCTTTTGTCAGAAATGTCCATAATTATAGGTATCCAGTAAACACAATTGTGGTCATTTTCCCACAGTTGCCACACAGATGAGTACACACTTGAGGTCTTCAATGATAAAAAAATGTATTCCCACAAAGACCTGAAGACTGGAAATTCAGGATACACTTTTGTTGGTTCAGAAACAAGATGTCAGCAAAGAGATGTGGGGTCTCCAGGGAAAGAATCCACTCCTTGTTTCTTCCTGCTGGCGGTTGCTGTGGACAATCTTTGGCTTGTGGCTGTGTGCACTCCCTCTCTGCCTTTCTGGCCATATTGCCAGCTTCCCTTCTGACTGCTTGATTTCCTCTCTGCCATATAAGGGAACATTCACAGGTGTCAGAAGCCAAGACATGGACAGGTTGGCCACCAATGTTCAGCCTCCCTCCATCACAGGTCAAATACTGACCACATTGCCCTGATGAAAGTCACTAGCCCTTCCTCTCTAGAACACTGTACTTGAATTTGCTTCTATAGAGCCAGGTCTGTCTTGGGTGAAATCATTAGATGTTTTACAGTATTAACCCCTTATGCTGAGTCTCCATTGAGCAACCTGTTCCATCTGCAAACTTGCTGGTGGCTGAGAGTTCTTGCAAAGGTCTCTAAAGCCGTTGTGTTATCTCTGTTCTCAGGCCTGCTGTGAATCATGAGTCTTACACAGAAATGCTAAATCAATGGAGCAGCTCTGCCTCCAATGGCTGGGAAATGTTGCCAGCATCATCTTCCGGTGGGAACTTTTTTTAAAATTTATTTATTATTTTTAATTCATTAATTACATTGTATTATGTAACACAGGAGAATCCAAGTACCTGTGGGAACTTAAGTGAGAATTTCCTCTGTTCCTGGGCCTTGGTTTGTTCACTCCTATAAGAACAGGCTGAACACCTCAACTTAGTCACATTACATACAATATAGTTCCATTTACATAGCCCAAATGAAATGGTTTTATTTACAAATGCTTTCCTGGGTGATAAAACAACTTTTAAAAAAAAAAAAACAAAAGGAAATGATGTTCATAAAAGTTAAGCAAAGCCTATGTGATACATGCAGTGAATTATTATTTAACTTTCAAAAAGAAGTAAATTCTGACACGCCTGTAAATGGGTGAACTTTGAGGACATTGTAATGAAGTGGAATAAGCCAACCACAATGGAGTACACCTCCAAGGATCTCCTTATAGGAGGGGATCGTAGAAGCAGAAAGTAGTTTAGCACTTGCATGGGGCCTATAGGTATAAAGCTCAGAAAATGTAATTTATAACACGGTGCCTAGAGTTGTCAATTTCATGGAAGCAGGAAGCAGAATGCTGTGGCCAGGGTCTGGGGAAGGTGGATAGGAGTGTACTTTTGGAAGGAGGCAGAGTATGATTTTTCAAAGATGAAAAGTTGAGAAGATGAACGGTAGTGATGACAAAATAAATCAGTATAATGCCATAGAACTGAACACATAAAATTGGTCAAAGCAGTACATTTTACATTATTTGTGTTTTACCACAACTTTAGAAAAAAAAAAAAACCAGAAAGGTGTAGGGACTGTGTCTTGTTTGGAGAGGGCACTAGGAGATGTGTTTGGAACTGAGCAGTTTCTATTTCTTGTCAAATGGGTATTTGCTTTATAATTATGTGTGAAGTTGGGGAAGGCTTGGAGGGGCCTTGGACTTGGTATAAGTATGAGCCCTATGAAGGAGAGAGGGAGACAATGGGACAGGGAAGAAAGGGCTTAGAATATGCCATGGTTCTGAGGTCACTTTGGTGAAGCTCGTGGAATGGTCTTGAACCAGAATCTCCCTCAAGAAGAGTTCCAGATCTCACAGAAATGAGCCTGCTTTCCTGTCCCCAGAGTGTCCTGTCAGCTGGATGCACAATGTTGCAATTTGGATGTGGTTTGTGTCTCAGAGATTTGCATGTTGGGAACTTGGTCCTCAGGATAATGATGTTGGAAGATATTGTAAGGTGTAAGGCCTAGTGCAAGCTCTTTTGGCCAGTTAGGAACAAGCTTTTGAAAGGGACCTGGTCCAGGCCTGACTCCTGCAGTTCACCTGGCCTGGCCTGGCTTACCCCAAGTCCCAGCTCTCACACTCACCAGCAGAAGATACTGCCTAGCAAAGGATCCCCCAAAGTTCCCTACCAGACCTGCTCCAAATCCTGGATCTTGTATGTGCTGATGGATGCTTCAACACAGCTTGACATGGCCCGTTCCCCAGCTTGGCACATCTCGATCGATGCTACAGCCCAGCCTGGCATGGTCCACCCCGGGCTCTGGCCTCTGCATGTGCGGGCAGGTGTTGTAGCCTAGTCCAGTTCAACCTGCCACAGAACCAACCCACACTCATGCCAACAGGTGCAGCAGGGAACAGATCAAAGGCAGAACAGCTAGGAGACACTTATAACTCCAATACAAGATGCAGTTGCTTAAGCTGCTGCACCACAATGCCAGCCTCTTAATATGTATACTATTTGGCCATTTTCAAAAAGCGTTCACCAATCCTCTCTCAGAAATGCAGTTGTTGAGGGCTGGCATGTAGTAAAGCAGGTAAAGACACGCCTGGCAACACTGCCATCCCATATGGGCCCAGGTTCAAATCTCAGCTGTTCCACTTCCAATCCAGTTCCCTGCTAATGTAGCTGGAAAGTAGCACAACATGGCATAAGTCTTTGGGTCCCTGCAAACATGTAGGAAATTCAGATGAAGCTCTTGGCTTAAGACTATCCCAGCACCAGCTATTCTGACCGTTTGGATGTCTTTCCCTCTCACTGTAACTCTACCTTTCAAATAAATGAATAAACTTTTAAAAAGAAAAGAAAAAGAAAATGCCCTCACTCTGTGGCGACTGGAAACAGATCCATGGTTTCCTAGAGATGGGGCTTTAGGAAGGGGCGAGTTGCAAAGAAACTTTGGGGTGATGGGTACATTCACTACTGTAGTTGGGATAGTTTCAGAGACATTTGCGAAAACATCACGTTCTACAACTTAAGTATATACAATTTATCTCCAGTTGCTCAGAAAATTAATCCTGTGAGCTAATGAATACTGGTCTCTCCAACCTTCTCATATGTCATTCTGCCTACTGCTTAGCCAATACCAGAACTTTGAATTGAACTTGGAATGGTGGTGCTTGATTGACCCATGATGAAACTGACATTCTTCAACCTGCAAGTTTCCAAGTCTTCTGTACCTCTCTTGCCAATGAAAACATCTTGCCTTCTGATGTCTGAGTAAACCTAGTGTGCTTTATTGGAAAAAAAAAAAACATTGTTTTATGGAGCCAGCATTATGCTGCCCCAAGTAAAGCCACTACCTGCAATGCTGGAATCCCATATGGACACCAGTTCAAGTGCCTATATCAGCTCAACCTTCAATCCAGCTCCCTGCAAATGTGCCTGGGAAAGCGGCAGAAACTAGCTAAGGCCCAAGTATCCATGTGGGAGACACAAAAGAGGCTCATGGCTCTTGATTTCATCCTGGCCAAGCTCTAAATATTTGGGGAGTGGATCAGGGGAAGAAAGACCTTCCTCCCTCTTTGTAGCGCTGCGTTTCATATATAGATAAACCTGTAATTTTAGAAGAAATGGATCCCCATCTGATGTCTCATTTCTCAAATCCCTGCAACAGTGGGGCCAGACACCCAAAACTTGTTCCAGGTTTCTCGAGAGAATGACAGAGATCTAAGTACCTGAGCCATTACCTGCTGGCCCTCAAGGTGTGCCTTAGCAGAAAGTTGGAATTGGAAATGGAACCAGAACTTGAACCTAACTAGTTCTGTATGGAATGTGGCCATTCTGAGACCATGGGTCATCACTTGAAAGCTCTGTGACAATTTTGTCTAGACATATTTGTTGAGAGAGGGTGTTTATCCTTTTTTTTTAAGATTTGTTTTTCTTGGAAAGTCAGATATACAGAGAGGAGGAGAGACAGAGAGGAAGATTTTCTGTCCAATTATTCACTCCCAAAGTGACCACAACAGCTGGGGCTGTGCCGATCTGAAGCTGGGAGCCTCTTTTGGGTCTCCCACATGGGTGCAGGTCCCGTATTCTGCTGCTTTCCCAGGCCACAGGCAGGGAGCTGGATGAGATTTGGGGCTGCCAGGATTAGAACCGTTGCCCATATGGGATCATGACGCGTGCAAGGTGAGGGCTTTAACCACCAGGCTACTGTGCCAGGCCCGGTGTTCATTCTTGTTAAAGCCGCCTCAACTGCCCCCTAAACCCTTGGCAAGATCAAAGCTCAGTATGATCTAGATGGTTTAGGTATGACCTAGGATAAAATTACATGGAAATAATTGTAAGACTTTGCTTTTTGTATCCTAGCAAAATCCTAGAGGATATGGGCAGAAGGGGATGTAGCACAAAGTTGAGTTAATTGCTCTGGCTTCGGTGCACTTACTAGACAATCTGGACTGAGTGTATCAGCTCCTGCAGCTGGAGGTGGCTCTAGCAGTTTACCTAGTAGAAATACTGAAACTTGTCCTCAACAGGAGCCTTCCTTTGATGGAACTGAGATGAGAAGCGACAGTTTTCCTCTTAGTACATGGAGTGGGAATCCAAAGGTTAGCAAGATAAGGATATTGGAGTCGCTTTATCATTTGCAACCAACATATTCACCTCCCAGCTACATTCACTGAGAAAGCATAAAAGACACTTCTTCAACAAGGCACCGAAACATCTGTGCTAATGCTAAGTTGTGTTGTTGTTCCGTGCGTTTTGAACCAGATGCCACAATTAAGATGGGTTCCAGGATTTCAGTGGGGATGATGGGAATCTGAGCAATGCAACACATTAGCATCAGAGACCTGATGGGCATTCCTGGGCAGGTTTGGGCAACAGTGGCATAGCAGGTAAGATGCTGCCTGTGATGCTGGCACACCAGATCAGAACAGTTCAAATCCTGGCTGCTTTTGCTTATGATTCAATGCCCCGTTAATACACTGGGAAAGTGGAAGAGAATGTAGCTAGTATTTGAGTAGACCCAGATGAAATTCTGGGCTCCTGGCTAAAGGGCAGCAGGGCCGTGCCTGTAACCCAAATGCCCTGGCTGGCGGAAATCTTCAGCAGTGGTTAATGGGTGAGTCACCATGTTCTTAAGCACAAAATGCAAGGGCAACCTAACAAAGATTCACTTGATCTATTCAACAGAAAAAAAAGCAGGAATATCCCCACCACCAACCCCCTGGGAGATTGCAACAGTCCTTGCCACCCTCTAATACTTGAATTGGCAGGATTTTGCATGTATAGTAATTGGATGGATCTCAGAAAAAGACAGCATTATTTTCATGGGCACACAGAAAAAAATTAATGATCCCACTAGTACCCAACATGCTAGTATGGCAGCAGGCAGGCCAGGGGACTCACAGGTCCTAGGGCAAACTACACCCATGGTACTGGGCCAGGGATTTGGGATCAGGGACCTGGGGGAAGGGCCTCACTGATGGACCTTGGCAGGCTAGGTTCCTGATGGGTCCTAGACAGGCTATGAGGACTGTGTGATATTGTCTAGGTCTGGGAGCAGCAAGTAGGGAACTTGGTGAGTTTTAGACAGTTGTGTCTGTGGCCTGAGGTCAAGGTCCTAGAGTAGGGACCTCACTGATGCCCTTTGACATTGCCAAGAAACCCAGGCTTTCATGTTGATCCAAGACTGAAAGGATCTCTGACCTCAGGGACCAGGGTGCATGTCCTGGCAACACAGCACGCAGTGCATGGTGTGCCACTTTCTTTGCTGACTCCAGGGCAGAGGAGAGGACCATGCCCAGGTGCACAATAAGGATGAGTCAGCCTTCTCCTGTGAACCAGTGGAGGCCCATGGATGCCACTTCGAAAGACAAGAACGGCCAGTGATTTTTGAAGAGTGGCAGTGCCTATGCGGGGGTCACAGCCATTGTCATCAGCTAGAATTTTCATGGCTCATGAAATGGATCCATAGATGAGAGAGATTTCCAAACCTGGGACATGCGAGGCCTGTGCTCCTAATCGGTAGGAAGTAGTTACAGAAGATGAGATGAAACTATATCCTTCAACAACCCTTAAGAAGACCGATTGGAAATCCATGGGGAAGGAATGTAATGGAGCAGTTGGATAACTAGCTTAGTGTCACGAACCAGAAGCCAAACCTCATCTGCCTTATAGACTACTGTCTGCCTGCCTATCCATCAAATGACCCTTTGCCCCTCAGCTGGGACTTGAGGGGCAGTGTTACATAATGTCTCCTCTTCCCAAGCAGTAGAGACAGGAGTGCTTTCTCTTATCTTTCTCCTACCATTCCCCTTCTTGCTCACTATATCCCTGTAACTGGCCCACATGTGTTGGTGATTTCCTCACCTTTTATTGGTAGCGCTTGACCCTCTGCACCCTAAGATTTCCTCGCTTTTTAAATAAACTTTGCAAAAAGAGTAAGAAGTGGCTTGTGTGCTTCAATCAAATCAAAATTTGAAATGCGAAGTTACAAAGAGAGAGGGAATGAAGGACAGACAATGAGATCTTCCATGCACTGGTTCATTCACCAAATAGCTATACCTCATTGAAAGGCAAAGTTACAGAGAGAGGTGGAGTCAGAAAGAGAGATCTTCCATCTGCTGATTTCATTCCCCAAATGTCCACAGCGGTCCTGGCTAAAAGCCAGGAGCTTCATCCAGGCCTTCGATGTGGGTGGCAGGAGCTTAAGCACTTGGATCATCTGCTGCTGCTTTCCTAGGTGCATTAGCAGGGATCTGAATTGCAAAAGGAACAATCACATCCGTAAGAATGAAGAATGTGGTGCTGAGCGGCCACCTGACGCGCTGTGGCACAGTGCTGGCCTCAGAGTTGACAGCACCAGGGGGTGTACGTGTGTGGGACAGCAGTGGAGATGCTGCTGTAGAGGCCCACATTCCACATCTGAGTCCTTGATTCAAGTCCCAGCTCTGCTTCCAATTCCAGATTCCTACTGGCCTGCATCCTGGCAGGGCAGCAGGTGTAGGCTCAAGCACTTTAAATCTGTTGCCGCCTCTGGGGGAGTCCTGGCTTGAGCTCAGGGTTCCTAACTTGTGGCTGACCCTGCCCTGGCTGTTGTGGACATTCAGAAAGTGAGCCAACAGATGGGACATCTATCTCTGTCTCTGGGCCTTTAGAATAAAAAGAAGCTTTTTTTTCTTTCTTTCTTTTTTTTTTTTTTTTGGTGATCACAGAGGCAGGTGTTTAGCCTAGGGGTGAACATGATGGTTAAGAAATCCTTGCTTTGGCAGAACACACACTAAACTTGGAAGATTAGCATGGCCCCTGCACAAGGATGACATGCAAATTGGTGAAGTGTTCCATAGTTAAAAAGAAAAAGAAAAACTCAAATTAAATTAAAAGTATTATATTTTTTTTAAAAAGAAAGAGGTCCACTCAGGACCAAGCGCAGTAGCCTAGTGGCTAAAGTCCTTGCCTTTCATGCACCAGGATCTCAGATGGGCATCAGTTCTAATCCCGGTGGCCCTGTTTGTGACCTGGAAAATTATCGAGAACTACCCAAAACGTGGGGACCATGCACCCGCATAGGAGACCTGGAAGAGGCTCCTGGCTCCTGGCTCCTGGCTTCGGATCAGCTCAGCATCAGCCATAGTGGCCACTTGTGGAGTGAATCAATGGACAGAAGATCTTCTTCTCTGTCTTCTCCTCTCTGTATATCTGACGTTCCAATAAAAATAAATAAATCTTTTTTAAAAAGAGGTCCACATCCTAGTGCCTGGGTTTGAGTCCTAGCTCTGGCTCCTGACACCTGCTTCTTGCCAGTGTAGACCCAGGGAGACAGTAGTGAGGGCTCAATCACTGGGTTCCTGCCATCCACATGGGAGGTCTACACAGAGCTCCCAGCTTCTGACCTCAGCCCTGGAAATATTGTGGGCCTTTAGAGAGTGAACCTGCAGATGAAACTCCTCTATGCCTTTCAACCTCATTTAAAAAAAACAAAATTATTTTGGAGTGTTTCCGGAGTACCAAAGACAACTGTGCATAATACTCTCTATTGCATATTTCCTGTTGACAACCCTGTGGACTGGAGAGACCATGGTGCCTTGGGAGATGCAGGGCTAGAACCTGGGTTGGCTTTCTCTTCCACCGTGTATGCTATGCAGCCTGGGGAAGGTCTCTCAGCCTCTCTGAGCGTCTCCTTTTCCAGGACTGTAGCTAGCTCACCTGCACATGTAAAATTGAACATCCCCAAGCTAACCTGACTTGTACAGCTTCTTGCCTATTCACATGCAGCTGTTTTCCCTTATAAGTCTCCCGTATGTCTGCTGTCAGCTCTTTTGTTTGACAAGGATAGTGTGACGCAATTGCCTTCTTTCAAAAATTATTTTGAGAGCAAAAAGACAGCTGGGCAGAAATTTCTCATCTGCTGTTCATGCTGCAAATGTTTGCAACCGTCAGAGCTCGACCAGGCCAGAGTCAGATGTCAGGAAACTCCTCAGCCAGAGCTGCCTTGGAACCCTACAGCATCTGCACAGCAGGTGTCCTTTCGGTCCCAGTGGTCATCACATATGCGGTGACTGAAGGACAGAAAGACCACTGGCTTTGCTAAGAGACCTCTTCGCCACCAGCAGCCAAGACCGCTTGGAATCCTGCTGTGATCTTCAACCAGATCTTACTTGGCCTTTTCAGACTCCAGAGGTGACAGACACAGACCCTAGCTTCTCTCCTGCTCTGTGGAGGATCTGCAGACCCTATTCAAGTGCACCCAACACCACCAGTGGCAGCCTTGGTCTGCCCTTGAACTTCAGTGTTGATCAAAGCAGGGAGTATAGGGTATTTATGCTATAAATGTGTTTAATCTAGAATCATAACATGAGTGTTTTCCAAACAGAGTAACCTAAAGCATGCTTCACTTTCAGCTTTAAAAGGCTTTTGCTCATCACAGTTTCCTAGAGACAAAGAAGTCAGCATGTCAAAGCAATTGAACCAAAGCCCCATATGACAAAGAGGGCTCAGCTTGAAGTGAGGGGAGGCGAAGTGGAGGCATGGGACGTGGTGCCCCACTAGAGATCTGGAACTCACGGGAACTCACAGAGGGAAGCTCAGTTTCAGGATGCAGGGGTCACTGCTCAGACACCTTGATGAACCCCAAGGAACTGGAAGATCATTGCCAAGTCCCGCTCAGTCTTCCCTGCCCAGCTTGTCTGTACTCCTGCCTCCTCTGGTGTGGCACGAGGCTTGTTCTATCCAGTCACAGGAGAAGATGTTGGGCTGCCCAGAACAAGAGGGTAAATGAGATTTCTGTGGTAGCTCAAACCCCAGGGGCAGTCACATGTAGCTTTTCTGCAGCAGGTGGAATAGCCCTGCAGCGCAGCTGGCTTTAGCATGCGGTGAGTGTGACACCTCCCCACAGGTGTTCCCTGCTCAGCATCTCCCACCAAGCCCTGCATCCTTTGCCGTTGGGAGTTGCCAATGCCCTGAGATGCCTCATTTTGCTCCAATTTCTGGTGAAGTGTCCACCCATCCTTGAAGGTTTCCTCCTGACACTTGAGTGATGCTTCTTACAACCCTGGCATTCCCCTCTCCACTGGTAAAGGGGGCTTCCCAACAGCCAGGACAAGAGCTGCGAACGATTGGTTCCTTTGTTTCTGGGCAGAAGTACAACCGCTGGCAAAAGGCACAGTGCAAAGAGCAGCAGAAATGAGAGAAGAAGACCCGTTGGCTAGGGGATGGGTTGTGGGGAGGAACCAGAGTTCCCAGCTCCCAGGCAGCCACCTGAAGCTTTCTCTCTGCTCTTTTCCCTGACAGCAGGATGTGCATAGTCATAGGACTGGGCTTGTTACTGTGCCATAGTGGCCCAAGCTTCAAGGCCATAGCACAAGCATCACAAATGAGCATTTATTTGAATCTTGCCTGCTCCACTTCCAACCTAGCTCCCTACGTGGGGCCTGGGAAAGCAGTAGAAGATGGCCCTCGATCTTGGGACCCTGCACAAATGTGGGAGACCCAGAGAAGCTCGTGGCTCCCGGCTTCTGATCACCTCAGCTCTGGCTGTTGCCACTATTTGGGAAGTGAACCAACAGATGTAAGATCTCTCTATCTCTATCTCTCCTCTCTGTAAGTCCACCTTTCAAATAAAAAAAATGAAAAAAAATAACAGTTTGCCTTCAGGTTCTCCATAAAATGCAAAGGAAAATGCTACCTAAGAAACATATAACTCCAACTTGCAACACGGTCACTCTGCTGCAGTAGCCCTTGAGGCTGGTCACTTCTCTCTCACTCAGTCTCCCCTGAACATGCAGTTTCCTCCTGAAGGATCCAACCAAGCTACAGTTCAAGTTCAGGAGCTCAGCTGGCAATGGCAATCACTTGGTTTCCATTCAGTTGCTCGGAGAACAGTACAGTGTGGTCTGGGGTCTGGGGTAGGTTGAGCTCCCTGGGCCTCAGTTTCCCTATTCCTAGGGATGTGGGATGTGCTTGCCACAGGCAGTTCCTGAGCAGCAAACACGCCTGTGGGTGGTGCCCAACACATTAGACCACAACAAGGGCCTGTCACTTAGAGTGTGTTCGTTAAAGGTGGGTCATAAAAACGGGCTTGTACAGGTTAAGCTGCTGTTGATCTTACCAGCATCCGTTATCCCAGCACTGGTTCCAGTCCCAGCTGTTCTGTTTCTAGTCCGACAGCCTATGAAAGCACCTGGGAAGGCAGCAGACAATAGCCCAAGTCCTTGGACCTCAGCACCCATGTGGGAGACCCAGATGGAGATCCTGGCTCCTAGCTTTGGCCCAGCACAGCCCAAGGGGTCTGTGGGCATTTGGGCGAGTATTTTAGCAAATGCAAAATCTCTCCCTCTCTTTTTGGTCAGTCTCTCTCTCTCTTTGTTTCTCACTCTTTCTTTGCCTCTCCTTTGCACCGTTCTGTCTTTCAAATAGACAAACTAAGCCTTTTTGAAAAAAAAAAAAAGAAAAGTTAAATTGTGCAGATGGTGATAAAATGTTTAACCGCTTCGTGGTCACTGATATTCTTCTGGTCCTAACAGATTTTTGGAAGGGAAGGGTGCTCTATAAGGAGAAGGGTTTCCAGAAAGTAACGAGAAAAAAGCCCTGGCCAGCCTTGTGAACTTTCTCTCTTTGGATTTCCAGACAAACCCTGTAGGCACAATTCCATCCTTGAAAAAACTCCAGCAGGAAGGAGGGGAGAGGGGGACACCTGAGAGTGGTCCTCAGTGATTCCTATCTATCTTCAACACATCATCTTCTTCCTCCTCCAAGCCTTTCAATTCATTTCTCCATTTTCCACTCCCCCAAAAAATTGATGGCTGAAAATCTGTAGTCTGGTATCCTTCTGTTGTCCCTTAGAGTAGAATACTCAGTGTCCAAGGGGCCGGGGGAAGAGACCGCGTTTGGAAGATCCCGGAGCTGACAGTACTTCCTGTTCTCCCACACCTGCTTCCCTGCTCCTCTTTCTCTTAGAATTATTTTACTTCCTTAGAGTCAGCCTCCATGTTTCTTCCTTCCATTATAGATGTACTTATTCATTTGAAAGGCAGAGAGAGGGAGAGGCAGGAAGGGAGATTTTTCATCTGCAGGTTCATATCCTACAGGACTGCAATGAACACGGTTGGACCAGGATGAAGCCAGGAAGCAGCAGCTTCCTCTGGGTCCCCCCATGTGAGTGCAAGGACTCATACACCTGGGCCATCCTGTATTGCTTTCCCTGGATCCGAAGTGGGGCAACCAGAACCCAAACCAGCACCCATGTTGGATGTCAGTATTATAGGTGGCAGTTTAATTGCTGTGCTGCAACATCAGCCCCTAGCTTTCATCTTTTTTTAAAAAAAAATGTAGACTTTTAGACATTCCAGAAAGGACTGCCCCTTTTGAGTCAGCATCTCTCTTTGGAACCTTCCAAATAGGGGCTACTGGCTTTCCCATAAAAGCTCACCCTTCCCAGAGTCCTGAGGGACAAGCGTCCTGTGCACCTACACAAGCTGGAAACAGGCAGTCAAGGGCAGAGGTTCTGGAAAGTGTCCCACAAAATGAAACCACCTGCACCCAGGCTGCAACAATAGGGATGAGAGGTCTTGAGGGAAGGCTCTCATAGACTCATGTCCAGCACAGAAACCACCACAGAGGTTGAAAATACAACCTTGCCCAAAGCCACCCCTGGCCAGGAGCCACGTACCTGACCTTTGCACATCCTCCTGATTATCCACCATCACAGCCAAGGATTTTTGCTTCGGTAGCATGTATGTAATCCCCTTCATTTTGCCTTCATCATCTCCGTCTTCCTTTGCCTCCCCACACATCACAACATGCTTATCCCAGGTTGACAAATGCCCAGCTCACTCTCAAAGCAAATCATCTTTTCAAGAAAGTGTCTGTGTGCATTCAGGTAAACCAGGTGTTTACTCATCCTCCTCTAACATCCAGGCTCGCTCTTCCACTGAAGTGCGGAGAGCACTTGGCTCAGGCCCCCATTGTCTGTGAGACGCCAGGGCGACAGGGCCAAGTTTTGTCACGGCTGCAGTACAGGCTCTGTCCCCAGCACGGGGAGCCAGAATTCCCCCTCTGTCACCACTTATCCACCCTCCACACACATTAGTTTGCTCTCAAGCAAGATTGGGAGAACAATAGCTGCTTAAAAGTGTTGTGAAAATTAAACGATCCGCTGTGTGAAAAGCACCAAAGAAAAGCAGACCACATAATATTTAAAGAAGCAAGTGGCCTGCAATTGTGCCAGCATGAATGCTGCTGGCTCCTCCAGTTCCCGCCACTCCCAAGGAGCCATAGAAATGGGCAAGTGGTTGCTTTTTATTGTTATTATTATTATTATTAATTTGAAAGACAGAGAGAGAGATCCTACCCACTATTCCTTTTCCAAATGCACACAACTCCAGCTGGGACCACAACTGGGAGCTGGGAATTCAGTCCATGTCTCCCAGTTGGGTGGCAGGGATCCAATGACTTGACACATCACTGCAGTGTCTATATTAATGCAGGAAATTGGAGTTAAGAGTGAAGCTGAGAACCAAACCCAGGCACTCGGATGTCAGGAGGGAGGCAGGTGTCTGAGCCTCAGTCGTCACCGTTAGGCCAAAGGCCCAATCCATCAGCCAATATTTTGGCAGGCAATGAGTGTAAGAAAGCGAACTTCCACTTTGGATCAGACAGCTGGATGCCAGGTTCACCAAGCACTAAGGAGTTAGGCAACATCTATGTACCTAATTAGCAAGTGCACTCACCTCCTGCTGCCTGGAGCTGTGACCAGACCCAGAAGCCCTTGTGCAGGAAGAAATTTCTGTGATTCTCCAAGCTAGTGGGTCCCCAGAGATGCTGGTCTAAGAGGACATCACCCCTCTTCTGTCCCTTTTTAACAACCTGGAAGCTACTCCTCAGTCCCTCTGCAGCCTAGGCTCAGCTATGCGGGCCTTGCATCCTGGGCTAGGAGCCTGGGCTCAGCTATGCGGGCCTCGCGCCCTGGGCTAGGAGCCTGGGCTTGAGCCTAGGCTCAGCTATGTGGGGCCTCGCACCCTGGGCTAGGAGCCTGGGCTCAGCTACGTGAGCCTCGCACCCTGGGCTAGGAGCCTGGGCTCAGCTACGTGGGCCTCACAGCCTGGGCTAGGAGCCTGGGCTCAGCTACGTGGGCCTCACAGCCTGGGCTAGCAGCCCAGAGAGGCCTTACTTGAGAAACCCTTAGACCCTGTCTTTCTCCAACGCCTGGCTTTGATTTATCTCTCATCCTGGCCCGTGTTCTGCTGACCTGATCTTATAACCACATAATTATGTTATTAGCATATGATGAGCTGCAGTACACAATGTGTCCTGCTGGGGAGGATTAGAATAAATTGCTGCTCCTGCAAACTTGGTGATAGAACAGCACCACCAGAGAAAAGGAGGAGAAGGCGGGAGGAAGGGGGCCAACTAGGGTCCCAGGCACAACCATCATGACCCTGAGCGCTCCCACCATCGTCTTAGGCTCCCTCCCCCTCCACCCCCAGCCGTAGGTAAAGAAACAGACCCAGTGAGAAAAAGAAGCTCGGCTTGAACACTGCTGGTCCAAGGAACAGGCAAAAGCAACCTAAATGAGCATGTCGACCCCAGGCTAGGGGTTTGCAGGAGTTCCAGCATGGAGAAACACAGGCAAACATCATCTCAGGCAGCTGTTGCAGCTCAGGAAAGCCAAACTCTGCATGCCTGGGCAGACCTGCCAGCAAGGGTTTGTGTCTCACAGCCATGCGTAACACCCTATGGGTCACACCTTAGCTCAGGCCACAACCAAGGGCAGGGAGCTTGCTCTGTTTAGGCTGGGAGGCTGCTGTGTGAAGAGAGCTCAGCTTCCCACACGGCAGTCACGCTTCCCGGGATGGCCTCGCCCTGCATGCTCATCCAGCTCAGGGCTGTGGCTCATGCAGTCTCCTCTGCCAGAAAGGCCTTCCTCCTCCTGCTTCCCCTCGGTGCTCGCCTCCAGGGCTGCTCATGGTAGACCTCCACTCAGTGCACGGCACGCTATGACAGAGTTCTTGGCCTAGGTGGAGTGCAGGTCACCCCAGTTTTTGCCTGCAAAAACGGACAGCATGTTTGTGTCCTCCTGGAAGTCGTAGATGGACACCTTCATCTTGCTACTGTAATGTTCGCAGGTGGGGACATGGGGAGGTAATCGGGTGTAAGGGAGGGGTCACCATGATGAGTAGGATTAAGGCCCTTAGAAGACACCAGGGGTGGTGCTGCAGCATAGCCACCAACTGCAACAGTACAATCACAAATGGATGTCAGTTTGAGCCCCAGCTGCTCCACTTCCAATCCAGCTGCATGCCAACGTGCCTGAGAAAGCAGCAGAAGATGACCCAAGTGCCTGGGTTCCTCTACCCACATGGGAGACCTGGAAGAGGCTCCTGGCTTCTGGCTTTGAGTTGGCCCAGCCCCAACCTTGACAGCCATTTGGGCAGCGAAATGGAAGATCTCACTTTGCCTCTCTCTGAAACTCTTCCTTTCAGGTAGGCAAGAAGAGGGTGGGGGGAGTCTGGAGTATTGGCAATCAGCAGGTGCTAGCTGCTAGAAGAAGGAGTTGATGCTGCTGGGTAGCCAGGGAGGGTTAAACAAATACATGCAGGCTGAAGATGGAAATCCTATAGTAAGAAGGCAGTGGTGAGCCTCTCGGGTAGAAGGCAGGGCACAGCGCCGACTTTCATCCTCCATTCTGGATCACCACTTGTGCTTACCCACAGCCCAGGGGGTCCTAGCTTTCTGCTGCCCAGTCTTCACCCTAGCCATGTCCCAAGCTTCCTGCCATGCTTCCCTGCTCTCGGATCCAGAGAAAGGTCGGCAGGGCTGTGCAGCTGCTCTGCCTGCTTCCCTTCTTGGCTCCTTGCTGGATCCTTGATGAAATGCCCAAAGCCTCAGCTTCTAAGTTTCCTGCTTCTTACAGGCCCCAAGCTCATGCCAGTCCCAGTGGCTCCCACCGCTAAACTCATCTGCTTTGCTCTGGGAGGTGGGGGCTACAAGAGAGCAAACTCCAGATGTCATCCTTTCTGTTCCAGCTTTTCTGGCCTCCTCCTCAACCTCTCTTCCTTTCCTTTTACCTCCTGGCAACAGTGTCCTCTCTCCCTCTCCCTCTATCTCAAACACTCCCATTACACCCCGCACTTTCGCAGCTGACCCTTGGTCCACAGGAGGGCTGCCCCATCAAACAAGTCTTCACCCCATGTGTGGAGCAGCTCAAGCTGCTGCCCTGCAGTGCAACTTCTGGTCCCCACGGGAGATTCTCTGCTGTTATATATAGCAGGTTGTCTAGGAAGGATGGGATGCTATTCAGCTCAGAGCTCTGAAGCCTGGGGACTTGGTGAGCTTCCTCTTACCAGTGGGGATTCACTGCGAGAGGGAGGGGCACACAACAGACACGGCTTTAAGGCAAATCCGTTTTCAAGTCCGCTGGTGAATGCATCCCACCTGACATCACCTTTCAACACCTCCCAAGGGGAAGTGGCTCCTTTGAGCTTCTTTTAGAGAGCGCAGGTGTGTACCTACTCCTATCTGCTGATTGGCAGAAACCTGGACCATCCCTGCGGCCTCCCAGGTTTGCTTTAGCATCCAGCCGAAGTTAGGAGCCAGAACAGAGAAACCCAGACTCTGTAACATGGGATGCAAGTGTTTCATTCACTAAGCTAAATGTCCACTTTTAGAAATATACTTATAAATGTGGAAATTTCAGCACACACACACATCTGTTGCTTCATTTTGGACTAGAAAGACTGAAGACCACCCCAAGATTCTTTTCGAAGGGAGCACTAATTCATTATGACACAAGCATCTATTAGAACATAGAAATAATATCTGAGTGAGATGTGTAGTAGTGAAAGGGAATGAGGTAAAACATTATGTAGCAGTTTGAAAAGCACATGTTATTTGGGAAAATTGTGCTTCCCTGTCTCCTTAGAAACGTACTCAATGTGCCTCACGTTGGCCAATGAAAATGCTAGCGAGAGTCACATTGGGGTTCCAGCCACTGCTAAAGCCCTTGATCCAATACCCTTGTGCAAGGCCCATGCTGACCCATCATAGGCGGGCGCCCTGGAAAGACAGAATCAGCCTGCAGGCTCACAGACCCTACAGCTCACCTAGATAGGGGAGAGCAAGCAGAGAGAACAAAAGAACTCCAGGAGACACAGACACGGCGGTGGAGGAATGAGCTGGGGCGATGGTCCAGACAGAACTTGACAGACCCATCCCCTAAATGGTTGCTCCTTTCCGAGTCCCAAGCTCAGTTATGGTGAGGGTTAGGGTTAGGGCTAGTGTTTAGGGTTAGGGTTAAGGGTTGGGGTTATGGTTTAGGGATAAGGTTAGGGTTTAGGGTTAGTGTTATGGTTTAGGTTTTAGGATTAGGGTTTGAGGTCAGCGTTAGGTGTTAGGGTTAGGGTTAGGTTTAGGGATAGGGTTAGGGTCAGGATTAGGGGTTAGGGTTAGTGACCTGATGTCTTTTCATCCCTGTTGGCTTTGGAGAAACCATAGAATCTTTTTTTTTTTAAAGATTTATTTTATTTTCATCACAAAGTCAGATATACTGAGAGGAGGAGAGACAGAGAGGAAGTGGAGCTGCCGGGACCAGAACCAGCAGCCATATGGGATCAAGGCGAGGACCCCAGCCACTAGGCCACGCTGCCGAGCCCAAAAACCATAGAATCTTAAAAGAAATCCCCATTGAGGTAGCTGACCTGTGGCTGCAACACAAAACTCTGCTAAACACTTCTCATTGGTGCAGCCTATTCTACATTTTCAGACCGTTCTCCCAACTTTCTGTCACTGACACCTCCAGCAAGGCTCACTGCCTTGTTATCTCCACGCCTCACTTCTCCACTCTCCAAGATGGTCTGACCCTCAGAGCCCAGCCTCGGCGTTCTACCTCCCCGAACACCCCATTCTCAGAGACAAACTGTCTCTTCCTCATGCCTAGATCACTCCTCTCCGCAATCATTCATCCAGATGGCCCCCTTACATCATAGTTGTTTGGATTACTTTGTTCTGGGTCTCAGTTCTAGGGTCTTGAATGGTAATAAGTGTATCTTGACCCTCTTTTGCCAGAAGGCTTGAATGTTTCCTGGATGTTTAAATTATGAAGGGCTGCTTTTAGTCATTCTACTAACCCCCTTCAACAGGAAAGCTTTAGTAGGTCTTCAGAACAAAGCCTCAGGCTGCTCCTCTATAAGTCAGCATCCAAATAAACACTGGCAAGTCCTCTTATCATTGACTCCTGGCCTGGCCTTGTTCAACTGCATTGATATTTACTGCTGCCAGCGATCATAGGAAATGTCTAGAACTGCTCCTGATTCATGAGTGAAGAGGCGTGCCCAGAGGAATGTAACTAGGGAGAACTGATTTTAACCCAGATGATCTGTCCTTGGGGTTCAGGCATTCATTCAATCATGCGGCAGTGGGAAAGGTCGGAGAGGAGGGAAGTGGGACTTAGCCTGCCCACGCCTTGGTCTGTGGAGAAGACCTTGGACATGAAGCTTCTGCTGCCATCTGTAGTAGGTGTGCAATGGGTAAAATCTCACCTACAGACTATGGGCCTCTGAAAGGCCCACACTGGGTGTCTGAGGAAGCTTCACACACACACACACACACACACACACAGAGAGCAAAAGGCTTCTGTACAAGGTAGATATTGCCACAGCAGTTAAGGTGCTGCTTAGGAGCCCAGTGCATTGACTCAACTGTTCAATCTACTATCGGCAATCACTGGCATCGCATATGGATACCAGCTCATGTTCCCGCTTATGGCCTGGGAGTGGAAGTTGGACCAAAGCCTTGGGATCCTGGGAGTGAAAATTGGACTAAAGCTTTGGGATCCCATACCCACATTTGAGACCCAGAAGAAGTTACTGGCTCCCGGTTTCAGATCAGTTTGACTCTGGCCATGGCAGTCATTTGGGGAGTAAACCAGCAAAGGGAAGGTCTTTCTCTAATTCTCCTCCTTTGTGTAAATCTGCCTTTTCCACTAAAACTAAAATAAGTTAAAAAAAAAAAAAAAAAGGACACTGCTTTAGGATACCTGCATCCCATATTGGAGTGCCAGGGTTTGCCATTGCCCATTATGCCCGTTTGCTAACATATACTTTGACAGACGACAAGTGACACTTCAAGACCCCGAGTCTCTGCCACACATGAGGGAATCCAGTTTCAGGTCGGTCCAGCCTCGGCTGTTACAGGCCTTTGGGGACTAACCCAGTAGAGGAAGCATCTTTCTCTTCCTGTCTCTGTTTCTCTCCACTCTCTCTCTCTCCATCTCACTACCTTTTAAACAAGTAAAAATAAATTTTGAAAAAATGACCAAAAGATGGTAGGTTCTCTCTGTGTTTGAAAAGGTCCAGGCCCAGGCAGAACAGTTCTGGCCATTCGTGAATCAGCAAATGGAACATCTCCTCTTGCTTGGTCTCTTCCTGTCATAGAAATTAAATATATATTTTTAACAATGGTCCCAAATGTTCGGGATTGTCCTGTGTACTGAGTACAGATGGGTAAGGTCTGAAGACAATGTGTAGCATGGGATATGCACTTGAGAAATTAATCTGTGTGTGCTGAGGGGTGATTGTGCTGAGAACTGAGAACAAGCTCATGTGCTGAGAACTGAACTTTCATTCCAGTAGTGTTGAAAGGCAGGGCTTTTGAGATGTAACTAGGACCTCACGAACGGATTGAGTCTATTACCAGCGAAAGAAGTTCATTATAGCGATGGTGGTTGGGGGGGAAAGGCTTGTTACCATGGAAGCCAGTTCCTTACAAAGGATGAGGTCACCTCCCCATCGTGTGATGCCTTCCTCCACGTTATGACAGAGCAGGAAGGCCCTCATCGGACATTGCCACCTTGATCTTGAATGTCCTGGCTTGCCAATTTATGAGAAAATAACTTTTCGTCCTTTAAAAATTACCCAGGCTGTGATATTGTGCTAGAGCAGCACAAAACCTACTAGACATGCACAGCATTCCTGGCTTTTATGCAGGGAGGGACTCAAAGCCAACCAGAAAGCCACACTGGGTCATCCACAGAGGGGTTACATGGGGCTTCCAGCCTGAGCTCTCACTGATTCACCCAACTTGGCCCAAGTCTGTGCATGAAGCTGAACCCCAACCAGGAGAGCCTGAAAAAGAGACCAGAGAATCCAGCAAAGAGGAGACTTGACCATCCATGGGCAGCGACTAAAGCATACAGACCCAACAGGAACTGTGTGTGCTCCAAGTGTTTGAAAGTCAGATAGAAACAGGTCTCCACAGTCACTGGTTCACTGCCCAAGAGCTCACAGGGATGGCAGGGACCCAAGTACTTAAGCCATCACCTGCAACCTCTCACAGTGCTTGTTAGAGGGAGTGCTAGAATCAGTAACCGAGATGGAACTCTGAGAAGCAGCATCCTTTTAAAGGATTTGTTGCTTACTTATTTACTTATTTGATAGGCAACTGCAGAGAGAGATAGAGACAGAAAGAGAATCTTGTATCCATTGGTTCAGTCCTCAAATCACTGCAGCAGCCCAGACTGGGTCAAGCTGAAACCAGGAGCCAGGAACTCCATCTAGTTCTCTCATGGAGTGTCAGGGTCCAAGCACATGGGTCATCACCTGCTGATTTCCCAGGCACATTAGTAAGGAGTTGGATAAGAAGTGAAGCAGCCAAGACTCAAACTGGCCCTCTTAAGCAGTTACTTAACCCACGACAGCACAATACTAGCCCCACAAGCCGCATCTTAAACGCTACTCCAAATGTCTGCCCCGGGATTGTGCTTTGTTAAAATAGTTTTTCCTCACTATAAAAACAAGATGAGCACATTATGGAAAACTTGAGAAATAACTGAACAGTTTGAAATTAGCCCCTTTCATAGTCGTCTCCTCATAGAAATCCCATTCCTCTTGTGTGTATATCGCATTGGTGATCAACTTATTTGTGTTAGAAATAGCCCAAGTCACACGACCCATACATAGGGGCTTCTAGTTTTTGGGTTACACACTGTAACATCAGCTTTAATTGCCAAATCTCTTTGCTGACTTCTTGACAAAGACTTGGAAGTCAGTGCACTGAGTGAGTCTCCTTCAACCCCAGGATAAAAAAAGGAACGAATGTGTGTAGAAATAAACTAAAATGGGGGAAACCACTCTTAAATTTCCCCAGAAACAAAGCAGGTGCCTCTTCCTAAGCTACACCTTGGGAGCCAAGGGAGTTTCCAGGGGAGCACACCTCTGCACAGCTCCCAAGCCAGCAGCCAACTCCACAGGAGCTGACAGCCAGCTAAGCCTCAGGGAGTTCTTACAAAATCCCCTACAAGGATGAGGGAAAGTTCCTACAAGGGGTGGAACTGGCTGCTCGTGGGAGTGTCATGGAAACACCATAGGCGTGGAGAGGCGGGGGAACCCCCAAAACATGCTTTGTGGCATTTCCAGCTGGAATTATAATAACTACCAGTCAATCACCCATCATCCTATCACATACCCCCCCTTGACCCGCTGGAGTAAGGTGGGGAACAGGTGCCCACTGTTAAAGACCAAAGAGAACCTAATGCAAGAAGGGTCTCTGAGGGGAAGGAGGGTCAGGGAGAAAGAAACAGAGGATGGATCTTGAAGTGAAAGAGGGAGAGTGACTACTATGGGGATGGAACAGGAGTTTACGGAGGGGATAAGGAGGCGTTTCAATGGGGCAGGGGTTTACGGGTGGAGGATTAAGGAGGCCCCTCGTTGAGAATGAGCTTTGAGTTGGTCATGATCAGACCCAAGGGCTTTCTTTATCATGGCTGCCATCAGAAACATTCTAACCTGGCTGCACATTGAAGTCACCCAGGGAACCAGAAAATAAAAAACCAACCACTTCCAGCTGCGGTTGGTCTCCACCCAAAGGTGTGGGCTGACGAACAAGTCCCCTGAATTTTTGGAAATTCACCAACTGACTCTAAAGCACAGCCCGCGTTAAGACAGACTCCTTTGTGTGCCAAACAGGTTCCTATTTCAGAAAAGTCAGCTTGATGTCTAATGGAAGGGGAATTAGTCAATTTATATGGGAATCTTTAACATTCGTGGTATGAACTCATCACTTCTAACACAAGTTTATTTTTTAATTACTTGTGGAGCAGAGATGGAGACACACAGTCAGCATGCCCACCCACTGCTTTATTCTTCCTGGTCCCTCGCAAGGAGCCAGAGACTCCATCCAGTCTCCGCCAAGGGTGATAGGAGCCCAACTCATTGAGTTGTCACTTGTTGCCCCTCATCAAAGGTACTTGGACAAAACAACCAAAGTCTTGAGTGAGCTTGTGGCAGGGGGCAAGAGAGTTCATGCCAGACAAATCCAGGATGTATTAAGCAGTCTTTATTTTTTTTTAAAAAGATTTTATTATTATTGGAAAGCCGGATATACAGAGAGGAGGAGAGACAGAGAGGAAGACCTTCCATCCGATGTTTCACTCCCCAAGTGAGCCGCAACGGGCCAGTACACGCCGATCCGATGCCGGGACCAGGAACCTCTTCCGGGTCTCCCACGTGGGTGCAGGGTCCCAAAGCTTTGGGCCGTCCTCCACTGCTTTCCCAGGCCACAAGCAGGGAGCTGGATGGGAAGTGGAGCTGCCGGGATTAGAACCGGCACCCATATGGGATCCTGGGGCTTTCAAGGCGAGGACTTTAGCTGCTAGGCCACGCCGCCAGGCCCTAAGCAGTCTTTATTAACCAAGCTTGGTGATGGCAGGGCCCACTAGAAATTAGCAAATCATGAGTTCATGTGACAATCCAGTCCGAATCGAAACCCTGAGAGGAATAAATGGTCATTACTGTGAAGTCCATCTGGGGCCAGGTACGGTAGCCTAGCAGCTGGAGTCCTCGCCTTGCATGTACCAGGATCCCATATGGACGATGGTTGTGATTCCAGCGGCCCCGCTTCCCCCCCAGCTCCTTGGTTGTGGCCTGAGAAAGCAGACGAGGACGGCCCAAGGCCTTGGGACCCTGCATCCACTTGGGAGATCCGGAGGAGGTTCCAGGCTCCTGGCCTCAGATCAGCTCACTTCCAGCCATTGTGGCTGCTTGGGGAGTGAATCAGCAGACAGAAAATCTTCCTCTCTGTCTCTCCTCTTCTCTGTATATTTGCCTTTCCAATATAAATAAATCAATAAGCCCATCTGTTAAACTGAAAACCTATGTTCCAGCTTCCCCAGCAATATAAATGATCCTAAGAGACAGGCAGCGAGCAACCTGGGCACACTTACAAAGCTGTAGACATTCACGTTTCCCTGGCTTCTCTGCCCGCATTCCATTACTGCTAGGCCTCACCTCTCCTGGAACTCTCAAAAGTACACAAATAAGAAACACAAAGCATCTAAGCATTTGCATCTTCACTGACTTGGCCAACCAGTGAACAGAGGGTGAGGAATACAGACATTGCAGGGGCCATGCTGAAGGGTTATTTGTGCTTAAAGTCTGTCTGTGGGAAGCCAGAGAGCAAGCAGGTACTAGGGAGGCCAAGAGTTGGAGTATAAGAGCGAAGGAGGCACGTGACCAAGAGAAAGAGAGAGAGAACCCCTCCTTATCATGGGCCTTTATGGGGACTTGCAAGGGGAGTGGTTACACAACAACGTGATACTGCCCCCTCTTGGGTTCCAAGTGAGCATCACAGAGGGTCAGAAAGGACCACGTAGGTGGGGGAGTTGCCTAAGACCTGAACTAGCTGCCCATGACCACAGCAAGGTCTATCTCTTCTTTGGTTTGCTTTTATTCTTGCTCAAGATTCTGTATTCGATGACCTCTGAACAGTTTGAAATTAGCAACTCCAGGCTTCTTGATTGTTTTTTTTTTTTCAATGTGAAGCCTGATACTCACAGTTGCTAGAAATATCAGCTTGTGGGGGTGAGCACAAGCCAGCCGAGTGATTCCCGCCCCATGAACTCCTCGGGTGGAGACAGTGGCTGGGATGCCCAAGAGGAAAGATGTCAGGTCGCCTTCATCCGAGGCTGCCTCTTGGTGGAAGGCACAGATAAAGAGGACCTTCTCCAGGCATCAGCCACTTGACCCAAATTTCAGGTCTTTCATTTATAGGAGGAAGAAGCTGACTGAGACAGCAAGCCTGTCAGGGGAGCTACGGTGAGCTCTAATTGCTTCAAAGCAGAACATATGCAAGCCAGTGGCATTTAGAGAAGGGACAGGAGAAAGTTGGGATGCCGCAGCAGAACCTTTGCAGTCCAACCCCCCACTCCTCTAGGACAAGCAACCAGCCCTTGTTCCTCCCCTGAGCTACACGCAAAAGTCTGGCCCGTCGTTGTCATGTTACAGCTATGCGATGATGAACATCTGTTTGCTAGGAAACAGGGTAATTTGGATAATTGAAGCCAGGATTTGTTTGAATTCCAGACCCTGGGACAAAGTTCTTCCAAGGTCCTCTTTTCCCACTGCCCATTCTCACCCTGCATCCTGGGCCCTAGGCCACAGGACTTGGCAGGGGCCACAGCCATGCACAGGCTGCCTGGGCAATAGGTTTTCCTGAGGTTGCCATGACCAGATTCTACCTCATAGCTTGGGATGTAGGAGATACTTATTTTTATCCAGATCCGCGTTGATTTTTATCCAGATGTTAGGCCACCAAGATGAAATTAAAGGCAACAATAAGGAATTGGTTACCTGCTCCAATCCTACCTGTCTGAATGGCTCTTGAACTCCTTATTAATCTGTACTTTGTGGGCTTTTAAAGCAAGAATGACTCTTGGACAATATCATTATGGCATTATCAGCTACCTGCAGGCAATGCAGAGTCAGGATTTTATGGTTACACATGTGCATATCCATCATAAACAGGCAATGACAAGGGGACCCGAGTTGTGGCACAGTGAGTTAAGCCACTGTCTGTGAAACCTGCATTCCATATGATTCCCAAGTTGAGTCCCAGCTGCTCCACATCTGCTCCAGCGCCCTGCTAAGAAATGCAATGGAAGATGACCCAACTGTTGACACTGCTGCCACACATGAGTCCTGGCCCAGCCCCACCACTGCGGTCATTCGGAAAGTGAAACCAAAAATGGAAGATCTTCCTAGGTCTCTCCCTCTCTCTCTCTAATTTTACCTTTCAAAAAAAATGATAGATAACATCTATTGAGCATTACTCTACAAGTTGCAACTCGATGCTAAGTGCTTTAAACATAGTAACTCAATTCTCACGGAAATCACAATATAAGTAGCATCCACTGTTCACTTTCTTACCTAGATTTCTTTTCAATAGAAACAAAAGAACTAAACCTTTTATTCCAAATCAGCAGGACTAGAAGGATGGAGTTACCAACTGCTAAGATGAGGAGTGATGGATATAGCAGTTTAGGTAAGGAAATCATGACTTCTAATTTTGACATGTTAAGCTTGAGGTACCCATTAGGGGTGGAGATGGAAATCTCTTGAAGCCCATTAAATACAAGAGCAAGGTGGACACTATGTAAATTGGGAGTCCCAAGATACCAGCAGTGTTAGAGCCACGACCCTGGAAGGGATCGTGAAGGGCCAGGGAGTGGAGAAGAGGTGGAAGGATGGCGTCTGGCCATATTGGTCTTACGGAGTCTAGAAGAGGAACCAGCAGGGGATTGGGAAGTGACTCCTGTGGTCACGAGAAGAGCAGGATGACCAGGGAAGGTGGGCACCAAGAGCTGCAGTGTCCAAGCACCAGGGAAGGGGGGTGTTTCAAGGAGGAGAGGGTCTACTTGTCAAATGCCACCAACAGGAATTGGCCTGTGATCAGGATTAGCAAGAGGGGGGTCACTGCTGACCTCCCCAAGAGTATTTTCTGCCAAGTGCTGGGTAGATTAGAGTGGAGATGGGCTGTCTGTGAGACTTGAATCCCAAGGAATTAGGCCTGTCCATAGCGGCCCTTGTGTCATGGTTCTTGACCCTCTTGCAGGTGCAGTGACTTCCACATCAGCCACCCATCCTCACAGACCCCACCTTCTGTTCACTCTGTATGCTGCCCTTCTGAGATCCTGGCTCTGTCACCTCACCCTGTGCTGGGACCTCTGATCCTCTCAGAACTCCCTCCTACCCTACTCCACTCCCTATCTTCCTCTGCAGGACCCCCCAACCCTTCTCTGACTTTGTTTGTCCTCTAGTGCATTTTTTTTTTTATTTCCTTCCTTTTCCAAATCAAAGCCCTTTGCTTCTCTGGCTTCTGCAGCCCATTCAATGAAAACCCACCCCTGGGCTCCAGTTGACTGAAGCCTACTAGAAAACCTATGACCACCTCTCTTCTATAGCCAACCACTGAGGATTCCTGACTCCCCACCCTACCCTCTCTCCCCACCTCTCCCACCGCTGCTGCTGCTGCTGCTGCTGCTGCTGCCTGGGCATCCTTGTGAGGAGTGACTCAAATTCCTGAAAACCTCCACCATTTCAGACTGGGTACCATTTTAAATATCTGCTAGGTCTCAGCTTCCTTAGGATTCACGTGCCCTCTCGCTTCAAACTGTCTGCCAATCCGCTCTGACTTTGTAACCCTGTTCCTACCAATACGCTGTAACCTCATGGCACGATACGTGATGGCCCTCTTCACCAATCCCTTGTGACCCCTCCCCTTAGTCCTCACCCACTCCAGCACCTACCAATCCCCTGAGGTTCTGACAGCCCTGTCCACCAGTCCCTCACAGCCCCGTGACACCCACCAGCCATAAACAGACCGAACAATCCTCCTGTTAGTTTGCAATCGGCAATCACAGCAACAGACCTCAATACTTTCCCTTATTTCACAGCATTAAGCATCCCCTGGCCAACTCACCTCTCCCCCAACCCAGCCCCTCCACCTTTCTGCCAAAATCCTTTCAGGAAACACATTCCTGAATTTCTGCTTCAATGCAATGACTCTGGGGGGTTCACCATCAATTTGAAGGAGAAATGATTCATGCTGGATACCGGGGCCTGCCTGATTCATATTCCATGACTGAGTCAGACAGAGAAACCCTGCCAGCGGGAGATGGATGGCAGAGGTGAAGGAGGAGCACTCACAGGGATACAGACACGGTCTCCAGACAGCTCGGGGCTGCCCATGCATGGCAGCATGCTAATGGGACCTCGTTCCTACACAGCAGCTCCTGGTCCCCAGAGGGGGACTGAGGGAGCAGCGGGGCCATTCCACTGTGCAACCAGACATAACTTTTAATATATACAGAACACAAACTTCTCTTGAGTGTCCTCACCCCATCCTCTGTCCCTGTTCTTACACCTGTGCCACTTGTAATAGAAAATGGCTATGTAAACCCTTTTAATAATTCTCTAAGCGATTGACATGAATGATCATTTCTAGGTGTTTCTGAGGCGCCATGTGTCACCCAGGTACCTTTCACATCTCATTTATTCCAGGGCCTGTGCTAGGCACGGGCTGGCCCGTTCATATTAGTCTGCTGTTCATTGCTTTAACTAAAATAGCTGGGAAAATAGAAGGTTTATTTTAGCTTACAGTTGGAGGTTACAATGCAGAATAGGGCATCTGATGGAGGCTGGTTGTGGCAAATGCAGAGCCAAGACTGCATAGTAAGCCAGGGAGGAGGAGAGGGTGGAGAGAGAGAGAGAGAGAGAGAGAGAGAGAGAGAGAGAGAGAGAGAGAGAGAGGCAGAGGCTGAATCGAATAATCAGCCACTGAGCTGATGCCCCTCCCTGTAATGACCCAAAGGCCTTTCACTGGCACCATGGTCAAATCATACACTGTGGTTAGATCAAGTCTCCGACATAATCAATCAGCCATTAATATTAAGACATTAGAGTTCAAATATCTTGCATGAATTTGGGGGAGCCAAGTCTTGTTATCCCCCACAGAGTGGTAAAAGTCAATACAGTTTTTATGTCTTTAAAAAAAAAGATTTTTTTTTTAATTGGAAAGTCAGACTTCACAGAGAGGAGAGACAGAAAGAGAAAAGACACACTTAAAACAAATAAATGCAAACTGTATGTAAGTACTTCTGAACTACGGAAGTGCTACAAAAGAAAAAAATTGGATGAAGGAATTCTTAACTTCTAACACCTCAGAATGTGTCCCTATTTGGAGGTAAGGTCATTACAGTTAGTATTAACTAAGTTTACATTACTGAATCCAAAATGACTGGTAATCTTGTAAGAAAACAATATGGTGATGTGGTGCTATGATTTTCAGGTTAAGCCACCACCCAAATGAGCCCCAGTCGCTCCACTTTCTATTCAGCTGCCTGCTAACGTGCCTGGGAAGGCAGCAGAGACAGCCCAAGCTCACCCAAGCCCACGTGGAAGACCAGGAAGGAGCTCCAGATTCCCAGCTTCCAATGGCCCAACCCTGGTCAGTGTAGTCATTTGGGGAATGAAACAAGAGGTGAAAGATGTTTCTGCATGTAGTTTTGCCTTGCAAACAAAATAAATTAACCCTTTAAGAAAAGAAATGAGTTGGGAGATAAGAACAGCGACCCTAGGATATGCAGATTCTATATAACATAACATTGAAGCCCAAGTCAGAATGAGACATGAGTTGGTCAGGCTGCCTGAAGGACAAGTGACAGGGTGAGGTCCCAGCAGATGAGAACATAGGGATTTCACCTTAAGGAAAGGGGGCATGCAGACATTCACAGCCGGTGTGGAAAAACTGAGCCTTGGAAAGGAGAGAAATCATGGAAATTCTGCATCTCTGAGCAAGAACCATGGGCAAATTTTGAAGACATGAACAGCCAAAGAAATGCACTCTACTGATGTTACTGTCTTGGATAAATATGAACCCAAATGGGATTTCTGTGGCAGCAAATCCAATCGGCTTCAGCTCAGGTCACGTGCCACCGCTTTGGAAGGTTATGAGATTAGAGTGCAGAGCTCCAACACCTGGAGTGTGGGTCACATCCAGACTGCTTGCCTCCCAAAGAAAGATCCAGCAGCAAAAGGGGAGATGCTAAAAAGGAAAGAAGCAGCATAGAAGGAGGTTTGGTGGGGCTTGGCCTTTCAGGGGACTCTTAAAGCATGATGAGACCTGCAGGTGGAGATCAGAGAGCAGGATAATGACAGGAGTGAATGCAAAGCCATCAGACACCATTTACTCTGTTCAAGGAACATGCCAGCATTGTAGCTTAGTGCATTAACCTACCAACTGTAACGCTGGCGTTCTAGAACTGAGCCAGCTCAAGTTCTGGATGCTGCATTTCTTCAATTTTTTTAGAAAATTTATTTATTTATTTTTCATTGAAATACAGAGAGAAGGAGATACACAAAGATCTTCTGTCCCCTGGTTCACTCCCCAAGCAGCCGCAATGGCCAGAGCTGAGCCAATCCGAGGCCAAGAACTTCTGGGTCTGCCACGCAGGTGCAGGGTCCCAAGACCCTGATTTGGACTCTCCTCAACTGCTTTCCCAGGCTACAGGCAGGGAGCTGGATGGTAAGTGGACCAGCCGGGAATAGAACCAGTGCCCATATGGGATCCTGGCGTGTGCCAGGCTAGGACTTTAGCCACTAGGCTACTGAACCAGGTGCTGGATGCTCCATTTCTGACCCAGCTTCCCACTAATACACCTGCGAAGCAGTAGATGGTGGCCCAAGTCCTTGAGTCCCTGCCACGCAGATGGGGGACTAAGATACAATTCTTGACTTCTGGCTTCAATCTAACCCAGTCCTGGCTATCGCAGCCATTTAAGAGAGTAAGTAAAAAGCAGAAACATGTTTTCTCTCTCACCTTACCCCTCCTTTCAGTCTGTTTTTCGAATCAATTAATTAAAGCAGCTTTAAAAATAATCAAATAAAATGGCATACAGATTCCATTGCACTCATGTACTTTGTAAGCTAAAACACACACAAGGAATTTTGAAAGATTAAAAATAGAAGTTACTATAAATGAGGGGACTACCAAGTTAGGGGTTTTTCAGTGTTTCCGTAAAGAAGGCAAGAGTACATTATCAAGTATGGTTGTGCTAGCCGATCAAAGGAAGAATGAGAAGTTTTTTTGTTTTGTTTTGTTTTGTTTTGTTTTTTTAAATTTGGCAACACCGCTGACATTAGTGACTCTGACAAGAGCAGTTTCCATGGCAAAGCGAGTTTGGAAGCCATGGCAGAGAGTTGAAAACAAATTGGTTTCTTTGCTTTTCTCTTAAATTTCCTTGAGAAGCAGAGACACAGAGAGCTGCGACTTACTGCCTGCAGCAGCTAAGGCTAGACTAGGACCAAAGCCAAGAGCAGAAAACACAATTGAGATTCCCACAGGAGTGCTAGGAATCCAATTACTCATACCATCACTGCTGCCTCCCTCCTACCCCTGGCCCTGGTCTGCATGGGTGGGAAGCTGGAGCCAAGAGTTGGAGCTGGGAATCAAACCCAGGCACTTGGATGTGGAAATTCCAGGTCTTAGCCATTAGGCTGAGCACCTGCCCAGAAAACACAAGGGTATAAAGTGATGTAATTGCCTTGCAAGATGGGAGTCAGGGCTGAGAGCCCCACAGAGGGTGCCTCTATGTTCAAACGCAGAAGAATGAAAATTTAACACCCGGTCTGTCCGAATTTACAATGCTTGAATCCTGCCGTTAAAGGAAGCTAATAGGTATAAAAATGCCATTAGGTAGAATCAGAGCCTGGGTAGGAGTGAGAACAAGTGCTCACAAACAGCTCACTGTCGGTGGCAGAACATTCTGGCAAGGAAGAGAAGACATTGGTGCCATGCCAAGTGCAATACCCTTCACCCAGGGTCTCTATTCAAAAAAAAAAAAAAAAGAGAGAGAGAGAGAGAAGCTTCTTCCAGCTTCAAGAAGTTGATCCAAACACCACGGGTTGCATCTTAGCAAGAGGTCAGATGCTGCAGTCAACAGTAAGACACAAAGTGTGTGCAGGGAAAACAGCCCTGGAGGAGTCTATGCACTTGGAGACTAACGAACTATGCCTCCATAAGCCCGACCCAGCAGCGTTTCCTCCAGAGAGGACAGATCTTGCTTTAAATGAGCACCAGATGAGGTCATTGACTTACTTGTACTCCGGGGCCCACATTGTACAGATAATAATCTCTGGAACATATGATTACTCAGCCCAGATCAGCCTCATGGCCCCGAGGAAAGTCAAAAAGCAGCGGATTCCCATCTGCTTTCACGCACATCGCACGGGGCGTGCATTTCGACTTGCCAGTGGTGCTTATGTTAGTCTCACTCTTGTTTTTGTTTTTTTAACTGAAAGGCTGAGACAAAAAGAGAGAGCTCTTCCGTTCTTTGAAACCCTGCAACAAGCCAAAGTTAAGAACCTGAAACTCAACCCAGGTTTCCCACCTGGGTGGCAAGGACCGGAGTGTTTGAACCATCACCTGCTGCCTCCCAACATGTGCGTTAGCAGGATGCTGGTACAGAGCCAGAGGAGCCACAACTTCAGGTAGGAAATCAGCACAGGATGTCGGTGTCCAAGGAGCAATTGAACCACTGTGCCAAGTGCTCGCCTGCAATTGCTCTCACTCTTGCCCTGTGCTTTACAGTAACAAAGACTGGGCTTCCCCTCCCACGGTAGACAGCCAGATAACTGGGCAAGCTATGTTTGTGAAGAATCAGATGGGCTAAGAGGCAGTTAGGATCTCTGGTCCCTGGAGAAGTTACTTTTGTAAAATGTAAAATCTTGCTTCTCCCCATTTCTTACCATTCTAAGAGCTCATTCTCCCCTGGAGGGGGAACTAGGGACAGAATCAGCGTATCAGTTCCCATTTCTTCAAGTTGTTGTCGTAACAAAAGCAAGGAGACACATCCCATGCTAATCCCATTTCTGGGCCACCTTCTCTCTCTCTTAAATAAATTTTGCCTCTCACGCTAGAGTTGTCCCCAGCGTGTTTCACAGTGAATTCCTTGCGACAATGAGAATAACTATTCCCAGATCCTGGGCCGCAGACATCAAAGGGCTGTGAAAATAGCAACTGAGACATGAAGGAGGTGAACCCTGAAACTGGCCCCATTTCCTTCTAGAACACAAGGATAGGGAAGGGGACGTATCCGCTTTCGTGGAAGACAGAAGCGACAGCTGGAACTTCCAAACAGCATCCTTGAAAATATTGTGGGGAATTTGAAGCGAAACTCGGCAGCAACCTCCTCACATAAAAGAATTTTCATGCGGACAATTCCAGTTTGCAAAGCAAGATTTATTTAAGAAGGAGAGGGAAAGTGACTCCTTAGCAGCAGGAGGGGGCTCCAAGGAAGGAAAGACCCCCAGATCTCCAAGGGGAATCCAAGAAAAAGAGAAAAAAAACCCATGCACAAGGGGAGTTAATAACTTTTAAAAATTATTTTATTTTTTATTGAAAAGTCATGTTTACAGAGAGGAAGATCTTCCATCCATTGATTCACTCCACAAGTGGTCACAACTGTTGGAGCTGAGCCAATCCAAAGCCAGGAGCCAGGAGCCTCTTCCAGGTCTCCCACACAGGTGCAGGTTCCCAAGGCTTTGGGGCGTCCTCAACTGCTTTCCCAGGCCACAGACAGGGAGCTGGATGGAAAGTAGGGCCACTGGGATCAGAACTGGCGCCCATAGGGGATCCCAGTGTGTGCAAGGTGAGGACTTTTAGCTGCTAGGCTACCTCACTGGGCCCCTAGTTAGTACCTTTTATACCCCATCTCAACATTTACCCAAAGAACAAAGGAAAGAAAGAAAGAAAAAAAATTATTCACAATAGCACCTGGTTCCAAATCAAAGAACCTCAGAAGGTTGGGACTGGCTAACTTCCTCCTCCCATTCTAATTCTAAGCTGATCACCCAGGCACCATCTCTTTGACTGTGACCCAGAGATGAAATAAGTGTGGGTCTCTTCTCCTTGCTTTTGCTCTGACAACAACTCTGCGATGGTGAATGGCCATGTAAATTCTGTCCCTCTGTCCTCCCTCCAGGGAAGAAAGTGCCCCAGGAAGGGAAAAGCATGCTCTTGAGAAGTTAGGACATGGGGAGAAACACAATTCTATGTTTTTGAGTAATTTCATTAGCAACCAGAATCCCCACCTGCCTACTATCCCATCTGATTCCTCATACTGAAGGAGGGAGCTTCCTAAATCTTTGTAGGATTCCTGCTGAATCTTTGTGGAGTAGCAGGCCGTTCGCAGAGTCTTCGCAAAACTCATCGAATACACTAGAGTGCAGCAAGTTGAGTTACCTGCAATGTCTCATTCCCTAACTGTGTGAAGGTTTAAGCCCCAGCTGCTCCACTTACAATCCAGCTCCCTGCTAATGCATCCGCAAAGGCACTAGTAGAGGGTTCAAGTGCTTAGGGCTCTGTCACCCATGTGGGAGATCCGGATAAAGCTACTGGCTCCTTGCTTCAGCCTGGCCCAGCCCTGGCCATTGTGGGGGGCGAACCAGCAAATAGTTGATCTCTGCCTCTTTCTCTCCTCCTAACTCTGACCCTTCAATGAATCAGTAAGTTCTTTTTTTAAAAATAAATAATGTATAGGGAAATACACGTGGCTCAAAGTATTTTTAGTAATACTTGAAATTAAAGTGTTACTGAAGATGACTAATAATCAAAGACATGTAAACAAAGTCACAACGAAGTGGTAAAACGCTATTTCTGGAAAACCATCTGGCAAAATACATCAATAGTTCTCAAAAAAAAAAAATAAGAGTGTATGCTCATACAGAAATGCTTCTTCTAAGCCCGTAGCCTTAGAAATAACCAGGAAAGTAGACACAGATTTATTTCTGAGATGTTCTTGAATATTATTTATAGTAGTGATGTTTGCTTGAAGACATTATAGACTGACCATTTCTGTTTTTTTTTTTTTCAAAAGGCTGATGTGATTATAGTTTTGCTTTAACAATAAACAGATTGGAAAAAAAGAAAGGATACCTGTTACATTAAGACATAATACCACCCAGAGATTTCTGAATTGCTTTTAAAACCAATAATTGCTGCTGCTTGGGCACTCAACAATATTCCTTCATGCTTCATTGTAATTGCAATTTGGGAGAAAGGTTTATCTGTCTCCTGAGGACAGGTGCCAGCATTAGTTATGGGTGTGAGTGTGACATTGTTGGAAGTCAGCTCGCAGTGGGGCACTGCAAGTAACAGATCTTTGCAACAGAGGTAGCCCTTCCATCTGCAAACAGGAGCAAGGGAGCTTGGGAGTTCTCCACCCTGAACAACTCCGGCTGAGCTTCCTGAGTCAAAGGAGCGAGGGTGGAGCCTGGAGCCTCTGCAGGTGGCTGACAGAGTATCCTTCACAGAGAGGCTCACCGGGCACTCAGAACATCATCACTGCCTACCATTGCAGGCTTGCAATTCTAAGAGGCTAGGGGAAAGCCAAAAAGTTGAGAGCTCTTAACATTTGTTTCCTAAGTCACTGCTGTTTGGAGAATGCTGCTATAGACATTCTGCCACTATTCTAAAAACCCTGAAGATATCACCTTTAACAATTTTATTTCTAAGACCTCTTGACAGAAAACAAAGTCATTTTTGGAATGATAACGCTGGTTGAGTGAACTAATGATACCTTCTATTTCTGTTGCACGTTCACTCGCTCAGAGAAGGAAAAATCTAATACTGACCGTGTATGTGAGTCCAAGAAGTTCCTTTTAGAAGTAAACTCACACAACAGGAAGAAATGAGGAAGTATTTCAAAACGATGTAAGTATCTATTTGAAAGGCAGAGTTGCAGAGCGAGAGAGCCAAAAGGACAGTGAGACTGTCCACCCGCTGGTTCACTCTGCAGATGGCCACTATGGACAGGGCTGGGTCGGACCCAAGCCGGAAACCAGGAGCTTCCTGCACATCTCATTGTGACAGTGTGATTCCCACATCCCGTATCAGAATTCCAGAAATCCCAGTCAGCTGCTCTGCTTCCCATTCAGCTTCCTGTCAACACACCTAGGAAGCAGCAGACCATGTTGGAGATCTGAATGGAGTTCCTGGCTCCTGATTCTTACCTGGCCCAGGTGAAAGATTCTCTCTCTCTCTCTTTCTCTCTCTCTCTCTCTCAACTTCACCCCCACCCCCTTGCCCTATGAAAATAACAAATCTTTGCAAAGGGAAAGAAGAGGTAGACATTTGGTACAGTTGCTGAAAAGTTACTTGGAAGACCAGCATCCTATATCACAGAGTTCTTGGGATCAAATTCCCTGCCCCACTTCCAATCCCAACTTCTACTACTAGCCACAGATGATGTCTCAATTATTTGGGTCTCTGACACCCATGTTGGAGAACCACATTAATCTTAGCCTGGCCATCCTAGCTATTGTAGGCATTTGTGGAGTGAACCAACAGGTGAAAACTTCCTGCCTGACTCCATCTCTCTCTCAGCCTTGCCAAGAAATAAAGAATTTTGGATGCCAATAGAGTGGTGCAACAAACTAGACTTTGGCTTGTCCCGGCTGCTCCACTTCCCATCCAGCTTCCTGCTTATAGACTGGGAAAGCAGCAGAGGATGGCTCAAGCCCTTGGGATCCTGCACCCATGTGGGAGGTTTCAGCTTTTTAGATCAACTCAGCTATGGCCATTGTAGCCATTTGGGGAATGAATCAGTGCTCTCTCTCTCTCTCTCTCTCTCTCTCCCTCTCTCTCTCCCTCCGTCTGTCTCTCCTCTCTCTGTAAAATTTGATTTTCAAAATAAAAATAAATAAAGCTTAATTTTTTTTAATTTGCAAGAAGAAATAAAGAATTTTTTTAAGAAGAAAAGAAAAAATATGTCTCCATTAAATGTTTCATTAGGTAAATCCCTAAAATCTGGGGCTGGGAGAACAGGGGTTCACCTACTGCTCCATTCCATCAGGGGTGATTCCCAGGCCTTAGACCCTAACATCGCACACATTTCCAATGCAAGGGCTCCAACAGTGGTAACTCCCCTTTGCCCTCCCAGGATGGCTTTCTGGCTCCCCTTGATTGAAAAACCATTGGAATTATTTTTAATCTGCTCAGAGTAGCACGTTGAAGAACAACATTTTCTTCCTGCATGTAGTGTGTGTGTGTGTGTGTGTGTGTGTGTGTGTGTGTTCATCTATGAACAAGCCTGTGTGTGACAAGTTTCTCTCGAGTCACCTGCAGTTGGTCTGACTCACCAAGGCTTTGTCAATGTTTCTGGAGAAATTAACAAGAGCTGAGAAAAGGCTGAGGAACATTTTTCCAAAAGTGTTGAGCCTGAGCGGACGGAATGAGGAAACCTAAAGGCACGAAAGGGTTTCATGCCCAGTAGTCAAACCAGGACAGGATTGCACACCTGCAGACTCCCATTTCACAACAGGGTGCTCACTTTGATTCACAAAAAGAAACAAGAGAAGAATTTGTAATTATCCCTGCAGCTCCCAGTAGCAGGCTCAACATTCCTTTACTGGATAAATTATTTATATTTGACAGGTGTTCTGAGAAGTCATGGCAAAGCCACACAAGCCAAAAGCAATGTCTAATTTATTATGACCACATTCCCTGGCCTCTGCTGCTTCCACCATGCTAATTTTTAATGCCACATTTCCAGTTCCAGGTCCTGCCTTGGCTAAACTGAATGCTTCATTGAGCATAATGGAGGATAGGATTGGGACTGGACTGACCCAGCAACCACATCTCCAGCCATGGTGCCCTATAACCTGCTTAGTAAGATTCACACAACCCAAATGCATTATTACCCAGTGTTATTCTGGGTATTTTGCAGAGGGGAACTCATTTGATCTTCAAGACCATGCAGCTTGGCGTATATAACCTTGATCCACCTGCTCTAGAGCAGTGATGGGAAGCACGTGGCAGCTGTAGACTCAGGATCCTGGGTGTCTGACAGGAGGTCAGTGTCTGAGGCCATTCCCCAGAGAGTTACTTAGCTCCTATGTAGCAGCATATCCTGTGCACCTGTGAAGTGGAGACATTGTGAAGATGAAGTGGTTATAGAGTAAGGTACTTTCAGCAGTTCATAGTAATCGCTGCAGGTATTTGGGGGAATGAACCAGGAGATGGAAGTTGTCTCTCTCTTTCTATGACTCTGCCTTTGAAATGAGTAATATAAATCTTATTTTTAAAAAAGGTGATGATACCTTTGGTTATTGTTATTGTGTGATGATGGTGATGAGGAGGAGGACAATGACAACAACAGTGATGATGATGATGATAACAGTGATGATACTGATGTTGATGATAGAGAGGCAACAAGGAAACACAAGATCCAAGGTGAACTCGGGAGCTCATGAGGTTAATGCGTCAGGAATGACTCAAAAACTGGCTCCAGAAAAAGCCTTCATGCCCGCAAGCAATGATGGGACTACAAAGTGGGACGTCTCTTTCAGGCAAGGGTCAGCAGCAGCCAGCCTTGCCTGAAAGAGTTCCCCAGGTAAGGACAACCCCTGAGTTTACAGATGGGCCAGGAAAGAAAGGTGGCTACAGGGATTCTTTGTGGTGGTCATCGGTCAAGTATTTCTTCACACAGGCAGCACTGTCCTTTCAAACTTGCCCCTAGTGAATATGAACCCTTGGCTATGACTCAGCTCTCCCCAGAGACAAGGACAAATGATAATCTCTCTCGTTTCACCTTTGGGGAGCTGGGCTCACTGAAAGAGACTCATGAGAGGAGTTTAGGTAAAAGGTGCAGTTAATGCTGTTACTGAGGAGAAATGATACACTTAAATGTCTAAAGCCTGGAATGGGTGGAGGGAGGGAGAGCGCTTTCTTCACTGCTGACCAAAAGCAACATGGGTCCTACCTTAATTTCATAGTATTTGATCCTATCAATGTATGAGTTTACATGAAGAACTTAAAAATAGCAGCAACCAATCAAAAGCAAATTTCTGGGGTCAGCCCCAGACACATATTGAGTGAATTTGCTACACGGTGAAATAGACATTCAGTTTTTAATGCTAGGGTCTCCTTTTCATCTCACCGAACCAGACAAGGATTTATACTTGCAGAACACAGGAGGGTCGTCAACCTGTGTTCCAGGCCATGTTGACAGCTGACCCAAGGATGGGTCACGACAGGCACTTCCACAGGAATATATAATGCAACATCTAAGTATTACTCATGAAAATCAAACACCATGAAATTGACAGCACGCCTGAGGAGAAGAGGGAGTTCTAAATCCCAGGCCCAGTGGTTATGCCCCCCTGTTGGTAAGATGGGGAAAACTAATGGGCATCCTGCCTGTCTCTCAGGGTGTTTATGACTCCCTGATGAGGACGTAGGTAGCAAAGCACATTGCAACTTATAAGACCTTGTTCAACAATGAGTTATTATGTGAGATTAAAGTTGTCACTATTCTGCTGGTTTAGTGGGCATAAAATACATTCAGCATAAAAACAAACAGTTGTGCGGAGGAAAAAAATCACCTTGTTAGACTAATTTTCATGCAGAGACTGAGTACATAGGCCTCAATGGATCCAGCCTAGAGACCCATTAAAATCATCCCGCCCTAACCCACTGCAAAGTGAACACCACCAATACAACCGATACAACCAGGCCACCAGTGTGAAGCCAAGGTTGCTTTTCTGCCCTTCCCCAGTCTGAGCTGAACCAAGACAGGGTAAGCTGTCTACAAACATTTGCTTGCTTATAGGGTAAGTCTCTATATCATGCACATTAATTATTGGGCTCTGTTAGGAGTCTAGTGTGCAAGACTAGCAGGCCACATCCAGACAGGAACATCTGGAGAGCTGAGCCTTGTAGAACAGCAACCAAAGGACCAGACCCTGGGCTGGCTCAGCACAGGTGGAAGCATCACCCACAGAGGCCAAAAACTGCAAAGCCCGAGTTGGTCTTCCCTTCCACTGGGGGGTCAGAGGACTCTGTACACTCTCAGAACTGCCTCTGTGCCCTCTTCCTTAAGCTAAAGGAAGGCAGTCCCAACTTAGGGTTGCCTAGCTTCAACCTTATAGTCTAAACTCAGCCCCACCCAGCTTTGACCCACCCTATTCACAACACTTTAGCCCTGGGATTCATCAGCTTGGGTGCTAGCAAAATACCACAGGCTGGGGGACTAGTCACAGAATTTCTTGTTCCTACAGTTTGGGGGGGCTACAAGTTCAAGATCAAGGGGGTGGATAGGCCTCACTCCTTCTGAGGAACCTCTCCTGAGTTCTCAGGTGGCCACCTACAGACTATGTCCTCACATGGTCTTTTCTCTGGGCGTGCACAATCTTGGGGCCCCATCCTCTTCTTAGCATGACACCAATCTGCTTGCATTAAGATCCCCCACTTGAATTAATTCATCTTCACTTGATCACCTCTTCAAAGACTTCATCTCCAAATACAGTCACAGTCTGAATACTAGGTCATAGGTTTTCCATGTAGGAATTTTGTGTCACATGTCAATCATCCCACAACATTCCAGTTGCTACCACTGTCCCAACACCCCCTTGGCTAGACTTTCTGCCCACTACGTGGCCCTCGATCTTAGTCACTAACTTTGCTGAATATCCTCTCATTCATTCTGCTTTATTCCAATCCTGGGAGTCATAGGACAGACAGCCACCTTGGCTAAGGCCCCTGGCCATGGACGTAAATTAAGACTCCACTCCTTCATCCTAGGGTAAAGGAATTTAGACATTTTGCTAAGAACCGGTGTCTTGAACTGTGTACACTCCCTTGCTCTGATCTCATGACTCCTCCCATCTTTCCCTGAGAGTTCCAGAATTTAGAAGAGGGGGGGAAACCCAGGAGAAAATAAGTGGCCCTTAGGGTGATTGTTAGTAATGGGAGAGTCCTTCAGTAGTTCCTTTAAAACTCTTCCAATTCAACCTCTATAAAATGGAGGGGAAATCCAAAGAAATCAGCCAAGATATTCACACATTTAGCTAAAAATGCTCTAGCATATCAGCAAACAGGTGAGACAAAGCGCATTTATAGAGTTTGCAAGTTGCTTTGAGATGTTTGGGGCTATGATACCTCTCTCCAGACAGGGGAGAGCATTCCCAGACAAGGCAGCATTCCCAGACAGGGTGTCCTGGGGGTGAGAGAAAATATGAGCGGCTGAGAGCCAAAGGGGTCAGTAGCAAAATTTACCAGGGAGTCAAATTGCTCACCAAACATCGTCACTTCTCCCCAACAGCTGTTTTAGCACCCAGTAGCAATCTCCCAACTTGTGGGCGACTTGCTTTGTTGGCCAAAGTGTGGGTGAAGTGATACTTATCAATCTATTTATTTAACAAGTATGAATTATGTATTACAGTCTCAGTCCCATGCTGAAGGCTGCAAAGAGGAAGATGAAAGCCGTACTCCCTGTTCTCAAGAGGAAGCTTTAAGAGACTCCTGGGAGATGGAGATGTTTGATGTTGGTCGGCCATGGAAGCCAGAAACGCCAAGCAGGTGCATGGAAGGAAGAGGGTAAGACCTCAGCAGGGGCCCTGGACTTTGAGAAACATGGACCCTTCTGACCAGCACATCTTCAAGGCCATAGAGAGGTGGCGCCAGACTCCGGATGAGAAGACAGGTGTGAATTCAAATGAGGTGTTTTTTTTTTCCAAAGGACACCAGGGGAAGGACTGGACCAATAGCCTCCTGTTTACACACATGGCCAGTCCTCGCAGAGCGCAAATGATGCAAATGCTGGGGCCACCCAAAGTCCTGAGGGATACGGCTTGGGGCAGTGGATCCAGGCAGTTGCGAAGTCTTTCTTGGATTAGCAAGATCACAGAGGGTACTTGAAGGTCAAACTGTATAATGCCTGGGAAAGATTCACTTCCTTACAAGCAGGTCTCCTGGTGTCCATCTCAGTGATCAACACTGGGATAACCAAATGAGGAAAGTTGTGGCATGATTTTTGTTGTTTTGGTTTGGTTTAGTTTTTGATCCCCAGTTAGCAGCCCACGTGTTTTGGCTTCAAAAGATAGCATTCAATACAATCCTCATTGGAGGTATATTAGTTGGAGTTCTCTAGACTCACAAAACACACACACACACACACACACACACACACACACATCTGTTTGATTTTGTGGAAGAGCAAAAGTTTCAGAACTTATGCAAGTGCACGTTCGAAATCTACAGGGTAAACCAGCTGAGAGGAGACCCAGGAAAGAGCTTTTGGTGCAATTCAAGTCCAAACCAAGGCTGGCAGAATTCCTTCCTGCTTCAGGCAGTTCAATCTTTTTCCTAATCAGGTCTTCAACTGCTTGGCTGAGACCCCTTGCTTTACAGAGGGTCGCCTGCTTAACGCAGAGTCCACCCATTGAAATGCTCTCTCTCTGTAACTACACCTTTAAATTAAATAAATCTCTTTAAAAAAAAAAAACACACTGTTGATAGTGACATGAACTCATTCATGAAGACTGTGATTGCATCATCTCTTTCAGTTCCCACCACTGCATTGCAGGTTAAGTTTCCCATGTATGAACCTCAAAGAAATATTCTAACCATAGGAGACATATTGATGATGTTGATTGTGGTAATGGGACCCTGGGAACATGCATATGCCCAAAATGCATCAAATTCTGTACATCAGATATATGCAGCTATTTGCACTATTAGTTACACCTCAAAAACCTTGCAAACAGGGTAGAAGCCTCGTCCAGTAGTTAAGATCCCCATTAAAACAGCAGCATCCCATGTCAGAGCACATGGGTTCGAGGTCCAGCTGTGTTCCTGCTGATGTGCGACCAGAAAGGAGCAGGTGATGGCCCAGGTAGTGGAGTCCCTGACACACATGTGAGAGACCCAGATTAAGTTCTCACTTCCTGGCTTTCGCCTGGCCCAGCCTCAGCTGTTGTGGACATTTGGGTGGTGGGCCAGTGGATAGCAGATCTGTTTGTGTGTGTGTGTGTGTGTGTGTGTGTGTATGTGTGTGTGTGCACGCTCGCTCTCTCTGCCTCTGAAATAAACAAAAGTTGATTCCTGAAATAATATATGTTCTGTATCCGCTCCCTGTCTCTCTGCAATTCTTTCAAGTAAAATAAATAATAATAATAATAATAATAATAATAATAATAATAATAATAATAAAAGGTCCCTCTAATTTTCTTGGAATGCAATAGGCTCTTTTCATTTATCTTAAAATATCTTCAGTGCACTTGCTATTTTTCCTATTGTGCAAAATACTGTTGCTTTATAAAAGGACAATAAATGTGATGTGGGGTGTATGTGTGTGTGTGTGTGTGTGTGTGTGTGTGTGTGTGTGCGTTTCATAAGGCAAAGATGACAGATGCCCAAGCGACCTGCATCTAATCTGAGGAGCAGTTCATGGTTGATTTGGCCTGATGAATACTCACTCAGCCTGCTCTGGAGAACACCTGTTAGCGCCTATGCCTGCATGCACCTGCTCCCAGATCCATTCTCCATCACGGCTCCTACCACAGGGCATGACCTGCCCACTGCATTGAACCACCACCAGCTCATGGTGGGATAGTCAAGGGGGAAAATATCCTATTCCTTATCCTCGTTTTCACACCTCCTCCAAGGGTGACAGAAGGTCCCTAGGGTTCCCACTCCCATGACAGCCCTTGACGCTGTATACCAGCTCCCACAAGTGGTTTCTGCTTCCCTTCCAACTCCCACTGTCCAGGATCTATACTCCAGAACTCTGTAAAGTGGATCTTGAGTTCCAGGGGGGTCTTGAATCAATCCTGGATTTATAAACAGACAAAGAGAATGTGGAAGCTGCCCAAGGTCCTTCTGTCTCCCTCCTCTACTTAGTTTTATTTTGTTCCAGCTATGGAGAGAGATAGAATGATCTCCCAGTCACTAGTTCAACATCCAAAGCCAAAACTTCAGTCCGGTTCTCCTATGTGGATGGCAAGTACTCAGCCACGTGAGCTATCACTTAGGTGTGCCTTAGCAAGAAACTGGAGCTGAAAGTCAAACCCGAGCACTCCAATGTGCGGTGTGGGTCTCCCTGTCCATGGAGGTGCCCACTGTGCCAAACACCTGCCCCAGACCTTCCGTTTCTGAGTGGTGCAGTCACCACCATCCTCCATTGTTGTACATACCTCAGGGTTGGGAGCATGGACATGAGAGACCTATAGGATTTGAATCTTGACCTTGGGCAAGAAACTGAACTTCTACATGCTTTCCATCACCTGCTAAATGGGAATATGGGTAGTATCTGATTGACAGGCTGTGGCAATGAGGAAGTGAGCTGAGGGCCCATTCTGATGGTGAATATGCACTCCCCTCAGTGTTAGTTCCTGGAGTCTGAGCTCTGTCCAGCATGCAGGTTCCTCCTGTCCATGCCATCTGGCTCCTCAGTGGGCGGATCTGGCCCAGGCTCTTCCCCTGCTTTCGTCTCACGTGACCAACCAAGCCCAGCCTGTGATGAGGGGATGCTTCCAGAAGCTCTGAAGTTATCATCATTTTCAGAGAACTGGGGAGACTTGCCCAGGCTTAGGTGCAAGAAGGTTGACTACAGAGAGCGCTTTCTGAATGTCTTGTCTCGGGATCAAGAAGTGGAAGTTGTGGGAGGCCAACAGATCTTGGTGCTGGCTTAAGGAAAGGTTCCCCCAGCAGTGAGAAGTAATTCCCCACCCCCTGGGAGGTCCCCAGTGGACAGCAGAGGGGCTTCAGGCTCTGTAGGGAAGATATCCTGCTGTCCTTTCAGATGCCTTTCGGCCCTGGACCCCCAAACACCCCAATTCCATGCAAAGGAGCGAGTGCCCATATAGTGAAACAATAGTGCCTGGTTTATTGGGTGGGCTTTTGTGGGGGAGTGTTTTTTTTTTGCTCCAGGGCTCCCTGGCTCCTTGCCTTTCATGCCTCTGGGTGCCTGAGCACCTTCATTGGCCCAGGCAGAATATAGAAAATAAGGAAGCCAAAATGGGGGTTGGGTGTTGCATTTAGGACAGCTAAACCTAAGACCAACACTAAAGAACACCGGAAGAGAAAGGCAGAGACAAATGCAACCATCCAGGAACCCTAGGAAATACTCCCCAGGAGAAGTCAGCAGGAATCATTGGCAGCAAAGAACTAAGGGCCCCTGCACCCAGACCGGAACTGCACCCCATGGAGATAATGAGAGTTCTAAGTCAGCCGGGACTCCGAGGGGATGAAGGACAGGTGCCTCATTCCTTCGATGAACCCAAGGAGGTGGCCCAAACTGCAGGATTCCCCATTCTGGCCCAGTCCGGTACTGGAGTGGGAGGAGCCATGTCTTCCAGAGGTTGGCACTGGGCAGATGAAGGTGACAGACAATGGGTCTCATTGTCTTCATATTGATTCCAGATGCTTGCCCTCCAGGGATAAGAATTCAAACAGAGGGATAAATACAGTACAGCCAAGAGAGCAGGATGGTTACAGAAGAAAGAGGGAGAGAGGCTGACACCATGGCGTGGCAGGCTAAGCCTCTGCTTATAGCACTGGCAGGCATCCCATACGGTCACCAGTTCACATATCCCAACTGCTCCATTTCCCATTCAATTCCCTGCTGATGTGCTTGGGAAAGCAGCAGAGGTAGGACCAAGTAGATGGGCCCTGTACCCATGTGGCTGACTCCTGGCTTCAGACTTTCCGAGCTCTGGCTGCTGTGGTCATTTGGGGAAGTGAACCAGCAGTTGGAAAAGCTCTCTCTATTTCTCCTTCTCTCTGCCTTTTCTAACTCTGCCTTTCAAATAAACATGAATAAATCTTAATTTAAAAAAAGGTGTGGGTGGTGCAGTAGCCTAGTGGCTAAAGTCCCCGCCTTGCATGCACCGGGGTCCCATATGGACGCCGGTTCTAATCCCGGTGGCCCCACTTCCCATCCAGCTCCCTGCTTGTGGCTTGTGGAAAGCTGTCGAGGATGGCCCAAAGCCTTGGGACCCTGCACCCTCATGGGTGACCTAGAAGAGCTCCTGGCTTCAGATTGGCTTAGCTCCAGCTGTTGCCGTCTCGGGGGGAGTGAACCAGTGGATATAAGATCATTCTCTCTGCCTCTCCTCTCTGTAAATCTGACTTTCCAATAAAAATAAATACATCTTTAAAAAAGAAAAACAAGAAGAGACAGAAAGTCAATATACATTCATGCATGAGGGTGGACAATGCAACAGACTCGTGTCCCGATTAGGCCAAAATGTTGCCTTTGAGGAGACAGATGGGGTCAGGAAGAGGCCAGAGAAGGACCTGAAACATGATCCAGAGCAAAAGAAGTGCAAAGACACCCTGTCATCATCAGTGTCCTATATCAGATAGGGCATAGTGCCTTAGCTCAACTTACAAACAGGTGGAGTTTAGCATGCAGGAATCCTTCTGGGAATTTGATGGTGCCCCCAGGTACTGATTAACTTCTTGTGACCATCATGGCATCCTGGGTAAGAAATATGTGCATCCTGGGAAAGTGGCCGGGCATCCTAGATTGATAAACAAGGGAGTGGAGTTACAACTCTAGGCTGGTAGAAATTCTGGCTGCCCCGTTCTGACCTGACACCTTGCTCAGTTACTGTTTTCAAGGATCAATGGTTCTTTGCACCCAAATGTCAGAGTGAAATCACGTGAGGAGAGCATCCCCAGAGCCTGGAAAGTGGGTGCAGCTCAATGGAGTCATGGGAATCACATCATCAGAGGGGGGGAGCATGGAACCACCCAAGGGGACACATGACCCAAGACCAAAGAGATCCAGGATGTCTCCACACATACACAGCTGGACAGATGACAGCCCAGGGACCCAGGTGATTCCTCCTGTCCCACCACCACCCACTGCCTCCAACCTGGCAGCCCAGATACATGGACTCAATGCCAAGGAATGCAACAGCACAGACTGGACAAGCTTTCCTGCCACTTTGCAGAATGCATACTCCCATCAACATTAAGTGCACTAACAGGAAACGCTTTTTCTTTCAGCAGGGACCTGGGGCTGGCTGTGTGTGTGTGCCTGTTCCTCGGACAAGCTCCAGAAGTATGCATGGCTTTCCCAGGGAGGCCTGCCTGTGGCAGCCTAGTTGTAACCGTAATCTGCTTTGCTGGGCTATGTCATTTGTCAAGATGTCATCAGCTCTGGGCCCTAGGAGCCATCGGTAATGCCGAGGGAGGCAAGGCCGGGTGTACTAGTCTCTGGCCCTCCTTAAGTAGGTGGGCTTCTGTGGGCAGAGACTTTCAGCACAGGCACCTGCTTCCCCGGGAGCTGAACTTGACTTCCTTCCATAGCAAAGGAACTCCAAGGCTCCCAGCTTCTGCTGCTGCAATCCCGTGTCCCACATGGCACAAAAGTAATCCAGGCTTAATCCTGGCAGAAATGCATAGAGGGTATGCAATCTTCCTCCCTGTTGGCATCTTGCTGTCTTCTGCAGTTAACCCTGCCCCCGGCAGCTCCTGCTGGGTGCAGGCTGCCCTCTGACACCACCTCACCACACCTCGCCTCTCCCGTGCTCCCAGGTCTACACCCCCAGTGCTGCCACCCCTTGCTTGCTGACATGGATGGACAGATCAGTATATCTGACAATCTGCATCCTTGAGTCCCATCCCCTTCACACATACACACACACATCCCTTAGTTAATAAAGGACCCCGGTCTTCAACCCACTCAGGTTAGAGATCCAGGAGGCAGCCTCCATCACCAGCCTGTCCCTCTTACCTGCCCCTGTGCTACCGATTCTTCCTCCAAAGGGGACCCCAGCCCGTCACTTCCCTAGCCTGTCACTTGCTCCTTGGCCACCACCGTGACTTAAGCCATCACCAGCACCAATGGAGCTCTGTGCTGTCTCACTGTTTCTGCTCCTGTGCCTTCGATCCCTCCACCGCTCCGCCCAGAGCAGGGCTGAAACTATGCTGTGACTGATGCCCTTTCCTGAGGGCACCTCTCTGATGATAACCCAACTTGTTAGAATAGGGGCTGGCGACAACATTTCAGAACCATCAAAGCCACTCAGATAACACCCTCAGAAATATTTCCCTACATCGGAGTCTCTAACATATCATCAAATGACCATCCTCCACCCCCGGGTGCTGACGTAATTTGACCATAAGGGATAGTTCCTTCTACTTCCCCTGCAGTGGACATGGGAATAAAAATAAGAACTGAAACATTTGTCCCACACCCACCTTCCTCCAGACCTCAACCCTCCCCACCCTATCCAGATGCCTACATGGGTGTGTAGTCCTCTCAACTATGTAAACAACATTAAAATACATAATTAAACACATAAAATAAAAATTATTTGAGAAAAGAATAGGGGCTGGCATCATGGTTTATCAGGCTAAGCCTCCTCCTGAAGTACCAGCATCCTATATGAGTGCCAATTTGAGTCCCGGCTGTTCTACTCCTGATCCAGTTCCTTGCTAATATAGCTGGGAAAGCAGTATAGTAAGACACAAGAGCTTGCACTCCCGTACCCACATGAGAGACCCAAAAGAAGCTCCTGGCTTCTGGCTTCAGACTGCTCCAGCTTTGGCTATTGTAGTCATTTGGGGAGTAAACTTCTCTTCTTTCCTTCTCTCTGTAACTCTGCCTTTCAAATAAAGATAAATACATCTTTTAAAAAGAATGTAAGGGGGCCCAGCGCAAAAGACTTACCTTGCATGGGCCAGGATCCTATGTGGGCATGGGTTCATGTCCTGGCTTCCCCACCTCCCATCCAGCTCCTTGCTTGTGGCCTGGGAAAGCCGTAGACGATGACCCAAAGCCTTGGGACCCTGAATTCACTTAGGAGACCCAGAAGATGTCTCTGGCTTTGAAAAGAGTCAGCTCCGGCTGTTGAGACAATTTGGAGTGAGCCAGCAGATGGAAGACCTTTCTCTCTGTCTCTCCTTCTCTCTGTGAATCCGCCTTTCCAATAAAAATAAATATTTTTTTTTGATTAGGGGCTGGTGCTGTGACTCAACAGACTGATCCTCCACCTTCAAATACCAGGATCCCATGTGGGCGCTGGTTCGTGTCCCAGCTGCTCCACCACTTCCAATCTAACTACCTGCTTGTGGCCTGGGAAGACAGCAGAGGATGGCCCAAGACCTTGGTGTCCACGTGGGTGAACACAGGAGGCTCCTGGCTTTGATTTGGCTCAACTGCAGTCATTTGGGGAGTGAACCAGCAGATGGAAGACCTTTCTCTCTGTCTCTCCTTCTCTCTGTAACTTCGCCTTTCCAAAAAGAATAAATACATCTTGCAGTGATACCGGTCTGTGAGTCTTAGGGGCGAGGGGTCTGGCAGTGTCCAGCTCTCCTGGCCCGGGTCCTTGGGACCATCTGCAAAAACCGGTTCTCCTCAATGGAAAGGACAGCAGTGGACAGCACGCCCTGATGCACAGAGAGGCTATCATAGTCCATTGGGGCCTACAGAGGATATCTGGTACCTTCGCAGAGAAAGAAGAACAAAGCAAAATAGACAACTACCACAGCCAAGCGATGATAGGAAATAGCTGGGGGAATGGAGACTGTAAGGTCGACCGTGTCTGCCAATAGACATTGAAAGGGTTTCCTCATTCATGGATCGGTGAGATTGAGAACATTTCAGAACTATCAATACCACATGGGCAGAACCCTTGGAGCAAGCACATATCAGGATCCTGACTTGATATTAGATGGCCATTCCCCATCCCTGGGTACTGGGGCAGTGGGGAGGCTGGGTATGGCTCCTCCTCTTATCTACTCCCTTCCCCCAGAAATAGAAAGAAGAAATTAAAAAAATTTGGAAACAATGATTACACCCACTTTTCCTTAGCCTTCAATCCCTCCCACCCTGATCAACTATGTAAAAAATCATCAAAAATTAAAAAAATGTTTAAAAGATTTTAAAAAAGAATAACACCCACACTCCTGGAAAGGCCTATAAGAACCCCAGGTTCTGCCCTCCACCACCTACCTCAATCATGTCCTCACCATCCCAGTCCTCCATTCTCTGTTCTACCCCACTGCAGCCACTCTGCCCCCTAGCTCTTCTCTGCAAACATCAAATCCACTCCCTCCACTTGTGCCTGGTGGCCACTTGTTGCTCTGCCTGAGGTCTCTTGGTGGGTCCTTCCCACAGATCAGGCTCAGCACAAACAATGAGAGACGGGGCTTGACCATGCTGTCCTGATCAAGCCTGTCTGCTTCTCTCCACCTCGAGAGTCCCGTAAGATGGCACACACCTCTGGGGTGCCTATGACAGCCCCCCAGCGAGTGAGCAAAAAGTGAAATCCTTTCCGTTCCTATTATTTTTCTCTCTAGTTTACAGCACATACATCTTGTGCATACTACATGATGCATTAGTCTAATGTGGTACGTGCATACTACTTATAAACGATTACAGAAGCATATGTCTAAATTATACATGCCAGGTGCTGAAATTGTTTTCATGCTTGTTCATTTATTTTTATTTATTTATTTGAAGAGTGACAGGGTGGAGAAAGAGAGAGAGGAGAGAAAAAAAAGAGAGGAGAGAGAGAAAGAGAGAGAGAGATTATCCATCTACTAATTCACTCTCCCAATGGCGATAACAGCCAGATCTGGGCCAGGCTAAAGTCCGGAGCCAGAAGTCTCATTCAGGTCTCCCACATGGGTGGCAGGGACCCAAATACTTGGGCTGTCTTCCACTGCTTTCCCAGGTGTGTTGGCAAGAAGCTGGATTGGAAGCACAGCAGCCAGGACTCAAACTGACATTGTAACAGAGGATGCTGATGTTGTAGGCAGGGGCCCCAGGAAAAATTTCTGGTAAAGGTATGCAATCAAATAACTGGAAGGGGTGGGTGTTTTGTTTTGGTGATTAAAACACATTTTGGGATACTTACAACTCATGTCTCAGTGACTGAGTTCATGTCTCAATTCCACTCCCAATTCCAGTTTCCTGACAACGTGCACCCTGGGAAGCAGCAGGTGATAACCCAAGTGCTCAAGTGCCTGAGTCAAGGTTGAATTCCAGGATCTTCGTTCCGGCCTGGCTGTCCCAATCCTGGCCACTGTGGGAATTTGGAAAAGGAACTAAAGAGTGGGAGATATTTCTTTCTCTCTCTCTCTCTCTCTCTCTCTCAAATTAATCAATCACTTAAAGTTCAAAATAAAAGGCTGACCAGTGCAGCAAGTTATCATATGTAATGGCAGCATCCAATATAAGCTATGGTTCAAATCCTGGCTGCTTCATTTCAGATCCAGCTCCCTGCTAATGTGTCCAGGAAAGCAGCAGAGAATAGCCCAAGTGCCTGGGCCCCTGCCTCCCATGTCAGAGCCCTGGAGTTCCATGCTCCTGCTTTAGGTCTGGCCATCGCCATCATTTGGGAAGTAAACCAATGGATCTCTCTCTCTCTCTCTCTCTCTCTCTCTCTCTCTCTCTCTCTCTCTCTCTTTCTCTCTCTCTCTCTCTCCCTCTCCACCTCTCTGTCACTCTACTGATTTCCCCATAGTGTTACAACAGTATAGTACTTTATAAGGAGTTATAATTCCATCAGTCTGTTATTTAAGTGTGCCCTTGCTGGTACAGACAATGTCAGACAGTCCGTCATCTCATCATCTGGATCATCCCTGTCTCTGCCTAGGATGTACACTCCATGCAAGACTCCTGTTTTTTTCATGCAGTGCTGTCTGTGCGACCAGCACCTGTTCAATGACCACTTGCTGCCTGATTGAATCCGTGGGGGAATGAATGAACAGTGCTTCCAAGTACCCAGTGGAAAGGCAGCCAGCTCCACCTCACTGTTTTCAAGGCCCAAGAAAGCAGCAAATAATGAATCTGTGGGAGAAAAAAAAATCCCTTATGGGAACCTGGGCAAGTTTCAGGGCCTTTTATCCCTTTTCCAGATCATTTCCTTGCCTCCACCTGTCAAAAGTTTTCAGCTAACCTAGATGCCAGAATTGGACAAACAGCCTTCAGGACATCACTAACGCCTCAGAACAAGCTATTGTCTTTAGATAGTATTTATTATTTGAAAGGCAGAGTGACAAGGAAGGGAATGGGGTGAGACGGAGGAGAGGAAGCAAGCAAGAGATCTTTCATGTACTGATTCACTTCCCAAACGGCCATAACAGCTGGACATGGTCTGGGCTGAAGCCAGGAATCTGAACTCCATTCACATTGGCCCTGCGAGTGACAAAGGCCCAAATACCTGCTGCCTCCCAGACACATTAACAGGGAGCTGAATAAGACGTGGAGCACCTGGTACTCAAACTGGTACTCCAACGGGAGGCCAGCACTGTAGGTGGGGACTTAACACATTGAGCCACCATGCTGGTCCCTCGAATAAACTTGTTTAATGCATTACCGACATCCAGGAGTTTGGCTTCGAGCAGCACTATTGAGATTCAGAGCTATAGTCCCAGCTTAGCTATATGTTGTTTTTGCAGTCATGTGCAAGTTCCAGACCATCTTTCAAGTCTCTTTTGTAACCAAAGAGGTGCTGGGGGTAGAGCAGGCTTTGGGATTTCTTTCATCTTCTTACCTGAAAATCATTCCAAATTCCTAGCAAAGGGGTGGCCATTCAGCACAGTGTGCAGCTGACAATACAGATGCTCCCATCCCACGCCATGATGTGTGCATCTGGGTCTTGGCTTCACTCTCACTCCATCTTTCTGCAGGTGCACTCCCTGAGGGGCAGCAGGTGATGGCTCGCGTACCTGTGTCCTTGGTAATCACCTGGGGAAACCTGAACTGCATCCTGGCTCCTGCCTTTGACTGGGCCCAGCTCAGGCAGTGGCAGACTGCCTGAGGAATAAATCAGCAAGATGGAATCTCTCCTCTCTCCCTCTCGCACTCCTCTCTCCCTCTCAAATAAGTAAGAAGTTGATTCTTAAAAATTACAGAAAAGATGCTTGTATAAAGGACGATGTATGGTTTTACTGGTAACTGTGGATTGTGAAACACTTCTCCTGCTGGCCTTAGCTTTTGCTCTCTCTCCATATCTACCCATACCCGGTTATTTTGAGTCACTGCAGAACAAACTCCCCGCGCTGTTATAAATGCATTGGCATTTTCCAGAGTAAAGATACTCTCCCAGCTACAGCGCAGTCATCAACTTGGGTCAGTTTCACATTGAAACAACATGTTATCTAATCTCCCATGCACCTTTTCACCACTCCTTCCTCTGCTGGAGCCTCGCATGGAATCCCGACGCACAGCCCAGAGGAAAGTGGCAAAGCTCAGGGCCGGCACCGTGGCATAGCAAACTAAGCTTCCACCTGTGGTGCCAGCATCCCAACTGAGGGACAATGGGAGTTCTGGCTCCTCCACTTCCAATCCAGCTCTTTGCTGATGGTCTGGAAAAGCAGCGGAGGCTGGCTCAAGAGTCTGGGTCCCTGCGGCCTTGTGAAAGACCCAGAAGAAAGGCTCCTGGCTTCATACTGGCCTAACTCTGGCTCTTACAGCCATTTGGGGAGGGAAGCTCTCTCTATATCATCTTTCTATCTATCTATCCTCTCTATGTAACTCTGCCTTTCCAATAAAAAAATATAAATAAATCTTTAAAGAAAAAGAGGAGGGGCTAGGCATGGTGGCATACTGGCTAAAGTCCTCCCAGCAGCCCTGCTTCCCCATCCAGATCCCTGCTTGTGGCCTAGGAAAGCAGTCGAGGATGGCCCAAAGCCTTGGGACCCTGCACCCGCATGGAAGACCTGGAGGAAGTTCCTGGCTCCTGGCTTTGGATCAGCACAGCTCCAGCTGTTGCAGTCAACTGGGGAGTGAATCATCGGTTGGAAGATCTTCCTCTCTGTCTCTCCTCCTCTTTGTATATCTGACTTTGAAAAAAAAAAAATTTGAAAAAGAAGAAGAGGAGGAGGAGGAAGAAGAAAGTTTACTGGCAGGAGGGACTCCCTGATGCCTCTGCCACTAATGACCACAGACTTGGTGCTCTCTGACAAGGAAACTGGGCTAAAGCCAGTGTTGGCTCCAGGGAGGTGTCTGTTCCCCCACCTCTCCCAGCTCCTAGAGGCCGCCCACCTGCGCTCTTGGCTCACAACACCTGCCCCAAACCATGTCTTCCCACTCCCTGCTTTGACCTGCTGCCTTCCTCTGCTAAGGACCTCTTGGGCTCCCCGTAATCATCTCTTCCCAACACCCCATCCCCAAGAACCTTCACTTCATTACGTCTAGCTGAAGGCCCCACCATTTGCTGTTGCAGGGCCACACAGCCAGGAAGTCACAGGAGAGCCTGGCGATGCTGTTCAGTCTGTGGCATGCTGTTGGATTCAGCCTCGCCCTGCCTCAACCATTGCAACCATTTCAGGAGTGAATTGCCAGATGGAAAATCTCTCTCTCTCTCTCTCTCTCTCTCTCTCTCTCTCTCTGTGTGTGTGTGTGTGTGTGTGTGTGTGTGTGTGTGTGTGTGTCTGCCTTTCGGATAAGTGAACAAAGCTAAATGCAAGTATGAGAGCTAACGATGTATAAAGACCATACTTGACGTAGTTCCTAAGGTCCCCCACATCTCCACAAATCCTGACTCCATCTCAGCCGCCAGAAGGACGAGGGCTGAAGGGGTGTCAGTTTTCTGTCCTGCTCCCTTTTCCTCCTACAGCTACAATTCACGTTTGGCCCATTTTGTAAGACAAGTAATTAATACCTTTCAAGTCTTACCTTTTTTTTTTTTCCTCTTCAGGGTATCCAAAGGTTCTTTACTGAAATCGATTGTACGTAAAAAGCTGCTTAAATGGCCCTGAAATGAGTTTCCTCTCCAGCTGAGCAACAGAGACCCAGTGAACCTGTTCAAGCACACCTCGGCGTACGTTAAATGGATTCAAAGGCGGGGCTCTATGATTGTAATGACTGTGTCTGGCAGGAGAGCAGGGGAGAAAGCAGAGAGTGAGACTGGCATTTGCTTCTCCCAGAGCCCTGCTCGCTGCAGCAATAGGCTTGGGAGGACAGAACAAGGAGACACAAAAGCCCAGCCTGGAGACAGACGGAGCCTTTCTTGGGGAATAGGATGGGATAACAGCTCTTTCTGGTCCTCAGAGCTCCAGCCAGCCCCTGATGGACACAAGCAGGTGCGCCTAGAGAAATGCCCACAGAGAAGATGCTGTAAGCACCAGGGTGTGGCCTCATGGTGGACAGAACCCAGGCAAGCTCCTGTCCCCAACCACAGCTACCCTTATGTCAGTTGTGCCCTGAGATGCCCAAGCTTTGGGTCTCTTCTGTCATCTGTCTTTTCCAGCTTCCCTTTTAAAAGTATAAGGGCTGGCATTGTGGCGCAATGAGTTAAGTCGCACCTGTAATACCAGCATCCTCAGTGAGAACCGGTTCGAGTCCCTGCCGCTCCACTTCCAATCAATAATTTTTTTGAAAAAAAAATTTACTTATTTTTTTTATTGGAAAGGCAGATTTACAGAGAGGAGAGACAGAGAGAAAAACCTTCCGTCTGCTGACTCATTTCCCAAGTAGCCACAATGGCCTTTCCGAAGCCAGGAGCTTCTTCTGGGTCTTCCACGTGGGTGTAGAGTCCCAAGGCCTTGGGCCATCCTCTAATGCTTTCCCAGGCCACAAGCAGGGAGCTGGATAGGAAGTGGAGCATCCAGGATGCCAGCAGCACATGCAAGGTGAGGACTTAGCCACTGAGCCATCACACTAAATGAATCACTTTTTTTAAATGCCTTGCATCACACACCACTGCCAGCAGCAGAAACAACCCAAATGCCCATCAGCTGATGAGTGGGATAATCAGGTGTGAAATCGCTGCACCACGCAACAGCACTCAGCTATCAAAAAGAATTAAAGATCGACATCTGATGTGGCGTGCACGGAGCTCAGGAAAGTTGTGCTAGCTGAGGGAAGCCGGTGTACTGTGTGACCCCATTTATGTGAAATATCCAGCATCAGCACACCTCATTGAGAAAGTAAACTAGAGCCTGCCCACGGTCTCGGCTCCTGGCAGGCGGAGGGTGGTTGGAGAAGGAGGCCAGCGGGTGCCAACTGGGAGAGTGGGAGACTTTTGGAAGAGCCAATCATGAGCCTGGGAGGAAGAACAAACCAAGCAGAGGGCATAGCCACGGCAATGGCTTGGAGATGGGAGCAAGGCTGCATCGTTCAGAGGAGGGCAAAGGCCAGTGTGGCCAGATGTGGAGGGAAGCTGGGGTGAAGGTGAGAACGCAGAGGGACATCACAGGAACACAGGGCTGAGACTCCACTTCCAAGATTAAGATTGGGCACTGGAGGACCTGGGGTGGTAGTCTAGCGGCTAAAGTCCTCGCCTTGCATGCACCGGGATCCCATAGGGGTGCCAATTCTAATCCTGGCGGCCCCATTTCCCATCCAGCTCCCTGCTTGTGGCCTGGGAAAACAGTCGAGGATGGCCCAAAGCCTTGGGACCCTGCACCCATGTGGGAGACACAGAAGAGGCTCCAGGCTCCTGGCTTCAGATCGGTGCAGCTCCGGCTGTTGCAGCCTCTTGGGGAGTGAATCATTGGACAGAAGATCCTCCTCTCTGTAGATCTGACTTTGCAATAAAACTAAATAAATCTTAGGGGAAAAAAAAGATTGGGCATTGGAGCAGTCATCACCCCCAGGACACAGCTCTGTGAGATCGATTTTCCAGCCCTGTTCCTAACTACAGCCCCAGGACCAGGCGCACAACAGGTGCACAACACAGGATCTTTCAGCAAACCCAGGAGCCAGGGGAAGGAATCCTGGGCCTTGGTCCCTCAGCTATGGCCTGGGGCTGGGAGCTTCAATATTCTCCATCCCGGAAGGGTACCACTCAGAGCCAGGGTCAACAACAGCCCTGTGGAAACCCAGGAGCCGGCACGCTGCGAGTTCATCTTCACCCGGGTTGTAAAGTCGCAAGCCCCTTCTTACCGAGTGTTGATACTATTTCAAGAGGCCGCTTGCGACTAGCTGCCATGACGACAATGTCTCACCTGGTTCTCTTTGTTCACAGAGCACTAAAAATGCTGTGTGATGTCATTGGCTTCTTCGGCATGGAGGCTCAGCTTTCTGGAATGTTCTCTGCTCCAAATGAGCAGGAACAGGGAGATAAACCATTGCCCTCGTTGCTGCTCCCAGCAAAAACTGCTGCTTCCTGGCTGCTGGCAACTCCCAGGGGGACTTAGTGATGGAGAATGTGTCGCCCAGGGCCACCCTGAAGTGCTGCTTCAGCTCTAAAGAAGGACGTGAGGGCAGGGAAGCAGGCCAAACGCCTGGGTGGCTTCCAGATGCTCTAAATGTTCAGCAATGTGACCCAAAGGCAAGCATCAGGGCCCTGCTTCCCCTTACACAGGGCTCCCCAAGTTCACTGGACAGAAGAGCAGGTGTGGGGCTGGCATTTGTGGCATAGCAAGTGAAGCCATCTGCAATGCCAGCAGCATCCTATGTCGGTGCACCTGTTTGAATCTCTAATTCCAATCCAGTTTCCTGTTAACACAAAGCAACAGAGGATGGCAGCAAGGACTTAGGCCCCTACACTCTAAGTACTTACCCTCTCAATGTGGGAGGCTTGGAGGGAGTGCTTTGTAAATATTTTTATTTAGTTAGTTGAAAGCCTGAGTTACGGGGGAGAGAGAGAGAAGGAGAGAGGGAGAGAGAGAGAGAGAATGCTTTATCCACTGGTTCATGCCCCAGATGACCACAATGGCCAGGGCTAACCCAAGCTGAAGCCAGGAGCCTGGAATTCTACCCAGTTTCCTCTGTGTATGGCAGGGGCCCAGGTCTTGGACTATTATCATCTGCTTTTCAGGTTATTTTTTTTTTAAGATTTATTTCATTTTTATTGGAAAGGCAAATATACAGAAAAGAGGAGAGACAGACAGGAAGATCTTCTGTCCGATGATTCACTCCCCAAGTGACTGCAACGGCCAGTGCTGTGCCGATCCGAAGCCAGGAGCCAGGAACCTCCTCCAAGTCTCCCACGCGGGTGCAGGGTCCCAAGGCTTTGGTCCATCTTCAACTGCTTTCCTAGGCCACAAGCAGGGATCTGGATGGGGAAGTGGGATCACCAGGATTAGAACCAGTGCTCATATGGGATTCCAGCGGATGCAAGGTGAGGACTTTAGCCACCAGGCTCCTGCGCCTTGCTCGCTTTCCCAGGTGTATTAGCAAGCATCTGAATTGGAAGTGGAGCAGCTGAGACTTAAAGCAGCACCCATTTGACGTGCTGGTGTTGACAGGTGATGGTTTAATCTGCTGCACCACAAAGTTGGCCCCCAAAATAAATCTTCAGTTTTTTTTTTAAAAAAGCGATCATTGCTTCTGACCTCAAGCCACCTGCACATGTTGGATATGTACCTCGTACAAGAAGTGCGGACAGGCATCAGAAGACAGTACCCAAACCCACCCCAATCAGGAAACAGGAGAGAGAAGGCAGCCCTAGAGTTCTTGAGATGAACAAAGCCGTGTCTCTGTAAGACAGGACAGAGCAAGTTCTTCCGCTATAGCTCAGCATGCCAAGTCCCCCTGACACCTTTCACTGCCACCTCTGGGGTCCTGCCTCTTGCTTGCTATCTGGAGAAGGGGAGAGCCTCAAGAATTCTCTTTCATTTCACACCATTAATAACTCAGCAGCACGACCTGAAATATTGATGGGCACAGGCGCCAGCGCGCTCCTGGCAAAAGGAGGTGGGTCACGGCGATTTGCAATGCTGCTGCAAACAGAGCCACGAGTGGCAAAGGGCAACTCTTGCTGGAGGAGCCCCAGGAACCAGGGGTCCCTCCAGGCCCTAAGAAAGAGAAGGAGGAATGAGCAGTGCTAACTCTGCAACCCTCTTATTTGTCTTCTCCCCTGTTCCCAAAGGTGTTCCCCCGTGCCCAGCTACAATGCGCCTAGTCCAGACTGGGCACCTACACTGCATCTTCCAACAATGCAGGTTTCTGAGCGTTCCCCACCTGCTGCCAGTTCGCAGTCAGCAGACAGTATGTTCAAGCTGTGGCTTAGCCATGATGCCCCAGGTGACCTGGTTGGGGGAGGGTGTCACTTGGCGTCTCTGCAACTCCTCTTCCTCACATGGAAGCAAGGAGCTTTGAGCACATTGTCCCTATAGCTGTTCCCAATTCCATGGTTGTAATGGGACAGATAATTCTAAGGTTTTCCAAGAGACAGAGAGAGAGAGTAACAGAGATGCAGGACAAAAATAAAGGCAGGGAATGCAATCCCAGCTGAAAATGTGAATAAGAATAACCATACAATCAGATTGCACTCACTATGACCACCTTTACTGGTGGACAATTTTATACCCATTTTAAAGAGACCACTGAGGCACCAAGAACCTCACTAATTTACTACACTTAAGCCTCTACAGTGGTAGAATGAATGTCCCACCCAGGAAGTTGGATTCGCCAGCCCAGGCCAAGCTGATGATATTTTACCCACATATGTTTACAAAACACCTGTCATATATCTGAATGATGACTTGGAAGCCTCACCAAGGGCCAAGGATCCTGCCCCGTGGGGAGAGGGCCACTTAGGAGGCACTTGTCCTGTACTGGAACAACCAGGCTTCAGTTCCTGTTCTCCTTCTCCTCCAGCTGCCTGCCCACTCGCCTCCCCACCCACACAACCAAGAGGGGAAAGGCAAGGGTGATGGCCGACGTCCTTGAGTGCCTGCTGATCTGGGCAGGCGGACCTGAATGTGTGACAGCCACGGTCAGCCTACCACAGAACAAGCCCTGATCAGCTGACCCAGTTTATGACAGCCTGGCCTATACCACCCAAACACCTTCTGTCAATCACCAGGACCCCCTCCATCTCTTATAGTGGAAACTACAAGTTGTGCCATGTTGCAAGCACAGAACCAGAGCATAGAACATCCAGGCTACAGGATGTGATCTTTCAGCAGTATAACAAAATTACCATGAGAAGAGTTGGGGAGCGGTTCACTCCCCTCACATTCCTGACACCAGTATTTTCAAAACAGAGCAGAATGCAGGTGATATTCAAACCCAGCCCCTTTTTAATATCCAATTAAGCCCTGACCCCAGATACCAACTCTCTGTGTTTACCAAGGGTATAACAGGGTAACCTTGGAGCTGGTGCAGTGGCTTAACTGGATACTTTGCTTGCAAGCAAAAAAAAAAAAATAAATCTTTTTAAAAAATTGATCAGCCAAAACTGTCTTAAAAAAGAACAGCATTCTTGGAAGTATATTACTACTCAATTTTAATTTTTTAAAAGATTTATTTATTTATTTTTGAAGTCAGAGTTACCAGGAAAAACAGAGAGATCTTCCATGTGTTGGTTCATTACCCCAAATGACCCCAATGGCCAGTGCTGGGCCTGGCTCATTCCAGGAACCAGGAACTTAACTCAGCAACCCAAGCACTTTTTCCCAGGCCATCATTCATGGATCAGAAATAGAACAGCTGGAACAAGAAAGAGAGTTCATGGGCCTGGCACAGTAGCCTAGCAGCTATAGTCCTCACCCCCTTTTTTTTAAAGATTTATTTATTTTTATTGGAAAGGCAGATACACAGAGAGGAGAAGAGACAGAGAGGAAGATCTTCCGTCCGATGGTTCACTCCCCCAGAGGCAGCAACAGCTGGAGCTGAGCCAATCCGAAGCCAGGAGCCTGGAGCTCTTCCTCCAGGTCCCCCATGTGGGTGCAGGGTCCCAAGGCTTTGGGCCATCCTCGACTGCTTTCCCAGGCCACAAGCAGGGAGCTGGATGGGAAGTGGGGCCACCGGGATTAGAACCGGCGCCCATATGGGATCCCGGGCATGCAAGGCGAGGACTTTAACCACTACGCTATTGCACCGGGCCCTAAAGTTCTTGCCTTGAATGTGCCGGGATCCCATATGGCAGCCAATTCATGTCTCAGCGGCCCCCACTTCCCACCTAGATCCCTGCTAGTGACCTGGGAAGGCAAGTCCAGGATGATCCATGGACTTGGGACCCTGCACCCATGTGCGAGACTCAGAGCAAGTTTCTGGCTCCTGGCTTCAGATTGGCTCAGCTCCAACCATTGTGGCCTCTGGGGAGTGAATCATTGGACGAAAGATCTTCCTCTCTGTCTCTCCCCCTCTCTGGATATCTGACTTTGCAATAAAAATAAGTAAGCCTTTCAAAAAAAATGTCTATATAGGATGCCAACATTACAGGCAATATTTTGCCTGCTACATCACAATGCTGGCCCATAGAATTTTTTTAAATTATTGATTGTTTTTATTTTTGATGACTTTTACATAGCTGATTAGGGTGGTTAGGGTCTAGGGTTACAGGAAGGTGGGTGACCAGGCAAGGAGTGAGTGTTGTGCACCTGTGTTAAGAGCAAAATAACACACGTGTATGCACGCTGATTGCTGGATCACCCTGATTTGCAGAGCTGGAAAGCCAGTGACTCCAGCTGTTGGGTTCAGGGGCAATAGGTGGAGGAATAGAGGGGCTTGTAGTTCAGGTCAAGAGTTTCATCAGTCAGGGGAAACACTCTGCCAGATCGCTTCCTGTTGGAACACAGCCTTCAACCACCTGCACACGGCAGGGTGACTGTCTGAGGGAAGTGGTCGCCCAGAGTATCCAGCACTGGGCTTTTGTACACCTTAGGCACGTGCATGTGACTGTAGGGCATGGTACTCATCCTGTCGGGCTGAGACAGGGTGTGAGGGGTTCCCCGTAGGGCATTCCAGACACTCCCCGCTTCACTTTGTGACTTCTGCTCTGCCAAACCTTACACCAGACATGGCTCAGAATCACCAAAATTACATCAGACATGGCTCAGAAGCATGCAAGTCACCTGGGATTTGAACAAATCAGCTCTCCTCAAGAATCCCTGAGAAGGGAGTCCCCATCCTAACCAGCACCTCTTGAGAAATGTTGAAGAAGGTCTAACGCTGAGCCTCAGCACCACTCGTTCTGTGCTCACTCCGCTCTTCTTGCTCGTTCTCTTACGCTCCAGAGAACCCCAGAGGCTCTCACTGCCAACACCCTGCTCTCCCCTCACTCCCACTCACACAGCCTCTCTCTCTTCCCTCTCCAAATGCATTCCTCACCTAAGCGGACATCTTCCTCTCTCAGCTCCTCCTTATGCAATTCATCCTGACCTTTCTCGTTACATCATTGTCTCTCCTCTCCAGCGTACCCTTCTCTGACTATGGGAAAATTCTATCATCAGGAATGTTTCTTTAAAAAATATAAATCATAAAACAAGCAAAAGGTATCTTTTGGATATCTTTCATCCACCGATGCCCTCCTCCAAATACTTGCAAAAAACTATGGCTCAAGTGTTGAAGCCAGAAGCTTGGAATTTCATCTGGGTCTTTCTTGCGGCTGACAGACTCAGTTACTCGAGCCAACGTCTACTGCCTCCCCGGGAGCACGTTAGAAGAATGTCTGTTCAGAAGCAGTCAGAACTAGAACTCAGAAACTCCAAATAGCAACTTGAACACTGCTCCAAACGCCTGCCTCCAGAGGATGTCTCTAAAGACAGGATAGCATGGGGTAAGGTCTGGGTCACGCAACAGATGGGAAAACGGAGGGGCTTGAGACTGTATTCTGCTCATAGAACAGGGGAGGCGAAAGTACAAGGCTAGGAACTTCAGACTTTAGTCATTAAGCTGCTGATTGACCTCGCTTTGAACACAGCAGGAGAGATGGTTTGCATCCCATATAGTTGGGTAAGTGCATGCTTGCTTACTCCAGCACCCTCCTGGTGAAGATCCCAGGAGCCAGCACAGGTAGCCTCACATGAGGAGGTCCCTGCCAGCTCTATCCAGACAGAGCTGGACAGAGTTCCCAGTTCCCAGGTTGGACCTCAGGCCAGTCCTGGTTGACTCACTCACTTGTTCGCTTTTTCAGTCTGTTGGCCTTGGTCACTTTATCTCTCAAAGGAAGGTTTATCGAATACATGTTAGTCGTTCTTACCCCCCAGGATGTCATGGTAAGTGCAAAGTTCTCAAGGTCAAGGTTGGGAATTGGACTTCCTGCACAGGGAACTATTCTGCTGGCCACATTCACATCAGACTCCTTTTCCTGTCACCTCTCTCTCTCTCTCTCTCTCTCTCTCTCTCTCTCTCTCTCTCACACACACACACACACACACACACACACACACCATTCATTACAAGGGGCCTGAAAAGCCTGAAGAATAGCTTCACTCCGACAGGTGTTTTTACCTCTGACACATGACAGCATCCTCTCCCCGATGGAAGTGAAGACCAAGTTGTAAGCACTTCCTCTTGAAGCTCTAGTGAATCCTTTCTATATAGGAGCTTTGTGCTTTCCACCCTCCACCCGGTTCATCCATTTCTAATGATTTTAAGTCTTTCTGTTAAGTAGTTTTCTTCCCAGATTGTTCTTGGAAAACCAATGCGTTCACAGCTGTGTCTCTCGGCAGTATGAGCTGTGACTCTGGTTATGGCTTCCCAAACACTGTCATTACACATTATTCACTCCTACCCACAGTGGTGACGGGAACATCCCACATCCTGTATAGGGCAGCTGGGATCCTGGTTCATCCGTGGTGCCAAACCTGGAAGCCAGGAAGCTGGTGAAAATCCATGCCTCTCCTACTTAGAGTTGGTCATTTACATTTTGTACCTTGGAAAAGATCCCCCCCACACACACACACTTGCTTTTAGTTAGGTTTCAGAAAGAGGGGGCTACTATACACCCAGTCCTTTGCAGTGAAGTTGAGAATCCAATAGCTCCATAACAGCCAGACCATTTCCTCCTTTGCTAACGGGCATAAATCAACCCCAGGGCATAAATCCTAATGGGGCTATCATGTCATACTCTATTGCTCTGGCAGACCCGAGCACCACAATGATGCAAAATGAACACAGGCAGGGCTGGAAGGTTTCTCCCCTCTGCTAGGAAGGCAGATGCTCTGGAGACCAGTTCCTTGGCATCTTCGTATTGCCCCTTGCTGCCTGTCTTTGGTAAGTGATGACGGCTAGTACTTTGCAATCGTGACAAATCTGAGCATCCGAGAGACACAGATTCAGCACCGGGACACGTGCAAAGTGCTGATCCAGCTCTGCCAGGGCCTGCCCGCAGAGTCTCACCGTGGGAGAGCATTTATAACACCTTTGTGGTGTCAATGGGAGTAGCCCCATTTCCCATCACTTTGCGGGGAAAGACTGAAACAGAAGCAGACACAAGATGAAAGTTCCTCTCTTCCCTCTTAGTGGGTTGCACCAGGCTGGGACTCAGGGTACCTCTCTGTGGGTACTCTGGGAGTGGGCAGGGGGCAGGGGGCAAGGCCATGGAAACCTTCCTGTGCCCACTGGATGCCAGTGCCATGTGCCAAGGGAAACCCTGGATGGTCCACAGCAGAATTCCACGCTGGCTCATTTGCTCAGAGAGCAGGTTCTGTTGGAAGGGTGCCAGCATAGTTCAAGCCATTACAGCAGAGGCAGAAAGCTTCCGGCCGGGAGCACAAGAGCTCTGGCAACCTCAGTAGCAGAATTCATGCAACGTCTCTTTTGGAGGCTGCCAGAAAAGGGCTCCTGGCGCCTCTGTAGATCTATTCACGTCCCTGAGTCTGTGTTGAATTCCCAGAAGAGAGAATTGCCTTGATGGAACAGGGGAAGGCCCCCGCCTCTTGGAAAACCCATGTGGCCAGGAGCCAACAGGATTCACTAGGCTAGCTTCAGCTAACTGCCCATCACCCTGGCCAAGGGTGGACCAGAAGATCCCGCAGAGCAGTCTATCTCCAGAAGGGCACGGAAGAAGTGGTGGTGGCCAGCAACCTCAATGACATCTGGTGGTCATGGTGTGACTCTGGACCATTTTTATCAAGCCATTATCCGCTCCTGGCAGAACCTGGAGTCTCAGAATTTAACCTTGATCCTATAGCCCATCCAGGCTCCAAATGGAGACAATTTGTTGTCATCAGAGACCCACCATGGGAACATCATGAGGATCCTTGAACAGGAGATGTGATGGTTCTAATTCTGTGTTAAACTCACGGTAAATTCTGTGCAGAACAAAGAGCACATGTCGGAAAGCAGGCTTGAAGAGGGGGACACAGGCACAGCTAAAGCTGGATGAGGGTGCTTGGTGGTATATAGAGAGCAGGTGCTGCTATTCCTGATGGGTGGTCAGGGACAAGGAAGAAGAAGAAAACTCAACTCTGGCTTTGGATGCTGAGTGGAAAATGGTGGTGTCCATGAAGATGGGTATGGATGCTAAGACATCTGGATGCCTGTATCAGGGGCAGAGTGAGAGGATGCGTCAGGGGAAAAGGTCCAGTCTGAGAATACAAGTCTGTGGGAAATGGAACAAAATGATGCTTGTTTCAATGCCAAAAAAAAAATCAAAAGATCGCAGAAAATGAATGCTAGAGGGGAAAAAAAACACTATGTATGGATTTCCCAGCATGTCTACACTGAAACAAACATACTGGGATGCCCCATGGTATTAAGACATCAGATTAAGTGTCCACCTGCTGTGCTGGCATCCCATAGGGGCACTAGTTCGCATCCCAACTGCATCACTTCCAACCCAGCTTCCTGCCAATGTACCTGGATAAGAAGCAGTGAATGGCCCAGGTGCTTGGGCCCCAACACCCATGTGGGAGGAGACCCTGAAGAAGCGTCTGGCTCCTGGCTCCAGACCAGTTCAGCTCTCTGTGTAAACTTATCCTTTTCTCTCTGAAAACTTATCTTCCAAATTAAACAAAATTAATAAATAAATAAAAGAAAACCTCTTAAAAAAATAACAGAAAATCTCTAATTCCAGGTACCATGAGAGGTACCTTCAAGTGTACGTAGGAGTCATCAACCTGCTGACATAAGCCGGAAGATGTAATCACCAGGGACAGAGGTCAGGATAGAAAGAGAGAGAGAGAGAGAGCAAGTCAGGTCTGAGCTGTGATGCTGAGGCCTTTGGTACAGAAGGAGCCACGAGCAGGAGTGAGGAGTAGCAGGCAGTGGGAGGAAGCCTGCATCCCGGAAGCTGGTAGCTGGGCACCATGAAAGAGGCCGATTCAGCTGTGACATCAGAGGTCCCCGGTCCCAACCTTCCAGGTTCCTGGAGACCACTCTCTAAGCTTACTCCTCCTAGGATCTCTGCCCATGCAGCCAGGATCCCAATGGGGGGGAATCAGACATTGGGGGCCACTCCCCCAGCCTCTGGCCTGTGTGTCCTTTATTCACTTTGCTTTAAGGGTTGTGTTTCATTTTTCAGCAACAGAAGAAAGGAAGAAGAATTTGAAGCTCAACTGCTGAGCTGGCTTTTGCAATTACATCCGTTATGTGGGCCCCCTCTCACTCCCTCCCATTCTTCAGGGAAACTGACAGTACAGCCTCCTCTGCCTGCAGGTGTGCCTGCCCCAGGATGCAGGCTTGTAAGGGAAGAAGACCCAGATGTTACTGAACTTCAAGCACGCTATGGTCCCGAGTAGCCAACTACTTCTGGTGCTCAACAGGAAACGGGGATCAGGGAATGGTGTTTTGCCTCAGCTGGCTCTCTGAGTTGCTCTAAGAGTTAAATTTAAAATGCTAAGATCTAAAGCACCTTCACATGAAAGAAATGAAGACAAGGGAGCATGTTGCTTTTCTGCCAGGGAGTCCAGCTGCTGAGTTCCCAGAGCCTGTGCCTATTTGGAAATAAAATTAACACCACTGAGAAGCAATGGTCAGAGTCAAGGAGACAGCTACTGAGTGGGCACACTCCCAGACCTACCTGCTCATGTTCAAAGGGAAGTGACTCTTCCAGGGGCAGCTGGGGGGGTGGGTACCAGCCAGTCCCAGAGTGGACATCAGAGTCAGGAGGCCTCAGGCCTCCTTACCCTGGCTCTAGTGGGTTCTCAGAGCTGATGGAAAACTTCAGGTATGAGCGGTCCTCTCTCACACACAATGAATGTGCCACTGACTGCAGGTGTCTTTGGTGGCTCATTGTCTCTGTGCTCCACATGTATCCAATAAACGCATCAACTTGCCAAGCTCAAATACAAAGAGACCGAAGGGTTGGCACCTGTAAAATAAGATGCTGACTTCCATAAGAGAATGTGGGTGCTGTTACCCGACAATCTCAGAACCATCTCTCAACATCATGCCATCGTACACTATAGATGTTCTTGTTGGTCTCTTTGAAGCTAACACTTTCGTAGCAATGGTAAATAGTAATGGAGTAATGTGTCTATATGAAAGAAAATCTTGCCTATCGATTTGCGTGGGGAGGAATGACTTGTTACAACAAAGCATCATGGTCAAAATGAAGTTTTTGTCTTCTTGCAGTTAGCCTATGCTGTTCAATGTGCATTGTACACTCATTTGTTCATTCATCAAGCACTGGTGGTGTGCAGGTGCTAGGTATGCAAGGGGGAATATGCATTCTGCCATCACAGGAAGCGACGGTGATGTGATACAGGGCGTGACCTAGAAATTGGAGGCTGATTATGCCAGTATTATCTGCAAGAAACACACCCACCGTGTAAACACTCAGAAGAAAAAAAGTTGCAAGATCAAAAAAGACATTCCAGACAAAAGCTAGCAGACATAAGCAAAGTCACTGAAAATAGAAACTGGGGGGGAAAAAACATGAAGAGAGATCAAGGAATCATTACATGGTGGTAAACAGTTCAATTGACTGAGAAGGCACAGCAATTTTAAACTTGCAAGCACCTAATAGCCTCCAAATACTTACAGAAAAAAAAAAACTCTGTTAGGAAGTATCGATTGGCAAATCCATCTTCATGAGGGAGTATTTGAATGCAATTCACTGCGTTGATCAAACACCGGTAATAGGTAGAGAAATGTGCACAATTATAGCCATTTTGTCAAGTGTTGTGGTTTGACCAGGATACGGTTCCCAAACTCATACAGATATCTAATACTGAAACCCTAAAGTTTTAAGTAATGATATTCAAGAGGCAGAAATGGAATCCAGGCACAGCATTCAAGAGGTAGGTCCGTTGGAACATCAAGGTGTGCCCATAGGAGGGAGTCCCAGCAAGAGAGTTGGCGAAAGATGCCACGTTGTGCTTCGCTGCTGTGTCTACCTCCTTATCCACCTTATGACCATGCTCTTGTCCTTGCTTCTCTCTGTCCTCACTAGAACCGCCAAATCAATGGAGCCTGCTGATTTTTGGAGCCGAAATAAGCCCCTGCCTTTGCAAGCAGAATGTGTCAGCTATTCAATTGTGGTCACGCAAAACTGACCGACACGGTAAGACCAGCTTATTTCCTATGTCAATCAGGCTGCAAAAATATTGCACTAGAGCAAATACCAAGTGCATCTAACAAGCTATTTGCATTATTGTCACAATCCCCTTGGAGAAGAGTTGGGTGTTATGAAGGTGACTCTGTATAATGCCATGGTGTCCTCCTTCAATACACACCTGAAGGGAATTTTCAACCATAGAATGAAGGAGACATGTGTGGGAAAGTCCTCGGCAACCTCGTTCATGCTAACCAAAAGCTGGAAACCATCCCAGGGTGCGCGGCAAGTAGGGTGGACAAACCACGGTGTGGTTGAGCACAGCAAGGCTCTACACAGTGAAATGGATCAACTGCCTTTGCTTTCTCCAGTCATACGGGTCGCCCCCCCCCCCCACAAATAACCAAAAGAAAGTTTGAAATGAGCTAAAGCTAACCAATAGATTGTTTCAAGGTGGCTCAGTGGATGGTACAACGACAAAGAAAGTCAAGGGATGGTGAATGTGAATGCAGAATCGTGGTTGCCTCTAGAAGACACAGATAGGAATGAAATGTGTTGCTGGAGAAGGCAACTTGGAAGTTTTCAAGGTGCTGGTGATGTTGTTTCTTAGCTACAGGACAGATACACACACCTAAGGGTCACAAAACTCACAACACAGCTTCCACCTGCTGCTCCCGGGACTCTAGCTGTCGGAACGCAACCGACACGCTGTGAGGGAGCCTATGCAACCCACGGTGGAGAGGAGCAGGAACGGAGGCCCCAACCCACAGCTCTGCAGTGGCAGCCCACAGTGCAAGTATCTCACCCAAAGGGGCTCCTCTTGCCTTCGGCTGCTGCTTCAGCTGTCACTCCCATGGGGAGCAGAGTGGTCCGTGCTGGGCTCTCCCCCACACAGCAGGTCCTTGAGTAAGGTGAGCAACTACTGTCGCTTTGAACCCCTGAGGGCTTGGTAGGACTGAGGAATATTGTTACACAGTAGTCGGTGATCAGAAAGGAAGCCTATTCCAGGCATCAAGAACAAATATGTGCAACTCCCGCTCAGCCGAGCTAACAAGCAGGTTGTTGCCTGGACAGTGTTAACAGTGGGGCAACAGAGGCAACAAGCCCTCACTCTGGGCCTGAGTTGGAACTCAAGCCTCCAGAAAATGAGATAGGGTACGATCAGGTTGTGCCAGGTGGTGGGCTGGTGTCTTCATTCGTATATGCTACTGTCACAGTATACCTGAGATAACAAATTGTAAAGAATGAGATCTAGTTGGCTAATGGTACTGGAGGTCGGGAAGTTCAAGGGCACGATGCAGGTGTCTGGCAAGGATGTTACCACTGCATTATGGAATGGCAGAAGGTGGAAAGGTAAGAGAGAAAAAGAAGGATGAGCTTGTTTTCACTACAAAGGCACTCTTACAGTAACATGTTGACTTCTGCGATAATGAACCGACTTCCACAATAAGAACATCCACTTGCCATTTTTTTTTTCTTAGGCCCTCACCTCTGACCACTGTTGCATCAGGGATTAAACTTCTGATAAATGAACTCTGGAGAACTCATGCAAACCACAGCACCAAAGAGAGGATGGACAAGAGACAAACCCCAGGAGATAACCAGAATCAGACAGCTAGAGGGTTCTCCAGGCAAGATAACATGATAGGCTCAAGTTTTAGCTATTTCAGCCAATGAGAAGGTCTTGAATTGACATGAGCTGCTTTCTTTGCCATACATGTCCCACCAGCTCTCCAGTGTCTGGAATCCTCCTCTTCCCCAGGCACTGGCTGCCCTGAGCCATAATGCAGAGGTGCCAACCTGGACCGTCTTTGGAAGACAACATCCCTCAAGTGGGGACCAGGTCCCAGGCCCCTGCTGAAGCAAGCCTGTCTCTGACCCTGTCCTCTTCACCTGAACCCACTCTCCTCTGCCCCGGTCACAGTCCCCTCTCTTCCCTCATTCTTCTTCTTCCTGTGTCTCTCACACCAGACCCCAAGGTCTTACACCATTCATTCTCTCCTCTTACACAAGGATGTCTCCTTGCCTAACAGCTCTAGACAGTGGCGATTGAGAGATAATGGGAAATAACACTTCTAGCGACAAGGACTCGGGACAAGATGATGGGGGCTTGGCAGGTGGGAGGAGGGAGTGAGAAGGATACAGGCAGAAAAGAAGCAGAGAGGACAGAATCGGAACAAAGAGCATCCCAGAAGGTCGCCTTACAGTGAGGCGGATTGGCTACTCCCTGGGGAACTCATTGGAAGGCCAAGATGAAAACGTGTTCCTGTGTTTATTCTTCCTCTGGGTTCTCTCTAGTGGCCCTCCATCACTCACTGCAAATCAAGTCTTAGTCTGGACTACCTGCTTGCTGTCAGCCTCTTGTTAGTCCAGTCATTGCCATGAATTGCCTTTAAGGAGGCTGTCCACCCGGGTGAGCAAATTGGGCTCATCTGAAGAATACGTTCACAAACATCACCCCTGGAGGAGCTGTGTCACAACCCCAAGTAACACAACACAAAGCCTCATGTACACGCAACGGGGCACCTCCATGATAGGCTACCCGCTCTCAGCTCTGCCTCTTCCGTGCCTCAGTCTTCCTGTTTCTCCAGGGACCCCCATCTTTTAGCATGAGATCTCCCTAATGCGGAAAGGAACCCAAGGCTGCATTTACAGGAGCACAGACCCCAGAAGGAAGCAGGTGAGAGCTGTGCAGAATGTTATCTTCATGGGAAAAAAGATACCCCAACAGGGTTCAAGGAAACATAAGGGGCTGGGGAGAGCCTGTCACTGGATGGCATCCCACTAAGATGGTGGTGGCTTGGGATGGCAGCAGTGACCAGAGTGGGCTGCCTGGAAAAGGGAAGTGTAGACAAAGTCATGTGAATGCCTCAATTCCCATGAGGACTAGTGCTAGCCTGGGGTTATTTAAACCAATAGAGCGACAAAGATTCCACCTTGCAAGCCTGGAGAACAAGTAGAGAGAACTAAGACCAGAAAGGGAAAATCAGCTACCAGGAGAATGTTTTCTGCTCTTAATATAAGGATGAATTTCCATGGTCTGTCTGTCTTTTTCTTTCTTTTTTCTAAAAGAGCAAGCTACCAATCCTTTGTTTCAATCCAGAAATATCCACGAATCAGGGACATCCAAGGATTGGCCAGGTCGAAGTCAGGAACCAGGAGCTCAACTTGGGGCTCCCATGCAGGTGGCAGGGACCCAACGACTTGATCCAGCACATGCTGCCTCCCAAAATTCTGCATTGGCAGGAAGCTGGAATTGAGCATGTCAGCAGGGCTCCAGACCAAGGACTGCAATACGGAGAGCGGGCATCCCAAACAGTATCTTAAACGCTAGATCAAAAGGCTCACCCCAAGGATGAACTTTTTAATACCAAGGTACTTTCCTAAAATGGGAAAAACTGCCTCAAGGGTGATGAATCTCCTGTCACTACACGTGTGGAAGCAAGGGCTCCAAGGGCAAAGTCATGAGCATGTGCTTCATGGCTGAAGGTTTCTAGGACTTACTTATTTGAAAGGCAGAATCAGGGTAGGAAGAGATCTGCCATCCGCTGATTCATTCCCCAGATTGCCACAACAGCTAGGGCTGGGCCAGGCCAAAGTCAGGAATTAAGATTCCATCCAGGTCATCCACATGCATGCAAGGACCCAAGGACGTGAGCCAACTTCTGCTGCCTTCCCAGGCACATTAGCAGGGAGCAGCAAGGGAAGTGGAGCAGCTGGGACTCACACGGGCATCCCACATGGGCTTAACCCATGATGCCACAACACCAACCCCCAGATAGTTGAATTTTTCAGTTTTTATTTTAATGCCATCCTGGAGCATGCTGTGTTGCTGTAACAAAACCCGAGACTGGGTAACTTACGAAATATATTTATTTAATCATGATGCTGACAACTGAAGGAGATGGAAAAGAGTCCAGAACAGGCACCTGAAAATGACTCCCGATGTACATCACAGCATGGCTAAGACACCAAGAGCAAAGTGGCCGTGTGCAGAAGGGGCAGGCGCCGGAGCCAGGAAGCAAGGGGTGTGGCAGGGGCCAGGCTGTTCCATAGCAACCCATGTAGAAGGTACTCTCACTCTGGGCAGGCTTGATCCACTCCCAAAGCCAGCATTAACTCATTGGTGACTTCACTTCTGTCCCCAGACCACACCTCTTGGCCACCACCTCAACGCTTTCACAATCGGGACAAGCATCATCCAAATGACAAAGGCCTTTCTCCAGGGCCCAGAAGCACAGGCAGTCTGGGATGGCAGGCAGGTGTGTCTCACCTTCACCAGTGAGCTTGCTGGGAACTTCTGGGGGTGATTTAGGACCTGGAGGGAGGAAATAAAAACCAGAATCCCTGGTCCCAGTTGGAGAGTCAGGTCCTCCCAACACTAGAGACCCAAGGTGCAAGGAACAATTTCAAGTCAAGTTCATTTCTTGATACATTCCAGAAACATTGATGAGTGTCTGTGTACTGCAGGTTGGAATCTCCAGGCAGTCCCAGCCAGGCTGGGCAAGCCAGATGGGGGGAGAGTGACAGACCCTAGATAAGCAATCACCGACTCCCACGCTTGCAAGGACAAGGAAGGAGGTCAGCCGCCAGCAGGTCTGGATCCAGTGATATCCCTGGTGTTTGGGGGGGGGGTCCTTCCACGCCACCTCCAGTTCTGCTTCTCTGCTTCATTTTCCTACGCTACAAGCGAATTCTTCCTCAGGGAACATGGCTGTACCCTCCTCCAAGGAGGACTCTGATTGGCAAGGCATCCAAAGCCGTGTCCCTGTAATTGGTTCCTCCAGAATCACGTGACTAGAAAGAGGGCCAGTGCAGTGTACAAGGGAGAGGCTCCGTCATAGGGCCTTGGTCTTCTATGGTGTGTCCTTTTCTCCACCTTACCCCACGCACACAAGAGCCTAACGACCATCTGTGATTGGCATCGATTTTGCAGTAGTTCAAGGTGCCCAACTATGAACCCCTGAATAAAACTGTGGCTTTTAAGCAGCTGGTATTGTCTGATTAATGAAATGAACATACATGCATTGAGTTTACTTGATAATAAGTCATCACGAGCAATTGATAATGAAGTGCAATACACAGTCACTTAATTGAGAATAATTGGATCGAATGACAAACTTAGACTCCTGATTAAATTGTATTTCTGAGACAGCCTTGGAATCCCAAACGTCAGTAATTAAAACTTGCACAGGTGAGACAAGATAAATTCCCACTGACTGGCTGTCCAGAGAAAAAGTCACATGTCTAGTCAATTTCCCAGCTAGATGGAGACGAGCAGTGATTGGGGCTGCCTTCGGAGAGATGACTTCCTTGGCAAAGCAGAGCCAGGTTCATTTGAACGGGCAAATATTGAACTTGCTCAGGAAGAGAATCATTTAGTCTACACTCTCTGGGGAGGCTAGGCCAACTAATTGAGGGTTTGCATTGCAGAAAAATGAGACCCTAACATCTTGCAGAACCTGTGAACCAATGGATGGGTCACTGACTCAGCCTTCAGGGCTTTTGCCAGCCAACGCAGGTGCTCCCAGAAGTCTCCTGGCCCAGGGCCAGCTCTGTCAGCAGCCCCAGGCTTCAGTGAGAGGGGAATTATCTGGCATCCCACTGACAGGGCCCCCTGCCGAGGTTGTCAATCAAGACAGTCCCTGAGGTTCTGAGTTTCCAGCAAGCTCCTAGACAGTGAAACCCGCTTAAAAAATATATGTAGTTTTTCATTTGACAGAGTTACAGAGCAAAGGAGAGAGGGAGAGAGATTTCCTGTTTGCTGGTTCACTCCCCAAGTGGTGGTGATGGCTAGAGCTGAGCTGATCTGAAGCCAGCATCCAGGAACTTGTTCAGGTCTCCCACGTAGGTACAGGGGCCCAAGGCTTTGGGGGATCCTCTTCTGCTTCCCCAGGCCAAAAGCAGGGAGCTGGATCATAAGTGGAGCACCCGAAATTTTCACCCATGTGGGATACTGGCACTGCAGAGGGAGGGGCAGCTTGTGAGCCATGACACTACTGCCACCTCCCTCAAACCCCCCCTTTTTAAGATTTATGTGGAATCTCCTTAAAAAGTTATTTATTTTTATTGGAAAGGCAGATTCAGAGAGAGAGAAGGAGAGACAAAGATCTTCCATCCACTGGTTCACTCCCCAAGTGACCACAATGACCAGAGCTGAGCCATTTGAAGCCAGGACTCAAGTGTTTCTTCTGGGTCTCCCATGTGGGTGCAGTGTCCCAAAGCTTTGAGCCATCCTCCACTGCTTTCCCAGGCCACATGCAGGCAGCTGGATAGAAGGTGGAGCATCCAGGACATGGACCGATGCCTGTATGGGATCCCAGAGAATGCAAGGCGAGGATCTAGCACCTTGGCTATAGAGCCAGGCCCTAGATAGAATCTCCTTAGAGCAGCCAAGGTCTACATCAGGTATTTTCCTAGAACTCGCACAAGCATTCTAGGGGAGCAGAGAGCCGACTAACAGAGATTCTCCCAGCCGTGGATATTGCAAGTTACCCAGAAAGTACACACAGCTCCCTAACAAGCGATGCCTAGCCTCGTCTATGGACATTTCCATGACTGTCTCCACCTGGAAAGCAGTGGCCCACAACAACAACAACAACAGGAACCAGGGGGCCAGCACCATGGCATAGTAGGCTAAACCTCTGCCTGCAGGGCTGGCATCCCATATGAGTGCCAGCTTGAGTCCCAGCTGATCCACTTCCCTTCCAGCTCCCAGCAGAGGATGGCCCATGTGCTTGGACCCTGCAGCCATGTGGGAGATCCGGAAGAAGCTCTAAGCTCCTGACTTCAGACTGGTTCAGTTCGGCCTTGGTAGCCATTTGAGGCATGAACCAGAGGATGGGAGCTATCTCACTCTCTGGTCTTTCTTTCTCTCTAAATCTGCTTTTCAAATAAAAATAAGTAAATAAATCTTGGAGCTGTCAGGATGCAGTCCTGGCTTCCAGTTCCTGGCTTCAGACTGACTCAGCTCCAGCCGTGTGGCCATTTGGGGAATGAATCGACAGACGAAAGATTTCTTTCTCTCTGTCTCTCCTATCTGTGCATCTGCCTTTCAAAACATAACAAACAAAAATAAATAAATAAATAAATCTTTGAGAAGGAACCAAAGGCCTGAGAGCAACCATGAGGATGAATTCTGGATCATCTGAGAAAATAATAATAATAATAATAATAATAATTAAAGGAAAGTGGAGATGAGTCAGAACAGAAAACTCCAGCCTTCATTTCCCTGAGAACACGTGAACAAATAACAGAGCAAAATTAGTGTATGTAAGTTTTGAAAACCAGGTAGGATGTTCCAGTACCCCCAAGTGCAGAGCCCAGAGCAGCTTCAGAAGACCTGGCTAGAGGCATCATTCCTCCTAACATGTCATCACACAACCAAGCTAGCTCCTCTTGGTTACAGCAAAGCACAAGCCCGGCTCACGACTTCTCTCCTGAGCAGAGAAGAGAAAGCCGGAGCGTGTATTCAGCGATCCAGGGACTGACAGCTGCCTCATCTACTCAGGCCGCTGATGGGGAACCAGCAACCTTGCATGAACAGGGGCCGCTGACAACCAGGGGCAACCTGCAGTCCACTAAACCCGTGTACCACAGACGAACACTAGAGGGAGCAAGAGATGGTAGAATCCTGTAGAAGCAACTGGACCGTTTGGTTGGAAAAATCCCATGCATTCGCCCAGAGAAACTGCATCTTCTCTGCCGGGATTCCCAAGCCCCATCCCCTCAGAATCTCAGGGAATGTTGACTGGTAGAGATCGTCACCTGTGGTCCTTGCCTTCTTCCAATTTTGGGTCCCCACCTCCTCTCGTAATAACCATCAGGAGCGCTCCAGAAACCCCTCAAAACAAACAAACAAACAAACAAACAAACAAAACTAGAATAGATAGAGAACAACAAGGAAAGCTTAGCAACAGACAGGAAACGGTCAGCGGGGATGCACTTAATAACTCACTGGGTGGGACACAAAGATTAGTTCCTCCTCACTGGGGTATGGAAGATTTCTCTGCACACCCCTCCTAAACATGCTCACCTAAACTGTTGACATATATCCTGTTAGAATTATAGAGTTAGACCACCCGAAAAACAGCCAGGTTCAGCGAAATCATGCTTCAATGCTATAAACTGCTAAAGACTAAAATTAAAATAGGCATGAGACAGCTGAATAGCAATCTAAGCCATTTTAAGGTGTATAGAACACGGTTGAATATAAACCAATATTGAAATGTCTATGAAGAAGTCACAGGTTGTGGTTGAGAACCTGCATTTTCCTAGTAACATATTAGTTAATCAATACCATGTCAATTAATGTCACAATGTTGTAAATGGTTGGAAATATTATGTTGGGGCTTTTAATTGATTGGGATGATACTCTGTCGGCTCTACCTTCAGACCAGAGATGGTCTCACCAAGAAACCATTGAACTTACCAGGACAATAAGATGCTGGACTTTATGCTTGGTAAATACCTCCAATGAAAGAATGTCAACTGAATTTGAATTATGGAAATGCAACAAGGTGGAGCAATCCGCCGTGGGGGGAGGGTGTGGGGAGGGACGGGGGGAATCCCAGTGCATAAAAAATGTATCACATAATGCAATGTAATTAATTAAAAAAATGAAATGCAATAAAAATATATGTTAAAAAAAAAGATCGTCACCTGGATGTATTGGAAAGTGGGGCCAGCGCCATGGTGAGGCAGGTAAATCTGGTTTGTGTCCCAGTTATCCTACTTGTAATCCAGCTCCCTGCTAATGGCCTTAGAAAAGCAACAGAGAATGACCCAAGTGTTTGGACCCCTGCAATCACGTTGGGGACCTGAATGAAGCCGAGCCAACACCACCCCGGTTCTTGCAGCCATCCTAGGCAGTGAACCAGCAGGTGGTAGCTCTCTATTCTCGCCTTCTCTCTCTCTGTAACTCTGATTTTCAAGTAAATAAATAAATAAATCTTGAAAAAAAAAGGCAAGTATTTTTTCAAATGCTTAAAACTAAGGAAAAACATCACAGGACAGCTTTTATTGAAAAAAAATAAGAAAACATAGCCCAATTAAAACACAAAGATTAGTGGGTCCGAAGTGGCTGCTCCACTTCTGATCCAGCTTCCTGCTGATGGCCTGGGGAAAGCAGCAGTGGATGGCATAAGTGTCTGGGCCCTTACCACCCACATGGAGACTCTGGATGAATACCCAGGTTTTGTTTTAGCCTGGTCCAGCATTAACCACTGCAGCCATCTGAGAAATGAATCAGTGGATGGGATATTTTTTTCCTTCTGTCTCCCTCCCTTCTTCCCTCTGTCTCTAACCCTGGATTTCTAACTAAATTAAGCCTAGAAGCCAACTCCAAGGAAGGAAAGGCTTGTAGTCAATTTTTCAAAGTTCAGTGTGGTACAACAGAGCAGAGACAACTCAACAAAAAGCCAGATGGATGGAATGGGGATAGGAACACAACAAGAATATTAACCGAAAGAACAAAACCATTGAAAAGAACCCCACAGAAATTCCAGCCTATAGAACGTAATAGCTGAGATGGAAAAAAAAAAGTGCTAAATAAGTTCAATGGCAGATTCCATCCAACAAAAGAAGTAATTAGAGCACTTGAAGACAGGTCATTGGAGAGTTTCAAGTCAGAGAAACAAATGAAAAAGAATAAAGAAATCTAAAGAGCTCAACAAGAAGGCATGAAGAAGACCAATGCATGACAAGGGCTTCAGAATGAAAGGAGCGGAGAGCTGTTCTGAAAAAATAATGGTCACAACATCCCAGTTCGAAGAGAACAACGGACATTCCAATTCAGAGTCCACCGCAGTCAGCGTCAAGGTACAGCACGGCCCAACCATCAAGCGGAAGGACAATTCAACACTGCAGGAGAAGGACAGCTTATCACGCAGGAGGGGCGTCCCATGTGATGATGAAGGATTTCTCAGCAGAAACTCTCTACGTCGGAAAGAGGGTCTGGGTGGGGTGTGGTCAACGTGCAACGAAGATAGCTACAAACCATTTATCTCAACAATGAAAAAGAGGAGCCAGCGCTGAGGCGTAGCAAGCTGCGCCACCACCTGGCAATGCCAGTATCTATCTCATGCAGGCACCAGCTTGAGCCCAACTGCTCCGCTTCTGAGCCAGCTCCCTGTGAGTACACTTGAGAAAGAGATGGAAGGTGACCCAAGTACATGAGCTCCTGCCAACGACATGGGAGCTCTGGATGGAGTTATTGGCTCCCAGCATTAGTCTGACCCAGCTATGTGCATTGCAGCCATTTGGGGAGTGAACTGGAAGATGGAAGATCTCTCTATCTCTGTCTCTGTTTCAGTAACGCTGCCTTTCGAATAAAGAAATATTTTTAAAATTGTTGTGAAGTGTGAGAGAGATCACGCCAGACCCAAGGGTAGGATATTAGCAGGAGTCTTTGTTGCTCGGGTTTGGCGACAGCAGCTCCAGCTACCCTCCAGGAGCCACTGCACCGCGTGGCAAAAATCAGGGGCTTTTAAGCTTTCACCCTCCAATCAATTTGAAAGGTGCACAGTACAACGTTTTATCATGCAATACAATACTTCTGACTAACTTCAGTAACTAGAGACAGGAAAGGATGGGTGGGAGATACTGAGGGCTTCCCCGTAAAGATGGAGCATTTCATTACATTACAGTTCATTACTGTTAGTTACTAACAGTAATGAAAGGACACAATTAGGAATATAAAGAACATTAACATCTTCACTGATTCACCCAAGCAGTGAACAGAGGGCGGGGTATAGCCACATGCCATTTGCCCACTGTTAAGGGGTGCTGGCTATCACTGGCTACACCCCATAGCAAAATAAAAAAAAAAAAAATCAGATTTTCCTAAATGAGTAAAAGCCAAGTGAGGAAGTTCATTACCTGTGAGGAAGTTCAGTAGACCTGTCTTACAAGAAAAAATAAAGGCAGTTCTGGAAACTAACACCAAAAGACTTCTGTTTTTCTTTTTTTAATGAAAACATGTTTGACAACAACCTGAGACATACAAACATATAAGGCTCATTGGTATAAAGTCAAAAGCAAACAACGATACAGAAGATACTCTGGAGTTTTAAAAGCAAAACACAAAAAATAATTACAACTGTACATTAAATAGATGCGCAGTCCATGAAAATGTCATCTATGACACCAATATCGTAACGGGATGGAGAAATGTGTAAAACTAGAGTTTAAATGAGTTTTACAGTGTTTGTCAGCTTTCCATAGATGGTTAGAATTACACAACACTTTACGCAGCCCCTTGATAACCATCAAGAAGACACCTATGGAAGACACACAGAAGAAAATGAGAAAGAGCGAGAGAATTTCAATGTCTAAAAACATGAGTGATGCGCACAGGATGGCAATGAAAGAGAGAAAGGGGCACAAACTAGCTACAAGACAATCATAAAACACCAAAATGGCAACAGTAAATCCTTCCCAGCAGTAATTACTTCAAATTCAAACGCGTTCACTAATCTTCCTAAACGAGAGACAGAGACTACGTGGCTAAATGGATTTTAAAAAGAAAAAAAGAGGCCAGTATGAGATATTTATAAGAGACTTGCCTTAGGTGTAAGCAGCACATAGGATTAAAAAGGATGGAAAAGAGCCCCTGCGCAATAGCCTAGCGACTAAAGTCCTCACTTTGCACATGCCACCAGGATCCCATATGGACGCCGGTTCTAATCCCGGTTCCCCCTTTTCCCATCCGGCTCCCTGCTTGTGGTTGGGAAAGCAGTCGAGGACGGAGCTCATCTTGGGGAGTGAGTCAGTGGAAGGAAGATCTTCCTCTCTGTCTCGCCTCCTCTCTGTGTATCTGACTTTCCAATAAAAATAAATCTTTTTTAAAAGGATGGAAAAAATACTTCATGTAAATGGTCACCAAACTTGCATCCAGACAGTCACACAAAATATGCTTTAGGTCACAAGCTGTCACGCGAGACAAGATGCGTTATGTAGATACTTCAGAAAGTTTATGGAAAACACACATAAAGATTCATTTATTTGTATTGGAAAGGCAGATTTACAGAGAGAAGAAGAGACAGAGGAAGATCTTCCTTCTGTTCCCTGGTTCACTACCCAATTGGTCTCAACGTCCAGAGCTAAACTGATCCGAAGCCAGGAGCCAAGAGCTCGTTCTGGGTCTCTCAAACATATGCAGGGTCCCAGGGCTTTGGGCCGTCCTCCACTGCTTTCCCAGGCCACAGGCAGGGAGTTGGATGGGAAGTGGGGCTACCAGGATACAAACCAGCACCCATACAGGATCTCAGTGCATACGCAAGGCAAGGATTTAGCCACTAGGCTAGTGCACCTGGCTCTACACATTAGCTTTCTCTTTTTAGTTATTAATTATTTTTATTTTTGATGATTTTTACAGGGTTGATTCAGGTGGTTAGGATCAAGGGCAACAGGAAGGTGGCTGAGAGCACCATTTCCACATTCTCTTTTTTTTCTTTCCTGCATCTGGAGGAAAAGGAGAGATAAGGAGAGAAGCCACACCCAGACTCCCAAACGCTTCTGTACCCTGGGATGGAGGACAGCCACCCAACACCACCCCAGGGTCCCCGATGTGGGGCAGGCTCTGAGGGTCCTGCTCATGAGATTCGATAGTTCAACAGTTCTGAATCACGGCCCATCTCACCACTCCAAGCGCAATGAAATCTCTCCAGGATCCACTGGTTGACATAGTCCGCCTTAGCGTCTCCATTTGCCAAGCTATTCACTGCCAACGCTTGACTGCGGTAGTTGATAGATTTGTTCTGTCCTCCATCCTCTGTTGTGGTACCAGGTGTCCTCTGCAGACTCCAATGTACTGCCATATCCTCCTTGTGCACCTGGATATGCTGTCTACTGCTCCATCTGAGCCTCTGAGGAAGCCCAGCTCTGACACTTGCACTCCATGGTCAGACCATGGAACCTGCAGTTCTCTCCATGGTTGGAGTTCTGAGTCCAGTAATTCAGTTGGGGAATTCCCTTAGAAACCTCATCTGAGGTGATCTCATACCTGATTCTTGTGTGCGTTTGAAGATACAGGGTCTGGCACAGACCATCACCCAAACAGGCCTACGCAACACTGTTGGTTGCAATAGCTGGGTCAGTTGTCTCCAGCCCTGTCTTCTACACAAACTAATGGGTGTTGCAGTCCAGCCTGATCCTGCCCAACCCACTCTTGGCACTCACGCAAACCAGTGGGGGTTGTAACCTGGTCGGAGTGACCCATAATAACCACCAGCTGCCCTGAATCCCATGTTTGCCAGTATGTACAGCAAACAGGTCCAGTCTGTCCCACATCCCATTCAGCTCTTTTTTTATTGGAAAGTCAGGTATACAAAACGAGGGAGAGACAGAGAGGAAGATCTTCTGTCTGTTGAGTCACTCCCCAAGCAGTCGCAAAGGCTGCAACTGAGCCGATCCGAAGCCAGGAGCTAGGAGCGAGGAACCTCTTTTGGGTCTCCACACAGGGTAGGGTCACAAGCCTTTGGGCAACCTCGATTGCCTTTCCAGGCCATAAGCAACAAGCTGGATGGGAAGAAACGCTGCTGAGATTAGAACCAGCAACATATGGGATCCCGGTACAAGCAAGATGAGGACTTCAGCCACTAGGTTATTGCACCGGGTTCCTTCTCTCTCCCTTTTAAACAAATCTGCTACTATTTTGTGCACTTTATACACACCTACATATAGAACGCTCATCTTTGTGTGACACAGGAGGCTGAAAGGCAGAACAGAATATGCCCATACCTACAGCAAAACTAAGAAGTTGATTTTGTTTTCTATTTTTAGATTTTTAAGATATTACAAAAATGAGGTGATTGTAGATTCACACAGGTGATCTTTTAGGATGGAGGGAGTTGGGGTCGGGGCAGGTGGGTGAGCTAAGTGCTTCCATCTTCCCTGCTGTGCCCTTGGGAAGGGGAGGGCAAGGGGAAAAGTGCACTGCTCCTTGCTGTCAGACTCCCTGAGCGCCAGGGGATGGAGACAGTTGTATGATGTCACTTTGGAGACCCTGAGGTGGGGAAGAATGTGCTGAGGGTGTCTTGAGTGTCCTCATGGCACGAGAAACGAGAAACTCTTTCTTAGGCCTGCCGGCTGACCATGGCTACCTCCATGTGTCCAGAGACCTGGGTGCTTGCTGTAAAGCCTGGCCAGGAGTGTTGTTCAACCGGCTCTTCTTTCCCTCCTTTGCAGAGGTACTCAAAGCCTTCTGTTGGCATAGATGAGCTAGCTGTCATGTCTTCGTGTGCATCTGGGTCTGCTCTCTGTTCTAGCATGGGAGTCAGCAACTGAGGTGCCTAGTCCTGCAACATGTGCTCCAGGATGAGAACACCCGTCTGTGTGATCTTCCCTAAGCTGTGGATTGAGCTCAGCATTCTAGTTGAGGAGCCCTTTGAGAAGCCCAACTTAGTTGGGGCACACACTTGTATGCTGGCCGCTACAGGGCCAGGTGCAGCCCTCTCCCTGCAGCTCTCCATGCACGTACCAGTGGGTCTGTGGCCTGGCCAGCTCTGCCCCAGCCCCAGCTCTCAGATGAACCAGCAGGTGCTATAACCTAGGCCAGCCCAGCCCTCCCCCATGGGCCACTCTTGCACATGCTGACTGGTGCTGTAATGTAACTGGGGCAACCCTGAAGAACCCTCTCTGGCCTGTTCCAGCCCTAGCTTTTGCACTCTGCAGCAGGTGCTGCAGCCTAGCCTGGCCAGGCACCCTGAGCACCCCTCTTGCACTCACTAGTAGGTGTTGTGGCCTTTTCAGGGAGTCTCCAAGGACCACTACCAGGCTTGTCCCCAGATCCCGTGTGATGGTGGGTTGTGTGATCCACCTCGTCAGCTCACTCTCCCTTCTCAACTAAAGTCACAGCTCTCACTGGTGGATGCTGGGGCCTAGGACAGCCTGGCCTGCACCCAGACCCACAAATCATGCTCTTTCAGCTCCTCTTCCTGTCACATTCCACCCACCCTTTGTCCTGTGAGTGGACCATTGGAGGGCCTACAGAAATTCTTCCTCCAGCCAGTTTTGGGAAATGAAAAATTTTATTAGAAATCTTTTAGTATTGTGATGTGACCAGTTTACAAATGTTATTAGTCTCTGAAAAGTGCCTAGCACTTCGTGATGGATCTACTTTTGCTGTGTTGGTCCTTCGGTGTGCTCTTTTTGTTCCCATCTTGTGTTGACAGCTTTGTTGAAATGGTAAATTCTTTTTTGTTTTTTGGAAATGGTAAATTCTTAGTACTACAGTACATGGATTTTCTTTCTTCTGAGGTAAGGAGCTGAAACTCCCTTGGAATTCTGTTTGGTGGTCATTTAGAGTTTTTTCTGGGTTGATCCTGTGAGGCAGAGTTTTGGGCGCTTTGGTGGGGAGCGCGGGAGAGGGCGCTGCTGGCCTCGGGTCTCTTCTTAATCTTCAGAATCAGCCTCTTCACTCTCCTGTTCAGACTGGCTGTGGTGACGCCGTCTGTGAAGGCATGATGGTTTGCGACCCTGACAAACTGTCTCTCTCATGGGCTGGCCATGATCGCCTTCAGCCACGCCCTGGGCACCCTGCATGTCTCCCTGCACAGGAGGGATGGAGTCCTGTGTTGGAGGCTGGTAGCAGCGTGGGAGCCTTCGCCGCCTGACTCGGCGCCAGCGAGGACAGGCCTGGCCATCTGCTGTTTCTTCTGAGCTATCGCTGTCAGTGGGGAGGCAGCCATGTGCGTAGTGGGGCCTAGGAGCCCTCCGCCGTGGGGAGCGCCGGGATCGGGTACGCTCAGGCACATACTTGCTGCCCTGGACAGCAACTCCCCCGGGGCCAGTGACATTGGCCGCTTCCACACCCTTCTTGCCCTCCACCACATCGAACTCAACTAGCTCACCATCTCCCACGCTGGGCAGGTACTTCCAGGGGTTGTTCTTTTGGATGGCTGATTGGTGGACAAAGATGTCCTCCTGGGTATCTGTTGTGGTGATAAATCCGTAGCGCTCCTTGACGTTGAACCATTTCACTCTGCCCAGCACTTTGGTGGCGAGAATCTTCTTGTCTGCACTGGCATGTGCCAGCTCTGGGAGGCCCATGCCTGTTGTGGAGGGCTTGGGCTCGGCGGCCAGCTGCTGGATGTTGGCAGTGCCGCTCTCAGTGGTGATGGTGCTTGGGACTGGCTGCAGCAGGTGCGGCTCCCCGCAGGGTGTCATGGTGCCCAGGCCAGCGGTGGTGGTGGCGCTGTTTGGGGCCCTCTGGGGTCTGCTCTCTGACCCTGCTGCTGAATCACCTCCAGCCAGTTCATCTCGTTCCTGCAGGGATTCAGGTTCTTCTGGTGACTGTGGGGCATGGTGGTGAAACCTCCCTACCTCCTGCCTTAACTCCTCTTGCAGATGCTCCACCTGGCTGGGTAGGACTTGCTCTTCGCAGTGCTTCTGTGCCAACAGCTGTCCGTCTTTCTGCTGCCATTCGGCCAGGAACTTCTGTAGGGTGAACATGATGTCACGGATGAGCTGCTGTGCTTTTTGGTCTTTTTCTTGGAGCAGCTGCTCACGAGTGTGGAGCTCCTCCTTGACTGCAGAGCACTCTTGTTCCTTCTCGCGGATGGACATTCGAAGCTTTGACTTGGAATCTTCTGCAGCCATGATCTGCTGCCGAGTGGTGTCCAATAGTTTCTCATTTTCTTCTTCTACATTCTGTAGCTTCGTTTTCATGGTAGACATTTCATCTTCCAGTTTTTTCACACATTTATTCAAAGTTGTGTTTTCGTCTTTCTTCTTGCGAAGATTTTGCTTCACCAATCGTAACTGCCTGCTTTTGATTTTGAGGCAAATCGTTTTCCTTTCCCCTGACTTCATTAAACGGGCTTGTTTTCGCTTGAGATCTTTTATTTGAGATGACATTTTTTGGTTTTGTGCCGCCAGGGAATGTGCAAGTGTCTCCACTTCATCTTGGAGGAGCCTGATGGTTTCATCTTTGTCCATTAAGGATCTTTTCAGGCTCTTCAGTTCTTCTTGGATGGATTTCAAAAGCTCCCTCCAGGTGACAGGTGTTCTCACCTTCTGGGAGTCTTCTGATGAGATGGTGTTAGAAGCCTCTCCCACACGTAAGGCATGTCCTGTGGTTGGAGAAGGCTGGTCATCAGTTTTGAGAATTTGGGGAACTTCCTTTGCCAACTCTGCTGGCAGTTTCTTGGTGGTGTGTTTTACTGCAGCGGATGGTACCTTGTTGGCGCTGGAATTGCCGTCCGTTGGATCAATGAGAGGTTTCCTTTTGTCTTGGTCGTTCAGCAGAGCTATGTGCCTTGTGTGGAGGTCTCTTGTTTTGGTGTCTTGCTCCCTGAACCTGTCCTGATCACCGGCTAATTGTTGGTCCTTCTGTTCCATCATCTGGAGCAGCGTTCGGAGCTCTGCAAGAAAAATCGCCATAGTCTCATCTTGATGTTTTCTCAAGGCCCTCTTTGGCACCACTTTAACCAAATATGAGACGTAGCTCCAAATTAGAGCCATGAGGTATACGAGCAGTCCCAGAAAGCAGCGTACGCCAGAGCGTAGGCCAGCATCTCGCCAGGACATGTTGGCCTGCGGGTCGCTAAACTGGTCTGGAGCGCTTGGAAGACGCTTCCAGCTCAGTCGGACAGTCCCGCAAAGTGTCGCCAGAGCAAGGCATGCTGGGGCTTTATATAGGCAGCAGACAATGGGGTTGCCTGGAGACAGCAGGCCCAGTGTTCCGTCCTCTGCCCCTCTGAAGCCCATTGGCTCCTTGGCCCTCTTTGTGCCCCTCCCCCTACCCAGGTGAGGCTCCCACCAGGCCAGAGAAGACCTCAAATAAATCATCTTTCCTGCAGCGTGTGCCTAAGCATCAGTATTAAAAATACAGGAGCTGGCCTTCTGGTGCCCTCAACCCACACCCCTTGCATGTACGGTCTACCCATGGTCAGGGCTGATGTCAGAGCCCCAGGCCATCCCTTGCTTTGCCCAGCCTGAGCTCAATGGGCTGCTGCTGCTGCCTGAAGGAGCAGCTCAATTGCCTGAAGCAGCTGGTCGGGCAGACGGGAGGCAGGCGAGTGTGCTGGGCTCAGGCAGAGTCTCTCTGGGTCGTTGGCAGGAGAGCAGTTCCTAGGGCCCAGCAGATCCCGACTGGGCATCAGCCATGGATAATGGAGTTGGGGCCTTTGCCCAGATAATATAGCCTGGGCACCAAACTCTGTGAGCCCCTGGAAAACAGCCAAGTGGGCTGTGGCCTCCACATCTCTCTCTCTCTCTCTTTTGTTTTTGTTTGTTTGTTTTGTTTTTGTTAATTTGGCTAGTCAGATTTACAGAGAGAAGGAGGAACACAGAGAAAGATCTTCCATTTGCTGATTCACTCCCCAAATGGCCACAATGGGGAGCTAAACCATTCTGAATCAGGAGCCAGGAGCTTCTCTGGGACTCCTACATGGACACAGGATCCCAAGGCTTTGGTCCATGCTCTGCTGCTTTCCCAGGCCATAAGCAGAAAACTGAATGGGAAGCGGAGCAGTGGAACGTAGGGATCCTGGCACATGCACGGTAAGAGTTTTACCACTGAGCCACCATGCTTGGCCCCCACAACCAACTTTTGGGGGTCCCTGTTGTCCATTGTCGTATCTTGAAAGAGTGTCACCCTAGGGGACTAGCAGACCCCATCCTTATCCTGCCTCCCCGGGGATGCAATCAGTCCAGGTTTGCCGCCTTGGGCTAAGACTCTGTAACTTCTGTGCCCAGAGCTGTGCAGAGTAGACAGCACTGTCTTCTTGCCCCTCTCTGCCCTGTCTACCTCCTCTTCTCCCAGCACAGCACGATGGCTGGAGGCAGCTAAACTATTAGTTCCAAGGATGTACCTTGAGTGGGCTCAAATGTTTTGACAGGTTGCCAGTTTCATTACACCAGAGGTATGAAACTCCTGCCAAGGATTGTTGGACAGTCCACCTCCACGTGCCCTCAGACCTGGGTGTTCATTATGGAGCCTGGCCTGGCCTGGTGTTCAAACTTTTTCCTTGCATTTTTTGTTGAGGTACATGAGGTTTTCTGTTGGCTTAGATGAGCCAACTCTCTTTACTTTCATGTTCATCTGGGTCTGCTCTCCATTCTTACAAGAAGTGGCCCAGTCCTGCCACATGTGCTCCAGGATGAGACCACATGTCTGTATCATCCTGAACTCTGTGGTTTAGTTATGGAGGCCTAAGAAACCTCCCCTGGGAGATCTTTAGCCCTTGGTCTTATGTGTGTCAGCTGTTGCAAGCTCAGGCTCAGTCTAGTTCCTGCACCAGCCAACACATGTACCAGTGGGTGCTGCTGCCACTCCCAGCCCTGGCTCTCACACAAACCCATGGGTGTTGCAACCTAGCCAACTAATCTGCCCCAGGCTTGGTTCTCACATGCCCTGGTGGATGCTGCCAGATACTAGGGACAAAACAGTAAACCCCTCCCTGTCCTACACCCATCCCGTTTTTACATGTGCTATTGGGCACTGCAGCCTAACCCAACCTGGCCTTCTTCCTACCCCCATCCCCACCAGCCATAGTCTTCTTGTGCACTTGCAGGTGTTGCAGACTCTTCAGGGCAACCCCTACACACTCCTTCTATGCTTGTTCCCAGTCCTGACACTTACCAGCAGTTGCTGCAGCCTAGCTTGGCACACCCCCGTCCAAGTCTTGCTACTGTGTGCTACGGCATATCCCACTGTGCCCGTAGCCCCAGCTCTTGGCTACACCATGTAAGTGCAGAGGCCAAAAACCTGGGCTCTCCTCTCCTGCTTTCCCAGGCAGGGAGCTGGATTGGAAGCCCATAGACATTGCAGGTAGCAGCTTTCCTTGCTGACTCCAATAGAGGAATTGTTCAGTAAAGTACATTGGGTGGCACCATTGTGGGCACCTTGCTTGCACTGGCATGAGTGTGCGGGGACAGGGAGCTCACGCTCAGACCTGCAGAGTGGGCCTGGGATTCATGCACATGCTTGGATCCCAGGCAGGTGAATCGGCAGGCGGAGGGAGATGGGGACCCTAGGATGGCATGCTGGCATGGTGTGCTGATGTGGTGGTGAACTGGGCTTGAGGAATCGTGAACGTGCTTGGGTCTCAGGTAGGCAGGGGGTAGGGACCCAGGCCAGCTCATATGTCAGAGGACTGGGTCTAGGGAACAGGCCATGCACTTGGATCGCAGCTGGGCAGGCAGGGCTCAAGGTCAATATGCCACCCAGCCAAAGGACTGGGCTGGGAAACCCATGAGCTCACAGGTCTGGGGACTGTAGGTGGCTCAGATAAGGGGGTATGCAATGTGAGGGGGACACTGAGGAAGTATGTTGCAGATGAGGAATGACTTCTGGGAGACCTCCATCAGCAAGGCCACTGTACTTGCAATAAATGAGGGCACTGAAGCCGAACAGTTTGGAGGAGGGAAGCTGGGGGACAATTCTGGGTCAGACCGATGCACCTGCCCACGTGTGAGACCTGAGCTGGAAGAGTTAGCATCTACCACTGCTGACCACCACTCACTAGCACACACTAAAGCCTGGGCTGGGGCCTGCCTGGCAGGGCTAGACCACAGTACCCACCAGTGAGTATCAGAACAGGGGATGGGTCACGTCAAGCTGGGTCATGACACTAACCAAAGCGTGAGAGAACCATGTCTGGGGGCATTCTGTGAGGGATATATGGGCTCACACCTGAAAAGCTGCAATATCCACCAATGTGCTTAAGAGCTAGGGGTGATGATGGGCCAAACTAGGCACGATCATGGGACTTACCAACACCCGTGGGAACTGAGGTTGGCAACAGGCAGGGCTTGGCCAAGCTGTAGCATCCGCAGGAGCACCCAAGAATTTAGTATGGGGCAGGCCAGGCCACAACACCCACCAGCACACACAAGGACTGAGACTGGGGTCAGACTATGCTAGGTATGGGCCTAGCACCTGCTGGCACATATGAGGTCTAGGTCTGGGACTAGGCTTGGTGGGGCAACTTGGGGAACTTCCCTGACAGGCTGTAGCTCCCATTGGTGAGCCTGTCAGTCAGGGCAAGCCTGCTCCACTTGTGGGCAGGTGTGCAAGTTGCCTGTGAGGCTGGGAGTGGGGTACAGACCAACAAGACCAGGTCAAACCATGAAGCATTGGCATGTGCAGGAGGCAGGATGGGATTCAGGCCATGCCAGGCTAGATTATCACAGCTACCAGCTTGCATGAAAGCCAGAGATGGGGGCAGGCTGAGCAGGGCTAGGCTATAGCACCCACCAGTGAGAGCTGGGACTTGGTGCAAGCCAGGCCAGGCTGCAGCATCCAATGGCAAAGGCCAAGTTAGGAGATGGGCTATGCTGGGCTGGGTCAGGGCAACCACCAGTGTGCAAGATCCATGACTGAGAGTGGACCTGGTCAGGGAGCTTAGGGGATGCCCCTGCTTGGCTGTGATTCCCACTGCTGAGCACGAGAGCTGGAATGGGGGTGGCAAATTGGACTGAGCATGGCTCAAGTATCCCACCGCATGGGTGTGGACTAGATCTGGGACGTTGCATACTGACCTAGGCTCTAGCACCCACTGGTGCTGTGAGAGCCAGAGTGGGTGTAGGACAGGCTGGGCTAGGCCTGGCACCCGTTGAGCCACATGAAAGCTGAGTCTAGGGATGGGCACATGGGGCTGGGCTGTGGCATCTAACAGTAAGAACAAGAGTAGGTGTTGGCTGGTCCGGCAAGGCTGCTGTAGCCAGCACAGGAAATGGGCCAAGTCAGCCAAAGCCAAGAACCAAACCAAATGCACAACATCTGTGACTGGGAGGAGACCTATTAGAGGAGATTGGGGAACTCCTGTGTCAGCACACAGTCCCTACAGGTGAGCCCAAGAACGGAGACTGGGAGTAGACCAGCCCAGGTTGCAGTACCTGCCAACATATGTGTGGCTTATGTCTAGGAGCAGGCTGGACCGGGCCAGTTCATAGCAACTACTGGCAGTTACAAGAACCAGGAAGGGTGTGGGACAGGCCAGCTTAGGCTGTTACACAAGTCTCTTCACATTAGGCCCAGGAATGGAGACTGGCTGGGCTGGGCTGGGCTGCGGTACCCGAAGCATGAGCTGGAACTGGGTGCAGGCCGAGCTGGGCCAGGCTTCAGCACCTATTGGCAGGGGCCAACGTGAGGTGGGCCACTTCCCCTCTAGTTGGTTTTGTTTCATTAGGCCTAAGCTGTTTGTGCTTGTCCTGAGCTTAAATTGCTCTGTGTTCTGTGTTTGCGGCTAAAAGTTAAATATTAAATTGGATAGTCGAATTACACGCTAAATTTTGAACCGTGAGGGACTGTGAGAGAGCTCCTTGCCTAGAATTGGTTTGAGCCTACAAGGGCGACCCTAAATTTTAGTGGGGACAGTGGCAGAAGGTCCCCGCCCCAAAGTGAATCTCTGAATGGACAGTCTGGGGACAATGGCCTCTGCAGGCATTTGGAATGGACTGACACATGGGAGATCTGTCTGCCTCTGTCTCTCTGCCTATCAAAGAAGTAATAAGAAGGAACCTTGTCTGCTGAAAGTTATGTTCTCACAGGGGCCATGCTGTGGTATAGTAGCCTAAGCTTCTGCCTAGTTCAAGTCTTGGATACTCAACTTCCAATGCAGCTCCTTGCTAATGTGTGTGGGAAAGCAGTAGAGGATGGCTCAAGTCCTTGGGCCTTGAACGCCCCGGGATCCCATATGGGCGCCGGTTCTAATCCCGGCAGCTCCACTTCCCATCCAAATCTCTGCTTGTGGCTTGGGAAAACAGTACAGCATAGCCCAAAGCTTTGGGTCCTGCACCCACATGGCAGATCTGGAAGAGGCTCCTGGCTCCTGGCTTTGGGTCAGCTCAGCTGCATCCATAGCAGCCATTTGGGGAGTAAACCAGCAAATGGAAGACCTCTCTCTGTGTCTCTCCTTCTCTTTCTCTAAAATCTGTCATTTAAACAAATTAAGAATCATTAAATCTTTCAAAATAAATAAATAAAGCCACCATGTTTTCAGTTCTTAACTCTGCCCCCATTTGTTGGGCCCAGATTTTGAGATACCCAGAAATCGCCAGGAATCTGAAGTCGATCTGAATGCACCAGGATGGTTTATTCAAGCTCAGCGTGTCCGACCCTGGGTTCTTGGTTGAGAGCTGGCAGCTGGCAGACCAACCAGCCAGCCAGCCAACCAGCCAGCCAACCAGCCAACCAGCCAACCAGCCAGCCAGCCGGCCAGGACCAACACCCCTTACCGGAGTGTGGCCCTAAACAGCACATTCATAGGGTTTTTGGTTTTGGTTTTGTTTCTGTTTTTATTTTTTTATTTTGACAATCTTTACATGGTACATTCATAGGGCTTTTATAGGGGCAGTCCACAATAGCTTGAAAAGGGGTAATTCACAATAGTCTGCAAGGTGAGGGGAAATACCACACACTTCCTACCTATCTCAACTGGACAGCCCGTGCCTCCAGCACCTAAGGGAAGCACCGACTTAATTACTTGGAGCCACCTGTGAGATAACCACACTAAGGTGGGCCTTGATTCATAAGAATTGGGGCCCATCAGTGCTAAAGGTCACATAGGCCGTTTGGCCTGCAAGCTCACACAGTTTCTTAGTAACAATGAGCCATGAACAAAGGGTCGGGATTTTGATACTGAGGCTCTTCACCCAGGGCCCAAGGCTGAATAAAGGAGAGGAAAGAGAGGGAAAATCCCTCCATCCAGCAAAGCCACATTTCCCAAAAAGCAATGGCTGGACAGGATGCTGGACAGCCCACTGGGAGCAAAGGAGGGGAGAGGCAGGAGGAAGAAGGTGGTGAAGAGACAATCCTGCGTCCAGCAGGATCCAGACATGACCAAGCCAACGGCCAGAAACCAGCATTACAGGGTTGTGAGAGAGATTTCTTCTCTAGACAGAACTTGTACACCTGCTCGGCCTGCCAAGAGCTGATGAGGCATCCTACCCGTCAATTATGAAACACGCCACAGGGCTATTTGTGTTTTTTTCAAGGTAAAAGAGTTATTCAAAACCTGGAGTATGAAAACTCGTCTTCCTGCCACCTTCTTCTGTCCCTCTACCCAAACCAGATTAAATAAAGCAGACTAGGGGTGCATACGCTTGGCCCTGTGGCCAAGAGGAGACAGTCTGGAGTTTGTTACTCCAAGGGCGACAACAAGGGGGCGAATTCAGGCGGGATCTGAGTCATCCACAATATTCCCCTTTAGATTGGATAAGTGAAAGGTGGAGCTGAGCTGGCCCCGGGCTAAGGGCTGGGCAGTGCCTGGATCCAGGTGCCAAGGGTCCTGGCAAACTGGGCACAGAAGCTCTGCTGAGCTGGAGCTGGTGCCTACCGGCCACGCCCCGGCCAAGCAGGAGCCCAGGCTTGCACCACAGTGCCAACCACCTAGACTTTGAGACCTGCATTCCACTCCAATTCCCTTTGACTGCCTTTTGAATAACAATGCATCCTACTAAGCCGGGCTAATGGGGAAAGTAATCTTTCTCTTTCAGAGCTGTTGCTCTATGAAGTGCTTACCAAATAGGGTTTTTAAATAGCAGGAGAGCCAGACTCAATTTGGGAATTAATGTGTTTAAACCCAGCTGGAAACTTGCCTTCTGATCCCCAAGGCAGAAACTGGAATTAAAACCCTCCCTACTCTGGGGGTCCCACTACCCCCAGGGGCGGGGAGGGGAGGCTTGGAGACTAGGAGGAAGTCACCAGCAGAGAGCTCAGGTTCCAGTCAAGCCAAGCCACCGTCCCCTCTCTAGACCATGGGTCAAGCCAGAAAGCCAACTGGGACTGGAACACTGTGTTCGTAAGGGCGAGCCTCAGAAGCAGATGGGCATAGAAAAATCACCACCCTTCTGCTCACAGACCGGAGACCACTAGGCTTTCAGAACAAGGCCTTGGGCCTTGGGCTTCTTTCTTTTCCTTCCTTCCTGCACTTCTTTCTTCCTTGTTTCTCTTTCCTTCTTTCCTTCCTCCATTCCTTCCTTTCTTCCTTCTTTTGTTTATATATATTTGTGTGTGTGTGTGTGTGTGTGTGTGTGTGTGTGTGTGTGTGTGTATTTTATCTGAGATGCTGCGAAACAGGCAGAGAGAGAAATCTTGCTGGTCCAGCTCCCCCGCCCCCGCCCTTTCTTGTAGCCCCTATCACATCTCCCAAACATCTTGATTTCACAGGGCCATGGTTCTCGAGACTGAAGTCGGCTACTCCCTTATCTGTCGACAGATTAATCCTCTTTTCTTTCCCTCCAAACCTTGTCCTCTGTCATTTTTATTATTATGACTCAAAAGAGTTACAGCGAGAGGTGGGGATGAAGGAGAGAGGAGAGAGAACTTATATTCCATCTGTTTATTCATTCTCCAGATGGCTACAAAGACCGGGACCAGGCCAGGCAGCCCTCCGGAGGCAGGATTTCTTCTCCTGCACCGATACAGGGACCCAAGCACTTGGGCCATCCTCCATTGCTTTTCCCAGGAAGATATCCAGAAACTGGACCGCAGTGCAGCAGATAGGACCCCCATGGGTTCCCTTTTGAGATGCCGGCAGCAGCTTTTCCTGCTACCCCACAGGGCCAGCCCCTGGCCTCAGCATTCTGATTTGGCATTGGCGATGGGAAGTAGCTGTCACGAGCACAAACCTTCGTCAGAGCCTCATCCGCAGCAGCTTTCCCCATCTTAGTTCCTTTGTCTCTGAAACTCTTCCTATTCTTCTTGGAACTTCCATCTTGTCGCCACCCTGCACCCACCAGGACTAGAAGGAGACTCTGGCCCTGAGCACCCCACTGAGCAGGCACGTGGGCATGAGCGAGCGTGGGGAGGTGTCCTCAGGGAGAGTAGAGGTTGATCAGGCAGAAAAAATGATGGAATTCTTACACAGGCATCTTCTGAAACCAGGCAGAATCGCCTCCAAATTGTGATGGCTGTCAGGAGCTGGAGGGGAGAGGAAATTGAATATGATGAGCTTTTTCTAAATGCTGAGGTATTGATTGGGGATCCATGGAGGGAAATGGATAATTGGCTAATGGATCAGGTCATTTGTATTCTCCAAGGATCACCAGGGCAGAGAGCCACCAGCCAGATCTGGCCTCTTCCTTTGTAAGATCTACTGCGATGTGGGAGGTTGGGACCCCCTTAGGACCACCCTCAGACTCGGTGATCTGCTACTGAAACTCCCAGAATTCAGAAAAGCTGTTACACTCATGGTTACTTTATTACAGCAAAAGGACACAGAATCAAACCAGAAACGGAGGGGCAGGCATTTAACCTGGCAGTTCCCAGGTCCTAAATCGGAGGGCTTGCTTCAAGCTCTGGCCCCAGCTCCCGACCCCAATTTTATGCTAATAACACACAACCCTAGAAGCCCAGGTAATGACCCGATTAACTGGATCTTTGCCACTCACATGAGAAAGCTAGATTGAATTTCCTACCCCAGCCAAAGCTTGATCCAGCCAACCTCAGTCAGAGGGAACAAACCAGTGGATAAAAGTTCTGTGTGATGTACCCCACTCTGTCTGTCTCTCTGTTTCTCAAAGTAAATAGCAAATTGCATATCTACATACGTATCAGAAAAGGACAGAGGATGGGTATCCAAGAGAAACGAGACCTGTACTTGGCACTGATTGTTTCCCAGCTATACCTTGATTCTCCAGCACCTATGCATGACCACACACATGTAGTCTTGGCCAGTGGGGAAGCTCCCTCGAGACTGGGTGCCTGGGGGTTTTTGTTGAGGGTCACATAAGCACGAGATGACCCTGTAACTGGCTTTAGCTGTGCCTTCTCCAACACCCCCCCTCTTCTAGAGGTCCAACTGGTACAACGTGGTCAGTGTCCCAGGCAAACCAAACGTGCCCTAGATTGCCTCTGCATGCGGCCAACACCCCAAGGTAAGGGAAGGCCATGATCTTGGCAGAGACAAGCTGCCAGGGAACAGAAGTTTCCTCCCAGGAGTTAGCTCAGGGCCTGCCTTGAAAAGTTCTATCATGTGCAGTATTTGGACTACTCAGGCCTGCTAAACCAACCCTGACCTCATGTGCCCTGTGCGAAGTCCTCAGAATCCCTTGGGAAGTAGACTCCATGCTTCTGGGTGAGGAGCACCATGACTGTTCTGCCTACCAGCAGGCTTGGGGAACAAGGATTCCCCTAAAACCCTAGCATTTGCTTCCTGCATTGCAAATGCTCTGCGAAGCTGTCTTCCGACAAGCGGTCAGTTGGCCATCCTTACTCACTAGTGCCACTGCCAGCCCTCAGCACCGCTATTTTCTTTCTTTTTTTTTTAAGTTTTATTTATTTTTATTACAAAGTCAGATATACAGAGAAGAGGAGAGACAGAGAGGAGGATCTTCAGTCTGATGATTCACGCCCCAAGTGACCACAACAGCTGGAGCTGAGCCAATCTGAAGTCAGGAGCCAGAAACTTCCTCTGAGTCTTCCACGTGGGTGCAGGGTCCCAAGTCCTTAGGTCATCCTCAACTTGCCTTCCCCGGACACAAGCAGGGAGCTGGATGGGAAGCAGGGCTACCGGGATTAGAACCGGCGCCCATATGGGATCCCGGCATGTTCAAGGCAAGGGCCCTATTCCCTAGGCTAACGTGCCGGGCCCCTGCTATTTTCTTTCAAACACACTTGGTTTTAGACTCACAGAAAAGTTGCAGTTCCCCTTGCGCTCCTCCTACTGGCATCTGACTCTGGTCCAGCACATCTGGATTCACAAGGAACCAATGTGGACGAGTACAGCCCAACTTCATATTCTCTGAGGACTTAGAGACTGTTTTTGCCTTTATCCCAGGATATTGTGCAAGAAGTCACATAGTTCTCGAACTTTCTTTTTCTTTGATGGGAGGGGGGGTTGAAGAGTCCTAATGAGCATCTTCTAGAATGTTCCTCATTCAGATTTGCTTCATGCTTTCCTCATGATTAGTCTAGGGTTTTGGATTTTTTGGAAAGCACCACAAAGCTAAAACACCATCCTCATCCCATCCTGCAAAAGGAATATGTGCTCAACATGATTCATCACTCTCTCTCTTTTTTTTAAAGATTTAGTTATTTTTATTGGAAAGGCAGTTTTACAGAAAGGAGATAGAGAGGAAGATCTTCTGTCTGCTGACTCACTCCCCAAGTGGCTACAACAGCCAGAGCTGAGCTGATCTTAAGACAGGAGACTGGAGTTTCTTCTGGGTCCCCCACACAGGTGCAGGGTCCCAAAGCTTTGGGCCATCCTCGACTGCTCTCCCAGGCCCCAAGCAGGGAGCTGGATAGGAAACAGGGCTGCCGGGATTAGAACCGGTGCCCATATGGGATCCCGGGGCGTTCAAGGCGAGGACTTTAGCCGCTAGGCTACTGTGCTGGGCTCGATTCATCACTCTTGACCCTGCCAAGGTGTATTGGTTGGGTTTCCCTGCCACCAAGTTCCCCTTCCCCTCCCTCCAATAGGAAAGGTCTGCCAAAATCATCTCACTCAGACTGAAAATGCAAAATGGGAGAGGTTGGATTCCAGAGAAAAACAATCTGTGGATTGGGAAAAAATACCTTGGTGCTGCCCTGTGACGCCAAGGGCCAAGGTTATAAGCAAGTCAGAAAGATGGAAATTGAAAGAGTCATAGCAGAGAGCCACCTGACTCCTTGATATGATGGGGCACAGAGGGGTACGGGTCATGGGGTCCTACAGCTATCGCAGGACAAACATGTACAACTGATTGCAGGAGCTGCTATAGAACTCCAAAACCCAGACCCACTCTGATTCACAAAGTCAATCACCGAAAACAGGGTGTTGGAAATAGGCAGGTGCTGATCTGCAAAGGATTTGGGAAGCAATCACTTAGTTTCTGGATTCCCCACAGGGTGAGGGTGAAGGTTCTTCCAGGGACTGGGAGGTCTATTTTCTGCTCAAGTCCTAATTACTAGTTGATCCAGCCTAGATCGGGTTATAATCTGCCTAGAAAAACAGAGAGATGGCACAAGATTTTGGGAACCTGCATGCCCCTGGGCAGACCCGAAGAGAGATCTGGACTCTAGTTTCAGGCTGGCCCAGCCCTGGCTGTTACAGCCATGTGAAAACTAAACCAGAGCTCTCTGTGAGCAACAGGCAAGTAATGTGTTCAGCATGGAACACACTGGACAGAGAGCTGGTTCAAGTCCCAAGCAGGACAGAGCAGGACGGTACAGAACTCCGTTGTGCTTCCCAGAAGGTCATGCAATTTAAAAATGATGGCATGTTGATGTCTGACATTTTAATTTAATATGTTGGGACTAGAGTTGCCCATGGTAACGGGAAGTAAAAGCTACAGAAAAGTGAGAGGATTGTATGCTATGCCCCAGTTCTAGAAACAGAATCTAGCCTCTGTAGGCCAGAACCTGGCACTCGGGCACTGCAGAACATGGCATGTCAGGAGACCCAGAGGCCATCTGCTCCATCCACTCACTCCGTACTTGTGGGCTGTTGATCTAGATACATATGGGCCACCAACGTGAGCCATGGCAGACTGAAGAACTAGGCAGATGGCACAGTGGTTGAGCCGCCACTCAGGACACCCTCCCCCCACATCAAAGGCACTGGGCTTGAAAGCAGGCTTGAGGTGCCAGGTGATGGCTCAAGCACCTGGGTCCCTGCCAGCCACATGGGGCATCAAAGGATACAGTTTCTGGCCCATCCTCAGTTGTTACAAGCGTTTGGGGAGAGAAGCAGTAGAGTAGCTGATGGGTAATTTTTGCCTATTCTCACCTCCTTCCATTCCAATAAAGAACATTTTTTAAAAGACCAGGGACTCGGATTTCTGACTGGGTTGTTCTTGCTACTGACTAATAAGAATGCCGGGCTTGGCAGCGTGGCCTAGTGGCTAAGGTCCTCTCCTTGATCCCATATGGCCGCTGGTTCTAATCCCGGCAGCTCCACTTCCTCTCTATCTCTCCTCCTCTCAGTATATCTGACTTTGTAATAAAAATAAAATAAATCTTTAAAAAAAAAAAAAAAAAAAAAGAATGCCCCAACTACTTTTTTATTTGCTTGTATAAAACAAGGAAGAGGTCAGAAAGCAGTCCAAGATAACTCCTTGAAATCGCTTTATGGAATACATTTTCATGTGAACTTAATTCTGTATAACTTCTCCCTTCTCCAAAATCATGGAGGACCAAAATAAAACTTATGATTAGCAAAGGCATCTAGTTAGTGTCATTGCTTAATCAAAGTCTTGTTGGCTGTGTTTGAAGCCACAGCCTTCTTGTTAGCTCAGATAACCCTGAACCTGCTTCTCTGTGTGTGCCCAGAACAGATTTCTTTTTTTAGGAAGGCTTTAAGTATTTGATGGTAATTGTTTCCATGGATACTGTAAATTTCATTTTCTTAGGAAAACACAAGTTCTTACACTTAAAAAAAAATAGATTTACTTTTTTAACTTGAAAGTCAGTGTTACTAGAGAGAGGTGGGGGGAGAAACAGATCTTCCATCTGCTGGTTCACTCCCCAAATAGCCACAGCGACTACACCGGGGCTGGGCTGAAGCTGGGGGCAGGAGTTTCCTCAGGGTCCCCTACACAGTGCAGTGTTCCAAGTGTCTTTGCTGCTTTCTCAGGCCACAAACAGGGAGCTGGAAGGGACGTGGAGCAGCCAGGATTCGAACTGACACCCTTGTGGGATCCTGGCACTACAGGTGGCAGTCACATGGAATGCCAGTAACACAGTGCTGCAGGCAGTGGCTTAGCCTACTACGCCCACCACAGTCCCAGCCCTGAACCAGGTTGGTGGTTGTCGCTGCTGTTGTTTAACTCTTTAACAACCATGCATACCGCCAAGGGTTGTTCCAAGATCAAATCAATGAATATAAAACACCAGGCACTTAGAGGACTTCGTGCTGTTAGTCATTTTGTAAGGAGCTGAAGACTCATTTGCCTTTTTTCCTTTGTAAGCACAGGCGGGCATCCACAGATGCTGGCAGGTACCATCGTGTCGGGTCCAGAGGGTTCCCTGGGTTGTTGACCAACTTCTACACATAACAGAGCAAGATGCTAGACCAAGGGAGAGAGATCCACCTTAAAAGCAGAGCTGATCTTTAATGAAGCAGAATGATTTGAAGAAAGGCTTAGGAGTTATAGTACAAGTCCCCCAAAGGACACACAGAGGACTGGGCTGTCCACGGCCAGGTAGGGTGGGGCTTCAGGCGCCCGTGCAAGGCGGCAGCAGGCTCTCGGTGATGCTGTACTCTTGCCAGGATCACTGATGCTAAGAGTTCCTTTACAGGACTGGGGGGCCTGGCACTCAGGGCCTCTCAGCTGCTGGTATGACACCAAAGAACGTCTTCTGTGGCCTGGCACCTTTCTCAGGGTGCTCACGTTTCATAGTAGGATGCTGGGGTGCATTCTCAGCTCCTCTGCTTCTGACCAAGCTGCCTGCTGAGAGGCAACAGGTGCTGGCTCAGCCATTGAGGGAGTCCTGGCTGCAGGTCCAAGCTCCTGGCTATGGCAGGCACTGGGGGACGGAAGGTCTCGCTATCCCTCCAGCTCTCTACTTCCAAGTAAAATGCAAGCAGGTTTGTTTATTTGTTTATATTGGAAAGGCCAAGTTAACAGAGAGAGAAGCAGAGCCAGATCTTCTATCAGTTGATTCACTTCCCAAATAGCCACAACAGCCTAAGCTGGGCCAAAGTCAGGAATTTCTTTTGGTTCCCCCGTTTGGTTGGGAGGACTTGAGCCATCGTCCCCTGCTGGTCTCTCAGGGTATCAGCAGGTAGTTGGATCAGAAGTGGAGCAGCTGGGACTTGAACCGGCTCCCTATGGGATGCCAGTGCTGCAAGTGGCAGTTTGATCGACTACACCCTAGCTCTGACCCCAGAAGTAGTTGTTTCGTTGTTGTTTGGTTTTTAAAAAGGTAAGCAGCATTCTGGTTTAAGACAATGCAATCCCATGTGTAACAGATGATGCCCCCCCCCCGACATTTAGCACCCATGGGATCCAGACCCTTCCTTTGGAGCGGCGACCAAGGTGGCTGTGTCCCAAAGGACAAAGTTACCTCCCAAAGCTGGAGCTGAGAATGAAGGCGTCAGCGGCGGGCCGTCCTGGCAGATGAAGGCAGGAACCGGCACTCAGCCAACCTCCGCAGGCCCTGCCAGCTCCCTTCCAGGGCCGCCCCTTCCCTTCCCAGCAGCTGAACCACTGGAGCCTATAGCATCTTGCGAAATCCAGGTTTCTGGGGCACCTGTGTTGTGGGAGCCTGAGGCGTGTGGGAGCCTGAGGCGTGTCAGGGGAGACACACACACACACATATATATGTATTAATTAGCCAGGTGGGGCAGTGGCATAGGAGGCTAAGCCTCCACCTCCAGCTCCAGCATTCCACATGGGCACCAGTTCACTTTTCATCCAGCTCCCCGGCCTGGGAAAGCATCTGAGGATGATCCAAAGCCTTGGGACCCTGCACCTGTGTGAGACCAGGAAGAATCTCCTGGATCCCAGCTTCAAACTGGTCCAACTCCGGGAATCTGCAGCCATTTGGAACATGGACCAGTGGATGGAAGGCCACTCTCAATCTTTCCCTCTCTCTGTAACTCTGCCTCTCCAGTAAAAATAAACAAATCTAAAACTAAATTTTAAAAACACAAAATGAGAACTCAAAAAATGAAAGATCATCAATGCATGACCAAATCTACAGTCACCATACTGTGTATAGAATATCAGAACTCCTTGCTCCTACTAGCTAGAGCTTAACACCTGTTCACGTGTCCCCTCATGCCTAGTTCCCCAAGCCTCTGGCAGCAAAAATTCTATTCTCCACTTTAATGAAATCGACACTTTTAGAATCTACATGTGACTAAAATCATTCTATCCTTTTTATTGCTATTATTAATGCTTTATAAGAATTTCTCTCTCTCTCTAATTAGAAAGTCAGATTTACAGAGAGAAAAATCCTCCTTCTACTGGTTCATTCCAGAAGTGAGCGCATCAGCCAGAGCTGAGCTGATCCAAAGCCAGGAGCCTCTTCCTGGTCTCCTACGCAGGTGTAGGGTCCTAAGATTTTAGGCCATCCTTGACTGCTTTCCCAGGCCACAAGCAGGGAGCTGGATGGGAAGTGGAGCTGCTGGGATACAAACCATAAACCGGCGTCCATATGGGATCCTAGTGCCTACAAGGCGATGATTTTAACCACTAGGCTACAGGGCAGCCCCCACCCCCTTTATCTGTTATTATATCTTTTTCTATGTGTTTAACTGAGAGTTCCTGCCACCGCATAACTAACCCAGGTGGAGTTCCTGGCTCCTAGCCCCTGGCTTCAGCTAGACCTGGCCATTTGAGGCGTTAACCAGCAGGTAACAGAGTTCTCTCTCTCTCTGCCTTTCAAATAAATAAACAATAAACAAGCCTTCCCACGGTCATAGGCACACAGTAGGAGTCACTGCTCCATTTGACTGAGGGGACAGCCAGTCCAGCCATTCCCTACCCCGTACAGGCTCCTGGGAGCTGGTTGTGCCCCCAAAGCGATGCAGGAAGGAGAAAGGACAGAGCAAAAGTGCCACATGGGGTGCTGGCACTGTGGCATAGTGGGCTAAGTCTCTGCCTGTGGCGCCAGCATCCATATGTGAGCTGCTTCGTGGGCTTAACCCCCCCAGATACCCATAGCAGCTCAAGGACCTTGAAGCTGAGACAGGAAACTCAACTCGGGTCTCCGACATTGGGGACGGGAACCCAACCGTGGGTGCCACTTGTCGTGGCTTCCAGGCAGCAGGAATGGGGAGCCTGTACCCAGGGGTGCAGCCCTAAGCCCCCTACCTCTCAGCCAGCGACTCCACCCTAGACCAACCCCTGCAGCTCCGTGCTCTCTCCCGTCTGCAGCCCACAGACAGCTTTTACCTCGCCGATCCTGTCCTTGGGGTCGCGCCAACACTCCAGCACAAGCGATCTGCCCAGCGTTTTCCTGTGACTCTGAAGGGAGTATTAGGACCCTTGGTGGAAAATGTTTGATTATGAAAAAGCAACATGGATTTCGGGGGAGGCAGGAGAGGGGTGCGGTGGAGAAGAAACCTGCCCCAACAGTCCTTTTATTCCATTTTTATCTGAATTGTTTATCAGAATTGGCCACTAGCTCTCTGGGCCACAGTGGGAAACTTAGAGAAGGGATTTAGTTCTTCCACCTGCTGCACCTGCATCTGGCATTGGCCTCAAGGGCTGGTGCAGGTCGCCCCCTGGTGGCCAGCCTTGCTCGGCATGGCCGGGGAGTTTCCTTAACTTTTTGCCAAGAACCAGTTCCTGCACCGGAGAGGGGCGGGGAGCAGAGAACCACAGGGGTAGAAGGCCACCTGACAGCCGAGGCAGAGGTCAGAGCGACCTCGCTGCAAAGCAGAAAGCCCCGCAGACTGCCAGCCGGCCAGCCAGTAGCAGCAGCTGTGAGAGGCAAGGATGGATTCAGCTGGGCTCTCTCCCAAGGAGCACAGCCCTGCAGCTGTCTTTGACCTGGCCTCCGGAACTCTGAGTGAGGCCGCGTCTGGAACTTGTGCTGCTGGGTGCTGGCGACCCTAGGAGCACCCCCCCCCACACACACACACACACACACTTGGGCAGCACTCTTGGTTTGAGTACAGGTGTCCCAGCCCCCAGGCTTGGTTGTACACCATACACACACACACACACACACACACACACACACACCACACACTGCCCAGCAGCTAAGACGCCATGCGTGGGGACACCCGCACCCCACATGGCAGAGTCTGAACTCCTCTGCTTCTTGTTAATACAAGTCCCGGGGAGGCAGGAGGTACTGGCTCCAGTCCCTGGCTTACTATCACACACATGGGAGACCTAGCAGGAACGTGGCCCAGCCCTGTCCACTGTGGGCTTCAGGAAAGGTGAACCAGTGGATGTTACATCTTTTTCTTTTCGCCTCTTTTCAGATACATCATGAAATTGCACAAGTGTCCTGGCCCTGACCACCTGCCCCTGGGAGCGTCCTGTGCCCGCATCCTCCCAGCTGCTGACACCTGGACCTCCACGAGGGGCGCCCTGGAGCTCCATCCCGCTCCATCCTTGCAGAGCCACCCCACCTGAGTGCCTGGCAATGTCTATGGCCCGGAACTAGCAAAACAAAACAGAAACAGGACAAGGCCCCAGTCTCAGTTCCCGCCTACACACCGTGCTAGAGGGCCACCCTCTGTCAGCAACAGCCACAGTTCCGGGGACAGAATCTGATGCTGACCGAGGCACCTGGGTTGCAGATACCCCCTTGCCTGCCTCTGGATACAGGGCCCTGGCAGCTCTGTCCTGTACCTGCCCGGGCCCCGAGGTGCACCACCTTGCTGCCCAGCTCCCTAGGTGCCACGCTCTCGACCCAGGGAGTATGCACCCAGCAGCATCTCCCTCACGGTTCTGAAAGCCAGGATTTCTCCTCCACGCCACTGTGCACAGCCAGGAATTTTTTTTTTTTTTTTTTTTTTTTTTTTTTTTTTTGGCAAAGCAGGAAAAGAAAACCCAAGCCTGAACCACTGTCCTGGAAAGGCAACCAGGTGAACGGGACATTTGCAGCCATCTCCTTGCATCTCGGCTTCTAGGTTTCCTTTCATCTTGTTCTTGCAGCACTTGCCACGGGCCCACGGCCATGAGCCCTGAGCCTGGCAGGATCTTTAAGTGAAGAGGCGGTTCCAAACGTGATCATCCTCCTCTTCTCCCATGGTGAGAGGGGCTGGCACCTGCTGGTGTTGAGATGGGGCCTTAGTCCAGGCTCCTGGAACAAACTCTTGTGTGGGGGGCACTTCACAGCCCACAGGGCTGTCGCACAGCTCTGGGCACTGCGAGGCCCAGGATAGCGGGGCCAGCCCAGCCCACACCTGCCACAGGGCTCCCTTCCTCCATGACAGATGGTCACCTCCTGACGGCCTCGCGTGGCAGAGCGGGAAGCTGAGCCCTGTGCCTCTTCCGACAGGGTCCCCAAACCTAGTGGTGAGGACCCCACCCTCCTTGCCCAACTGCCCCCCTCCAAAGACCCCTCCTTGCCCAGACATCACCCCGGGGAGATTCATGCTGCCGCCTGTGCACTTGGGGCTACAAACAGCCAGACTATGCAGGTGTCAGTTGGACCCCAGGGATGAGCTGTGCCCAGGGCAGTGGGCGCCAGAGCAGCTTGAGAGCAAGGATACCCTGGGACGTTGGAAAACAAGAGGAGGGGAGGTCAGGCACTGGGTACAGGGGCTCCCAGGGCACCGGGTCCAAAGGCGGGGGAGGTGAGTCCCTTCAAGAAGGAATCATGTGCAAGGAAAGTCAAATTTGGGCAGGTACGGTGGCGCAGTAGGTAAAGAAGCCACTTGTGACACCTGCATCCACATACGCCCACACCGGTTCAAGTCCCGGCAGCTCCACTTCCTCTCCAGTTCGCTGCTACTATGTCTGGGAAGGCAGTGGAAGGTGGCCCAAGTACCTGACGGTGGCCAGAATCTCACCCCCTTGACCTGGGCGACCCTGACTATGAAGAAACACACGCCCACCCTCCCAGCAGCTGGGAGCCCCAGCCTGCAGCAGGGCACGGGGTCCAGCCTCGCCCCTTCCTTTCCCGCAGTTCAAACGCGCCGCGGAAATCTGTTCTCGCGGTGCCCTCTGCTGTCCGACACGTGCAATGACAACCAGCCCTGCCGCTGCCTTTGAAAAGGGAATTTGCCCTGGGGTGAACCCCTCCGTGGGTCTGGGGCCCTGTGGACCCCGAGGCCTGAAGGCCGGCCCTTAGAGCTCCCTTAGCCCCACAGCGGCAACAGCTACGGCTTCTTTCTGAGCTCTAGTTTGAGGGTGTGGAGGAGCATTTTTGTTAGAGCATCCTCCAAATCCTGATTCCAAACGTAGTTCTCCTAAGGGCAGAACCCCCAACATTTGCATTTTTTTTTTCTATTTCCTTTGCACACTGGGTAGCAAGCGCTGGGACGCCATGAGCGCAAGCTGGTTAGCTCCTGAATGCTAACTCCTGAAAAATGCTGCCGAGCTGGGTGGTGTCTGATGAGGAAGCGGGTTTCCCAAAGAAACTGAAACGGGAAAGAGATGGTTGAGGTGGAGGTTTGGTGGGATGGTAAAGGAACTCCCACATCGTGTATCAGAGGGCCTGGGTGACTTGGCTCCCAATTCCAGCTTCCTACTGTATTCACAGCACCCTAGAAGGCCACCCACCGGTGCCTTGGCCCTGCCACCCACCTCGGAGACCCAGAGTTCCTGGCCCCTGACTTCAGCCTGGCCCAGCCCTGGTTCTTACGGCTGCTTGGGGGAAAGAATCAACAAATGGAAAAACCTCTTTTTGTCTCTCTGTGCCTGTGAGACTGCCTTTTGAATACAAAAAAGAGACTTGCCCACAGGTGTTCATGGCAGCGTCACTCACAACAGCCAAAGGATGGAAATAACTCACACATCTGTCCGTCCGTGAAGGAATGGATGGAGGGTGGATGGATGCGGATGTTGGCAGGTGCCGTTCAAGCTGCAGAAAGGAATGGCGAGTCGGTGCTTCTTCCAGTGAGAATTCACATGCAAACATAAGCCAGCCACATAACGTCACGTGTGAATGTGACACAGCCAGGCTTCACGTGAAACCTTTCCAGCACACCCATGAAGACAGGAAGCCAAGGAGTGGTCAGTTGCCTGGAGCCAGGGCTGGGCACAGGAGAGAATCAGATGGGGACTCAGTCGGCGACCAGGGGACAAAAACGTGGTGGGAATCCAGTCAAGGTGTTGGCTGCATGCATGTCCGTGTCCCCTGGGCCACTGAGTTGTATCCCTCTAAGGGGTCCCTTTCTATGACATGGGATTCATGTCGACAAAAATCCTTATTAGGAAAAGCAGGATGGTGCTGGCGTTGTGGTGTAGTGGGCTACCTGGGATGCCAGCATCTTGTATCAGAGCTCGGGGGGAGTCTCAGTTGCTGTGCCTCCAATCCAGCCCCCTGCTAATGCCCCTGGGAAAGCAGCAGAACATGGCCCAAGAGCTGCACTCCCGCACCACGTGTGGCTGAATTGACTTGCTAACTCCTCGCTTGAGCCTGGCCCAGCCCTGGCCATGGCAACCATTTGAGAGTGAACCAGTGGGTGTTACTCCCTAACTCTGCTTTTCAAGTAAACAAATACATCTTAACAAAAATGGAGATTCACTTATCGGTTCAAAATTATCTAAAGTTTCACAATCTTCCCTAAGGTTATGAACTTGACAGCATTTGTTAGGTACCTGCTATGACACAATCGTGGGTGTTGAGCACATTGTGTTGAGGGTTCTGAGGGCCTAAACCTCTCTTTGTCCTTGAAGAGCTTAGACTGGCACCATGGCATAGCAAGGTAAGCCTCTGCCTGCAGCTCCGGCATCCCATATGGGCGCCGGTTCAAGCCCCAGCTGCCTCACTTCTGGTTTGGTTCCGATCCCAGGCTTATTGGCCTGGGAAAGCAGCAGTGGGTGGCTTGAGACCTTGGGCCCCTGCACTCATGTGGGAGACCAAGAAGAAGCTCCTGGTTCCTGGTTTAGAACGGCTCAGCTCCAGCCATTTTAGTCAACCGGGGAGAGAACAGTGGGCAAAAAAGAACTTAACCTTAGGGAAATCAGAAAACAGACATGACATTTGAGAGGGATGGAGCAGCGAGGTCCAAGGAGGTGGCTGTGTGATGTGGGGTGACTAAGAAGCTCCCCCTGGGGGACCCCATTTTAGTGAAGACAGGAACGAAGCAAGCAGAAATGGCCATGCATGTGTCTGTGCAGAAGGCAGATGCTGCACATGTAAAGGCCCTGGGGTGGAAGCAGGCCTGGAGGCTGAGACTGCTGGATCTATGAGAGCCCGAGATCAGGGCAAAGTCAACCAGGACTGGAGTCAGGGCGGAGCCAAGACAAACGCAGGCTCCAGGAGCTCCATCTCGGTCTCCTACATGGGTGCAGGCACCCAACACGCTTGGGTCATTCTCCACTGCTTCCTCAGGTGTATTGACAGGGAGCTGGGTTGGAAGTGGAGCAGCCAGGACTTGAACTGGTACTCAGATGGGATGAGCGTTGGCGTTGCAGGGTGGCTTAACTGGCTGCACCACAATCCCAGCCCTGCAATGTGCTTTTTTTTTTATAGCAGTTAGCTATTCTTTATCATTATCCCTTTAAAAGTGTTGTTCTACATCGCCTGATTTTTTTTTTTTTTTTTTAGCTTTCTCTAAACAAAATCCTGTCTATGTGTGACTACTTTGCTAAAACATTGTTTTTCACGGGTTGCACACACTAACCTGGGGGTTCCTCTGCAGTCCTTCTGTCACCAGCTACTGTAAGATGGTGATTGCCCCAAACTCTGCTTGCTTCTGCTTTGGGACTAGGACTGGCAAGGCTACTGGGGCCATCTCAGGGGGTGACCTGCCGTCTACATAAAGGGTGACTGGAGTCTGGGTCTGTCCCTGATGTCTGGGCCTGGGATGCTGGAGTTGGAGACAGCGGCTTCATTGCCATGCCACAGCACCTGCTCCTGGTGAGTGGATTTTCACGTACCTGTTGCTCATGTGTATGTTTGGTTTTGGGAATGCCTTCTTGGGTCTTTGCCTTTACCGCTCCCTTTTTTTTTGTATTTTGTATCTTAGTTTTGTCTGCACGTCTCTCCCTGAAGTCTGGAAGAGCCTTAAGGACCAGACTGGGGTCTACATGATCTCTAAAATTCAGAGCAGTCACCCCAAAATTCACCAGGGAGGATTGAGAAAGCCACATACCAAGACATGGTCCCTGGTAAAACCACTGTTCTGAGCCCTGAGCCTCAGTGCCCACATCTGTATGAAGGGTCTCCACAGCTCATCCTGCCTGCCTCTGCTCCTCATCTCCTCCAAGGGCGTGCCAATCCCTCCCGGAGGAGCCTATCTGGGGATGCCAGGAAGTCAGGGTTGTCACAGAAGCCTTGGAGGGAGGGTGTTAAGGTGGTGCCAGTACTTCCTGCACCTGGACCCTTCTCTCTCCCACTCTGGGCAGCAGGGCCAGGTGGGCAGAGTGGGAAGTGGGGGGCAGCAGTCTCCCAAAGCACACAGCAGTGCTTGCTTATGGCCGGCCGCTTGGTAGCTCCTTCCTGCTCTGGGCTCCTGCGCTCGGGGCTCTCGGCAGCCAGGGCACTTATGGGTCCTCCAGCCGCTGCTTGCTGACGCTGGGCCATAGGAAGCTTCAAGCAGAGGCTGGGTTGTACCTAGTGCCCACCCTGAGGGCCTTCTGCTCTTCCCCAGGACTCTGAGGGGGTACGTGCAGCCAAGCAGGGAGGAGAGGAGACCCACTCCCTCTTGGCCTGTGGGGCCTGAAACTCTGGGAGAAGACCCCCACCTCTCCTGCCAAGCGGTCCTGCCCTGGGAGTGGAGGTCACGAGGGTCTTGAACTCCCCACTGCCACCCCCAGCTGTGGTCCAGCCCCACCGTTGGCTCAGCCATGTCTGGGGCACTTCTTGCAGGCTCCCTCACCCGCCTGAGTTTCCATATCTGCCATCTGTGTCTCCATCCAAGGTGCTCAGCATGGTGGTCCTTGATACCCGAGGACAAACAGGGCCACTGCAAGAGCAGCGGCAGGACACCAGGGCAGTGGCTGTGATGGTGACCACCCCACAGCCCCCAGCTGCAGTGTGGCATGGGCCAGCTGCTCAGCCATCCCTCAGCTGTTCCAGGGACTGAACAGTGGGTACAAACCGATGTTTGTAGGATGTTACCTACTTGGCCTATCTTGATCCAAAACGTGTGGCTCTGAGGCCCCAGACTGGCTTCCCACTTATGGAGGACTCAGACGCAGAGAGCCCGGTCAGGGAGGGGCAGTGGTCCCTCTTCTCAGGGAACGGGACAGAGAGGAGGCTGAGCGATTAAGCCCAGGTGACTTTTCTGGGAGTGAGCCTTGTTCAAACTTTTTGCTCACAATGTGTCATCCCTTACGCAGGTGGCTGGGAGAGGCTATTAATTTGAATTTCACAAAACCATTCCTTTATGATTTTTTTTTCTGACCTATTCTGATAGCTTCCCCACCATGAAATCAGAAGGCTTTGTGCTATCACCAGTTCTCATCTGTGAACAGTTTGCCCTTCCCAGACACGTTTGACAATGTCTGAGAACATGTTTGGCTTTGCTAAAAACCCAGAGAAATCAGGGCATGCTTCTGAACACCCTGCAAATACAGGAAAGATGACCTGAAAAAATTATCTGGCTGGAAATCCGAATAGTGTCACGAATAAGAATTCCTAACTGGGCAACCGCTGAGCAGTTAATATGCTGCTTCTGTAAGGCTTAGTTTGTTTATTTGGAAATAGTTACAAAGAGGAGAGATGAGAAGAGAGAGATTGGCCATCCACTGGCTCATTTTCCAAATTGTTGCAACAGCTAGGGCTGGACTGGGAGCTCTGTCCAGTTCTCCCAAGTGAGTGCAGGATCCCAAGCCCTGGGGACATCCCCACGGCAGTCCCAAGTGCATCAGCAGGGGGCTGGGTTGGAAGTAGGGCAGGCAGGACTCGAACTGGTGCCTGTATAGGATGCTGACATTGTGGGTGGCAACTTTACTCTGATCTGATCATTACGGACACTGGGGGGAGTGAACCATGGGTGCAAACCCTCCTCCGTCTTTCCATTTTTTATTTAAGATTTATTTATTTTTATTGGAAAGGCAGATCTACAGAGAGAGGAAATACAGATTCCCTGTCCACTGGCCAACTCCCCAAGTGGCTGCAATAGCCATAACTGAGCTGACCTCAAGCCAGGAACCCCCTCCAGGTTTCCCAAGTGGGGACAGGGTCCCAAGGCCTTGGGCCATCCTCCACTGCTCTTCCAGGCCACAGGCAGGGAGCCAGACAGGAAGTAGAGCAACCGGGACACGAACTGGTGCCCGCATGGGACCCCAGGTGTGCAAGGAGAGGATTTAGCCACTAGGTACCACACTGGGCCTTCAAATATTTTTCATTAAAATAAAACAAACAAACAAAAAACCCTCTCCCTGTATTATATTCTTTTCTAGACTTGGTCTATTCATTTGACAAGGACAGATCAAATAGACAACTTGGCACCTGCTGCTTCACTCCTCAAATGCCTGAATGGTCAGGAGTCAAGCTGTGACCCAGGAATTCTGCTCAAACCGGGAGCTGAGGTGTGACCCTCCCATGTGGGGTGCAGGCATCTTTCTCAGTGTTTGGCTCGCCTAGAGCAGACACCACTCTGCTCCCCCGCCACTACGTCATGCTCTAAATGTTTCGGGATTTTGCCTTTCGCGCTGAGGTCACCGTGGTATTCTGATCACACTGCGGGTTTGATGACCACTGTGACATCCTTACACCGTCATTCTCCTACCAAACACATGCGGTTCCATTCTGGTCCACACGTACTCTGCTCAGAAATGCAGACAAAACCCATCCTAGGCGGCAGAGGAATGGATGAGATCCACACCGCAGGCTCTGCAGACCAAACGTGTATGTTGGCCCCAGACACTTTCTGCCAGCAGGAACCCTTGTTGAATCTCAGCTTTGGTCCTCACCTGTGCAACAACTCCACTGGGATGTTGTGGGTAAGTGGGTTGTCTGCACCACCCCCTGCAATGCCGGTATTCCACACTAGAGGGCTCTTGTGAGTCCCCAGCTCTCCATTTCTGAGCAAGCTTCTTGCTGATGCACCTGGGTAAGCAACAGAAGACCGTCAAAATGCTTGGGCCTTTACACCCACCCACGCATGAGTTCTGGAGAGAGGTCCTAGCTCCTGACGTTGACCTGGCTCAGCCCTGGCCATCACAAGCCACGTGGGGGAGTGAACCAGCAAGTAAGTGGAAGACCTCTGGTTCCCTCACCCTGACTCTGTCACTCTGCCATTCAAACTAATAAATACTAAGACTGAAAAAAAAAAAGGAGGGGGGGTCAGCTGGCTAATCCTCCACCAGCAAGTGCCAGGATTCTGTAAAGGCACCGGTTCGTGTCCCAGCTGCTCCACTTCCCATCCAGCTCCCTGCTTGTGGCCTGGGAAAACAATGCAGGATGTCCCAAAGCCTTGGGACCCTGCACCCATGTGGGAGACCAGCAGGAAGCTCCTGGTTCTTGGCTTTGGAGTGGTTCAGCTCCAGCCGTGGCAGCCATCTGTGGGGAGTGAAACAGCAGATGGAAGATCTTTGTCTCCCATTCCGTCTGTAATTTTGTCCTTACAATGAAAAGAAATAAATCTTTTGAAAAAAATTACAAAAGAGAACTCTACTGGGAGAATTGCAAAATCTTGTTGAGAAACATTAGACAAACCCTAAATAAATGAACATGCTGTTCAGGAATTAAAAAGCTTGATACTGTGAGAATGTCCATTCTCCCTAAATAGATTTATGATTTCAATGAATCCAATCAAGGTCTCCACTGGCTGCTGTCTCCATTCTAATGGAACTTGGCAAGCTGAGCCATTCACTTTCCACTTCACCTTAATTTTCAGATTTGCAGAGAGTAAACAGAACCTCCTCTCAGCATGTGGGTGGAGGGCTGTACCTCCCCAGGCTGGGAATTTGTTCCTTGTGACTGTCTCCGTTCATCTCCCCAGGGAGGGCTGGCAGCTCTACTGCCATGGGTCACGATCAGAGAGATGGCTTTGTGTGTTTTCCATTGTGTACTTGGGACTCTTCTGGAAGAATATCAGTACGAAATCTGTTGCAATCAACTAGAAAACATGATATGACAGACACCCGTATACCTTTCACCTACATGTGTCAGTCATTCAGATTTGAGACATTAACTTTCCTCTGTGTGTGTGCACGCAAACACAGCCTTGATTTTTTGTTGCTGTTGTTGTTTAAGATTTACGGTTGAGATTTTGTTGCTGTCGTTGATGATGTTGTTAAGATTTGGTTGGGCCTGGCATGGTGGCCTAGCAGCTAAAGTCCTTGCCTTGAACGCACCGGGATCCCATATAGACACTGGTTTGTAACCCAGCAGCTCCACTTCCCATCCAGCTCCCTGCTTGTGGCCTGGGAGAGCAGTCAAGGATGGCCCAAAGCCTTGGGACCCTGCACCCGCGTGGGAGACCTGGAGGAGGTTCCTGGCTCCTGGTTTTGGATCAGCACAGCACCGGCCATTGCAGTCATTTGGGGAGTGAATCATCGGATGGAAGATCTTCCTCTCTGTCTCTCCTCCTCTGTGTATATCTGACTTTCCAATAAAAAAAAAATAAATCTTAAAAAGATTTGATTAAGATTGAAAGGTGAGAGCAGGAGGAAGAGAGAGAAAGATCTTCTTCACCCACTGATCTACTGCCAGGGCTGGGTCAGGTCACAGCCAGGTGTGTGGAACTCCATCCAGTGACACAGATTTTGGGGTTATCCTACCCTGCTTTTTCGAGCACATTAGCAAGAAGCAGCAGGGACCTGAACCCAGGCTTTGATATGGAATGCCTGTGTCACAGACGGTGACTTAACCCACGGTACCACACCACCCCCCCAGAACCTTTGCCTTACCATCTGAGAACAGCGCATGGACTTTGCGGCTTCTCCCTCCCTGTGATCCCCCTGGGTGCCTAGGTGATGGCTCCTAAACCAAGTAATTTTTCATGTGACAATGGTGCTAGAGGCATCTTTCGTTCAAATATTTGGATCCTGGTTCCCTGATTCCCAACTCAGAGCTCTCTGAACCCTTCTAACGCCTTGAAGGACAGGGTGACAGACACGTCCCTCATGGAGCTCTGAGTTCCTTGGGGGAATGAATGCCCCCTCCTGGATGGGCTCTTGGTTGGGGACTGGCCATTAGAGACCGCCCTCCTCCCCACAACACACACACCCAGCCATGGGATTTTCAACTCCTCATCTTCTGGGGAAGGGCACCAAGCTGGAGATGATGCTGTTTTTTTTATTATTATTATTATGGAATTTTTTATTAATATTTGTTTTTGATGGTAGTTGATTTGGGTGATAAGGGTCAAGGGCTACAGGAAGGTGGCTGAGAGCACCATTTCCACATTCTCTTTTTTTTCCTTCCTGTATCTGGGGGGAAAAGGGGATATAAGGAGAGAAGCCACACCCAGTCTCCCAAACGCCTCTGCACCCTGGGATGGAGGACGGCCACCTGGCACCACCCCAGAATCTCTGATGCGGGGCATGCTCTGAGGGTTCTTCTCGAGAGGTTTCAATAAGTCTACAGTTCTGAATTACTGCCCACCTCGCCACTCCAAGCACAATGAAATCTCTCCAGAATCCACTGGTTGACATAGTCCACCTTAGTGTCTCCATTTGCCCAGTTATCACTGCCAACACTTGGCTGGGGTAGTGGATCCATTTGTTCTGTCCTCTGTCCTCTGTTGTGGTACCAGGTTAGTGGATTGAAATCCTGGACCTGACAGGAGAGACTCCATGTGGAACTGGGATCCATCTTAGCAGAGACACCCGTCCACCCATGATACTGTAGCCAGGACGAGAACACAACCTCCTGCTTGGAAAGAAAACCCGAAACCTTGGCTAGGCTCTTCAAGCACGAACAGAAGAAGAAATAAGTTTTACCTGGTATAGCAACAAAAGCACCAACATTAGTCATTGTTTTATCCCTAAGGTAATGGCCACAATTTGGTCACTTGTCTCAGAACCGTTTGGAGTAACAACACCACACTGTCAGTTTGATTTTTCTGTTTTCTCTCTGAATGGTGTCTGCCTTCTCTTGCCTTTTTTTTAAAATGATCTTATGATCTCCTTGCTTTGGTTTCTTGCTTGCATTTTTTTTTTAAGGAACCCTTTAAAATTATGCTTGTTTGGGGGCCAACACTGTAGTGCAGTGGGTTAAACCATCTCTTGCAATACTGGCATCCCGGATGAGCACCAGTTCAATCCCCAGGTGGGGCACTTTTCATCTGCCTCCCTGCCAATGCGTCTGGGGAAACCAGGAGGTGGCGGCGCCCGTGTTTGGGCCCCTACACTGATGCTGGAGACCCAGCAGAAGTTCCAGAATCCTGCTTAGGCCTGGCCCAACCCCAGACATTTCTGTCATTTGGGAAGTGAACCGGAGGGTAAAAGATTTCTCTTTCTCTCTCTTTGTGTAACTCTGTCCTTCACACAAGTAAGTCTTTAAAAGTTTTATTGATTGATATTTCTTAGAATTTGAAGGGCAGACAGGCAGACACTCAAAACATAAAACACCAAGAGAGACCCATCCTCTGGTTCATGGCCAAAATTGCCATAATAACCAGGGCTGGGCCAGGGCAACGCCCAGAGCTTCCACCCAGGAGAATTCCACCAAGGCTTCCCATGTGGATGGCAGGGACCCTGGGCCCTTGGCCTGAAGTGTGCATCCGCAGGAACCTGGGCCAGAAGCCGAGCAGCTGGCATAGGCACCCTGCGTCAAACCCCTGTCCCTACTTGGCACGCTTCTGATTTGCTTATTCTTTCCCTTACATGAGACATCAGGTCATAACAGCCTCTTGTGGGCTCTGTTCACGCATCTCATGGACTTTGACAAACAGTACTTTTACTATTGTTCCTGGAAGTCATAGAACTTGGACTTGAATTTCTCTTTTCCTCCAAGAGTCCCCGGATCATCTTCTTTTGGGTTTTGTGGCTAGCTTCTCATATTATAACACGGAGACGAATGTGCGCTGTTGAAGAGTCAGTGCCTCCTTTGTGGCCTAGTCCGCGGCGCACCGTGCCGCGACAGCACACACTTTGAAGGTGTTTTCCATTTGATCCACATATACCCTGAAGATCAGCTCCAGCGATTCCGTTACTAGATCTTGTATGTCCTTGTTTGTCTGGGCCATGAGCTGTGAGGATGGATCCAGGTGCAGGGAAACCATCCCAAGTAAGTGCACGGCCTGGGAAGTTCTCTCAGACCCAAAGAAAATGCTCAAATCACATGATTTATTAAATCAATTAAAAGCACATGGCAAGGGGCTGGCGTTGTGCCAAGTGGCTAGGACACTGGTGAACATATTCTTTCCCTTCTGGAAATGCCTGGCTGGGACTCCCAGCTCAGACTGCAGCTTCCTGCCAGTGTAGACCTGGGGAGGCAATGCCTGCTCGCTCAAGCGCTTGGGTGCTTGGTTCCTGGCACTCCTGTGGAAGATCTGCATGGATGTCCTGGCTCCCAGCTTTGGCCCAGTCTAATCGTGGTTACAGGCAGGCATTTAGCAAGTGAACCATTAGTAGGTGGGAGATTTCTGTTGGCCTCTGTCTCAGATGATAAATCAAGCCAGCGGTAACAAACAGCAAGAGGCAAGGACCAAGTGGGATGGATTCAGACTCAGGACTGGCTGGCCACTGGAGGCCACGTGTGTCAGCCTGTCTCCTCAGTTACCAGGTCCGAAGTTGAATTCTCAACTCAAAGGTGCCAGGCTCAACACATACAGATGGGAAAGGACCTCGATGACATGGAATTACAACCGAAGCACCTCCGTGTGCAAAAAAAGGCTTCAGCAGCCAGGCTGGCTTTTTCCCAGTGTGCACCTGCCGTGAGTCCAGCAAAGCCGCTTGGCCTGTGTCCTGGCAGGTCCCTGGAACGCTCCCATGTCTCCTACTTGTGTTTCTCCCTCTCTGCATGTTACACTCCCTTGGCAATTTTCACGTCCATACTTCTATTTTGTTTTCAGGCCAATCTCTTCTTTCTTGAACACCTTGTCACTTCCTCCTTATTTTTAAGGTGATCTTTGCCTCCCATTATTCCTACACTGAATTAATTCTCATTTCACACATTCCTGCGTGGGCATTGTGTTGTTTTTTGCTAGGGCTTGTTGTTGTTAAGTTTCTGCTCAGGGACTTCTCATCTGTAATGGCGTCTTGATCCGGAGTGGGGTGTTACTTTCCGGCGACTTTGAAGGGACAAGTTTGCCTCTGCCGTAATACTTCCCTTCTTGGTTGGATGGACTCCATCGACACCTTGGAGTGAGCGCCATCTGCCGGTTGCTCTGTAATATAGCATAGAGAGAGGCGCAGAGTGGTCCCTTTCTTCCAAAGGTTCTGTTCTTTGGGGGCGGGCACTGGATACAGTGGCCAAGACACCACAGATGAGCGGGTTCGAATCCTGCCTCTGCTTGGATTTCAGCTTCTGCTGATGCATGCGCTAAGAGGCAGCAGGTGATGGCTGAGTAACTGGGTCTCTGCCATCTATACAGGAGACCCAGACGCATTTCTGGGATGCTGGCTCTTCTAAACATTTGGCGACTAGAGGAGCAGGTGGAAGCTGTCTCTCTCCCCGCGCCCCCCCCCCCGGCCTTTCAAATACATTAATTAATCAGAACATTTTTAAATGCTCTTTTCCAATTTTTAAGTCAATGGTGCTCATCCTTTTTCCAGGAGGGGAAGGGCTTGGGGCCTCTGATGCTGCTTGGAGACCCTTGGTTCCACTTCTGGCTTTTCCTTTGCCGCAGAAACCCTGTGGAACACCTCCCTGAATCCAAGACCCCGTCTCCCAGGCACTCCCGAGTGTCTTGCTTTAGATTCCTTCTAAGCCAATAACCAAAAAAGAGCAAGATTGCTCTGGGTGCTTCAGAACAGGAAGACGGTGCCTGACGCAATGACTCAGTGGCTAAATCCTCACCTTGCATTCTCTGGGATCCCATATAGGCACTGGTTCATATCCCGCTGCTCCACTTTCCGTCCAGCTCCCTGCTTGTGGCCTGGGAGAGCAGCCAAGGATGGCCTAAAGCCTTGGGATCCTGCACCTGCTTGGGAGACCCGGAAGAAGCTCCTGGCATCAGGTTGACTCAGCTCTGGCCATTGCGGCCTTCCATTTGGGGAGTGAACCAGTAGGTGGAGAATCTTCCCTCTGTCTCTCATTCTCTCTGTAAATATGACGTGCCTTTCCAGTTGAAATAAATAAAATCTTTAAAAAGAAAAGCAGGTAGACCGTGCTTTGCTGCTCTCCTTCACCTACCTGAAGGTCAACAACCACAACGCCAAGTGCAGCTCCTCCCCTCCCCTGCAGTGTCCAGGTTTGGAAGTTTTCCCTTCCTTTTTCTTTCTTGCTTTTTTATTTTGCCCAGAATGCATACTTCTTACCTGTGGATGGAAAGTGAAGGAAAAAGTCAATTCGTTAATTATTGCCAAGTGCCATTGATTTCCTAAGAAGCAGAGGGTGATTAGCAGGTCATTGAAAGCCAGATGGACAGCTGGAGGTCTCCCAGCAGCTGACAGAGAGGCTCTCGGAGCCTGAAGGCACAGGGCACCGGGCGTCTGAGCTCCTGTCTGGGCTCCTGAACCAATGTCAGCGGCAGGTGCTGTGGTCTAAGTCACCACGCAGAATCCTTGCATCTCATGCCAGAGGGCCTGAGTTTGAGCCTTGCGTGGTTCCAGACCTGCTTTCTACCATGCTGTGGGCATCCTGGAGGTGGTAGGTGCTGGCTAGGTCCCTGGCTGGCTCCATGCTGATCATGTGGGAGATCCAGATGGACTCCCTGGCTCCTGGCTTTGATCTGGCTGAAGCCTGGCTCTTGCAGCCATTTGGGGAGTGAACCAATGGATGGAAGATCTCTCACTCTCTCTGCCTTTCAAATAAAATTCTAATAATAGTGCCCAGTGCGGTGGCCTAGTGGCTAAAGTCCTCACCTTGAATGTGCCGAGATCCCATATGGACACCAGTTATTTTATTTTATTTTATTTTAAAGATTTATTTTAGTTTTATTGGAAAGCCAGATATCCAGACAGGAGGAGAGACAGAGAGGAAAATCTTGCGTCCGATGGTTCACTCTCCAAGTGGCCACAATGGATGGAGCTGAGCCAATCCAAAGCCAGGAGCCAGGAGCTCTTCCTCCAGGTCCCCCATTTGGGTGCAGGGTGCCAAGGCTTTGGGCCATCCTTGACTGCTTTCCCAGGCTACAAGCAGGGAGCTGGATGGGAAGCAGGGCCGCCGGGATTAGAACCAGTGCCAATATGGGATCCCGGCATGTGCAAAGCGAGGACTTTAACCACTACGCTATTGCGATGGGTTCTGGACACCAGACTTTAGCCGCTAGGCTACTGCGCCAGGCCTGAGATTTATTTACTTTTATTTAAAAGACAGATTTACAAAGAGGGAAGGCAAGAGAGAGATATTGCATCAGCTAGTTCATTCCCCAAAGTGCTACAATGGCCATAGCTAGGCCACTCCACAGCCAAGAGCTGGGAGCTTCTTCAAGGTATCCCATGTGGGTGCAGAGGCCCAAGCACTTGAGCTATCCTCTGCTGCCTTCCCAGACCATAAGCAGGGAGCTGGATTTCAAGTGGAACAGCCAGGACACAAACCAGAGCCCATATGGGATACTGGCACTGGTAGACAGAGGATTAGCCTATAGAACCAGCATGCTATTTCCCAAAACTACCAGATTTTGCCAAAACTTTGACACCTACTTAGATCAGTAGGAACAGTTCCCCTCTCATTGTGTGCCCTGCCCCCATAAGACCACAGTAGCCTGCCCCACAGACTTACTGATTGGCTGGGCTTACAGCCAGTCACAGTACAACCCAACCAAGGAACATGCTGCCCCCAAGAAGACAGAAAAGGGATCAACCCTCAGACAAGCTGAGCGTGCATCCAGCATGGATAGGCAAGAGGTCTGGACATGTGCTTGGGACTGGAGACCAAGTGGGCTTGACCTTGGGGGTGAGAAGGTCAGGTTGCATGCAGAGTACTTAGGCACTGTGTTTAACACCCTGGTGGGAACCCCAGGCAATGGTGTCAACTTGCTGGTGAGACACCTCTTGGAACCATGGGAAAAGCTCTCCTGAGCAGACCACATCCAGTCAGGTCTACCTTATGTCTGCCCACACTCTGACCCAGGGTTTTCCAAGGTCATGAGTTATGGGCTGATGGGACAGAAGCTGTCACCATCAGAAAGGTCAATAGCGGTTCTACCAGCAGGGAGAGGCCAAGTGCCACCATGGTACCTCCTGGTGCACATGAGAGCCGGGGTTGGGGGGTGGGCTGGGTTCTACCAGCAGGGAGAGGCCAAGTGCCACCACGGTACCTCCTGGTGCACATGAGAGCCGGGGTTGGGGGTGGGCTGGGTTCTACCAGCAGGGAGAAGCCAGGTGCCACCTCAGCACCTCCTGGTGCACATGAGAGCCGGGGTTGGGAATGGGCCGGGCTGGGCTAGGCTGCAGCACCCACTGGCATAGGTGAGAGCCGGGGCTGGGGATGGGCCGGGCTGGGCTAGGTTAGCACCCACTGGCATAGGTGAGAGCCAGGGCTGGGGGCGAGCCAGGGTAGGAATTCTAAGAGGTCTCCCCAACAAGGACACAGCCCCTGTTGGTACAAGCAAGAGTGGGAAAGACCTGGTTGTGGTTCTTAGGGGGTCTCTTCGACTAGACCACAGCACCTGCCAGTATAGGCAGGAGTCAGGGCTCGGGGGGTGAGTCAGGCCACTGCACTCTTCAACTGCACCAGGACCAGGTCTGGGGACTGGAATGGGTCAGGAGCTCTCCTTAGGACAGAACACCAAGTGATGCGCACACAGCCTAGAGTAGAGAATGGACTGCGCCAGGTGCTGTGCAGTGGCCCCGCTGCAGCGAATGCAATGCTGCAGGGCCAGGGCTGCGTGCCGGAGGGTGCTGCTATGGCTTCCAGCAGCGTGGCTGGGAAGCCTTTCGGGTCCACGAACGAGGCTCCCGAAATCCCCGACAACGTGGGAGACTGGCTTCAGGGCGTCTACTGCTGCGCTACCGACAGGAATGATTTCCGGAGGAACTTGATCCTCAACTTGGGACTTTTTGCTGCAGGCGTGTGGCTGGCCAGGAACTTGAGTGACATCGATCTCATGGCAGCCCAGCCAGGGGTGTAGCTGAGCAGACAAACGGAATTGCTGTGCTGTACTCGGACCTTCCAGAAACAGTCAGCCATCTGTGACACGCCCGGATGGCAGCTCAGGTTGGGTGCTGTGGGGAGCCCCCTCTTCCCCGTCTGCTCTTCCTTGAGTCCATTTGGTACTCTGCTCCCTGGTGGGCGGCGAGGCTGCAGCCAGAGTGTTGCCCCTGCTCTGTAATGCCCTGAACGTGGTCCCTGCGGTTTTGCACCACCTCGTCCTGAGGAGTGATGATGGTGTCTTAACCAATATATGAAATAAAGACTGCATACAAGAAAAAAAAAGATCAATTTACTTTAATTTGAAAGGCATATATACACAGAGATTCCATCTGTGGGTTCACTCCCCAAGTGGCCACAATGGTCGGAGCTGGCCTGATCTGAAGCCAGGAACCATGAACTTCTTTTGGGTGTCCCATGTGGGGCAGGAGATCAAGGCCTTGGGCCATCTTCCTCTGTGTCTATGGGCCATAAACAGAGCTGGATCAGAAACGGAACAGCCAGGATCTGAACTGGCACCCATATAGGATGCTGGCACCACTGGTAGAGGCTTAACCTACTATCTCAAAGCACTGGCCTCACTATCCATTCCTTATTTTTTTTTTCCATAAGAAGACACCTGAGGGGTCCTCAAGGTTTGTGGAAAACACCGACTACAGGGAAAAAAAAAAGCATGGATTTCATCAATTTTTTTGTACCAAAAATAACTGTACTTCTTGAAATTTTTAATTTAGATTGTGAGTGAATGAGAGAGGGAGGAAAGAAAGAGCCCTCATTCGTTGGTGTATTCCCCGCAAATGCCTGCAACAGCCAGGCCTGGGTTCGGCCAAAGCCAGGCTCCCGGGTCTCCCACATGGGTGGCAGGCACCCAGTGCCTGAGCCATCACCTGCTGCCCCTGAGGGTGCCACCTCTCAGGATGCTGGAATGCAGAGAGAAGGCAGCTGGGTCTCAGGCCCGAGCAGGCTAACATGGGATGCTGGCGTCCCACGGGGCAGCTCCATGCTGTACCGGCAACACGGCTTGTCCTAACCCTCCCTTCGTGCCCTTCTGCACACCTTTGGAAGGACCCTCTGACACACGTGAATTCCTTGTGCTCCTTGGTTTGTGGCATGCTCCCAGGCACCAGGATCCCGTATCAGTCATTCACCTGCTGGCTCCAGGCCATGTTTGGAACACAAGCCCATGGTACTACTCACCAGCGCGCTTCACTGGGAAGCCACTTCTACAGTTGCTGCTTCTGTGGCTTGTGAGCACAGCGCCACACTCAGGCAGCTGGCTCTGAGAGGGGAAACACCTGTGTTAACACGTGGGCTGCGGTGCCCATGTCCTACCTGGAATGTGCCTGGGTCCTAACCCTGCTTCCTGATCCCGGTTGCTTGTTAAGGCGCACTCCACGAGGCAGCAGAGGATGGTTCATGCAGCTGTGGATGCAGCAGAGGATGTGTTCCTGCATCTACCTGCGTGGGAGACCCTGAGCAAGCTCCTGGCTCCTGGCTTCGCTTCACCTCAGCTCCAGCCATTGCAGTGATTTGGGGAGTGAACCAGCAGATGGAAGATTGTCTCTCTTCTTTTTGTCTCTGTTTCTCTCTCTGGAACTCTGCCTGGGTCCAATAAAAATGAATCTTCTTTAAAAAGAAAAAAAAAAAAGGAGCCAGACAGGAGATACCAGTAGAATGTCAGCATTCATTGATTATGCAAACAGCATGGCTTCAGCAACTTCGCTGCAGAGGGTTTCCCGAGGGTTGCAGCCAGGGCTCTGTGCAGCTGCTGTTGCAAGAGCCAGCCTGTTGGGGTGGCCTCTCTGCACCGTGCCAAACAGTATAGGCCTGGCCCTGAGGCTCTGCGGATCCAACCATGGAGAAGAGCAGGAAACCTCTTACAGATCCGAGTGGGGGGAGGGTTGGCTGAGTTCTGTCGGGGTGTTTGAAGATGACATTGAACTTGATCTTGTAAGATACTAGCAACCTGACACCAGGGCCTTGGGAAAGGGGCACGAGACCAGGTGGACAGGTGCCAGGAAGCGTGGGGATGCCTCCCTGGAGCGCAGGTGGGAAAGGTCAGGGATGTTTCCACAGTAATTCAAGGAAAGGCATGGTGGTGCTGTGAGTTAAGCTTCCACATGCAATGCTGGAACTCGTATGGGAGTTCTGGTTCGAGTCCTGGTGGTTCCAGAGCCAACCCAACTTCCTGTGAACTGGCCTGCAAAGGGACTGGAAGATGGCCTGAGTACTTGGGCCTCTGCCACCCCTACTTGGAAGATCCAGATGGAGTTCTAGGCTTTTAGTCTCAGCCTGGGTCAGACCTGGCTGTGGTGATCATGTTGGGAGTGAACCAAAGGCTAGAACATTTCTCTTTGGCTTTCAACTAAATAAAGCCAATCTTAATCACAACAACAACAGCAACAACAATCCAAGGAGCAACAGATACAAAACCCAAACAGAAGTGACCCAACAAATGCAAGTTCCAGAGGAGGAGGCTGGCAGTGTCTGGGACAGGATCAGGGCATGGTGGCTGCCGGACCACGGCACTTTGAGATCTTCCAGCACCGGGTCCAGGGCCAAATGTCACCCGTGTGCAACAGAGCCCACTCTGAATGCAAGCAGAGAGAAGCATTGTGACAATACCTGTTGGCCTTCTCAGACCTTGTCCTAACCCTCCCTCGTGCCCTCCCCCCTTCCCAACACACACCAAATGAAAAGCTAGAAACACAGATGCTCCAGCCCACTTCCTTTAGCCTTGCCAAACATTCTAGCAAATCTTTAGCAAGAATCTTCATAGCATTCTAATTGGGACTGGGTTTGATTTTCCCAAAATCGTTTGCTTTTTTGGGGTCAGCGTGTGATTGATGGCATAGCATGTAAAATTGCCACTTGCAATGCTGACAGTCCCATATATGAGCACTGGTTTCAATCCTGGCTGCTCCACTTTGGGAAAGCATTGGGCGTGGGCCCTGCATCTAGCCTGGCCTAGTGCTGGCTGTTGCAGCCATCTGGCATGGGGGAGTAAGCCAATGGATGGGACATCTCCCTTTTTCTCTTTCTTCATCTCTGTAATTCTGCCTTTAAATAAACAAACTAAGTTTTTTCTTAAAAATTACTTTCCTTAGGCCCAGCACAATAGCCTAGTGGCTAAATCCTTGCCTTGCATGTGCCATGATCCCATATGGACAACAGTTCATACGTGCCTGCCCCACTTCCCATCCAGCTCCCTGCTTGTGGCCTGGGAAAGCAGTCGAGGACGGCCCAAAGCCTTGGGACCCTGCACTCGCATGGGAGACCTGGAAGAGGCTTCAAGCTCCTGACTTCGAAAGGGTTTAGCTCTGGCTATTGTGGTCACATGGGCCGTGAACCTACGAATGGAAGATCTTCGTCTCTCCTCTCTGTAAAATGTGCCTTTCCAATAAAAATAAATGATTTTTTTAAATTTACGTTCCTTTTGACACGGGCTGGTCTCTATTCAGCCAACAATCTGCAAAAGATCTAGGGCCGCACTTAAAGCAGTGCTTCTGTGTTGAGGCCTGCTTCCATTCAGATTCTCTCTCTCTTTAAAGATTTATTTTTCATGAAAAGGCAGATTTACAGAGAGGAGGACAGGCAGGGAGATAGGTCTTCCATCCACCGATTCATGGCCTCAATCGCCAGAGCTGAGCCAATGCTGTTCTCAATTTCATCCTCTACTGCTGTTCCAGGGAGCTGGATAAGAAGTGGAGCAGCCAGGACATGAATCAGCGCCCGTATGGGATCCCGGCACATGCAAGGTGAGGACTTTAACCACTAGGCTACTACACCGGGCCCAAGATAGCCTCATGTTACGCTTGCAGAAGTGAGTTCTACAGATTCTGTGCTCAGGGTCACGGAGGGCAAGCAGAGGCTGTACTCACACCCAACAGCCACTGTCCCAAGGGGCCCTTCCCAGGGGCATTTCCTCAGAAACTTCTAGCATCTCGGGTTGGACATACCCAACACCCAGCTTTGTGCCTGTGACAGTGCTGGGGGAGGACCGCGGAGCTGAGCTTTGGCAAAACAATTCTGTATTTGATCAACAGAACCCTTTTCTGCTGAAATTTAAAGCTTAAAGGAATTTCCAAAAATGCACAGAAAAAAGACATTCATGGCAGTTTCAACGACAATGCAGGAGGAAGCTTTTGTAAGGGCTAGTGTTGGGGCACAGCAGGTAGAGCTCCTGGCCATAGAGGCGCTCTGGTTCTACTGAGCTGCTCCATTTCCAAGCCAGCTCTCTGCTGACGCACCTGGGAAGGCAGTAGATGGTCCAGGTACTTGGATCTGCCCCCCAAGGGAGAGAACCAGGTGGAATTCCAGGCCATTGTGGCCAGGAGACGGAAGATGTCTTTTTGTTTCTCCCTTTCAGATAAGTAAACCATCCGTGGCCTTCTTTCGTTCAACCAGTTTAACGGCATTGAGATCTAATTCCTTTCTTATAATAGATACCAACATAAGGGCTGGAGCCTCCCATAACCGCACAGGAGACAGTACTGTGGAATTCAGCCTTGCCTCTTTCTGTCCCTCCAATCACCTCTTGCTCCCCCTCCCCCACCCTGAGCGTGGCAGAAAAAAGGATAAACAGCCAGGGCTGTTGCAGATACGCATCCCAAGTGGTAATTATTGCATCATTATATTCGCTATTTTCCTTGTCATGTACCATTAGGAGGTAACAAGATCATTGTCAGTCAAAGACTGCAAAGATAATGAGGGTGTCTATATGTTAGCAGGAAATCAAATCGGTGCTGGTTCCCCTCCACGCCGAGGCGCCGCCCGTCATTAGAAGGGAAATATGCAAAGGTGGAGATGAATAAAGCCCCGGAGATTAACCACTCCAGCTGATTTGAGGCTGCGATTCTGCTCTGTCCTGACATCGTAGATGGCGACGTGGAAATAGGTGTACAATGGGAGGCAGGGAGGGCTGGCAGAAAACAGCCGACAAGCTGCGGGAAGAAGAGCCCAAGGACCGCTGGATTTGGAAAAACAAGCATTTATCACGGTTTCCAATCTGCAACTTCTTCCTTGTTGTTTCCACCAGCCTGGAAATCAGGTATTAACGTATAAAGCAGAGCTGGGTGAAGCCAGCCTGTATTCAGACATCGTGGTTGTTCTGCCCATCATTAGCCTAACCTGCCGCTAGGACATGGTCCAGTGCCGTGCCCAAGGATTGGTGGAGCTGTAGGAGCTCTGAGACCTCCCCCGCCACGGACACAAACCTACCTGGCAGCCACCTGCATCCTGCCCTCCTCAGCCGCTGTCTGCAACGACATTATTGTAAACAAGCTCATCCAAAGAGTAGTTGTAGGTAGAAGCAAGAAAATGCAACAATCACCTTAAAAAATAAAACAAGCTGTTTCAAAGGAGGGGGAGAAGTTGGCAACGATGAGGGATACAAGGCAAGGCATGAACAGCAAACCTCCGGCAGGTCTGAACGTTTAACAGGCACCTGACATGCCCATAGGCAAAGAATCAAACGAGCCCACATGGTGGTCCCAGGTCCCGTGTGCGTGTCTGCTCGCTCAGCAATGCGCCATGACCGAGGCTCTTGACTCGAGTTTCGAAGGTTCGAGACATCAGGGGCACCTGCCAGCTTGGTCTGTCCTTCCCACAACTCTGACACCATGCTATTCTGCACCTATCAAAACAAAGACCAAGGCAAGAAGAAGGTCGAGGCCAACTGCTTCTAGAACCTAACTAGAGAGCCACTCCCTGGCTGGATCTCAAAGACAACTAGACTTGGCCAAGTGCGGCTTCTGGCCCGAGGCAAGGATGGCTATCTGACACAAACAAGCAGCTGGAAGCTTAGTTCACATTTTTTAATAACATGGCACAGTTTACATTACACAAGAAGGCTCCGCCGCTGAGAACATGCTGAAGATTCAGTTGTTTTACTTTTCTTTTTCACATAGGATCTAGAAAGGACTTTATTACATACGGGTCAACAGCGAAAAGATCTGTATAGAACAATCTCTTTACAATACTGAAAGCTACCACTACAGTTCCAGTGTACATATTCCTTGGAAATTTTTTTTTTTTTTTAGTTTGTTGTCTTAAAAAAACAAAACCCAAACCCAAAAAACAAAAACACTGCACAACATTTGGAGTTCACAAAATCCGAAGCTCACAACTAAACCTTCAGTTGACTACTAAAATAGATCTCCGCTTATTAGAAACAATGGGCTGTAGTTAACTTTTTTTTTCTTTTTCTTTTTTGCAAAAACAGGATAACAACGTCAGATAGCACTTTAATATACTAGAAGACCAAATGGAACTAATTTTATTTCATACATGTATGTTACAGTCCAGTAGACAAGATATATTGTATTTCTTTGCTAGTCAAGTCATATTCTCTCCAAATATGTAGACAAGAGGCTTAATGTATTATAAAAGTAGCATGAAGAGACATTAAGATTGATGCAAACTCAAAAACACACACGCACACACAAAACTTCTTTTCTGCCACCTTCCCGCCACTGTTCAATTCTCCATGGCTCCACGGGCTGGCCCCCAGGGTGGGGAGGACCGCCTGGCATTCCGCGAGTCACGGCGGGGAAACTCGTGGTGCCCTCACTCCGCCGGTGGTGCGGAGCCCAGCGCAAACACATCCGGTATCTGCGAACACGTGATGCTTTCTGTCAGGAAAGCTTCTCGTATCCCGAACGAGGAAGTGTGTATGGATGGGGGAAAGAAACAGGGTCTGGTTCCCACAGGAGGCGTGTGTGCGTGTGTGTGTGTGTGTGTGTGTGGTGCGTGTGTATGTGTGTGTGTGTGTGCGCACACGCGCCCTGATGTGCCAGTTTGGGGACACGATCACGGCAGACACCAGCACCCAGTGCCCTGATTCTGGCACCTGACCCACCAGTCCCCTCCTTTCCCCATCCCGGCGTCCCCCGCCCCCACGGCCCACATGCAGCAACTTCCCCAAGTTGCAGCTGTGGACCCATTTGCAAAAAAAAAAGATAGGATGTTTCTCTGTTTGAAAAACAACAAAAAACAGCAAAAAACCTAAAAAATACCCAAGCAAGGAAAAAAAAAAACCAAAAGTCGTCTCACGTAAGCGCTTGTTCAGGGAAAATATGACCTTAAGCGTGTTGTAGATGGGCTTGAAAAGGCTCCTTGACAGTTGGACGGGCTCCTGGGGAGAGCCCGGACATTCATTGCATAGTTGAAGGGATCAGCTGTCTAGCGATAGACGGGGGGGACGCGGCGGCTGCGTCCACCGGCCTCAAGTCTGCAAATAGCACATTTTAAAGAAGGATTCAGGTATATCTTACTTACTCTTTTATCTATTTACATTTGTACAAAGTAAAGCTTTCGTCTTACCCTTTTGCATATATGAACCAGTAGGTCATGAAGCACTCTGATTTTTTTTTTTTTTACATAACTATGTACACGGCCTTCCCTCCTCTGAAAAAGAGCTCCGCGTGACGGATGGCATGAGCTTTGCCATTCCCCTCCCCAATCGATCCTGAAATTGGTTGTGTGTTGTCATCTCCACTTTGGGTTCCAAAAAAAAAAAAAAAAAGAAAACCAAGAGTTTCATACCGGAAATAACAACAACGACGATAACAAAAGGGGAGAGTAAGAGACGTGAGAACATATGACTTAGCTAAAAGAGCTGCAAAAACTCTCAACGTATAATATACAAAAAAATCGTTTCAAAATCGGCACTGAGTCTGTACATGGTGGTTTTTTTTGTTTGTTTTTGTACAAGGGTGGGCGGGGCCGCGGCTCCAAGTCCTAGTCTGTGCCAGGGATGCGGGAGTTCAAGTGCGCGCGCTCTGCAGAGTCCCGCGTGGCTTCGCCCCGCCCCACCCCCTTTATCGCGCTTCGATGTCCTTGAGGGTGTGGGAAGGGGGTCTGTCGCGGATCTCGGCCGACAGGGGCGTAGTCCTCCGTGGGGACCCCGGGCGGCCCCCGAGCGTGGAGATGAGCGGCGGAGGCGCGCTCAGCGCCGCGGTGGGCGGCGTCTTGTTGAGCAGTCCGTTCTGGTGGCCCGCCGTGGGGCTGATGCGCGGGTAGTGCATGCTGGGCAGCCCCGGCGTGAGGAGGCCTGGATGGGGCAGGTGTCCGTCCAGCGAGGCGGGGTGCACCGAGTGCAGCCGCGTGTGCTCGTAGTCTTCGCGGAGCATGTGCAGGCGCTCTCGCTCGTCCAGGTGGCTGCCCCGCTCGTGTTCCCGCCGCGGGTCCACGGACAGCGGGTGGTGGTGGTGATGGTGGTGATGGTTATAATCGTGGGGTTCTCGGTCCCGGAAGGAGCGGTCGGCTTCGTAGAGCCGCGGGGCCGAGAGCCGGTGCAGCGGGTCGTTCCTCAGCAGGAAGTCCCTGCCCAGGGGGTCTCTCCGGTGGATGTCCAGTTCTCGGTAGGGATCCCTCAGGGGGTCCCGGATGGGATCCCAGTGGAAGGAAGGGTACGGGAAGCGCTCTCCCCCCGGGATGGGGCTGATGCCCATGAAGGGGGTCATCATGCGAGTCCTGTCCAGGCTGCTGATGCTGTTCATGGGGTGGATGCCCGCCACACCGACCGTCATGGGCATCGTGGCCAGGGGCCCTGGGTGCACACTGGCCGAAGAGCTAGGCGGGGGCGGCTCTGAGGACCGGTGGGTCTGCGGGGCCTCGGGCGCCAGGTCGTGGTCTTCCTTGCGCTCCTCCTTAACCTTAACCTCCGAGCCCTTCTTGGGGTTCTCGTAGGCCGGCTCGCTCTTGCGCGGCTCGGCCTCCCGGCTTGAGGTGCTGTTGGGCCTGGTGCTCTCCACCACCGGGGCCCGCACGTAGGGTGATGGCACCCGGGCCAGCTGCTTGGCCTCTTCGCCCACGGCGCGCCCCTCGTGGCCGTGCCCGTCCTTGTCGGGCAGGTGGCCCTCCTTGGCCTTGTGCTCGTCGGCGGCGGCCAGGTCCTTGCGGGATTCCGGGTGGTCTCTCTCCCTCTCTTTGGGTTTGTCTTTCTCGCGAGCCTCGGTGTTCAGGTGACCCCGGATGTGTTCGGCGGAGCTGCGGTTGTGTCCCAGGGCGTTCACCGGGAGGAGAGGTGCTGGTGAGGGGTGGCTGGAGTGTCTTTTCTCAACGCTTTCCCTGGGGAAGCAAGAGGGAATGCATTGTGAGATGGGCTTGTCAGCCTGGCAGGGTCGCCGATGAGATGGAGGTGAGGAGAGGCGAGGCTCGGTGGGGCGTGGCTCCCAGGGTTACCAGGGCGGCCAGCACACCCGGCGAGCCCGACCTCACTAACCTGGATTGCAAGGAAGCTTAATGGGGTAGGGGAGGGTGTGAAGTAGGAGGAATGGGGTGAGGGGTGCAGTCTTTTGGGGGCAGGGGAGGAATAATTCTAGCTTTCCTTTAAGAGCCAAGTGCTTTGCTCAAGATCTCAGGAGGAAGTTCTTCCAGAAAGTTCAGAGGGACCAGTGTGGTCAGGAAGTTAGCCATGTGGCAACAGAGCCCTCAGGATGAGCCAGTGCAGGGAGAGACGCCTTTGGAGCCGCAAAGCAGTGGTGGCTCTCCCTCCCAGCTTGGAGGGGAAGGGCCAGTAGCAGAAGGAAGAGACTAAGGTGCTACTTCGACAACGTCAAGAACAGAGACGCTAAATGAAAAGTTATGGTTTCTATCACAGCAGATGTTGAAAGCCATGCCTGGCTTTTTTTAGAACAAGCTATGAAATCTCTGAAGAGACCATGGCACTGAGGGCACTCTCTTCCTGCACACATGCAGGACATGGAGGAGCCTGCTGGGACACGGCTCAGGAGGCAGCTGTGGTCGGAAGCCAGGAAGGCACCTGTGCTCTAGGTGGGACCGGGAAGCCACAATCCAATGAGAGAGATGGAGGAAAAGCAGGTGTATAAAACACAGACTCTCACGGCACAAGTGCAGAACAACCTGCAAGAACTTCTGTGAATGGCAAAGTGTCACAAGAGTTCTGGAAAACTACTGGATGGAGGGGCTTAAGACAGGAAGGACACAACACGACTGACAAGAGGATGCACCTTGAAGATCAAGACACGGAATTGGCAGTGTCTTAGGAACAACCCCAAGACACACAGGGAAAGCACAGACCCGGAGGTGGTGATGGTTCAGAGATGGCAAGGGACCAGAGAGGAGCAGGACACCCCCAGCGCCCTCCCAGCCCTCCCGGTCTTCCCTCTCCCCTTTGTTCCTGTCAACCGCACAAGGTTTGAAAGAGGACACTTTCAAGAGATACAGAGTATACACAGTTCACACCAAGTTTCCTGGCTTCAAGCCCAGAAGCCACGGTGATTCCATCAAGAAAACCTTGGGATATCTGCATGCCACGTGGCATGTTTCACCCCTCCTCCACCATCTCTAAGAGCTCCTGGGGGGTGCCACCTGCCTATGGGGTGTAGGTCTGCCTCACCTTGGCAGCTCCCAGCCCTGAGCTGAGTGCACTCCTCCCGCTGTGAGCACTCCTCCGGCTGGCCAAGAGACTTTTGTCATCTTGCCTTGAAGGAAAATTTGTGTCTTCCTTTTGCATGGAAGAAACCAGCCCTTGCAAGCAATGAGTACCCACAGACCTGCCACGGCCAGAGCCTGCAAAGCTGAGTACTATTCAGTTGGTAGTACATGCTACACATATGTGTGTGTATATAAGAAAATTGTTATGAAGCGTGTCTTGCTTCTGCCCTGCTTAGCAGTTAGTTCAAAATGGAAACAGCCAGGAAAACGAAGACATTTTGTCCAGAAGGCTTAGGATTCTCCTCAGGAAAACCACCACAGGACATGTCCTCTTTAAGGTGACTTGTTTTTGCGGACACGGCTTACCAAGTAGAGATGGCCAGCAGTTAAGAAAGTCCACCACCCACGGGTGAAACAGCAGCCAAACCAGAACCTCTTGCCGTTTCTCTAAATCTAGGTTAGTACAATCGCATTTCGTCATCTGTGAGCCCCCGGGGTTTTGAGTTTGAACAAAATCTGAGAAAAAACATGAGGCGAGGCGGACATGACTTTCTCAAAGAAAACAAAAGGAAAGAGAGAGAGGAAAACCTATGGATGGTTGAATGGAACCGCACGGACTGGAAAGCAAACATGGCGCTGGGTCCTGCTGTGTGTGTCTGCGCCTGCGCTCCGGCTACCTGGCCGCTGGAGGAAGAGTCGTGTGGGGACAGCCTCCCGCTCACGGGGGCTCGGCAGGTGTGCGAGGGCGGGAATCCTGCATGGCACTGCCATCGCTGCCGTCGGGGGTGGGGGGTGGGCCGCGAGGGCTGCTGGCTGGCACGGGCACTGACTCAGAAGGAGCTGGCAGGGGCAAGGGGGGCCCAGGGGCGGCTGAAGGCCACGAGGCTGGGACGGGGAGGGTGAGTGGCCGGTTCCACGGCCCATGGCACAGAGCGGGCTCCCCCAGCGGGACTTGGAGAGCGGTTTCTTTGTGCGTACCTTTCTTTGTCATCTTTACTAAGAGACGAGTCCCGTTTATCTACATCTCTATCTCTGTCATGAGCTGCAGCGGACGCGCTGCGTTCCAGCTCCCCCGGCTTCAGCCAGGGCGGAGGGGTCGGGAACGACGGAGGCGCTCGGTGCAGCCGGTTCCAGGGCTCGTGAGGGTTGCTAAAGCTCTGCGCACTGGGGCCATCCTTGTGGCCGAACATTGAGTTGGGTGCTGAAATGGCGAAGTGGAGAACAAAAAGGTTTAAGAGAAATTATATAACCTGCTTATAGTGAAGGTACTTACCAAAAAACTTTTAACAGCATTCAGAGTTAAAATGAATACATATTATTGGGAGCTGGAAAAGGAAAGGAGATTAACAGATTCATTAGCGCAATGTGTGTCCTACGCTGCAGAGGTAGCTCACAGCTTTTTTTTTTTTTTTTGGTGTTGTTGCTACTGTTATCATTATTATTGAACCACAAGCAAAAGTGGGAGTGTTGGGGGTTGGGGGGAGGAGGCTTCAAAAACAACCCAACAGGTATGAGAGCTCCCCCGTCAGACATGTGGTATATGCACACGCTCCGATCATGCACAAAGGTGTGCCAGGGTGGTGCGACTCAGAGGGCAGCAAGTGTCAGCTCAGAGTGGACTTCAGGTTCCCCTGCTGCTGAGCCACCATGGCTCCTCCGAAACAGGTGCATGTAGACCACCAGACGGGGCCAGGACCTCAACAGACGCCCAAGGTCTGCACGTTGCATTTTAAGTAATGGCTCCACCATTTTTATGTCCTCGCAGATACCCAATGTGGCTGGACATTTATGCCTGGATCATGGCATGAGCTGTCAGGCCTGTGGGGTCATGCAAGGCCTACGGTATCATTGGTATGGTTCTGCTAAGGTAACTGCAGGTGGGCAGTTCAACTCAACACATCTATAGCCAAATTATTTTTTAAGTTGATAATTTTGCCTGGCTCACATATGATGTCAGATATATTCAAATGTCCCCTGGCAAGAAAAAAGGCTCCCCATTCCTACTCTAAGTGGACTTTTTCACTGGGGCAAATGACACACCTCCCAGGCCATAGAGGATGAAATGCCACCAGCCGATTTTTTTAAAAAAGAATTCTTTTTATTTATTTGAAAGGCAAGGAGATAGAGATTTTCCATTTGCTGGTTTATTCCCCAAACATCTATAACAGCCAGGGCTGGCTGGCCCCTCAAAGCATGGAGTCCAAGAATTCCACCCCAGTCCCTACTGTGTGTGGCAGGGACCCCCGGTCCTTGGGCCATTCTCTGCTGCCTCCCAGGGCCTGCATGAGCAGGAAACGACTTAGAGCAGGATTTGAACCCGGGTACTCTGACAGAGGGATGCAGGTCTCCCAAGCCAACGGCTTAGCTGTACCATAGGCTCCCCTACCCCAGCTCCCACCACCACCGACGGGCTCCCAACTCCTGATCACTTTTCAGTCTGATCGTTTTCCTTTTGGTAACAGGTATGCTGTCAATGGCCTTTGTTTCTAATGGACAGCTGCTGTGGGTATTTCGGATGATAGAGACGGGTCATGGATGGATGTGAATGCCAGGGAGCTTCTGCCCTGAGCAGCTACACTGCCACTCTCATAGCGGTTTGGCTTGCTGAAGGTTAACCCCACTGCTTAGAGCTGCTTCTGCAAGTATTACCCAATGGGCAGAGTTTTCTGGGACCCAGAAAGGCCCTGAGCCACACACAGACCAGAGAAAATGAAGAATTCCATGGCAGATGTTAAAAAGTTAGAGGTACTCACTAACTGAAGGGTTGCCAAGTCCCCCGAAGGCATTGCCGCCAACCGCCGCTAGGCCGGTGAACGTGGATGGCCGATTGAAAGGCTCTGCAGACAAGACAGGGAAGACGGACATGGTCATGGCCTCTATGGAGCCAAGTTCAGTGCTGGGGGCAAGGGGTAGTAAGAGTGGGTGCATGGCAGGTGTCAGCTACACATATCTAGACTCAGTCTGTGTCACTTCTACCAGATGATGTCAAGGTTTTCATTGCATGTGGGTGAAGGGACTGGCAGAGCGAGAGATTCAGGCAGGCTCTTTACCTAGGACACTGCACCTTGCATCATGCCCCTCGGGCCCAGAGGGGACCTCTATTCGAACCAGGGTGTGCTCTGACACATCAGAAATGAGACAGTATCTTAAATGACACCTCTCAGTGGAGTCGCTTAACAATTTACTAAGCCCCTGATGAAATTCTCAAGGCATGCCCTGTGGCTGGGCATTATTACCCACACCTGCTTGTATACTTGCAAAAATATGGAGCACACAGAGACCTCAGAGAGCATGTACTTGAGCAGGTGGTGACAAACTGTTCAGGCAGTGTGAAGTTAACAGTGAGAGAAGGTACTATCTCTTCTGATCACGGTCTCATTGCTGTGTCTCCTAGAGCCGACGCTAGTCAATGGGGCCAGAGTTGACTGCCCTCTGCTGGACAGGACAGCAAGTACAGCTTCCCCTCCCAGCCCTACCTCCCACAGTCCGAGAGAACGTGGGGTGGGGGCTGCTGGGAGCCTGCAGAAGCACCGTATGCGTTGACATTTCTAGGAGCTTGTGGTCATGCCTATAAGTGGGAAGTGAGGTATGTGTGACTATGGCTAGGCTGGCAGGTGCAACCCGAGCGTGGCCAGGCAAGCAGGGGCTTGTCTAAAGGGTGCATGCCAGCTCCCCACCAGTGATGGGCAACTTACCTAGGTGTGCGGCAGGGTTGAGGAAGTTGCTATGATGAGGCGGTGGCCCAAAAGGGGTCCCGGTTGGATGTGCAGCACCTAAGAGAAATCGAACGCCCCCACATCAACCACAGCCAGACCAGGCCGTGACAACATCAGGCTTCTACCAACCAAAAGCCGATGTGGCTGCAACTTGCAGAAGGACCCCCTCCCACCAGCACCTTCACTCCGAGAGAGGATGGGAAAGGATGGGCTGGCTGAAGCCAGCCCAGGCTCCTGCAGGAGCTATGCCAGGTTCCAGAAGATGTTCCTGTGAAACAGCAGCAAATGAACCACCCCTCTCCCTTTCTGCCAGCTTGCCTAGCTACCACCTAGAAGGAGATTCAACAGTGGGAACTTGCTGGCCCACGGTGGAAGTGGGGAAGTTCCACAGCGGAGCAAGGTTTGAAGGGTTTGTGATGTAGAAGGGTTTGTGAAGCCAGGCTCTTCGCTGGGGCGTCAGGGTGTTCACACGCACATTGGTTTGCTAAGACAGCAACGTCTGGCCATGAGATGCATTCTTCTCTGGGCATCTCATCCCAGAACCTCATTCCAGAGCCTTGGCGCCAGGCACCATTTCCTCGCTGGCCCAGGAGCTGATGTCCTGAGCTACAGACTTGGGCTGTGCTTCCCTGGACCCTCGCACGACTGTGAGACACCCTGCTTATTACAAGCCTTGAAATCCACCCAGGACTCTCCATTCCCTGCGCCAGGAAAAGCTAGTTAACTGGAATGTTTTCCAAACCCAAAACTGTTAAGGTGGACTGACTTTAAGCAGTCTTTACTGCTTAAAGTGCCAGGGGATTTGGATCAAATTAGTCCTCTCCCTTCCTTAGGTTTCTGTCTTGTCCACCAGCGCCTCCCCTACTTCATAGAGAGCCTGTGACGTTGTTTCTTCACGATGCCTCCAATGCGTTTCTTAGAGGCTCAGAAAGGAAGGAAGGAAGGAGGGAGAGAGGGGAGGAGAGTGCATTTGAGAATTAGGGAAGGGCAGCATTTCTCAATGCTTTTGGGCATCCCATGGGCTCGTCAAAGCATGGAGGCGGCCCTCGGGGAAGCACGCACGGCTCCAGACGAAAGGTTTGCCAAGGTCACTGCTGAAGCCTCTCTGGTTTTTTTCGGGCGTCAGCACCCGCAGGCAGATGAAAGTGGCTACGGTTTACAAGCCTGCACAAGTTCTACATACCGGTCTGAACATCTGAACCAAATAACCATTTTGGGTAAAATCCAATATTGTTTAAGCTGGAAAAGATTACCTTCTGGAATAGAAGCCAAAACAGGGCCTGAATTAATGGATTTGCTAATCACTGTTGCATAGTCCCTTGCCTGTTCTCAAAGTTCCTATAAACAAGCGTAAAATTCCTGTAGGGAAACAAACTAAATACTGGGGGCTGGGGGTGGGGGAGCAGGGGTCACCCAGTGCTTGAGTTAGGACTGAGGTTCTTGGGCTGCAAGGTTTCTGTGGGTCTGGCCTGGCAGAGGACGCCACACAGGACTGGGGAAGTCACCGGCAGGGCAGCTCTGAACCCAAAGGTACCTGGGGGTGGGGTCGGGTGTCTAGCCCTGGACAGTGGCGTCTCTTCTAGCTGTGAAGGCACAAAAATGACATCCCTTCTCCATAGAGCAAATACACATCGGCACAGTCATTAGGCATCCCCAGCGCTTTGCCAGCGAAGTATGATGATGGCCACGGACTGTCCATGTAATACAAGCTAATTAATGCCTCCATGAAGACCAGAGCTTGGTCCCCAGGGATGCTGGTAGTTCCAGAATTACTGAAGCAAGGGGAAAAAAAAAGCCATTTCCTCCAATTGGCTCAGATGGAAGCCAGGGAGAAATCTCTCTATTTCTCTCCCCTGATTGTTCTCCATGTGGGCCGGTTGCAGGGCCTCGGTGCCATGGCAACGGGGCCTTTAGATGTGTCCCTAGACAGAAACCCAAGACCTCGGTGAATCCATCCCCCTTCCACGGTGCTTCCCCTGCTTTGGCAGCGAGGCCTGTTGCCGAGATGCTTTCTTGCAATGAGCATGTTTCCCTCTTCTTAAACGGAGGTGCCAGGGGCCCAGGAAGAACGAGGTTGGGATAAAAGCCCAGGGAAACAGTGGGCAGGTTGGATGTGCAACTTGTCCCCTGAGGATTACAGACAGGGAACCCCTGGCTGTGACCGGAAAAAGAAATCCTACTTAGCACAGAGGGTACCAAGGTCCAGAGTCTGTTCCTGGCATGAGCTCAATGCCATGTTTTCTTCCAAGGAGTTCCTAAGCAGAGCGGGGTGCTCGCGATGGTGCGCTGCCAGAACCCCCGGGGAGCAAGAAGATTGCCTGCTGCTCGTCTCCCACAGCCTTTGGTGTGTGCGTGCTTGGAGCAGAAAAGGGCTATTTTCTGACACACTGGTGCTCATTCCTGCCTTCTGTGTGCCCCAGAGGTTAAGCAAATCAAGAGACTTGGCTTACAGGTCAGAGGTCCAAGGAATAGAGTGCTGTTGTCTCATCCCCCACATCATTACAGCCAACTGGGCACCCAAGTTGAAGCTCTGTAATGGAGAACGCTAGGAGGCAGGTGGATGCCCCTTCTTAGCACAGCCCGCACTGCTGTTTCTTTGTCCTCAGCGCACCGCGGCACAGCATGATGCAACTTCAGGGTGCAAAATCAGAGTGCTCTGGGGGCGCCGGTGTCTGGACAGTCACAGCCCTAGATGGTTCCTGTTGCCTTCTGAGCTGTGCTGTAAGCTTTCTGATCTTTTTCAATAGCATCTGGCATGTTTGTGAATGACAGCAGTGTAACACAGGTTCAAATAGCGAACCAACCCAAGTTCCCTTATGGGAAAGATGACTTCCGCTTGCTTCCTTCCTATAAGAAGCTACAGCAGCGAAGAAAGACCCATGGCCTTCTCAGGCCTGGGACGCTGCCTCCAAGTTGGCATCGACTGTGCTAGTTAAGAGGGTGACTGAACAGTGTCCAACAGACCCCAACCATGACTTCCTTAGCCTCCTGGGAACTACACCATCACTGCCTGATCTCCCTTCTGAACTCACCGGCAGCAGAGAATAAAGTCGAAGGCCGAGCCAGGTCATGGGGATGGTGGATAGCTCCAAAGAGACTGGGGCCTGGAGGGCGGCTCAGGAACTCGGGTTTCAGTCCAAAGTCCAGTTTATGTGGGTCGGACTGCATCTGTTTCTGCGATGCCAAGGGGAATAAGAAAAGAGGAAGATGTCAAGGTGAAGAGCACAGACGAACAACCGGAGAGATTCAAGTTCATAAACATAGGAAAGCCTCCGCTCGTCAACCAGTGAACCCTCGAGCATTAATAAGCAGCATGGCCCAAGCCCAGTCAACAGTGCCCACCAGGGGGGCAGTGCCCATTTCTCACATGAGCAGTGGCAAATGGCAGAAACAGCATTTGATCTTTGGGGCTACAGAACATGAGCACTCTAACCGTATGCTGCTGACTCCCACGGCCGCTGATTCTGAAGCAGTATATTGTGTTGCTGTATAGACCCACTTCAGCCAGTTTCCAAAGGATAGTATTTTAAAAGCTCATTTTATTAGGAATTCTGCATGAATAATCTACTGTGTAAATTAATTGTTTAATGATTCTTTGCCGTACTCTAACGGATCATAGTACATTAGTAACGGAATGTTATGAAGAAATATTTGCATGCCTACAAGCTAATTTCAAATAATCCTTGTTATGTTATTTTCCGAAAACAAACAAAAATGAAGTGGGGTTATTAATTTAGCTAATAGGGGCCCTTTCTTTCTCTCTTAGCATTAACAATGGAAAGAAGAGGAGCGGGGGAGAGTTGGTCTAGCAAGAGTAACCTAATACAACCCCTTGCTGTGCACGAGCTCTCTCTTTGTTCTTGTTAGTTACTGATCTGTTGATTTAATGTGAAAGGTAACATATAAAAAGGAGGAGACTGAGAAAGATCTTTCAACCATTGGATCACATCCCAAATGGTCCTAACAGCCACAACTGGGCCAGAGTGAAGCTGGCAGGCTGGGACAAAATCCAGGACTCTTACGGAGGCAGCAGAGGCCCAAGACCTTGGGCCATCCTCCACCTCCTTCCTCAATGCATTAGCTGGAAGCTACACAAGAAGAGAAGCAGCTGGGACCTGAGCCGACACTCGACGACAGGGGATGCTGGTATTGCAAGGGGCAGCTCAACCCAGCACATCACAAATGCTCCGGTTTCCTCTGACTTGTAACCTTTCACTGCTCTCAAGCTATGGAACCTGGCTCCCCATCATCTCCTGGAATGGGCTTCCTCCTGGGGGGCTGGGGCCCTGGCACCCGAGGCTTTTGGCTGCCCTCCCCTTGCCTCTGCTCTCGCGCCCCTCCACTGCCCACAGCCCACTCAAGAGTCTCACTCTGTTCCAATCTCACGCTCATCAGAAGCCCCATCCTTGCTCCACCTCAAACTCCCTCACTCCCAAACTCTGTCCTGCTGTGACCCCCAGAGGAAGCCACCCCGAGGAAACATGCATACTGACCCAGGGACGATGAGAAGTTGGCCATATCCTTACTAAATGCTGAGGGTTAAAAACCCCACTCACTCAGCTCTCGTGTCCCAAGGGAAACCTAAGGTCAAGCATTTGGTATAGCCACTAAGGCAGCACTTGGGAAGCCCACAGCACATACCAAAGTGCCTGAGTTTGACTCTCAGCATCATTTCCAACCCCAGCTTCTCACCAGTGTGCACCCTAGTAGGGGCAGCAGAAGATGGCTCAAGTGCTTGAGCCCCTGCCAGTCACGTGGGAGACTGGATTAAGTTCCTGGCTGTTAAGCTTTTGCCTTGTCCAGCCCTGGCTGTTTTGGACATTGGAAGAGTGATGTGAGATTTCTGTCTCTTTCATATAAATGTTTTTAAAAAATTAAAGGAAAGCTTATACAAGTGCTTCAAGGTGGAAACTCTAACTCTTAGGAGAACACGACACTTTGATCACTTTTTTTTTTAAGATTTATTCTTTTTATTAGAAAGTCAGCTATACAGAGAGGAGGAGAGACAGAGAGGAAGATCTTCCGTCCATTGACTCATTCCCCAAGCAGCCGCAACGGACAGAGCTGCAACAATCTGAAGCCAGGAGCCTGGAGCATCTTTCAGTCTCCCATGTGGGTGCGGGGTCCCAAGGTTATCCTCGACTGCTTTCCCAGGCCACAAGCAGGGAGCTGGATGGGAAGTAGGGTCTCCGGGATTAGAACCAGCACCCATATGGGATTCTGGCACATGCAAGGCAAGGATTTTAGCTGCTAGGCTAGCATGCTAGGCCCTCTTTGATCACTTTTAATAGACACACTCAAATTATTACTCAGCAATTAAGTAGCTGTGACGACTCAGGCCTTCTGAGGCTGGGCCAGGAAGCAGGTAGGTAGGAGCCAGCAGGAGGCTTTCTTAACAATACTTGGGAAGTGACTAACAGAATGGGTAACTGAATGTTAGGGAGAAGAGAAGAGGTAATTTCTGTTCAGATCTATAGGGAATACCGTAATGAAAGTTCCACCATCCAGTAATAGTCAAACCTTCCAAACCAAGCTTCTAATTCACTGTAAATCTCTAAAATTGGGGCACCAAATTATTTAGTGCTAATATCGCATGGTACACAGCACAGTTCCATTAAGTGTAAGTTAGGCCCATGGAGCAGAATGGAACACGGGGATTACCTATGGTCTGTTGGAACAGAAAAGTGAACGGAGGAGCCTCGTGTTCAAGAGGTCTGACTGATGGAAGCTGAGGTGGCAAGGGGCGCTTTTGCAGACAACTTCCGTTGCTTCTCAGCCAAGGAGGCACAAGGGAAGTACATCTCGCCTAAGCATGGCACAAACCACATTAGCCAGAGCAGAAAACGAGCTGAACCAATTGCCATGCCACGAGCCGTTTGGCTCTTGCGAGCACACACATCTTCTCACTGAGCTCCATTTTAAGGCTGCTAATTAAGCCTGGCTTAACCATTAAGTCAGAGTGAGCAGAACTCACTGGTGCTATGTTAGTAGCATCAGCCAGTATTCGGGCTATCCAAGGAGGTGTTGCTTTTAACCAGGTTGTTTCTGGAAAAGCCATCCAATGCTTTACAAAGCACTTCCCTTCTGCTCTGTTTATCTCCCTTCTCTACTAGGACAGTGCCTAGAAGCTGTCAGGACTACCAGGTTTCTTCCTAAGGAAGTGGATTCATGGGATCTGCTGGAATGGCTCGGTTTTCAAGCCTCGTTATACAAACTACAGGCTCCAGGACCGGAAATTCTGGGATTGTCAGTTCCTCCCTTTGCTGCCTCTGCCACACACGTGTGCCAGGTCAGGTGACATGCGGCATGTCTTCATGGCTTTCCTGCTGCACCACCGGCGAGCTCTCAGAGTAGCGGATGTCTGATCAGAACGTGAGATACAAGCACTACCTGTGGACGGCTCGGGTGCTGGCTACAGATGGTTCTGACACAGACCGCATCCCAGACCCTGCTCCTGGCCACTGGGAGGCCTAATGAAAGGTTCCCTGCAAACTTGATAACTATTTCTAGAAGAGTCATTTGTAGTGATATGCATGACTTAATGGGAGTCGTGTAGCATCATCTTGTATGCAACATAAAATGTCTATTATTTTCCAAGGTCAGAAAATGAAAATAATGTACCAATTGATATTGACATATATACATATGACAACAATTCTTCACAGGTCTTCCCTAATACTCAATATTTTCCATATTCTAATTCTTAGCCACTACAAATAAGTTCCCCAAACCTGTATTTTAGGATCTAATTCACTGTTTAATCTTTTGGATCACAAAATAACGACGACAACAACAAAAACCCAAACAAAGCAAAAGACTCTTCAGGATCTGTGCTCTCCGCACCCTCTCCCATCATCAGACTCTCCAGAGCAGATCCACGTGCTCCCATGCCCCAGCGCCCCATTCCTTCCCCACCAGGAAGGTAGCCACTGACCTTGACTTTCTGTTGGTGGTGGTAAATCTGCCAGGCGATGTGAACATGCATGGCGCACCACTTCCCTGGTTTCTGGAATAAGAGAGAGCAACGTGGTTGGGGGCAGGGGGAAGACATTTCAGGGGAAAAAAAAATCACCTTTCATGTCCCCCAAGCTCTCAGCAGGTTCTGGCTCCGAAGGCTCCTTTCACTGAACAAGAGCACTTTATACCCTCCCAACGCCTCCGCTCAGCAGCTCTCCAAGCCCCGTCAGAAGGGATTCACAGTGGGCTCCCCACTCTTCCCACATGAGCTGGAGACCTTGGCTATGGCCCAGGAAACCAGAAAACCCTACTTGATCAGGTCCTCCCTGGTTACCAAGGACAAGATGGGAAAGGCCTGAATCCTACTTTGTCTCTGTCTCTCTCTTCTGGTGCCAGCTGGCAGGCCTGGCAGAGTAGGAGGACCTACTTAACAAATGCTGCCGTGCTCTCATGCAAATCAGCCATTCAGAAGAGCTAATTAGAGAATGTGCGTGAATCAAATCAAAACAAGAGAGGGGACAGAACCCACAGTAACCTCCTCCGGTGTCATTTTTAACCCCCGGGTGGCATCAAGAAATGCCTCCCGTTTTTTTTATTCATGACTAGCGACTGCAAGTGCTTCACCAAGAGTTGACTGCCACTCATGATGGTTGCCAGACAGTTCTACGTTCAAGAAAGGACCTACTTCCTTCTACTGTCTAGGTCTCTACAGGTCTCAAGTCCTTCCTGCCCTCTGGGAGTCTGCGCGTCTCTCGCGTTGTCTCACACCTCATGAGCAGCAGCAGGGTAACTGCAGGTGCAGGGCAGAGACACCTTGCTCCCACTTGAGACCCACAGCTCAGAATGGATGCTCCGTATCAAGAAAACCCAGCCCCCTTCTGCCGTGTTGGCTTCTATACTAAGGGGCTGTTTCTGAAACAGTTACCGAGACCCCTGCAGACTGGGGTCAGTTCTTTTCTCTTGCACTGAAATTCTGGGCCATCCAGAATCACAAATAGTACACGGCCTCATCCCGTGAGCATTTTTTCTCCCTTCGCAGAACTCAAGCCATCTGCTCAGATGCGGTAGGAACGGACTGAGTAGAGCATGGTCTATCCGCTCAAGCTTTGTGTCGGGTCTGTCCTCCACTCTCTCCCCCGTTATCAGCATTCATTCTCAGGACATTTGCCAGCCCTTCTCTGGATCTTGAGGTCATTTCAATTGGACAAGAGGTTAATAAACCCATGTTTATAGCATCATCCTCCTATACAGAGAAATAGGTCAACTCTCTACATTAAGTCACCACCTCTCTCCATGCAGAATGGGGAGCCGCCAGCCAAGATAAATGAAGTTCAACATGGCTTTGTTTTGTTTTGTTTTCCTGCACCCGAGAGATTAACTTCAGCCCAGAAGTTGAGCCCTTTCTTCTTAACTTCCTACTGGTCAAAGCCTTACTCGGGCAAGAGAATCCGAGTTTTCTGTGCTATAGAAGAAACTGGCTTGGAGTCTCCTGACACTGAAATCAAGTTAATTTAGGCCATTTTCAATCACATGTACCTGAATTAAAAAAAAAAATGCAAGCACCAAGGCTCTAAGGTTTTATTCTAACACTTCTATGGCTTACTTCCTTGTCATGGAGTTGTATTTTTAACCCACCAGGAGTCAAAGGGAGGTTGCAGAACAAGTTCTAGAAGAAGAAGCGTTCTTACCCTTAACATAGGTCTGAAAGGATCTGTCAACTGTGAAGAGAAAATGACAACTTGGTTACATGCCTGTCACTCAAACAATTGCTCTAATTAACAAATTTGTAGTGCTTCATTAGGAGGGGAAATTAAAATGTTAGAATTTTACTTTTAAATGAAGGCCTTTCAGAGAATCATTAACCCATTTTCACACCATCAAAAGTGCTAAGTGTCCCCTCCCCCACGGCAGGAGCCTCCAAACATAGAGACTGACAAGTCCCCGGGCAAGCTCCATCAGAGGCAATACGCCCTGGGGCAGCAAGATTGGCTCCCTGTATGTATGTGTGACACACAAGAGGAGCTGGCCCCTTCCTGCCTGGCCCACACTGAATGGGGAGTAAGGGACTTTGGTGTCCTGGGAAGACTTGCAGGACAAGTGGGCTCTCTTTACTGACACACCCTGAACTCTCACATTACTGACGAGTAGCGGCGGGTTCCAAGAAGTGCACGAAACATCGCAAAAATACATTGCATTCTTGAGTCACTGTAAACACCCACCCAACCCTGGCCGTCCGTTTCTGACTGCCCTCACTCTAGTCATTCTTCATTCACTCGAAAGAGAAATAGGAAGAACCATCAATGGGCCAAGGTCATACCAATTTCCAAGTCTTTTTTTGGAAGTTGGTTGCAGTACACGTTATATATAATGGATATCTTGCTTAGCTCTCCAGCATAGCAGGCTCCCTAACACATTAAAAAGAGAGTCCAGAGGAGCTGTATGGTAAGGCCACATCCTGACCCCAACCAGAGGGGGTGTGTGTGTGTGTCTCCTGACTTAGTGTCTTTCCACTCCAAACGATTCACAGCTCTCTTTGGAGTGAGAAAAACTTAAGGAGTTGCACGCAGAGAAAACCAGACAAGTAGAAACCATCGAAGCTGCCAGCGCCTACATTTTGGGTAAAGATCATAAGCCATTCCCAGTGGCTAGCCAGTCCCTTTGGGGACGTGGCTGTGACAGAGGGCCACTGGCCTTGTCCTCCACAGACACGAACAGCACCTGCTCCCATAGCACGCACCATGCAAAGTGTGTGTTCTGGACAGGGACAACATGTGCCCCTCTGCTCCTGGGGTTACCTGAGACAAGGCTGACTTAGTACATACCCTTGGGTCCTTTTGGAGTAAGGTGTGTGGCACCGTCCCCGGCCGAGCAGCGACATCAATAGGGTTGGATGTCTACAAATGAAAGAGGACACGGGTTAGGAAGCACAAACCATCAGGAAAGGCCCTGCCTTCTACTCTGAACCACGGACATGAGCCTGTGTCAGGCTCGCGCTGGTGGCTTCTCACAGGGTCCTGACCAGGGATCAGCCTCCCTGGGCAAGGACAGGTACAAGCAGAGGCAGCCCCCAGCAGCTTTCATGCAGAAAAAAAGCACAGAGCAGGGAGAAAAGCCACACACACACACACACACGCGCGCGCGCACGCGCAACTGCAGCCCACAGCCTCCTCTTCCTCTTGGGGAACCCATAGCACTGACTGTCATCGTTTGGTTGCTTTATCACTGAGCATTGCAAGAAACGCTTAAGTGAACATTATTATAATTTGCAGTATCAGGTGCCTCTCATCAGAATAACTGAAAGCATCTTTGCAGACATTAGGCTAACTCTCTACATTTTAACGGGTGGATAATAACAAGGAATTACCACTCCGTAATTACTCATTAGCGGTGGTGGAAAATGGGACAAGAGAACCCAATTTAGGGACCACCCAGATCTGCTATTAAATGATTTCTCTGGTAATTCTGCCTCGTCTGTGTTATTCCCTCCACTATTCTTAAATATCACTAACAATATTAACCTTCTGTGTAAGGCTTTTGTCCTCTGAATTAACAACAACAAAAAGCCCACTTTGGGCGCAGTCACTACTTTCCATTAGGAAGGGCTTCTAGAAAAACAGCACCAGTTATTTTATTTAAGAAATCGCAACTTTTGTGGGTCCCTCCCCATCAGCAAGTGAACTCATTTGGAAAAAGAGCTCAAGTTTCAGCAGTAAGCCTGCCTACAAGGCGAGAGGAGTGGGGTGGGATGGGGGAAGAGAATGAAAGAAAGCAAGCAATCAGCTGCAGTACAACTAACAATTAGGCTGGAGTTGTTAACAGCCTGATTTGCATACATATGAAGAATTCTGTTAATGAGCTGCATTCTACATATTCAATCAGTAAGATGGCCTGGAAAGGCCCATTTCAACACCAGCAGAGACAATTTCTTGCCCAGATGTAGTTTTCTGTGTGATTGGATAATTGTGAGTGAGGGAAATGGCCTAATTTATTAAATGACCCACCAGCCTGTTTGGGGATCCATCAGAGGCCGGTGGCAACCAAAGGGGACAGACCACAGCCTTGGGGGAGCTCTGAAGATCAAATGGAGGAGGGGAGGAAGGGGAAAGTTGTTGAAAAGTCACCATTCTTTTATCTCAAGATAGGAGGGATTTTAACAGGGTCACAAAGCCTGCTTGCATACCCGAGACAATTCTAGGGAGGTGAACGCGCCTGGGAGGAGTGGCCTTCCAGGCCTTCCCTGGTTGCCCCCTAATTTCTCTCCTTGTTTCTACTTTTAAGGTAACGTGGCTTTGGAAAAGTAGTACGCGTTCATCCTGGGAAAGTCTGGTCCCACACTGCACGAGATGAGGGAGAGAAAAGAAGCCAAACCAAGCGGAAATCAACACAGCAAAGTATCTTATGCTACACCCCGAGAATGGTTACCAGTGGAGGAATTTCGCCTCTGTTTTGTGTGGAAGTCAAATGGGTGGGGAGGCTGTGTACAGATTTCAAAAGGTGAAGTACTCTGCACAATTACTCTTCAATATTGATCTGTGGCGCAACTTGAACTGCACTGACCTTGGCTACGTAGAAACTTCAATATATTGCAAATGGCAATAGGTCCAATTCCCGCTAGGATGTTAGTAACTGAGAATGCCTTGACTGAGGCAAGTGGGGTGGGAAGACAGAGTTCAGAGGGAGGGAAAAACATACCTGCAGGGAGACAGGGCTCTGGAGGGAAATGAGGGCACAGTGAAAACGTTCCTTCCTGGACACCAAGAACAGGCTACAATGTTAGTGGGGCAAGCCTCATCCCCCAGCCTCTTCTGTTACAATCAATACGCAGCTTTGCATCTCTGTTAATATCCTAGCCTTTGAGGACAACTTGGTGCACATGTGTCTGACATTTCACAGAGTTCCTGACCAGTGAACCTTAAGGTCTACAGTATTGGCAGGAAATATATATATATATACATACATACATACATATGTATATATACACACACACATATATATAAATTCCGCACATTTTAAAGTGCACAGCAAATCTTAGCTCAACTGAGATTACATGGGTATTGCTGATTGAAAATTGAGGTCTTTTTTTTTTTTTTTCCCTTGCTGAGGTTGAAAACAATCGTCTCATTCTGATGCCCACGGTCACTTTGGATCTGACAAATTCAGTCGCGTTGCGGGCAGGGGGAGGGGGAGGGTTGCAGAATCCACCTGCACGCCTGGCCTGGGGCTCCACTCAGAAACATGCCTGTGTGTGCTTCCGCTGTAAGGCTTCTTACCTTCGGCTGAAATGCTCCTTGGAGTGAACCAAAAGGGCCAGTGGGTGGGATCATAGGGGGTATGCCCGATACTGCAGGAGGATAGGAATGGAAGAGCTGTGGCCAGAGATGGAGAGGGAAAAACACGATTTTAGTAGGAGGCAAGTGATATATTCAAATTCCCTCCCCATAGAAAGACATCACATTAGCAAGCCAAGTAATCTCAGTTTGCTGCTATTAGTCAAGAAGCCATGATGAAATGATCACACAGATGTGCCACGGATGTTTCACTGCGAAAGTTAAAAGTAGTTCAGAATCAATCAGCCAACAAATGATGTCCCAGATGAGGACATCATTAGGAAGGGAGTTTTTCTAATTATTAATGGGTAAATTGAATAGAAGTCCTAAATGGTTGGAGATTTTAATGCATATCGAAAACAGGAGGGATGCTAAGCTAGATAAGATGCCCAGAAAATTACAAGTTAATTAAAAAAAAAAAAAAGAAGAAGAAGAAGAAAAGAGGGGGGTGGGGAAGAAAGGAAAAAAAAGTAAGTCTTCATGAGTGCTAGAACGTGATGCCATTAAAACTCAATTAGTACTTTTAGATTTCGATAGTTTGAGGAAATGACAGCATATTCACAATCCTTGCTCCATTAGGTTGTTCTAGAACTGGCAGTTTCAGAGGACAATTTAAATTTTCTCATCTAAGATGATGACAAATATCGGTGGAAGGGTAAAACTAAAGACTCGGCCTATACTTTCAACAGAGCTGCCGATTTTTCTGACAGATTCCGAGAGCACAGAAACCACCCGGCTCTACTGGCCAGTGACTGACTTACAGGCACTCCAACAGCATCTGTACTAAGCACATGAAGGCCTCCAACTTACAGCCAGTTCTAAACCAAACCAAAGAGGTCAAGGACAAGCTGGCTGGGGGCTGCTGAGGCCAGCTCCTTGATGTGTGGGTCTGACCACTTCATGAAGGGAGAAGAAAGATTCTGAAGCAAGGACAGGAGTTTTCTGGAATCACAAACTCAGGTGCAGTGGAGGGAGGCCTAGACAGCAGATACTGAAGACAACACACAGCTTCCTCTTTCTGTAACATTTTAACATTTCTCAGACTCGGCTGCTCTGGGTCCATGTACTTTGGTTATACCCCCACGCTCACAGCTGTGTGGTATAGCCAACTCAAAGCCATAATGGAAGCCTTTCCTAACGTTGGCTACTAGTGGTAATGACTGAAATTCACATTGCAGCAATGTTATCTGTTTGCTAGGCACATATATATAGATATTTTTTTTTTTCCTATTGGTCTCCATTTCATTTTGCTCCCTTCAATGATGCAGCAAAGGTTTTCAGACTAATTGATATTGAACTAAATCCACTTAAACAGTGATTGCAAGCCAAGTGCCCTCATTTAAAACTACTTTTAAGTCTAAAATTGTGTTTTAGATACTTGAGAGCATTGCATCTTAATTCCCCTTATAACATCCTAATCCCCAAAGCAGGGGAGAGACACTAAGTACCTCATGTATTATCCACTATGACTAATAACATGAAGGAACTCTCCCACAGCACACTTAGAAAGCGAAGTAATTAAAGACATGCCACAATAAAACACACTCCAATTTCTATTACTCTGCCTCCAGGTGGGCATTTCTTCTTTAATGTTTACAATTAAGAAAAAAAAAAAAAAGACAGAAAAGAAAATCCGGAACGTTCTTCCCATGTTCCTTAAGCCTCTGACCTCTTTTGAATAGAAACAGAACTCTTTATTCCCTTTTGGACTAAAAACCGGAAGCAAGTAAGTCAAAACAAAAACTTTCCAAAACTTCAGGGCTCCAGGCTCACTCTCCATCTTACACTCTGCGGACTGTACAGACAGAAAGGCACTCATTGTCTTTGGCCTTAAGAAGGAAATGGGAGCCACCTGTTGAGCCCACTCAACTTTCCAGAAGAACATTTTTGTTAGCCAGCCTTCCATTTAAGTCAGTAAAGTATAGATGAAGGGCAGAACACCACCATTCAGGGGACAGACCCAAAGAAGGAACCCACAGACCATTCAGGCTTTGCACGGCATTTTTGGAACACACTATTGGGCAGAACGACGCCAACTACCAAGTCCTAATTCCTTTGGGAAGAGGACTCTCTCACGTTCTTTCTAAAATAGCAGATAAGTCATTCTTGATTTCTCGTATCTTCTCGTTTCTGCACTTCAGCTTAAATACAGTCCTATCTGATACAGAGTGCGAAGGAAGAGTTTTTGCTAAGTCTTACTTCCACTCAAATGATAACACTATCAAAAAAAAAAAAAAATCAAAGCAGGAATAGTTGGTTATGGTCAATCAATGTGGCTATAAGTGGCTATGAGTTATTAACCTTCCTTTGGGGGGTTCATTAAGAATTATAAATAAACCACTGAGCAAAGAAACTTGCAAATTTTCAGATAAAAGCGATGCAGTATTCATCTCATAATCAAAATATCATGGTAAAATGTTCAAGAAATTTGTATCAAAACCAGTTCTTGTGTTACAGCTACTAAGCATATAAATGAGTTAGTGGACTGGTACCAATTTCAACTCTCCAATGTATTCTCAAAACTGCATAAAACAGGAATCTTTGAAAAAAGTATGAGTTCAAAAGAATGAGCTGTTTTGTTTTGTTTTTATTCTCCCCCAGGGAAAAACCAATTCTTGTCTCGATGTGAAGTCTTTTAATTGGACATTTTTTATTTTCACTCTCAGTAAAATCAGGAGCACAGCACCAGTCACAGGGAGGACAGTTGTTACAGCCAGCCTCCAGCCAACCCAAATCTTCTTTTTTTGGAAAAGTCAAAAGATCAGGGACTTTCCAGCTGGAGGAAAACAATTCAGTGATTCGCAGGAATTCTGTGCAACTGGCGTTTCCACTCAGATTTCAGGCTCTCCTAAGAACTCTGCTTTCAAGGGTTTCAGAAAGCTTATGATTTTTTGATTCAGAGGATGATACTGCATCTTTACCCAAAGCGAAATGCCACAAAAGCAAGCATCCAGAGTGACAAGGAGCGGAGGGGGGGAGGGGGGGAACTCTTGCAAGGATGATTAGGGAAGCTGCTGGTCACTTACTGATCTGTAGCAAGAGCACAAAAATGGAAAAGCGGTTACATTCAATGGGTATCGTGGGAACAAGGACTCACACTGTGCCGGTAGAATGGGTCAACTTTTGTAGGGTATTTGTCAAACTGCAAAGGGATCAAAGCAAAAGCTAGTTACTTCATCTGCATTTCTGTTCACTGCCCTGGAGGTAAGCCCTACAACAAGCCTCTTATCTGAAACCACTGGAGGGGGTGGGCTCTTGTGTCTCTAACAAGGAACTCCTGCAAGAGAAGGAAAGTGAAAACCCCCGCAGGGTACTAGGTGCCGTCCTGGATACCCTAACCAGACTGTCCATTATACTCCATGAGTGAGAGCCTGGGGCCAAGCTAACACCTCCTCTGGAGAAGATGGAGAGAAGTGAGCCTTCCCCCATTGCCAGAGCCTCCCCTCCACTTTGTCCTCAATTTGGCTGGAATGTGTTGTTCCCCAGGACACCACACCGGCACCTTGGCATCTCGGTTGGGCTTAAGGTCTTTCTCTCGGGCAGGACAACAGCCCACTACACTGCCTCCTCTACAGGGCGCAGGTGGCCTGCAGCTTAACTCCCTGTATTTTAATTGCATTTACCTGTGAAGCAGTCTCTAAGGGCCAGCAAAAAAACTTGTTCAAACCATCACGCCCTCAAATGCGTAACCCCGAGAAGTTCGGCTGGTCAAAATCTGTCATACATTGGTTTTGCTTTCTGGAGATTTGTCTCTAATATTTCCTAAATTAAAATCTAAAAAACGAATACATAACAATACATGATACTGTGGAACAGCCGGTTAAGCTGTGCCTGTGACTCTGGCAGCTCCTAGCGGAGCATGGGTTCAAGTTCCAGGTATGCCAGCTTTGACTCAGCAACCCCCTAAGGGCAATGGAAGATGCTCAAGTACTTGAGTTCCTGTCCCCATGGGGGGTGGGGGCGGGGACCAGAATGGAGCCCCTGACTCCTGTCTTGTATCTAACCTAACCCTGGCTGTTGGGGCCACCTGGGGCAGGGGATCAGGGTATGAAACAGCTCTCTGTGTGCCACTCTGCCTTTGAAACATACATGTATACATAAAAACTCAATTGAAGCAACAGAGGAGGAAGAAACAAAACAGCAGAGCAAGGTGAAGGGTTTCCTTTTAAAAACAACAAATTTAATTCTATTTTCATAGTGTCCACATTACTCGCTTTAAAATTGGGTATTGGGGTCAATGTTGTGGCAGAGCACGTGAATCTGCCATTTGGACACCGACATGCCATATGGGTGCCGGTTTGTGCCCTGGCTGCTCCACTTCCGATCCACCTCCCTGCCAATGTGCTTGGGAAAGCAGTGGAAGACGGTCCAAGCCCTCGGGTTCCTGCCATGCACAGAGGAGACCAGATGACACACCTGGCTCCTGGCTTTGGCATGGCCCAGTGTCAGCTGTTGTAGCCATCTGGGGAATGAATCAGCAGGTGGAAGATCTCTCTCTGTCTCTTTCTGTCCCACACACCGACTTTCAAATTAATAAATAAATCTTCTTTTAAAAGGCCAAATTCAAATATTACATTTAAAAAAAAAAAAAACAAGCAAATTCAGCACTCCAACACTCACTGTTAGAGATCAGACTGTAACTTGGGATGCTAGGACCCAGCAGTCTAATCTGGTGCTAGAAGTTATAATTCTGACTTAACTGAACAAAGCAGGTGGCCCCCAAGGCAGCTTCTCCCTGCTTCTCTCCATCAACCCCCACACTGGGACAGCCCCTATGTTGGCACTTGGTGGCAAGGCCCTACAGGTACAGTTTTATGCATGGTGATAACACAATATTTGAGAAAATCAAACAGCCCTTCAAGAAGTTACCGACTGATAACCAGAGGGCACTCTCTGAGAGCATCTAGGACAAAACCCACCCACTGTGCTGGACTCAACAATGTGGGCAAAGTTCCTATTCTGGGTCAGCTGGGCACAGATGGATAGGCCAAGGGAGCCCCCTGATGGCCAACACTCCCCACCCCATCTCCCACGGCTCCGGCTGCCCGACCCACCCTCCCTCTGGGCTGCATGAAGAAAAGAGTCGTGTTCTACTTATCCTCACATTTCTGCCTGGGGTACGCACCATGGGAGGTGCTGGCGTCGGCATGATGGCGGTGGGCGGGATGGCGTGGGGGAAGGGCGTGAAGGTGTGCTGGTGTGTGTGCTGGTGCGTGTGTTGGTGTTGGTGCTGGTGCTGGTGGAACTCGGTGCGCAGGTACGGCGGGGGGCCCAGGGAAGCCCCGCGGTCAGCACTCTGAGAGGCCAAAAAACGCGTGTTCAGTTCCTGTCGTAAGATGTCTTGCTCTGGAAAAGAAGGAAAAAAAAAAAAGGGAGAGATCATGACACCTTGTACTGCACCGGTCAATTCCTCCAGAATGGAACACGTCCGAGGGCCTTGCCAAGGGGGACAGTACAATAGCTGGGGACTTCTGGGGGCTGCAGGATCCCAAGATATATGAGGGGACAACCTGTGACGCAGAGGACACGGAGGTCCAGTCATCCCCAACCCCCTGTCCCATGTCCCTGTTTTCTTTCTGGCTTTGGCAACCAGGGACAGGCAGCTGATGGAGTGTGCAGCCACATGGGTGGAGCTGGAGTCCCAGCTTGGCCACTCCGGCTGAGCGAACACAGGTATGACAAACGACTTGCCGATCCGGGTATTTTTCTCCTCTGGGAGGTAAGGACAATGACACTGCTTTGTGTCCAATGGAGAGGGCACATGCTAAATGCCAGCTGTTGAGAGGTCATGGCTCTCTCCAAGGCCCTTGACCAGGGTCAATGGCTGCAGTGTAGCTCTCTGTATTTAGTGACCAAACACTAGACGACAGCTGGGCCATGGGCTTGACCGATCAGGGAGGACCTGAGCTTGCCCTCAAAGACCTGGGACCTCTCCTAGTGCCAAATCCAGCATTTAACTCAAACCTGGCCTTAACCTGCCTCGCCAGAGTGGCACTGGAATGAGTACTCGTGTCGGTATCTCCGGGTGCTGGATCTGGGCCCACGTTGGAGCCGAGAAGGAAGTTCCAGCATGTGAGTATGGGCCAGCTTGGCCCAGGAAGAGGGCCGGGGGTGAGGGGACCATACCTGAGTAAGTACTGCCGGCCGGGTGTCCGGGGACCTGCAGACTCCCTGAAGTCAGTGGTGGCGGAGGAGGCAGAGCAGTGGGAGGGGCAAACATATTGGGGTGATGTGAGTGTGCAGGGGGCTGGAGGGTGGGAGTGAAGCTGTGCAGGGGGCTGTGGTTGGGCAGGGAGAGGGGAAAGGGGGAGGCGGAGGGATGATGGGAGATGTGTGGAGGGGCGGCTTGAGTCTTTGCTGGGGTGCTGCTTCTGCTGCTGCTGTGTGGTAAGTAGAAGGGAAAAGGAAAAGGAAATACAAAAAGATGTGAGCCATTTCTTAACTTTAGGGGGACTAAAAAAAGTCCCCTCTGTTCCTGCGCAAAGCCACCTCACACTATCTGTCCTACCCTTTCCCCTTTAGAATCTGTCCCGCCAGCATACACAGGCTATGAGACACAGCCCAGTGCCAGCCAGGCTCCCCTGCCAGCGCGAGCCCCTCACTGTTGCTGCCACCTTGGCCCAGTCCTGAATATCACGGGGGCAGCTGAATAGACACAGCAATCATCGTGCTGCCTGTGATCTGTTACAGGGTTCTGAACACAGGTCCTGGATTCTCCCATCATGCTTATGGTCTGGACATCAGCATGTGGGAACAGGAGGGTTGGAAGAGGGCCTGGCCCCCTTAGGGGCAGAATCTGCCCCCGCCCCAGTCTGTCTGTAACTGTGCTACACAAGATAGAGCCAGAGTCGGGCCACGAACCACTGACGTCACCAGGCTCCACAAGAGCAAGGCAGCTGAGATGCAACAGCTCAGAAGGGGTGCAGGGCTGTAGCCTCCATGGCGGGACCACCAACGGGTGGTCCCATCCGGCCTTGCACACGTGTAGGGTTGTCCCTGTTCTGTTGGCCATTCTCCTCCAAGCTGCTGTTCAGATGCTCCTGCTGCATGGCTTGGCATCAACTGGGCAGGGCACAGGGGCTGGCCCTCCATGGTCAACAGCAGCCTGTCTCTTCACTGCCTCTCTGACTCAGGCTGAAGGCAAAGCACAGCACTCCCCAGGGTTGCAGGGGACCAGCTTTCTCAAACACTTCCTCCCCTGTCCCTTTTTTTGAGACTTTCTGGCCACCCTGAGTCCCATGGGGCACCCAGCCTTTGCCTCCTTGTTGGCATTAGCGCTCCCTAGCATCTGCCTTCATTTCTTATGCATTCTTCTGCAGGGCTGTTAAATTCTTCGTGCGTGCCCAGCACCCAACCCAACCTGTCCCAAGAGACCTCAGTTAGTCCCCAGGGCAAACCACAAGGGGTGTGTGTGTGTGTGTGTGTGTGTGTGTGTGCGTGTGTGTACATTCCTCCCCTTTAGCAATCTTGTACCCATGACCCCATGCCAGTTGGGAGGACAAGGGCAAGAGGCAGTCAGAAAGAGGCAGGTTGGCTCACCTTAAACTGTTGAGGCTCAGGCTACTGCTGTTGTAGGCTGACAGCGGCTGGGGGAGGCTCTGGGATGAAGGGTGGGCCTGCACAGGCGGGAGGTTCTGGTGGAGCAGCTGGGCTGGGGATTGGGGCCTGGGCGGCCTTTGCACCTGAGGCTGCGGGGCAGGCTGCAGCTGGGCCTCTGGGGGGCCTGGTGGTGGCTGTGTGCTTGGAGGCGGTGGCTGGGGAGGAGCCTCGGGACGCTGCACCACGCTGGAGTCCGGAGAAGCAGCTGGGCGTTGAGGCTCGGCCTGGGGCTGGGGTAGCGGTGGCTGTGGGCCCTGAGCACAGGGGTCTTTAAGCACCACGGGCTCAAAGATAGGCTCTTTGCAGCCGTCCTGGCTCTTCTCCTGGCTTCTCTCTAGACCCGATATCTTGGGGACAATGGGCCCGGCATCCTGGCTGTCATGGTCAGGGAGGGGGCCGACGCCCAGGTCCGGATCTACATGGGGGCAAAGACAAAACCACGCAATGTATGAATCTCCACAAGGCAGGAAGCAAATCCTGGGACTGGGGGACAGCTGCATTCCAGGGGGCTGCCCAGGCCACCAGGTCCAAATGGAAAACCAAATGTTCTCCTTAAGAGCCAGTCTTGCAGGAAGCTAAGCAGCAATAGCCGACAAGTTGATTTTCTTCCCTCCCTTCTTTCAAAACAAATACAGTTCTTGCATATACAAAAGCAAAGTGTTTTCAATATAGCAAATGAAGCAAATGTTATTTAACAACACACAGATGGTTTTTCTTGGCTTTCTCTTTTCTTCTCTATTTTCACTGAAGAGACACACTTGACATTTAGAAGGTTTTTTTTTTTCAGTCTAGCAAGTGCTAAACTTACAGTCAAAAGTCAGTCCTCCTAATACTCGCTATCCATCTCAGATCAAAGGTACACGGCGTGCACTTCTATCAAGTTCAATGTCAAGCACGCTTGCTAGGGCTTTTAAGGAATCCTCCCCCACCCCGCCCCGGGATCACGGTCAGGGTCTCCACCGAAGTCATGGCCAAGCGGCACAAATATCACACATTAGGTCAATATCTGTTATAAAGATTAAGCAAAAGTCTACAATTACTGGGAAAAACAAACAAACAAAAAACCCAGAAAACAGACACTCCTGTGTGACAAGCCACAAGGCATGCACTGTTCCAAAGGTCCAGAGATCTAAGTGCTATATCTATTACAATGGCTTGTTTGATGACCCCACAAGTCAAATTCCATAAAACTCACCACCGGAATACATGAAGGGCCATTATGGCATCCAATATAAAGGAATGGCCCCATTAAGAAGTAAGAATTTTTGTACACATCTGTGGGGAAATTACCTTCCCCACATTTGTGTGCCAAAAAGGCAGCACCCCTTTCTTTTATTACCATCCAGCTCAGAAACAGGCAAGAGAACAGGCTGTTCTCGGCAATGAAGGTGTCTTCTGGGTCTGCCAGAACAACCTATTCTGGGCAAAGACTTTCTCTTCCTATTTCCCCTTGTAGGCAAGTGTGAGAAAAAAAAAAGCCCATGAGGTTCTCCCTGGCTGTATTTATTTCTGTGGATGTACTCTTATATCTGTGTACTTGTTGTCATTTTTCGTCCTTGGAATCTATGTTGAAGTAATCCATTATTTTCAATGTTCTCTTGGTACAACACATCAAGCCCATAAGACACATGTGCGCAGAAATAAATGCTGGGTTTATAAACAAAGCACATGTTTGGCAGCCAGGGACTTGGCTGTCTTCAAGTGTCACAGAGCAGCCTGGATAGACACAAAGCTGCCTTCCACACACGATTCAGGTGAGAGAAGATACAGCGTCTCAAGGTAGTGCTGTTGACGAGTGACGGTAGATGGTATACATTCCAACTTGCACTCTCTGCAGTGCTGTCTTAAGCATCTTCTGGTGAGGCCAGGTGGGTAACAGCCACTTGCAGTACCCATATCCCACATAGGCACCTGCTGAGGCTCTGGCTGCTCCACTTCCCTTCCAGCTCCCAGCTAACATGCACTGGAAAAGCAGTGGAGGATGAGCCAAGCCCTTGGGATCCTGCACTCACATGGGAGGCCCAGAAAGCAGCTCTTGGCTTTGGACATGCCCAGCTCCAGCCATTGTGACCATCTGGGGAATGAACCAGTGGATGAAGATCTCTCTGTAACGCTGTCTTTCAAATAAATAAATTTTTTTTAGAATTTATATTTATTTATTGGAAAGGCAGATTCACAGAGAGAAGCAGAGACAGAAAGAAAATACTCCATCTGCTGGGTCACTCCCCAAGTGGCTGCTATGGTTGAAGATGAGCTGAGCCAAAGCCAGGAGCCAGGGGCTTCTTCCAGGTCTCCCATGCAGGTGCAGGATCCCAAGGCTTTGGGCCATTCTCAACTGCTCTCCCAGGTCATAAGCAAGGAGCTGGAAGGGAAGTGGACCAGGCAGGATATGAACTATTGCCCATATGTGATCCTGGTGCATGCAAGGTGAGGATTTAGCCACTAGACCATCACTCTGGGTCCAACAAATCTTTTACAAAGGACCTCTCTGGGAAGGTTTTTGCTTATGATAAAAGTTGAAACTGTGGGCTTCTAAAGCCTTAGTTTCATCTTCTGAGCTGTATTAAGGCACCAAGCTCACTCCTTGATGTGCTCAGAGACTCTTCAGCCAGAACAATGGTGCCACCTTGGGAGGATGGCACCCTTATCTTCAGGTGCCCTGGGCAGCCCGAGCCCTGCCCACCTCTCACAGAGTTCTCCACAGTTCTCTTTCACAACAGTCTCCATGGCAAGTCGTTATATGACAACTGGCGGAAGATGAACAGGCTTCATACAATGCAGGCTCATTCGTTGGTCAGCTCTGTTACAGAAAGTACCAAAGGCACAAAAACTCCAACAGCACAAAATAAAGAGGCATTTGACTCGTTGAGCAGCTCATGACTCCTGGACAGGCCCTAGGCATACATGGACAGATCATGTCAACTGACTGGGTTGGACAACAATGGCAGAAATCCATTTCTCTCTTCCTGCACGGCTCTGTTCTCCCAGCACCAGGAGGGTCAAGGATTTGCCAATCAATATTTTCCATCTTGGAAACTATTCGAATTCCTTCCAAAGATCAACATTGAAACAAAGTTTCTCCCTTAAATAAAACAACAGTCAAAAAACTTCTTTTTAAAGGATGCTGCCCAGCGCTATCACTTGCATTGACTTATGCCAATGGGATGGATACACATCATACATACACATGGAAACACTCCACATATCCAGCTTGACTCTATTTATCGTCTTCCTGGCTCTTAGAATCTGGACAACACTTCCAGGAGGTGTCTTGTAGTCTCGGGCTTGCTTCTTAGGGTCTGCTGTCTCAATCCCAGCCTAGACACACTCAGTGCAAGAGTGGTGCCAAGCCCGTGCCAACAAGGGACCCAGGGAAGGCCCAAACCTCTCAGTGACTTCTGCTGATCTGTGCAGATACCACCTGCGCTGAGGCCTGAAGGAGCCCAGCTGCATAGAATTGGGACACAAGCACGGAAACCTAGAGGCACATTCTCCCACTTGTGTGTGTGCGCCAGACACCTCAAGATCTTACTACAATCAAGATGTGGACTCGGTAGCTGTGGGATGGGGCTCTCGACTGGCCTGGCTTCAGAGGCTCTCCTGGGGATGCTGATGGTCTGCGGCCGTATGCAGGCAGTACCTTTAAAAAGACCGTGGAAAATGGAATGAAACACTTGTTTGGCGGGGGGGGGGGGGGGCCTGTGCTGGAGTGCAGCAGATTAAGCAATGCTGGCACTCTATATTGGTCCAGGTTCAAGTTCTACCTGTTCACTTCCATCCTCCTGCTGGTGTGCCTTGGAAAGCAGCAGGAAACAGCCCATGTGGAAGACCAAGATGGAGTTTCAGGCTCCTGCTTTGGACTGGTCCAGTCTAGTTGTTGTGCCCATTTGGGAAGCGTAACAGTTGTCAGAAGTGGGCTGGTTCTCCTCTCTTTCTCTGACACTACCTTTACAATCAATAATAAAACTAAATCTTTTTTAAAAAAAAGTTTGTTCTAAAAATGGTTTGTGTGTTAAAACCTTATTATTATTATCATTATTATTATTGGAAAGTCAGATATACAAAAAGGAGGAGAGACAGAGGGGAAGATCTTTTCTCCGATGATTCACTCCCTAAGTGACTGCAACGACTGGTGCTGCGCTGATCCGAAGCCAGGAGACAGGAACTTCCTCTGAGTCTCCCATGCCGGGTGCAGGGTCCCAAGGCTGTCCTCGACTGCTTTCCCAGGCCACAAGCAGGGAGCTGGATGGGAAGTGGAACTGCTGGGATTAGAACCGACGCCCATATGGGATCCCAGCATGTTCAAGGTGAGGACTTTAACCGCTAGGCCACCGCGCCAGGCTAAAACCTTTAAAAAAAATGTGTACTTATCACACATTTTTGAAGATCTCCCACATGTATTATCTCAAAAACAAATTTTTTTGGTATCAAAATTAACTCAACCTCCAATTTTATTTTTCCATTAAGTTTTTAAAGTGCCGTGGTACTTTGGTCAGCAGGCAGTACTGTGATCAGGTGGGATTGAGGGAGGTCGCTGTTTTAGTGATTAAAACAGAAGACCTGAGTTCCCGTCCTATCTGTGTCTGGTCTACACAAAAGCAAAAGCTTTAGTTCCTACAAGAAAGCAAGGAATGGTGACCCCAGCACCCAGTGAGAACGTACATGGGACAGCGTCAAGGGTTAGGAGAATGGCAAGGAGTGCTGCAGCTGGAAGCTGGAAGCTTCTATCAATCCCGGGGCCCTGGTACAGTGACCTCCAAGCAAAGCAGGCCAGCCTTGGGGCTGAACCAGTTTTAGGGCTTCTCACTTAGAAGAGTCTCGGGGGAGGGCGACCTCTGATGAGGCAGCATGCATTTTTGTGGCTTCTCTGTAATGCATTTCCTCTTCCTTTCAATTATTCAAAAACTGTATCTTCCCAGTTAAGCTTTTCTGTCCTGACAGTCAATTTGTCTTACGGTGCTTCTCCCAAATTGGCAGGAGCACGCTGTAAAAAGGCATTTGGTATTGCACAGTATGTACTTGAGTTTGCCAAAGGATGAAATGTGCTGAGGTTGAAAGAAATACGAAAGTACACATTGACTTGTCTTACTTCAATGTATTCATTGTCATTTTGGAGTCTAAAAAAAAAAAATCCCTTCTCTTGTGCTTATAAAAGTAACACGTCATGCTTGTAATAAAATACATGCAAATTAAAATTATAGCACACATCATACGTCAGAAAAGAGTAAATTGACTGCGTGAAAAGGATACTCCAAAAAGCATTAATACTTTTTAAAAGTTTGAGAGTAGATTAAGAAAAATTTGCTGGCCTATGTGAGAGGTTTATTGATTGAAAGGCAGAATGACAGAAAAAGGCGGAGGGAGACACATAGAGATAGATTTATCTCCTGATTTACTACTCAACTGGCCACAATGCTTTATGATTGTGTATCTAGAGAAGTATATTATAACTATGTGTTTTGTTGTGGACAGTAAAAGCTGTGCGCATGCCATAAAATATTTCTGTTTAAAAAGCTTCATTTTTCATGTATTTGAAAGGCAGAACATGGGTTAGTGCGGTGTCTTAGCAAGCTAATCCTCTACTGGCATTGCTGGCATCCCAGATGGGTGCTGATCCGAGTTCTGGCTGCCCCATTTCCCATCCAGCTCCCTGTTTATGGCCTGGGAAAGCAATGGTGGATGACCCAAGGGCTTGGACACCTGCACCCCCATGGGAGACCTGGATGAAGTTCCTAGCTCCCAGTTTTGGACCAACCCTGCTCTGGCTACTGTGAGCACTTGGGGAAGTGATCCGGCAGATGAAAGAGGCCTTTCCCTCTCTGTTTTAGTAACTGACTTTCAGGTAAAGTAAATGAGTTTTCTCCTAGTCAGGGGCAGAGGCTCAAGAACTTGAGCCATCGCTCACGGTCTTCCAGGATGCAGTAACAGGGAGTTGGATTGGAAGTGGAGAAGTGGAAGAGATGGGACTTAAATTAGCTCTCTACGTGGGATGCTGGTGAACAAAGAAGCTACACAACTTGCTGAGCCACAGCACCTGCCACTTGAAGATGTTTTATTTTTATTTACCTATTTTTCAAGTATTCCAAGTATCTTGACTAGTTTTCAAGTATTCCAAATCTCTTTCCTACAGGGAAAGACAAATATTTGCCTTTCAGAAATGAGGATAGGATTAGTCAGTACCAGTATGTTCTCTAGCCCACAGCAGGTTTAACTGGTTATAAGTGGGTAGATTTGGACAGAAAGGCAATGGAGAATTTGGATGATAAAGGACGAGGTGGAGCAGAGGCAAAGGCCAGAGGACCCTCCTGAGATGATGTCTGTGCATGTTTTTGATCTGTCTTCACACTCTGTTAGGAAAGCCTTAATGGGGGCCTGGTATGGTAGCTTAGTGGCTAAAGTCCTCACCTTGCACGCGCCGGGATCCCATACAGACACCAGTTCGTTTCCTGGCTGCTCCACTTCCCTTCCAGCTCCCTGCTTGTGGCCTGGGAAAGCAGTCGTGGATGGCCCAAAGCCTTGAGACCCTGCACCTGCATGGGAGACCTAGAAGAAGCCCCTGGTTCCTGGCTTCTGATTGGCTCAGCTCTGGCTGTTGCGGCCACTTAGGGAGTGAATCAGGAGCCAGAAGATCTTTCTCTCTGTCTCTGCTTCTCTCTGTAAATCTGACTTTCCAATAAAAATACATAAATCTTGAAAAACAAAAAAGAAAAGAAAAACCTTAATGGGCTTACTCACTACAAGTTTGAGTTTAGTGCAGCAAACTCAAAGAACTCAGACATCCAGAAAAGCATGTGGGGAACCAGATACAGCACCTACTCATCCCTCTGTATGTTTCTGATCAACATTCCTGAGAAATATGCATATCAGTGTCCCATGCTTATGTTATTTTACCTTTCAGTTACTAACAAAGGATTAAAACATTCAACCAGAGAGCCAGAAACACACAGAAGTGTTAAATTTCTAAGAATCAACGAGTTATTATTCATATTTTTAGCAGTGTCCCTTTCTCGTTTTCTTATTGATTTATTTGAATGGCAGAGCTTCACTCACACAGAGAGAAGAGCTAGTCATACATACTGAGCGTGAGTGAGCGAATGAGAGAGAGAGAGAGAGAGAGAGAGAGAGAGAGAGAGAGAGAGAGAGAGAGAGATCGATCTTCCATTTGCTGGTTTGCTCCCCAAATGGCTGCAACAGTCAGAGTTGGACCTACTGGTATGAAGCCAGAAGCCTGGGGCTTCTGCCGGGTCTCCAATGCAGGCTGTCCTCTGCTGATTTCTCAGGCACATCAGCAGGGAGCTGGACTGGAAGAGCAGAGCACTCAGACTAAAACTGGTGACCACATGGAATGCTGGCCCTGCAGGCTGTGGCCTTACCCACTACGCCACAGTGTAGTAGTTTTCATTTACTTACTTGAAAAGCCAGAGTGGGTGACGGAGAGACAGAGAGGAAGAAAGCTACCTTCCATCCAATGGTTCATTCTCCCCATCCCCCAAATGGTGGTGAAGGTAGGAATGCCTACATTACAGGCAGCAACTTGAACCTGTGAGCCACAACATTCTTTCAACACCTTCACTTTTCTATTCTCTGACTTTTTAAACAGAGGCTGCATTTTTTCTGCTCATATATATTTCCTAAAACACACACTGAGCCACTGAATCAATCCAGGAATACATTCAAGTCCCTGAGGCTGCACATTTTCACATCTCCCGGACTCTACATTCCAGTGGTATATGCCTGCTCTAAGACACACATCCCTTTATTTCCCCCTCCTCCCTCTTTTTCTTCAAATTGCTACACAGAGACCAGTTTGTTCCATTTGCAGATTCAATTACTCCAAAGAAGGGAAGGATGACATTCAAGCTTGTAGCTCTTCTTCTCGGTCACTGAAATTGTACAAATAAATTGAGGAAAACCCACTGTTTGTTCAAGGCAAATTAATTTCCAAACATTGCAGGAGTGGAAGATCAGGGGAATGATGGGTGCTTGGCAAGGCTCAAAGAGATTCCATTTTGTGCTTGTCATGTTGTGTAAACATTAATTACCATCTGGGAGGCTAGGCTCCAGGCTGAAGGTTGAATCACAAACCTCTGAGGGCCTACACGGCTCCCAGTCCAAAGCCAAATCCTAAATACGGGGGAAAAAATAGGCATTGCACCTGCCTGAATGCCAGCAGCCCACTTGGGGAAGCTGTGTGGAGCCTGGCAGGTTCCAGGTTGCCGTCATCAGAGAAGCTACTTTGGGTATCATCTGGTTTATCAGATTAACCTCTGAGCAGGGGTTAATCTGCTAAGGATTAAGGAAACAGCAACATACTGCAGTTGAGTGCACTTAAACTTGTTTCAAGTTTATTCTTCCTAAGCCTTACAACCAAAAAGAGCATCAATTCTGAAGTATACACCCCTGTTCCTGATGATGTAAGACCAACCATCTGGCATCAAAGGCAGCATCGACCAGGAGTGGCAAGAGACCGTCTGAATAGCTTCAGTCTAGAGAAGGAACAGGCCTTGAGAAGAAGTCGATTTGGGCTCATACACACTGGATTTCTTCCATGGCTCCTAGCAAGTAAGTGGGGGTGAAAGACCATGTGGGTAAAGAATCAAAATCAGCATCAGAGAAACAGGCTATGATCTACTGGGGGTGGAAACAGAGGCCTCAGAAAGTTTTTAAATAGTGAACAGTGCTATAGCTCAATTGGCTCATCCTCCACCTACAAGTATTGGAAGCCCATGTGGGTGCTGGTTCATGTTCTGGCTACCCCACTTCCCATTCAGCTTTCTGCCTGTAGCCTGGGAAAGCAGCAGAGGATGGCGCAAAGCGTCGGGATCTAGCACCTGCGTGGGAGACCCATGATTTCTGTTGGTTGAATCAACATGTTTGTCAAATCATGAAGTTATGCAACAAGGCATCTCACGTCCTCCCCACACCCCACCCCCCCAAAAAAAATCAGTATGCCAACTGAGGTTGGCCAACACTTGGCTCCGGGCTAAATATGCCTTTCCACATCTGGGTTTGCCTTGAGGATGATTTTCTGAGGTAAAGGTAAAGTGACAGCAAGAACCTACTTACAAACCTGCAGTCAGGGGTGAGTGTGTGGTACTGTGCTTTAGTCAGCACATCAATCGCACCTCCTTTGAGTCTTAGCTACTCTGCTTCTGAATCAGCTTCCTGCAAGCACACACCCTGGGAGGTAGCCGATGACAAATCAGGAACCTGGATGTCTGCCACCCCAGTGGAAGACCCAGATTGAGTTTCTGATGCCTGGCTTTGCCCCAACTGCTGGGGAGTAGCTGAGGAGTGAGCCAGCAGATAAAATAAAATGAAAATAAAACATTTTAAAAAACGCTTTCAGTCACCTGCCTTTCTGTTTTGACTGCTAGGCTTCTGTTTCATTGGATTCTGGCCACGTGTGAATCAGCGAGTCCCATTTGGAAGAGAAGCCGGGGAAGGGGTGTGTGTGATGATGGCTGCTAAAAACTCCCTTCTCTGGGGTAGGCATTGTGGTGTAGCAACATAAGCCTTCATCTGTGATGCCAGCACACCATATGGGCACCGGTTTGAGTCCTGGCTGCTCCACTTGTCCAATCCAGCTCCCTGCTAATGTGTCTGGGAAAGCAAAAGATGATCCCTGCACCCATGTGGGAGACCCAGAAAAAGCTCCAAGGCTTTTGGGTCTAGCCTGACTCGGTCAGCCCTGGTCCTGTGGCCTTCTGGAGTGTAAACCAGCAGATGGAAAAATTTTCTCTCTTTGTATGTGTCACTGTGCCTTTCAAATAAACAAAAAAATACATCTTAACCAAAGCCCTCTGGCACTACACACTCATGGCTCCTGCTCCCAAGCAGCTGCTTCACCCTCTGCCTGCAGGGTGATGCAATGCCCACTGAGCTGCTGGTGACACAGCTCCAGTTGTCCTTGGCTCCCCGCCCCATCACTGCTTCAGAGTCATTCTTGTACAATGCAGCTCACCGGTGTCATTGTTTCCTTCACAATCAGGGTGCAGGCATCAAAGAGAAGGTCCCAAGTCACGGGTGGGAAGCAGGGAAGCAAGTCTTGGCCACATTGCCACTGAATGACTACAGCTTGCTCTCTGCTTTGCAGGGCAAGAGAAGCAGGGGATTAGGGGGTGGGGGAAGGGAGCAGGAAGGAACCCCAGATCCCCAGGCACCTGTGGCCAGCTCCTGTATGAGCTGGTGCGTTCCCACAAGCAGTCTCTGACCTCTGTCAGATTTTCCCTAAGATCTGTCACTTGGAGGAGGAGGAGGCATCAAGATGCTCAAGCAATGGATACTTTCCCAATGGCACTGCTGCTGGTGGCACTGTGTTGGCTCTGGCAACATGTGCTCCATCAGCTTTCAGGCCTGCCTGTCTGTATGACTGAGCACAGATACCAACAGTCCCTCCAAGTTTGGTCACACAAATTGCCATGGCCCACGGAACCTAGGGGCTAGCAATGCCCTACAAGCTGCCTGATCGCTTCCATGTAAGCACCGCACATGCCTCTAGCATGCATCCATGCAACTCGCTTTAATGATATCACAGAGCCTTTGCTTCCTTAAGGGGGTAGGAGCAGGGAAAGAGGACCGACTCATGATTTCTTAGGGCCTCTGATGGCAAACGGCACCACATCACACTGTGATTCTGACAGACCTCACAACTTCCGTATTCCAAATGTGATCCATAGATCAGCAACACTAGCACCATCCAGGAACCCTCTAGGAAGGGAAAAGGATGGACTCTGCCCACGTTGCTCTGCAGCCCTGCCGGAACTGCTGAGGAACCCTGGCAAGCTCCACTGCTGAGGGTGTGATCCACAAGGCTGCCAGTCCTTCATGTCTCCACCCAGCCTTGGAAATGATTTTCTTCATTCCTTTCCAGGGAGGGTTCCTGGCCGTCTGTGCATTGTGTAGGGTGGGGTTTTGTCATTTCCTAGATCAAGGGCTGCCTGGATGTTGAATATATTTCTGAGAGCTGGCGGCAGGGAACGTCTGCTCCTCGTGCCGCCTCCCCTCTCGGCCCCACGTGGCCTTCCTGCACCACTCACTATGCAAACCAGGCTAGGATGGTCTGGTCTCCAGCATAGGTATGAGCCACTTTCAAGGCCCTCACGGTTGTCACATGGAAGACAAAGTAGATTTCTTGTGAATGACATCACAGAGAGCAGCAGGAGTGACAGATGTGTGCTGTGACATCCACATTTGAACAGCAAACGGAGTGGGCTGCCCTATCAAGGTCGAATGGCCAGGAGAATGCTGAATGACCAAGGTAAGTTAAGTGCTAGTCGTGCAGCGGGTGGGGACTGGATGAGAAACTCCTGAGATTCGCTGGGGTCCAAACAAAATGGCGGTGTCATCCGTTTTAGAAGAACATCCAATTTTCCAGAATACCATCTTCTAAAACATTGTTACACTATTGTGTTCATTTTCAGTGATTCTGATGTTATACCTTAAACAGTTATGAATTAAGAACTATCTATATCTATATCTAAAATATTTAATAACATCAGAGGAACATCAGTGCAAAGCTGGAAGATTTTTCAAAAGAAGGGTGACGGGGGATGCTTTGTGGGAAAGAGGCAGGTCTTCTTGCCCCTAAATGGATGCCCTATACCCTATGCATGTCATAAATATCTGGTAAGAAAACAAAAATCTCCTGCCACCCCATCATTTCATTATCGTCCATTTATCAAAAATGCTAAAATGCAAATTTTGCTGTCACATGTCTAACAGGCTGAGGAGGCAAGGATGCTGATGGTGTCGGCCTGTTTGCAACTACGCATTGAATACTGTCAATTGCCAACCAGAAAGTAGATAACAGGAAAGTTCTTTTTTTAAGAATAAAAGTATCTTAGGATCTTTGCTGGGAAAAAGGTAGCAAGGGAGAAAAAAGCTCCCATCAGCTGGCTCATTATCTAGATGTTGCAATGGCCAGAGCGGCTGAAACCAGGAGCTGGGAGTTCCATTCAGGCCGATGTGGGTAGCAGGAAACAGGATTCAAGTCCATGTCCTCCAATGTGGCATTTAAGCATCTTAACCATGATGTCTGCCCCAACAGCAGCAGAGTTTACCATTCCTCATAAGTCAACAAGACAGCAGCCCTGCCTCCTGCGTACAATTCAACTTCTGGAAAGAAAATGCTCTCAAACAAGCAGCTGAGCCTTGGATCATGTTCTGTTCGCTTGACCAAAACTTTCCTACAAATATCTAAACTTTATCTTCAAGCATGGGTTATAAAAAAAAAAAAAAAAAAACACACACACACACACACACACACAAACCAGACAAACATGGCAGATGGGACCACGGCGTTCACCGGTTTCTTCCAACTGAGGATCGTATCCACCTGGCTATCCTTCCAGTCTCCAGCTCAACATAGCGAACACTAATCCCATCCCATTGTGTTTGGCCTGGCCCCATCACGGTCAGAGACCCAATACACACTATGTCTCCTTCACCCCAACCAGTGGTCTGGGCATGCACAAACCCATCTACTGATAAACAAATGTAATTTCAGAACCTGCAGTCCTGCTGGCAGCCCATGCAAGCCTTTTACATCCATTAGATCATGCTGTCATCCCCAGTGCGGAAGTGTCCAGGGGCTTCCTCACCAGGGCTCTGCTGGACTCTCACTGTCCCCCTACCTTCTGAAAGCTCCACGCTCTGCACCCGAGGGCACTCCCTCACGATTCCTATCTTCACAAGCCCCATACCCATCCAGTCTCAGTGCTAACGCTCCTCCAGTTCCCACAGGCCCTGCTGGCCACCACCTTGGAGGAGTGACCCTGTACTTGAATAAGCAAGCTTGATGGTTATCGGTCCCTTAATACACAAAACCACTTTCCTGAGGAGGAAACAACTGTTTAGACCTCCGCATTTAGTTCACTTCTGAAACACAGGGCCTTCCTGAGTGAGCACTTGATAAACAGTCGATTACTTTAACTACATAATAATCAATTCGCAGCATCTAAGCAAGTTTATTTAGAACTGCAATTCAAAAGGAAAAAAAAATCAACATAATGAGAACAACGCTCAATAAACAATTACACATTCAGCCAGAGAAATCATGTCTCTTTGGAGTCATTTCCATAATTGGACATTATACTGTAATAAAATAATAGTATATGTAGCACAAGCAAATGTAAGATAATTGGAACCCATTATGAAGTTTAAGGATCCATTTTCAATATATAATACAACTAATGTTGTCTTTTGAATCATGAGGATCCTAATAGTTTGGTTATTTTTTTGCATGTAACAAGAGTAACAGCGCAAGCAAATGCACAGCTTGGTGCAGGAGGGTGAATGAACCATCTCCTGCAGGCACAGCCTCTTCAGGTCTGTGGGCTGCACCTGCAGGGCTCGGCAGACTCGGGGGTCCAGACGCCTCCTTGAGCGTGCAGAGAAAGCAACAGGAAAACGCCAACTGCTGTCAAACTGGGGCACAGCTACAGAGAGAGGCGCTGGGATGTTTACCAACCTTCTGTGGTGGTTACATTTTTTTTTTTTAACAGAATAGGTTTTAAACCCAGCAACACGATTCAATGTCTGAAAATTCCTTGCAATCAGCAGAGGACAGAATGCACTTAACTATGAACCAAACCAAAGGAAGCTTCTTCTTTAAATTAGCCAAAGAGAACAGCTGAATATCAAACAGGAAGATTTCACGGCACCGAGCACCCAGGAGCCAGGTGTGCAAGTGGGGATGGCCCCAGAACAAGAGCAAAATCCAACAAATGAGAGGGTGGATGGGCTAGATAGACTTGTGCTTTGACCAGAACCTCTACAGTGGCCAAACACAACAGGGCCGACAACACCCACCACCAGAAATCAAACTGGGACAGTACAAAAGAAAATCAAGATCTGTACAGCAGCCACTTCTTGCAAAACACATGCGGTCATTAACAGCCAGTGTTTGAAAGCTGCCAACAAATGACTGATGGTACATTTTGTAAGTCATGGTCCTGTCCTGAACCCAAAACACATCACTGCAACTCAACGAGGGTTGAGGGTTGAGGTTGAGGCACTGAGATAGGATGTGCCACGTGCACTCAGGAAACTTGCAAGGGGTGATCCACACTCTTGCTCTCCGCCCTCCCACTGGACCGGAAGCCCCGATTACATGAGGTACCTGCAGCCTGTATGCTTCTCTCACAGGAGTCAGGCACTGTGACTACATTGAGCTACAGGTCACACCTGCCACCCACCACATGCCATTGCCACCTCCAATAAACACACCAAGAAACTGTCCCAGGCAACATGAGTTCTTGCTGCTGTTTCAACTGTCATCCTTCAGCTCAAACGGAACCTTGCTCCTTGGCCCCTACCTTGTGCGACCCCATGGCCTTGTGGAATTGAACTTGCACGTGCCTGGTCCTCAACTCTCCTCCACATCATGGCCCGGGGAAGGCTATGAATGCCGAAGGAGAACTGAGCGACCTCCTGAAGTCCTCCTCCCCTTCCAGTTAAGAGGGGGCAGCCCAGAACAGGGAAGGAGAAACAAACAACTGATGTTTGTGTGTCCCAAATGGGGTTGTGGTGGCCCCAGTGAGCCCCTGGGAGGTCTGGGGATCTTAGCACAGACACATAGCCTGCAATCATGCACCCTTATGAGATCTGCTTTTAACAGAGACACCGACTATATTGCCTTAGGTCCCGATTTAGTTAGATATGTATAAATTACCATCTCTGAACAACCACAAACAACTCTTCTAGGACTTCACTGTTTTCGGACCCTTGGCCTGAACTTGACTATCCCCTGAGGAGGAACTAGAACCTCCTGGGCCAGTGCTGTGTCAGAGCACAAGCTGCTGCTCTGCTTCCAGTTCAGCTTCCTGCTAATGTGCCTGGGAAGCAGCAGATCAGGAGTCAAGTAACTGGAGTTCCCAGCTTCTGGCTTCAGCCTCATCCTGTCCTGCGGAGCAAACCAGCTGACAAAGATCTCTCGCTCGTATTATGTTGTGTTTCAAATTAAAACATAGATTTCCCCCCTCATCAAAAAAAGAAGAGGAAAAGAAAGAAAATTGCAGTCTCCTGAACGGTCTGTAATCCCAATGATTTGGAAAATGAATCCCATGGGGAGGGGGAAGATGTTGATGAGGAGACAATGATGGTGACACAGGAGGAGTAGGTTTCTATTGGAGCTCACTAAATATAGTCCACGCCCTGGGAAACCAAGCTTGCTCAGTAGGCACTGAGATTCCACTGCCCTGAAACACACCCCACATTCCACAGTAACAACGAGGGATGTTTTCCCCTCCAAACCCCAGATCAATTCAAAGGTAAGGGAAAAACAAAACAAAACAAAACAAAACCATGGTTTTCTGTCTGCTCTAACAAAGATTTGTAATGATGGAGCACGCAGTCTGATGAAAAGGGAGTTCGTGTGGTGCCAGATATGTGTTAAAGAACATAAAACTCCAGCACAGGCTAGCGCAGCATGAATAGTGACAGGGTTGGTGAAACTTAAGAAATGGATAGAAAAAGCTGAAATAACAGAAGTTCCAGTTAGATTTACTGCTACCCAAATAGACTTGGTCAGTGCTCACGATGCAACTTTGAAAGGCAGCAAATTAACTGGATGCAAGCTCTGGCTTTGCCACTGGCCCAGTGGTACTTAGTAAATGAGTTCACCTTCTGTCAAACTGGAGTGAAGGTTGGGGCTCTTGGTTTTTTGGGGGTTCCTTCTAGTTCCCAAGTCTGTAATTCTACTGGCACTGTAAACTATTTTCAGTTTAGACCATTATCAGATCACATACCTCTAAGTGACATGAGGCTAAATTCCAACTTGATGGATAAAAAAACAAGTCCCCTATGTTGTTCCTTAGTGAGTCGTCTTAGACTCTAACTGAAAAACAAAGAACTAAACTCCAGCATTTAGATCTTTGAGACATCTGCTCAATGTTAACAAGGGAGCCAATGTGTAAAACATTCCCCTAGCTGAAGGCAACTTTGGAAAACGAGCATACAACCAAAGTCTGTCTCATTCACTTCTATTTTCACTCTTCTCTGTAAAAATAAACTAGCTGCTAAGACTCAGGAGTTTCTTGAGAAGGAATGGGTAGTATAATATGTGCGTCCTTCAGTTTTCCAGTGCCTAGAACACTCTAAGAACACAGCTGCTCTGATCAAGCAACAGAAGGAAGGAACCAATACCGTTGTCATGCTTGCTTACAAACAATTCTTCAGACAAGACAAAATGGGTGAATGTGGAAACCAGAGCTGAACCCTGGTGAGCACACTCAAGTGGGGCAGAGACCACTGCAGCGCACTGTGAGTGCCAGCCGCCTACGGCTGCTGGTACAGCGGCCTGCCAAGTCCTTCGTCACTTCACGATCCCTTCCAGGTGGAAACGCTTCCAATATCCACTTCCAAAACTAAATGCTCAAGGCAAATGCTGTATTTATTAGTGTACTCATACAGATTTTTTTAAAATTACTTATATCTTCTTTGAAAGCCAGAAGAGAGAAGAAACAAGGAGACACAGGTAGGAAGAGATCATCCTTTCTTTAGTTTACTCCCCAAGTGCCTGCAACAGCCATGGCTGGGCTAGGTGGAAGCCAGGAGCCTGGCATTCAATCCAGGTTGCTTGAGCAAAAAGCTAAATCAGAAACAGAGTAGCAGGGCCCGGTGTAGTTGCCGAGCGGCTAAAATCCCCATCTTGCACACACCAGGATCCCATATGGGTACCAGTTTGTGTTCCAGCCATGCCGCTTCCCATTCAGCTCCCTGCTTGTGGCCTGGGAAAGCAGGTAGAGAATGGCCTTAGGACCCTGCATCTACATGGGAGACATGCAAGAGGCTCCTGGCTTTGGATTGGCTCAGCTCCAGCCCTTGCGGCCACTTGGGGAGTGAATCAGCAGACAGAAGATCTTCCTCTCTGTCTCTCCTTCTCTCTATATATATGACTTTCAAAAAAAAAAAAAAAAACATGCAAAGGCTCAGTGGCAAAATTCTTGCTTTGCATGCTCTGGGGTCCATATGGGTGCTGGTTCATGTTCTGGCCACTCCAGTTCCCATCCAGCTTCCTGTTTGTGGCCTGGGAAAGCAGAAGAGGATGGCTCAAGCCTTGGAACCCTGCACCCGTGTGGGAGACCCAGAAGAAAACTGCTGGCTCCTGGCTTTGGATCAGCTCAGCTCTGGCCACTGAGGCTACCTGGGGAGTCAGCCAGTAGATGGAAGCTCCTTCTTTCTATTTCTTCTCACTGTAAATCTGACTTTCCAATAAAAAAAAAAAAAATCCTAAAAAAAAAAAAAAAAAAAAAAAAAGCAGAGTAGCAGGAACTCACACCAGACATTATAGTAAGTGATGTGGGGATCTCAAACATTGGTGTCCTTAACTGCACCAGAAGTCCACCATTATCAACCATTTAATCTAAGTAAAACCAAGCTTTTTCTTTCCTAACTTCCAGTGTTAAAAAAAACAAACAAACAATTGAAAAACAAACAGCTGGCACTGTGGCATAGTAAGTTAAAGCACTGCCTGTAGCATTGGAATCCTGTATGGGTGCTGGTTCAAGTCCTGGCTGCTTCAGGGCTGATCCAATTTTCTGATACTGTACCTGGGAAAGCAGTAGAAGATGGCCCAACTACTTGGATCCTTGCACCCAAATGGGAGGCCAGGAAAAATCTCCTGGCTCCTGACTTCAGCCTGGTTCAGTCCTGATCATCGTGATCATTTGAAAAACGAACCAGCAAATGGAAGATCTCTTCTCTCACTCCCCCACTTTCCTCTCTGTAATTCTACCTTTCATATAAATGAACATTAAAAAAAAATCAGTCTCTGATGAAATCCTTCCTTCATAAGCCCTGTGGTTTTAATTGTACCTGATTTTCAGGAATGCTTATATAATGTTGTAACAGAACTGACTGTAAAACTAGGTGAATACACAGTGGAATAAACCTCATCTTACAAAGGAGCTCAAAGAATGTTTCACAGCTCAGGGCAAAAGTTACAATGGGCACAACTACTTTATTTATTAATATGCACAACGTGGAGAGATCAAAAGCTTTTGGCTTGTTCAATCAACGACGTGTATTAAGCACTTAGTGTGAGCTAGGTGTTGGAGAGGGAGGAGAAATACGATGAGATATGACCACTCTCCCAGCGGAACTTGGCGCTCAAGGGAGGAAAGACATAAATAGCTATAACTCAAAGCAGGAAAAGCTCTAATAAGGGGATCATGAAGTCCTCTGAAATCCCCAAGGAAGGAAGGACTAACACTCAATGACAGAACAGGAACCCCCAAAGCTTAACAACCTGGCTGAAGGGTGGAGGGAAACAGGAACAGCAACAGCACCCAGTATGAGGCCTTACACTTAATCCCTTAAGGACTTTTCAAAACCCGCTCCCACTAAGCCTTGCCTCTCTTCTCGAGTATGTGAAGATGATGTTTGTATTCACCTTGCAATGAGCTTCAATCAGGCCAAAGTGCTCCCGATGTCAAGTTTTCAGTGCCTTCAAAGTAAGGAACCGAGAGGTGGGCATCTGCCCTTCTGGGAGGTGGGCATCTGCCCTTCTGGGAACATCCACATTGCACATCAGAATGTCGGGGTACAAGGCCTGGCCCAGCTCCAGCAATTACAGGCCTTTGGGAAGTGAGCAAGCAGGTGGGCACCCTGTCTCTATATTTCAAATAGACTAAACAGAACAACAGAAAGTACTGTTAAAAAAAGAATATCTCTGTGCTTCAAAAAGTCCACGGGAAAATGTTTATTATGAAAAAAGCATGTGTGTTATTCAGAGAGAGAGAGAGACAGGTGATGAAGACCATGAAGATGAAGGTATCCATTCCGCAACACAGGCCTGACCTGGCAGCCTCCTTTCCAGGGGCAGCACAGACCCTGGATCAAGGCAGAGGGCAGTGAGCTGACTCGCAGGCCTGTCTGCTGGGTAGCAGGGAGGCAAAGGCAAAGGGAGGAGGAGAGCGGGGGACATGGCTTGATCCACTATTTGAAGGGTTGACTCTGAGGGGAACAGGCAGACTTGCATGGGACCTTGAGGGGGGCTCAGGCATAGCACCTGTGACCATAAGGGCTGGAAGGCTACAGACAGATGGACACTTTGCACAAATATGGAATGCAGATGAACTAAGTCTTTCTGCTCACCCAAAGAGTGAACTAAGAGTCCAAGACACAGTAGTTCATGATCTTGCAGCTTCACAGCTAGCTACCCCAACTGCTGGAAACATGACTGCTGGGAACAAAAAGACAATGTGTGATACAGAAAAAGCAAAAAGTATAAAAGAAGCCAGGGAACAGACATTAAGCACAGTAGCCAGGTCGTCACTGGGGACCCTTCATCCCATACTGGAGTGTATGGTTTCAAGTCCCAGTCTGCCTTCCCATTCCAGCCTCCTGCTAGTGTCCATCCTGGGAGGGAGCAGGTGACGGCTCAAAGATCTTAGCTGTAGACTGAGTTCCCGATTCCTGGCTTTGACCTGGTGTAACCCCAGCCATTGTGGGCAGGTGGGGGAATAAACCAGTAGATGGAAGATCTTCTCTGCTTTTCAAATATGACATTTTATAAAGAAAGAGGGACAGAAGGTAGGAGGAAGGAGATCAGGCAAAGCACCCACAAATAACTGACGGACTGATTCTGTTGTACTCATTGTGCCCTTACTGAGGACTTATCACTGTCCTCTGTCCTCCACCACAACCATGTACAGCAAACACCTTCCAGGTTTGCTAAAAACACAAAGGGGCCAGAGAGACTGTGCTGGGTCTTACAGCTTCTAAACATGGAAGCTGCTAGCCTGGTACAGGCCTGGAGGCTCAGGCCTCTCCAAGAGGAAATCAGAACTGTCTTCCTGTTAAGTAGCTGCTGAAAACCCACCTAGACTTGCTTCTGGCTTGAACTGCCTCAGATGAGAACTAAATCCCTTTGGTCTATCACAGATGTTTTCACTGTCAGTGTGTAGGCAAGACAGAAAAATGCCTGCATGCAACAGTCCTTACTTCAGTGTCACCCCAGTCCACACATGCCTTCCAAGAGCTCACAAGTTGTGTTGGAATCGTTTTAGAACCCTATACCCAACACAGCACAGAAAAGGCCTCAAAGCCTTGTGTAAATCACTACCGAGCAACAGAAAGAAAATGAAAATGTCCTCGGCAGCTGAGGGCCTTAAAGATGTTCCCTATTCTATCTCGCCATAGAAGGTAGAAGAGATTTTTAAAGCCAGAATTTCCTTGTATTTAGACCAAGCTCTTTCATAATCCATGTGTTCAATGCAAGTGACTGGAAAACACACACACACACACACACACACACACACAATTGCACCCTCCTTTTCCAATAGGTAGAAATGTGACCAAGCAACCAAGCCTCCTTGGCCCCCTCTCCTTCCTGGACTGTCTCTATTGAGGGCCTTGCATTTAAGAACCTCCCCAGTCTCACTCCTGGCAGTTGGTTCCCCAGATGGCTGTGCAGTGAGTCTCTCCAGGCTACATGGACCTCACAGCTAGCAACTATCTGAAAGTAACTGAGAAGTTCAGTTCAGGTTGTGAGAGCTGTGGCTGGCACAGTGGGCTAAGCTGCTGCCTGAAATGCCGACTTCCCACTGTCAATCTACCTCCTGGCTAACGCATCAGGAAAAGCCAAAATCTTAAAATCTAACTAATTTCCATACCAAAATGCTTCCTTCGCTGGTCTTCATGACGCTCAACCGCCAACCACAACATCACCTGTCTTCTACGTTCAAGGTTATCCATGAACTAGTCATTTATTTGTGGGTACTCTGCCTGTATTGTTCTACTTCATTGGGATGGCACAAGACGTTGAAATGACCTGAAGCCCAGAGGAGGAAGGGGCAGTGTGGAGGGCTGACCTCCTACGGAGGATACACGTCAGTTCTATCTGTCAAGTTCACGCTTAGTAACACTGTGTTGTGAGTGCAAGGGAAGAGGGACTTTCGAGATGCCCACAGCCTTCTCCTGAGAACTTGAGTTTGACGACCAGCTCTGACTTCTTTTCCTGCCTTTCTGCTATCGTCCACCTTCAGAAGCAGCCGTCAGTGCCCAAGTCACGGGGTTCCTGACACCCCCATGGGACACCTGGATTCAGTTCCCGGCTCCTGCCTTTGGCCACGGCTTCGGCAGAGTAAATCAGGCAATGACTTACTTTCACCACCAAAAGTAAATAACAAGTTCATTTGGGTACACTTTTACGCCTGTGACTTTGAAATCACGGAAGTCAGAACCGGATAAAACAGTTCCCACACAACAAACAATAGAGCAAACTGATAAATGCCTTCTGATAGAAAATCAGAAACATCAAGTTCTTATCCCATTTTGATCTAGGGTAGCAAGGTGCCTCCCGGAGAGCTCTCTGTCCCATGACTGAGCACATGGGCTGGGAGCAGAGCCCTCCAGGACCCCCTGGGAACAGCAGCCCACATTCAGCTTCCTGCCTTTCCTACTGGAATCTCTACCAGCTACACACTGAAGTAAACTGCTTCTCCTCCTTGTGACTACAGAGAAAGGACCACGAACGGTTCCTTATGTCTGGAGGGTTCATGAATGACACAGTTCCACCAGGAGGGTGAATGGGTGAGGAGGGGGGTTCCCTGGGGAATGGGAGGGACTCTGTTGGCAGAAGCACTTCAGCATTTGTCCAGATCTCTGTAACAGCTAGAGAGACGCTCTGTGCAGAGAATTTCTTCAACAGCCCATGAGAGATGAGACCCTGGCACTATTTGTCGGGAACGCAGTGAACAGCCCTGCTATTTCTTGCTGCCCTTAAATTCGGCATTTTCCTGTCCAGTGTTCTCTTCACCATGAACAATGGCCCCATCAATCAGAATAAATCCCTCTTAAAGTCATACCCATTCAGATGAATTCACATTCAACTAATTTATACATGGAAAGCACAGGCCCGTCATCTTTGAAAGTGGCAATGAACATAAAACAGGTGTAATAAATACATCTTCCTTCAAACAGGTACTCCTACCACATTACAAACCTTGGACACTAAAAACTGAACTGTGTATAACTGACTCCCTAAAACAGTTGGCAATAAACTAGCCAATAATTCCATCTGTGCTTCAAGCTGTATTTTATACTGGAAATGAGAGTATTAACATCTTTTCTTCATAATGACCATTTCTAAAGGAACAGGTTACATGATCTGTGGGCTTTTCTTTTTATTGCTTCTTAATTATTTTAGTGACATCTATTTGATTTTCGGCCCAACTGTTATTTATTCTTGTATGAGATGAAGACCCAGCCATCTGCTGGATAACCTTTTCTTTCTCTCCGATTTGTACCAGTTCTCTTATCAAACAGATTTTCATATAAAAAAAATACAATTCATCCTCATATCATTTGTTTGTAACTTTGAATTCTTTGACAGCATAATATTTTAGCCTATTATACCTATATATACACATAAATAAATAGAAATGTGACTTCCTCCTTATACTTTTTTTTAAATTTTTTTTAAGATTTATTTATTTTATTACAGTCAGATATACAGAGAGGAGGAGAGACAGAGAGGAAGATCTTCCATCCAATGATTCACTCCCCAAGTGAGCCGCAATGGCCGGTGCACGCCGATCCGATGCCAGGAACCAGGAACCTCTTCCAGGTCTCCCACGCGGGTACAGGGTCCCAAAGGATTGGGCCGTCCTCGACTGCTTTCCCAGGCCACAAGCAGGGAGCTGGATGGGAAGTGGAGCTGTCAGGATTAGAACCGGTGCCCATATGGGATCCCGGTGTGTTCAAGGCGAGGACTTTAGCCGCTAGGCCACGCCGCCGGGCCCTTCCTTATACATTTTTAAGTCCAAGCTTCACCTTCTTCCTTCCACAATGATTGATCATAAAGGTTGCAACTGTAATTGATCTAAACCCCAAAATTAACTTGGATAAACTTTCATATTTAAGATTTGCAATTCTAAGACCTGTCATTTCTTCTTTGTCTAGTAGAATGTTTAATGCTCTGAGAGACAAAGAACTGGAAGGAAGGGAGGCAGACAGAGGCAAGAGAGCTCCCATCTGCTGGTTCACTCCACAAATGCTTATACCATTTGGAACTGGGCCAGGCCAAAGTCCAGAGCTGGGAACTCAACCCTGATCTCCCCATGAGTGGAAGGAGCCAGCTGTGTCCCCAAGCATGCATCAAGAAGCAGCTGGAGTACAGACAACTGGGTCTTGAATGCAGACACACTGATGTGGAATATGGGCTGGACGGGCCTCTGCTTTTTCTCGCCTGAGTCTCTTTAAAGATTTGCAGTTCCGTCTATTGAGGCCCTACCGGCTTCTGTTGAAGTGGATGAAGGGTGCCTACCCGCTTAACCTCCACTTGCCCTCCCTCCCTTCACAGGCCCTGGGCTACATTGCTGCGCCACTTGTGGATGGTGCTCTGTTTTTCAAACACTGGATTTCAGCGAGAGAGGAAAGCAGAGTGAAGCTAACATGAGCCTCAGAAGCAGGGAACACAACCTCAGCACTGGCAGGTGCATTCCCCGACCCAGGGGATGAACAAGAGCAGCGGACACATCCAGAAGTAAACCGATTGCAGAAGCAAGCTCTGAGCCCTGAAGTAATGGGCTAGAAAAACTCTCCACCATAGCCCTGTCAGGAAACACCAGTGGCCCAGCATGGGGCTCCCGGAGCCACCCGTCCTCACACCCAGCTCCTCACCTCCACAGGGCTCTTGAATGATCGCTGCACCTTCTAAGAGGGAAGGATAGACAAGAAGTTCTGATCAAACCAACTGTGTCCCCCAGAGTTAATTTCATTTTGCTTTTCAGTTCTAGAAAGATCCAAGGAAGACAGAGGTGGAACGAATCCAAAGCTCCCCCAGTGCCCCTGGGACAGGCTGGGCCAGAACTGGTGTCCATTTTATACCTGACAGCAAGGTCTTCTAAAACGAGAACACTGTCCTACTAACGAGAAGCTGGCCTTTTTTTCCCCCTGCCTCCAGATTTTATATTTATCTTGACCTTGTGATGAAAGCTTATAATTATCTCTCTTACTATCCCAAAGTACCCACAATGACTTCTTTAACCTTTGATGGTATTATGTGAATTTAGGTTTAGATAATTGTTAAGCATAGAAGAAACTCTTCTACATTTCCTAACAACTTCCTGAATAAGTCATTGCCTCCCTTAAAAAATTTTTTTTTAAGGTTGAGAAATGACACACAGCTTAAATTGTTAAGCGTGGCCGGAGTGTGGAGATCAGCATGGATTAAACTGCTGCCTGTGACCCCAGCATCCTGTATCTGAGTGCTGGTTCCAGTCCTGGCTGCTCAGCTTCTGGTCCAACTTCCTGCACAGGTGCACTACAAGACAGTAGAAAAGGGCTCAAGCAGGTGGGCCCCAGTCGCCCATGGGAGAGATGGTCTGCAGCCTGACTCAGCTTTTGAGGTCACTTGGGGAGTGAACCAGATCTCTCTGTTCTGCCCTCCCTCTCTGTCACTTAATATGAAAAGGTTCCATTCCTGGCTCCTAAACAGCTTCTAGCTAATACTGTCCTCATGAGGCAGCAGTGATGGTTCAGGTCATTGTGTTTCTATCACCCTTACAGAAAAGCTGGATTGATTTCCTGATTCCCAAGTTTTGGCCCAGCCCAGTCTGGGTCATTGTGGATACTGGGGGATTAAACTACAGCTAATGGGAACCATCTCCTCTCCCTGGCTCTCCAAACAAACACAGAACAACAAAATTGGGGGGTGAGTGTTGTGATGATGCTGTCATCCTCGGTTGATTCCCCAGCTGCTCTGCTTTCAATTCATCTTCCTGCTAATGAGCCCGAGACAACAGCAAAAGATGGCTCAAGGATTGGGTCGCCAGGCTGCAATGCGGAAGAACTTGAAGGAGTTCTTGGCTCCAGCCACACACAGACCTGGTTGTTGTGACCAGTTAAGGAATGAATCAGTGGATGGAAAAATCTGTTTCTCCCCCGCTCTGCCTTACACACAAACAAATTAACTTCATCAAACAAAAACAAATAAGCAAATAAAAACAAAAGCCAAATGATTTCCAGTGAACAGAAACATGTCAGGTAGGTATACTATCATTAACATGCTTTGCCATGCTTACCTCCCCACAAACATGTACGGATGTGCCAAAGTAGTATCTCCATACTGACCGCTGCCAGGGTCACCACGAGATCTGAATGAGTAAATCTTACGGCAAGCCAGATACATGCTATAGGCTCTTAGATGACAAGACTGTGGGAATCAAGGCCCTTTGCTGTCTGGTCTGCCCTCAAGGGATTCTGAGACCCAAAAGGGAACTTAGCTACAAAAAAAGGCTGGTGGGCTCTTCCTTTAAAACACAAAAAGGACCTGGTGTGGTAGCCTAGAGGCTAAAGTCCTCGCCTTGAACCTGCTGGGATCCCATGTGGGTGTTGGCTCTAACCCCGGCAGCCCTGCTTCCCATCCAACTCCCTGCTTGCAGCCTGGGAAAGCAGTTGAGGATGGCCCAAAGCCTTGGGACCCTGTACCCATGTGGGAGACCTGGAAGATACTCCTGGCTCCTGCCTTCAGATTGGCTTAGCTCCAGCTGTTATGGCCACTTGGGGAGTGAGTTAATGGACGGAAGATTTTCCTCTCTGTCTCTCCTCCTCTCGTGTATTTGACTTTCCAATAAAAAAGAAATAAATCTTAAAAAAAAAAAAAAAGGCCGGGCTGGTGATTTTGCATAGCCTGTAAAGCTGGCATCCCATGGGTACCCATTTGAGTCCTGGCTGTTCCATTTCTGATCCAGCTAACTGCTAACATGCCTGGGAAAGCAGCATAATGCTAGATCCCTACACCCATGTTAGAGATCCCTTAAGAAGATCCTGGCTTCGAACTGGCCCAATTCTATTCATTACAGCGATGTGAGAAGTGAATGGAGCGGATAGCTCTCTCTCTCCCCCAAACTCTCTGTGACTCTGTTTCAAATAAATGAATAAATAAATAAAGCTTTACAAAAGAGATGAAAAAAAAAAAACAACATGGTTAATCACTATACGTTAGCAAAGTACATCAAAGCAACCTGCAAATGTGATAGAACCGAGGTAGGAAAATGTTAACCACTGCAGTCTAGGGGTTCGGGTGGCCAGGAACTATGAGGGGGTGAGTGGAGAACGGAGGGACCCTCTCCCAGATTCTAGAGCCAGCACTTGCCCTGCAACAATGAGTGTGTCTAACTTTCTCCGAAATGTTCTATTTATGCAATAGAAACAGGCCACAATTTGGAATGATGTAAATTGTGATTATTAAACACCGCTAGCTCTAAGCCTCCCAGCATTCTGGAAGCATCCCAGCTAAGACACCCTTAAGCTGCTATTATCTCTGCAGATACAGTCCCCTCCAGCCCCTCCTCCTGGCAGAATTAAATGCTTAGGAGGCTAACCTTTTTATAGACTTTTCTGCTGCCTCAGATCATTACAAATCTAGGGTGTAAATGTTTATTATTCTTGAATGGTGCATAAACCAATTCCTACGAAACCCACAATACTAAGTTCTAATTAACAAACTGATTAGGACGCGCAGCTCTGTAGAAACAGCCTGAGATGGCAAAATTGGAAAAGCCAGGTGTGTGCTTTGGCAAGTGGCAGCCGCTCAACCACGGTTCCCTGCAGACAAACAGGGACCATGCGTGCTGTATGCTCCTCCGACGTTTGTCATCAGCATGGAGCACCAGGAGCCGACTTCGTGATAAAACAACGAAACATTATAATGTTTAAAGCTGTAATACAGGAGCACTACAATAGGATTACCTATTCACTTTAAATGCTTTTTTTTTTGGTACTTGTTCTTTTTTCTTCCTTTCCTTTTTTTTTCTTTCCTTCCTTTCTGTATTAAAGATTGATTTCTTTTGAAAGAGTTCAACAGAATGGGAGCAAGTTGGAGAGACAAAGATCTTCCACCTGCCGGTTCACTCCCCAGAATATGCAACAACCAGCATCGGGTCTCCCCCACGAGTGGCAGTGGTTCTAACACCAGGGTCATCTGTGTTGGCAGGAATGTGGAGGGACTGAAGCTCCCACACCCTGCTGAGAAACAGAAAGCAGGGATGTTCCTCAGAAGGCTCCACACACGGCCCCAGCCTGACTCCGCAGCAGCGATGTTCTCGGGTACACACTTAACAGAAATGGAAACCCAACACACAAAAACAAAAAAAACTTGTGCATGAATATCTATGGTGGCGTTGCTCTTTTTCCAAAAGATGTATTTATTTTTATTCGAAAGGCAGATTTACAGAGAGGAGATACAGAAGGGAAGATTTTCCATCCCCAGTTCACTCCCCAAGTGGCCACAATGACCGGAGCTGAGCTGATTTCAAAGCCAGAAGCCAGGAGCTTCTTCTGAGTCTCCCACATGGGTGCAGGGTCCCAAGGCTTTGGGCCATCCTCTACTGCTTTCCCAGGCCACAAGCAGGGAGTTGGATGGGAAGTGGAGCTGCCAGGATACGAACCAGCACTCACATGTGATTCCAATGTATGCAAGGTGAGGGCTTTAGCCACTAGGCGCCTACACCAGGTCCAATGTTGCTTTTCTTCACAGTCAAAAAAGAAAAACTCCCAACCAAAACAGAAAAACTCCCAATCAACTGATAAGCAAATCTTGAAAAGCAGCCAGTTCCAATGGGCCACGCACTGTGTGACAACATCTGTGTGAAATGTTCAGATCAGGCAAGGAGACAAATGGTTACCCAGGAAAAGGGGGACTGGTGGAGTACAGGGTTTCTTTTGGGAGTAAATCCTCGAAAATTGGTCCCAGCAGTGATTACATTATTCTGGTAATATACTAAACCTTAAAAGAGTGAATTAAATGAGCCATTCTATCTCACTCAAATAATATCGGGCAAACAGCCACAGACCTTCAGTGGGAGGTCAAGTTCACTGCTTTGTGCTGACCTGGCTGTTTCAATTAGAATGACTTTTCAACTTCCTCTCCTAACCTAAAGAGAATGGCACTGGAGGCGCCTGGCTTCTACACACTTCTGAAGTCCCTCAGAGTCTCCGGATAGGTCATTTCCCCAGCTTCACAGCCTTTAGCACACCAGTAACCCTGGGACAAGTCAACCACGTTGCCTGCCTGTCTGTAAGGTTTCAAGGCTTAAGACTCACGGTTTCCTAAAGTAGAGCAAAGCCTAGGTCCTACCACAAACAACTGCACAACTTAACTGAGAAGACCAGTTAAACCCTACAAGGGAAATTTCATGTTCTAACAGAACATGGGAAAGCACTCCCTAGCCCAGGCAGGGCCGGTTCCCCAACTGGACATGTTCAGTGTCACGGGAGGAGATGCCCAGGACAGGAACCTGGATGCGGCCTAGAATGGAGCTAAGAGCCTTTAGGGTCTCTGGACTCCTAGGCAAGAAGCAATCAGGAAGAGGGAAGAAGGGTACAGAGGCTGTAGCGAAGGCCCGAGGGTCCTAAAACAGCTGCCTGGTATCTGCCTCAGTAGCTCTCAGCCCACCAGCAAAAGCCCTGGCGAGCAGCAGGAGAAATGGCATCCAGGAAGGTATGACCATCACTGCCCAGAGCTCTCCATTGCCATTCAGCTTTCACAGGGCACAGAAAGGGAGGGGGGGGGGGGCCTCCCAGGCTGCTAATCCTGCCCTCAGGTTGTGTTTGGGTTTCCCTTTCATGCTTTCCCCTTGGGACAAAGAATAACTGGGTGGAGAGGAGAGCTGCCTCTAGAGGGTATTGTGGAGGTGGTGTTCAGCGCTCTTCTGAGAATGAATGCAGTCACAGAGAAGCAGTGGGCAGTGCCTGTGGCCCACATGGAGGGGTGTGCCTGGCAGCCCAGTCCAACTAATGCATCCCCAGAGGCAATGTGATGGTTCAAGTACTTGGGTTCCTGCCACCTGCGAGGGAGTCTGGACTAGGTTTCAGGCTCCTGGCTTTAGCCCCAGATGCTGCAGGACATCTGGCGAGCGAACCAGCAGATAGGAGATCTTTCTGTCCCTGTTTCTCTCTCAACATTCTTCATTTGGTCACATTCAGGTGAAACCACCAAATAGTAAGAAAACAGTCCAAGGTCCAGCTTGCACAGCCCTGGTTCCAGATGGGCTTTGGGATCGCCGGGAGGAGCTCAGCTCTGAGGGTCTTATGCTTGCCACCTCATACCTTCTCCATGGGATGATGGGTCACTACAGCCTCCATGGCCAACCTGATCGTTAGGACTAAGGATAAATCAAGAATTCTAACTTTGGCTGGTTTAAGATACTTTTGGAAACATGATATTTGAAAGATCTCAGCATGCAGCAAAATCAAGGCAGCATCACCCAGCAAGCAACATTTTTTTAATTTGTTGTTTCCCAAGATCCAAGATACATGATGGTGTGAAAGACACATCAAACCCCAAACGTGACATGTTGGATTGTGAGGGGAAAAAAAAATAGGAGGGTCCTTGTCACCTTCTCCTAACTTCTTCCCCTGAAGCAGGTCATAAAACTCTCAGGAGGGAGGCGCCCTCCTTGGTTCCAGGAGAAAGCAACAGAAAAGTATCTGAACAAAAGGGAGGGCTTAGAGTTCTTTCCAGTTAGTTGATCATCATTAGGTCATCCTCGGTCCTGTTGGCTTTCCTCACGGCTGTCTACTATCCCTCAAATCCAGCACAGAAATACCCAGGCCTAACCACAGATGTGTCTCTTCACCATTTGTGCAGGTTACCACACCACCTCAAGCTTGCATCACATTTGTGATCCCCGCTTTTGTTGCAGGAACCTCTGCCACGAGTCCAGGAGAGGTGAGGAAGGATCCTTATTCCCGGTGCATCCAAGCTACCTCTCAATTTACAGGGGCCATTTTGGACAAGTGACATGTGTACAAAAACTTAAGAGTATCTTCACAATAAGAAGAAGCGGTATTTAAAGACTCAGCGTATTTCGTCTGAACCTTCTTACCGACCAGACTCTCATGATCAGTCTTTACTATTGTGTCTGAACAATGATCATGTTTCATTCCTCTACTCCTGAATGTGTTCAAGAAAGACCTTGTGAGAACAGGAGAGTTGCAGGGCACAGCATTGAGGATGAAATGTGGGACAATGTAGGGCAGGCTTAAAGTTTCTTCTTTCCAGCCAGATTCCTTCTAGGCTCTCCAAGCTGTCTTTAGGAACCTTACGCTGGCTTGAAGGGATGAGTTTCCCATGGGAAAAGAAGCAAGCAAACAAAACCATTCACATTTTCCTTCACTGGTTCCAGCATACAGCAATTCCCTGAAAAAAATTTTTTTTAATGACTAGCTACCACCCCTGGAAGAGACTAATGATTGTTTTTAGGAGTTTGCCTTTCTCCAGTAACAGATTACAAAATGACAGACCCATCTTTCATTGTTTACATTGTGCAACCCGGTGACAAGGTCTTTCCAAATACTCCTTCGCTGTTCATCATGACAAAGCTAAGGTCTTCCGCCTCGCTCCAATTTCCTGCTGTCACAGCGACAGAAGACGAAAGGTAGCGCAGGCCCAGGTGCAGGGCTATAACTTGCCAGTTCATGTCTGATGTTTAATGCTAATCGGTTTTATAAAAACGGAAAAATCAGACATCTTGGGATAACTAAGATGATTCACAGAGTCCTTTGGTCTTGAGACACAAATCGTTAATCTCTGAACATGTAGGTTTCACAAACAGCCCTGCGATAAACAGGCTTTGGGGGGGTTGTGGTCCCTTCTGCTTGCTACGAAAGAAATTTGAATACACACTTGGGTGCAATTACTGTTGCTTTGGTATAAGCGAGCAGGTTCCTGCATGCGGGCCTGGAGGGAATTGTCTAACCTGCTCAGAATTGGAAAGCTACCTTTGTATTCCCACAGGTGGGGGAGGATGGTGGAAATAACCTTTTTCCCCTAAGACAAGCACAGGTTATGAAAGAGTCACCGGGGGAACTATGTTAATGCTCAGCCTTCACGAATTCTACAGGTTCATTAGCTCTAACTGATGAGGAGGGTGAGGACAGAAAGCTAATGCTGAGAAGTGACAGCCCAAGTCTACCTGTACTTCACTTGTACCTGGCTTGGGAATTTTCATGTGATCAAAGAAGGGCGAGGAAAGCAGCCAGGAAAGCGGGGTGGGGAACTGGTTCTTAGATGCTTTCACATAAGATAATCCACTGTGTTATCCCTGACACCTGCCTCTCAGAAGCACAAAAGCCCAAGATCCCCCGCTGAACACAGGTCACTCCAGATCCAGAAGACACTATTGTGTTTAAAGCTCCCTGATCTGACAACCTGATCCTCTAAACAGCAGGATTGAAGGGTCTCACCAGCCAAGTAAGCCTGGAGAGCATCTCCGTCTTGCTCCATGCTTACAATTGTATCTTCTCCAAAATTCTGGGCTATGAGTGCTTATGGAACACATTTGCTCATTGTGGACTTTGCTGTTGGGTCTCTGTTTATTTTCCTCCTGCTGTTAGTATTCACAGCCACAGAAATGTAAGAGGGCCAACATCAGATGCCATTTGGACAAGAAATGTCAACATTTCTAATAACCGATGCCATACGCTGTGATTGAATGTTTACCAGGTGTTCAGTGTCTTTTCATACAGCGACTCGCTGATGCACACGGTGGGAGTAAATCAATGATGCAACATTTAAGAGAAATGCTATTTCTCATTCGGATACATGTCCAGTAAAACTAAGTATTCTAGTCCAGCATTGTGACACAGCAAGATAAACCTCCCACCCACAATGTCAGCAGCCCTTAAGAGTACCAACTCTAGTTCTGGCTGCTCCAGCTCCCTGAAAATGTGCATGGGAAAGCAGGTGGAAGATAACCAGAAAGTGCTTGGAAGGCCTGGAGGGAATTCCAAGCTCCTGGCTTGGGCCTCAGTACAGCCCCAGCCATTGTGACCATCTGGGGAGGGAACCTTTCAGATGGAAGAGCTCTCTTGCTCTGTCTTTCCCTTAATCTCTGTAACTTGAACTTTCAAATAAATAATTTAAAGAAACATTTAAAACAAGCAAGCAAACAAAAACTCTAATTGCGTGGGTGGCTTTATGATTTATGGAGATTATGGGTGATTTTTGAGTAGATAAATGTGTTAATAAACACTGTGTGAAACCTCCAGAAGCATTGAGAAATAGCATTTCAAGTGCTAAATTCTTCCATTTTTTGTTGCTGCACCTTCATAAGTGTAAAAAAATTCCAAAGTCATATTCCAAATCCATATGCCCAAATTGACCAACATAAATTCGAACTCTTAATAATTAAATCCTGGCTGTATCCCTTGCATAGTGAAGGACAGCCCTGCATATGTTTCTTAAATTTGTCTGTTTATTTCTAATGAAGGTTACTTCTGGGCCTCCAAATTGTCCACCTGAACCAAATGATACCAAATAATCAGAAGAAATTTAACTTTAAATCATGGTTAACCTCTCAGAATTCCTCAGAGAAACTATCCATCTTGGCCAATCTGGCAAAGATATACCCAGACCAAATTTAGGACAGTCACTGGATGTCACTGGTTTGTCTTCTTGTCATGTGGGTCTGGTACACAGAAAATCCTCTGGCAGCTGCTGAATAAAAACTGATTTGGTGTTGACAAGTCAAGACAGAACATGGGCACTAGTGAGTTGTTCCCAAATCCCATTCATTCCTACAATGTAATTCTCTTAAACAGTTGCCCTTATTTAAAAGGATTAAGGGCCTGCCACTCTAATTTCCATTCCATTCCACCCAGGGCATCCTTTAAAAAAAAAAAAAAACACGGGTGTTGATAGTCATTGCCCATGGAATGTTCCAAGCTGATGACATTTTAAATGGGCTTTCAGGGTGCTGACAATAGATTTTCCCTGGCGTTCATCAGGGCACTTTCCTTCCAAGAGGATTTACCCTAGAGGAAAAGGGCAAGCCATTTTCCAAGTCCAATTTAATTAGTCTGAGCCTTGAAGGGAAGGTCATTTCTCTCTTAGCAGAAGGCCCAACCTCCTGGCTCTCTTTCTCATAAGATCTGTAAATCACTATTTAAGTAGACAAACTGCAAAATGCAATACAATGTGCCACATGGATGCTCTAGACGTTTTCATTTCTAAGACATATCTTCTCCCTTCCCACCCTCCTCCCCCGCATGTGTTAATTCTAAAATCCAGATGTACCCTGAAATCAACAGAGTAGTTTCTAACCCCTCTCAAACCCCTCCACCCTCTGAAAAAAACAAACAAAAAAAGGCGTATTAGGTCATTGATGCACCTTGTCAGGCAGGCAGTGAATTGTTTCTTGGGACCACTGAAAATGATGTCTAGATTCAGCCCTGCGGGTCCACTGTCAGCCCTGTGCTACCACTCTGGCACCTAATACACGCGTAATGTCATGTTGAGAACAAAATGAACCCTCCTTCCAATAATAAAATGGTGTTTTATTTCTTATTATGTGTCTTGCTTTGTGACAAGCTTATCACACACGAAAAATTCAGTTACACCATTAGCTCAACTCACAGGGCTCTAAATCAACCTGGAACTAAATTAGTGGTAACATATGGCCCTCCCGTCGTCCTATTAAGAAGCCGTTCACATATGGACTTACAAAGACGACATACGATTACTTGCATGGGGTACCTGATTTTTATTTCTGAATTTGACTCTCCAGGTAATGGCTCCTAACACATTAGTTTTACAGGCAGCCAATGACCTATAAGCGAAAACTCCGTCGCACTCAGTAAGCCTCTTTGTTGGGAAACAATGACAATAGCAGGACGATATAAGAACTCAGAGAGGTACAAGGAAATGCAGTTTCTTGAGGAGTAGAGAAAGGAGACTGAACCCTTCCTTTTCATTAAATGCCCCAGAGCACTGTGTATGTGACAGTCTGAAGAGCAGACACTCGCTGGCCCTCCTTACAGGTGTGCCTCTTCCAAATGTCCTTTCTTGGACACGTATGAAGTCAACACCCCCTCCCTTCTTCAAGTTCTTGGGGGAGGGGAGAATTCCATGATGTCTGGCACTGCCACAGACACGAACCTCAGAGCCTGAACAATTACGCGGGTCGTGTAGAGCCTGAAGTGTCCTTTGCAACATGCAACCTTGCCAAGGCACACTGAGGAGCCCCTCATGCTCAGCCAGCTTCTAGCGCTGATGGCTAACCAACCAACTGCCCTTGTTTATTTTAGAAGTGGCACTCAAATAATAAAGTGGATGAAGTTAGTTCGCAAAAGCTAAATTGCATAATGAATCACCCATGCCCATTGAGGCTTCCAGAGTAAAAATCAGACCCCAGATGGGCATGACACTGTGAGGGTCTCTAAACAGTGGATTCTAACATCATGAACACAATTTAGAGCTTCTTGGAGTGTGCAAGGGATAAAGCATTCCGGGATTTATTAGGCTGGTACATTTAAAAAAAAAGATTTAAAAACTGGTAAGGAATAATGTTTTCAAAGACATCTGATGGATTTCAGCGTAATGGATACTCCCACCTTTAGAACTTCAGAGCCCCACTTCCCTTATCAATTAACCTGTCAGCTTTCAAGTCAAGTCTAATTAGTCAAATCCTTTTATAATGAAAAGATTATGCCTTAAGCGTCTGCCAGTTCCAAGGCTGTTGGCAACTACAAACTAATCTCCACCAAAAAAAAAAAAAAAAAATTAGTAGGGGCGTGGGGGCAGAATTCTTACATTCCAAAGGAACCCAGAGCTGTGAAGGCTCATTTGACTTATGAACTCATTAAACATAAAGTGTATGTTGACACACCTCTGTCTCTAATGTGGTCCTTGTCTCCAAGCAGGGCCTGGTACCCCCAAAAAGATTGAAGGGAACTGAGCTGCAAAATGAACACCACAATGAATCAGATAGCACATGGGATTTCCTCATTAAAAAAAAAAAAAAAAAAAAGAATCGAATGACAAGTTCTGCAACATTAAGAAGGAATTTACAATGTATAGGGTTACCCCATGAGACTCCAGTATGGCCTCTTCAAAATACTGATGCCATTCAAAAATTCTCAGAGATGTGTGAGGGGGAGGTTGGTGAAGGAGATGAGAGGGTGGGGAAGAGACCTGCCAATCAATCTGTGACCCCGATAGGATCCTGGGATGGTTCACAAAATAATACTGAGCCCACCGTTTAAAGCAAAGCCAACCACTGTGGAAGCAGTTCCAGCATGCTGTGTGATTTATGCGTCGGATGACATCACAGATCACAGACAACTTCCCTAGGAGCAACAATGCTATTGGGGTCACGTGCATGAATAGTGAACTATCAAACTTTGAACTCTGAAGGCATGTGGCTAAAAAAGGAGAGAAAAACATAATCAAGCATTCAGAAATGGTGGATCTAAGTGAAGAGTATTTGTCATATCATCAATATTTTAAATACTTTCGTAGGTTCATAATTCTATAACGTCCAAGTTTGGGGGGGAGGGAAAGAGGGATAATTTAAAACAAAAGAAAAGTAGGTTATGGTCCAACAGGACCAGTGTCAACATCTGACTCTTCCACTAGACCATGGGTGGCTAAGCACAAAGCCACATCCATCCCAGTGTCCACTGTCTTAAAACTCCATTCCATGGGTGGATAGATGCATGAATGAAAGTGGCATGAATGGGCAGTCATGTGGTCCTGGGAAGACTACTACCTGCCTGGGTCTGTACAAAGCAGTAGCAACACCAGCCTTGTACCCATTCGATGGGATGCTTATTTACCCAAGTAGCTTGCATCTTCAACTATAACCATCCAGATGTACAGGTGCCATGAGATCCCACAGGGCCCCTGTGTTTGTGCCATCACCTAAAATAGCCCTCTGCCAATTTCTCTCATTCAAGGACCTCTTACTGAAGAGTGTCCACACTACATCTTCACAGCATCCTTTTCACAGTTCCCTCTACAAATCTCTCGGGGGGCTGGGGGGCACGTCTATCCAAGAACCCAGGCAGGACAGAGACCTGGTGAACAAAGCAGAAACACGAAGGGAAGAGGCCCTGGACCTAGGAGGCAGAGGGTGACCTAGCCGCTCTCCACCTGCTCAGGCCTGGATAACAACAGCCACTCTTCCTCCCTACATAGACAGCCCGGATGTCTGTGACCGACTGAAACTTCATTCCCTGGGGTAGCAATGCGTACTTACCACTTCCTTAAACACTTGAGGTTTGTGAATATTAGAGAAAAAAAAAGTTTAGCTCTCCATAAATCCCCTCTGTCAGTCCCTGGCATTACAGGAAAAAAAAAAAAGTTTCATGTTGAAGTGTGGGTCTGCCTCAATATTACTCACTCCATTGGGTGATGCTTTAGAATTTGGCAGGCCAGGCTCTCAGGAATAGGGACTTTCTTAAAAAGGGGAAGGAGAGAAACAGAGGTGAGGGAAAGAAAAAGGCAAATAGGACATCAGGTAGGAGCCAGGGGAGCTGACTGAACTCTTTTTATAGAGATCTCCATACTTTTTTTTCTAAGACACAGCCCTAGTTTTCTAGGAGGGTTAAGAACAGCACGCCTTAGTCTCTCATAGCTGAGCCGGCTCCAGCTCTTAGGGAACACCATGTTAGATCACCGTGCTGGGGCGAGGACAGGCTGAGATGAGAGACATCAGCTGGAAAAGGCGAACCGCGGAAACTTCACCTGGTGGGGTGGGACTGGCTTAGAGCCTGTGTGTCTCCATTTGTTCTCCAACTTCGCATTTCAAAGAACATGAGCCATAGGGAAATCCCAGCCTGCTCTCATCCAGGCCCAAATCGGCTATTTGAGAAACGGATTAAGTATTTTACTCCTGTTAATGGGCCCTTTATAGCTGGGTCACCCTAAACAAATACTTCAGGGGGTGGCAGCCTTGTTTGCCGTGTATATTCCTTCTACCGGGACAGACGTGTGGAAGACCTGCTCACACGCAGGACTGCACAGCTGATGTGAGCACCAGCGAGCAGGTGAAGAACCTCAGACAACCTGTCAGCCTCTCCAGGCTTCAGCTGCCTCATCACAGATGTTTTAGCCGCACCATGTGGCTCCAAAGGGCCCTGGGAGGATTTCACATGGCAACCACATCCAGGCATGAGAATAAAGCGTGGCTCACAGTTAAGTTCGGGAGCCCACTCCTGCTTCTCCCGGGGATGCCTATAAGCACCAGTAGGAAAAAGATCTTCTGTTAGTTCACTCCCCCAATGGTTGCTTCGGCCAGAGCTGAGCTGATCCGAAGCCAGGAGCTTCTTCCAGGTCTCCCACATGAGTGCAGAATCCCAAAGCCACAAGCAGGGACCTGGATGGAAAGTGGAGCAGCCAGGATATAATCAGTGCCCAAGTGGGATCCCAGCGCTTGCAGGGCGAGAATGATCCAATTGAGCCACTGTGCCGGGCCCAAAAGCAAAAGATACTCTTCAAGAAACTGAATAAACAAAAGAAAAGAGAGGGCCAGAATGAGGTGACTGGAATGAAAAAGTGAGAGTCAGCTAGGGAAGAACAAGAGATATTCTCTCTCTCTCTCTCTCCTCTCCATGAACAGGAGAGAGCTTCTGAGTCTTCGAGAAAAGTGAAGCCCCTAGAAGAGCCAACTGATGGGGTGGCATGGGGAGCAGCCAGGGTTGGAACCGGCAAGGAACAGGTGGGTTATGAGCCCTCCAGACCCTGAGTTCAGCTGAGGTTGGAGAGAACAAAAGTTCACAACTCAGCAGTGTGCTAGCCTGCTCTCCCCACAGAGCATGCAGCTGTGCAGGGACAGGGACTGCGAAGTGACAGTGCTGCATGGTGGTGCGGCTGGCAGGTGGCAGCTGGGTCTGACAACCTTCAGGGAGGGAGGGAGTGGTGGCGAGGAGCAAGGCCTCTGTAACAGCTGTGTGGTAGGGTTTGGAAACATCCACAAGTATGTCTTTTTTCATTTTTAAGGAATAAGAGAGGTGTCACAGCGACAGTTTGCCAAAGCCAGCCTGGCCGCTCTGGAACCTGTCTGGCACACAGAGGCCAAGCCTGGTAATAGACTGGGTGCAGACAGGAGTCTCTGCAAATAGAAGGGGTAGAGGGAAGGGCAATGAATGCAAAGCAGAGAGCTCTTCCATTTGGGCCCGTCACAAAACTCAGTGTGGGCTGGGCTATGAGGCTCATGTAGAGCAGGCACCAAAGAAGAAATCCAATGTACTGACTGCCAGAGGGGCCTTCGAACCCTAAAGTGAAAATGATTTTGCAAAAGGGAGTTTTTAGTAATTGTATTCAGATTTCTAACCATCACTTCAAATTCCTTTACGCATTTTTTTTCCAGTTTAATTCTTACTGACCAGACGTATGCAGTTACCTCTTGGGACACCTATAACCCATCTTGGAGGGTCGGGGGTTGAGTCTCCCTCTGCTTCTAATCCAACCATCCAAATTCCTGCTAAAGTGCCTGGCAGGCAGCAGATGATGGCTCAAGTGCTTGGGTTCCTGCCAGCCATGTATGTGGCAGACCTGGACAAAATTTCTGCCTCTTGACTTTGGCTGCTGTTACAGGGTATTTGTTAGGGTTAGGGGTAGGGAGGTGGCAATGAGCCAGCAGATACAAGATCTCTCTTTTTTGTAACTCTACCTTTCAAGTAAACTTTTAAAAAAAGAATTACTTAGGGTCTGGTATGGTAGTCTAGTGGCCGAAGTCCTCAACTTGCATGCGCCGGGATCCCATATGGATGCCGGTTCCAATTCCAGCAGCCCCGCTTCCCAACCAGCTCTCTGCTGGTGGCCTGGGAAAGCAGTCGAGAATGGCCCAAAGCCTTGGGACCTTGTACCCGCATGGAAGACCTGGAAGAGGTGCCAGGCTCCTGGCTTCTGATTGGCTTAGCTCCTGCCGTTGCAGCCACTTGGGGAGTGAATCAGTGGATGAAATATCATCCTCTCTGTTTATCTGACTTCCCAATAAAAAAAAAAAAACCCTTTTAAAAAATATTTATTTATTTATGTGAAAGGCAAGATTATGGGGACAAGAGGTAGGGGAGAGGTATTTCCTCCACTGGTTCACTCCCCAAATGGCTGCAGAAGTCAGGGCTAGGCAGGGCTAAAGCCAGGAGCCCAGGAAATTGACCACTTGGGGCATCACTGCTGCCTCCCAGGTTCTGATTTTATCTCCCAGGATACCAACGTAGGTATTCTGATCTGAAATCTGGGCTTCTGAACCAGGAGCAGTGACTAACCAACCAGGCCAAACACAGGTGGAGCAGGGAGAGAAAGGAGAGATGGCAAATGGTCAGTCTGTCACTTAGCAATCTCAGGGTTGTTTGCTCATACAGGCAACACCTGCTTAGCCGGGCCGCTGCATGAGCTAAGCAAATAAGCATGTGAAAAACCTCTGGGACACTGCAGGTACTTGGCATACGGCGGTACTTCCAAAGTTCATGAGAAAATGGATTTACAAGTTTATGTGGGTGCAAAAAGAGATACCGAAATCCATGCATATCCCTAATGTGAAACATCCTGAAAAAGTTCACGAAAAATGTAATTATGAAGCAATTTTGTGTTTTTCAATTTGTTTTGCACCGACAAAAGTTATCTTTAATTCCATATTTCTACTTGTTTTAAACATTTTATTTATTTATTGTGACAGAGAAAGAGACAGAGATCTTTCATCTGCTGGTTCACTACCCAGGATGTTACTTTTTTAAAAAAAGATTCATTTATTTTTATTGGAAAGTCAGATACACAGAGGAAGAGAGAGACAGAGAGGAAGATCATCCGTCTATTGATTCATTCCCCAAGCTGGAGCTGAGCAGATCCGAAGCCTGATGCTAGGCACCTCTTCCAGGTCTCCCACACGGGTGCAGGGTCCCAAGGCTTTAGGCTGTCCTCTGCTGCTTTCCCAGACCACAAGCAGGGAGCTGGATGGGAAGCGGGGCTGCTGGGATTAGAACCAGCATCCATATGGGATCCCGGCACATGCAAGGGGACACATGCAAGGGGAGGACTTTAGCTGTTAGGCTATTGTGCCAGGCCCATTAAATTTTAATTCCTTTAGCTTCCAATTAAAAACAATCATTAATTGCCCCCCCCCCCTTGTACAAAGCACCATGCTGATCATCATGGAGGGAGGGTGAGGGGCAGAGGCAGCATTCAGAGGATAGGGAAGAGGACACCTTCAACTTTAGCACATGACCAGAGCTTGGCAAGGTGGGAGGGCCTCCAGGAGGACTAGGCATTGGAGTAGAGCTGTGGACACGACTTTACACTTAGACGCACAGAATGTGTGTTCATGGCAATGCTCACTCTCCATTGGTAGTATTCTAATTTTTAGGCTTTTCCTCACAATTTCTGTTTTTAATCTATTAGCTTGAGAGACAGAGATCCAGCAAGAAAGTCAGGGCTGGGCCAGGCCAAAACCAAGAGAGCAGAACTACAGGTGTCCACGTAGGCCAGGCAGCCATGTACTTGAGCCATGATTTGTTATGCCAAACACTCATCTAGAACTTTTAGACTGCCTGAATTAAAAACATGAGCTAGAGCTATTGAAAAGGAGAAAAAATGTAGGGGGCCAGCATTGTGGCACAGCTGCTGAGGTTGCTGCCTGCAACATCAGCACCCCACACTGAAATGCTGGTTCCAGGGCCCGGCGCAGTGGCCTAGCAGCTAAAGTCCTCGCCTTGAACGCACCGGGATCCCATAGGGGCACCAATTTGTTGTCCTGGCTGTTGCACTTTCCATCCAGCTCCCTGATTGTGTCCTGGGAAAGCAGTCGAGGACGGCCCAAAGCCTTGGGACCCTGTACCCGTGTGAGAGACCTGGAGGAAGCTCCTGGCTCCTGGCTTCGGATCGGTGCAGCACCGGCCATTGCACTCACTTGGGGAGTGACTCATTGGACAGAAGATCTTCCTCTGTCTCTCCTCCTCTCTGTATATCTGACTTTCCAATAAAAATAAATAAATCTTAAAAAAAAAAAAAAAAAAAAAGAAATGCTGGTTCCAGTTCTAGCTGCTCCACTTCTGATACAGCTCCTTAATGATGAGACTGGGAAGCCTGCGGAAGATGGACTAAGTGCTTGGGAGATCAGGCTGGAAGAGTAGCTTCTGTTTTCCACCTGGCCCAGATCTGGCTCCTGCAACAATCTGGGAGTGAACCAGCAGATGGAAGATCTCCCTTTCTCTCTTTCTGTCACTCTGCCTTTCAAATAAATATAGCTTAAGAAAAAAGGGAAAAGTGCAAAAATGTATTTAGATTTACTAACATTCTTGGTAGGATATTAACTTCTTACTTTGAAAAGCTGCAATTAAAAAAAAAAAAGATTTGGGGCCACTGCTGTGGCATAGCGGACATGTGGCACCAGTATCTCATATGGGCACCATTTCTGGTCCCGGATGCTTCATTTCTAATCCAGTTCCCTGACAATGTGCCTGGGAAAGCAAAGAAGGATGACACACCCTCGGACTCCTGTGCCCACACGGGAGACCTGGAAGAACCTGCTGGATCCTGACTGGGCACCCACTGTGGCCATCTGGGGAGGGAAACAGCGGATGGAAATTCTACTTTTTCTGTCTCTCTCTATATGTAAGTTTGCCATTCAAATAAATAAGTACATCTTCTTTAAAACTAAAGAATTTAGTTAGGTTATCTTCCCTTTCTTTTGATTATATTCGAGAACAATCAAAGAGCATAGTTCAGAAGCATTTCAGCCAATACCAGTGAAATAACAGCACGCTTGAAGCTAGCATTCAAGTCCCAGCTACCTCAGCTTCTGATCGAGCTGCCTGCCAAATGGGAGGCAGCAGGTCAAAGTTCAAGCGCTTCAGTACCTGCCAGCCCTGTGAGAAACAGCTGAAGTTCCTGGCTTTGGCCTGGGTGCTTCAAGTATTGCAGGAGCGAATATAAAGTATGAAAAATCTCTTTGTCTATTTCTGTCTTTTGACATCTGTCTTCTGCCATTTCTAATGAAACCCCAGATGAAGAAAACTCAAGTTAACGAAACCACTGATACACGGTTGATGGGGAACTTGATGATGCTGTTTCACAGTTGTCAAAACTAAGCTTATACCCAGACTGTGTTCCTGAGGAAGAGGCAACATGGAGCTCAACTCAGTGTCTATGAAATTTTCTTGCTGAAAAGTCCAACCTAAACACAACCCAAACTCCAGGGCTAATTTCTAACAACAGGAAACATGAGGGACAAAACTCAAAGCCCACACTTTCAGAATGTGGGAGAGAGTCTTTTGGACAGCTGACCTTATTTCTGCAACAAGTCAATAACTTGAGAAACACAGGAGGGGATAAGGTGGACCAAGACAGCAAAAGACAGTGTTTCCACATGCCCTGTGTCTGAACCCCAATGCGAACAGACCATGTTCAGTGACACCTGTCACAGGCGATGGGATTATGGACACCCACATCAAAGAAAGTAAATGTTTAAATCCTTGCTTACTTATGTAATAGGCAGAGAAGCAGAGATTCCATACCTTATTTCACTCCCAATACCTGCAATAGCTCCCCAGCTGGGACCAAAACCGGGAGGCAGGTACTTAATTAACCCAAGTGCCCCACATAGGTAGTTGGGACTCAATCACTTGAGCCATCATTGCTGATTCCCAAGGTCTGTGCTAGCAGCAGCTGGAGTCAGCAGCTGGACCTTGAATCAAAGTACTTTAATACTTGGGATGTGGGATTTAGGCATCCTTACGGGTGATTTTAATACTAGGTCCACAGCAAGTTCCTTCTGCATGTTTTGTTAGTGTGATAACAACGTATGATTATGTAAGAAAAGACCATGATGTCTAGGACAGCCTTAATCTTGATAAATTTGCATCCACATAACAGGTATGTATGAAATAAATGAGTCAGGAAATTCTCATTTTTTCATTTTGGCTAGGCTCCTGGGGGCCCGTGATAGTGCATAAAGAGTAAAGCAGCGGTCTGGGAGGCTGGCATGCCATGAGCACTGTTTTGAGTCCCAGCTGCCCTGCACTGGATCCAGCTCCCTGCTAAAGCACCTAGGAAAGTAGAGGGGATGGTCCAGGTACTTGGACCCCTGCCATCTACTTGGGAGACCCCAACGGAGTTTCTGGCATCCAGCTTTGGCCTGCTCCAAGCCCAGCTGCTATGGGAGTAAACCAATGATGGAAGATCCATCTCTCCCTTTCTCAACAGTTCTACCTTTCAAATAAATAAAACAAATCTTATCAAAACAAAAACAAAACTCCTGGTTTGTGATAAAATTGAACTTATGTCCCAGTTAACATGTGAAGGTACATTCTGCTTTGAGAGGAGGATAGAATCAGACAGTCATTTCCTGGAAAAGATATTTAAATCTGGAGCGCCAACCACACCTGTGCATCTCAGCTTGCTCTCAGGGGACCTGGAACGCCAGCACCTCAAGGCTGAGCCCCATTCTAGACCCCTTAAACTGGAAGTATCTGATGATGGGACCCAGAAACCCTCATCTTCTCCAGGCTCCAGTTGGAGAACCACTGCTCCACACAGCTAGTCTTAGAAGATGTCCACTTGCGGAGGATGTCTGCGAACAACTGTATGATTTACGTAACTGGCCGAAACTTTGGAGGGCATTAACTCTTCCTTGGGAAAACTCAACTCAATAGATGTCGTTTTACAGCCTTACAACTTGGAAATAAACACACTGAAGACCATTTACTGCCAAAGACCCTACAATCCTGGATGGGGTAGTTCAGTAAAGACTATACACAGTGCTCTGTTGATCAAACAGCTGCCAGTGATCAGGGCATACTTGCCCAGGACATGTGTGTTTTGTGTTGTGATAACCCTTCTTACAGGTGGCAGACGGGCACCAGGGATGCCACATCTGCCAACCAGGAACTAGATGGAACAGTCTGTCCTTGAGAAGTAGTTGAGCAAGTTAGCTCAGGTGGTTACAGCATAACCCGGGGCCTAAGGTCAGTTCCAAAAACCTTGCAGATGACTGTAGCCCTAGCCACAGGCCCAGCACCTGCCTGCCACCTTACACAGGAGCAGGCCTGTTCCTAAGGATTACGGGTCATGCCTCAGGGGACGGCTGTGTCCGATAGTAGGTGCACGGTGTCACTTTCAACAGATCAGGTGCATCTGATATTTTAGAAAAACAACCAGCAGAACAATGCCCTGTTCAAGAGAGAACGGATTTCACGGAGTGATGCTGGACGTCTGGGCATTCACCAAAACCCCACTGCCAGAACATTCTTCCTTGTATCCAGGCCCATGATGGCTTGCATCAGAACCGCCTGAAGGCTTATGAAAACAGAACACAGGGCTGCAACCCTCAAGTTTCCAAGCTTAGGTCTGCCAGGGGACGGTACGATTTTCACTTATCTGCACAATGATTCAGGGGAGGTTGACAGGGCTAATACAGGGACCACTGAGCTAGACACAATCTGTCACTGGATTCCACCTAACCCACTCCTCACTGGCTGCAACATTGCCTTTTCCAAATTCTGTACACCTAGGGCTTGGGCCTGGAAACCCAATCTGCGACCCATTAACTTGGGAAGGAGCAGGGCTGAATGGCAAAGCCTCTTCAGCAATGGGCTGTCTTGAAGCAGAGATGATACAGTTTTTTCTGCAGCTCATTCACAGCTGAATTTTTAAGGTATAGCAAGGGGCTGGGCAGAAAGATACATGTGTACACTTGAAGACCAACTTTTGCAACCAATGCGAACGGTCCCCAGGCCTGTGGATCCCTCTGCTGCCTGCCTGCCTGCCTGCCTCCCGCCCACCTCACTGGAGGGTGTCAGCTGTTCACCTGTATGGAAATGACAGCCGCTTGTCACTTTCCACATGAGAGGCCTCACTTGCCGCGGTAACTAGCATGCCATTTCCAAAGCTGTCATTCTCTGGTGGCAGCACAACCCACTGTTCAAAGATGTGCTCTGACACGAACCAGGCAGCGCTGGGACTGTTATTACTGGGGACTCTTCTGTGCTCCGACATCGATGGCAGCTGCTCGGCACCCGGGGTTTGTTTCACCCAATTATTTGTTTGTCACTTGGAAGCCCAGGATGTCGAGCAGGTATTGTGGAGGTATTTTTGGCCTGATGCACAGGCAGAAAGCATAATGAGGCCCTCAGGTGAAGGTCTATTTTGTCAGTTAGGTGCTGGGATGATGTGCAGCTAGGAGCCTGAGTTAGCAATTAGGATATTTGAATAAGATAAGATACCTGACAGGATGCTGAGAAGGCTCAGAAACTCGGCCTTCACTTTTCAAGTGAAAAAAAAAAAAAAAAAAAAAAACTTAGAGTAGGCAGTTTTCAAGTTTGTCCTGGAGCTAATACAGAAGGAGGAGGGGTTAGGAATGCTCCAGCCTCAACCCAAGAGTGTGCTCCAGAGGGGTGAGGCCCTGTTCCAACGGGAGGGAACAGGGTCCTGAGTCCAGTGTCAGCTCACCAGCACCAAGGCCGGAGCACAAATGCTGAGCCTTTATCCCCACGGTGCCCGCCTAAGTCAGAAGCCCCCTTCTTCCTAGGGGAGTAGCAATCACATGGATTCAATGGCCTCTTATACCAGCCAATGTGGCCCTTCGCAGCAAATGTAAAAGATGGCGTAGCATTGTGCTTTCAATCTGCCATCCTGTCAAAGTCCATACCCGCAACCCCTGCTCCCGATCCAGGAACTTGGCTTCCTCAAGTCCTCGCTTTGTCGTCCGTGACTTTCTTCCTTTTCACTGTGCTCTGTCCCGGCAAGGGAAGAAAAGAGAACTCAGGCCTTAGGTCTCCTTGGCAGAACAGCACATGTACACGGGCTGGGGAGCCACAAGATGAACCCAGCTCTTCTCCTCAAATCTGCTCAAGACTTTGGCTTGCGTCACTTCCTGCAGGATGTCAAGATCTTTCAAGCAATTCTTCTACATCCCTCCCCCTTTATTTGGAAGGACCCCTGGCAGCCTCCTTTGGAGGCCCTGTGGTGTAAAGAATCATCTCACGGTAAAGGAAGCCACCTGGCAGCTGCCCTTCGGGGAGCCAGTTCTGCCCTCACCCCCAGATAACCTGTTGCAATCCCTGTCTAGTACGCCTTCCTCCTGATGAAGTCAAGTACAAAGGAATTGGCACCGGTCCTTTTATAAACCCTGGGGTTTTATAAACACTGGCTGAGAAGATCAAACGAGTCTTCTAGCGCCACCCACGCTGTGGACAAGCGGAGAAGCAGGGCTCTCTTTGTTATTTTTACTCTGGGGGTTAATACCTAATGGAGGGTACTCAGTCAAATTGTGGCAGCTCACTCTCCTCCCTCACGCCTAGGGCTCAACCCCCCCTTCCCTGGGAGAGCCTTCTTACAGAGATGCAACCTCTCCTTGCAGAAGCCAGAGGCTAAATCTTGCTCACTAGTTTCTACAAGTTCAGGACTGAAGTCATGCTCTTTGGTACAAGGCACCAACCACTCCTTCCCCCTCTGGCAGGAAAATGTGTGCCCTTGGCAGAAGTTTCAGCCTCTGACATGGCCAAAAACAATCCCTTTAAAATGTCTGTGTATTCACTTAAAAGGCAGCGTGACAGAGAGAAACCTTCCCCCTCTGTTGATTTATCTTCTCTACCCACCCCAAATGCGTGAAATAGCCGAGACTGGGCAGGGCTGAGAGGAAGGCAGAAGCCAGGAACTCTGCAAAGGAGCCAAGAACTTAAACCATCATCTGTTGCCTTCCAGGGTGCACACCAGCTGGCAGGTTGGTTGCAAATGGAGGCGGAACTAGATTCCAGGTGCTCCTGATATGTGATATGGGCCTCGCAAGCAGCAACTTAACCCAGTGAACAGTGTCTTTAGACCCCAGTGAACTCTCCGACCCTTGCTGAGACTTGGGCCTGAGTCTTCTTCCCACCTCCTCCCTGTAGTGAGCCAAGCAGGAGAGAATTTCAGTAGCACAATCCGACTGAAGAGACTTGAAAAAAAGAGGTGGTGTAGATACACGACACAGAGATCTTTAGAATGTTCCTCCAAGATGTTGCAAGCATTCACAAAGTGCACACAGAGGGGTGGAGGGGGTAGGTCCTAGCCTGGTGGGGGCGCACAGTTGCAAGCTGCAGCTCTCTGAGTGGGGCCGCATCCACACAGCCTCTGCGTGCTGGTCCACTCCATCTCTGTTCACCCTTTGAGGCTCACCTCACCTTCCTTTTCTCCTCATAAGGCTATGCTAAGAAAAAGACGAAAAAGCAAAAAAAAAAAAAACCCATTTGCATTTTTTACTAAGATTTTATATAATTTGTATTTTTTATTCCTGGCTCTGTTGCTGAATCCATCTTCCTGCCAATGTGTACCCAGGCAGGCAGCAAAAGATACAGGTCAAGTGTGTGGGTCCCTGCTACTCAGGTGGGCAGTGTGGATGAGGTTCTAGGCTCCCGGCTTTGGCTTGGTCCAGTCTGGCTGCTGCAGATCAGTATCCACAACTAGCAGCTAGAAAACACAAACACAAAACCCTGAAATTCCTCCACTCCCCTGAGTGTTTTGCTCACTGTGTTATCTTGCTGTCCGACCACACACTGAATGGAAGAAGCCACTGCAATGCATCTTTTGCGTAAAACCACATGCAAGGAATGAATGGGATAACCATGGCTGCCATTAACTCAACAGCTGAGACATCCGACTTCAGGAGAAAACTCCTTGTCAGAGCCAAGTTTACGGATCAAGAAGTCCACACAGCAGCTTAGGGGACTCCTGGAGGCAATGGGATTCCGGGAGTTGGGAGGCAAAGAAGCTTTACTATGGAAAAACCTTCCCAGGCTACAGATAATGAGAAAATGATGTAATCTTGGCTAAAATTAGGTTTTGGTGTTACTCTGCTGAGAGATGTGAAAGGTGATAGATAAGAAGAGGAAAATGTTTTCCAAGTGGCTTTTAAAGGCATCCAAATATAACCCGCCTCCCACATCGGTCTATTAACCGGCCCTTGAGACAGTTCATTCTCTCTTCAAAAGGACTCTTAGAAATGCGGTGATGTGCTCTCAGCCTCCTTCTCTGAAGACAAGGTTTATCAGGGTCACAGCAGCCACAGAAGGCCACTCCCTAAAAGCACTCCCCTCCCCCAGGCACAGAGGTGGCTTCTAGCTCCTGTTGTGGGTCACTAGTGCAATGTCCCCCACTAGGAAAGCCCGAGTCACTGTTGCTGGAATCTGGCTAAAAATCTGTTCGCTCAGAGACTCAGAAATGAATGGAGAAGGGGCAACATCTTGTTAGAAGGAGAAACGTCTTGTTAGAAGTCGAGGAAACAGAGACAAGCGAGGATTTTGGTCACACCTGATCAGATACTTCCAGGCATCCTGGGATGACACAGTCCCTAATATGGTCCTTCGTCAACAAGACAGGGTCTCTACCAAGGGCCAGGGAGTATATAGCACCCTGGGACGCTGCAGGACAAAAGAACTAGCTACGCCCTCATCTGGCCAGCAGCCCTCACCACTATCCTCTTCCGTTTGTGCCCCAGCGAAAGCAGGCGCCTTTCCTATTTTGTTCTTGGCCACAGCCCAACCCAGTTCATATGTCACCAGCTTGGAGTTAGCTGGATTTAGCTGTACCAATTGCCAGCTGGGTGATCTTGCACAAGTTATTTAATCTTTCCTTTTCCTCATTTGAAAATTGAATGAATTACATGTAAAGCATTTCCGCCCCCCAAAACCACGTCTTTCATAAATGCAGCTTTCCTATAAAGGCACTTTATTTTGGTGTAACATCACCTTGATATGCATACAGCTGTTTGGTAACAGCCATTTTCCTTGAGGCTTTTGAAGATCCCTTGTATTTAACTTCACTGTCCATATCTGGAAGGTAAAATTGTCATTTTTTTTTTAAGATTTTTTTATTGTTATTGGAAAGCCGGATATACAGAGAGGAGGAGAGACAGAGAGGAAGATCTTCCATTCGATGTTTCACTCCCCAAGTGAGCCACAACGGGCCGGTACGCGCCAATCCGATGCCGGGAACCAGGAACCTCTTCCGGGTCTCCCACGCGGGTGCAGGGTCCCAAAGCTCTGGGCCGTCCTCCACTGCTTTCCCAGGCCACAAGCAGGGAGCTGGATGGAAGTAGAGCTGCCGGGATTAGAACCGGCGCCCATATGGGATCCCGGGGCTTTCAAGGCGAGGACTTTAGCCGCTAGGCCACGCCGCCGGGCCCTAAAGTTGTCATTTCTAAACTATTCTCCAAGTTGAAGAGTTGCAGGGGTGAGCACTGTGGTGGAGAGGATTAACTATCTCTTGGGATGCCCAGAACCCACACTGCAATGCCAGCTGGAGTCCTGGCTACTCTACTTGCCACCAGGCTTCCTGCTAAAGCTCCAGGGAAGGTATTCAGTGAGGATCCCTGGTGCCCACGTGAGTGGACCAGATGGAACTTCAAGCTTATGGCTTCCGCCTTGCCTAGCTGTGGCTCTTGTAGGCATTTGGGGAGTGATTCTGCCTTTCCAAAAACAAAGAAGATAGGAAAAAAAAGATGCCTCAGACATTACATGATACAGTGTATGTATTTAGTATGATGTAAATTGAATACCGTATGGCATGAGAACTCAGAGGGCTTCATTCACATCTCATTTAATCCTCATACCAACTACCTGTGAGAGGAGTTTGACCACTCCATTGCACAGTAGACAAAACTGGTGTTAAAACATCCTAAGTTTGACCTAGTAGCCGTGGTCCTCGCCTTGGGATCCCATATGGGTGCTGGTTTGTTGTCCCGGCTGTTGCACTTCCCATCCAGTTCCTTGCAGGGAGCTGGATGGGAAGTGGGACTGCTGGATTAAAACTGGCACCTATATGGGATCCCAGGGCATGCAAGACAAGGTTAGCTGCTAGGCTACCACACCGGGCCCTCTTTTTTCTTTTTAAGGTGTATCTATTTATTTGAAAGTCAAAGTTACAGAGGGAGAAGAGAGGAGAGAAAGTGTCAGAGAGAAAGCCCCCCACCCTCGAAGTGACTGCAGCAGCCAGAGCTGAGCCAGGTCAAAGTCAGGAGTTTCACACGGGTTCCCCTAATGGGTGGCAGGTGCCCAAACACTTGCTCCATCTTTTGCTATCCTCCCAGGCTATTCGCAGGGAGGCTGGATCAGAAGTGGAACAGCCAGGACAGGAAGCAGCACCCATCCTAGATGCTGATCGTGTAGGCAGGCAACAGCTTTATCATGATGCTGGCCCTGCAGGCCACATCCCAAGTAACCAGTATGATGCATTCTACTTTGCAGTAGCGTTTGGACTCCTCTGTGGTGATCAGTATCCCTGCATTCTTTAGGCAAGCTGAAACATCTGGCTGCCCCAACAATTTACTCTTTGCAGATCCTGGAAATCATCGTTGCATTTCAGAACAGCTACATAAGCTAAACCAGGTAAATAAGATGGCAAGCCACTGGTTTCTTGTTGACCTAACTCATCTAAAGTAGAAAAAAAAAAAAACAAGCTAGTAACAGAGCAGCCTACTCATTTCATCCGCAAGCCTGCACAAACTACCCCACACTTTGCATTCATACAGCGAGAGCTAAACACGACAGACAGTGGCAGACTGCAGCATTCGGGTGGATTTTGCTTTTTTTTTTTTTTTTCTTCTTTTAAAGATGTATTTATTTGAAAGGCTGAGTAACAGAAAGAGAAACAGAGATTCCATCTACTGGTTCACTCTCTGAATACCAGCCCACCTGGGGCAGGCCCCAGGCTGAGGGCAGGAGCCGGGCACTCCAATGCCCAAGTCCATTCCTGTCCATCTCTCTCTTTTTCCCTGAGGGAGGAGTTTGCCTGACACTGCAATGACAGCAGCCTTGGTCATGTGACTGGCTCTAGCCAATGAGATGCGTGGAGACCCTGCACAGCACATCCCAGCTGCAGCTTGGAGAGGCGTTCTGGGGATCTGTCTGTGCTCCCCGCCATCTCTCAGGATAACAACTATTGCAGCTGTTCCTTTAGTTGGAGGGTGCCAGAACAATGGGGAAACCTACAGCTGATGCGCAGCTGGCTCCGAGCAGGAGACCTCTGGTACCATAAGCTTCTGAGCTATTCTGGTACTGCAGCGACACGAGCAAAAGCGGATGAACCAAGACCCTATTGGCTGACGTGCAGGAGTCACAGCATCTCGCCAGGACCAGCCTCACAGGTGCACAGCTGTAAGCTGCTCAACGGGTTCCAACAGAAAAGTCCATGGTCCATGGTGGCTCCCACTTTAGCTATACCACTGGCATCATCTCCTCCTTCCCGCTCAGAGATTCAGTTCATGCCGACAGGGTGTGTTCACGTGGAAAATTCTCCATGTGAGATGAACAGAGACTTAGCAGGACATCGCAGAGCAATTGGCTTCCTCCACTCTTACCCATAAACGTCCGGGGTGGGTGAGAAATCATCTCTTGGAGGTGAACCAGAGGCTTCCTCGGAAGTCAAATGAATCTCTAGGACCAAACTGTGGGTGACTTCATCTCATGAGGCCTTACTCTGTACTCCCAGTGAGTACCCCAGCTGAGCCAAGGGACAGATGTCATGGTCTCTGAAGTGGGAAGGGACCATGGTACCCGAACCTGGGTCTGATTCCCGGCCCAGAAACCTCCCTGGCAAACCCACAAAGCAGGTCTTGAATAGAGAACGCCGCTTCTGCTTGTTGAAAATCACAGGCTGGGCAAGTAGGTAAAAAAATGCTTTGATGTTCGCTCCGGGCGACATAAAAGACAGCCAAGCCAGGGTTCAGGCACCATGAAATTAATAAAATCACAGTTGTGCTCGCTCCACCATAGGTTCGGAAATAAACTGGCAAAAATCCGAAATGCACAGAGCGGATTACTCGAGTGGGAATCAATCATGTTCGCCACTGAAGTTTTCTGGCACTTCCTTGTACAGTCAATTCACTGGCCTCATAGAATTCACTCCAGTTGCTTCCGGAGATGGGAACATTGCTGGGCTTTCTGAGTAATTGAGACAAATTTTGTTTGTTAAATAAATTCCAGGCAAGAGTGTATTTGACTTATGCACAGGAAAGAATTCTTATATAAGCTGGGAAACAATAGAATTTTATCTTATCTCTGCAACTTACTGCCGCTTGCCTGTGTGTGTTTTACTGCCAAAATAAAATAAATTGAATCAGCTCACACATGATAACATGCTCTTTCCTAACTCATACTAATTGCTTGGCTAATTGATGTTTGTTGAACTTTCTCCATTTCATTGAGTGATTAGGTACAAAGCTAACAGTTGACATCTGTAGGCGCTTAACTGGCGTCTGTAATTACTGTTAATGTTAAATAATTGTTAGTTAATTGGAGTGGTAACTGACTGAATGGAATCCAGATTGTGAAGCAAAAAGAAACCTAGTTAAATAAACATACATTTTCAGAGAAAACAACATTTTTTGGCAGTTGTCAGAAACTCGAAATAATCCAGAGGCCATGGGATGGCCACAGGCTTCCTCCACACTGGGGCGACCCCATGCACTTGAAAGTGTTACCAGGGAGGAGGCACTCCGCCATTTAACTTTTCTCCTGGCCGACTCTCCAGGATGGACTCACTGCTTTGAACTGCTTCAATTCCAACTCTCTATGATGAACTGGTTTCTGGGACAACCAAATACTAGCCAGTTGGTTCCCAAAACAACTACGTATGATGAGACAGGCTGATGCACACTGCAGCGTCTGGGCCCAGGGTTGCCAAGTACAGAGACAATTCTTTCAGAGGACAGCCGTAATCGCCCAGAGAGTAAGCAGAGGGCTTTCAAGTGGGTTCTAAAGCAAACAGAGTGGTGTTTGAACATCTGACTAACAGAAAGGAATCTGTTGCACTGTAATCTACTCCCAAGCGGTCCCAGGGCATCCAGTAGGACCCACGGGCCTGATCTGCTGCCTTCTGTCTACTGAAGTGACCACCCCAGGCCGGAACTCCTCCCCAAGGCACCATCCCAACACTGGGGACTTCCCCACCTTGAGGCATGCACAGGCGTCACAAAAACAAAAAAATCCAGGTAGCAGCATTGGGAAGCTGTCTGGGGAGAGAAGCTTTCTCACAACCTGGAGCATCTTTAGACCCTTGTTGGCACATTCTCAGCAACACTACAAGGCATCTGTGTCTAAAGATCCTCGAGGAATAATTCCATACAACAAATTCTGTATGTCAGAGGCAGCCTCTATAGGAAGGTCAATTTCCATGACAAAAGGAGCTGATTGCTTGCTATCTGCCCTGTGGGTGAGAGGAGGCATGGAACTCCTTGTAACTCCTTTGTCTCATATCAGGCACCAATTACCCTTTCAGGACTAGTTAATTCTGCTTGCAGAAGACATCTCTATTTCCTAAAGCACCGGCAAAGGCTGTGAAATATACCCAGGATTCACAGAAAGAAAAACCAAGAAGGATCAGAGACAGTCCCATGTTCCCCACCTCATCTTGGGGGTTAGGGGAGGAAACAGAAGCTAGAACTGGCTCCGTTTGATTTCGCACACAGTGGGAACTGGATTGAGGATGAAGCCCCAAATAACTATACCCCAGTCACTACATGGGATTGTGAGATGGTCTCCATAAGTTCAGTACAAAGGAGTTGTAAATTTTAGAACTTTAAAAATGTTTATGTATTTGGAAGTCAGAGTTACAGAGAGACAGAATTTTCCACCAGCTGGTTCACTCTCCCAGTGGCTGCAACAGCCAGGGCTAGGCCAAGAACTTCACCTGGGTGGCAGGAACCCAAACACTTGGGCCATCCTCTTGCTGCTTGTCCCGGCCCATGCTTCCCTTGGGGGCATTAGCAGGGAGCTGGAGTGTAACTGCAGCAGCTGGGACTCGAACTGGGGCCCCACATAGGAAGCATGCTGAACTGCAGGAAACTTCTTCACTCACTATGCTATGGCGCCCGCCCCAGCTTTTTCTCTCTCTTTTAAAAATATTTTCATTTTAAAAATTTATTTGAAATGTAGAGTTAGAGATAGCAAAGGGAGAGCTTCACCATCCATCTTCCTCTGCTTTTCCAGAGACACTACAGAGAGCGAGCTGGGTTTGAAGCCAAGCAGCCAGGATGCCAACCAGAGCCCAAATGGGACATCAGCACTGAGAGTAGCGGCTTAACCAGCTGTCCCACAGCGCAGAGATCCACCCCCCGCACCCATACTTTTTTTTTCCTTAAAGAAAGCCACCCCAGAGTCAACTGCTTTATTTCCCTGCACAGTTATCTTAGCAACAATACCTTCCTCAAAAACCAGTGATGGCCTTGGTTCTAATAGAACTCTTAGCAAATGTTGCCTGCAAACCTAAGGTATGAGATGCAAAACTCAAGTATAAGGTTGCAGCACAGGTTTTGGGGGGAGCTCAGCACTAAGTCAACAACATCTTTGGGTAACATGCTGGTCTCCCTGCCTCCTCCAGTCACACCATGTTTTTTTTTTTTTCAACCAAATCCTTCTTCTGTAACTTTGACCAAACCCAGTTGCCTGAAGTTCATAAAGGCTCCATCAAACCTAACCTAACTGTTCCAACCTCATCTACATCTCAGCAGAAGCCCCCTCCCTCACCTCCCGACCCCCGCCTCCAAAACCAAAGCAATCCCAAGAAGAGGCCGGGGCACTCCCCTGGCAGAGGAAATGCAGTGCTGACCACAGAAAGCCCAAGGTGCCCTGGGGTTGCTCCTCAAGGTGAATGGGTATCCCCCACGGCTGCTCTGAGCTAGGTGAGGTATGGCCTGCCTCCATGGTAGCAGCTGCTTCTATTGTGCTCCTATTCTAGTAGACATGCAGGGCTCAGAGCCGGAGGGAATCCACTCTGCCAGCCCCAGGAGGGGCTGGCTGTGCTGGTGGGCCCTGGAGGGGCTGGCTGTGCTGGTGGGCCCAGGAGGGACTGGCTGTGCTGGTGGGCCCAGCAGTCTGAGATCCAGCCCAGGGGAAGGGGAAGGGGAGAGAAGCTAAAGGGGTTAAAGACCTCTGCTGGCCTCTTTTCTCTCCTGGCAGTTCGCATCAGTTGCAGGTGACTCTGGAAGGCAGGAGGGGCAGGGATGGAGGGAGGGTTTTGTTCTCCTTCCCAAAGCTCGACCAGGCTGTCCACAGAAGGCTCCTCAGTTCAGCTCTCTGCCTCCCAGGCGGGGCTGCCCTTCTGCCTCTCTCGCCTTCTGGAGCTAGCTCAGAGTTCTAGGAGAGGTGAATTAGCTTGGCAGCATGACTGTGTGCTGTCAAGAAGCACTCATTACCCACACGTGTGTCCTACATCAAAGTGGCACAGTCACCCAGAGGAGGATTGAGGAGTAGGTCACGAAGACAAATGCTAACCCTCTGGAACTGACTGCCAAGTTCATCTTCCGCACAAACATTTTCGGATCTGGGGGACACACTGCTTGCTGCTGCTCCAACCGTAACAGCCCGACCAACTAGACAGGGACCATAACTTGGTGTCTCTCTCTCTCTCTGTCTCACTGGAAAAATTAATTTTTCCTTTGGCAGATGGTTGAGTCACAAAGACAGAAGGATTCATAAAATTCACATGAACACCCCGTAAACATTTAAACACATAAAGATTAAACAAGGCAACCATGACCTTGATTAAACTATTTTTTTTATGTCGGTGACAGTAAGCCATGTGATCTGGAAGCTCAACTCCACACCTCTCCCGACATGCTCAGCTCTCACTGGGCATGTCAACTGCAGATGCAAGCGAACTGGTTTCTGAACTGGTTTTAAGACAGGACATAAAAGGCACCCGAAGAAAGCAACCATTTGGAACACCTAAACATTAAAAAAAAAAAAAATCTTACCAGTTCTCTATTAAATCTGACTGACTCGGGGGAAGTTGAAATAAAATCAATGGGCAGAAGTGATACAAAACATAGTTGACTGTATCCACTCTGCCTCAACCCCTGCCCCTTTCCAATTAATTGGTTGATTCCCACTAGAGTTGTTGGCCCAGGACTAGGATTTGTGATGATTGAAAATTCTGACCTAAAGAGGCTAAATGACTTGTTCAAGCTCATGAGTGGGCTGATGGGACTGGAGCCATGGCCCCTGTGGCTTCAGCCTGCCCGGGACCTCATCTCCACTGTGCACAGCCCAGCAGCAAAGCTGCCCCCGCCCCACACCTCCCTCCCACCCCCAAGCAGCTTGTGAGATTAGCACTGCCCTCCCACAGTGAAATTTTATGGACCAGATCTGCCCACCACCAGGCTCAGCAGCATAATCTTGCCAGCGGCTTAGAGCCACGCTCCTCTGTGGCCAGAAAGCTGCCAGACTCCTCCTCAGGGGAGAGGCGACGGGTCCATGGGAGGATCTGGGGGTCAGCTCCGCTGCATCCTTGTTAGAATGTTCAATCCACTGAGGCTTTGAAGATCTTCCCCAGTCGCGTTTGTTACCTGCTGGAAATGCTTTCTATGGCTCATGGCTAAAGATACCGGACAAAGACAGGTGATCTCACTTTCAGGCTTTGCAAGACTGGAACTGGATGCGCAAGGTGACAGTTCCTTGAAGGCCTTGTCAACCACCCATCCGGGAAATTGTGCCACCACCCGGAGTAAAAACAGACCCCAAAACAGGACCTATATCACCAGACTCTCTCTGCACCTGTCTCAAAGCAATTACTGACATTACAGTTACACAATGAATCTCTCTCTCTCTTTCAAAGTTGTTTTCCTGATATTTAGCAGTTTGAATACTAATCCCCTTAACAAAACTGCCCTGAAGCGTCCTCTCCCTCCTGGTTCCTGCATCCTTAAATCTTTCTCTCCAGGGAGGGAAGGGGATGCGGGCTAGCAGTCAGTCTCCTTTGCCAGTACCTGGATTTGCACTGATTCAGCCTCTTGTCATTCATGTTACCAACAGGAATTAGCATAAGGCATTAAGGGAGGACTCTGGAGGAGAAAAGAAAGGCCATTTTGATGGAAATAAGGGGCAAAGGAATAATCTGCCATCAACTAAAATGCTTATTTGTGTATGGTTTCCCAAGCAAGGCTTAGAAAAAGCCTATGTTGATTTTAGTGTACACAAAGAAACCTTAATCCTCTCAAGGCAACTAAATCACCCCCCAGAAAAGCAGCTCAGAAGAAAGGCACCCTGTCAGGGGGATGACTATTCACAATCAAATAGATGCCACAGATCACACTCTGTAAGTAAACACAAGTAAGCATGTGGGAAAGCTGCTGCGCTGGAAACGGGAGACCCCAGGGGAGGGAGCCACTGGGAGCAGGGGAGCCGCTAACACCCCTCACTCTCCATCCGCTCTCCAGGGTCCTTCAGGACAGCAGTGGCCTTGGCTACCCAACCCCCCAAGGCTGGAGCAGCACCAGAAACAGGGCATCTGACAGGTTAGGGGAAGAAAGTTACAGTCACCTGCAGGGGAGGTCCTGGGTGGGTGGGTGCGTGTGTGTGTGTGTTTTGGCAGGGGGTGGGGGTGGGGGAGACTAGGTAATCACAGAAGCTCAGAGGCCCTGCTTCTGGTGACCTGTCCTTCCTCTGAGACATTCTGTCGCACAGGGAGAGGCCACGACCAGTTCTCCTCCCTCATCAAAACCAGCAGTTCCACAACCCTGCGTCTTCACAGGCCGAGTGCTGCAGGCTAGGAACCACATGTATCTTTTATTGGGCTTTCAGCATTATGGATAACAAATTCACACAAACTTTCAGTCCATGAAAAAATATGGCGCAATATAAAATTGGAATACTCCATTATGCAATAAACAGATAAAATGCAATATGACAGCCATTCTAGGAGGAACAGCAATCACACATACACATACCCCTCCAGAGGATACTCAACATAACGAACTAGTTAAACCGCAAGTTGGTTCAAACTCCAAAATAATGGGGGGGGGGGGCGGGCTCCACATAACTGCACTTGGCAGTTGTCCTCCGAACCAGCCAGTGAACATGCTGGCCGACGCAGCCTCCAAACTCCGCTTCATGAAGGCCCAACTTGGATCTAGCACTGTTAGATCAAACACCAACAGCCAAACAGACCAAGAGCATTAGAGAGAGAGAGAGAGAGAGAGAGAGAGAGAGAGAGAGAGAGAACACACCTTCTTTATTAATAATCACCAAGCCAGCCCCTAAATCAGGTTCTGTGGTGGAAAAAAAAATAACCCATAGTTTGCATAATTTAAACCTTTCAAATTATACAGCTTTCCGGGCCAGTGATTAGACTCGCCTAACTTTCATTATTTTCAACAACACTGCTTACAAATGAAAACTGCCTCGAAACCAATTGGCGATGATTTAAGGTAAGTTTTTCCTTCACATAAGGCTGTATCATTAGCCTTTCTTTCGCTAGATCGCTGTTTGGAAGACATTAATGGGATAGGACATATTTAAATCCTGCCCTCTTGTTCGTGTATTAACTTTACAAAAAGCCCCAAGCACAGTAAGGGTTGGTTTATGGCCACAACAGCGTGCGAATACTAAGCATCCCCTGGTTATTACAGTCCGTAGTCCCCTCAGTTATTTATAGTCCTCACACTCCTGGGAGTTGACAAGTGACAAGTTGGGGCGTTTTGAGAACTCTTCTTCCGTACTATAGCCTGCCATGTTTCTTAACAGTCATACGCCTCACAATGATTTCTTCCCAAAGCAGTTCAAATAAGAATTCGGTGTGTTCTTTGAAAACAAACTTTAAAAACCCATCAGAAAAGCAAATAGATTCTGTCACACGCAAAAACAGATTAGAAATAGCAGCTGAATGAGAGAAAAAGAGAGACCACATTATGTGCGTGTGTGTGTGTGTGTGTGTGTGTGCGCGTGTTGATCTCTTCCTAGGCAATGAAAATGAAACCAATATGAAAACAGGTGAGCATACGGAGGAAGGTCTTACCTTTGTTTATGATAACGGTGTTGAAGAGTTTTTCAGAGCTGGCATCCGAAGCCTGGAAAAACAAGAAGGGGAGAAGGCATGATTACCGTCGTCATTACTATGTTTTTAAATCAATTTACTACATTTTGGAAAAACCTAACAGGGTGAACAGCAGCTTCCTTAAATCATCCATAAGGTGGTGCTAGCTGACTGCCTGAGACAGCCCTGCAGTGCAGTTACTGCTGGGGGGGGAAGGGAGGAAGAAATCTTGATTTCTTAAAAAAAAAAAAAAAGTGTCCTTATTAGACTTATTATCTGTGCAAAACATATTTCTAGGAGATGATACACAAGGCAATTCAGTTCCTTCGCATCATCATCTTGCAATTTCGTTGACAGATCATTATTTTGGAAATGGTATTTTTCCAGGATTATTTGCAGACATGCCTATTTTTCAATTTTCTTTCGCAAATCTGAAACGCCTGTTATTCCCTGCAAAGCTCTCCCTCACTAAGTGTCACTCAGTGTTCCCGGGATGAAGTCTTTCAGAGACTCATCTGATGACCCCAAGGTGCTTACTCCTTACAGAAATCGGGACGACCTTGGCGTTCACCCAGCCGCCAGCCGACCTGCCTGCCCGCACACACCACCAGCCTCCCTCCATTCCCATCTCCTAGAAATCCTGTCGGCTAATTACACCATTGCCTTCAGGAGGGTGAAATAAAGCCTGTTTAAATAGCAATACCAAAGCCAATTTAAATTACACACTCAGGTTCGGGGAGAATAAACATGAAGTCAGTGTGGAGGAAATTGCAATGATGTTTCTAGAACTTAGGAAAAGAAAAATTTTAAATTCCCAGCCATGTCATTTGCAGGACCCTCTGCATGTCAGGTTACAATGTCTCGGCTGTGTGGCTGCTGCCCCTGCCAGGTAACCCTTGTGAGAAATGATTTCTCCTTGTCACACTGTACACATGGACATGTGCGTTCTGACAAAACAAAGCCCAGAATGTTGAATAAATACGGGAGAAAAGAGATGCAGACATGGTGGCGGGGCAGTAGGGTAAAGGATAGTATAATCTGACTGTGGGTCTGGTTTAGGGGACAAAGAAAAGATTCCATTTAGCCTTCCACATTATATTAAAGATGGAACAGTCCTATGTATACTTGGGGAGTGAATTCTAGTCCTCATTGAAAATAATATAGAAGCGTTCCAAAGATTCAATGATGGAGGAAAAAAAAATAATAATGCATGTGCCAAGAAAGGATTCAACTGTACACATGTATACACGACGTTTCAAAATACACCTTTCGTTTTTCATCCTATTTTGCAAGAATTTAAAACACACACACACACACATCCTGAAGGCCTTCCTGGTACCTTGAACAAAATTGAATCAAAGTATATATTCTGGGAGCTTTCCCTGAAAAACAAACTGTGCAGAAAGTGTTGCACGGGGAGGGACAAACATGTTCTGTATTAAACGGATCAAGCATGCCGAGGTAAAAAGCAAAAAGTGGCACCAATGGCGTGGCCCTACCGAAACACAAACCGTGACTTCTAGGAATGAGAGTTTTTCAGCTACAAACTTCTAGATCGCAGTCACTGCTTTCCACGGAACACTGTCCCCAGAAAACTACACTCCTAGCACGACTGGTGCACCCAGGGTTTAAACATTAAAGTCCAGCTGGTATTTGTTGAAGCCAAAAAAAAAAAAAAGTGTGTGAGAAATCCTTTTACAAATGCGAAGCAGCTTTTGTATTTGGAATTACCTATTAAAATAGGTCTGACTGGCACAAAGAAATCCATGTCCATGTGGGCCCACTCAATGCACAATGCCCAGGGGCACACAGAAAGGGAGAGGACTCCTGGCGCGCAAGTTTGTTGAGCGTGAACAGCAGCGAGGCTGTAGGCGCAGACAGGCCTCTCGGCCCTTCTCGGAACTGCCACCTTTGTCGGTTCCACTGGAGCCTCGCAGCAAGGGACTGTCAGAGTGATCCTGACGACCTAACCTACCCTCCGCTGCCTCTGCCGCTGCCGGGGGTTCTCCCGATGCCCAACAGCAACTGATGAAGGAAGCAGGTTGTGGCAGGATACTCAGAAAGGCTTAGTTAGGAGCTCTGCATTCTAATCAGAAATGCTTTCCCGGCCCTTCGCTTCACAGATCCAAGTCACCCACCCGGCTGCTGGACAGGACGCCTTCTGCAAGTGGGGCGGAGGGCGGTTCCAAAGTGACCTCCGTGGAAAGCCAGCCTCGACAGGGTGTTGGCCAAGTGGTCCTGGCCACACTGGATAGCAGGCTGGGGCTCGCCCTCCTCCCGTGCAAGAGGCAGCGCCTTAAGTAAAGTCTCAAGCGGTAACTGCACGGGGAGCCCGATTTGCTTCTTCCTCCATGAACCTGCCTCCTAGCTACATTTTGCAAACATGTGTGCCAATTACCTGGCTACCTTGGGATGTTGCCATTTTCGTTGCCTGTTTAAGTCTGCGTTTCTATCACCTACATTATTTTTCTGGCTATTCCCCCTCGCCCTTCCCCCCCACCGCCTCTCTTTTTAATCAGGAAAGACTAGGTCAGCCAGAGTGAGGGGCTCTGGCTGGTCGGATGTAGAACGCGGGGCGCCTGTGCTCGCCTAGCGGTTTACTCTTCCTCTCGCCATTTCGTTTCCTGCCCCCTAGCTCGGCATTGGAGCGTTAAGGGCACGAAGCGACCGAATCTACACGGAAAAATCAGGTTTCTCCTTTGGCTTTTCATTCTAATAATAATGATGGTAATAATAATACGTTAAACAACAACAAACGCCACCGCAAGCCGTAGTTGGCGTTTGCAGAAAAGTTAAGTCCTGCAGAGAGAAGGAGGGAAGGCGTGGAGCCAGGCCCGCGAAAGGAACCCTGACTGCGAAACAGATCCCGCTTGGGGCCACCTCCAGTCCTCTCGGGCGCACACCCCTGGGCCGCCTTCTCCAACCCCGCAGCTGCCCGAGGGACTTTCAAACAAGAAAAGAGAAACCTTCTGGAAACTTCAGTGAGAGTTCTTTATCCAGGGTTTGATCCTGAGCCCAAGATCTCCTTTCATTCCTCTCGGCCCCCGCGTGCCGGCTGGGATCCCTGACCTGGGCGCCGGAGGGGGAAAGCGCGCCCCGATCCCCGACACCAGCCTCGTGGACACAGGGCCTCGGCTCGGCCCAGTCCCGGGTCCGGCGGAGGCCGCCCCCCCCCTCCCTGCGCACGCCCGCTCTGGCCCCTGGGCCCTCCCGGCACACAAGTGCCGCTCTGGCCCCGCTCAGGGGCCGAATCGGGCCGGCTGAGCTTGGGGGAAAGTACAAAGGCGATGACCGGTTGCCGAAGGGAGCTGGGGAAGCAGGGGGAGGGGGACCGAGGGAGCATCGGGAGCGCCAGACGCCAGGAGCCCGCCCCTGCCACCCCTGCCCGGCCTGGCCACCGCAACAAAAGACCCCCGACCCAGCCGTCTCGCTTCCAACCCAGGGCTGCGAGTGAGCCGCGCCCCCCGGGGGCTGCATTACCTGGTCGCAAAGGGTTAAGCGGTCCTGTCAGCCCCAAGTTCATGGTTTGGGTCCTTGGCAGGGCTCCCGATGATGGGTGATCGTCAGAAACCAGGAGGTAAAAAAAGAAAAGCCACCAGAACCCACGGCGAGAAAACGCCCAACTCCAACCCGGCACTGTCTGCAGAAGTCTTCACTGCTCCTTCCTCTCCAAAGTCTGGGGGCGGATGCACGCGAACCAAATCCGAATCGGAGTCGCAGCAGCCTTCCGGCGGCCAGGAGCCAGCGCCGCCGCGCGCCGCGCGCACACATCCAAGCGCGGCCGAGTCCAGGCAGGCGGCAGGAGGGCGCCCGGCCCGCGCTCGCTCGCTACCTCCGGGTCGCTCCTGCAGCGCGCGGGGCCGGGCGGCGCAGCGGGGGCTCGCGAGGCGCGTCCCGGGCCGGCGGGCGGGCGAGACAGACGGAGAGGTGCGGCCCGAGCCGCCGCCGCGGCGTGCGGAGCTAGGAGCGAGGCGGCGGCGGCAGCGGCGGCGGCGACAGGACAAAGGAGACCATGTGCGGAGGGAGGGAGGAGGGAGGAGGAGGAGGAGGAGGGCGCGCGGCGGCGACGGCGGCTGCTCCCCGGCGGCCGCCTCGGGCTCCCCGACAGCCGGTCCCGCCTCTCCAGCAGCGCCGCGGGCAGACGGATCCCTGGCCCACCGCCGTCGTAGCGGCGCTGGATGGAGACGCTCCGGGAGTCTTTATTTTGGGCCGATCTCACCGGCGCGCGGCGCGGGAGGCGCTGCAGCGGCCGGGGCGCCGGGTGGACTGCACGGGGGGCCGCCGGCACCTTCTGGTCAGAGCTCGCGGGCAGGTGGACCAGCGCTCCGGGTTGGATCAGCTCCGGTCCCTCGCTCCTGCTGGCGGGTGCCTGCCTCTCCCGCCGCTTCCCAGCTCAAGTGAACTCCATCGGCTGCTGCAGCCGGCGCCGCGGGCTCCCTTGGCTGGACGGTGGCCGGAGGGGGCGGCGGCGCGCGGGCCACCCCCTCGCCTTGGCTCAGGACTTGGCTCCCCGACTGCTCCGAGCGCGCCTCTCGCAGACGCTCGCAGCCCTCGGAGCGGGACTTGCTCGGCGCGCAGAGACCCAGCCGCCGGTGCCACCGCCCCTCCTCCGTCCCGCCCCGCGCGCCCCGCCCCTCGCCGCCCCTCCTCTCGGCCCCAGCGCCGGGTCGGCCCCGCGGGGGCGCAGTCCCCAGGCGCGACATCCACAGCTGTTGCTCCCCTGGCAGCTCAGGCCCTACTGCCCCGAGGCTGGCGTCCCAGCGGGTGGGCGGGCAGCCTCGGGGCGCGACGACAACTGCACAGCTCCGCGCCTTCCCCTCAGCTGCCGCTTCCAAGATTGCGCCTCGGCAGGGAAAAGGCCACTAAGCCAGCAGCTCTGGGGGTGAAATGCGACAGGGCTGGTAGTACTGCAAAGAGCTGGCTCTCTGGGCAGTCGTGAGGGCTCAGTGGGAAACAGGTATGGCAGAGTAATGCCATACAGGCAGGAGGTGCTCCACACAAATAATAATTTCATTGTGGAAAATGGGGGAGGGGAAATGGAAGGGAACCTCCAATCTCAATACTAGAAGTGCAGGTCTTGATCCAGACTCCTTGTCCCCACCACTTAAGAGGCTGCACGTAGCTGGTTAGGGTTTCTGACTAGGGTTTATCACTCTAACTGGCCACTTCCAAGTTCCTCCAAGAGTCCTCTAACATATGCATACTTCCCACCCACAGCGCGGTCCACTGATTCCCCCGGTCACCCATCAAGGGATGAGAGCCAGGCCCATGTAGGCTTCCTGTCTGGGGAGCGCTGTGTCCTTCTTCCATCATCACTGCAGTGCCTAAGCCACCACAAAAGGATCCTCAGTAGGCCCTCCCCCAACCTCGACCAGAGCACAGGCAGCTGGTTGCCGCCCTGCCAGATGGGCTCCCCTATAGCTCCCTGGTCCCCTTACTCCTAAGCACGGCCACCAGGGAAGAGGTACCTGGCCACGCAAAGGCAACAGGAGACTCTCAGAAAACACCCCGCACTTGAAGTCTGCACTTGCCATTTGACTGGGTCCCTCCTTGGGGAATAGGAAAAACTGCCTCAATATTCCCAGCAGAGGAGCGTTAGCAAGCAGACAGAGATTGCAAGGGGCAGAGCCAGTGAGGAGGAGTGGTGAGATGAAGTTTCTAGTCCCCAAGTTCCCTTTCCAATGGCACTGTCACATGAGGTGGGGCTTGGGAGAGCTGAACACCACATACAAATGACACGCAGACTGGCTCCACGGAATCACATCCATTCCTCACCTCTTTGAAGTTGCATATTCATCACTGTCTAATTTCATGGCACCTTGAAAAACCTCCCAGGGAAAGAAATGGGTGGGGGTGCTTATTGCACGATGTACCACCACCCTAACCCTCTCCTAGAATTAATTTTGGAGATAAGAGGCCTCACACCACCTATCACCTCTAACAGGTGGCCTTATGAAGAAGGTAAAAAAAAAAAAAGTTTTTTTGTTTCTTTTAAAGATAGGTAATAGTGATTCTCTACTACCACCTCCAGACATGTCAGAGGATGCCAACACTCAGCAGGTGTGAGTTCACAATGTTACAAAAAAACGGTTGAGGTTTAAGAGCTAGGGGACACCCATTGTGAAGCTGTTTCTGCAATACTGAGATAGCGCAAACGGAAACATGAACACTTCAAGGAAAGACATTAACATGTTGTTTCTCTTAGAGCAATCAAAATGGGACTGTTCCCTTGCTGCTCTAGTACAATCGGTATTACAGGAAGGACACCGCTCCAGCTCCTGCCGGGTCTCTCCCAGGGGAGTGGAAGATGGGCAAAGTGGCAGGTGCAGCTGCTTAGCTGACCTCATCTGACCACTTAGACCTCTGGGGTCCTGTTACCACGCGGCAGTGCCAACATTCACGGCAACTGGCACTAAACTGCCAGGAGTGATTTACCTGAGATGAGGCCTCCCAGGACCGTCTGCCAGACCTGCCTGAGTCCTGATGACCTGCAACCAGGTGGACACACCCGGAAACGCCCACAGTCAGACCTCAGGAGGATCCACAGAGCATGGCAGTCATGTTCAGTCCTGCTCCCTTACCCTTTTCCTCCTCCGAGACAAGAATGAGTCTATTCTGACTGCTTTCCAAGCCATTCTAGAAGGGAGGGAAAGTTCCAATGTCAGGGTCAGAGGGGGCTAGGAATACAGCAGTAGCAGCCAAAGCAAAAACAAGGAAGAAAAACACTCTGGCTACTCCACATGTTGCGTGACAGGATCCTGCTCAAAGATCTGGCTTTCAAGACTTAACAAGAGTCCTTTGTTTTTTTTCTTCTTCTTCTTTTCCTTTCTCCCTTCCCTTCCTTCTCTTTCCTGTTCTTTTTTGAAAAACTTCACTTCTCTTAATGGAAATTTAAATGTACAGATGACAAGTCAAGGTAGTGTAACATACTGAACACTAATGGCTTCTTGACCTCACTTCCGGCCTGTGAACTACAGTCTGAGCAAGTCTTAGCAAGTGTGCACCCTAGCGAGAGGCAGGGAGCCTGAATGTGGACACACAATGGTCTTTTCCAGTGTGAGATTACTTACTTCATCAGCCAGCTTTAGGACAAAAGATCTTAGCCAAGTTAATGATTAATCAACTTAAAAAATTTTTTTGAAAACGTTTAATTCAAATATGAAGTGTTCCCCAAATTTTGAAATATATCTAAAGATAAATTAGCCTTAAAAAAATAGTAGGAGTTCTAAGTCATTCTAAAATAGTACAATGTTAAAGCTTAAACTGTGAGATGTGATTAAATTTGTATTCACAAATCATCAGACTTAGACTAAACATTTTGGTAAAATATTCCTCACAAATTCTGGCCTTGTGTAGAACATTTTATACAGAAAGTTCATGGATTTCATTGTGCTCTCTCTCATAAATAGAATGGAATTCAGATCCCCCACCCTGCCAAGAGAGCACAGATCCAGTGATTCCTGAGTTAGTCTCCACACAACTTCCTCTGAGCCTTTTATCCTCAGTTCTGTCGGCTGAAAGTTCCCTTAAAGGAGAGTGACAACACATAGGTTCTGTCCCTAGCTGGCCCTTGGGAAGGCTGTCAATTTGTTTGACTTATTTCTGTGACTTCCTTGCAAATTCCAGGAGTCTTCAAGCTCTGAAAAACCAAGTGTCTATGGGTGCTCTGGGCCGAGGCGAGGGTCTGGGATCAGATGGATCTCGGAAGCCGCTCTGCCTCAGTCTGCTTGTCTGTAACTAGAGATGACAGCCAAGTCCCTCTGCTCCACTGGGTGGCCAGTGTCAGTTAGTGCCCACATTCAGCAAGTAGGACATGGGGGGCTGCCTGTCAGAATGAAAGATGGCATTCTGTTGATGACTGGCAACTGACAAAAAGTGCATTCTGGAGTAGCCTCCAAGTCCATGGCCACCCTTTTACTGGGCTGTCAATGGTGCTCACCATGTAATAATAAAAGGACTCCCTGTGGACATTAAAAATCCATAAACATGACCACAGCCCAACAGGTGGGGAGAGTGGTTGGTGTCATCTCTGTTAGAGAGGGGTATCTTACACAATCACGATTGCCTGAGTGTTGGAGGGCCTGGGTCACTTAATAAGGGTAATGTGGCAGTTCTTTGATAAATCATGAAGTCAATTGTGACTCAAAGAAAATCCAAGCATTTGCCAGGCTTTGAGGAATGATCAACCTCCTAGTACTTAAGGATTTCAATTTCTTAACACCTAAGACAGCAGACGTCCCAATTATGCCATTTTGACATGTTAAAATCGTAATTTTCACTTTGAAAAGGTCTATCACTTGGCCTATGACTATAAAAATGGTTTTGAAATGAAACTGAAGCCTATTTTGTTTGCCGATTTTCTCTGTGACACCCCTGTGCCCCCAATTTGATTTTAAATTTGCCCGTGTGAATCTTCCTCGTCTGCATTCACGCTGCAGCAGTTTAAGTAACAGCCACGTGTCTGGAGACAGCATGGAACATGTCATGACCTGTTTGTGAGGCTATCATCCTAGTAGATTCTTCATGCTGTGCTTTCTGAGTCTTGTGATAAAATTCACATGTGGAATCTGCCTGTATGTGCCTCACACAGGACTAAGAAGCCCAGCTCAGTGGATGTGTGGTAGTCCAATGAATTCCTGGTTGAGATTTTCCCAGCTAGCCTGCCAAGTGTCTGGCTAACTCTGGCTAACTGACCTGCACTAGAAGACAGCTGCCTAGGAGCCCAGAGGGACCAGCATTTGTTCTTTTTTACAAAGACACACAGAGAGGGAGAGGGAGAGACAGAGATCTCCCATAACCAATTCACTGCCCAAACACCTGCCAACAGCCAAAGCCGGGCCAGGTCCTCCATCTAGATCTACAAGGTAGGTACCTAAGGACCTGAGCCATCACTTACTGTCTCCCAGGAGGCACATGAGCAGGAAATTGGAATGGGGAATAGGAGCCAGGACTCAACCCCAAAAACTGATGTGACATGTGTGTGCCCCCAGCAGCATCTCAACTCCTGTTCTCCATGCCTGCCCCAGGAGCCAGCAACTTGATGCAGGTGCCCACCTCTATTATTCATGCCTAAAGGCCTGGTACGGAGGGTGTGAACCAACAGACTGCTCTCCAGTCGCCAAGGTTGTCCTGCTTCTAGTCTGTACTAACTCCTAACAATCTGCCCAGGGGGTACAAACTCTTTCTGAGTACCAGGATTTCATCTGGCAGGCCAGCTCATTCTGAACGGTGCATCAGGACTTCCTCTAGCAGGGTAAAGCTGATTGAAGCCGGGCAGCCCTGACCACTCTATTGTGTTTCCCCCACTTCTTCAGAGGGGGTGATTTTAAACATGGAAGCTTCTTTAACTTATCATTCTGGAAGGAGGCAGCAGCAACTCACGTTCTCACTGCTGTAAAGCAAAAACCTCTACCGTTATATGCCCGCGTTGCTACAATTGATCACAGGGCTGCAACAAGAGGGAAGTAAATAAACTGAACTGGGTTAGTTTATGATGCAGACTATTGAGACATAGGGAGGAATAAATATTTTCCAAGTGTAGAAGTCAAGAATTTTACTTTCAAACTTCACGGTGTACTATAAACTACAAAGGGGGAAGAAGTATGGGGGAGGAAACCATAAAATATGTCTTACTTAGCCACCAAATCTACATTAAAATATTAATATTCAGAATCTGACAGCCCCGCAAAGAAATGCAATCGAAATAACAATAAATTCATTCTCTGCCCATGTCATCTCATGGGTTGCAGATCTGCCACCTGATTTCTCACAGAAGGGCTGAGGAGGTGAAGCCCCCATCGCTCCCCCCTGGCCAGACCCTCCCAGGGTTCAACTGCATGCGGTTCACCCTTCCAGCACACACTGCAGTGTTGATGGGTGCTCATTGTTGGGGGTCTGGAGACATGCATTCGATATGGAATCTTCACTTGGAAAATCCAGCTACTCACCTGTCCTCTGTGGGCCTGATCAAGCCTTTACTTCCTGCCCCATCTGACTATTTACACATGGATGCTGGGGCAGGAATTCAAAAGGAAAATTGTGGCTAGAATGAATAGTAGTTGAAACGGTGGGTCAGTATAAAATACATTGTACCAAAAAGCTGCAGAGAGGATGGGTTCTAGAAAATCACGTGCTATACTGAAAGGATGGTGCTTTTGATGAGAAATTTCCTTACCTTTTTTTCTTTTAACCTGAAATATGCCTGCCCCTGATTCTTCACCTGGCCTGCTTAGGAGGGCCACCCTGAAGGGAGAAGCACACAAACATTACTCCAGGTTCCATCAGGGTGTCCTCTGGTTTTCCTAAGCCTCTCCACTATCCTTGAGTGAAAAACAGAACTGGGGAGAGGAGGTTGTGAGCATGAGATGAGATCAGGCAGAATACTGCCTGGAATAACCCTGGCTACATTGCAATGACTCAATTTGTTGCGGTGACTTGTACACCAAGGTGCCTTTAAAATGGTCCCAGACATTCTGTATTGGGAAGGCAGCTGACCTGATGGCTAAAACCCTGCTCACCCTCCACTCCTACTTATAAGCTGCCTGAGGGCAGACACTGCTTCTTCTCCCTACACCTCCGCTTCCTCAACTGAGAAACACAGCAATGAGTGCAGCTACTTCGCTACATCTTACCAAGGTTATGCAGGAGTAGGACCTTCTTCCCACCATTAGCTACACCTCACCTAAGAGCAGATATTCTTAGCTACAGCTAGAAGCTGTCAAGCACCCACTCCTCCAAGAGGAGAGCACTAAAGGTCCTTGAGAGTCGTTGGACAGAAGTGGCCTGGTCCGTGCTCAGTGCCGGGCAGGTCGGCTCTAAGTCCTGTCAGTGGGGGAGGGTTGTAGAGAGGTGCTTACTGGGAAAAAGGGAGGAGTGGGCCAGGAAAGGTGGTGCTGAGGCTGGCTCACTCAGCCCATGCTGGTCATCACCCTCTTGGCTCTCAGCTAAGAGCTCTTGGGAGAGCTGACCCAATAGGGAAAGGAGATTCTGCAGGTGGCTGTGGGGATGTGAGAGTCTGTGTTTCAGCAGAGTGACAGCACGGGAAACTACTGCTGGGGACAGCTGGGAGCCAATGATGAATGAGTGGGTCCTGCCTTCCTGATCACTAAGGAAGGCACACTTGGACTACTTCCAAGTGGTCCTCCAAATTGTTCAACAATTCTTCAACAATTCAGGGGACAGATGGGGTGTCCTAAAATCACTCCCATATATTTCTCAGTTGGATGTTCAATGACTCATAGGAACATGGAGGGAGATGCTACCTTACTTGGGCTTGCCAACCACATATGCCATCACCTGCCATAATGGAATTCCAGTCCCCGCCTTTCTGCACCTGTTTTGAGGATCCTCGTTTCTAACCTTGGATAGCTAGTTCCAGGGAATACTGTTGTTATTTTAGGACTAGGAAAAACTCACAATATGATCCTAATCTTTATTTCAGTGCCTTGAAATGGAAGACAGGGAGAAACCAACCAACCAACTATTGAGCCCAAAACCAAGCAAAGCAGAGGGACCATAAATTACACGAAGTGGGGCTATTTACAGGTTTCAAGACTCAACCTATCACTAGGACACTGCCATCATGCCTATCGCAACACATATTTTCCAAAAATGTTTACACATTATGGTACCATTTGTTCTTAAATCAGTCTTGGGAGGCAGAGTGCATGCTTTTCTCCTTACACCAGACAAGCAAATTGATCCAGGGACTGTTAGAAAGTGTGACCAGTGCCAGAGTCAGAATTACCACAAGGTTCCAGTAAGCATGCCCAGTGTCTCCTGTACTGATACTCTGCTCCACCATCTCCACTGCAGGCTAACTCTCAATTTCTCACTCCCTTGGACAAGCCTACAGGTCCAAAGTCCTGATGTCCGCAATCTAGAGGATTCAGAGTCTGTGGCTTGAAAGATGATGGATGCCCGGACAAACAGTGGCCAAGGCATGGCAGACCATCCTTCCCTACACTCCTCCTGCAATGATTCTGCTCTCTTCCTCAAAAAACACACTATCTGGAAGCACTGGCTATCTTCAGAATAGTGGAAATTCCATTCCTGCATCCTGAGGATCTAAATATTGACTTGCAGGAATTCCTGTTGTGTAAGAATGAAACACTTGTGCCCATTCTTTTGGTGAAATCACCCAATTGCTGAAGTGGAAGTGGAAGCTCGAGTGCAACAGGATTCCCCTAGGGTAGACTGCCTGAAAGTATCCGGTTGTGATTTTTCACTCTGGGTTGGCCTTCGTGTTTCTCTTTGCCTTTTTCATGCTCTGAGTGGAGTGGGACTCTTCACTATGGTTCTCCTAGTAGGCTCCATCTCCATGGCTTTAGTAATCCAACAGGCGGACGAGGCAGACAGTCAAGGCTCCACATAGGCCAACTGGATGGCCCCATATCGCTGCTAGCTGAGGTCAGGGCAGGCTGGCAAGCCTAACAAGGTTCCTCTTGGGTCTTGTGGCATTATCTTTGTTAACAGACCTTGGTTACAAATGAATTAGACCACAAGTTTTTTCCACTCATATGAACTGTGATTTTTCTTGAAAGTTACCTATGGAAGACATAGCTAGGACAATACCTAATGCATACCTGTGCCTTGGCCCCTCTCTGCACATGAACATGTGTCGTCTGTGGGAAGGAGAGGCTGCTGGGAGAACTTGCTCAAGACCCAATCACTTGAGAGCTGGAACTAGGATGCATGCTTGTTTTTTTTGTCTCCCCTCTTCTCCCTGATTCTTACCGCCACCACTCACTGTACCATCTGCTACAGCTTTATGTGTAAGAGATGGAACAACACGCAGTGATCAGGTCAGTGAAATCAGCGAATGAGCTGATCACTGCAAGCTAAAGCAGAAGGGAACAAAGCTATCGCCGCAAACATAAGGTCTTTCCCACAAGTTCAGGGTTTCACACAGCACAATTCTCCTGAGAACTAGTTACTCTACTTTTTCTCAAGATTTGTTTTTATAGGAAATGCAGATTCACAGAAAGAAGAAGAGACAAAGATCTTCCATCTGCTGGTTTACTCCCCAGATGGCTGCAACAGCTGGAGCTGAGTTGATCTGAAGCCTGGAGCCAGGAGCCTCCACTGACTCTCCCACCTGAATGCAGGGGCCTAAGGGCTTGGGCCATCCACTGTTGTCTTCCCAGGCCACACTAGGGAACTAGAATGGAAGTGGAGCAGCTGGGACAGAAAATGGTACCACATACGGTCCTGGCACTTGTAGGTAGAATATTAGCCCGTTGAGCCACCATGCCAGTTAGTATTTTTTAAGCATTTTTAAAAATTTTTATTTACTTATTTGAAACTTTCTCTCTCTCTGTTTCTCTCTCTCTCTCTCCACACACACACACACATCCCTACCTATTGGTTCACTCCCCAGGCCACAATGGCACCATGGCCAAGGCTGGGCCAGGTCAAAGTCAGGAGCCAACAGCTTTTTCTCAGTCTCATACGTACTGGGGCCTTTGTTCATTGCTTTTTGGCACTCATAATAGGGAGCTGGGTCAGAAGTGAAGGTGCAGGGACATTAACCTGCACCTTGTAGGTGGTGACTTAACTTGTTACAGTTTAATGCCAATCCTGGATTACTATAGTATGACATCAACTATTATGATTATGACCCTCTTGAATAGAGCCCCAAATAATTTCATATTATTGCCCACAAGAATCTTCTAGCTGTGTCCTACGATTTGAACTCCTGAATGTTTTGGTCAACAGAATGTGAAGGAAGTGACCTTGGAATGTAGGTTGTAAGAAAACCTGGCAGCCCCGTGCAATGGCTCAGTGGCTAAATCCTCACCTTGTGAGCGTTGGAATCCCAAACGAGCAACAGTTCATGTCCTGACTGCTCTACTTCCCACCCAGCTCCCTTCTTATGGCCTGGGAAAGCATGGGAGGGTAACCCAAAGCCTTGGGACCCTGTACCTGCATGGGAAACTCAGAAGTTTCTGGCTTCAGACTGGTTTAGTTCTGGCTGTTGCTGTCATTTGGGGAGTGAACCAGTGGACGGGAGATCTTTCACTCGGTCTCTCCTTGTCTCAGTGAATCTGACCTGCCTTTCCAATGAAAACAAACAGATTTTTTTTTTAGGAAAAGCTGTCAATTTCTGCCTCCTCATGCTTGAAATCCAGCCTCCATGTGATCCCATGAGGGAAAGGTGAAGCCTCAAGATAAAGGCGTTGCCTCTCACATTTGCCAGTATGAGTCAGCCAGCCGGGGTTGCTGTTCCTCTAGCCTAGTGCAGATGGCCAAGCAGAGGGTAGTGGGGGAGGAGCACAGAGAAAAGGGTTCCTAGGGCCTGCATGGCAACATTGTAAGTGAGAAAGTAATTGCTACATTTGCACCTGTTAAATTTGTGGTTTGCTCCAAAGCTGTAGGTAACTGCAACACAGAGCTGGGTCAGCCTCAACCCAGCGGGCAAAGCAGCAAAGGGCAGTGAGCACACAAGGCATACCCAGCAGCATCCTGGCTCTTGCCAAAGCATGGCAAGGACCCTGAAGTTCTAGAAAGAGCACTACTGAGCTGCAGGTAAACGACAACCAGGGTGTGTGTGTGGGGAGGGGAGGAGGGATTCCACAGTCAGAGAAAACTATGCCAAGATAAAAGAAAGTTTTGCATTTGATAAAGTGGAAGAAACTGAACACAACAATATTAATGGAAGACTAAACCTGATCTCCCCTTTCCTTTTGGAGGTTGGGAATGTTTGCAAAACTCAAAATTCTTTAGTAATCCCATCTTTTATCCAAAACAGATTGCAGTTTTAAGCACAGCCCCATCAACTGCAGGTTCAAAGGAACCTGAAAGCGAATTAGCATAAAATCTGGAATTTTCATTTCCACCAAATGCGCAGCTGCCATCTGACAGCTCTTCTGTGATTTCGGTTTCAAATAGAAACGGAAAGTAGCTGAGGTGGCGTGGGCCACTGGCTCCATCCTTTCATTCCTCGTACCCTTCCCCACTCTCACATGTTTTTGCAAATCTTACGGCTCTGCTGAAATCTTCTGTAATGAAATCAATACTCCATATGGCATCCAACCCAACAAAACCCCAAGGTGGGAGGGAAAAAAATCCCAAAGCCAGGGACAGTTTATCACAGGGGTCGGGATTGCTCTTAGGATGGGGATAGTCTGCTAATGCTTTTAGGGGTGCTCCATAATATAAAGTCAGGTCCACCAAAAAACCTAGAGAAACCTGTGACAGCAGGTGGGAAGCATCCCTTTCCAGCTTCTGCATTACAAATGGCAAGAAACCCACCCTGGAATACACTAAGATGTTAATAGCAGCAGGCTTGATGATTCCCTTAACACTTCCTCAGCCCTCTCCCCAGGTCATGACAGTGCCAAGCAACTATGTTTCATTCTGGTAAGGGCAAAGGGGCCCTGCTTTGCCAACTGCTGAAATACCAGCGCCTGGCAGTTACGCTTCTTAATACAGGGAAAGGAAAAAAGGGGGAGGTTACCCATGTGGTCTCCCTGGAGGAGAGTACGCGCCCCCAAAAGGCCTGTTTTCCCCTCCCCTGCCCCTGGGGCGCCAGTGTGGCTTCACCCACAGCTACCCTGGCCTGCTCTTTTGATGGACGGAATGAAACCCCGTGACAGCTGGCGGGGGCGGCCTCCACAGCACTTGAAAAGCAGGCGGCAACCCCATGGGGAGCCAGAGGCCCGGCCTGTCTCCTCCCCTTTGCAAGGGCCTCCCGCCATGCCCCCGCAGGATTGGTCAGGCCACCGCATCCCACCCAGAGCCATCTGCCGCTGTGGATGTTGAGTTAATATCCACTGCTCAGGCGGGAGGTGAGGGGTCCGTGTGGTCCTAGCCGGGAGGGCTCCACTGCCAGGCAGGGTTGTGCCTGCTTGGACGAGCCTTTTCCCGTGAGTGGACAACTTTCCATATTCTCCAGGAGAGGAGAAAAACCGCCCAAGCATCTGCTATTTACACAGGATCTTAGAGGGAGTTGACGGATTTAATTACAAGTGTTAGTAAAACAGGAAAATTGTAGTCAGGCTTCCAAATAGCCACTCGCCGCTATCGCTAACAAGGCTTTCTTTGGTGCTGCTGCTCTGGAAGGCTATTTATTTTCTCAGCAGCGAGTTTCCTCGGTGGAGGGGAGGCTGGTTAAAAAACACAGTTGTTAGCTGGTAGCTTTTATTTTAATTTATGATGTTGTCCGTCTTATACAAAGATCGGGCTACAAAACAACACTCTACCAGGCGCTGGGCTCTTAGCTGTTTTTCCATTAGCTCTTGTGATGGGCTTTCTCTATGTTCCCAATGCTCACTTACAGCTGACAACACGCATTTGTGAGATGACTTGGCTGAGTTTAAGGGTACAATGCCAGGCCGGGCAAACGAGCACAGATAACCTGTGTGACGATGAGAGCCCTGGCTTGCTCTAAGCAGTGGCAGCCTTGGAAGCTGCTGGCAGACGGCTGCAGACCAGCACCAGCACCAGCACTGGGGAAGTTATTAAGTGGAGAGCAAAGGCTGAATTAGATGGTAGAACGGTCAGCCTCAGGCATTTGTGACTTTGAGCATGTCATTTAATTTTGTCTTCCCTTAAGAACTTGCTACAAAGTCTCAGAGTGTTTCTTTTTCCTAAATAGTTTCTTTTCATTTTACTTGAAAGGCAGACAGACAGAGGAATAGAGAGAGAGAAATAGAAAGAGAGAGAGAGATCCTCTATCTGCTGGTTTACTCCCCCAAATGTTGGACTGCAGCAAGTGTGGCTGGGCTGGGGTCTTCTTCACTGGGGATAGGGACCTGAGTCCTTGCGCTACGACTTGCTTCCATCATTTGTGTGCCTAACAGAAGGAAGCCAGATCAGAAGTGGAGGAGCTGGGACTTGAACTTGGGCACCCAGATAGGGAACAAGAGCTCCCTCCATGGCAGATGAACCACAGGCCCTAAGACCTTTTTCTTTCAGGCCTTGTTTGTGCTACAAACAAAACCCAAATAAAAACCTGGCATTTTCCCCTGTCCTTTTCTGCCAGCTTACAGGATTAACTTCTAGGCTGGGCATGCTGTTTGGTTTCACCTTTCTTGCACCCCTTCCTCTAACTCCAGTCTCTTGGAATTTCCCCATCAAGCCATGAAACGTCACAAATATGTTACGGTTTGCATTTAAACCTTCCCAACTGGTGAGCATGAACTCCACTTCCTCATCAAAACAGTCAAGGCCCAGGCGAGCCTCCTGGGCTCAGCGCTGCTGTCATTCGGTGCTGTGGGCCCATTAAACACATTTGTCAGCTTTGAGCTTTCAAAACAAAACCGAAAGGGTAAACGTGTCATCACGCACTCTTTAATCTGAAAACCACAAGGGAAGGACTTCAGAAAGCAGGAAAGAAAATACACACACAGCTGCCCCGCCCCCACCCCGGGCCCACGCCAATCAGCACGCTGTGGGAGCTGGGCTTTTCTCTTCCCCAGGCCAGTCCTAGCCGAGGAAATGTGCAGACCACATTGGGAACCAATTTAGTCATTTCTGACTTCTCAACAATCAAATTAAACAATAAATAGCCTGAGCTGGGCTCGAAGGGGAAAGAGGGCTGCATGTATTTCCTCCCAGGATCTTTTTTTTTTTTTTTGAAAAAACATGAAAGTTTGGCTTGAAAAGAACTTATTGCACAGACACATGTGGCCTCAATAGGGTAGATCCTCAACTGAAGAGACAGACTCCAGACTCAGGCACACAGTATCAGCAGTGAAATCCCCAGAACTTGGTAATGGAAAGTTTGGGTCACATGAAGGGTTGTGGATCTAGGCAGGAGATTGAGTTTTAAATTAGCCTCTTGGGCAGGCGAAGCATCCCCTTAAGAAGCACCATATGTCTCCAATTTCACCTCTTCCCTTAGCCCTGGGCACTCTCCTCTCGGGCAGACCAGAAAATTCCAGGCTTCGGATCTAGTTCCTGCATACTTGTTGTTAATTCTCCCCCTTAGGGTTTTGTTGTTTTGCTTACTTTCACTGTCTTTTTTTTTTAAAGATCTATTTCATTTTTATTGCAAAGTCAGATATACAGAGAGGAGGAGAGACAGAGAGAAGATCCTCCATCCGATGATTCACTCCCCAAGTGACTGCAACAGCTAGTGCTGTGTCGATCTGGAGCCAGGAGCCAGGAGCCAGGAACTTCTTCCAGGTCTCCCATGCGGGTGCAGGGTCCCAAAGCATTGAGCCGTCTTCGACTGCTCTCCCAGGCCACAAACAGGGAGCTGGATGGGAAGTGGAGCTGCTGGGATTAGAACCGGCGCCCATATGGGATCCTGGTGCGTTCAAGGCAAGGACTTTAGCACATTAGACCACACCGCCGAGCCCCGTCTTTTTGTTTTTTTAAACTGCTTTTTGAACCATCTGAAGTTCAAAAAAGATGACAGGTGTAGGAACAACACCCCCAAACCTTTCACATGTATTCCCCTCTTGGTAGTACTTTTCCACAATTTCTTTATAATCTTTCAACTTTTTAAAAAAAGATATATTTATTTTTACTGGAAAGGCAGATCAGATTTACAGAGAGCAGAGATGGGGAGAAACATCTTCCTTCTGCTGGTTCACTCCTCCAATGGCTGCAATAGCCAGAGCTGAGCTGGTCCAAAGTCAAAGCCAGGAGCCAGGAGCTTCTTCTTCAGGATTCCGGCGCTGGCAAGGTGAGGATTTAGCCACTGAGCCATTGCGCTGGACCCTATTGTCTGTTACTTTTGACTGTATTAAGACATACATACCACATATGTTTCATGGTCTACCGGTTAGTGTTTATGTTGGGGAAAGGCAAACCTTCCCTGCTTTTTTCTAGAATTTCCTTTTGTTTTGAAATTGAAATTGTTAGACTCCGACTGGATGGCGGGGGATGGGGGAGAGCAGCAGTGCTATACTTTGCAAACCACTCCCCGCCCCGCCGCCTTCCACAGGTGTGTTTTTTTTTTAAGTCTTGCATGGGCTGGATTCTTGTCTGCATTCTATTGCCTCCAGGGTGAGCGGCTACTACCTTTAGCTGGGCTCCCCTGGAAGTCACTTTGAGCTTGCTGGTCATCCAGTAGTAAGACGTAGATAAAGGAGGGCTTGCTTTTGTGATGAGCCCAAGGCATTTACTCCCTCCACCACAGTTTGCAGACAGAAGTCATTCAGCTAGCCAAGACATTCTCCACCAGGGTTCCTTCATATGCCTGTATCAGCAATGCTGTGAGGATTAAATTCAGTAGGACAGCACCTAGCATACAGCAAGCACTAAATAGATGTATCTGTTACTCTGGTGTTATTCCTGTTATTTGCAGTTCTTGTTCGCTCTGGTCCAATTCTTGAGAGTTGAGGGCAAGGCAAGATTTTGACACACACTCAGCCATGCTGGCCTCTTAATTGCATCCGAATCTTTACCAGTTGGTGGCCTAGTGTATGATTAATTTTGGTTAATTTATATATATATTAATTACATATCAATTACTTATTAAATACTTACTAATTACTGTTAGGAAACTTCTGGAGGGAGAGGAGAGCAATGAGTGGTGTGGGTTAATTCATTACTTGGGTTAATCCATTGCTTGGGTCGCCTGCAGCCTGTGAGTACTGCCTCTATTTCTCCTCCAGCTTCCTGTTGAGGACCTGGGAGGCAGTGGGCTATGGCTCCAGTTCTTGGGTCCATACCACCCATGTGAGAGACCAGGTTTCAGGCTTCTGTTTTGAGCCTGGCCCAAAGCCTGGCCCACAATTGTGGGCTTTGGGGAAGTCACTCAGTAGCAGATGGAAGATTCTCTCTCTCTCTCATTAACTCATCCTTTCAAATGGGAGGTAAAAGACATAGGTAGGCAACCCTGAAAGCAACAAGAAAAGTGACCTGAGGGAAAAGGGGCATGTATAGAAGACAGAAGAAATGGGATGAGGCTAAGGTGAAGAGAAGACTTCAGAACAGAAAGGCCAGAGTGAGTGAAGTGGGAAGTGAGAAGCAGGTGCTGGGATGCAGAACCTGGAGCATCAGCTCACGTCGGAAGGCAGAAGCACAAGCTGGCAGGGCAGGGTCGAGAAGCCGCTCTGCGCGGGATGGATTTAGAAGACTGTGGGAGAAGCCTGGCTGTGATCAGCGCCTCGCAACTGGAACAGAAAGGACTGATTCATAGCTGAGGTGTGGGTGTCCTCTGCAGCGAGAAGAGGGGTGTGACTGCCGAGCCCACAAGTGTGGAGTGGGAGGGAAACAGACTCAGCCAGTGTCCATGGTTACTGGGTCAAGGAATGAGCCACAGAAAGAGGGATGTGACGAGACGGAGTCTCCAGGAGGAAGAGGAGGACTCAAAGACAGCAAGGGTGGAGGAAGGATGCATGGTGGGCAGTGCTGAGGTGTGTGGTGATCACAGAGGGAACTGGTGGAGAATGGAATCGAAGGTAGACTAGATGCTCAAAGTTAAATAAGTAGACAAGGTGGTGAAAACACACACACACACACACACACACACACACACACACACACAAGCAGAGCTATGGTTTGAAGACCAGGGCACTGCAATAAATTCATGGGAGAGATGGAATTCAAAGATAACCTTATTTTGGTACAAAACATTTTCGAAATCTATGCATACATTTCGGTGAATGTACATGTTCCATGGACTTTCTGAAGACTCATGGTGTGATTTGGCTCTTAAACTCATGCTGGACTTTCAACTCCAAAGTTCTGAGTTAGTGGTCCTAAGAGGGTAGAAACTTCACTTGACTGTCCTGCTTAGAACTGGGGCCAAATAGGAGGTCATCAGGTCATGGTGGCTGGTCAATGTTATTGGAGGAAGACAGTCTGCATGCCACAGCTGTCATGCCAGCCAGAATCTGGGCTCCTCTACCCTCTGCTAACTGGATGTCATGTGATTCCCCTCTGTCCGCATTCCACTGTGGACATCTGGTGCTTTGGCCTGATGCCAGGCCACTGAGGCTGTCTCATCATCGATTTCAACCTGTGAAACTGTGAGCTTCTTTCCTTCATAAGTAGTCTGTCTTGGGTATTTACTTACAGTAACCAAAAATCAAAACCAAAACCAAACCAAACCGGACTAATATTCGCAATACAATACGGACAGATTGTTGTTGAATGGCACTATGGAGATAGGCTGGACAGAGATGGAAAAGTACATGGTCAGCCGAAGCCCATGAGTGTGGTTTAAGGCACTGGTAGCAGAGGGCAGGAATCTGACACTCCAGCCCTCAGATTACCCCACGTGGTTAATGTGCACTCTCTCCCTTTCTCCATTTCTAAGACTACATTGTGTTTTAACTGAGACACATAAGCATACCAAGTCAGTGGGAAACAACCCAAATGCCATGCACTTGGCATTCACAGACCATTTTGCCTGCAAGGAGGGAATGGAAGTACAGGTAGAGAGAACTCATCACAGCATTACGGCAACTTTACAACCCAGCTGTAGACCCTGGCAGCTGTCTCCTGAGAACACCACATTCTTGACTGCTGCGTCTGTGGGGCTCCTGAGCGCTTGTACTCCATTGTGGAAGTGGCTACCCATGACCTGCCATGGCTGTGGTACCCTGCCTGGGTCCACCTGCACCTCTCGGGATGCTTGCTCTTGCTCTTAGGATTGCCTCTCAGTTTTTGCCTTCCCAGAGCGCTGCTACCATCCTGTGACAAACCCAAGCCCTGTGGGAAGACCTGTAGGAGGGGAACTGGGTACAGTCCCAATGGATTTCAGCCTTGAGTAGCCCTGTCTCGGTGCCCCACAAGGGAGTGAGAATGCCTCCAGACGATCCCAGTGTGCAGAGACCAGCTGGCATGCTGTGTCCTGTGCAGGAGTCCAGGAACAGAAGAAAGGGCTTGCTGGTTTATACGGCCATGTTCTGGAGTATGGAACGGGAGTCAACGTTTCTCAAGCACGAATTTTCTATTCTGTCATGGGGATTCTCCATAATGGAGCTGTTCACTTGAGAGGCAGTTTCAGTGACGGGGGATGGGGGAAGATGAACTTGAAGCACTTTTGTAGCCTGGGCTATGTCTGGGGGTGTGGCAAGCAGCTTCAGACTTGCCAGTCTGAATGGGGCTGGGGAGGGGTAGTGCAGGAATACCTACTCTATCACTGCTAAGAGAACCAACACATGCAAAAGAACTTGATGAATATTTTCCACCACAAAACACAATTGGTTGCACTGGGATCCAGCTCTGCTCCTCATTAGTTACTGTTCACTGGTCACACGAGCGCCATAGCTCACTGCAATCCACCACGGGGTCTTTAGAGATTGTTGGGAAATGTGGACACACGTTTCCTTTGTACCTCATGCTTTCTGGAACCTGTGTTTAAATCTAGAGGACTCGGTTAGCTCCTTTTTCCCACAGGACAAGGCACTCCCTCCCAAAGAGCTTACAAGCAAGTAGCAAGTGGCAGCTTCTAAAGTGGCTTGGTGGCACAGGAGGGACAGAAGACCAGGCTGTCATTATCAGTGGCGATCAGGTGCCACGGGAGCCCGTTAGGTGGTAAAACACTTGGCTGACATGTGGAGAAAGAATCATCACTCTTTTCTACTCCCACCCTCACTCCCTCATGCCCTCTCTCTTTTTTTTTTTAAAGGAGCCTTTTTACCCTCATTAAATGAAACTTTATCTCTGAAAGCCTGCAATCCTCAGCAAATGACAAGTGCGCCTAATCTCATTTTCTGACAAGTGATTCTGACAGCACCTTCCTTTTGATTTCTGAGACATGTAGTTAGACATATATTAATCTGTCAGTCATCATCCCTAGCAAGAATAAAAAAAAAAAAGAACGAGAGAGAATGAAAAAAAAAAAAACCCTGAACATTCGTGAATATGAAGGCAAGACAAGAGGCTGGAACACCTATTTTAACCGATGCCTGAATATTCCTTTCGCAGGGACCCCCTCTCCTCTTACCCCTCCAGGAACCTCTACAAAAGCAGAGAGTCTGAAGCTGCCCAAGCCATTGGCACGGGTGAGTCCTGGTCATGTGGGCCAATGGAAAGAACACGTTCTCGCGACTGAGGCAGACTAGGTTCAAATCCCCATCTTGTCTCCAAAACCTGCTTTGCTCTCATAAGGTCCTTTGTCTCTGAACCTCAGGATCCTAACTGCTGACCTGTGGCATCTCTTACACTACAGCTAAGAACATTACACCACCATCTTGACCCAGTGGATGTACAGGTGTACAGCAGACGCCCAAATCAGAGGAGCACTTAACTGCTACCATTATTCAGGTTTTCCAGAAATGGAAGCAGCTGATTTTGACTCAGTGCCTAATACATGACAAACAGAATGCTACGCACCACGTACAAAGAGACAGCCTCTGCTCTTCGGCATCTTACAATCCAGTACCAGGAAACAAGGATGATTAGGAAAGCATGATCGAATGCTACAGCGGAAAAACAAGTCACTGCACACTACCAGGAGTTCACAAGGACACAATGGGCAATTCTGTTCATGTCCCTTATTCTCATAGCTCTGGGTGATCAGGTGACTTGCTTCTGATTCTAATTTGGCTTCCTTGGGAAGTATCTTTCAGGGACAAATGAACCAGCTAGCACATATGGAGTCACTCTGGTTGGCCTAGTAAATATATTTCTCATTGTACACAAAGAAGTTTGTTATAATTTAGTCTGTATTCCTTGAGTCCAATTAGCGCCATCACTTTTGGATTTCTGGACTGCGATGACCCGATCCATCCCTGCCCTGTGATGCTGGGCTTGAGTTACAAGCTGAGCTCCCATCTAATTTTCTATCTTATTTATCTAAAAACTGCATTTATCACACCTCCCCCCCACACATAAGATGAACTCCCATCCTCCCTTCTACTGGCCCACTCCCCAGATGCCAGGGCATGTGGGCTCCCAGCTGAGGCTGAATCCAGGAGCTGGATACTCAATCTGAGTCTCCCACAGAGTGCAGTTAGCTATTCATTGCCTTGGCATCCGAGTCCGCATTAGCTACACTAGAAGGAAGGAGTCAGGAGACAGAACCAGGAATCAAACTCAGGTCCTGAGATGTAGGATGTGGGCCAAATCCTCACCCTGCTCCCCAAGGGTGCTCTTCTTGGCACTGTCACCTCGCACGCTGTTCACCGTTTCTAGAGCTGTATTGCCAAAAAGAAAGGGTGACATTGGTCTTCACATGCCCAAATAATCTGTCTTCCTGTCTCTCTTGTGCATAGAAGTCACAGCCTGTCTTTGTCTTTTCAACGTGTATTGAATTTGGCCGGCTTGCATGGCAGAGCAAAAATCTTCCCTCCAGAGGTTTCTTCCACCAATCAAATGCCTACAATAATCAGGCTGAAGCCAGCAGGTCATCCATGTGGGCTGCAGGAACCCAGTCACTGGACCATGATATACTGTCTTCCCAGGTTCCATGAGTAGGAAGCTGACTCAAAAGTGGGGCAGCTGGGATTAAAACCAGCAATCCAATATGGGCTGCCAATGTCCCCAAGGAGGACTTAGAGTGCTCCAGCACAATGCTCCCTGCCCCCAAGTTGTATGGTAATGAACCATGCTGCCTACTCTTTTTTTTTTTAAGATTTATTTTTATTACAAAGTCAGATATACAGAGAGAGGAGGAGAGACAGAGAGGAAGAGCTTCCGTCCGATGATTCACTCTCCAAGTGAGCCGCAACGGGCTGGTGCGCGCCGATCTGAAGCTGGGAACCTGGAACCTCTTCCAGGTCTCCCACGCGGGTGCGGGGTCCCAAGGCATTGGGCCGTCCTCAACTGCTTTCCCAGGCCACAAGCAGGGAGCTGGATGGGAAGTGGAGCTGCTGGGATTAGAACCGGCGCCCATATGGGATCCCGGGGCGTGTTCAAGGCGAGGACTTTAGCCGCTAGGCCACGCCGCTGGGCCCTGCTGCCTACTCTTGATCCTCTTATTCTTTTACCATCAGGATTCTTCAGGGTCCCTCCTCAAGGTCTAGGAAGACCTCCCACAATTTCCAAACAGATGACTCCCAAATCTGCAGCTCCAGATTTTTCCCCTTCCAGTCTCATATTCCCAACATGTCTGGTGGGGATAGTGGCAGTGGACCATCCTGCTGGCCTTTGTGAAACCACTGATGCTACAAGCAAACTCAGGGGAGGGTTTTCCTGACTCCTTACCTAGTCTACCCCTTCCCCAGCTTGGAACCCAGTTTTCTCGATTCCCCACGGAGCCTCCTTCTACCCTTGCTGTGTTGGGCCAGATGTTTAAGTCCTCAGCTTGTCCAGATAGCCTGAGTGGCCTGAATATCTCCTTCCAGTCAGGCATCTTCCATGTTCTCTCTTCATCCAAATAAAGGCTGAGAATAAGGACAGAGTCCTGGGCCATGGCAGCTGTTGGCTCGGGGCTGACAATGCAAAGGTATGGATACCCAGAGATGCTGGCTTTCAAACTCCAGCTCTGTCTGCACAGAGCTGTGAGAACAGTTTGAAACCTGGAGAGTGAGTTCACCTCTTGGAATACAGCTCCCCCTTCAGCCACAGTGAAGTCATTACTATCTAGGCCCGAGACAGGAAGAGGAAGCGTGAGGTCTATGCAACTGTAGACACTCAAACCTTACAGGAGAACAGGAAAGAAAGTCAGTTTCTTTGCTTTGCCTGGTACACTGTACATGGTAGAACCTCAAACACTTTCATTGCTTTTGAAATGCAGAGGTCTATTTTAGCAAGACAGATGAGAGGTGGTAGCGCTAGACCTTTAGGGGCTAATTGTCCTTTCTTCAAGCAGGTGCCTAGGAGTAACAGTCTTTCTCTCCAATCATCACATTGGAGTCATTTTATCACGTTTGATGAGGCTGACCAGTGAACACTTGGCTAGGGAGGAAGTAGACCCCACAAGGTCAGACACCATCTTCATGCGAGCCAGAATTCTTCTGTAACAATGGTGACAAGTCTTATTCTTACATTAAAATTTCCAGCCTTCTTACTCAACACTTGCTGTTTTTCTGACACTCGCAGATGAAGATCAGGGCTTACATGTGGATGGAATCAATTATAATTTGATTAAGACAGAACAGAAAGAAAGGAAGTACAGCAATAATCATTTCATTTATAAAACCTCCCTCTTCCCTACCCAAGGTCTTGGTGTGCAGAAAAGGCAATTAAAACGGAGTTCGGTTAAAAAATACCGTAAGACAGAAATCAAATAAAATATTAAAAAGCCAAAGGGCCATTATTAAGTAAGTGTTTGTGAGAGGAGATCCTCAGACAATTACAGCGCGTGGAGAGACCACGAAGTTGTCAGTAACGCAGCAGGAAGCACACTCGAGCTAGGTGTGCAGCGTATGCCGCTCTGCTGTGACAGCACAAAACCTTTGTTTGATTGAGAAGTACAGAACAAGGCTTCCCTTGGCCCTTCTCGTTCTAAGTGCCCTGAGCACGCCTCCCCGCCCCCCTCTCCGTTAACCTGCCGGGGAGAGGCGTGGGCGTGGCTGCCCTTCCAGATACCTGCCGGGGAGAGGCGTGGGCGTGGCTGCCCTTCCGGATTCGGCTCATTGGGTTCACTTCCCTGCCCAGGATGATGCTGAAGCATGCCCAGACCTCTTCCTACCCAAGAAGAATCAAGAAGGAAACATGCAGAAACCGCCGTGATTACAGCTATTCACAAAACGGCCTCAACTCTCAAAGCAGAGGGAGGTAGCGCGTCATCTGGCTCGGATGGTGGCTCTTATTGAAAATCCAAGAGGATGTTATTGGCAGAACAGAGAGGTTTCGGAGACCTGTGGTTTGATCCCAGCTGTGCGACCTTGGGCAACTCACTCAAATTGCTCTGTGCCTTGGGGTTCCTGCATCTAGAGGCTGGGGGGAGCTGGCAGCTCGGAGCAGCGTCCGCTTTCCAGCCCTCTGCACCTGTGTGTCACCACAGCACAGGCGTTTTCTCTGCTCAACCCTCATGTACCTCTGCAGGGCAGACAAAAACTTCAGCTACAAGATCCTTAGAAGTATATACTCTGAACAACCAGAAGGGATGTAATTAAAATCAGAGTTCTGTTCCCACAAACACACCCAAGGATCTTCCCATAAAAACACAGAGGTAATTAACAAACTTGCAAATCACTCACCACCGCCCTGGAGGCCCTGGCAGGCTTGGGGGGGCGGTGAGCCTGGCTCACCCATCCAGGCTCTTGTCTGCACCTCATAGCCAGTGAGCCTTGCTCCCGACTGCTACTTCGCCTGAGCCCACGGCTCTTAGCGGGAGAGGAGCGTTTTCAAGTCATGTCAGGACATGAATACAGCTCTGGAATTTCAAAAATCATTACAACGATGAAAAGAGATGACAAGGGGCCTGCTTGTATCAGAATATTCCCACATCTGTGCTCAATCCTTCTCTTTACTCTTTGCCTGCAAGAAATTGCCATAGAGCAGGTGCCAAATTGGTTCCTGGGGAACCTGGCTCTGGCAGGAGGCCTTCCCTTCTGTCTAACCAGCCTCCTCCCTAGGGGAGGGTGCCTCACCACATGAATCCTCCAGGGCTGAGCCCTCCCTCTGCCAGGCTAGGCCAGCCCCTGGTACCGTTCTGCCAAGAGTGAAGTAAGGCTATTTTCAGATTTCTTCTCCAATTTTAACACCCTTATGTCACGCATTCACCCAGACTGGCCTTGAAGCCCAGAAATTATATTTGTCCTATCAACTGACTAACCTGATAAACTTAAGAGTGCCCCTGGCTGGGGCACTTGAGGCCTTGGGGACAGCTAGCGAGGTCTGTTTTCCAAGAGCAAGCCTGTCAAGATCTCAGGATAACAGCAGGCAGAGGTGTTCCCAGTCACACGTTACAAATGAGGTCCGGGAGGAGAAGCCTGAGAACGATAATGACTTCTCAGACATTTCTAGAGTCAATTCGTGGAGGGTGAATACTATGGCTGGCTGTCTTTGTAAACTCCCAGGCTTTGCCATGGGGAGCCGGCACCTGGCGGGTCCTTTGAGTTTGCTCATTTGAATTCACTTGCTACTCAAAAATGCGGTCCAAGGACTGGCAGGCCTGGCTGTGACCTGGGTTCATGCCGGAATCCCAGACTCCCCCTTGCAGGAACTGCTCAGTCAAAGGCTGCCTTTTAGGGTGATTCTGATCCATCCTCCAACATTGAAAAGGGGCAGAGAGAGCTGAGCGAGTCCCACACCAGCAACTGGTGGCATCATCAGAACCAGCTGGTGAGAGCGGATGCGGGCTGCATTCAGGTCGTCGTGGTTTACGAACCCCAGACTTGAGCAGGAGCCCACCCACAGGTGACCCGTGCAGGTGCCCTCATGGACCATGTCAGCACAGTGTCACTCGTCCCTCCCTGGAAAAGTGGCCATCAGCCTTAGTGGACTTGTGCAGAAGCTTCAGCCCCACAGGCTGCTTTCCACACTCCTTTGGCAACCTGCCAGCTGATCAATTTTAAAGGCAAGCTCGTGCCAGGTCTAAGCTCCCTTGGATTTCCTTCCCAGTGTTTGTTAGTGAAAGGCTAAGGAAAGGAAAAGAAAACCCGAAGGTGATTTCTTCGGGGGCCTTGTGTCAATCTTCCAAAGGGTAAGTAGGAAGCTCTCGAATCAGCCCAGTGAGAGACTTTCTTTATTGGTTTTGCTTTTTAGGTTGGATTAATAAATCCCAGTTTCTTTCGCGGCACAGGTATATTTTTCGTTTGCTGATGATGGGAGAAAGCCTCCTGTTCGCATCTGTATTATAATAAATGCATTATAAATGAGTAAGTACGAAACAGTAAGGAAATGATGTTTTACTTTTAAATGCTAATTACAAAGCCCTGGTGCAGTTAATGTGCAGGGTGTTCTGTCAATTTTTAATGTTTATGCCAAGTGTAGTCTTCAATTTAACATGAGCTTTTAATCCTTTGAGTACTAAATTGCCTTTTAATGCTTGCAGAACAACATTGTGTTTGCACAAAGTCAGGTCTGAAAAACGTATTTAGTACAAGGTGTGTTGTGGGAAGGCAGAGAGAAGAGGGGGAAGGGAACTTTTTTTTTTTTATGAAGATGGTCCTGGAACACAGCAAAAACAACCAGCTCCTTGCTCGCTCCAGCATCATTCTCTATTCTTTCTGAGGCTGCTGAGAGTGTCTCCTGTTGCAAACTTTACCCTGCAGTGACAGCTTCCAGCTCCCAGGAACACAATCGGCCCCAGGGTATACCTTGCACCATCAAAGGTGCCACAGCAGGGACAGCAGCAGAGGCCGAGGGGGGCGGGTGTGTGGGATGCAGCTGTGACCACCCTCCTGGCAGACACCAACGCAGACGGGAGAGGTATTCTGGCTCCCCTTGGTGGGGCCAAGCCACTCACTGTAGCCATTTTCATTAAAACCAGAAGAGTGATGGCTGGAGAAGTAGAGGCATTCTGGCGGGAAAAGGGGCAGGAGGAAGTGTTGGGAAGAGACACAGTGGAGCATCAGGAAAGGCTGTTTCTGTCTCTGGGTGCCAATGGGTAAGCAGGGGGCTTCCACCCCGCACTAGAAGCTACACCCACACCTCTGTGGGTCCTGTGACACAAGCCGTGGAAGGTAGTGGGATTTCTTCTACAGTTAACTCCTCACTGCTCACTGGCCAAGAACACACGGAGGTCTCTGCACAAGCAGCAAATGCTTCCATAGGACTTAGCTTGGTGCTAGGCACCCGCCTAAGTAAGTGAAATCTGTTCTTTGAACTCATCCTTCTCTTACTCCCTCACCATGTTTCACAGATGAAGAAGTTGGCTGGTGCCCAGAGAGGTGGAGGAACTTGAGCAAATTCACACAGCCAATAAAGTGTGGATCCGGTCTTCAGACTCAGGCTGTCTCATCCTAGAGTTCCATGATCTCAACGAGTTCCTAGTGCCGCCTATCTCTTGGTACACTCTTCCCAGCACCTTTTCACAGCCGGGGTGCCTCCCACCTGCTAGTGAGCTCCAGCTCAGATGCCCCCAACCTCTCATGGATCTCCTCTTGACACTGCCTTTCTCACTTCAGCCGCATGCGTCACTGGGATGCTGGCTGCACTGTACTATGTATGGGTCTGTGTAGGTGACTACATCAAGGTGCTTCTGCAGCTGAATCGAGTGTCACTCCAAGCCAGATTTGTGATGCCACTGATGTTAGGGAAGCCCCTGGGATTCTGTCGGAGACATGTGGGCGTCGGAAGTAGTCAGGAAAACGGTGTCTTCCCAGTGCCATGTGCTCCCAGCACCCTCTCCTGGGAACCACAGCTTCTGGAAGAAGGCACTCATTTCCAAAATGTTTTCCTTCAGTGATTAGGCATTCAGAAGGAACAATGGCCACAAATATGCTCTTAGTAAACTGCCTAATGATTAAATAATACATTACCAACATTTGAATATAAAAAGACTGTCTTTACATGTGAAAGCCAATGGGCCTGCTTGACAGACTTTCATACAGTTGCTCAGAACGAGGGGGAACTAAAAGGGTACAGAAATTATGAGTTTTCATCACTTCAACAATACAGAGTGCCACACAGAGTCCAACAATTGCCATTTACTCCAGGGGCAAGTGGCCACCTTAAATACAGGTGTTTACAAATATACTTATTACATGGTTGGCCACATCATAATTTAGTGCAAAGCTGGGTGTTAGCTTTACAGGTGCAGCTATAAACGACTGGAGAGACAAGGTGGAATAGTGGAAAGACAACAAGGATTAAAGAGCCTTTGTCTCCAAAGATACAGAGTTTTAAAGATTCTATTACTACACAAGCCACAGCTGTTGATAACGACACACAGAGAAAAGGAGAGACAGAGAGAAAGATCTTTGGTCTGCTGGTTGACTCCCAAGTGGCTGCAACAGCTGGAGCTGAGATGATCTGAGCCCAGGAACCAAGAGCTTTTTCCAGGTCTCCCATGTGGGTGCAGGGTCCCAAGACCTTGGGTCATCCTCAACTGCCTTCCCAGACCACAAGCAGGGAGCTGGATGGGAAGCAGAGCAACCAGGATACAAACCAGCGGCCATATGGAATCTTGGAGCATGCAAGTTGAGGGCTTTAACCACTAGGCTGTCACATCAGGACCCTGTCTTTGTATTCTTACGCTCAACAATTTCACCTCTGTTTGATGCAGTCAGAGAACATCTAGGACTAGGGTACTCACTGAAAGTTTCATGTGATGTACATCAAGAACACACCTTTGTCCATAATGTGGTGGGACCCACTCTCAGATGTGATAGTAATAATTTACCCACTGCCTAACCCATGATCCTCGTGTGACAGTATGTGGTATTCACTAGGAAGCAATTGCCCAGGGAAGGATAACATTTCCTTGTCACTTGCATGCCTCAGGCAACTAGTAAAGTCCGAACGTCCCTGCCAGTGGCCCAAAGGCAGAAATGACGTATGTCAATTCCAAGTCATCTTGCATATCCATGGGAGGATGTATAAGAGTACCAGAGCTTAAGAGACAGGGGTCAGTGTTGCCATGGGAGAAGGTAAGCTGTCATCTGTGATGCTGCCATTTCAAATGAGCACAGGTTCAAACAACGCCTGCTCCATTTCCAATCCAAATTCCTGTTCATGGCCTGGGAGAGCAGTAGAGGATGGCATAAGTGTTTGGGCCCCTGCACCCATGTGGGAGACCTGGATGAAGCTCCTGGTTCCTGGTTCTGGCTTAGTTCAGCCCTGACCATTGTGGACCCCTGGGGAGTTTGGGCCAGCAGATGGAAGATCTCTCTTTGTCTCCATCTTTCTGTAATGCTGACTTTCAAATAAATAAATACATAAACAAATCTTCAAAACAAAAATGGAAAAGCTGTAAAATAAAAATGGCAAGCTCTCTAAATCACCATGTGGTGGAAAGTCATTTGCCAACCAGGAGTATCCACAACAATGTTTGCAGATGGATAAGTACTAAACAATCTCTTCCTTTTTTCGCTCACTTTGGGTTCCACTCAATACAGGAGCTAATTTTATTGTGATGCCTATACAGCACTTCCAGTTACTCGGAACACAGACCTGTCATTGTTCTACAGAATTTGCTATATTTTTTTAAAAAAGCTTTTTAAAGGAGAGTTTTAAATTTACTTGGCAGAGTTAGAGATAAGAAGAGAGAGTGAGAGGCAGGCAGAAGGAGAGGGAGAAAGAGAGAGGGAAAGAGGAAGAGACAGAGAGGGAGAGATAGGAAGCAACAGAGGGAGGCAGAGAGAAAGAAAACTTTCTCTCCACTGGTGCACTCTCCAAATGGCTACAAAGGCTGGGACTGGACCAGGCTGAAGCTAGGAGCCATGAGTTCCTTCCAGGTCTCCCATGTGGGTGCAGGGGATCAAGCAGTTGGGCCATCTTCCATTGCTTTCTTAGAAATATTAGCAGGAATGTGGGCCAGAAGTAGAGCAGTAAGGACTTGAAGCCATGCCCATACGGGATGCTGGCATCGCAGGATGTGTAATGTGTCATACCACAGAATTTCCTGTATGCTATCTGTAGAATAGGATGCTTGTTTGAAGATTCCCAGAGACCTTTTCCCATCAGTCATAAGCAGCAGAGAACAGCAAGTAGTAACAGAGAAACCAGCTCTCCTTTTTTTTTCGCCAAGAGGCTCAGGATTCAGGACTTTGAGGGAGAAGGAAGCAGGACACTAACTTGCTTTATGCAAAACAGCCACCTGAGAGGCCTGGGGGCCCAGGATCAGTATTTCCGCACCAGGCCCCGGGGCTGCTGCTGCTGAAGGTCCAGGAGAAGCAGATGCTGCAGCAGAGCGCAGGGATGCTGACCTTGTAATGAGGTACAGCCCAGGAGGATTCCTTTGTAACACCTGCCTACCCCCCATTACAGAACTTTCTCCCAGGGAAAGGCTGCAGGGAAATGACATTATTATTTCCTCATTTGGGATAACTTGCTACAGGCCCAGGTACGCAGGCGACAGTGCCCAAGGAGTGATTGATGAGGCCTTGTTTCTCCCTCCTGGCCCCAGGATGCAGTTATAACTCTCTCTCTCACGTCGGGGATTACAGCTTTCTAATGAATCACTGACCACACATTATCTTCCAGATAGTTTGCTGGCTTTGGAAATGATGGCTGCTTGCTGGATAGTAATTAGGAGATCTCTGTCCCTCTTGACAATTCTTCTGCCCGACTTTGGAACTCATGACCATAGCTGGGCACTTGGCAAAGGCCGGCACGTGGGGGCCCTTCCCAGGATAAAGCCTGGCTCACTGTCCACCCACTGATCTAAGGAGGCCCTGGATGTACTCCTAACATACAGTTGCCTCAGTGACACTGCCCTGTGACATAAGCAGAAAGCATCCTTCAGTGGACCGGGACAGCAATGCATCCCTTCCCCCACAAAGGCTAACTCTCAAAGGGTCACTCTGTCGGCTGAGCCATGTGGGTCTGTGGGCAGGATCCCAGCCCTCAACAGTGCCCACCTGGCCTACACCCACTTTCAATGTGGCTCACCAGGCAAATGCTCGGGGGTAGAAAACGGTGATAGAAGGTTTTAGCTGTGTCCCCAGAAATGAAACTGTTACTGGGCAGAAACAGACTGACTTCTTGGGGGTTGTCAGAACTCCCTGGTTTCCAGATGACGGACAACAATGCTCAAGCAACAGTATGTAGAAGGGTCAAGCCCAGAGTTGGGCCTGTCCAGTTGGCTCTGCTTCTGCAGCACACCTGGGTGGACAGCCTGGCCTCAATTATTGTACCTGCTTCGGCCAGCACTATCTGCTATGTGGAAAGCTGTGCTTCAGTTGATTCTCTCCAAAGGGAAGACATGATTCCCATTTTCCCAGAAGTTCAACAAGCTGCCCTAGGTCATGAACTTATCGAGTAGTAGAGTACCAGCTGATCTGAGTGTAAGACGTGTGTGTACTGGGGTCGCCTCACGTTGTGATCATCTCTACCCTGTGTACCAGTCTGTTCCCGCCACAAAGCCTCTTCCCTCAACCTCATTTGTGTGTTGCCACACACACAAATGTGGGCTGTGGCTGCTGAAGCCCCCACCCCACTTCAAACAGCACCCAGGCAAACATCTCTGTCTAGACAGTGGCTTCAGGCGTTGCTGGGAGCAGTCTTTTCTGCAGCAAGCCAGAGACTGGGTAGAGTTTCAGTTCCTTCTGCCCCTGTCTCAGTTCCTTTGTCAGGTCTCGAAGTGCCCACTGACCCAGGCTCACGTGCCACCTCTGGAGCCAACCAGAAGAGAGAAAGAGAGAGAGTCTGTTTTGTGCTGACACAGGAGAATAAATTAGACAGACAGAAGGTAAGCCAAGGCTGTGATTTGTGTCATGGAATCTAAGTGAGAAAGACAATTGTGAGATGAGATCTTGTGCAATGGACAAGATTTTGTCATGGTGTATAACTTGAGAGGGTGGGTGGCCAGAGAATCCAAGGGGAGGGATTCCCTTGTGAGAGAGGGATCCAATGATTTCATGATTACATGCCAGTCTTTGGCACAGAAGATGTGTGTTAGGTCCTTCAGGGAAGAGGAAAAGCACAAGAGTGAAGATTTTTTCCACTGTCTTGCCGAGTAGCGTTGGTGTGACCACAGGCAAACAATAACACAACAGAAGCTTTCTGTGCCCTGGGTGTGCAATTTCCCTAGCCACCTGACTCGTTGCCTTGCCTATGTCTTCCCATAGCTGACCATTAATGAATAGCACAGGAGATACTTGTCAAGTTTATGTGATCATTTACTGTCTCTGCCGATACAAAACAAAGCTTCTTGTAAACAAGATTTGTGTTTTCCCCGCTGAAGTGAATACCTTGAATAGTGCCTGACTGAACGGATGACCGGCACTGCAGTTCAGTGGGTTCAGCGGTAATGCTGGCACCAGTATTGGAAAGCTGGTTCACATTCTAGCCACTCCACTTCAGATCCAGCTCCCTGCTATTGCACCTGGCAAAGCAGCTGAAGATTGCTCCTGCCACCCATGTGAGACACTCAGCTGGAATTCTGCGCTCCTGGCTTCGGCCTGGCCCAGCCGTGGCACCTGTGGTCATTTGCTCTTGGCTTGTTCTTCCTCCCTGAAGGTCCTGACTCACTTCCCTCAGGCCTACTGTGTGCCCAAGTCTGGTACTGAATCATGAAATCATTGGATCCCCACAGTATTCTCTGTTTATAAGGGACCTCCTTTAGCTTTCCTGGCCCTCTTCTCTTTGAAGTTAAGTCTTATAACATGAGCTCTCTCTGTGGGTCTCTCTCCCTTTCAAATAAATCAACAGATTCCAAAAGGAAAAATCAATGTAAGTGAATCAAGGAAATCCTCACCATCAGATAAGGGGGGGTTGAGCTCCATAAGCTTGGTCAAGCTCATGTGGTCAAGAAGTGAGGAAGGCTCTGGAACCGAAAGCAGGGTGAGTGTCAGGAGGTGAGTGTCTCCTGGGCTGCGCTGAAGACCATCTAGGCGAGAGTCAGGAAGTTAAAGAATTCTAATGTGCAGGGCACACCCAGCCCAATTAACCTAATTTTTGGTAGGGCCCAGGAGTCAGTATTTCAGAAGCTTCTTGGGACATTCCAACATGCAGCCCAGGCTAAGAACTACCAGCTTGAAGTTTGATGATCAGAAAATGCTGCAGGCACTCCTAAGAGCAAACACTGGCAGCAGGTGGGTGGCCAGGGAGCCACCAGAGAGTGACCGGCTCTACTGGCCTGGCCTAGCTCCCGCAGGGAATCCCTGTCCTCCTGTTCAGAACCAAGACAAGTGTCACAGCAAGGCTTGTTGTACCTGCTGGGAACACACAGTGCCCCACCACTCTACAGAAGCTGTAAGTCCTCAAATTGCCACGGCAACAATCCTCATGGCCCACCATGGAGCCGGCTAGAAAACCAGTTTAGATTCGCAAAGAAGCCGGTATTAAAATCACTGAGGGCTCTCCGGCTCAGGCTGCTATGCATGTTAGAGTTTGTGAATAATAAGAGGGGAGCTTGTAATTCTACTAAAAAATGAAATTTCCCCATTTCTGCAGAATAAACAAAAACAAAATAATACATTAGCTCTGCAATATGTCTGTGCTGCAGGGCTTCGGATTGTCATTAAAGTTGGATTTTATCCATGACAGATTTCTCCACTCCCCTTGCACCCTAAATCAGAAAACACACTGACTTCCTGTTTTCCATCAGCGTGTAGCTTTTCCAAGCTAAAGAACAGAGAAAGTTGCCAAGACAATAGGCTCCTGTTTGCAATTCTTTGCCTATCGGCCTTGCAACATCTCCCAAGGAGTTCTTAAGAATCCCGATGGGCAATGTTGAAATAAGTACCCCTCACAATTTAGGCAAGATAAAAAGAAGTACCTCCAGAAGCCTGTGCTCTTGGTCACATGACAGAACTTGGAGAGGGTTAGTGAAGGGCTGCTGGCTTCACGTTCAAAGCCGCCCAGCCCCAGGAGGGGTTGCATTCAGAGATGGATCAAAGGCTCTCGCAGGTGGCAGCAGCCAGCGCCATGGTGGCAGCACAGCTTTGAAGCCCTTCTCTGAAGACAGCCGGCACCTACTTGCTCTGAGCACCAGCACTGGTGCCAGCCTGTGCGCTGGAAGGTGGGAAGCACAGCCACCCCCAGGACTCACCCCCAGGCTGGAAAGTGGAGACATTCTGGCCGGGATATACTGTTTTATTCTTCTTAGGGAGCGAGACTGCGTTCGACTGTCTTGAACCCATGCAGGTGCGGAGGAACAGAGGCTAATGGTGGATTCTCGCTCTGCCCCTCAGCCTTGGCAGAGGCGGAGGGGGTATTTAAGGAAGCATTACTTATGTGGCTTCCCTGGCCCTGCATGTCCTAGGGTGGAGAGAGCAAGGCACCTCAAATGCGTCTATGCAACGAAGGAAAAAAGGAAACCAAAGAGGTTTCATGGAAGTGCCATATATTGGGAAACCACTCACTTGCAAAATCCAGGGCTTGGTGCAGTAAGCCTCCCAGGGCCTCCCGGGGATCAAGTTCTCAAGCTCCTCCCTGCCTGTCCCCAGGAACAGGAGGTCACTTGTTCACACATGGTCAAGTGCGATTTGGATGACTGGAATACCAACTGAGCTCCTGCGGCCCCGGGATCCCCTGCTATAACCAGGATGAGAAAATGCCCCATGACAGCCACGGGTTAGGTTACAACTCAGATCCCTTAGTGCAGAAGTGACGCCAGGGGCAAAAATTAGCAGCCTGTGAGACAATCCGTCACACTGCAGAGGTGGCTCCACAAGTGGCCTGGGCTGACAGAGCTTCTCACATGTAGCTTTGATGTCTTGATAGGTTTTAACAAGTTCTCCTCCGCTGATCCAGCTGCTTAGCTAATCAGATACTATTACCTCTTTTGTGCTTCCTTCCCCAGCTCACGCTCTCTGTTTATCAGGCCTGCCTTGCTGCAAAAAGAACTCCATAATGATCCCTATCTAAATATTTCACTTCTAATACAAAGGTCTGTGTTTTGCATGCTAGAGAGACTCCGTTAAGAAGTAGCTCCCTCTGCCTCTCTGGAGAGGGGTGGGGGAATTAAGCTGATTTCAGTGGTACATGACCTCAATGGAATTTGTCTGTATAATGTCTCCCTTGCATGCACAACTGGGTAGGCAGATGTTTTGACTGTGGATGAACGCCAGCGCCCCCCCTTCACACTAAGGACATCTGCAATGAACGCTAGCTGGCAACCACATCCTGCTCATTCCGGGGCTTTGTCCTGACATCAGAAAACCAGAAGGCACACTTGAGCCAGCCACAAAATGCCATCAGAAAGCCACAGAGCCACCATCAAGACAGGGTGTAAAGTACTCAAGGAGTCCCAGAGAAGAGTAATCAGCAGAACTTGACATTCTTCTTTGTTTCTTTTGAAAGGAAAAGTTAGAGAGAGAGAGAGAGAAAGGCAAGGAGGGGAAAGTGATCCATTTTCCATCCACTGGTTTACTCCCTAGACAGCAGCAATAGTCCGAGCTGGGTCAGTACAGAGCCAGGAGCCTACAACTCCATCTGGGTTACCCAGGGGGTATGGCAGGGCTTGAGCACTTGGGCCATCTTCCACTGCTTTCCCAGGCATATTAGCAGGAACCTAGAATACAAGGGGAGCAGCCAAGATTCACACTGGTGCTCATATGGCATGCCAGCGTCACAAGTGGTGGCTTTAACTTGCTGCAGGCCCCAATCTGTCATTCTGTCTCCTTTGTTCCTTGTACTTAAGATTCTTCTGGGGGTCTTTCTGGGATATTTACATACAGATTTGATCATGTCACCACACTAACAACACAGGACGTGTGAGTGAATTCTGAGTCTTGATTGTCAGCATGATGGGGAGAGAGTGTAGCATGCTGTCATTCAAAACAGAGCTCCTCCACAATGTGGGGTCAACCAAGAAGATATAAAACTCGCTTAGACTCAAGAACACAGCAAGATCAATGGTAGGAAGGCAAGATCAAACAAGAAGCTTTGCTTAGGCCTTCTCCTGTCCAGTTAGTCAACTTATTTATGATGCTAGGTTGTCCTAATAACTGGTAGATCCAAACACAGTCAGGTTGTGTCCCTGCTCAAAATCACTTGGACAACTTTTGGTCACAATGAGATTAAATTCCAGCCTCATTACAGTGGTCCATAGGGGCTCCTTGGGATGGGGCTGCTTCTACTCTGTCTTCCAGCCAATGTGTTTGCATGTCTCTGCGCTTGCTGTCTCCTCTGCCTAGAACACTTCTCACTGCAGTTGTTCACAGCTATGGGCTTACTTCTTTACATTCCTTAGCTCTTACAGGTCACTTCCTGCAAGAGTCCTCCCTTGAATGCCCCAAAACTACAAGAGTAACCTCTCCAGTCATTACAACTTACATCCCTAATATTTAGAATAGTGACTGATACATACCAAGTATTTAACAAAAATTCATCAAATGAATGAATGGATAAACAGTAGTTTCAGCCACCATGGTTTTGTAACGTCCATTCAGGTCACATGTTTGCTTCTGTCCTTTGCACTCTTCAAGCTCTGTGGCAATCTCCCACTCAACGTTCTTCCGTTCTTCCACAGCAACGGCATTTCTATCTAATGCAGCAGCCCAAAATAAAACAGAAACATCATGCCCAGCGTGGTGGCCTGGTGGCTAAAGTCCTCGCCTTGAACTCGCTAGGATATCATATGGACACTGGTTCTAATCCCACTAGCCCCATTTCCCATCCAGCTTCCTGCTTGTGGCCTGGGAAAGCAGTCAAGGACGGCTCAAAGTCTTGGGACCCTGCACCCACATGGGAGACCCAGAAGCGGTTCCTGGCTCCTGGTTTCGGATCGGCACAGCACTGGCCGTCGCGGTCACTTGGGGAGTGAATCATAAAAACATCTTCCAATCTTTCTCGAAGCTAAGAGTGACAGATTTTAGGCAACTTTTTTGATTCTCTCCCTCAGCTCTCTTGCTCCCTATACACGTCCTTTGAAAGGTCAGTGTCATGGCTGTAGGTCCATCTGTGCCATAAGAAGGCCCAGAGTAAGAAGACTTGGGTCGACAAGACTGCAAAGGTCTTATATTCTTTACTTCCAGGCTTTTACATAAGAAACTGCAAACTTATTAAAGATACTGTTATTTTTAAGTCTGAACCTATACCTACTTTCTATTAATTATTTTCTTAGTGGAAGTTACATTTAAAGACAGGGAATCTACAGAGAATTCTGGGAATACTAGCAGAGTTTGAAATGAGCAGATGACACAGCTGGTTTGTCTACAGGTAGAATGTTCTCCGTGGGAAGGGCATTTGGCACAGTGGTTAAGATGTTGTTTGGGACACTCAGGTCCCATATCACAGTGCCTGAGTTTGAATCCTGGCTCTGCTCCGAATTCCAACTTTCTGCTAATGCATTCCTGGGGGATGGTGGTGATGGCTCAAGTATCTGGTTTCTCTACCCTTGTGGATTGAATTCCCAGCTCCTGACTGTGGCCTGGATCAGCTCTGGCTGTTGTGGGCATCTGGGGAGGTGGAGAGCAAAACCAGTCGATTGGATCCTGTATGTCTTTCTCTCTGTGTGTGTCTCTTTCAAATAGATAAAAATTGAAACCTTTTTTTTTTTAGCCACTTGCACACTTGTTGTAGGGAAGCAGAAACTGTCTGGGTGGGGCATTCAGAAGACCCAAGCTCCAATCCTGGCTCAGTCCAGAATGGTAGGCCTCTGATTCAGTCACCTCTGTCTTTACAGCCTCATTTCTTCCTCCTCTGACAGATGGAAAGAACAATTACAGAAAATATTAAAGAATTTTATAGGAAAGGGTTATAAAAAATGTATTTCAGAGTTGGCTCCATTTGGCATGACACAGATTTCACCAATGGTTATAGCTCTTCCACTACATCCGAGAGTTTTATATATGGGATATGCACTTCCACCGACCCAACAGTTTATATCAAGAAGTTAAATAACACTTCAACTAGCACATGAAGCTAAGATTGGCAGAAGAGAACCCCTGAGATGGCAGGAATTGCCTGAGTGCTCTGTGACAGCACTGAACTTCTACAGTTGGTGCTGCCACCCATCTCCAGACTCGCAATGGGAGACAGACGTCTTTATTTTGAAGCCACAGTTAGTCAGGCTTCCTGTTATTTGCTGATACCTCAGGGTTGCAGTCCTAGCTGGAACAAGGACCAACTGGGATGTCAGCCATTTCACCTTTAGGAGTCTCAAAGGAGAGCAGAAAGCTATGAATGACTGAAAAGAGGTTGGGGGGCATCAGCTCCTTCAAGGGACACTCCTGCGTCTCGCTGACAGCCAGAGAGTCTCCAGAGCTGCGTGCGGTCCTGACCCTGGGTCGGAGAGTATCTTACTTCACATCCAGAGCCCAGGGCTAACACTGCATGAGCACAGGCCTAGAGAGGCCAGAGATCTGAGTGGCCATCAAGACTCCTAGCCATGAGAAGGTACAAACACCAAATGGACAGGGGCCATTTCCCGAGTCACCCATAGTGACGGATATCCCAAGAGCACAGACTCCATTGCTGGGCTCGAATGGCCTGGGACAGGGGATGGGGACTTCAAATCTGAGTCCAAGATACACATTATATGGCTGTCCAAACTCCCAAGTACACCTGCAGTATACTTGGGTTTCTGTTTTAAAAGTTTATTCTGGGTTAAGCACAGTAGCCTAGTGGCTAAAGTCCTCGCCTTGCACGTGCTGGGATCCATATAGGCGCCAGTTCTAACCCTTGCAGACCCACTTTCCATCCAGCTCCCTGCTTGTGGCCTGGGAAAGCAGTCGAGGACAATCCAAAGCCTTGGGACCCTGCACCCACATGGGAGATCCGGAAAAGGCTTCTGGCTCCTGGCTTCGGATTGGTTCAGCTCCAGCCGTTGTGGCCACTTGGGGAGTGAATCAGCAGACAGAACATCTTCCTCTCTGTCTCTCTCCCTCTCTGTATGTGATTTTCCGAAATAAATAAATAAATCTTTTTTTAAAAAAGTTTGTTTCACATGGTTGCATCTATTGGCCTTTTGATAGACAAGATGAAAGGCTATGACTGTGTGCAGCAATTTAGAAAGAGAAATGAAGATTTTTCCAGCCATTATTAAGGAAAGTGTCAAACAGTTAAGTGGGGCCCAAGCAAGCATCCTACTGAAAGAAATGACCAAGACAGAAAATCATGTACTCCTGACACTATCACTGAAGCAAATGTCTTGGAAGGCGGGGCACTTTACCAAATATCGCACTCACCTCTCTTTAACAAACTGACCTTGTGACTGTATCTAAGCCATGGAAAGAATTCAATCTCATTTCTCATGCTAAAAAGTCTACAGACTACTACCGTGGAATGTACAATACTGTATGTTCTTAAAAATAAATGACAAGTTTGCCATCCCACAGTTTTCCTTTCCTTGTGGGAATTCGTTAGCTATTATATAAAGGAAGTAGAATGACTGCCGTTAATGTCATTTTGAACAGTGTTATCTATATTTCCATGTGTACTCAATGGCTTGGAGACAACCTCTGGGCCCCATCCAGTTCACTGACTGCTGTGGTCAAAGAGGCTTTCTTGGAACACAGGTATGCTCATCTAACTCATGTATTCCCTGCAGCTGCCTCTATGCTACAGCACCAGGGTTCATCATTGCTACGGAGACTGTCTGGCCCTCAGAGCCTAAAATCTTGATTAGCTACATCATTGTAGCCAAAGTTTGCCAAGTTATTAACTTATCAGAGTAGTGGTTATTCCTTTCCCTAAATTGATAATCTTCATTTTGACAATGCCCTCCTATCTTGTAGAGTATTAAAATGCAACAGCAATCGCATAGCTTCAAAGCCATTAATAGTGATTTCTGCCTTATCAAGGACAATGACACAGAGAAGATAGGCTATGGATTACATACAATTTCCTGACTCCTGACTCGAATTGAACCCCTTTTTCTCCCATTCAAGATAAATCGCTATGCAAGGGAAAGCTACCCTTTGAAATACCAATTCTGAAGGATGATGGTATTATCATCATTAAAGGATATTACTGCAAGAAGACATTCTAATTCCTATATTAAAAAAGTTTGCAAACTCCAAGGCCTAATAATCTCAACAACAAATCACTATAACACATTTAAGATTGATTCCAGTGCTCCATGGTTAATAACCCCTGATATAAATGGGTCATTTTAAAGGAAAAAAAAAATGCATCCAATCTCACGATGTATTTATTTCTCCATCCTTCAGCATCTGAGTACTTACTGTGGACAAGCTCTGTGCTAAGCCTTTTGGGGTTCAAACAGGCAAGCTGCTAAAGGTCATGACCTTCATTCTCAAAGGGTAGGGAATAATGCCAGCAGACTTTATCATGCTGGTGGAGATGAGCAGGAACTGACAGCAAGTGGAGCCACAGGAAGCAGCAGTGGCACTGGGCCTTCAGACAGGGCATAGGATTTGAACTGACAATGGGGGGGAAACCACTTTGGGAATGGAAGTCTAAATGGGCCTGTGGGTTATAGAGGCTAACGCATTTCTTCCAAGCTCACAGTTAACTATTGTAAGGAGAATTAGAATTAGGTGTGAAACACTCGCCAAAAAGCCACTTGAGATACACTGAGTGGTTAGGTTTATAGGGAGTAAACAGAAAAGTGTGAGAGAGAATGTTGTTTAAAAACTGATTTCAAGACGGATTGATTTCCAAGGCAAAGCGACAGAGAGAAAGAGAGCCAGAGAGAGGGAAAGACAGAGAGTAAATAGACGGAACCACCCATTGCTGTAGTCCTCAGATGTCTGCGACAAAAGAAAGAATTCTAACTGGTTCTCTCACATGAGTGGCAGGGACCCAAGAACCCGCACCATTATCTACTGCCTTTCTGGGCATATTAGCAGCAACGTGGATCTGAAGTTGGAGCATCCAGAACTCTGACTGGCACACCAGTTATGGGATGCCGGCATCCTAAGCGTTCAACCTGCCACTTCATGAGGCTTATCACCTACTTACAAGGTTTTAAACACTCTATTTAGATTTGGGAAGTTATGCAAATGACACCAGGAGAGAGAATTTGCATTATTAGGTCAGACAAAATCAACCAACAGACAAAATATCTCCATCATTGCCAAGAGCCACAAAAGATACGACTATCCAAGAACAGAGTGGAGTCTTTCATTACAATATATCAACAAAACACTGCCAATGAAATCACTGCTGTAATTCAAGTCACAATTTTCAATGACTTGGCTTATTTCCCAATTGGGGATGTCACTGTCAGGCCAGTTTTCCACTAGGCTAGCTCATTGGGCCCCTGCTCCATCTTTTCCATACCCTAACTGTAAGGTCTTGGACAAACTGTTTAACCTCTCTTTCATTATCCTTATGTACAAAGCACTCATTATTAGATAAGAAAACAAACTTTATCTCATAATAATAATGGTTTTAGTTGGGATTAAATAAATTGGAACATGCAAATGCTTAGAAATTAAAATAGTAAGCACTTAAAAAAATGTTGCGATCATTTCTGTCGTCACTATCACCATCTCGTTTGAACTTCCACCCTTGTCTCCGAAACTGAAGCCTCAGACCTCAGACTCTGCTGGCCCCGGTATGAACCTTTACGCCATCCATCAGCCAGTTGGCACCATGACGTGTAACTGTCACGAGGACAGGAATAGTTTTCTTATCTAACCTGGAAACTTCCTGAGGACAAGGATTTACAAGCGTTTGCTTTGCATCCAGAATGAATCGGACATACCTCTTGGCCACTGGTCACAGGAGCAAGGTGGAGACATTGAGAAGTGAACGTAGCCGCTTCGCACTTACAAACATTGCTGCTGGCAGCCAAGGAGCTAGAAGCATCAGTGCAAATGCACACTTACTGCATATCTGACTTCAGGCATCTGAAGCTAAGCATGATGCCCAAAACAAAGTTGAGAGCCGATATGAGTAGCAGTTCGTACTTGTTCTAGATCTGCTACAAACCGGTTCACTCCTACATTCAGAAGGGCTCAATCACGTACCAGATTCTTAAAATGCAAAGTGGTGGTTCAGCAACAGTGACCTTTGGGGTCCCAGATGAACCCTGTTGGTTGCCCAGACAGGAGCCTTTGACATCACCGATCACAGATTTTTTATGGACGCCGGGAAGGTGGCCTTTGTCTGTTACGGGGGAGTCAGACCAAACTTGGCAAAGACATTCTTAGCCTTTGATTATTTTAGAAACAGGGATATAACTTTTCTGGCCAGCAAGAACTCAGGGAACAAAAAGAGATGCAGGCAGACAAACCGGTCCTTCCTTCCTGCCTGTGACTGTGGCTTGCTGAGCAGACTGATTGCTGGGGTGACTGCCTTGAATCCATGAGGACGGCAGAGATGGGGTCGTGCTGTTGCAGAGCAGGTAAAGTTACTCCCTGCGACACCAGCATCTTAAAAATAGGAGCCGATTCATGTCCTGGCCACTCCACTTCTCATCAACCGCTCTGCTAATGTATATGGCAAAGCAGTGGAAATTAGCGGTGGCACTTGGGCCGCTGCATCAACCTGGGGGAACCTGGAAGAAGCTCCTGGATCTAGCCTGGGTTGTGGCCATCTGGGCAGGAAACCAGTAGATGGAGAACCTCTCCCTTCCCTTCTCCAAAACTCCTTCAAAGCAAATCAATACATCTTTCTTCTCCTTTGTTTTCTCCTCCTTCTTCTTCGTTTTTTTCAAACAACGGCAGATAAGTCAGTGCAGTGTCCCAATACAGGTGACCAGTGCATCTGGGGGAATACCCTCCCTTCTCCCATCATCTAAACCATTTCAGTTCCTTCACACTGTCATGGAAACTTGACTGTCACATTCTAAGAGCCTGAACACCACAAGATTGAAGGAAATTTGGCATGGAGAAAATCTGTGGTGACCCACACAATTCTCCTTTGGGACACTTGGAGACCACGTTTCAGTTACTATAACGCCTTGTATTCATCCTACTTGAACATGTTGGCTTCTTTTTGTAAGTGGAGGTTGACAGATCTATCACCAATGAGAAAAGATAACCTTCTACTTTCAAAACAGATGTAAACTCTATTTTCCTCAAAGAGGTTTTGTAATCCTCCAACCAATGGTATTTTTTTCCAATGGTATTATTTAAATAAACACATTTTAGTAAACCATTACTACGAACTTTTGATAGAGGTTCCTACCATTTCTTTTAATGAGTTCCTATTTTGTACATTGCGTTTATTTTTCGTTGTCATTAAGAATTTATTCTGTTCATTTGAAAGGTGGAATTACACAGACAGAAAGAGGAGAGAGTGGGAGAGAGGGAGGGAGGGAGGGAGAGAGAGAGAGAGAGAGAGAGAGAGAGAGAGAGAGAGAGAGAGAGAAAGGAGAAAGAGAGAGAGATCTGTCACCTGCTGGTTCACTCCTCAAATGGCCGCAACCCTGACTGAAGCCAGGAGCCAGGAGCTTCCTTTGGGTCTCCCATGTACTTTCAGGGGCTCAAGCACTTGGGTCATCTTCCTCTGGTTTCTCAGGTACTTTAGCAGGGAGCTTGGCTAGAAGTGGAACAGTGGGAACTAGAACCAGTTCCCATGCAAGATGCCACCTGCAGATGGTGGCTTCACCTGCTATACTACAGTGCTGCCCCTATACATTACATTTCTATAACCACACACTCCTTGATGATTTTGCTTCATGATCGGAATACGTAAATTCTAATCAAGATCACAAAACTAATTGGTACAGACACAGACGGCACAGAGATGTAGCTTCTCTACAGACACCCCATTGGCTGTCACCCTAAACACTTTGGCAAGACTCAGCCCAAGCATCTCCCTCATGGTGACACACGACAGCCTCCATGAAGTATATACTCCTATACTCCATGAAGTATACATGGTGAGGTGACAGCATCATGGAGTGTAGGTGACTGTGACGATCTGCTTGGGTGATTACAATGACAATAAACTAACACCACCAGCTCTGGATCACCCTGGGCAAGGGCACAACAGGCACTATGCTAGGTTCTTCATGTATTTTAACTCACTGAAGTCTCAACAAAACTCTAGGAAATCTACATACTCTCATTGTTCCCTTATTATGGTCAATAAGCAGCAGAGAGAAACATGAAGTATTTGTCCAAGAGAAACCAATACTGAGTATATGTGCATCATGCAGTCAATTCTAGTCTCCCAACGCTACACCAGGCATGGCTTCCAAAAGTTTATGGAAATAAAATGGAAGGATAAATTCATGTTGGTGAAAAAACCAAATTTTGAAAACCACGAATATCAGTGGATTTCAACAAATTCATGGAAAATGCATATTTACAAAACAATTTTTCCATGGATTTCAAAAATGTTTCCACCAAAGAAGACTTGCCTTTTTGTTCCATTTTCCACAAACTTTGGAAAGACCTACCTCACGTGTATGCACAGCCTCACACTACTGAAGACACTCAGCTTGCTAGAGTGAGGGGAAGAGGGTGGTGGGAGGAAGAGGGGTTCAGAGACAAGAATGATATACAAAAGTCTCTGCCCTGGAAACTAACATGCCAGTCACAGAACACACAGCATAAAAGACAAGAGCTGGGGGTGACCAAGAAGTTTTGTCTAAAGTTCATGGGGGAAAAAAATAAGGAGTGGGTTTTATAACAGCCTGTGCCATTTTCAAAGAAGCAATATTTTGCTTCTGGATTAAAAGTAGAGCTGTCCATATTTAGACAGTTATTTTCTTTCTTCCTTTTCAAAGAGATGTATTTCACTTCTTTGTATTTCAAAGTATATTTCAAAGGAAGCTTCTCTTGGCAGAGTTAGGACACCCTCATGGAGAGCTGGACTGGCACTTTCAAGGGCTGCGCTGCCAACCACCCTGAGGTAGTTCAACCCAGCTGGCAGGCATTTCTCACTGGGTCAATGCTCTGTGTGTAAGAGGGCATAGCAGGCGGTGGGGAGCGGTTGTCTCCGTGCAGCAGTGGAGAGCTGTTGCTATGACCGGTGGGTTGTTTGGGCTCCTTAACATACCAGAGGGCCTGGCTGTGTGTCTCCCCCAAGAAGGGACAGATGTAGAGTGGGGTGAGCCCATTGGTGGCTCAACCACACCAACCCCATCTTCAGGATCTTGTGTGACTTCTGAAGCTGGGAGGAGATCCGGGTATGGGCAATGCCAAGGTTAGGTTAAGCCTGGAGGTGGTGGAATCAGCCTCAAGCCGCAAGCTGTTCAGGCAGCCTGACAGCCCAACACGTCTGGAGCAGACAGCATCCAAAATGGGTAAAGGCAGGGCGCTGGCAAGGCCCTCCTCTCATCAGATTGCTCAACAGCCTCTGAGCCGGCTGGCTTTGCCCTGGCCCTGCTGCCCCGAGCCAGGACCTTTGCGCTCTCTTGTGGACCTTGAGCAGCAGCCCTGCACAGCCCAGATCTCCTGGCACTGCAGTGGACAGAGTCTTGCCTACGGCTGTCAGCCGCATAGTCTGTTTGATGCCTCGCGAATGGCAATGATCAGTCAGTCCAGGGATGCTTCCAGGGCAGTGTTCGTGGGCAGCGGGAACAAGAGCATCCCTTTGGGGGGCCGGGGGTGGTGGGCGACACTGCCAGCAGGCTGGCTCATCCTCATCTAAACAGCATCAAAAGCCTGCCACGGTGTTTTCGTTAGAACCTGGCAGTTGAACGGCCCCTGACATTTGACTCAGGTGACCTATTAAGTGAGATGCACTCTTGACGGCTGACCTTAGTGGATGTGACGGCAAGCTCACTGCTGTTCCAAATAATAAAAATTCCTCCTGACATTATTTAGGCAGGGAAGGAAACGGCCCCTTTGGTGAAACCCCGTGGACTCTGCCTTAACCTCGCCGCAGAGGGCTGCTGATGCAAAGGCTGGTATTTGCCTGCAATCTTTCCCTGGGAAGTAATTAGTTTCCATTTAGAGGGATGACAAATTGATCAGGCAGGAGTCGCACTGAGCTCTGAATTGAAGCTAAACTCTGATGGCTGTGGCTCTGGCAAGTCAGGTTTGTAGGTCTGTCGATGCATTTTACAGTTTCAAAATTCAATCACCCAACAGCAGGAGAGGAAAGACACTGCTCTGAAAAAGAGAACCAAAGCCTGCATTTCCTTCTGCAAGTTCATTATCGCCTCGCTAAAGCATGACGGTAGTGTGAAATGGGTTAGACGCACGGATGCCTCTGTTAACGGCCAAAGAAAAAAAAAGTCGCACATCATTAGGAATGGAATAAACGATACTGAGGCACAGAGCAGAAATGATTTGATTAGTAATTTCCAGTTTTGAAAAGACCTGGAAAAGTACCAAATGACTATACAGAAGGTGTGATGGAGTTCTTAATTGCTCTAACTGCTCTGGGAGACTTGATGATTTGTGACATAGAATACAGCGCAGTACGCTAACACTAATAACCGTTAATTAAATGCAGCAATGATATACTCTCAAAATGCACATACAAGTTACCATAATTTCTAGATTAAAAGCTGCACTGTCAGAAGCCAAAGGCAAAAAGAAAGGTGCAAGGAGCAAGAGACATCTCTCCTGCCTTTGTGAGCAGGCCCCACGGTCTCCCCAGAACAGCACGGCATGGCCAGAAGACACTCTGGGAACAAAAAAAAGCACACTTAGCTGGAAAATGTGAAACGATTCCTGAACGAAGCTGCGCCTCTGGAGGGAGAGTTATGAATTCTGAAAGGCTCTTGCTGCACCAGACCATCTGGCGGCGCGTGCAGAGTTCGGTGGCTGAGCTTCCGGTTGGATCTGTTCTGCCCCTTCTGTGACATTTCTCAGCTGAACTGTTGTGACGCCAGGTCAGGGATGTTGGGGATGGGGGGCGAGGGACGCAGTAGTGATGTGGGGGAGAAGAAGCTGGAGCAGACTGAGGGGTTCAGCAGTCTGAGGTGTTCTGTTTTTCATGCCCAGCTGCTAATGAGGGCGGGAAGGTTAGGAGGGCTGATGGGGGTGGGGGTGGGAGGGTAGCAGTGATTCACATGAAAGCCTCATTTGAATGGAAGATAAAAGAAGTCAATTAATCTTTCTCCCTTTGGGGGAAGAATGCTTGTGAGCCTGAAGGAAGATGAAGGAAATGTTGCTACGACTTCCAACTCAATTATCTTGGTAATGGCACGGGGAGAAGGCTGGGATAAACAGTGAAAGCCAGAGATAATTCAAATTCTCCGTTTTAGGCCACACCTTCTCTTTCTTCTTGGGCCAGTATTGAGGCCATCAGCTTTCGGGGGACACAAGAGATCCCCCTTAGTGAGAGGTCAGGGAGGGAGAGCAATGCCTCTGGTCTGTCACTCATCCTTTCCCCCACCCCCCGGCTGTTTCCCCCGCACTCGCCACAATACCAAAGTGAGTGGGCAAGGAAACGGAGCTTACCACAGGGAGCACATAACACCTGTGGGCACCTGTGGTTCTGGCAAAGACAGGAAGAGGATCTTTGGCAACAGAAGGATGTGGGGGTGGTTCACAGAGGAGATGGAGGGGTCAGGTTGTCCTGGGTGAATGAAGAACAGATGCATGCCAAGGTGAGTGGGTAACAGTGGGTACAGATCCTAGGGTAGTGGGATCTGTAACAGAACTGGGTTTCAGGATGATGATAAGCCTGCAGCTGAGAACTCTTCCTTTGGCATTTCCCAGGCCATCTTCCCTGATCTTTGCTCCTCCCCACTGCTTGCATTCTCTCTATTTCCTTTATGTTTTGTTCTCTGCATTTATTGTTTCTGGTTGTTGTGGATTTGTTTGTTCACTGCCCGGCACGTCACCTTCTTTTTCTACGAGTAATTGTTTCTAAAGATTTATTTATCTTCCTTGAAAAGACAGTTATAGAGAAAGGAGAGGCAGATCTCTCATCTACTTGTTCACTCCCCAAATGGCTGTAATGGGCAGAACTGAGCCTATATGAAGTTAGGAGCAAGGAGCTTCTTTTGGGTGTCCCATATGACTGTAGGGGCCCAGGGACTTGGCCCAGGCTCCCATTGCTGTCCCAAGCCATAAGCAGGGAGCTGGGTCAGAAGTTGAGCAGCTGGACATGAATTGGTGCCCCTACTCAAAATGTTGGTGTCACAGAAGGCTTAGCCTGCCCACTGCATTGACCCCTCCACAAGCAATCTTAATGTTGCTCACTATTGAATTCCAAAGCTTGGCCCTGGGGCTCGGTGGTGCTTGCTGAATGACTCATTGCTGGCAGTGCTGTCTAGACCACCAGCCCCAGCATCACCTGGGAAGGGGGTTTGCTAGGAATTTCTCAGGCTGGCACCGGACCTACCTACAAAGCAGAATCGTTTTTGATGGGGTCCAGTGATCTGTGCTTTTAAGCAAAACAAAGAAGGTGATTCTGACTGATACAGTCAAGACTGAGAACCAATAAATTACAGAATGATGAAGAGAAGGCGACAAATGAGGAAATGATAGCAGAGTGGAGGTGGAAGCGGAGCACAAAGGCAGGGCCTGTGGTCATTTGATGGTTCCTTGGCTAATGTCTGAATGCATTAAGGGGATATAAAAAAAAGATCTGGGTGGGCTTGGGAACTATTATCGGACAATACATTTCTTACTTGAACTTCAAAGGTAGCCTAGAAAAACTCCCAGAATCTCATTCCAGGATATCAATGATTCCATTTAAAAATCTGAAAATCTGAGGTAGGTGCTTGGAACCCCAGTTTAGACATTACTCAGGACACCCACATTCCCTAACGGAGCATCTAAGCTTGAGCTTCGGTTCTGCTTGAGATCCCAGCTTTCTGCTACTGTACATCCTTGGAGGCAAACTCCAGTAAATGGCACAAAGTAAACTTAAGACCTGAAGGTGACAATAAAACTATGAAGGTGATAAAAGAAAATTTAGGATGGTGTTAATGAACTAGGGATAGGGAAGCACACTCTCTCTCTTTTTTAAAGATTTATTTATTTTCATTAGGAAGGCAGATTTACAGAAAGATCTTCCATCCGCTGGTTCACTCCCCAAGTGGTCACAACGTATAGAGCTGAGCTAATGTGAAGCCTGGAGATTCTTCCGGGTCTCCCACACAGGTACAGGGTCCCAAGGCTTTGGACTGTCCTCAACTACTTTCCCAGGCTAAAAGCAGGGAGATGGATGGGAAGTGGAGAAGCTGGGACACGAACCCGTGCCTATATGGAATCCCGGTGGCTGTAAGGCAAGGACTTTAGCCACTAGGCTAACATGCTAGGCCCTCTCCCACTGTTTATTTATTTTTTAAAGATTTATTTACTTTTATTGGAAAGTATGATAAACACAGAGGAGGAGCAAGAGAGAGGAAGATCTTCTGTCTGCTGATTATTCCCCAAGTGGCCACAGTAGCCGGAGCTGAGCCAATCTGAAGCCAGGAGCTAGGAGCTTCTTCTGGGTCTCCCATGTGTGTTCAGGGTGCCAAGGCTATGGGCCATCCTTGACTGTTTTCCCAGGCCACAAGCAGGGAACTGGATGAGAAGTGGGTCTGCTAGGATTAGAACTGATGCCAATATGGGATCCTGGCATGTGCAAGGTGAAGACTCTAGCCACTAGCCACTAGGCTACCATGCCAGGCCCTCTCTAGCCATTTTAAAGATTTTATTTACTTATCTGAAAGTCAGAGTTAAAAGAAGGAGAGAGCGAGAGAGAGAGAGAGAGAGGAGAGAGAGAGAATGAAAATCTTTCATCTGCTGGTTCACTCCCTAGATGGGCAAATTGACGGGAGCTGTGTCAGGCGGGAGCTAAGAGCTTCATCATGGTCTCCCTCATGGGTAGCACAGCATTAACTACTTGGAATATCTACTGCTGCTTTTTTTTTTTTAAGATTTATTTTATTCTTACTACAAAGTCAGATATACTGAGAGGAGGAGAGACAGAGAGGAAGTGGAGCTGCCGGGACCAGAACCAGCAGCCATATGGGATCAAGGCAAGGACCTTAGCCACCAGGCCACGCTGCTGAGCCCCTACTGCTGCTTTTTGCAGGCTAGTAGCAGTGTGTTGGATGAGGGTGGACAGTGGGGCCATTTCAGAGTCACTGGTGGTGGCTAAAACTACTGTGCTTTGATGCCAATTCACAGACTTCTTAAAGAAGATCCTTGGCACAGCAGATCACTACAGTAAAATCAAGAATCTCAAAAATAATAGACAGCTAACAGATAAAAGAAGATATCAGGGCCCGGCGGCGTGGCCTAGTGGCTAAAGTCCTCGCCTTGAACGCCCCGGGATCCCATATGGGCGCCGGTTCTAATCCCGGCAGCTCCACTTCCCATCCAGCTCCCTGCTTGTGGCCTGGGAAAGCAGTCGAGGACGGCCCAAAGCTTTGGGACACTGCACCCGCGTGGGAGAGCCGGAAGAGGTTCCTGGTTCCCGGCATCGGATCGGCGCGCACCGGCCCGTTGCGGCTCATTTGGAGAGTGAATCATCGGATGGAAGATCTTCCTCTCTGTCTCTCCTCCTCTCTGTATATCCGGCTTTCCAATAATAATAAAAATCTTTTAAAAAAAAAGAAGATATCAGAGTGCTTACAAATAGCCAATAACCCACAGTTTACATTCTACAGAAAACTCTGCAAATCAACAAGAAATCAGAATTTCAGACAAACGGTCAACTCTATTGTAAAGCTATCACAATGGCAAAAGCTAGAAAGGTGGATAATAGCAAGTGTGGGGGGAAAAAAAACATATGGAAGCAGAATTCCATTTTATCACGAACAAATTTATCATGATAAAATTTAAAATTCCTACAAGCTACTTGTAATATTTACCAAAATTTAGTGTGCATGAGTTACGACAGCAATATGATCCAAGGTTCATCAGAGAAATTTCGACAGAGTTGCATGAATGGACACATTATAAGGAAAATTACGGTGGCAGTGTTCATCTCAGAGGGCAATTGAGGGCAATCTCAGATGTTTGTTACAAGGGGAAGGCAGACCATGAGATGCTTGGCAGCATTGAGAAGCAACCAACTACACATGTTCCTGACAGCATGAGTAGATCTTAAGCATGTAGAGAAGAATGGGAACGAAAAAAACCAAGATACATAGCACTATTCCGGTTACATAGAGTACTACTGTTTGACAAGGTTATATATATCATTCATATTAGGAGTGTGTTCTGGGGGTGGGGGACCCAAAGCAGAATTAACAGGAAAAAGTTAAAGACAGGCCAGCAAGGCAGCATGTTCTGAGCGGCAGAGTGTAATTAACTTAGTCATCTCTTTTGAAAGTTCATATTTATATTTACTTATAAAATAATAAAAAATATTGATGGGAGTTATCGTTGTGATGAAGCCACTGCTTTAGACACCAGCATCCCATTCTGGAGTGCTAGTTCAAGTTGTGACTATTCCACTTGCAATCCAGCTCCCCGCTAATGCATCTGAGAAAGCAATGGATGATGGCCCAAGTGCTTGGGCCTTTGCCATCCACAATGGCAGCCATCCACAAGGCTCCTTAATTTGGCCTGGCTCAGCCCTGGTTGTTGTGGTCCTTTGCTGATTCAATCAGCAAGTGGATGGTCTCTTTCTCTCTTTGTACCCCACACCCTCATCTCCATTAAAACAAACAAACACATAAAGAACACTCATGGGAGACTTGCATTTCAAGCAGGAATCTGGTGAGTCTTTTGGAGTTGGTGGGGCTCATGACGCACATTGAAGGATGAGAATGACAGTTCAATTTATAGAGGAAGGAGTGGGCACTTGGTGCTGCAGGTATAATATCGTTTGGCGTGCACATATCTCCTATTTGAATGCCTCTTTTGAGCCCCAGCTCTTCCAATTTTGATTCAGCTGGAGGCTAGTCGGAGTTCTGGGCTCCTGGTTTTGGTCTGGTCCAGCCTGGGCCATTGTAGCATCTGAGGAGTGAACTGGAAGGAAGAGCTCTTTGTCTTTCTGCCTTTCACATAAAATGAAAGGAAATAAGTAAAGAATTAGAATTTCTAGGAGCAGAAATAGGTTAAATTCACAGAAGTGATGAGTAAGGAAATGGCTTGAGTGGAGATGGGAAGGAAGTGAGTAGGCCTGGAAACATATAATGGACTAGTAAGGCTGGAGCCAGGAGGCTCAGAAGGTGGCTGAGGGATCAGACAGGGAAGCAGAGAAAGCATCATTGGTGGAGGGTTTGAATGAAAGGCCTGGGAGATGAGGGAGGAAGGGCCCCACACTGGCTACAGCATGGAAGGGAGCTGGGAGCGATACCAGTGGGGTGTGCAGTAAGGCGGGCGAGAAAGAAGCACAACCCAGCTCCCAGCAGTGGGAAAGCAGAGTTTTCGGTGGGGGGGCCTGTCTGGTGGACACCAATAACATCCTGAGGTAGCAGAGCTGCAGCCCACATTGAGAGTTTGATGACTTTCTCCCAAGACAAACTGTCATTGTGACTGGCAGAAAAGTGTTTCTCTGTTCGGGGCCCACACTCCTGGCCAAGGCAACCAAGCCGTCTTTCAGTCTCCTCCTACAAGCAGCCGCGCTATCAATGGAGGCCCCTGTGTCTCAGCTGGTCCACTTCGCTCACACACAAGCACAGGCATGCCTCCCTCCCCTTGATTCGTTCTGAACTAATCAAGCGAAACAGAGTTTTACTTTGATGCATCGTAGGAGACTTTTTAATACCTATTAGCTTAGAAACCAGTTCCTCTACTCCACGTAAGCTTTAACATTTTTTAAGTTTGTCAGAGGTTGGTTCAACTTATTCTAAATGAGTTGAATAGTAGGGCTCTAACTTCTTCCCTTGAGAGAAGTTTAAACTGCTAGGAAAATTTTTCTGCTTCATCGTAGCCTGTCTTCCTGCCATCTGGGCCACCATCAACCATTTATTTTCCTTATGAGCACCAAGAAGAATGTTTTAAAGTGTACACTCTAACGAGAGGAGCGCCAGGAGACATATACATCCACGTACCAAACATATATACCAAGCCACTCCAAGAAAGACCACAGAACTCCTCAGAGTCCCCATGGAGGTTAGGTCTGCCCTGAGTTAGAGTATAAACACCCTTTTCTTCTTTTTTGGCTCAACAGTGTAATCCCTAGCAAAGGCTCAGCCATCCTTGCAGGAAAGGCCATAGTGTAACACTCTGAAACACAAAGCAAATCAGAAACGGTGAACTCTCTGCCATGTGTGATCTCACAGACAGAATGCGTACTGGCCTTGTGGACCCAGCAGAAATGGGATGGTTTGGGTTTGCAGTAGAGAAATGGAGGCAAGGCATTGTAAGAGCTAAATGCTTGGAGAGGCTGAGATGGACTGAGGGCCCTGTCCACCCAGCTCCCCTCCCAGCTCCCCTCCCTTGGGGTGCCTGATTCCCTCTTGTTTCTGGGTTGGTCTTTTTAGCTTTTGATCCTTTTGGGGTCAGCTAAGGACCCAGTTCCGTGTTGATGCTGGGAATATGATATTTCAGTTGGTTTTCTCTGAAAAACAGGTTCTTGAGATTTTTTTTTTCTTTCCTCTTGTGAAAAGGCTACAAAAGAAGCAAGAATTCTGGTGTGGTGGTGGCGGTGGCAGTGGGGAGAGGTAGTCGGGGGGTGGGGAGAGGCATGAAAAATTATACTTTGACATATATTATGCGCTTAATCTTTTGTGGCAACTTTTTTACATTTGTAAGAGTTATGGATTTGAAAAGTCAGGGCTAAGATGGCTTAATGAGCATCCACCCCCCTGGAAGAAGAAGTAGGGCTGATGTGTGTTAGTCAGCTGTTAGCTTTATTGCCTCTCTTCTGTACTAAAAGTGACAAGTTGAACACATTATAGAGAGCTCAGATGTGTTATGCAGATGAAGCCTGCAGCAATATCTGCCTGCTCTCTATTATTTATGATGTCTATATAATACAATGGACTGAGATTTAAGCCATTGTGATGCAGTTTGTTTTCCAGGGTGCTAAAGTACAGCACATTTTACAGAGAATTGCATCTCTGTTACATATTAATCAAATCCATCTTACATGCAGCTCTTACACTGTAAACTAAAGGGAAAAAAAAGATTAAAGCGCTTGGCTTTTCCTCAGCTGTCAAGGACTGGCAATAAAATAATAATAAGGGCTTCTAAATAATGTGTGTGTGACAGGCCTGTGCTCGCTCGCACAGTCTTTTATGGAGGTTAACTACAAAATAAGTTCCAGTGACTGATCGGGAACAGGCATGTGTGTAATACTGTAATGCCAACGGCGGCATAATTCTTGAAAAGTTCATTTGCGGAAAATTCTCCGACTTGATGAGGCAAAGTTTGGCCCCCCTGAATCATTCTGCCATGGTGTGCGGCGCTGGCAGAGTTGTTCTGAAGTTTACGGTCCTCGTACTTTTGAACTTGGCTTCAGCTGCAGTCCATTAACAATGGAAAGCTCCATTCCCTGGCACCCAAGCTGGGCTTTGGCATTGGGGAAGTCATGGGAAAATGATTTTATGATGGGACATGGGCACTGTAGGGTGCTGTGGCCCAGTCAGCACTGAAGGCAGGTGGGGAGGCACGTGATTATTTTTCTTTAATTTTTTTTCATACAAAGGTGGCCATGAAGGCTTACTGCTGCATGGGTTTGGGAGGAGAATGGAGATTCTGGGCCATGGGAGAAGCCTGGCTGCTTCACAGCATTCCCCCACACGCATCACACCTGGAAAGCATGGCCAGGGTCCTGGGGCCAGGGCCCTCAAAAACAGGAGCCAGGTTACAAGTGGCATAGCCCCTTCTCAGCCTTCCCCTCAGGAACAGAAAATGCCTGCGTACCAACGGGGCCCCAGCTCACTTTTCAGCTCAAGGTGATTTTTCTAAAGAAAAGAGGGAAGGGAAATTGCACTTGGAAGCACTTGCTCAATCTGCCAGGGAGTTAGTTAACAAAGAACCTGAATTTGCTCCTTTGTGGTAATCCTTGGACACCACACAATGCTTTCACAAGCTATCTATCCGCACAAAAGCTCAATGGAAAAAACTTGTACTATTATCCCCTTGCCCAGCATCAATATCCATCAAGCTCCCCAATACCCCTACACAAGGAAATCGCTTAGCCTCAGGCCTGCTCTGCTCACTGTAATGTGGGAAGAACAAGGCTGACCTCTTCCTATCGCCTAAGACCCCTCTCTCAACAAAAGCTTCTGGGATTCCAGGTAATATTCTATTCTTCAAGTATCTGATAATTCTCCAATATTTCTAAAATGAAACACCTGTTCATCAAATTATTAAAATGGCAGTGTATGCTATTTTTAATATACTTAATTCAATTCGCAAATCTGATAAGCAGTTATTGAGTGTTCCTGGTTTGTCAAAGCTGGTGTCACTTTACTTAGATCTGAACTCCCAGCATCTATGCTAAGATAAGAGATTAGGTCCCGAGCAATGGACACTGGTTTCCAGATGCGTCTGCAATGTGGGAGCTCTTGCAGAAACTTCAGTGGCCAAGCCCCATACTGGGCTCAACGTCCCACAGTTCTGAAAGCTCCATGGGTGGTGGGAAAGCCAGGCTGAAAACACTCCAGAGCCATTATGGTTAAGGACATGGCTTCCCAGGGAAACTTCAAGGTCAGCCTAGGGTGACCTGAAGTATAGGTTCTACTCTGCCGTGTTGTTTTAAATGCTGAACCTCAGTTTGGTTTCGTGTAAAACTGGGAAAGTCAGACATCCACTGTGTGATACAATACACAGGGATCGCATCCATCTGGAAGATGGTACGTGTTTAGTCAACCGAACAGCCATCTCAGGTGCAACACTCTGCAGGCTAACAAAACACTTTTACAGGCATAAGTCTAACTTCATCCTCAGCAAAACATGCATATAATGTAAGAGGAAACCTCAAAAGGTTTTCAGAAATTTTGGTGCAAAACATTTTAATTTACACAAAGATCTTTCATTATATGCTTTTCCATGAACTTTTTGGAGAACACTCGCATGCACAAATTTCAGATTTTTTTTCTATACCAAATAACAACTTTTTAATGTATTGATTTATTTTACAGGTAGACACACAGGTAGTAGAAACAGGGATAGACATCTTCCATGCATTGCTTTGCTCCCTAAATGCCTGCAATAGCTGGGTCTAGACTAGGTTGCAGCTTGAAGTCTGAAACTCAATCTGGGATTCCAGCATGAGTGGCAGGGACCCAAGCATTAAAACTATCACCTGCCTGCGTCCCAGGATGTGCAGGAGCAGGGAACCAAACTTGGAAGCGAAGCTGGGATTCAAACTCGGGCACTCCAATATGGGATGCAGCGTTCCCAACGGACTTCTGAATCATTGCACCCAATACCTGCCTCCACAGGAATTTTAAGAAGTATTCTCACATGATCATTTCCTCTTGATAAATGAAGAGACTGGCTCAAAGAACTTTCTAACTTCACAAACAACAGAAGAGGAGAACTTGACACTCAGTTCTCCTGGTAACCTGCAATGTGGCCTTATCACTCTGGTCTGAGAATTAACTACTCTGCCTTAATGGGAAGGTGGCCAATGGGAAAGTGAAGCCATGGCTCAGAGCAGTGGTTCTTTTTGTTTTTTTAAGATTTACTTATTTTTATTGCAAAGTCAGATATACAGAGAGGAGGAGAGACAGACAGAAAGATCTTCCGTCCAATGACTCACTCCCCAAGTGACCGCAACGGCCGGTGCTGCGCCGATCCAAAGCCGGGAACCAGGAACCTCTTCTGGGTCTCCCACGCAGGTACAGGGTCCCAAAGCTTTGGACCGTCCTCAACTGCTTTCCCAGGCCACAAGCAGGGAGCTGGATGGGAAGTGGAGCTGCCGGGATTAGAACTGGTGCCCATAAGGGATCCCGGTGTGTTCAAGGCGAGGACTTCAGCCGCTAGGCCACGTCGCCAGGTCCCAGAGCAGTGGTTCTTCAAGCACATCAATAACACCTGACGGGTGGTTAAAACATGGGTCACTGGGCCCCTTCCGCAGAGTTTCTGAATTGGAACTTGGTGGGTCCAGAGCAATGTTACTGTATTGGGAGTGAGCTCCCTAGGGATACTGAAGCTGCAGGGGTGGGCTCACTTTTAGGGGCAGGAGGGGAAGCTGCCATCTCACACTCTGCCCAGACTATCTCTATGTGACAGAACCACCACACTCTGCAATGGTGCTGCCCGCTAGCTTAGGCCATCTCTCAGTGTTCAGTCTCTTCTTTTAGGGTCTGAGCCTGGAAACCCATTGGGAGAACAAAGACACTCAGTGCTGCATGGTCAATTCATCTGCCGCCCCTCCAGAGAGCTACAGAATTCCTGGCAAGATCCCTACGGGGAGCAGCCCAGCCTGATTCCGGTCCAAAGGCAAATGTGCTAATAGGGCAGTAACAGCCCCCATCTGCAATGGATGCCATTTCCAGACTAATTGGTGGACAAGAGCCTAGATGTTTAGTACTTCAACTTCTATTCACCTGGCACGTCCTCAACCACTCTTTGAACATCCCTCACAGGAACCATCTTGGGGCAAGAGTCATGTACAAGCATGGCCAGGTCTTTCTGTTCTTGGTCATTTTAGACATGGAACCTACAGCTTGCTTTCCAGAGGGTCTAGAGCAGTTTCCCAGGAGTGGTCTTGGAGAGGGACTAGAAGTTAAATGGTGTTCTTCCTGCTTCCTTCAAGTGCAGAGATGATGGCCACACATAGGCCTCCTGGACAACCTGTCCCTGCATTGAAAGCCTCAGGCCAGCCGCCCTAGGAAAGGCAATGAACCGGGTAAGAGCTCAAATCCAGTCCATCTCCCTCCTTGGGTATGCTTTGTTCACAAATGTGCCCAGGGAGACTTTGAGCCACAGCCTTGGAACTCCCATTTAAGATGCCCTGGCAGGCCTGATACAGGCTGGGAGGAGCGAGAGCTGACCTTTCATTGTGGTTCTGTCCACTGAGGCCCCGTTAACATACAGCAGGCATTCCATACGTGCACTTCCCCCAAATGGTACTCTGTGTGAAAACTTCAAATCTATGCAAGAGGAGAATTACAAGTGTGTTTTCAGCATGTTGATGGGAAATGGAATTCAGAGAGAAGCTGGTGGGGTAGAAGTTTAGCCTAGCATTTAAGATGCCAGTGAAGAGTCATGTGTCCCACACAGGGTGTGTGGGCTCCCTAATCATCTCTGGCTCCTAAGTGCAGTTTCTTGGAATTCAGACCCTGGGAGGTAACAGTAATTGGGTTCCTGCCAACCACATGGGAGAACTGGAATGAGGTTCTGGCCCTTGGCTTTGGCTCTTGCTCAACCTGCCCAACCTTTGGTTCCTATTGTGGACCTTTGGGAAGTGAACCGGGAGATGGGAGGTCTTTGTCTCTATTTCCCTCTGCCTTCCAAATGAATGACAGGCTTTTAAAAGGTAAGTTTATTATAGTGCAAAAAACTTTTGAAATTGTGCATCTGAGGGGCCTTCAAATAAAAAGTTCAGATCACGCATATTCTGAAAAAAATTGCATGATTTCAAAATGTCTCCACACCAAGATAAATTTATGCTTTAATTCCACTCTTCCACAAACTCTTTGCAGTAACCATGTGTAGTGCGGATTATGCCAGCATACATATGTATATATAAGGATATGACAGAGCCCACAACCATTCATTTACAGTAAAAGTCACTAATATTTACCCAAATATGCTATGTGCATACACTTCTTTTCACTCAATTATTTTAAGTCAAAGGAAAATATGTATTTTCTAGAAGAACATGACCCATACCTACAAAATTCAAGAGCTACTTCAGCTAACACAGAGCCCACAGTCAAATTCCCTTTGTTGTCCTCAAAATAACCTTTATAATAGTCTGTTAAACTGTTAACATTTTAGACCATACACCCAATCATGGACCAGGCTTTGAACTGGTGTCCGAATCTCTCTTAAGTTTCCCTGAGAGCAGCTTGACAAACATTTGATGAATGCATGGATGGATGAGGATAGGACCCGCCGAGCATGACGGGTTCCCCCAAGTCCAAGGGAGGAGCCAGTGGGCCCCCAGTTTGGATTTCATTTGACCTCTCCTACAACAACTTCCACTGGCACCCCCACGTGAGGTGAGTTACCCTTGACAGTCCTTTTTTTTTTTTTCCATCCTCCTCATGGAAGATGGACACCACACTTGATACTCTCAACCTCTGTGAATTTCCAGTATCCTCCAGACCTGACTATTCCTTGTCAAGGCACAGGGCTTTCTCTACAGCTCATGGCTCACACCTTCTTCTTCTTCTTTTAAAAAATAAGTACAAACAGAGAAGGGCCAGATGTGTGGCCCACTGGGAGGAAACCTTCAAGGCCCACCTTGTAAATTGCCCATGGGGCACAGCCACTGGTTGCTTGAAGGAGGTCATTTCAGAGGTCACTGGGAGGGGGCGGGGGCTGTGTGTCCCTGGCAGCCTACAGAAGTCTGTTTGCTCTGTAAAAAAGCCAACTGCAGCTATTATGATTCCATTAATGGCATTGAGCCGTGGGATGCTCAAAAACACAGGAAAACTGTGCTCTGAGAGAGGGCAGGAGGAAGAACCCAGGAGAGACATTAAAAGGCAATAGGTTTGAGAGAGCGTTCTTAAGAGGGGGGAGGGAGATGAATGGAATGAGAACTGGGAGGTGAAAACAAGCCAGGGAAGGGGTGGGGACAGGAGGCAGTTAGACTGCAGGGGTTCATAGGGCCTGGTGTGACTCAGAGCGGGGAAGGCACCCATATCCTGGATAAGGCAAAGAAAACAGCAAGGTAAGGTATGCCCGGGTCCAAGAGCAAGGTCAGGAAATCAGAAAACCTACCCCTGATGGAATAGGGAAAGGCCCTGGAGTTGAATGTGAAAACAGGAGCCCCTTGTCCTGCCCCCCTTCTGTCTTCTGCAAAGTCTTGCCCGTGGGTTTTGCCCAGTGGCCCTTCTCTGGGGCCACCTTCCTGCCCGCCCTTCCTCAGTTAGAGCTCTCTACTTGTTGTTACCCTCACAATGGACCCTCTTGGTGGCTCTCTGGGATGGCGCACATTGGGAAGCCACTCCTTCACATCCCACCTCCGCCCCCTCCCAGCATCACTGGAGTCAGGCTTTGGTTACCACCTCCACTGTGGACACTGACCATCTAATTTCCCAGACCCTTAGGGACTTTCAATGCAGCCCCCTCTGACCTGCCAGCAGGAATGATGACCTCACATTTGTCCTGCTTATCACTGGAAATAACCATTAGAGACTATGGGCAGACGCTCACACCTGCTGCCCACTAGGATGGCAGATCGGGTCTCTGCAGGGGGCTGGGGATGTAAATCTCCCTGTCTGTCTTTCTCATCACTGCCTCATATTAGCCCCATAGTCATACCACTGAACCAAGGCATGTACAGAACTAAGGCAGAGAGAGGTCGAGTGTGCTCTAGTCAGCAAGTGGCTGGGCCAGGGCCGACCGGATGTTGCCAAGCTGCAGGACACTTTGCTGTGACCCTACGGCATGTGCTCAGGCTCAGGCTGGTACCATCTGACCATGTTCTCTGCTCAAACATCGGTTTGTGAGGACATCAGGGACAGAACCTGGGACCTCGAGGCTTGCTTGCAGGCCCATCGTTCCTCCTCTAGCATGCCAGGCTCGTGACCATCCCTTCCCCCAGAGGTTCAGAGGTCTGTGCGTTTCTCCAACCCGACCGCTGCAGCTCTGGCTCTTCCTCTAACCCTTGCCCCTGGGCCAGCCTGGCTGGCGTGCACACAGCCATGCAGACACGTGTGTGTGCCCGGGCTCCCCGCCCCGCAGTTGCCAGCCCCTGCCCTTGCCTCCTCTCCGAGGCGAGCCAACAGCCCGCGCAGCCAGCAGCAAGCCGGGCCCCAGCCCTGCTGTAAAGTATTAACTCATACTGAACACAGTTTGTCTCCGAGGACCCTCTTGGCCCCTTCGTCATCCTGTGCTGACATTTTAATCGTGCTTTTGTGGGAGCTGGCTGGCAGTTTGTCATCAGGAATGGCGCGGCGAGGGGCCAGAGCGGGTTGCTGGCTGTGGCTGCTGCTGAGGGAAGCAGCCCATTCTGACAGACTGAGCAATAATCTGAACTTACTGCGCCGAGCCTGTGGGACACCAGCCGGGCCGCTTTATCTTCTTCATTAAAGTGCGCTCAAAAAAAAAATCCATTTTCCTTTAAAGTCTCAGGAACAGATGGAGTAAAATTAATTGCGCCATTAAGTCCCGATAGACAATACCAGAGTGGTTTTCTTTCAACTGTGCATGTGTGTTACAAAGTGCTCTTCGTAAAAGGCAATTACTGCAACATTTGCCATAAAATAAAGGTTGCTTTAATGGGCAATAAACACAGGCTTCAAATTTTGTATGAAATGGGTCTCCAAAGGGCGCTGTTAGAGGCAGCTCAAAGGCACGACTGACTGTAGCGTTTCTGCTTGGGCTCCAGCTCAGCCAGTTCCGAGAACAATGATTCCCCACCCTTGGATAGGTTCTGATAGAATTAGGCATGTGATGTGCGTTCACTGCATGGGTCTCTCTAGCCAGATTTTTCTGGTCAGCAAACAGCAGGCAGGGGAGAGAAAGTGAGTGAGTGAGCGAGCCAGCCAGCCAGCGCGAGAGGCAAGCAATGGTCAAGAGGCAAGTTCACTGGGTGTCGTTGGGGTGGGGCCGGCTGCCTGGGAAGAATGAGGCCGGGTTTGTGGCAGAGGGCCTGGAAGTACAATTCATTCAACGTCCCTCTCGGGGCTCTGCCCAGGGTTTCTCGCTGCAACCTGGTAGTAGGGCTCAGGGAGAAATCTATATTTATGTCTGTTTAGAGCCATTTAAGACGGAGATTTGGTAAAAAGAGAAAAGAGGCTGTGCTTTACAACCGAGACGGAAATGATGACGGTCTTGGTCTGGCAGGAGATGGATGCCTGGACCCTCCAGTCAGAGCCTGGCTCTGTGCTCCTGGAGGACAGCGCCCCATGCTGCATAAAGTGAATATGGGAAGCACAGAGCCGGGCAGACCCCCGACTGCCCAAGTGCACAAAGCTGACCCCTGCCCTACCCATTCCCAATCCAAGCTGCAGATGTGGCTGGAGGGGGCAGGAGTGCTAAGGAAATGCATTTCAGCTCACTATATTTCTCCATCTCAGTAATTACAAAGTTAGCATGACATAGAAATGATCCATTAATTGAAATATGGACTACACCAACTCCAATATTTATGGTATAAATCCATATTTCATTAAACAAACCCAATAAACAAATATATCAAAGAGAACATGAGAGCATTTTTATTTAAGCACAAGATTAGCAGTTCAAGGGCCATTTTGTGTACCAAACCTGAGTACAGACCCGTGGCTTAAAGAAAAATAAAAGCTTTAACAGATTCGCAATTAGGTGGCCCTGATCAATAGAGAAGCTGATGGTAAAGAAAATCAACTTCAAGTAAACCCGAGGTCAGCTCACAGACCTGGGGGCACCACCTGCCACCAGCTGCCATGACCCAAGAGACATCAGCTTTCTTGCAGACAGCTGAGAAAGGCGGTCAGGACATGTGTTCGGATGCCAGGGTATACCCTGTGCTGGTCAGAGCAGGGCAGGCTTGTTTTAAGTGGAGGAGATGGTTTTCAGTAGACAAGACACACTGTTACTCGAGCTCTGTTGACATCAGGGAATGCATGTGCCAAAGCAGCACGTGCAGAGGGCAGCACCTAACTCATGTCACACATGACCTGGCAGGGAAACCTCAGCAGGCTCTCCTGGAATCCTCAAACAGTCACTGCCCCCAGCACCTGCTGCCCCTCCTCTACCCAGCCGCCCAACAAGGAGCCTGGGGACTCTACCCAGTGACTGTCTTGTCCTTGGTATCTGCTGCCCCATCCTGAGCATCCATGTCCTGACCTCCATGTCACCCCTGTTGCATTTTTAAGAGAAAATATTGGACCTGGCGTGATGGCCTAGCGGCTGAAGTCCTCATCTTGAATGCCGGGATCCCATAGGGACACTACTTTGTGTCCTGGTGGTCCTGTTTCCCATCCAGCTCCCTGCTTGTGGCCTGGGAAGGCAGCAGAGGATGGCCTAAAGCCTGGGACTTTGCACCCGTGTGGGAGACTCAGAAGAGGCTCCGGGCTCCTGGCTTCTGATTGGCTCAGCTCTGGCTGTTGCGGCCATTTGGGGAGTGAATCATCAGATGGAAGATCTTCTTCTTTGTCTCTTGTCCTCTCTGTATATCTGATTTTCCAATAAATACATAAATAAATAAAATATTAACTTATTTATTGGAAAGTCAAAGTTATGGGAGTGGGGGTAGGGAGAGTGAGTAATGCAGCGTGCAGTTTTCTTAAATCTTTCATCTGCTGATTCACTCTCAAGATGGCAGCCAATAGCTAGCGCTGGGCCAGGCCATAAACCAGGGGTCAGGAGCTTCTCCCAGGTCTCCTATGTGTATGCAGAGGCCCAAACACTTAGGCCATCCTCTGCTGTCTTTCCCAAGCCATGAGCGAGGAGCTAAGCTGGAAGTGGAGCGACCAGGACGCGAAACGCTCCCATGTGGGATGCTGGAGTTGTAGCTGGTGGGTTTACCCACAATGTCGGCCCCTCCCATGGAGGCCTTAATTTAGCTTCAATGTCAGATCCACATGTGACTGAATCCTGTCTCCCGGCTCCACCCCAGACTCCTCTGTGACCCCTCAAAATTTCTGACTTTTGATACATTATTTTTTGCCCAGGAAAGTTCTAGATGTTTTTTTGGTTGGTTGTGGTGTATTGGTGTGTGTGTGTGTGTGTGAGAGAGAGAGATAGAGAGAACTATTAATAGCATAATTTCTGAGTCTTAAAGCCCTCCAATTCTGATGATCAACCACAATCCTAGTGAAAAGTCACACTCCTTCATTCCTTCCTTTCCTTCAAAACTCCTGCTGCGCTCAGCAAACCCAAGTGTCCTGAAGCTTCACGCCCAGGAGTTTGTGGAAGAGCTTAAGACTCACTGACTTTGGGAGCGCCTCTTTAAGGCAAAGAAAACAAAATACCAAATTATTATGCAAAGTTACTTTAAATATATTTTTATAGATTTAGCAGCAGCAAAGAGCAAGCAAACATGGCATGGGGACATGGGCCCTGCCTCGCTCGGGAAGGGTCCTGCAGCTCAGGCTTGGAGAGCTTGGTCAGCCCGACTCCAGCACAGAAGCCAGTTGCTGGTGCTATGGTCTCCAACCATGCTCCTGGCTCCTTTCCTGCACACCGTCCCACCAACCTCCAATGCCTGGCTTGGCCGATGCCTGGCTTGAGCGTTAGCCACAATCATCACCTGCAGTTAGAGCAGCAGGTGACCTTTCCCACATCCTTGGCTGTGCGTGTGTGCTTCCACCAGCCAGGACAAGGGAAGGCAAAGAGTGCCCAGGCCAATGTCCACAGGACTTGAGAATCCAGGCCTAATACCACCTCCAAGAAGCTTCTTTCAAGGAATAGAGGCAAGCGTTTGCATCCTTTTATTGACAGTTTTCATCCCCTTGCCTTTATCACATAACACAGAACTGTATGGTCATTTCCTCCACTGAACACACAGCAGGTGTTCAATATGTATCTATCTATGGGATAAGTGAGCAAATCTTGGCTCAAAGCAGCCCTTTCCCATTGGCATGCATGATCTCTGCTAAGGCCGCACTCAGCTGGGAATGGGATGGGGAGGACAGGACCCAGGGCTGGTCTGAGATGGCAAATTCTGACTTTGCTCTCTCTAAAGTAAGACAATTACCAGATGAGAGCAAAATACAACCAACCATCAGCAGGCCTGGCATAAGGAGCTTGAGCTTAGTAATGTCTGAAGACAGGTGGGTAAGTCTCAATATAGGCATTAAATCTGAGAAATTCAACACGTGGACTGCAGGAGCCTGTATGTGATATAGCAGTTAAGAAGACACCATTTAGGATGCTCATGTCCCATTCAGAAGTCAGTGCCTGGCTCTAGTCCTACAATTCTGTTTCCAGATTCCTGCAAACGTACACCCTGCAAGGTAGCAGATGATGGTTCAAATGCTTGGGCTCCTAATATCCATGTAGGAGACTGAGATGGAGTTCTGGGGCCCTGGTTTTAGTCTGTTCCAATTCTGGTTAGTATAGGCATTTGAGGAGTGAACCAGAAGATGAAAGATCTTCATGTCTCTCTTTTAAATAAAATGAAAAAATATATAATCAATGTACATATTTATATAAATATGGAAGTATATAGTTATCCACTTAAATTATATATACATTATATACATATGTAGATAGATACATTTCAGTGCTCCCGAGATTTTTTTTTCTCCTGTGGTGTGACCCAGGCCTATCAATATTTTTATAAGCTCTTCAGATGATTCTAGAGTTGAAAGCCAGTGACTTAATCAATTCCATACTACTTTAAAACCACCACTCCAGATATCTCTGTTCAGAATTAGACACGGTTACAGCCACGCATGTCTACAACCATGACTGTACATGGCCTATCATACATCATTGGCTCCTGATGAATGAGCACCCACATGGAATGTTGGCCTAGAAGGACATGTCGGTGTGGCACGTTTCTGCCTTCTCATCGGTTTAGTCAACACACAGACGTGAGACTTAGCCCTTGTCCTCTAAGAGATTATGATATGCCACGTCCAATCACAGTTATCAGTGGACAGTAAAAAGTGTTCACGAAGCTGTGGCTGAGTGTCCTAGGAGTGCCGGGGATGACTGTGGAGCAATGGCCTTCTACATCTAAGTGTTCTGTAAATCCCAAGGTCTTTAACACATGAAGGGACTAGTTCACCCCAATAGCCGTAGACAAGAAGTAAGTCTCAAGTCAGGTGAGATATTCACTCATTCCCTCTGTTCACTGTGATAAATACAAGGCAATACACAAAGGCAGGAAGACAGAAATGGCTGGCTTAATGCGACATGGCATGAAAGACCCTCGGATTCCTTAGGTGCAGACAGATTTCTGTGCCACTGTGACCAGTGTGGTCAAGCCAAAGTCCAGGGTCTAGGGGTGTGTAGGATGACTGGAAAGCAGCAACCACAGAGATGTCCTAGGACACAGGAGGTAATGTGCTCAACGTCAGGGGCAAGTCAATCTGTTGGCTGCAGCAGGAGGGTGGGAACAGCTTGGAAGGGAAGCTGGTGAGCGGAGGAGGGCTCAGGCTTTGCCTTCCCACTGGACAAAATCCCTGGTCACTGGCAGAGATATAACCTGCAGGGCCTTGTCCTGTGCCATGTGCAGATAGGGTTTAATGAATGTGGTGATAATAATGATGACAATTATTCAAATTCTCTCCTATCTTAATGCCACGGGGAGATCAGTGTTACCTTTATCCTCTGCCTAAATCTGAGAGGTGACCCTCCTTCCTAAGGTGGTTCTGCCATGTCTTCTGAACGCCTGGCACAGGGGTTTCTCTGTCTTTACATCACGCTGATCAGCATGTGTTCAGCAGCGTGCTAGTCACTCAGGAGGGTACGGAAAGGAGGTTTGGGGGAGACCCCTGAGCCTTGGCTAATGCAGTCTGTAGTTGCTGTATACACAAGCATCATCTCTTCAGAAAGAAATTTAAAGCGAGTTAAAATACAAAGGTATATGCAATAAAGTTATATTAAAGTGAAAAGAGAAAAATCTGGGGCCGGTGGCATGGCCTAGCGGCTAAAGTCCTCGCCTTGAAAGCCCCGGGATTCCATATGGGCGCCAGTTCTAATCCTGGCAGCTCCACTTCCCATCCAGCTCCCTGCTTGTGGCCTGGGAAAGCAGTTGAGGACGGCCCAATGCATTGGGACCCTGCATCCACGTGGCAGACCCGGAAGAGGTTCCAGGTTCCCGGCATCAGATCAGCGCAGCACCGGCCGTTGTGCTCACTTGGGGAGTGAATCATCGGATGGAAGATCTTCCTCTCTGTCTCTCCTCCTCTCTGTATATCTGACTTTGTAATAAAAATAAAATAAATCTTTAAAAAAAATGAAAGAAAAGAGAAAAATCAAATACCTGATTAAGGAATAGAAAGCAAATACATGTATTTATTTGTGCATTATATTTATATTTTATAAATATAAAAAATATATTTCTATATTTACATTTATTTCTATATTTATATGAGTACATAAATTATATATGCATAAAATGAAGAGGGTTCCTAAAGTCAACATGAAGGAGCACTGAACTTCTCTCTGGAGTTTTAGGCAGATAGGGCAAAAGGCAAATAACATCCACATAATTTATGCTTCCCATTAGAAAAAAAGTCACACAGTACTTCCAGGAAGATCAATACATTCTGAGCACTATACGATGTTTTCCATAAATGGTTTATATCTTCTGGAATGAAAGACTCAACAGCACATGCAAGTTATCATCAGACTGATTTCTTAAAACAATTATCAATAAACCCAAGGTATAAACATGAAAGTATGCTCTATCAAAGGTAATTCTATGGAAGAAGACAAGCTAATGTCATTCAAATATATCCTTGCTTGGGTCTGACTTGGTGAAGGGAAGAACAAGAGTTATACAAGGTCAGGAGGCCCATCCCTCAGGTGCTCTTCAGGAAACTCAGTTTTCTTCTTCAGTTTAGGGAAGAGCTGTACAAAAATCAGCCGAACAGAAATAGCAGGAAACATGCTGAGGAGTGACTCTGCCCATTTACACGTGACATGTTGAGACTCAAGTGCACAATCATGGTGCTAAAAATGCCACCTGTTGCACAATGCAGGAGGCATGACTCAGCTGTAGAGCTACAGTATTCCTGAAACGTGGCTGCTAGTGGGGCACTGGAGAAGTGATGTTCAAACTTTCTATAATGCTAACTCATTTGCATTTAAATTGCCATCTGTGGCTAGTGGCTATGGCATGGCACCCAACAACCTCAAAGACTGGCAGTGGAGTCATTCTTGGCTTCAGCTTTTCCTAAAAGGCACTACTGGCAACCTAGTTGTAGCTAAACCCTTCAGATATGTTCTGGAGGGCTTCTCTGGGTCAGCCAGCATCCAGGGACTTCTTGCAGGCACTTGCATAAACTAGTCTGCTAAGTGAAGCTACTCAGTATTGGCCAAACACATTTTGGAGAATGCTTTCCAAACCTAACAGTTGTGGGCCACACTAGCACTGGGTAACCATGAGGATCAAATGCTTGTCAAAGCCATTCCTAATTCCTTCATAATCCATGGTCATAAAACACAGTTAAGCACACAAGCAACCACTCTCCTGCTAATTGCCATGGCAGGAGGGCACACAGAGAGTTCATCGAAATGTGGTAATTAACTCCCACCTTTAATGGTCTAGGATAAAACACATCTCTGTTTTCAACACGTGATTAAGATCTGACATGTCTGGATACCATTTTGTGCTATCCCTAACTCTTTGCCACGGCCATAAAATCCAGCCCTCACAGAAGTACTGGTGGCTGACGACTTTGGTTCAGTTTGGCTCATAGTAGACTTCAGTCCACAAAGAAAAAGGGCCTTGAAAGAGGTATGAAAGCTGCCATTATTCCTGATTCATTTTTTCCATAAGTTGAAAGAATATAAGATGCTTAGAAACTTGAGTTCAATTTGTTATGATACATCACAGCTGATCTCAGTGGGGGCGGGATTGCAAGCCCTTCTCCAGTCTTCTAGAAGATAACAAATGTGACTTTGGATGATCAAAGAACATTCTGGGCAAGAGTCAACAAAGGGATTATGGAAAAGAGGTGCAGGGATCTGACCAGAGGGTGTCTTGGTTCTAAGGAAGTCTGGGAAGCAGCGGGAATGTGGCATGCCTGACGGGTGACCATGGGGCTGGCAGCAGAGCAATGAGTACCGGCTGAACATGACACCCTGTTCAGTGAGAAGGTGTTGCTGGAGGAACAACCCAAGCAGAGTGAGTGCCAGGTTCAGGCAGTGTGACCAGGTGAACGTTCAGAAACAGAGGCCACTTGCAAATGGTTGAAAAGGCATGGGTGTGTGTGTACGTGTGTGTGTGTGTGTGTGTGTGTGTGTGTGTAACACGTCAAAAAGGAGCTCACACAGAAGCTGAGAATGAGTATTTCGTGAGAAACCACATGGAAAGGAAGGCACCTGGATCTCTCTGGGCCAAAGCCAGCTGGGGAGCTCATTTTGAGCACACCTTGAAGAACTATGCTCAAAGAGGCCTGTCCACCAGCGTTACAGGACAGCTGGCAAACCTTGGAACATGTCTGTTGTATGTGTGCTGTGCACAATTTGTAGTAGGCCTTTTTCCTTAATTTTGTTCCCATCCAGTTCTGACAGTCGTGAGTGTAAACACAACCACAGCTCAGCATGTCATGTCTGGGTTTTTCACCCTACTAGCCTACATGGGGAGCATTTCCTTACCCACGTATCACCTCTTTACCACCAAAAACATCCGGTGGAAAGTGGAAAGCACAGTCCAAAAGGTCAAAGGGCTTGCAATTTTGAAGAAAGACAGGTTGTACTTTGGCCTACCCTTGGGCTGACTCCAGAGAAGCCCAAACTTTCGGAGAGAAAGTTGCAGGGAATCATTTGGGAAGAACTGGGCTCCATACTCCAAACTTGCTTTATATTTTTGAAAACACCAACTGATAGAGAAGAGGGAGAAAGAGGAGAAGCTCGAATGAGGTCAGTTTGAGTCAGTAACCCTGGACTTGAAAAGTCCTGAGGCTGTACAGGCAGTGGTACATGTGGCAGGAGCCCTAGTGCGGGCAAGGACACCCAGCCCGGGGCTGTGCTGCAGGGCAGGGGAGAGAGAGGTCTCTGTGCATTGGCTCTGCCCTGTCTCTGCTCCACTCCCTCGGCAGCAGACCCCTCTTCCTCCACCACCTGTTTTCTGACCCTCAGCTAGCATTTCCAGGACACTGTTTGGTTACTGGGTTGGTCTTCTGGTCAAGCCTCTATTCTACAGCCACCCTCCAGGCAGCCCTAAATGTCTTAGCTTCCCTCCTTGCCCATTCAGGTGGTGCCAGAAGGGACCAGTAACAAAAAGCAAAACAAAGACAAAACAAAGAAGCCATGAAGCCAGGGCCAGCCAGCAAGGAGGAGGAGAAGAGGAGCCCAGAGGAGTTCTTTTCCCTAAAGGAAAATTAAGAGACAGATGCACTATCAACCAGCTCCCAGAACTGCTGCCTGGGGCCTCAGTGAAAGCAATGCAAAGGGTGAGAGAGCCTAATGAAATCACCAATTCAAACAACACAATGACCTCAGGGCCTGGAGGGTCAGGGGTGCGTGGCAATTCACTGCCAAGTGCTAGAGCCCTGCCAGCCTGGAGAGAAGGATCCTAACTACCTCGTTCTCTACCACACCTCACATGGCATGAATGGAGTGACTGAGCTGTGACCCGCTGGCAGACTTTCACAAGATGTGCTCTTAAGGCATGGGACTCCTTGAAGAGGTAGGTCTGTGTGTGGACACATGCCAAGTTCAAGGTTTTCTCACGCTACTGCAGGAGCTGTGCGCTCAGGGTCCTCCACCATGGATATTACTGTGTTTTTAGCTTCATCTTGACTAAATCTCAACATTACGCAAACCTATGAAATACAGAATCCCATGTGTCAGAAATTCCACCTAAATGCAATTTTTCACAAGTGTGTTTCTTTTGGACACTGAACTCCACCAGCACAAGCCAGGAAGTAGAGAAGGGAACACAAAAAATGTTCCAAGAGTGGGCCATGGGCCGTGCCTCGCTCCCCCTTGGGGTGCTCCCAGCCTCGAGGAAAAGTTCCCCGGAAACTGAGTGGGCTGGGAAGTGGAGTGTCCTGTGCTCCTGCGGAGCAGCCTGGAAAGGCCGGTGGGTTTGGCTCAGTACCCTCAGCGGCAGTGCCGTGCAGAGAACTCCACACCTGCCTCCAGTCCTGCAGCTGAACCCACGGTCTCAGGCAGACTCCAGGAAGCTGTCCCCTTAGCAACTGAGTCAGGAAAAGAGGAGAAGAGAAAAATAGGAGTATTTTTGAAATGGTGATACAGGCAAATTTCCCCTTCTACTTGTGAAGGGTCAGGTCCTATCTAACTTCCCCTACGGCTGCTGCTCGAACACTAATTATGACTTAAGGGTCTACTGGCAGCCAGAAGACAATCATCTTTTAGAAAACAAAATGCCAAGGTTACACAACATGTTTGTTCCCCCCCCGCCCTCCCTCCACCCCTCCAAATCTTGACCAGTACTACTTCTAATTATTTTAGAGAGAAGATGGAAGAAAGGAAATCAAAAGACCTGGTTCAGAACACAGTTCTTTCTTCTTCCTCCTGGAGTGAGCTTGTCTCCTGTGAGATAATAAGCATGAAGTGGATGGCAGGCCACATGCACTCCCCATACAATGGACCGGCACAAAAAGGACGCAGCTAGCACACAGGAGGCTGGCAACCTGCTGTCAACAAAGGGTTAAAGCCCACAGCAGCCTCCAGCATCCCGTCTGCCTTTCCATGCGAAATACAAAGCTCAGTGGGACAGGAGGGAACTCCCACCGGGTCCCTATTAAAACAGATCAAGTCACACATGTCGATATCCCCATTCCATAGATGCTATAATTTGTTTGACAGGAGTGTATCCTGCTGATCCAAGGCAGGGCAAGGGGTAAAAAAAAAAAAAGTGTTGGAGAGGGAGACCCAGAGAGAGCCTGGGGTTGTCTGCATGTGGTGTTGATGAGAAATTCAGCAAGGCTTTGAGAGCAGGGTGTGCCCGAGTAGCACGCCGCCCTTAGACACATACATATGGTGTGTACGCACACACACGCGCAGCGCATTGTTCTGATCTGACTGTGAGATGTGAAAAAAAGGTACAATAAAGCTATTCCCTCTCCCAGTGGAGAACAGGATGAAAACCAGCTCTCCCTCCAGTAATCCTGATAAATGCAGTGCCAATGTTCTAACAAAACGCGGGCTGCCGGGAGAGAGCCTTTCTTTTCCTCTGTTCTTCTTTTGCGTTTTCCTTTTTTAATCTCCTTTCGCCCTCCCTCTCCCTGTCTTTCCTTCTCTCTCCCTGCCTCCATCTCTTGCCAAAGGCATTAGAAAGAGATAAGAACCACTTTATGGAGCAAGGAGCTGTGGCGGTAGGGGTGTTCCCCACTGGCCCTGCTTTTGCTGGGGAAGCAGGTTTGAACAAGGTCCCCGGCAAAAGTGAGTTTAGTGGCTGCTGTTTCATTCTTTTTGTTATTTTTTTTTTACAGGTCTGAACAAAAAGAGAGACTTATTTATTGTGTGAAAGTTAGACACACACACACACAACGGAAAGAGATTTTGAGGGAGGGAGAGAGAGATGGTGAGAGTGAGGGAAAGAACACTTTCATCCATTGGTTCACTCCCCAGATGGCTGTAACTGCCAGGGCTAGGCCAGGCTGAATGCAGGAGCCAGGAGTCTCATCTGTGTCTCCCATGTGCATGGCAGGGCCCAAACAGTTGGATGAGCATCTGCTGCTTTTCCCAGGCCACCAGCAGGAAGCTGGATCAGAAGCAGAGCAGCTGGGACACCAAGTGGCTCCTAGATGGTGGCTTTATCTGCTGCCACCAGCCATTACTTGCTAGCAAACCTTCAATATGGAGTCCTTTTTGCAATTGGTTTTTCCTCTTGGCTAAGGAGGGTCAGAGGAGAACTGAGATATGAAGGAGTGCCCAAGAGGCCAGGAGCTCCAGGAAGGCTGTTGGTGAGGGGCCAGCTCTGCTAGGGCTTTGGTTGGACTTGAAAAGCATCAAGGACTAAAGGGGTCCTTTGAGAGCAGCCAGGCCTCCTCACCTTCCAGCCCCACAGAGGTAGAGTGACCTGCCCAAGGAGGCAGCAAGCCCAGGTTGCACTTGGCCCCAGCCACTGCTAGACTTGTTTACGTCTTGTTCTCCGAACCAGTGAAGAGCTGCTGGGTCACTGTGTGAGTGTACAGTGGGAGTAGATGTGAAGAGGCTGGTTAGCCAGGAAGGAAAATATATAAACTTGCTGATCTCAAAGCCACCTTACAAAGGTCTTCATGGACCTCACTCAGATGGAGTTGTTTTGGCTTAGGTTCCTATCCCAATTTTCTAAGTCACCTGCTTTATGTAGTACCTTTCCTGGAGACCAGAAGCATGAAGACCATCATTTCTGGATTGAGTATGAATGGGTAAGTTTCTTAGAGATGAAAGGAGGATGTGGTGTAGGAAGCATAGAAAAAAACCACAAAAATCTCAGTAAGAGTACTTTTCACAACGGCCCCCAAATTTAACGGAGTTCTCAAACTCACAGATGAACGGTTTACCTTTTGTTTCCCACTCCACTGGGTTTCTCAGACCTATCCACAGATTCCTCTGGCTCATCCTAAGAAGCACATGGTCACCACGGGAGCAGATTCCTCTGCCCATCACGCATGTAGGAGTGACTAATAATGGCCCTCTAGTCCAAAGGCAGTGGGTAGTGCAGAAAAACCAGCATCTGAAAAACAGTCAGGACTTTTCCTTGAAGGCAGACATGACATTGGAAGCCACAAAAGCGTGGCCAGGAGGCAAAGGTCAAGAAAGTGTCAAAGATGTTGACTTGCAAACTGCTGAACTAACACCAGCAGCCACCTACAGTCACCGCTGTTGTTCCCACACTGCTAGTCAAGCTTTGGGTTTCTGGCAGCGCAAGGCACCCCTGACACCCAGCCCATGACTGTCAGATCCTCTCTCCTCCATCCACACCTGCTCTCAACAGACCAAGGGCCCGGTTTCTGTTAATGCAAGCTCTCTGCTGTGAACCTCTGCCACTTTGTTCTGTCAGCACTCCCCCATTCCCGCTCTGCAGCAATTCCTAATGGCCACCCTGAAATCATGCCCATGTTTCTTCAGTCTTAAAAAAAAAATAAATCCCACTGACGTTTCTTTGAGCTTGGGAAGCACATTTCCTTACTCTGAAGATACATGATTTTGAACCTGACCATGCATTCATCTGCATTTTCATGCCCACACTGGGCATCTGTGATGTGTAGGGCATGGTATCAGGGACTAGGGGCCAGAGTATGTAAAACACACATAGATCCTGCCATGACAGAGCTTAGAGGGTCAGCAGACCATCCCACCATGGAAAATGATGCAGGGCCCATGACTTTGCTGGCAGTCACACCAACCCTATCTATGACTGGAAACAAACAGCACCTTAGTCATGAGTCCGGTATAGCAGAGAGAAGTCTTTCAGCCAGGGCTGAGGGCTAGCTCCTAGGTTGTCCAGGTGGTAGTTCTGTGATGCTGAGAAGGCTCTCAGCTGGTGGTTTCCCTGCCACATGGGACTGGTGATCACATCTCCCTCTCAAGCAAAGAGTTCAGCACACACATTGCACTTGTTAATATTAATGCTTATTATTGCTAATGTTCTTTTTTTTTTTTTGCAGCGAACTCTGATGAATGGAATGGGGCATTGGAAGATGTACAGAAACCTATTTATTTATGCCCCTTTTTCCTTTTATGAGAAATCCCTTTATTAAATACCTTTCAGCAAAATTAAGACTTTGTAGGCATGCTGTCTCTTTGCCTTGTCCCCAGCCTTTAGCCTTTTAAAATTGGGAACACTGTACACCTGTTATCCTCAATTTATGCCAACATGTTGGTGTATGGAGGGCTCCTGAGTGGAACAAATGCCTTTTCTTTTTAACAGAGGAAAATCAAAATCCACAGGCCTTGTAGCATGTACTTTCTGGGAGGCTCGGCAGAAAAATATTCTTATGCCTGGAATGTCAACTGAGATAACTGTTCTCCCTGCGCTTGAGTGGGCAACAACTGAAGAGGCTGCCTCCCCAGAGGCAGCTCTCAGGACCCTGCTTCCTGGGCCCAGGACTCTGGTTCCAGGGAGGGAATTGTAACTATAATACAGCTGGTTTCTAGCAGTGAGTATGCAGGCAAAGCATGATGGGGCAGGAAGCCCATCAAGTTTGGGATCCAGAGATCAGTGTATTTATTCTCTCCTTGTGGGCCCTTTCTAACACATATATGTACATCCAGGAATGCTAGCTTATCCTCACTGCACCTCTTGTCATCTCTACCACTCATAACCTCACCCTAATCACTCACAGGGGAATTGTCCTGGGAAAACACAAAGACACGGGTGAGGTGGTCCCACGTGAACCCTGAATGCGTCTGGCCAACTGTTCTTGGTCCAGCACTCATAATTTGCATTTCCAGAGAGCCACACAGGCTGCCTGGAGAGGCCCGAGCAGATGAGCTGCAATGTCTGTGCTGTGGGTTCAGCCAGTGTCCAGTCTGGAGGGCAGGGAACAATGCTTGTGTTTCAGGGCTGGGCCTCCTGGGGTTCTGGTGCAGGCTGGCCCTACAGCCAGCCGGCTGGCTTCTGGGCCCCTGCCAGGCTGGGGCCTGCCAGGGGAAGTGAATGCACTCAGCATGACAGTGCCAGCTGGCTGGGCTTTCTCCCCAGGGGGCAGGCTGTAAGCACAGATTACCAGTGACTCTGTTCAGTTCTGTGGCTGCGCTCCCCGGGGAGAGGAGCATCATAGGGCCGGCATCAGCGCTAATAGGCCCTGAAGCGCGGGACTCAGGCTGGGGCAGGCCAGCCCGAAATGGGCGGTGCAGTGGACGGCTGACAAAGGCCCCGCCTCCGAAGCCAGCAGCTGGCTCCTCCAGCCTGTCTGGGGAAGCTTTCTCTCTGCCTGTAGGCACAGAGGCCTCGTTTCATTTCTTTCCCACCGTTTACTGTCTGCAGCGAAATGAGCCCTCACACCTCCATGGGGCCCCCATCCCACCCATCACAGCAGTCCTGGGGGTCTACTAAATGACAGAAAAGAAACTCAAACTTTCCTTTGCTTCATTTCAAGGGCCTGTGACTGGGAAGTCATGTGAGCTGCCTCATCCAAGGCGTTGTCATGGAGACAGTGGTGGTTGCATAACTGATGTTGGTACCTACTTTCATAAAAAATGTAATTTAAAATTTTATGTATATGACCAGTTCATTAGACTGGGAAATTAAATTGACAATTCCAGGTTTTCTTCTCCCTTTCCCACAGGAATTTCCAAGGAATGCTGCCATGCAGCTTGGATAAAGCTTGGGTGGAATTTCATCTGTAAAATGTCAACTGGCCTAGAAGGATGTGCGGGGGTAGCTGGCCAGTTGTCTCTCTGGCTTGAAGTTGGTTTTTCCAAAAAGCCGAGATGGGTTCTTCCTCAAGTTCACTTCCATGGTTCCCTCTATTCAGTAACCCCGCCCACCCTGCTTACCAGTGTCCTAGCCTTCCCTTGTATACAACATCCCATTTGGAGCTTGGCATTTTGTCACTTTCAGGTGCCACTTGGATGCTAACCTAAAAATCAGCAGACACACGCTCACAGGACCACAGGCAGGGTCCCAGCAGGACCAGTCTTAACACCCGGGAGGTTAACCAGTCATGGCGTCACGACTGGAACCCTCCAAGGAACCAAGATCATGTTCCGCTTCATCTCCCTTCTGTGCGGGTCCCTAGCTTTGTTCCATTCCCCTCCTGGTGGGGAGCCAGGGTTCACCCACCCCTCTCTGACCAACACCCAGGCATGTGTCTCCTCTAGCCTCAACAAAGAGCCCCCTCCTTACTGTTCTTACCAGTGTCCTTTCCTGGAATCAACACTGCCACCACACACTGACGGAGGCCAACCACCTCCCCCAGCCAGCCAGCCCTCCCCTCTGCTCTCTGGTGCCGTCTCTGAAGTCCCCAGCCCTGGAGGAGGGAGTCTTAATGAGTTCTCACTGGGGTCAAGCCGTAACAAAACACGCCTCACACAATACCCTCCTCATCTCCTTTCATAATATGTAGGCAAGCTGTCATCAGCATCTACTGTGACACTCGGAAAATCTAATATTACTTGCAAAAGAGCATTCTATATTCTCAGTGGAAATGTCGCTACAGCCTTGATTTCACTGGTTCAATCTAGAAAGAGATGATGCACTTTTAAGGCAAAGAAAAAAAATACACACGCGCACGCACACACACGTACATATATGCTTCTCCAACCTTTTTTCCTCTTGCTATTCTGGGGCTTGTCTTTAATGAGCAGCTCCAAATGACAGCTTTAATCACTGCCTCTGGCCACTGAAAGAGGCCGCTAATGATAGGAAAGAACATAGGGCCATTTGCATCAATCAGCTCCAGTCTAAATCACTTTTTATGATAATGCACCCAAGCGAAGAAGAAAGTCTCTGATGTCGCCTGCATGATGATGTACCACCAGGCTGTCTCCCTAGCTCAGACCTCCACATAAATCTCTTAAAGAGACATGCACCCCACCCTGCTCTGCCCGCCCAGCACTGCCCTCATTTTCTACACCATTAATGATCCACCACTAGGGCAGAGTTGAGAAGGGCTAAGTAATCTGTTCCTGCAGCTCTCATTCTTGGGGGTATACCCTCTGATTTAAAAAAAAAAAAAGATGAGCAGAAGAAATACATCTTAACCTCCCCAGACTGACCGGACTCCAGACGCCATTTTGTTTCATTTGTTTTAAACCTTCTTAATAAAAATGAAGGCAGACACATTACCACACTTGGTGTTTGCGTGTCCTCGAAACGCAAGGACAGGTCTGATGATGAGAGCAATGAGCTCTGGGTTCCGGTCAGACTACAAAAGTCTTGATACATTCCCTGGGCCTTAGTTTCCTCAGTCTGAAGGTCATACTGGGTCATTGTCACAAGTGTCCTCCATGTCTAGCATTCCCTGAGAGTATCAGAAGAGCTGATGACTAGGTTCAGGATCCCATTCTGCTGGAACAAAGACCCACCTCGTGCATGAGGGGGGTCTGAGTGGCCACTGCTCAAGAGATCAAGGTAGCCCCCAACTATCTCTATAAAAACTCCCCATCAATTAAGCAATTGTTACTAAACAGCTGCACATTTAATTATAACACTGAGATGACTCAAATCCACGCATTTTCTGACTATGTACTCTTTGTAGAATAAAGAAGGCCACGGTCCTATTTTCTACTTTCCCTAAAACTACAGGTATTCACTTGGGGTCATGTGTCCCCCGTTACAGACAAGAGTGGAGCTTCTACTACTTCAGTCATAACAACCATGGTATGCTCACAGGTGCGTGTATGAATGTGTATGTGTGGAGAAGTTCATTATGTGTACATGTGGAAAAATACAGAAAATACAGAAAGCAAGCTCATTCTATGACTCTTTGTGTGTGTGCGTGTGCGTGTGTGTGTGTGAAAAAAATACCTCTGCCCCAGCGAATGGGACTCCAGGAACATCACAGAAGTCACTATTCAATTATGGTTTGATTTGCTCACACGACAGACTAATTGCTAATTATTTGATTATTCACAAGGCTGTAAGTGGCATTTTGGTAAATATTAGAGAACATTCTAGTGAGTGTGAGATTTTACTCCTATGCTTCTAGTACCTTAACACCTCAAAGTGAAGGGCAGATGTGATTCATTGTGACTATAATTATAACCAAAAAGACTTTCATGATCTCATATTAGAATTTTTGGAGGGTGAATAATAGCTCCTTTTGGAGTCATTTTCCCATTGGATAAGTTAAGCATAGGACTGGCTGCAAGGGACAAACAATCTTATACAGGAGTTCTTTCTCACACCACAGTTCGAAGGTAGGCAGTCCCGGGCTGTGTGGCACTTCAATAATGTTGGAGACAGAGGGTTTTTCCATGTATACGCTTGTTTCTGTCATTACTGCCTTCCCTTTATTATGTCTACATTCTAGACAAATAGCAGAAGGAGAAAGGGGAGACAAGGATACACCCTTGGCCTCCTAATGGTACATGGATGCAGCACCTAGCTCTTTCATTAATGTCCACTGGCCAACTGGGGAACAACAGCCTCTTCAATCAATGGGGTTGAGAGAACACAGAAAAATGGAACTGGGCCCTTATGTCGCACCATGACAAAAATTAACTCAAAATGGAGCAAAGACTTCGTTTACTAAAACACCTGAAACTGGAAAACCAACTAGAAGAAAACATAGAGGAAATGCTTCAGGACCCTGCAATGAAGAATTATTATTATTATTACTATTATTATTATTATTATTTGGGTATATGATCCCAAAACATAGGAAATGAAATCACAAAATGGACAAATGGGATTGTAACAGATGAAAAAGCTCCTGCTCTTGCACAGCAAAAGGAAACGATCAACACTGAAGAGACAACTTGTCTGATAAGGGGTAAAGATCCAAAATACCTAAGAAATTTCACAGCAAAAAAAACAAGCATCAAATTAGAACATGGATCATGGAGATTTTTTCCACAGGAAATACACAAACAGCACTAATCATCAAGGAAATGCACACTAACACTGCCGGAGATGGCATCTCATACCTGTTAGCACGGTCATTATCCAAAAGACAAAAGATGGCAAGTGTTGGTGAGACCGTGGAGAAAACACAACTCTTGATACACTGTTGGTGGCAATGTGAATGTGAATTAACGCAGCCATGATGGAAAACAGCATGGAGGTTTCTTAGAAAATGAAAAATCAAACCACGACCTAGTCCAGCAATCCGCTTCTATGCACATCTCCAAGAGAAATGAGATCAGTATGTCAAACAGATACATTTATTCCCATATTATTGTAGTGCTATGCTCACCAGTCAAAACATGGCATTAAGTGCCAATCAACAGATTAATGGAGAAAGAAATTACGAAACACATACACACACACACACACAAATACTACTCAGCCTTAACGAAGAGAGAAATCCTCTGATGAACAGCCCATCATCAATATGAATCCGGAGAACACTGTACTCCGTGAAACACGCTGGACACAGGAAGACCACATGACCTCACTTCAATGTGCAAGTGTAAAGGAGTGAGGTTTGTGGGAGCATGGGGTAGAATGGTGGCTGCCAGAGGCTGGGGAAGGGTCTCCAACATTTCAGTTCTCCAGAAGGGTAAGTGACCTGTCGTTGAGCACGGAGACTTCAGCTTACAGTGATGTCAATCGAATGGCTTAGAGTGTATTTTAAATGTCCTCACCACAAAACATGGTAAGTAGACAAGGTGTATGTCTGCCTAGCTAGGTCTATCTATCATCTATCTATCCACCAACTATCAGACCTATATATTCTAACCTTTTTTTCTTTTCTTTTTAAAGATTTATTTATTTTTAATTGGAAAGTCAGATATACAGAAGGAGGAGAGACAAAGATCTTCTGTCCACTGATTCATTCCACAAGTGGCTACAACAGCTGGAGCTGAGCCAATCTGAAGCCAGGAGCCTGGAGCCTCTTCTGGGTCTTTAGCTGCCAGGCTATTGTGCTGAGCCGAAGGTATATATATAGTCTAAACACATGCAGAGTACTAGAAAAATTCATAGGAACTCTGTATTCTCAAAACTACAAATAGATTTGAAAATATTTTTGTGCCAACATAACTTACGTTTTAATTGTTTTCCACAAATGTTTGGAACATAATATTTTGTACACAATAAATGTGTATGATAGTCTAGCAGCTAAAGTCCTCGTCTTGCACGCACTGGGATCCCATAGAGACACTGGTTCTAATCTGGGCAGACCTGCTTCCCATCCAGCTCCCTGCTTGTGGCCTGGGAAAACAGTCGAGGATGGCCCAAAGCCTTGGGACCCTACACCCATGTGGGAGACCCGGAAGATTCCTGGTCTCCTTGCTTCAGATTGGCTCAGCTCCAGCTGTTGCAGCTGCTTGGGGAGTAAATCATCAGATGGAATATCTTCCTCTCTGTCTCTCCTCCTCTCTGTATATCTGACTTCCCAATAAAAATAAAGTAAATCTTTAGAAAAATAAAATAAAAATTTAAAAACCCTCCATTCACCAAACCTCACATATTAGATAATGCTTTGTTATAGTGGAGCCTAGAAAATGTATTTATTTATCTTAGTTGGCTACTGAGAATCAGAGCACTGGTTAAGAAGCAAGCAGGGGAGAAAGGACATTAGAAGTCAAACAGCATTCCTTGTCATATCCTTGTCACATCCACGCCAGGGAACTGCCCAGCGTCATCCCTGGGCCCGCACCTCTGACACGCTGTGACATGGCTGGGGAAGCGCCAAATACTTCCTTCTTCCTTCCTGTTCCTTCTGGTGGCAGGGAAGAGGCCTCTTGGTGAACTTTAATTGTCCTAAAACTCAGTTGCCCCTCCAGAAAAAGTGACTCCAATGAGAGAAACTGGAAGGCGTTTGAATGTATTCTTTGAGAAAAAGCTTTACTGATTCAGAATCACTTCCATACTTTCTGGAAAGCAGTGTTTCCAAACTTCTCCAGCAAAACAACAGGACACCTGCTTCTGTCTGTCAAAATGACAAGGATGAAAAGGCTCTGAACCTGGCCAGGGTCTGTTTGGATATCCTTGTATGCTGTGCTTGTGGGTACAAGTGTTCTCGAGTCTTCGTACAAAAGCCACATGACTACCCCTCTGCAGAAACAAAGATCTTAAATCTCTCAGCACAACACCTTGACTACCAGCATCTCGCAGAATTCCTTCCTGGAGGAGGCTAACTTTTAACTTCAGGTAAACTCCCAGAATAAGACTTCCCACAGGCTTGTCTCTACAATGCATAATAGCTTTGTTGTCAAGTATATTGTGTACTGGAAGAAAACAGAGGTTTTCGAAGTTAACCATTGTGTATAATTGTCCCTGAGAGCTTCATCGCACGGGCAGCATGGGGCAGCATGATAGGTTCTGTTCATTGGCATCTCCAGTGCGTGATAGTGTATCATACCCAGTACTGCTCCATCATCTGGGGACCGCACGCTCCCAGGGAAGCCTGGCCATGGTGTCCCTAAGACAGATGTCACCCAACAGCCACCGCTTCTGTTTTAACCTCTCAATCTGGATCGCTACTTTGGGTGCTGTCTGTCTGAACTTGGCTTTTTCTCTCTGCAGCACTGCCTCACAGCTCCACTTGCTTGGCTTGCACACACGCTTTCTGTCAATAGGTTTCATGGAAAGGCTTGAGCTGATCCCACATTCCACAGCACAGAAGTTACTTTCAGAGAACCTTCTCATGAGCAGTGAAGATTCTCTGACCACACTCCGTGGTTTTCTTGCCACGGGGAAAGGACACACGGCTCTCCAGGGAATTGTAGCCCTGCTAAGATTTCCCCATCATGCAGCAGTCCAGCACTGAGGGCAGACTCCCTTGCTTGGAGAAGTAGGTCAAGTTCAGACGGCCCAGGATCTAGCTGAGGCAAACACTCCAAACCATCCTCCCATTCAGGAAAAACCCAATTCTGCCCAGGTAAGAACCTGGAGCTCTTTGTCACTCAGGCTTATTAAAGGTCTCCAAGTTGGGCCCGGCGGCATGGCCTAGCGGCTAAAGTCCTCGCCTCGAACGCACCGGGATCCCATATGGGCGCTGGTTCTAATCCCGGCAGCTCCACTTCCCATCCAGCTCCCTGCTTGTGGCCTGGGAGAGCAGTCGAGGACGGCCCAATGCATTGGGACACTGCACCCGCGTGGGAGACCTGGAGGAGGTTCCTGGTTCCCGGCTTCGGATCAGCGCACACCAGCCGTTGCGGCTCACGTGGGGTGTGAATCATCGGACGGAAGATCTTCCTCTCTGTCTCTCCTCCTCTCTGTATATCTGACTTTGTAATAAAATAAGTAAAAAATCTTTAAAAAAATTTAAAAAAAAGGTCTCCAAGTCTTAGCGGTCTTCCAAACTCAACAACAAGAAAATTAATGAAATGCCTCATCTCGCTACATATACATAATAATATACATATACATGTGTTGTCCAAGGAAGATTATTAAATAAATGGAACATCTGGAAAAACTGATGTCCACTGCATTATAGCATACGCTTCTGTCTATATTCTTTCTCACCCAAATCCCTAACTCCCAACATACCGCCATAGAGAAGATGCACTCAGCACATGTTTGTTGACTAAATACATACGAATGATGCTTCAAAAGCAAGAACCAAGCAAGTCTAGAAAGTAATTGCCTACGGGCTAGGAAAGCAAAGTTTAGGAATCACAGAGAGTTGGAGTTGTGAGTGTCCCTCTCACCCCCTAAATCTTTCATTCATCCTACAGGCTTTAAGTAGAATCCCCTTCTAAAAGTCTGCATGGGAAGTAATTATGTCCCTGGAAAACTAACCTAGTAGCCAAGACTCACTTCTTCTGTAGGACATATGACTTCGGATGAATCCAATTTCCCTTTCTCTCAACTAAAAAGTTTCCTGTTATGCCAAATGAAGTAGGTTACAGTCAGAGCTTATGTTTCTAAGAGGAGGGTGAGTGAGTAGCGACTCCTGGCACACACAGAGTAACAGAAGCACTGTTTGTGTGATTAGAAATGTTCTCCACGGGAGACATCTATTCTAGCACAGGCTTACTCACTCGCCCAGTTCTTGAGCCATTATGTCAGTCTGCTTCATTTAGCACTAGGTGGTTGAGCAATGCCAAAAATCCAGAATAGGCAAAAGTATCCTAGCATTTCTCAGGGAAGCAGAACTGGGCATAGAGCAAGAGCAGATGCTGTTTTATGCTGCTTTAAAGCGAATGTGTCCTTGTCTGTACGTTTTGCTTTAGAGAAAAATGAAATATATTTACCAAATTGTCTACATGTGTTGAAAATAAGACTCATAGAGCAGGAGGAACTGTTAAAAGCAAAACTCGTGTAGGATATTTGCTTGCTTAATGGAACTGTGATGAAACATTTCTAGCAAAAGGAAAGATGAAAGACGAAAGTGGGAGATCGTTCATTTTCCAAGAGAATCTATACCTTCCTTGGAAATGTGTATATATATATATATACACACACACATACATATATATGTATGTACATATACATGTATATATATATAACCTTTAAGACAAAATAGCAATAATTAAACAGGCTCATTTATATTACATTTTTACATATTTTGGGGGAAACCTTGTAGATGTAATGTCTCTTCCCACTTCAGAAAACAGATCCTGCAGTACATGCCATGTGGTACACAGGTCAGAGCTCCAACCTCCAGTATGAGTGAGGTCTGTCATCCACGAGTGCTGGGACCTGGGTGGCTCACTTCGTCTTTCCGGGACATGATCTTCCAGTCAGTAAGATGTGTAGGCACAGCGAAGTGAGTGGAGTAGGCCAAATGCTCAAATTTTCTTCAAGCTCAGCCACTGTACTCTGGTGCAGTAAAAGTGTTACAGCCTCATAGTACTATCTAGTTCCTCGGACAAAGCACCATCTGTCAAACAGGATGAAAATGTCTACTTTCCAAACTCCATTTCAGTTGCCTGTTGCTAACTAAGCACACGGAATCCATTTTTGGCCACGACCACTGTGGTTTTTTTTTTTTTTTAAGATTTATTTATTTTTATTACAAAGTCAGATATACAGAGAGGAGAGAAGGAGAGACAGAGAGGAAGATCTTCCATCAGATGATTCACTCCCCAAGTGACTGCAACAGCCGGTGCTGTGCCGATCCGAAGCTGGGAACTAGGAACCTCTTCCGGGTCTCCTACGTGGGTGCAGGGTCCCAAAGCTTTGGGTCGTCCTCAACCGCCTTCCCAGGCCACAAGCAGGGAGCTGGATGGGAAGTGGAGCAGCCGGGACTACAACCGGCGCCCACATGGGATCCCGGGGCATTCAAGGCGAGGACCTTAGCCGCTAGGCCACGCCACCGGATCCACGACCACTATTTGTAATGGTTGACACACAGCCAAGATGGCTTCCCACTTTATTCAGCTACAGCGTGTTGGCTGCCCCTCCTGAATGCAGTCCCTTATGCACGCCAGCCTGGGGCAGAGCACAGAACCAAGTCAAGCCACAGTCACAAACAGGTTGTTGATTCTGGACAGATTGTAGGGGGCACGTGACAAATATCCTTTGCGCAGAGGAATAACCATCTCAAATAACCATCAGAAGGAACAAGATGGTTCCAAGAGCCCTAATCAATCATCTACCCAGCCAACATTTACCCAGGGGCTCAGTGAACGCTACAAAACCTGTTCTACACCACGGGGCAGCACGCTCCCCATGTGCACCAGGCACATTTTAAGCAACCATGCTGGCAGAAGCTAGGTCCAAACCCAGATAAATCACCTTGCCAAGTTCTGGCATCATTACATTGGCCTATTCCATGGGGTTTTTGTGGGAGAACAAGCTAAGCTGTGAAAGCACCTGGCTACTGGTCTCCCATGAATATTAGTTATGATTATCTCTGCTTCCGAGCAACTGGGGGAGGCTGGGGATCATTAGCTGCATATTTCTTCATTAAGAGAAGAAGGCAGCAATTTAAATTATTGGCAACTTCGTCTCCCTGACAATAAAGTGTTTTTTTTTTCTTTCTCTCTCTCTTTCTCTCTTTTATTGGCAGAGAACTAACATTTGCAGGCCCTCCCTACAGAGAGCCAGAGCCGCCTTGTACGTGTATGGTCTGGAAAGTTCTGGTGAAGGCTGCGGACACTTACATGACAGTGCTTGCCCCTACAGGAAGCACCCGTCCCCTTGACCTGGCACTGCCCAGGAGCCAGAGGGGGGGCACAGCTTCAGAAGCCAAGGCACTCTACCCAGGGATGCATGCGCAGTGTTTAGCTGGCGTACCCTCTAGATGCAAGAGGTCTTCCTGTTGTGTCCACCAGTCACAGGGATTGCTAAACAAATAATAAGGGCTGAAGGAAAGGGATACAATGCTACTTCTGTTCAGTTGGCTTCCTCCAATCTGTGTCCATGACTCCAGGACAGCTTTCATAAGCCCTGTTCTTCAAAAACAAAACAGAGAAATATCTGGTATAAGCAAAACTCACCTTTGAGAAAAAGTTACGTAAAAATCCTGGCTTACAGAAGGCATTGATGATTAGAAGCAGAACACTGTGTTTTGCATAGTTGTTTTTTTTTTTTTTTTTTTTTTGATGTATCAGAGCATATAGTTCCTTGTGAGTTTAAAATAGGACTCAAATGACTGAGTCTTAATCAGTGGGACACGAAAGCACCCAAGGCAGGGTATACATTACACAGTCCAGCTGAGGACACAGAAGTGAACACTCCTATCCAGTGTCCAGGAAATTCAGTACAGGAATGCCCTGACCCAGTCTTGGAGTTCTGAGTGTCACTGTTTTGTGTTGACTGTATTCAAGAAACGGGGCCCCAAATTCTCAATTTTTTACTGGCCCACCTGTAGAAGACCTGGAAGATATGGAGAACTTCAGTATACTCAAGAACTATCCTGAGACTTTAATCTCTGTAACACTCATGAAATGGCTTTTCTCCCATGAGACATGGGTGACCTCACAGCCATTAGGAATATATTACTACAACGGAACACACGCAGTCATTAACACTAAACAAACACGACTGCATGGTCTCAGGAGACCCTGAACCTCCTGGGGGAAGGATCCACTTATAGACCAAGAACAAAAACATACCATCATTAGTTTCCAACAAGCTGTGAAGTGAAACTGTCTGAGGAAGACACCTGTTCTGGTATCCAAGAGCCACAGGGCCAGTCTACACCATGATCTAACTCATGACGTTAGCAAAGCTACTTCGGGGAGCTTATGCTTCCTTCCCCACAAGGTTCAGAGAGTGCGTCCTAGCACACAAGGCTAAGACAGCTGCTCTTATTGTCATAGCACAGAGGCCCTTGCTTAGGGGAGTGCTTGACAATGATTTTGTTTGCAATATCTGTGCTTTGAAACTCTTTTGGCTCAATATGCCATAGTCAAGCTGTGCTGCAATCAGGAAGAGAAGCCACCTGGAAGCCCTGAGGTTGTGCCCCATGGGCACCTGCCTGGCAGGCTGGGAGACCTGCCACCAACATCAGGAAATCTGCTAACAGATTACTTAGGGACACCTACAAACTTTGTTCTCACCTTTGACACACAGTAAATCTCACTTATGATGCGCGATAACTCATACTTCTAAGCTCCTGCATATAACCACCAACCCTTTTAACTACTTAGATAAACAGAGCAGGTAGTTAAGGAACAAGTGAATTGCTTTACCTGCCTGAAGCTGATAAGGAATAAAATCTTGAAAGAAATCCTGAGCTTTGGTGTGCCCCCAGTTTTATACCCCCACATGAGTACCGTGTTAACAGAACACAGATCTCTTCAGGCTAGCCTCTGACGCTCTCCTGAACTCTCCTAGAACTTTCCAGTGGGTCAAGGCCATGATCCACCAGCACAGGTCAAGATAGGAGAGATTCCTAACAGAGGAAAAGGTCGCCCTAGGGATCTGCATGGACTCCTCTTCAGAGCAGGTGTACAGTCAACGGAAACTCAACAGGACATTCGCCATCAGCACAGGGGCAGTCCAAATCCAAACCACAACAAGACACTACTTCTCGTCTACCAGAAGGACAATCACAGAAAAGGCAGTAACAAGGGTTGGGGAAGATATGGAGGAACTGGAACTCATACATACATTCCTGGTGGGATGTAACATGGCACCATGACTTTGGAAAATAGTCTAGTAGTTCCTCAAAAAGCTGAACACAGAATTAACACATGACCTAGAAATTCTGCTCCTTGGTATGTGACAAAGAGAACTGAACAAGTATGTTCACCCAGAAACTTTACACACAAATGTTCACAGTGACATTCATATTCACAAGAATCAGTGAGCGGAACCCAGACATCCAAACATCTACCAATTGATGAATGATAAACAAGAATGTCATATATCCGAACAAAGCTGTATTTTTTTTCAAAGTCGTAGTTTTTTTTTTTTTTTTTTTTGGTCTATTAAATGAAATACCAGGAGTAGGCAAATCTTTTAAAACAGAGAGCATATTTTTGGTTGCCAGACTTCGGTACAGAGTGTGGCCACTAATGAGCATGGGTCTTCTGACAGAGGTAATGAAAGTTTCAAGCAATTAGTGATCGTGGTTTACAACAATGTGAACATACTAAAAAAAAAAAAATCACTGAGCTGTATATATAGACATGGTGGACTTTATTACTAAGAGGAAGCAAGCCATATTTCAATAAAACTACTATTTTAAAAAATAAAACAAACAGAAGGAGTCCGTCTGCGAACAGTGGTTCTCAAGATTGGGTATGCGGCAGTCACTTGGGGAACCTGGGAAAACACAGCTTGCCCTCCTCCTGTGGTTTCGGATTCCGTAGGTCTGAGATGGGCTTGCAAACCTGTTTCCTAATAACCCCCCTTCAGGGCACAGCAGCTCTTGCTGGTGTGCAGCTTCATTCCAAGGACTGCTGGCCTGGGCAGTGTTTCTCCCAACTGGCCTGTGCATGATGGACACACCACAGAGATTCCTGTCAGATGAAAGGCTTGTTACCCAACAGCCAGCCGGGGTGTCAGCAGGGAGTTCAAAGGCCTGACCATCTCAACCTGTGACAACTATGTAGCAAGCCAAGCCCTGGAGCAGCTCAAGGGTTTAGTGCTGACTGGCCCAGAGTCTCCACTGCAGCTTGCCTCCCCCTCCCACCTGTGTGCTCCTGCTCCTCTCCCTGCCCTCCTGCAAGGACTGATCCTAAGGGCAACCCCTTCATACATATTGTGCCTAATAAACTCCTTCTCAGAGTCCACAACGTAGGAGAGCCCAACCTGGCCTAATGCATCTGAATCATACAGGGAGTTAGCTAAAATGTAGATTATGATTCGAAAAACTGCGAGACAGATCTGAGACTGTTTCTAGGTCAGCAGCAAGGGTCTGGGTAACCTTGAAGTGCTTCTCTGGAAGATTCTACGAGCCTCCAGGTCAAATGTTCAGGGAGAAGGAGAACACATTTAGTAGGTCATGACAAGGGACTGATGTTACGCTGTCCTTGGGGTACAGGCCACGGAACTGGGTCACAGGTAAGTGTGTTCAATCAGCCCAGGCCTCTCAGATACTTCCAGGAGCTAATCCCCCTGGACTGGGGCCAAGACCAACCTGAGTGTTTGTCCTCTTCTCCATTGTTACAGTATGGCTTGAGGGAGTTACTTGGGCAGGAGTGAGTAATCCGTATTGTGCAACCAGCAGACAAGTGGTGACTGATACCATTACACAGCCTATCTGGGGAAGGTGGAAACAGGTAGAAGCAGGGGCCGTGGCTGCCATCTTTCCCAGGGCTGTTGTTCTGAACCAGTGGATTCCAAGAGCGTGGGGAATAGTAGCCTGGGTTCTGCTTCCAAGCTGGGCAATTCAACTGAGGGTATGGACCGATTTTGACCTGAATCTGTTCCTAATTTGCAGGGAACACCATAATGTGTCTCTGTTTTCCTGACCTGCTCGAGTTAGTTTTGGATAAATACATAGGTGATGGATCCATAGCAGAGTATAAAAAGAAAAAAAAAAAAAACAACTTGGAACCAAATCTTGAAGATGCGATCCCAGAGGAAAGTTTTCCTAGCATGCCACCAAACAACCACAGGTCAAACAGGAAATCCGGGTGTGAGCTGAACTTGGGGTCAGGACAGAGCATGAGGCTGGCACTCACGGAGCCACCCCAGCAGTTCAAGGTCAGTTAGTCATGTGAAAGCTTAGGGGAAAGGCAAAAACGGCAATTGTGATCATTCGTGAAATTGATCACTCTTAAGAAAAGTTACTGTATTTGGCATTCATCCCTGAATGTTACACATCTCAAATTTCCTTTCCTGGTATGTGTGTTCATGCCTTTACACCTGCTGTCCAATCCCACGGAAAATAAAAGGAGTGGGTTATTTTCTGTGTTCAGAAATAGAGGAAATCGCAGTTCAACCACCTTAGGTGAGCCCTCATTGAGAAGTCCTGGCTCTGGCAAGGCCAGCTTGTTATGATTGCACAATGACCCGTCAGGGTTGGGGAACAAAGAGAGAGCTAGAGTAGGGAATTCCTCAAAATTCTAGACATTAACACTGTCTCAGCAAGGTCATTTCCATACACTGTACCAGGGAAACTGCCTAGGACCTGCCAGGGCTATGACCTAGAGGTTCACAGACAGCACCAGCTTTCGGCTGGTTTATGAATACATTCTGAAAGCGCGGGGCAGACGTGACAACCACCCCCAGTGTTAGAGAAGCCCATCCCCATCGCTGCCACTTGCTGCCTGCCCTGGAGGGAAGGCCGGCTCTGATGGTGCTCCTTGAGCCCACCTCTGACTGCCAGCTCTCTAATCCAGGCAGCCCCTGATTATCCTGTCGAAAATCTGGAGCTTGCTTAACCAAGAGAAAGAAGTCAAGGGACAACCTGACACAAACATGACGATTGGAAACGTTAATGATTTATCCCTGGATTCCAGACCCAGCGATTTCCACACCTGCCGGTGCTTCTCACAAGAAGCTATACAAACAACCCCATGCAGGGTTAAAAGGATTCCCAGAAACCTATACCAAAAAAATGCAAGTAAATAATTCTCCGAGTAGGGATTTCTCTCCCGTTTCACTGCTTCCCACAAGGGGGAACGATTTCTTGAGAACATAATAGTAAAGAAATAAGACGCCACCAAAGAGGAAAATAACATCTCCATAATTGCAGGTTAGTCCCCAAACAAATTGCACACCTACCCTTGCTCTGCTTCGAGGCTGAGTCACTTCAGAGAAGCTTGCCCGTATCCTTCAACCAGCGCCATGGAAAGCTAAGCGGCTCAGAAACCCCAGCCAGCTGAGCCACTCTTGGAGGAAACACTCATTTTATTTTTGGAGGAATGCAGAAAACACACTTCCAGACAGCACACACTGGGGACTTCTGAGCTGTGCGTGCCTTCAAGGAGCCTGATTTCCTGGTGCCAGTTTCAGTGGTTACCTAATACTATCTGGACCACTCAGATGTTATCAAACAGGGATTAGCCGCGGGAAGAAAGCCTTGCTCGGCCAGAACCAGCACACCCTTTTTTTTTTTTTATCAGGAATCCATCTAAGTTGGCGTGACTTGAGCAAGGTACCCACATTTGTTGCAACCCACGGGTTACTTATCCATTAAATGGGTTTCTTAACCATCACACTGGTTATTTAATTCCTACCCCATGGCTCCCCCAAGAAATAAAAAGTGCACTATAATTATATAAACTCTTAATTAAACCGAAGAATTCAGTGTTGCCATTACCCGTCAGTAATTCCACTCAATTAGGACAATAGACTTCCATTTATTACTGAACTCCTAATTGCTACTCATTTTCCTGGTTAGTAATTGGCAATCCTATCAGACAATGTGCTTACAGAAAATTCTACCATGAAATTATATTTCTCTCCATCAGAGGAAAGGTGTAACCCGAGAGCCCTTACGTTGTCGGGGGAGTCAGGTCTTCTCCAGCCTGGGCGCCTCCAGGCTCCGACGCTGAAAGATGAAGGGTGCTGTGATCCGCGGGAGACTCACCCGCAAAGGAAAGGTATATCCAGGTAGCCAGAGAATCCCAAAGCCAAAGTCGAGCTGGCGAGGACGCAAAAACCAAAACCACCCAAGGAGCGCGGTATGAAGTTCAAAATCTCCAGTAAAGGCGCGTCTTAGGTCTCGAGGGTTAGGTCCACGGCAGGGGGCAGGGCAGACTTGGGCTGCATCTCACCATGGGGGACCCTAGATGAGGGTCCAAGGACTGCAGGACCGCGGTATGGGCTAACCAGCTTCAGCCTTTCCGGATCGGATTTTCGAGGAGAGTCCGTGAGCCACCCGGAAACTTGCCGGTCCGCGACTTGCCTGCTCCGGACGCTGCTGGCAGCCAGGGACCCGGGCTGCAACGCACCCTGCAGCAGGACTGCCGGAGAACTCCCTGACGGCCACCAGACACCAGACGCCAGCGATCTAGCCGCGACTCACGGAAGCGAAGGCCCCACAGCAGCACACCGACCGCCCCTGCCCAGCCTCAGCCCGCGGAGCTCCCCCGCTCGCCTCGCTCCTCATGATCGTCTTGCTAATTAGCCCCGAAGACTGCAACCCGCCGGCTAGCGAAGACACCCGCGGAGGGGAAACTTGACAATTTATTCCCGGGCCCGGGGGAGGTCACCCGCAGTGCACCAGCGGATTGGCTGCGGCGCGCACGGCGGTGGCAGCGGAGCGCGCAAGCAGAGCGTGAGCTGTTTCTGATCGGCTCTGCCATTCCGGCCGACCTGGCGGCAGCAGGTGTAACAGCCCGTCGTGCAGCTCCGTGCGGTGTAAAGGGGGAAGCTGTTGGTACGGGAACCACAAATCCGCCCCCACCCACTCAGATCGAGTGGTTTGCATGAAAAGCTCTTGGCTGCTTGGATTTTTAGACGTCGCGTTCTCTATTTATACAGTCTTCAGTTGAAAATGGGTTCCTGCCCTTTACAGCCAGATGTTCTGCATGAAGTACTCAGTCCAACTTCATGTGACAGAGCAAACTGAAGCCAAGAGGATGCAATGGCTGCCGAGGTGAGCTGAGTAAAGCCAGGGCCGGGCCTCACTCCCACTCCCTTCTTTCAGAGGTCCAAGATGCCCCCAAGGCTGCCTTCCTCGCAGAGAGCTCCAACCTCAGGGGGCACAGCCAGCAAGGCACAGCCACACCCTGAGAGCTGTGGAACTGTGGGGCTGTTGGCATCTGTGAGGTCCACTCAGAGAAATCAACCAGCCCTGCCAACATCCCATGAAGGGAGGATCCTGAGATTCGCAGTCCTTGTTCTCGAGGGAGTGACAGCATGGACACGCAACCTCCGATGCCTGGACTGTCGCCCTACTGCTACCCTGCTGCTTGACCAGAGGTGGCATTCCTGTAGGGGCTGCCGGAAAGGAGGACTCGCATGCAAACAGCAGCAAGCCCCTGGGACAGGTTGCCTGAGCGCCAGCTTCACACGGGTGGCCTACAGAGCAGCTACTGGTAATAGTGCTCACTGCCTCTCCTATTGTGGGGATTCTTGCTACAATCCCCAGCCCCCGCCCCAGTGAAGTCAACACACTCACTGGGCTCCCACTGCCCAGGCCATTCCCAGTGATTATTCTGGCCTTCGCAGCCTCAGTTCACAGCAATGGAAAGAAACCACTAAAGGAGGCTCCCCTGAGGCTTCCCCATGGTCCTTGCATCACACTCAACAAGGGCTCCTGTCCCGGTTGTCCTTGCATGTGGAATCAGCAGCTGAGCCGTCCAGTCACCTTCCTGAGCAGGGAACTGAGCCTACTAGACAGTGCTATTAAGTCACAGGATGTTCAAGGGGGATCCCCCAGGAACCTGGTAGAAATGCAAGTTCTCGGGTCCACTGAGTCAGTAAATGCTAGGGGTGAGCTCTAGCTAACCACTGGCGTTCCTGAGCCATCCCTGCAGGTGAGTCTGGTGGACACTCACCCGTGAGGGCTACTACTGCAAAAGAACCATTTCTCGTGCTCACATGGGAGGGACAAGGCAGGAGATAGGAGTCAACGTGGGAAGGTCAGCCTCACACTGCAAAACCTGCCTCCTCTGCCTTCCTCTTGGCCCCGGGGAGGAGCCTGACAGAAAAGGGGCAGATCCGCGGCATGGGATTCATTTTCCCTTCTGAGAATAACTGCAACCTGACCCTGTCATCTCAACTCTAGAAAGCACAGAAACCAGGGCAGAAGAATTCTAGAATGTTCTAGGATGCTGTGCTGGCCCTGGACAGAAGCCTTCTGCTGTCTCTCTATGGAAGCATTCTGGCTGTGGGAGCTGATCGAATGCTTGTCACTGTGGAAGGAGTGAACTCCCCCCCTGGAGTACTCACCTTGATGGTGCTGCACCTGCAGGCCACTCCCACCAAGAGGAACCAGCCTTCCCACCCAGCTGCTCCACGGGGAGAAAATCAGGCCTTGCTGCAAGCATACAGGGCTTAGGAGTTGCTCGCAATCTTCATTAATTAGGAGATGGGCACTGAATGGTTTCTGATCCCTAATCCTCAGATCGGGAACTGGCCTGGATGCTGTGAGTCTGAGCATCACTAAGTGTGGGTCTTCTGGGACCTATTCTGTATGTGAATGAGGATGAGGAGGGAGAATTCCACCTCAGTCCTAGTTTTTAGGTGACTTGTGGCAGTGTGCATGGCATGGAATCACAGCCGCTTGACTGTTCAAACATTCTACCCCCATTTAATAACACACGGGCTTTTTAAAAAGGAAGATGACTAACTGTAGATTAACTGAGTACCTGCTCCAAGCCAGGAGGTGTTGTTCTAAGCCATGAGGTGACTCTTGAATCTTCTGGGAGGCCTACAGTTTGTTTCTATCTGTTTGGTGGCTGCTGGTTTTGCCAGCTTTGCCAGCAGCAGTGCCAGCCAAACTGAGGAATGGTGGCTTCTCTGCTTGGTGGCCACGTCAGGGGGACAGGAGGAGGTTCTTGAGACAGGCGGGCACTACCTAGTAGCCTGAAGGGGGGGAACACAGATACAAATGTGGAGCATTTTACCAAGACAGCAAGTGAATCTGTTGCCTGGAACCTGTCAAGCTCTAAGCTGGTGAATTTTCTTTTCTTTTTCCTCTCCCAGCAAAGGTGGTAGACAGCATGTTGTATGGACCAAAAGCCTGGGAATGGGCAATTATAATGTCATGCCACATTCAGAGAACCCACTTCTTCTCTCCCTGAACTCTTGCCAGGAGAGGTCTCTGCTCTCCTTTTGCATATTTCCTGGGTCACACAGTTAGAGACAGGCCAGAATGACCTCTGAATTCGGTGTTACTTTGCTGCCCCACATTGCCAATGTAGCCAACTTTGTAAATCTGGATGGTGAAACACTAACTACAGTTCCCCTTTAATTCTGGAGTGAGTTAAATAAAAAAAATAAGTGTGCAGGCAGGCTACTTATTAGAAGCGTTACAGACAGCTATACAATGAAACTCAGTTTTCAGTGAAGAGCTGAAGCCCAGGAGGGAAGCTATATGAGACAGTTATTTTACTTACTGGGAAGGGTTTTACATTCACAACCATACGCCTGTCTGTTACAACTGGGAAATCTGTAATGTTCTGTTGACAACGCAGAAACTGCTTCTAGATTCCTGCCACGTCTCTGGGAGATTTCCGTGCCCAAAGAGAGAATTCTTTCATGTAATTAGTCACTACAGTTTTTTTTTTTTAGTGTATTTATGATTGGAAAGAAGTTTCTTTTTGGTCATAAAAAATATAGAAATTCTGATGACTCGCTTAAAGGTCCATAGAGAGCAACTGGGGGCGGGGGAAAGAAATTACTTGACTGGTCCGACAGTGTTGTCTTTCTCTTCAAGTCAGATCCTCATGGCAGCCTCCACCACTGCTCTGTTCCTGTGAGGTCCTTAAAATAAAGGAGCAGCATGCCCCAAAGAACTTCTGACAATGACTAGAAAGGCAGCGGACGGTAAGAACGAGGAATCGAGAGTCCGAAAGATCTAAGTTCCGAGGCCCACTCAAGTCACCAGCCCTGTGAACTTGGCAAATCTGAACTTCCATCTTTGTCGCTCTGGCTTCCTGTCTAATAGATGAGAGCCACATCTGTCCCCTCCCTGCAGCGGATGGTCAGGTCCTCCGGACAGTCATCAGGAGCTGCTTTGTTCAAGCTCAAGGTGCTTGTTGGCACTGTATCCAGTGCCGCCCTGTCGTTGGGGAGTTATCTACATACACACTCCAAGGTAAAACAGGCCCCTCAGCCCACCACAGCGTGGTCACCATTCATAAGGTCTGCAGCATGAGATCAGAGACAAGGTTGGGGAGTGCCGTTTCACTGGGGCCATGGTGCCTGGCCTCTGCAGACCGCTATCACTCCTCCGAGAAAGGGGAAGAACCTCTCTCTCAGCTTGGTGGCAGGAAGCTGCAGAGGGGGAAGTCAGAAGCAGAGAGGCTGCTCCCAAGGCAGGCCTTGACAATAACCCTGGTCCCTCTTAGAGCTCGCTCCTCTGCAGCTGGCAGTGAGGAGCTGAGAACTAAAATGAGAACAGAAGCTGAAGAGATCCCATCAGTGTTCTCCAATACCAGGACTTTCTGGGTCAGCTTTTTCCCCCATGGGGTTTTGCACATAAAAGGGCTGGCCGGTGGCCCAGGCTGCCCCTTCTCAGCGGTGCTGGATCACAGCCTCCCGAGGCTGCTCCCCGCTCTCCCTCAGGACACTGCCTTGATGGACCCCTTGAATGGGAGGCGTGGAGAAGACAGAGCCCTGCCGCAGCCCAGTTCTCCATGCCCATGGAAGGTGTGCCCGTCTGGCTCCCATCCAGCCCCATGCACCTGTGTCATGGCTGCTGCTACGTTACCCTGGGACGCCAGTGCCAGGGAAAGGCCCCCACTGTGCGATCGGCTGCCTTTGTATGGCTGCTGCCTCCACAGGCAATGCTCTGAAGGGATTTGGGAGGCCATGGGGTGTCCGGCGATGTTTCAAAGTGGTTGCTTCACTTTCAGGGAACATGAGCTTTGCAACCCCTGAGGTATAGATTGGACTCTGAACACGCTTAGATCTCCGAATGGAAGGGTTTCTCAAAGAAAAAACTCTAGAAATACCCGAATTCAGACATACAGAAATGTGTGCGCTTGAAGAACAAAGCCGGCGAAAGCGCAGGGAGTGAATAACCTTTCATTTCAAGCTGCTTTCCCCACTAGAGACAGTCATGCTCTGCACTGCACTATTTGATGCAAATGCCTCTCAGAAGAGAGCCAGTGGATAATAGATAAAAGATTATCTGTGACATTATGAAAAATGAAAGTTTAAAAATGGCTACAAGTCCCACACACACACACACACAAAACACCCAAACTTTATTCAGTCTTGTTGAAAGGCGAGAGCAGAAGTGTATTTTATTCAACCCCTGGGGGCCCTGCCTCTTCCACCATTGTTCTGATGCCTTCCACCAGCTCATCAGTTTTCAAAAATCTTTCCTGCTGTTTTCTCTTTGCTGGAAACACAAGGTCCAGGGAGCGATCACAGCCCTGTTTCTTTTCCCTAACTTGCCTCTGATGCTGGAAATTCAAGTGCTGCTGCTCCTGCCCCTCTGCCTCCTCTTGCCTTGTCCTCCCCCTCTGTGTTAAAGCGCTGGCTGCACACTTGATTTAACAGATGAATTACAGATTCAAGGCATGGGTTTCCAGGGCAGGAAAGAGTCTGATTTCTGTCCAGGTCTCTCTTGATTGGCTCAGCATGGAAGTCTTTCATTTAATGGGCCAGGCCCTGCTGTGAACACCTCTGCCGGCACCACACCGATTTCTTTCTTAGCTGGAGAGAGGAGCAGAGATCCTAAAGAGAGATTTTCCATTTTTTTTCTGGGGTTCTGGCGAGCTCACTACATGGTATTCCTTTTAAACAGAACATCGCAAGTGTAACCCAAGACTCCAGGAACCATTTGATCCATGTAACCAGCTCTCTCTGATCCCTCAGTTGGCCGAGATGCTGAAGATCACATAGGCCTCAAAAACATGCCTTTACCTTCCAGTCCATCCAAGGAGGAAGTGGCCTGGAGTGTCAGGTCAGTGAGAGGGTCTGGAGGGGACCGAGAGGGGAATCAGGTTCAAATTCTGGCTCTGTCACCTGCTAGTTGGGCTGACTTTGAGCAAGTCTCAGTGACTGATTCTTTCCACTTGCAAAATGAATTCAGGATTATTGGCTAACTGCTGATACTTGACTAATTTTTTCCCCCCTCTAAACATGAAGATTACTTGATTGAACCATGCAACGCCTCTGACATTGGATCATCTTGCATTTACAAAACGGTGGCCTCATGCAGCCCACTGCAGTCCTTATGGTACTGGGAGGGAGGATGAAGGCAGAAGGACACACACAGAGCTATACTAGAGTATGCTGTGTGTGCTTAACACAGGCTACTGATTGCTGTTGCTGTCAACAAGATTTGTAGTAGTTCCTTACTGTGTTCAAGTCACTGTACCGAGCATCCCCAAAATAACATCCGTAGAGCAGTGACAGCTGGCTAAGGACCACCTGTCTGGGAGATGTAGTGCCAGCAAACACCAGTGAGGATAGGATACAGTGAGCACTTGGTCAAAATGCTGTATCTTTGTGACACCATCTGTTTTCTCATTTCCTCCTGAAAAATTCTTTCCCACACAAAGGGTCCCTTCCACTCTGGGGCCATCTTATCCACTGGTCACTTTCATAAGCCAGTTGCCTTGACTGGCATTAGACCTATAGCTACTCAAATGCAGATCCTAAGAACATACTTGAAAATACACATCACTCATATAAATGGAACCATAAACAAGCAGACGGGTACCTGGTTCCTGTCTCTGACTAAAACACAAGAGTCTGGAAGCTGGACAGTACTGAGATCAGGATTAGGTGCAGGTATGGTGAACCACAACTGGATGTAAGGCTTCCTCAAGAATCACTTATTCCACTAGGATGCCCGCTGATCTCAACAATTTCATGTTCCTGAGGCTCAGCAGAAGGAGTTGCCTGTCTCTTACCCAAAGGCTTCTCCTAAGATGGCCTTTTCCACGTCACACCTCTTTCTGTTTACTGCAAGTAATAGAGACACAAGAACTGAGTTACTGTAGCTGTTGGAGTGAGAAGGAGATGGAGAAATGATGAACGTGTGTGAAGAAGCACCGACCTTAAGGGTCACAGCGGATGTCAACCTGAACAACAAATGGGACGGCAGCAGAGTGTACGGTGGCAGGTCCACCCAAAATGCAAACGCAAAGCTAGCTTTCCCAGGATAGATTTTAGGATGCAGGCCGGAGCGGTGAGTCGTCCTAGAACCATCTGTGCCAAATCCTGGATTAGCATCCTGTGCCGAGCTACACCACATCACTGCTGGGGGCACCTGCTGGCTACAGTGCTCTCTGGTACAAGATGCAAAATTCTACTCAAACTTGGATTAACACCATTTCTAGTGAATCCCTTAAAAAAAAAAAATGTACCTGAAAGGCACAGAGAAGGAAAAAGAGCTGCTGCATCCAATGCCCACCCTTGTAGCAACTCTTGACACACTTGACCTTAAATGACATCTCCCTTTTACCCTACACACACAGACACATACACACTTCCATACTTTATTGAAATCACTCTCCATTATCTTAATTATAATCATCCCAAAGCTTGTTTGATTTTTTTTTTAAAAAATCATGATATTTTTTGGACTTCCACAAAAAAAATGGAGGATAATACAGGAATATGTGTAAGGAAAACCTACAGTAGCATCATCCTGCCCGAGCAATCAGTATTTTAGAGATCTGCCTAGAGCATAAAATACCGCCATCATTGAGATATGGTATTTACCCTTTGGCTACACACACACACACATTGTGTGGCATTATCCGTGTGGTTTACAACTGTATTCCATTGGTTTTGTCCAGAATGGATCCTTCTGCAGCTTTCAGACAAGAGATTCTAACTCACTGAGCCCATTAGGATTGGTTATTTGCCTTGAACTAGTTGGCTGGTTAGTGCATGTATACTAGGGAGGTCATTCATGTGGAATTCCAATCAGGCCACTCTGGAGGGGAAAGGAGTAACAAGGACAGCAGGCATCCATTGAGCCGTCTAAGGCAGCTCGGTCCTAGTAGCATCCCGCTGGTCTAATATGTGTGACTGGAAGGATAGACTGGATGAAGCCTTTGGCCATCACCAGATCTGCTGAGCCCTCTCCTAGTGAGCTTGTTTGTTTCTGCCTCTTCGGCAGAAAATCAGGATGGAGAACCCCAGTTTCCTCATGAGTGGGCCTCTGGAGGAAGGGTGTGTGGCTGTACTTGCCCTTCTAGGTGCTGCCCTGTGTTCAGAGCATGTGGACACACAACACCTGTACCCCGAGAAAGCCCTGGTGCTCCCAATGTGGTGGGGTGCTTCCTCACTGGGTGTCAGTGCAGGTGTTTCCACACTGAGGCAGGCTTGGATTGGCCTCTGCAGGAACCCCAAAAGCAGACTGGTCAGGTACCTTTCCCCACACTGCGACTTTATTATCCTGTTTCTATGGAAATGAGCTTACCGCTAAGCAGGTTTACCCTCAGCTCCCCATCAGTAACTGATGCACCCATCAGATTTGAAATAGTGCTGAATTAGATAATTGCTGAGTAAAAAGAAGCCAAAAAGAAATGTGGAGAAAGCAGTACTTTTTACTTCCTTTGTAAACAAAGACAATTGGACCCTGTGCTCACTCAACACAAAAGCCGGTGCAGAGGCACAAACAGAACCTACCTGCTCCGGGGCCTGGGCTGGCCCCAGGTTACTCCCTACACCCAGTGATTGGTCATTGTCTGAAGTGATAACAGTATCAAGGAATCACCAAAGCTCTCCAGCACCATCACGGTACTCACCCTTGGCGTTGGTCTTGTTCTGTCAGGGTGCAGGATTCCAGAACTGGAGCAGGGCACCTGCCCCGTATGGGGGTGCCCTCACCTGTACAAAGTGTGGCATTCCAGGCCTGATTCTGCACTGCCTCCAGGCCTGGCCCTGGTCCCTGCCTGCTCTGGCTGGAGGCTGGGCTTGCGACCAGCCCCATCTCACACCTTCTTTATTCCATCTCTGTATTTAGACATTCAGATGCACAGCCATTTTATCACGGCTGTTCCCCTGCCCAAATTGCATTTGACCAGTTTCATTTCTGCCTGAAATTAAAACACAGAACTTATAAATCCCAAGCTGTCACAGCGTGAATGAAACCCTAGAAATAAATCCAGTCTAATGACAGAGCGATCCGGAGACCTCGGTGGGAAACAAGATACTTTGTTTAATAATTATCAGACCGTTTTCAGGGCTTGTCTGCCAAAGCACTGGTGTCAGAACAGAACACAGTAGAATTTTTTTTTTTTTATTCCCCCAGATTTCACCCTGGGAAAGACTGAAGCCATTTAAAACCAGACTGGATGCTTTTGATTTACATTTCTGATATTAAATGTGGAGCGGCTGCCTGCGTTTATGCTACAGGGCATTACTTCAGTGCGAGAAACGGGGGAGGTGGCAGGCATCCAGTTTACTAATGAACAAGCTTATCTGGAGGAAAACAGCTTTTCACACCGTAACAAACAATGAACACCTCTTAGATAACAAATTCAATGGCAAAAAATATAGCATTGTACATGTCACAGTCCCGTAATTTAATGGAGCCACTTGCAGTATTAGTGGTTTACATTAATTTTAAAAATTAATTTTGTTTGGCCCGCAGGGAAAATATTTCCCCCCTTTTTTTGTTTCTGATATCCTGCAGCTCATTAACACTGCTGACTGCTATTCTACCATACTATCCATAATCGCCCACTTGGTAGCCAGAGGCCATTTTTAAAAGCAGAAAGCTGAGAGAACAGAAAGCTTCCTTCTCTGCCTGCCTTTGGAAGAAGACTCCCAGCTTGAGGAAAGACGTGAGTGGCCAGGGTAGCCTGGTGGCCTGTGTGGGTGTGGGTTTCCGTGGGTCACAGTGACCCGAGAGTCATGTGGAGGCTGGGCCGAAGTGTCGTCTCTCCCCTTTTATTGGAAAGACACAGAGACGGAGAGACATACTGCATTTGTGGCTTCACTCCTCAGGTTGCCCACAACACCCAGCTTATGACACATCAACAGGAAGCTGGATGCGAACCGGAAGCCTAGGCACTACGCTGTGGGATGCAGGCATTCCAAGCAGCAGGTGGACCTCTATGCCAAAGCTGCCTCCTTCTTGGGTCACTGCCCTTCACGACCCCCACAGCAGCTGACTCAGCTTGCTGGGCCCACCTCACACCCACCAATCAGTTCCTCCATCTCCCACCCCTCCCTCAAAAGGGTTAACGGGCTGGCTACCATGGAAAACAGTCCCTTCTCCCCCTGCCTGGGGCGGGGAGATCAGGGAATTCACTGCTAATCACTGCGGTTGTGATTTCTGATTTCAACTGGCAGCAAAGAGAATTGAACCGGAGTCCCCTGAGAGCGGCCAGCTCCACAAGGCAGACCTTGAGCTTGTTAAGCTGTGGTGCTGCCATGCGATTATCAATTTTAAATTAATCTCCCCAGTCTCTTTAAAGTGGTTGCTAAAAATATAATCTCTGGGATATCTTACCATAAGACTTAACTAAAGGGAAAGATGTGGATAATAATTAAGTGCTTCCCTCCATCTAAGCCGCCTGTAAAACACTCCTGGAGACTGAACTAATCCACTGGCAGCAGGAAGGCCAGTTGGGGCAGTCCTCAGGGTGTGAGAGTGCTGCTTTATACGTTACACGCTTTCTCAAAATAAAACTTCAACAGGCAATATGCATGTGGACAAAAGGTTAAAGATACAGTGCTACACTGTATTAAAACAAATCCTTCCCTATTTTTAACCCCCAGAAAGTTGGGGAGGCAGAGTCGTGGAAAAAAAATTGTCTAGACATACTTTTGCTAAGCTCAGGAGGGAGTCATTACAAACTCACTTTACAGGGACATAATCTAGGTTATATATACAACACATTTTTAGGGCAGTAGCTTGGTGGGACAATACGAACAAAAGTGAAAGGAGTTTCTTATTCACAAGAAAGGGGCTCTCTGTGGAAACATCTCTGGCCCTATAGAAGCCCTAAGTCAAAAGTAGACATGTTTTTCTAAAAGCAATGAAAAATGATGAAGAAGGAAGCTGGCAGCAACTCTGTAACAGAAGTCCACCCTTCAACCCACAATCTGTAGCTTTCTGCCCACTGAAAAGATGATTCTATACCTGGACTCAGTGAAGGGCCAACTCCCAGGTCTCCCTGGAAGGGAAGTGCCCGTGGGTTTCTCCCTTCCCCTCCTCTGACCTTCCTGTGTCTCAACAACTTAGACAAGAGGTACCGGCAGGTCAATGTCCCTTTTAATGCCCACATATGCTTGAGAACATCAACTCTTACAAGGCCTCTGCACGACTCAGCATGAAACACAAGGATGCTTTGTATCCTCAGTTGGGTCAAGAATGAGGAGGCAGAGAGGAAGAGAGAGGATGGTAATGGGAGAGCACCCAGATCTGAAAGGGGCTGGGAAGATGGCCTTGGGTGGGGTTTTCATATAACCCTACTGTGTCGTCATCTTCTGGTGCTGAGGAGAGAGACGCCAACAGCTTCATAAACTTCCATGAATTCTCTAAGTTTCTCAGATAAGGGCAAAAACTAAAATGACTCATTACTTCTCCTACCAACTGGATGCATGACTTTGAAAAGGCTCCTTAACATCTTAGCTTTTTTTTTTTTAAAGCGGATAACCCAAGATCTAAAATCCTAAATTATGTCTGGTTAATAAAACCCACCCAAACACAAACAGACCTTGCTCTATATATGGGTCACTCAATTTTGACCCCCATCCTTTGGCAAGCAGTGAATAATTTGAATGGAGAATTTAAAAACAGACACATGTACGCTGAATGAATAAGACGAGAGAAAGCTTTAAAGTCGAGTCAGTTGACCACACCACATCAGGGGGGAAAAACGAATTAAGATAGAACAAAAGTGACAGCAAAGTCCTCTCTCACCCACTTTTGACGAGTGGATCGGAATTTACTTGTGTGAAGCTGCAGGCTAGGCTAGGGAGCAGGGGTTCAGTGGGGTGGAAGTCCCTGCAGCGTCTGACCAAAGGGCAAAGACAACCTCCCCTGAGTCCACCAAAGCAAGTCTCTGCCAGCCCAATGAATCACAACCTTGGTGCTGTCGCCCATAGAGAATCTACTTGAAAATCTCATGAAAGTGACAGTCCTCCTTTTGAGGCAACTGCTCAGGCACACAAATAAACACAGTTTTAAGTACACTTGGGGGGGCGATTCTCGGGCTCCCCGAACACTTAATCTGCACTTCCTGTAGTGATCTATTAATCATACGATCCAACCTGCTGTTCTGGGCTGAGATGCTGGAATATCTATTTGCTCTCCCATTTGCCTTGAAGGTTTGCAGTGTTCCCATTTTCTCCAGAAGAAATTTATTTTTCAATTAAAAAAAAATAACCTGGCTCTCCCCACACACCCAAGCAATTCTGCAGGGAGTCTGGTGTGCTCGACTCAATGGGAAAAGGTCTACGAGACAGAAGAGCCGCAGCCGTAGTCTGACTGGCCTGGGCACCCGCACAGCTTGTGTCCTGAGGTTGAATTCGGAACCCACTTTCCACAAGTGGGAACTCCTGCCAGAAAATAAACTCATTTCCTTCCTTTTATTAGAGACTACCCTCTTTCTGGTTCTTCTGACTTGCCTTCCTCCTGAAGAACTAATAGAAAATGTGGTACCTGGTGAGAGGGGCAGAGGGACTGGCAGGAAGCATCCTTCCAGAATGTCAACAACACTGGGCCCCATGCAGGGTTACCCGACTCCTACTCAGCATACAGACGGGCACTTAGTAAATTGGTAATACAGGACAGCTCCGCAGAGCCCAAGGTCAGTAGGAAGCCAGACCCAAGACGCCACCACTTCAGGGGTTGCAAGGGTGAGACTCTTCGGTACTCTAACAGGCGTGAGGCACTGGCTGCTGGAAGAGGACAATCTGTTTTGAGGGCCAATGCATTTTAGAGAAGCACGGTTGCACCAAGATGGTGGTGGCTGTTTTTAAAAGGCACTGTGTGGTGCATGCTCAAGTCCCTGACATGGTTGGTTCCTTGGGGGCCTGTGCTCTGATCCTGGTGACAACACACAGCCTTCCCTGCTACATCATTTTTTCAGCAACCCATTTTAAGAGTAGTTGGTCATCCTGACGTATCTTCATGCTTCTGCGTGGCTGACTATGAATCAAATCTGAAGGGAAAAGAAATGGTGGCTCTAAGGGCAGGTTCTCCCTTAGTTCCCACTCCAGCCAATCTCCCAACTAAACGGGTCCAAGAGCCTCTCCTCAAGAGAGTGACAAATGAGGCACTCCATCAGAGGAACTGTGAACTCAATTGCTTGGCCCGGATGCAGGGAGCCCTGTGTGATGGATTCCATCACCTTAAACAGCTTGACTCACATCCATACAGCACTGGAAGAAAAGGTGGAGACTGAGATGTATTAATGGTACCTCTTATGTCCTATCGCCGGGGAGGGGAGGTTGAGGATGTGATGGAATGTTCCGCAGGTATATATGTCAACAAGGCTATTAACCTGTTTTCTGATGAGCCCGGGAACGGAAGCAGAAGCAAGACGGTACATATTTTTCATTAGCAACTTAATTGCTTGGGGAGAAAAATTCCATCGTTTCAAGGAAAAATAAGACCTTCAGATACAGTTTCTCTCAATTCCACCTGAATGATTGCTGGAAAGGATTACTATTTGCTGAAGTGACATTTCTCAGCATTGTACCTTGAGATGGCAAAGTTGCCTTACTGGATTTTCCTAAAGTGTTTCTTCATAGTTTTTTTTTTTCCCTCTTAAAAAAAAATAAAATGTAACTTAAGAGTCTTAGATCTGTGGATTTGGTTTTGGCTAGCAACATCTTTCACCAAGGAAGTACCCTGGGGGAAACGAACTTACTGTAGGGTACGTCTCATTAGAACAGATTTTAAAAAGACGGAATCATGAGAACAAGATTAAATGTAGACCGGAACAATTTGGGTATGCCTGAGTATGAAACGGGCCCCACTTCTCAACAACCAGAGATTGGGATAAGGCATGAGGAGGACAATCTTAGGTTCTTTCATCTCACAATTAACTCAATGGTAAATACAGCAGTCCCTTAACTTCTCTTGTGTTCGAGTTTATCTACGTTTAAAGCTGAAAGAAAAAGAATTACGTCAGCAGAGCAGTAATGGACCCAGAATAAAGACAATTTCTAATTCCCTATATGCCTTGGGTAACTTCATCTGTCAAAAGGGAGAAACGGGATATAAAATGTGTAGTGTGTGGAGCTGGGGTTGTGACACAACAACTTAGGAAGATCTGTCACTCTGACTTTCCAATAAATAAATAAACATCTTGAAGAAGACACAAACAAGAAATGTAGACGGTGCATACTTCCCCTTCTCACAGTAAACATCACTAATAGATTCAGTCTTTCATACTTTCTTGGTCCGGAATCCTCAGGCAGTCACTATAGAATACAGATAATATAGCAACTGAAACCAACTTGCTTTTCCAGAGAACAAGTGATCTTCAGCCTTTGGTAGGTCTTTCTATGATACCTTCTATAAATTACTGTTATACCGTAACAGAAATCTACTGAGGACAAAACATGCACGGACAAAGATATTTTTTAGGAACTTGCCCCACAGAGAAAAACAAATTAAAAAAAAAAATAGTGACTCAGTCATTTGCTTTCATGGCTCCAAAGATTACAGAACAAGAATAAGAGCAGCCATCTTGGAGAACCATCATAGCCAAAAACATGCTTTGCTCTGCAACAAAGCAACGCTCAGCCGTAAACTGCATATCAACCTTGCTCGTGAGCCCGAAGGAGCAACAGTCACTGACAAGCCAGTATTAACGTATCATCAGGTGGCTAAGACTACTAACAGGTACTTTCTTGAAGGTATCACTCACATCTTCCTTGCCTTCAACGCAAAAGGACTTAAGGTGGCTTTACAGGTGAATAAGGGAGAGGATGGGTGCCGAGAGGTGGGGACACCTGCATGTGCCTGGGTTAGATTGCCAGGGTTCTGGCTCATACAGCCAGCTTCTCACTGATGCAGACACTTGGAGGCAGTGGCGACAGACAGTAATTGGGTTCCTACCTCCTACGTGAGAGACCTGCATCTCCTTTAAGGTTTTTGGGCTGTTGTGGGCATCTAAGGAGTAAACTAGCAGATGGGAGCTCTCCCTTTCAGTAAATCAAAAGCAAAACAGAACACAATTTAAAGTTAACAGGGAGAAAAAGACAAAATATTGATAGAAGCGAAAGACACAAGGTAGGCTTGCAGAATGGAAATAGGAATGAGATTTATCACTGACTTAAATATATTTCTTTGAAAAAATATATTTGAGAGACAGAAAGACAAAGACACACACACCACACACACACACACACACACACACACACACACACACACACACGCAGACAGAGAGGGAGCTCTCATTGACTGGTTCACTCCCTAAATGTTCACAGTGGCTGGAACTGGAGCCAGAGATCAGACTCAATCAGTCTCCAATGTTGGTGATAGAGCCTCAGACTGGTAGTATGGGGTGGAGGCTCCAAGTCTCACCCACAGTTTAGCATGGTGCACCAGAATTTCAGAGTTCAATCCCAAATCATGATACAAAATCTACATCTGTCTGGAGTGTCCCTTGGGAATCAGAAGTCCAATTAGGAGTTTGGATTCCAAGACAGCTTTTCTCAGCAACCCAAACTGACAGAAGTCTTCCAAATCCATGGAACACTGCCACCCTATAGAGATGCCATAGAGGACCACCACCTACCAACCGAGAAGAGCCAGGCTGACTTCTAAAGGAAATCACCGATTATCAATCTAAAATTAAAAGTAAAGTGTCTACCAAAATATAGAATCCTTAATGGGAGGCGAGGCAGAATTCTGGGTGAAGCTCACTGGGTGGTGCGCACGCAGGCAGCAGAACAACCACACACACATCACGGCAGGTTCTCTCCATGGTTCCCGTGATGCTGTCCTAATGGGTATAAGGATGTGCTGACTTCCAAAGTGGGACTGACAGGCCCGCAGTTAACTGTCATTTCCATCACAGACTTAATAGCTTTGCCAGGCATCCCCCTAGCAAGCAGAGAGAAGAAAGGTCTTGCTATATGACAGCATTCAAAAAGAATGCATGTGAATGCCATTATGGTATTGAAAGTGTCAGGTGCCAGCAGAAGGGCCCTGATCAGACAGACAAGCATTGGGCTGCATGCTTTAAGGTTATTTGAAGCCTGTCATTTCCATTAGCTAGCTAACCACAAGTGGAATCATTCATTAGCTGGCTTTCTTTAGTACGAAGGTGGGGCGGAGGGTGGGGGTGGTAGTGGGGGAGATGGGAGAAGGTGGGGGAGGCCTGCATTTCTTGGCACTTTTGGTCCTTCCCTATTACCAACTCATGATGGCTGGCAGAGGGAGGGGGCGCACACAGGCAGCGATGCCCCATGTGCCTGCTCATTAGTGGCTGGCAGTAAAGCACAGAAACGAGTGGACATTGGCACAGGCTGGCTTTCTGTTCTCGGAGAAGGCCAAAAATAATCTCAGTAGATTTAATTAAAACTGCAGTGAACAGATGGGGAAGATGGAAAGAACTCCAACTGGAGACCACTCATCTGTCTAGGTCTCTGCGAGCACTTTAATGAAGCCTTTGCTGTCTGCAGGTCCCAGTCCTGACACATCCCTTTCTGGTTATGCAACCGAGCGGAACGATTACCCAGCAACTCTCCTTAAAGGGGCAGGGGCCTGTTTCTCAAATAAAGGCCTGGCTTGACTCAGCCCAGCTACGACCACAGTAAAGCAACGATGCGGCAACAAACCAAGGACCTCTCCTTCCGGTTCCGATCTCATTCTACAGGCTCATTCTCAGTTCTTTCTCCCCCTGTGGGCGGGAGGTGGTGGCTGGAATCCAACCACAGATCTGGGATTTAAACAGGGCCAGTGGTCGCCCCTCCCCTTTTTTCACCGTGGCTTCCAGCACTGTTTCCGACAACACAGGCAGTCCCAGCTCGCCAAGCCAAACCTAACCCGTCTGTGTTCTTCATGAACTGGCTGGCTGATTTTCGGGTGAAGCCCAAACTCCCAGCACTGTGAGCAAGTTAGGAGTTCAAAAGTCAATTGCGCCATGTAGGCTGAAGTACAGAAGTTCGTAAAGAAATCTAGCATGATGGAGACAGTTTCTGAAGTTGGTGGAGGGGGTTGAGATGGAGTTGGGGAAGTGTGTCATTGTCAAGGACAAGCAGACTTTCAAAGAAAGACCTAGGCTAGGGACCCCAAGGGACTTGGCTGCAAAGGTCATTGGCACCTGGAGCCCTTGTGGTTTTCCTGCTGGGACGATCCAAGTGTTCTCTCAACACTGAACACCCATAAAAAAAAAAAATAATAAAGTGTTTTCAGGGCCCAGTACAATAGCCTAGTGGCTAAAGTCCTCGTCTTGCACATGCCGGGATCCCATATAGACACCGGTTCTAATCCCAGCAGC